>NC_140589.1:469595790-471045160 GCF_964204655.1 Triturus cristatus
CAGACTGCATATATGCGTCTACCCCTAGATTGGGATGGTACCTGCTACATTGCATTCCTTTTGCCACCTGTTTTCCTAGCTCCTCCTGATTATTATAGAAATATTCATTTAGTACACAACAGAGAGCGGAGAGATCTCCCAATTGTCGATTACACTGAAACAGCATGGGAAAAATACACAGATTTCAATAAAGGCATCTTTCCCTATATAGGTACTGTTACTAATAGTAAGCTGATACGTAGATTAACTAGAACCCTTGAAGCGGTAGTGAATGAAACTATTTCCGCCTTAGGCAATTTAACAGAAGAGCAGTCTGCTATGCGGATTGTTGTGCTTCAAAATCGTCTTGTCCTTGACGTCATCCTGGCTGATAGGGGCGGAGCTTGTAGGGTCATCGGATCCAGCTGCTGCATATTCATACCAGAAAATTCGCCATCTGTATATAAAGCTATAACTCGCCTTCATAAGATTGTAAGCCAGATACACCAGAACCCAGGCACTTGGACTTGGTCCGGTTGGTTTTGGAGTGTGATATCAGCCTGGGGATGGAGAGTCCTATCCTTCCTAGGTATTGGCCTTCTCATACTATTCAGTTGCTGTCTATGCCTGCAATGTGGACCAGCGATTTGTGGTCTGTGTGCCACATCGTGCATTCCACATCAAGATTTTCATTCAAGATCCCGGAAGAAGAAAGAAGAACAAATGATGCTATATGAACAGATCAATGGATTAATGAAGATTGATATCTCTTGACGGGCAAGTAGGGGACAAGGAGGGAATGTGGAAATATGGATTTTTCTGGTCAGTTATGTCCCCTATCTTGGACCCCAACGGTTCTATGTGCATGTTACAAGTACATGTATGTTCCCTCCAGTTCCAGTTATGAAGACGCAAACACATGTGCGTCCACCGTCAACATGTCCTCTGTCAGATCCGCCATGAATAGGCCGGATATTCCATTCCTAAGTACGAAAGGCCACCGCCTTTATATGGTTCACTTATGCCATTTTACAGTCCAGGCAAGTAGGCCCTGACTCTGTCATCAAACTCTTCTTGCCTTCTGCCTCTGAAAGCTCCAGTCTGAGCCTGCAACTGTGACCATGAACTTTGTCTCATTCTCTGCGCGGCTCACAAAGCCTGACATCAGCCTATTCTCTGCCAAGAACTGTATTTCACCTTCGAGTTATCTGCTTCCCCCTCAGCCAATGCATTCCTGCCTAGTAGTTTAAGTAAACATTCTTCCAGCTACCGAGCAAAGGGCCCGGCTTCTCTGTCTTTATACAAGTAATTCATAGCCCTGTTACTATGGAAGATTCCTGCCTCCGCATTTAGTGTAGACACTTAGACGCTTGTACACGCACACACAGTCAGTATAGAATAGATTCTGTCCGAGAGTCCTTCTTTTGTGGATAACATAGTTCTTTAAACATAGGATGTTAGATATGATTTGGGATTAGGTTGACTTGACCCCCCAGACTTTTCGTCTCCACATGTAGAGCTAAATGTCAAGTCCCCTTCACCCCCTAGTTGCACGTCAATCACACGTCATGCTGCTGCGCGCGCATCTATGCCAAGTATTATCTTATAGATCCACCTATATATGACATCATAACCAATTATGTTCCTTTTTACTCCTTATTACACCCATTTTCGGTTACGCATATGAATCGTCATTTTCCTTATCAATTGTTACGCCTACTGCATTCGCTTCATTGTAATGTATGTACTATAAAAGTCATTTCTTGTCAATAAAGTATGTACTTCACTTCCTGAACCTCCGTGGTGATGGAACTTGGAGCAACCGATTATAATCGATCATTGGAATAAAGCCCATTCCGAACCTCTAATACCACGGATTCTGCCTCTCATTTTACTGAGCTATTTTATTATGTTTCCGTATCAAATTAAGTCCCGGTAAAGGAATTTTATTTACCACACTTGAACTGGAAACTTCGGCCTCCTAGAGAGAAACCAAAAATATCCCTACTCTCTTTGGCAATGGGAATGCTGAAGAAAGCATTTTACAGATCAATAACAGAAAACCAAGCCGCTGAGGCAGGTATCATAGTTAACAGGGCAGTGATATCTGGAACAACAGGAAACTGTGGTACAACAATTTTATTGACCTCCCGAAGATCAATTAAAAAACGATAAACAGGAGGCTTAGAAGGATCAGTGCGTTTAAGAACAGGAAGAATAGGACTATTACATACATTTCCTCTCGTTTCCTCAATCACACCCTTCTGAACCAAATCATAAATGATATCCAAAAGCGCTCTTTCACCTTCATTGGAAATTCTGTATTGAGGAATGCGTGGCAATTTAGCATTGGGCTTGAGAGTAACAACATAAGGCGGGATCTCAAGACAACCAACATCATTTGGACCCGTAGCCCAGAGCGTTGCAGGAAGAGAGAGCAATTCAGGTGGGAATTGATCTTTAGACAAATACATTGAAGAAGTCAATTTCTGCCCTAAAGTAAGATGCACAGCAGAAGGAGAACAATATATCGTTGCATGCATTCTTTTCAATAGATCCAAACCCAACAGATTCTCGCTGCAACCAGTCGTTAAAAGAAGAGGAGCTTCCATATCATAAGGGCCAATTGAAATAGGCAAAGGACAGGAGACCGGGTTACGAACTGGGGCGCCAGAAAATCCTACCAATACATTTGTTAAGCCAGACAAAGGTGCCCCAAGGAGTTTAGAATGAATGATAGAACTTCTCATCGCACCAGTATCTAAAAGAAATGGCTCTGAAACACCCATTGTAGTGACATTGACATAAGGCCCATCCTGATTTACTGGAATCGATACAACTCCCTAACTTTGTCTATGGCTGTCCTAGTTAGCATGAAGGCTTTCATTTTCACCTTCAACATGATAATCATCATTGTAATACTGTGTAGACTGAGTATTCTGCTGATCGAAGTAGTTCGTAGAATTTGGAGGGGGTAAGGAACGCTGTTCTTGAGGCATCACACCTCGACCTCTACCCCTGTATATTATCTGGAAACCACCACGGCCTCGTGGAGCAGATAGTTCTCCCTTACGTTGCAATAAAACCGGGCAGCTATTCTTAAAATGACCTTCCTCTCTACAATGGGCACATTGGTTAGGACCTAATAAAGGTCGCGGAATAAAGGGCTCAGGCTTTTGATACACCCTCTGAAACTGTGGAGGCTGTTGAAACTGGCGCTGAGTATAACGAGGAGGATAAGCTTGTTGCAGAAGAACCTTCGTTTTTAATTCTTTCATTTTCTTCTCTTGCTTATCTTTCTCCTCTTTATCCCTGTTCTCATAATATCTAGCAGTAGCCAATATCTGGGCAGAAGAAGAAACAGCCCGTTAACTCTCGGAGTCTTTCAACTTATGTGACAGTTCGGGAAGCAAATTAAATACGAATTGATCTACAAATAATCGCTGTCCACCCTCCGTAGTCATATCCTGACCACTGTGATCAATAAACGTCTCCTTAAAACGAGTGAAGAAATCAGAGACACTCTCATCTTTCTTCTGCTTACACGCAGCTAAGTATCCCAATTAACTCGCAAGGCGGGCATCATCGTTTTCAATAAAGTAATAATCCTACCAGGGAGTTCTGAAATCAAAACATCAGGCTTAGCACCACCCACTTGGGCTGCATCCGCGGCAGTTATAGCAGCCCAATCGCCACCCAATGCTTGGGCGTGATCCTCTCTACAAATCCGAGCCCATAATGCTTGTGGGACTACATTTCCCATCAACATATCAATATCGGCTAAATTCATAATACAGGCATCAACAGTCTGGGACAACTCCTTATAATAGCCAGCAGGGTTTTTATGGGGATCTGGTAGAGACTGTTTAAGAGCCAAAACTTCAGATCTCTTCCAGGGGACATGTACCCATATACGCTGGAAGTGCGCGGGAACAGCTGGATTAGCACCTGCTTGTGCAACCGCTTCTCTCCACACTGGAGGAACCTCTCTCATGGGATAATGTTTGGATGTCAGCCTAACAGCAGGATCGGAATCAAAAAAAGTATGTGAGGAAAATAAGGACCTAAAAGTGACAAGTGTCCTTACGGCATCCTCAACCTTAGAACCCACAATGAGTCCCTTATTGAAATTAGCCTGAACATCTAACAAACCCTGAGGAAGTAAACCCAAATCCATATCCTCCCATTCTTTAGCGAGAGTGTCACACATAACATTAAATAGATATCTCTGTGTGGGCGCCTCCCACTGATGAAAGGTGGTCATGATATCTTTCACACTATACTGGGGACCCTTCTCGATCCATTTGCGAGCGAGAGAGTCCAATACCACCCGTTCGTCGGAACCTGGGAGTTGACTACGAGACTGTCTGCGAGAAAAAGCCGGAGACATATTCAAAGTCTCAAAGAAAGGAGACAGAAACCCAGAGACAGTATCTGTGATTCGTTTGCGCACAGTAGGAGAATTAGACATAAGAACAGGGGACAAGGTGTTAGGTAAACTAACAGAAGAATTAACCGTTATAAGGGGAGCCGAAGGCAAAGGAGATTGATGTTCAGGAAACAGAGGCAAAGAAGTCGGTGGCGGAAGAGGTGGGGGTGGCACTACCGGAAGGGGCAAATGCGGAAGAGCCGGAGCAGGCGGAGGCGCAACTAATGGCTGAACTGGTTGTAACAATGGGGGTGCATTAGCACCTTGTACATAGGGAGGAGGCAATCCTAATAAGTGAGACATCAAAGGGTCTTCCTCCGGATCCTTACTTTTATCAGAAGGGGAAACAGGCAACACCGAATAGCATTTATCTATCGCCATACGATGCTGTCTCTCTGAAAATTCCATTTCATGATTAATCTCATTATCTCTAAACTGCTGGGCAGCCTGTATAATCGTCATACTTTGTGTTTTCTTATCTCGTTTTGCCTGTTTAATTTCTCTCTGTTTGGCTTCCTTACACTAGAGGCGGAAAGAGTCAAACATTGCCGGACGGGTTTTTCTTTTAAACAAAATTGCTTCCAAATTATCTAATATGTCAGGCTCAAAGCTACCATTCTGTGGCCACTGTAGAACACCATCGTTCTTTGTGTATCGGATCCATGCCTCATTAAAGGCAATGGGGCCAACACCATGTTTAGAATAAAGCTCATAAGTGGGAGTTCCAACTGAAAGAATTGGACAAGAGTCCTCCAGCCAGGAATCCCTATCACAACCAAAACAACAAAACTTTCTAAACTTACTCAGACCAGGCATCGTTATTTCACTGGACTGTTCACAAACATCAAGGGGTTAAATCAAATAATATAGCACAAACGTACTCACCCCTCGGCTTCGGCTTTTGCAATAGCCGAATCAAAGACCCAAATCAAAACAAAAATAGTGGGAGCTACCCACCAATACTTAACTAAGTGTCTTCTTACGCCAACAGAGGCCCGTCTAACGTCTCGCGATACCATACATCACCAAAAGGGGCCAAAGCAAGGCGGCAGTCAGGGCAGCAGTCGTCAGCAGCCGCCAGGAAGGAGAAACTGCGCTGAAAAAGACCTTCGGACCACTTCGACATACAGGGGTCGCTTGACCTGGTTCGCGATTCCTCCAGAATTTTCTTGCGGGGTTCCTCACGACCCTCAGGCAAAATCACTACCTCTGAAGCCGCCTCACAGAGGACACCAATTGAAGAACCAGGGCCTTATGGGACTGGCGGCGCAGGGCACGCCTTAATCTCCTGAGTTCACCTGCTTTGTTGAACAGAGACACAGGACATTATGTTGAGCGTAGAAGATCAGGTTTATTAGCTGCAGCTAAGTACAGTTGTCCCAGAAGTACACTCAGTATGTTCTTAGGAGACTGCCACTTTACTCCGTGGCGCACAATCTTTTATAGCGCATAGATTCACCAAGAACACTCCCAATGCATACATGGTTATCCAATGAGAAGAGTTTGAAAACAAGATATAACCAATGAGAAAAGTTTGAAAACAAGATATCAAGTAACCCAAATAAACCTCTCTTCCAACTGTTTTTGTCACCCCTCCCCACAAGTTAATCAGTGGTAGTGTCTACAACTCAACGTGCAGGTGGCAGAACATATTTGTATGCTTTGGAGGACAGTTGTGAAATGAGAGAATACAAGTAGAGAATAGTGAAGGCCAGAAGATAAGATAAAGTCAGGAAAGAATGGTGTGAACCGACAGACAGTTGAGACAGGGTTTAGTCAAATCAGACGAGGATTAGTGGACTCAGCCAGTCCCTGACATCAGTCTCGTAAACAGAGGCAGAAGGTTATTTGACACGTCGGAGTAAGATCAGAAGAAAAACTTCGTTCATTGTGCTGCCTGAGTGAGGGCAACACAAAATGTCGGTGGAACACAACTGAATACAAGCGAGATCGAAAATCGAATTTCCTCAGCATTTGTATAACAATTTTCTTACCTTATCCTTTGTGTGAGGGACCACTTGTCATAGAAAACTCTCCTTAACACATGGTAAAATTGGCCTAATTAGCACATTTAATTTAATTGTAAGTCCCTGGTAGAGGGTACTACATGTACCTAGGGCCTGTAAATTAAATGCTTTTATTGGGACTGCAGGACTCATTGTGCCAACCACTAATGTAGCATTTTAAACATGTCTCAGGCCTGCCGTTGCAGCTCACAGCGCAGTTTAAATTGACAATTCGGCCTGGCAAAATAAACCTTTTGCCTGTCCTTAACCTTGTATTTTAATACTTATAAGTCAACCATAAAGTAGGACCTAACAGATCCTTGGACAGGGTGCATGATATTTAAACAAGCATTTGCAATGCAATCGGTCTCGCCTTTGGGTACTTATATGTAGTTAGATATGCAGCACATTAGCCTAGGTGCTGAAACATCTACTGTTCTTGAACATGGAAGGAAAGTAAGCACCAAACTGCTTGACACACCAGGTATGGGAACACATGGAGATAAATATTGCCTTTTAGCTGGCAATGGTATAGTCCAAAGCTCTGTTTTTGATATAAAAGCAGGGCCTTCGGTGGTCATATCACTGAAAATACAAGATTTGAAAAAAATATTATTGTCTACGGGTGCTCATGGAAGACAATTTCTATGGACTGGATGGACTGGAATCGAGAGAATGCTAAAGTGATTCTGGTATTTTACTGACCTCTGCTGGTCGTTTTCTATCGAGAAAGTTAAATAGAAGCAGTTGCCAGAAATTTTTTAAAAAGAAAGTCCCTCAACTGAAAGCAATTCTGGTAGTTTACTGACCTCTGCAGGTCATTTTTTATCAAGACAATTAAATAGATGCAGTTGAACAGAAAAAAAAGTCCCTAAGCGGAAGCAGACAAGTCCTAGGGCTGAACTCCAGAGCCCACAAAGTACATACACATATAGGTATATACTAAAGTATAGATACTAAAGTATATACTAAAGTATATACAAGAGGTCTTGAATGCTTGACCTAAAAATAGGGGTGTGTACTTAAGTTTTACTTACGTTTTACATGCCCTGGTGGTGGAAAACACCAAAAGTCTTCCCAAGCTAACTAGAGTGACCCCAAGGGTCAGTTGGCTTACCTCATGTGTGAGCTACAGGAAAACTACAAGCTTTAGAGGCCTCCCTACAATTGCTCAGCTGACCTGATGCACTGGACCTGCCTGAGCCCTGCAGCTGGCCACCACCAGGAGTGACTCCTAATCCCCAACAGGAGACCCCAGGTCTTGGACCTTTGGCTGACATCAGAGTGTACTTCTCCCTGCCTAACTGTGTGTTCCATCAAATCTGATGCAGCGTGATGTAGGACCTCGCATTGCAGCCCCTCGCAGATCCTGATTGGCTGCCTCATCGAAACAAACGCAGCTCAACGTAACTCAGTGCAGGACCTTGCATTGCAGCCCTTGCAGCTCCTGATTGGCGGACTCATCGGATCTGGCACAGCGCAACATAACTCAATGGAGGACCCTGCATTGCAGCCCTTGCAGCCCTGGATCGGAAATGACAAAGTGTGAAGCAACTTGACACAGTACCAGCATCACAGCCCTCACCGCCACTGATCAGTAACAATGCAGAGTAATGAAACTCAATGCAGGACTTCACATCACTGTGCAGCTCCTGATTGGAACTAACACCAAGCAATGCTAAGCCTTGCCTGCGCTCCATTGTGGTTGGCCTGAACTTGTGACTTTGTCCTGGACCGGTGTGACCAGATAACCACAGTTGGTGGTTTGTGCTTTTTCAAGCAATATTTTTGCATAAAACTTTAAACTTTAACATCTCCTGTTCTACTGATTGATATTTTGTCATTTTGGTATTATTGTGTTTATTGAAATTAACTCTATGTATCACATTTGGTTTGTGGTTCACTCTGACAAGGATTGTGGTGGTTGTCTGAGTAGGGCGTTAACCCCCTCAACCAGTAACCCTATTTCTCACAACGTGTCTTGGAGAAGCAGAGTGTACACCACCGCTCACTCATTAGGACATGGATGAGAGAAAAGAGATGCTGCCTCCTGCTCTGGCACACAATCAGTGTTAGCCAAGCACTTACCCAGCCAGGCAGTGCAGAGTTGGGCTCTCTGTGCTCCCACAGCTTTTGGTGTACACCGGGTGCCCCATCAAAGGCCACCCCCTAACAAATTGGGGAATGCAGTGTGAGGTCCTATTTTAAAGCAAAAAAGTAATCGGTATGGAAAGGGGCGCAGCCACTCATAAAAGAAGTCACCACTGAGGCCATGGAGCATCTTATATGTTGTTCCCTGTGTTACCCCGGGAAGGGCAGGAGCACCACCAGCATCCTGAGAATGTGTTTAAGGTGGGCTGCCAGAGGTGCAGCAGCATCCAAGAAATTGTTCTGAATAGCTCACTCTAAGTGTACCAAGTGATTATATTAGAAACCCTACAACGTTTTCAAGCACTCCTGGAGCTTTTGCTTTTGCACATAGGTTGTGAAGTGTAAGGACTCATATTGGTGAGTCTTATGGCTGCATTTGCAGTATGCTGAAAGTAAAATATAGACTCTTGCACACAATAAATTGAATCATTAGTTTACATTATTTACAGTGAAATGTGATATGCTTCAATGAAGATCATTGAAAATTGGTAGCATAAGTTGTGTGTAATCTATTTTTTCTTTCTATTAATGCGGTGGAACCTTGACAAAGCCAGTAGGCCTCCCTTTTTGATAGTGACACTCCCTTATACGATGTCTAGTCTCGGTGGGGTATTGTGATAATAGTTTTGGGGCCTGCTGGGGGCGTGAACTGTTCTGAGGGTGT
This sequence comes from Triturus cristatus, assembly GCF_964204655.1. NCBI lineage: Eukaryota > Metazoa > Chordata > Amphibia > Caudata > Salamandridae > Triturus > Triturus cristatus. The sequence continues at coordinate 469,605,020 of NC_140589.1, forward strand.
CACCAAAGGTATTCTCATATACCTACTTGTACATATTTTACATTACTGTGCAGTATTTAGTAGGCGAGGCCAGTACAGGTAGGAGCTGGGGCAGGTGCGGGGGGAAGTCGACCTTGGATGGGATAGGGAAAATAAATAAATAAAACTACTTACCTTGCGCTCGCCGCATCGCTGACTCAGTGATGCGTTGAGTGCAAGTTAAGTGGTTTCATACAGACGTATTAGAAGGAACTCTGAATGGGCAGACATGGTGTGACTTACATTTCAACTATGGGGAAAGAAACACCTGGGCACGGTGGATTTGGCATAAAGCAGGCACATCAATTCCAGGCATTCATCATGATAACATTACTGTGAAAACCACTTACAACCTGGTAATATATATACTTCATTTATTTTTTCACTTTTTTTAATAAAAAATATAATCTTTTTTAAATTACAAAAATATTTATCCAAATATTGAAAAATTGTTCTAAAAGACACACCGAATGTATTTGTCTTTCTGTTTCAATTGATGCACATATTTTCTTTACATTCTGGAAATCAATTTTCAAAAACTCACAGTTGTCATATTTCTCTATACATTGTTACTATGAAGAACAATTGCATGATATTTGTGATCATACAATCAATGTTTTAAAACCATCCATCAAATTCATGACATGAGGAGACTGGCGGCTTGTTGACAAACTACCCGTGTTTCGGCATCGTCCTTCGTCAGGACTCTGTCATAGTGGTTACTGAATAAAAAATAGACAATATAGTCTGTAGTTAATCTACCTACTTGGTAAATATAATATACTAAAGTAACAAGTTCCACATATGTGATTAAAGGATTCCCATCCTTGGTGTGTCACGTTGACTCAGTACCGACAAATAAATACGAACAGTGGCCAAAAGATTAACGGTGATGGCCACTCAGATAACCCAAGTATAAAACCAAAGATCCCAGTGTATCTTTTATAGTGGGTTTAGTAATGAGATTCTTATTTCTATCTGACGTCGGGCATGCATTCTCAGAGAAGAGATCTAGAGAGTTAGATTTGAGAAAGGAAAGTAGCGTTCTCCAAATACCTTAGTAATCCCTTTGTATTTAATATTTATATCTCTGAGATATGATGTCAATCTGACTAGCATACCTGGATGGCATGTGCAGAAGTGGACAGCCCCGGATGTCTTTTTTGTAGAAAATCTTTCGGCTGCTATCTTGTATTTGCTGTTTAGGACACAGGAAACATTATTATTTCTATTTATCTATGTTGACTAGTTCTTATCTGAAATTTTGGCCGTTTTTAATTTTTAGTACCTTTTCGATTCTAATTTCATTTCAAGGGTGAGTGGCTCTTTTCAAATTCTTTCCTGTGTTAACCTGGTAACTTTATGAACAACGATATCCAGGCCACTAATTAGAGTGTAAAAAAGTATAGAGTGAGAAAACAAAAAGATTCATGTATACTCTATCATTTTTTAATTAATCTATTACAGGTTTGAATGCCGTATGTTAAATCAAGGCATACAGTGTAGAATCATTTGGTCAGGACATGACGGATTAAATAATTTACCTGCCTAAGAGTGATCAAGCTAATCCCCCAAACTAGAATTAAAAGTACAAGGTACTTGATACACGTTTGTCAGGATAGGCAAACAATCCGAAAATGAACAGAAAAAAGACTGTTTTTAGTCAATTAAAGGTGAACCTTTTGCTATATCGATCATGGATCGAACAATTTCTATTATACTTATGACTTACATTTCATGCAGTTATTCAAACTGTCTTTACCTCCACTCCAAAACAAAGTGCATATTAGTTGTTTGTTTGGAATAGTCTAATATCGTGGAAAGCTACTGACCATTCCATAAGATGGTCTCCTCTTGCACGCTGTCCATGTATACAGAGCCTGTGGGCACGGAAGGGGGTGGGTGTATGAACAATGGTGTGAGAACGTTTTGGCGGGACTTCTAAATGCCCAGCACAGTTAATAAGTTGAGCTGAGGGAGACGCAGGAAACAAACTAGGTATAATAAGATTATATTGCTCGATAATTCAAAATACTATTGTATTTTTCAAGAAAAGAATGAAATTAACCTCCATAACTGTTTAATCAAGTGTCCTTTTCCAATTCATTTTAGCAGTGTGAGTGGAAAGCATAAATCATGGAATAATGTTTATTATCGCCTGACTTTTGTCCCTCTATTCAGTAAAATCTCTCCTGAACCCAGCACCCATCACAAGAGGTCACATAACATAGAAAATGTTGCTCATTCTGGGTTTCCAAAGTCACATAAGGGACTAGGGGCCAGATGTACGACCATTGGATTTAGCGCCTCCCAATTTGCGTCAAATTGCGTGTCGCAAATTACAAGGCGTTAAATCCAATGCACAACAGTGTCAGAGACACGATTAGAGGGTCCCAATGGGGTCGCAAAATGCGGTGCTCATCAATATTCATGAGCCACTTTTTGCGACCCCATTGGGAATGGCCAGCCCCACAGGGATGGTGGCCTGCTGGGATCAGCAGACCACCATGTCTGTGACTGCTTTTCAATAAAGCAGTTTTTTTAAAAATGCAGCCGGTTTTTCTTATACGAAAACGGGATGCATTTAAAAAAGAAAAAATGAAACATTTCCGTTTCTTTTTTTAAGGGCAGGTAGTGATCCCTGGGACCACTGCCTGCCCCATAAAATATTTTCCCCTGCATTCACAAAGGGGAAGGGGTCCCCTGGGGACCCCTTCCCATTTGGGAGTGCTTTACCACCCTTCTGAGAAGGATGTTAAAGCGTGAGTTATGCGACCGCAATTGAGGTCACAAAAGAGTCATACATTCCTGGTGGACTCCTATTAGGAAGGGACGCCCTCGGAACGTCCCTTCCTAATAGCGACTCGCTATTCCTATTTTGCGAGCCGCAAATAATTTGTGACTCGCAAAATAGGAATAGTACATGGACGTTTTTTGCGGTCGCAAAGGGGTCGGAAACCCCTCTGCGACCGCAAAAAACGGTCGTACATCTGGCCCTAGGAGGGAACAAGAACTCAGACCAGGGTTGAAGCAAGGATGAAGCATGATACTATGGTCCTACCTCACAGAAGCAATGACTATTTTAAGTGAAACGTTAGTGAAAGTTGTATCGGGGAAGTGCCCTACATTTCTACTCATGCAGGAGCATCTGTCATTAGAGCTGCACGTGCAGTTGCATTGTCGCTTACAGGGATGAGGGGCACTTCATTCACATTATGACCCTTTAACTAAGCTAACAGGGACACCGGGGATATTTGTTTGTTCTTGCATTATGAGCCTTGCACCCTTGGTGTGCCACGAGCTTTCTAGGTGATACAGCAGGAATGGCTGTAATTGTGTACCAACAGTTACAGACCGAAGATCCTTGTATTAACCTTGATCTAAATTCCTAGATGAAGGGATGGGCGTCATTGCCTTTCAGACCATATGCAGACTAGATATAACAATAAGGTACATTAATAATTTAGAAATGACTACAACAATTTGCAAGTAGGTCACAAGAGAGAACAAAAATGTAAAATGAATGAATTATAAAACTGAACTTAATCATTCAGTTTAGCTGTGAATTTCATAGATAGAGGTGAAGACAGATTTACAACACAATACTCTGTGTGTACACAAGTATTATAGGTACTGCACCACTCATCATACTATCTAATATTTTGACATTGTACTACAGTCTCAGGACTGATTCATATATACAGAAAATGACAGATATATCAAAAGATTTCGATGATAGGAGCCTGCCAGACAAATAATGTTAGACAAACAAAATAAATGAAAACAAATGACATGAAAAAGCTCTACAAGAGTGAACTTACCCTGACCCTTTTGCCCAGTGTAAAAGATAAGATTATCTTTTATGGATGAACTGTTGTTCGCTAGTTTAAATTTCAGTGAGAATTCAAAGTAGGAGCTAAGGCCCGGGATCCTTGAGTAAGCCATATATGACATGTAACCAAACGCATCCATCCCACTGAATCGTGGCTGTGTGATGTTTAATACTGCAAAAAAGAAGTTATATTCATAAGACATCCACTTAACAAATCGAATGAACTCATCTCATTAATCTTCGTTTTATTGACCAGTAACCCCCTTACAAATAATACAGTCAAACACTGTTGAAAGGATTAAAAGAGGCAAGTAGCCATGCTGTATAATTAAGTATCAAAAGCATTTTCTTATTTTTGTCTTATCAGACCTTGAGAAGATATAATTGGCAAGGAAGAGTGGGCATGAAAGGGACCCTTCTTTGTGAATGGCAGAGGGCTACTGAGGTCGCAAGCCATTGATTGGATACTCACACCTCAAAGAGGTGTCCCTCACATAATGACGCCTTTTTAAGAGGACGGGGATTGCAATTTCTGCATTTTGTATGTATGTGATATCTGTATAGTGTGACCTAGTCCCATGGCAGTGGAGCATTGTACAGAGTCAAAGGCATAAATATAGTCAACACATGATTGAAGAGATGTTTGGAGTCTGGGACTAAACGTGCATTGCTACTGCATAGTGATGTAATATACTTTAAAGTGCCTTTAGCAGCTTGTTAATATTGAAAAAGTTGATGTCACTAAGAATGATACAGGTATGAGAAAAATGTGGGTGTGCAGTTCCTGAGGTGAAGGAGTGTTCAGGTCTCTTTTGGATTGCCCTCACACACCCCGAAGGATGTCATGCTTCATCATTGGGCAGTGCTCCTCGTCGGGCCGGCGCTGCAATGCCGGACGGGCACACGCGAAGGAGATCTTTTAGAGGAAGCCATTTGGTGTGTGAGGGTATGTGGTCAGGGTAGTGAAGTGAGAGTGCGTTGTGATTCTAAAATAGGTCTAGTACTGCCCTATGTAAAACAATTTTATTCTGGGGGTGTACTAACCTAACCAAAAGGCGTGAGCCCTGTCTGGAGCCAATGATCCTACAGGATCTGATTGATGTAAATGGTTAACATGTTTCTTGCCTTTAGCCCCTAACGGGTCAAGCAGCGATTCATCAGGACCGGTGTCTAAAAGGGAGATAAGTTAGTCCTAACTCTTGAACTACCGCAATGCTGTTGCTGAGTTTAATTCATGTGCAACCATTTTCAATAATAAAATAAGATGATGGACTGGGATTTGCCATATAGAATTCGTTTCTGGTGCACCTTCCATTTTGAAGTATGCCATGTTCTCTGGTCTCCAGTGGCGCTAAACGGTGACAAGTGCAGGAAGAGGATGCACAGGACATTCAATTAAATGTGACAGAAATTGAGGTGCAGAACCTATGGTCAGCCGCTGTTAGCTTTGTGTTTAGTTGAAATAAGGAAGGATAAAGGATGAAAGCAGTGGCACAGCATGAAGGAAATGCAAGAAAGGGGCTGCTGGATGATAAAGGTAAAGGATTAGTGGAAGGGGGAGTGGTCAAGCCAGCCATGATGGCAGACATGTCTGGCTGAGGCTCCAGGAGCTGGCACAAACCTCGCCCGCTATCTGCACTGGGGAAGCCTTTAAACCGGCCCACCCAGATTGGAAACACTAGCAGAAATGCCTGAGTACTGTGTACTCACCCAATGGTCATGGAGCTGCGAGACGCAGAGCCTGCGTTGGCAGAGCTGTGGGATCAACATTGAGCAATGGTAAACCCAGTAGCTGCGAGGGCAAAACCTCAGGCAAATGCACGGAGCTGCACCGTCGATGCAGGCCCAGTGGGGGCAGAAGCATAACCAGAGCAGAGGAGTATTTCCAGAGGTCCAGCCGTAGAGAGGGTGACCTGCGGATCAAGACGCGGAGCGGTCAGCCGTGCCCCTCCCCCTTCAAGAGCGACAGAGTTGCATATGTGGCCTGACTGGAGCCAAGCTGCAGTGGCGTGGGGTGAGAGAGGGAGAGGCACTTGAGGCGGTGGTGGCTGCTGTGTCTGGAGAGATCAGGTGAGTGGAGGCCCCCAGCGCATGCCAGGTGCCTGTCAAGGCGAAGGGAAGACCCCCCACACCAGCTCCGTCAAGCCCTGCATCGCTCCTCGTTGAGAAGCATAATAAAAATTATATATGAAAGGGGACCAATAAGCGTCAAGCGCAGCAGTGCCACCATGAACTGGAGTGACTCCCAAAATGGAGGGCTAAAACTCTGGGCACAACGAGAAGTCCCTTCTGCCCAGCTTACAAGGCCCATAGGAGCACACTCAGGGCTGACAAAGAGGGAGTGAATAACTGAAGGGGGATTGCAACAGACAAAGAGAGCAGGTAAAGAGCATTGGCAGTATGGAAGACCCACCTTCCATAAACAGTGCCGAGCCACACCCCAAAATGCAGTGCACAATTTGCACTGAGTGGAGGATACTATATTAAACCAGTGTTGCATTAACATAAAGCAGTATATAGAAGCATATGAACTGGTAGCAAAGCTGGGAAGAAATGCAGTAAAGAAGAAATAAAGCTGAAAAAGAGCCACATGGTGACTAGTGATCGCCCAGAAGATTTGACTGCACAGCAGATCATACTCCACTATCTGCCCCCTTTGGCTGCAATGTATCATTCGCTAATCCGTAGCAAAGAATACTTCTACAGAGCACACTGAATGTTGTTGTTACAAGCCAGAACAAGCAGCCAGAAGTAAACAAAGATCATCACACAACCCGCCACTACAAGTTGCAGCGAGCACTCAGGAAAGCCTACCAAAAGTGGCGAAGATACAGATTTTCTCCTCCCAACTTACACAGGGCACATGAATAAAACGTACGTTGGGGAGAGAACTCACGCTGGCAAATATTGGGAAACTCGGCACCAGCATCAAGGAGCAGCCCAGGGTCAGGTAATTAACGTGCAGGGGGAACCCCTCTCATTCCCTTGCCGTCAGGGCCCAACCAAAGCACAGAGGGTGACCAGACCTCAGTCATAGGCAAGCAAGTCGGAGGACCCATAAAGAAAACAAATCTAACTTCACACAGAATGGGGAAGCTCCACTCCCACACCAGTTCTCTGATGCCCACCACAGCACAAATCGGCTCTATAGGTACCAAACCACAACAAGGAGACACAGAGGCCCCTTGCGTTGACCATGTCAGAAAAACTGGATAAGGTTTTGGAGGCTACTGAGCACTCCATAGTCTCGATGAAGGAAATATTTGGCACTCTAGCCACAGATCTCAGCCTGCTCTGTGACAATCACCGCAAGCTTGCAGACAGAGTGACGGACGGAGGGAAGAGAATCGCCACCCTACAACCATCCATCAAAACGCAACAAGAAACATTGTGGAGCCTTTTGGGCTGGGTGGTTGCTCTGGAAGAACGAGCAGATGACCTCAAAGGCCGGTCGGGAAGATGCAATATTTAAGTCCTGGGCTTTCCAGAAGGCATTGAGGGGGCAAACCCTATTGAATATCTGGAAACCTGGATCCGTTCACTCACGCCAGATGCAGACCTCACCACCTTCTTTTCAATAGAAAGAGCACACAGGCTGCCAGCTTGTAGGCCGCCGCCGGGCTCATCGCCCCGCCCACTACTCGCAGATTTCCTTCACTTTAAGGACAGAAATGCTGTATTTTGGGCCGCGAGGCAACATGGACCCATTCAAAACATTGAGAACAAACACATAATGCTCTTCCCGAACTACTCCAGAGCAGTACAGCACTAGTGATCCTCATTTTTGGGAGTAAAACAAAGTCTTTGCCAAGAAGGATTCTAATATTTATTGCTCTTCCCAGCACGACTGGGTGGATCAAAATTGTCAAGGAAGTCCAAGCTGGTCCTTTAAAAGAACTAAACATCCTCCAATACCAAAGAGCAATCGTCGTCGCCCTAAAAGGCAAAACAAACATCTCAAATCTGAGACCCACACCCAACTTACAGGAACCCCAGGCCTAGAGCAAATTATTGCAGAACAAAGAAAAGCCCTGCAGGCAGCAGCGGGTATAGGACCAACCCCACCAACAACAGATGTCGACAGGGGCCCTCATCTCTTCACATCGGAAGAGGAAGGCAGTGACGAGACAGTATCCCAAATGGGTTTGATGGCTCTGACACTGGTGACACCGCAAACAGCTGACACGTTAATATGGACTGTAGCTATTACAGGCCATGCATTTCTATTGTAAATCACTTAACAGAGCCATAGTGTCACACACGCTTCAATGGTATGCGGCCAACAAGACCCCATAACACATTAGAGTTTCAGTACCATGCACAGTTTGGACATACTGCCCGTTGTAGGTCCCCAGCATTGGGAATACTTCCCACCCCTGTAAATAGCCCCAGTTTTGTCACCCAATAATACACTGAAGGTATGTTCGCAGATAGGTGAGAGAAATACGCCTGTATGTGGTATTAAAACTAAACCCAGAGAGGTGCATAAGCAACAACCCCACCCCACATAAAACAACAGAATGCACAGATTGCAATGCTGAAGGAAACGCATTTAGTAGCAGGGGAACTTGACAAATTGCACAAAATGCTGGCGAGGCACATTCTGCGTGACAACATACTCTGCGTTCGCATGGGGAGCGCTCATTTGGCTGCAACCAGGGGTCCCGTTTCAGGAAATATCCAGAGTGATATATAGGAAGGGCGTTACACCCTATTTAAGGGGCTACTAGATGGTGAACCAATTCTGCTAGGCAGTATTTATGCACCAAATATAGAGCAGGGGAAATATTGGGATTCCCTTTCCCGCAGGCTAGGCGAATATATTGTGACACCCTGGGTACTGGGCAGAGACTATAACTGCACACAAAACATCTCCCTAGATAGATCTTACCCACCACATCCAGCCTCCCCGGCAATACCGCCAACTAATCACTTTCTATCAATCAATCAATCAGGATTTGTAAAGCGCACTACTCACCCGTGAGGGTCTCAACGCATGGATGGAGCACTGGACGCTGGTAGATGCGTGGCGTGCTCGATATCCCACTAGGCTATACTCATTTCACTCTATTCCACACGACCTCAGGGTCCGCCTCGATCATTTCATATGCTTCTCATGCATCATTCATATGGTCCAGGAAACAGAATACCTGGGTCGGGTCTTATCAGATTATGATGCACACACGTTCGCTCTGGCTTGGCAGCCGCCCCTGCTGCCGAGTACCACATGGCGCCTGCCACGTGAATGTCTGGAGGACCAAGTGTTTGTGCAAGAGCAAAAATCTCACATCCAGAACTATTTCGGTGAAAACACCAACACAGCATCTACCAGGGCAGTAGGATGGGAGGCATTCAAGGTGGTGAATAGAGGGACATGTATTCAACACATCTTAGGAGTACGTAAAACTCTAGTCCAGCGCATATTAGAAGAGGAACAGAAGCTAGCAGCATAAACACAAGCAGCAGATAAAAAATGAAGCAACACTAGACCCAAGCAGCAGACGCCAAAACCGCATATACGGAGGTACTTGCAGACCTCCGACGATATAACTTTAGAGCGCACTCTGCCAGAGCACACAGGGAAGGGGACAGTGTTGGCACACTGCTAGCATGTCTGGTAAAGCAGGACACTACTCTGTATCTGATAACAGAGGTGCATACCATCGCAGGCACACCAGTGCAGGCAGACAAAATGCACGCTTTCTGCAAGTACAACACAGCTTTATACACCGCCCCTGACCAGGTAAACTCAGAGGGAATGGATAGATTCCTGGATGCACACCCACTGCCTTGTATAGAGGAAACTGATAAAATCACTCTAGAAGAGCACATGACCTCAACGGAAGTGACACAAGTTATACAATCCCTGGCCACGAATATAGCCCCCTCTCTGGATGGCCTACCATTAGAATTCTTCTGTACATTCTCCACCCTGTTAGTCCCACGACTGGTAGAATTATATAAAACAGCACAAGAGGAAGGTACAATCCCACAATCCTTGCGGGAATCATTAATTGGCTCATTTCTAAAACCAGACCAGGATTCCTATCACCTAGGCTCATACCTGCCCATTGCCCTGCTGTTAGCAGATTACAAGTTTTATGGCAAAATACTAGCAGAGCGATACACCTTGATTCTCTCAACATTAATACACCCCGACCAATGCGGATTTGTTCTGGGAAGAAATACATCCCATAATATTCAACAGTTGTTCCACGTGAAGGATCATGTTAGGGACCGTTACCCTCGCTCCACGTGCCTGATCTTGGACCTTGAGAAGGCCTTCGACACATTATCATGGTCATACCTATTCGCAGTGCTCTGCAGGGTAGGAGGGTGCTCCATCTACAAGCATACACTAAATTAATATAAAAAAGGTCAACGTCTAGGATTAGGCTCGGTGACATGTGTCATCCTCATTTCCGGTGTTGAGAGGCACAAGGCAGGGCTGGCTGCTCTCCTCACTGCTTTTCGCCCTGGCAATGGAATCGTTGGTGATCCATCTTCGAAAAGAAGGCGAGCAATGAGGCATCCCACTAGGTGGAACCATACATAGCATATCACTGTATGCAGATGATCTGCTCCTCTATGCACAGGATGTCACATCAGACCTCACTCCGATCTTTGCCACACTGGCAGACTTTGAGTCTCTAACTGGTCTAAAGGTCAATTGGGCTAAATCTGCAATATACCCATTGTCGGCCGACCTCCCTCCACAACAGGTACATGCTTTAGGAGTTGACCTTGTATAGTGCACGCAAGCAACACAGTATCTAGGCTTACGCCTATATCACTTCCCACAAGATATATACGAGGGCAACCACCGACAAATACTAACAGGCATTCTTTCCTTGGTCAATTTCTGGAAAACCCTTCCCTTAACCCCCATCGGAAACAAAAGCTGTATCCAAAATGATCCTTGTCCCACAATTGCTTTACTACTTTGCTAATCTGCCAATAGTCCCTCCCTGTTCCTACTTCCAGGAACTAGATTCTCTTCTCAGCACCCTAATATGGGGTGGGGGTCGTAAACGGGTAGCCCTGGCCAAATTGTAGCTGCCAGTGAACTGAGGTGGACTTGGAGCTCCCTCATTTGAAGCATACTTTCTAGTGGCTCAACTACAGTGGATGTTGCAGTGGACAGCGGGACTCGCACTCGGGGAGAGTCACACAAGTAATCTGCGATCTGACGTGTGTTGCTACCAGGGGCCGAGCCCACATCAACGTATCCGTTACAAGTGACTGTAGTGGTCACCTGCATGAAAAGCATACACTGGATGTCACGGACAATGCCATGTTACTCCCCCCTTCTGCCGCTGGTGTGCCTTCCCAGAGGTCACGATTACTACACAATGTGAGCCCTACAAACCTGGCCTGCACATTCCCTTATGGAGGCAGGCTCACTGTTCGCAAATGGACACCTGCTTTCATTTGCAGAGCTAACAGCTGACACCAACCCTCTTAGAGGACAGTTTCTTATGTATGGGCGGTTAGTGGCAGATTGCCGCCGAACCTGGCACATGACTGATAGCGAACTGGCTACACACCCTGTCCTCCATGCCATCCTACAGATGGGCCCAGGACGTCACATAGTGACTTGGCTCTACAAGGCGATCCGAGAACTTAATGAAATAACACTCGCCCCCCCCCAGCGGGAAAAATGGGAGACTGAGCTCCAGAGGCCACTCCATGACAAAGAATGGCAGCAGGCATTAGAGTATCCTAAAAGAGTGTCCCAAAATTACAGACTCAAAAATATACAATACTTTATCTTGCATCGGGCATATCTGACGCCGGAAACTCTCCAGCCATATTACCCTGACACACCATTCGTATGCCCGAGATGCCAAGAATCTGGGGCGTCCTTTATCCACATGTTCTGGAGCTGTCCAACGCTTCATTGTTACTGGAACATATTACATGCCACGCTGCACAAGGTGACAGGACTCACAGATACTGCAACATGGGATGTCAGTGCATTAGGCATATTCAAGCACCGTAAACTGCACAAAGTTGAAACACGGTTTGCGTCCCTGGCTATCCTGCTAGCCAAACAGAGCATCGCCATGCACTGGAGGACTCCGGCAGGACCTCCTCTAGCTGCCTGGAGGGGAGAAGTAGTAAAGTGGGGAACATTGGTGGAAGATGTGTTACAATATGAGGAAGTCCGAGGAAGCCCGAGGCATTTGAAAACATTGCATCTCCATGCAATGGACGACATTATTACACACTTTCAAGTATACCATGATACATGCCGAGTCTCCTCAGCTAACACCAAACTCCACATAAACCCCTCTGGAGGACTTTGATCCAGGACACAAGCGGGATGACAATCTCATCATGCAAAATACGCAGGGCGCGGATACAGGGCATATATAGAAACCAGAGCTAAAACCTTATGATGCACACTCTCTCAACGTACTTATAGACCAAAACTCTCACCAATGCTCATCCACATCCAACACACTACATCTCTTCATACACTGTGTAACCTCACTTTTGTTCCACTCCTCAGTTCAATTATAGTTACACCCCTATTGCAGAACAGAGTCGTACACTCATCAATGCCAAGGACAGACACCAAATACAGCTGCGATATAAAATGTGAAGCCACATCCTTTAGCATAAAGATAAAATAGAGTAGCTTATTGGAACAGTATATAAGACTAATACCATGTCTACAGCTGAAATTATAATGAATTCAAATGCATATACAAACACTGTTGTAGATGTCAATTGCTAACAATGTTGTTCTCTGGTATGTCTGTAATGGAAAATCTAATAAAAATAACTTAAAAAAAGAAAAAAGGCAAAGGATTAGTGGAAGAATAAAGGGACAGAGACATAAAGCCTGCGAGTAGTGAAGGGCAGTGAATGCGACAGCACCACGTCGATGGCCTAGCCTGATAGTAGCAAAGGCCAAAGTGCAGGCCCACACTGACCAAGAGAAGGCAATGGTCCCAGCCATAAGCCAGCAGCCACCATCCATCACGATGACGAATCAGCAGCCAAGCCATGCACACACTTCTGTCCCTGTGCTACTTACATTCAGCGACCTTGCTCAACCAGCCACAGCGGCACTGGGATGGTGTTCCCATCTCCGATGTTTACGACACTATTTTCAATCCACCTGCATAACTGATGGAGCAGTAAGGAGGTTATTGTTGATGCATTTTGGTGGGGTAGAGTTGTATGATCTTTTTGAGAACATAACCAATACCGGGGGGTGGGGGGAGCACTGATTTTATTCTGAAGTAGCAGCTGTGAATAGACATTTGATCCACAGCTCAACCCTGATTATGAATGCTTCAAATTAGGCAGGCCCACCAGGCGGAGGGAAAATCCATCGCTATTTTTCACGCCCGACGCCGGAAACTGGCAAGCGTGTTTTTTTAACATTATCCAACAGGAAGAAATCCATGCCCAGTTAATCCAGGGTTTCATGTCGGTGGTTGTCAGACGCCTCATGCTGAGGCAGCTTTGCATATCCCTAAATGACTTCCTAGTCCTAGCCCGTGCTCATGAGCTGTCAAACAATACAATGCAATATATTTTATAAAGTGCACAACTACCTAAAAATGTATCCCGGTGCTAGTGTTTAGTGTTTCCAGTAGGTTAGAGGCAGAATCAGATCATGGAGGGTTTTATTACTGAGCACCAAGAGGAACGTTTTAATCCTTTTTCTGAAAACTGTTTCGGATGGGCAGCTTCTTAGTCCCAGAGGTAAGGCATTCCAAAGTTTGGCTGTCAGATAGGAAAAAGAGCGACCTCCTCTTCTGGATTTAACGATCCAAGTGGTTTGAAACAGTTTAAGCTTATTAGAGAGTGAAGGGATCAGGCCTGGAAAGAGAGTTGAAAAGACGCCTAAGGTATGAATGACCCCTAGAATTAAAAATCTTGAAAGCAAGAGTGAGGGCCTTGAACTTAATCCTTTTGTCAATCAGGAGCCAATGAAAGTGGCGCAGGTGTTCCGAATAGGGCACCTGGGAGGAAGTTACAGAATTAGACTGGCCACAGCATTCTAAATATTCAGTTGCCAGCGTATAAGATAAAAAGGAAGTCAAAATATAGGCTATTGGAATACTCCAGTTTAGAAATGATCATGGCATGTACCACTGTCTTCTGCTGATCCACAGGAATAAAATGCATCATCCCTCTTAAGGATCTAAGTGTTAGAAAACAGGAACTAGACAGAGATTTTATTTTCAGTTCAATGGTAAGCTCTGCTTATATATGGGACTAAAGAAAAGAACTTCGGTCTTATCTGGATTTAATTTCAGAAAGTTGACATTCATTCACTGTAGAACACAGTCAAGACATGTTTTGAGAGAAATTAATGTTGAAGGATCACTTCCCTGAAAAGACAAGAACAGCTGTGTATCATGAGACAGCTCTAATTCTGAAAGACTGCACTATATAGGCCAGGGGTGGCATATATACATTAAAAAGGGCAGGGCTAAGTGCTGAACCCTGGGGAATGCCACTGTTTAATGGCTTAGCTACATAGGTAAAAGGAGAGAGGAAGACCGACTGAGAGCGGTTACAGATGAAGGACTTGAACCATGATAAGGCACACCCGTAATGCTCAAAAGCCTTCTAGTCTCTCAAGCAGAATCGCATGAGACACCATATTGAAAGATGCTGAAAGATCCAGCAGCATTAGCTTAACTGAGGAATTTTGGTCCAGATTCATTTTAATATGCACAGAGTCCCCGAGAATAGCGGTCTCAGTACTGTAACCGCATCAAAAACGTAATTGCGAATCATGCAGAAAAAGGTTTTCCTCCAGGAAAAAAGTGCGCTGTCTGTTGACATTTTTTTCCACCAGCTTTGCCATAGTAGGCAGCAGTGAAATAGGCCTGAAATTGCTAAGGATCTTATGGTCAACTGAAGGCTTCTTAAGTAGGGAAAGTAGCATGGCATGCTTCCAACCCGAGGTAACCATTGCCTGGGTCAAAGACTCATTAAGATAGTTATTCACCATGGGACTAATTACCGGTATAACCTGTTTAGGAATGTTCAGGGGGCATGTAGCAAGAGGGGATCCAGATCTACAGTTGGCCAGATCAATTGCTAATCTTTCAAGGGCAACGGGAGAGAAACTAAACAGGAGTGGTGTGGATGGGGGAGTGATAAAGGGATGGGGAAAACATCATAAATTGACTGGAATTTATTGTGAAAACAATCTGAGAGTTCTGCACAAAGTTTAATTGAAGGAGTGAGTGAATTATTTTTCGCAGATGTGGTGAGAAAGGCGTTAACCACCTTAAACAATTCTTTTGTGGAATTGTCTACTTTAGAGATTGACAGAGCAATAAAAGCTTTCCGAGCCATATATATGGCTTTGTGATATGAAGAGCCTCCTGGCAAGTTGCTTTTGCTTCTACATCATAGTTCATTCTCCTCCTTTTCTATGGCCTTGTACAGTTGGATTTCATAAGCTTTAGAAAGTCGGAGACCCAGGGGGCTGTCGGTATGAGTCACTTGACCGAAGGTATTTTCTTAGGAGCAATGCTGTCTACAGCTTTTTCTACCCAAACATGAAAGAGCGCTGCATCTTGTTCTAGCATACCTGTCAGCTCAACAGAGACAGATTGAAGGGCATCAGTCAAAAAAGAGTCATTGACTTTATGCTATTGTCTAGTCATGATTTTGGTTGTGCATGGTGGGGCAAATGAGGTTGTGATCTGACCAGGTGAGGTTCACAACCGGGAATAAATTGATCAGAAGAAAGTTAGCCAGAATAATATCCAGGGTATGACACCTGTATGGGTGGCTTCCTTCACAAGTTGTACTAAATTAAAACCTTCTAGAATTCCCACAAATTGTTGTGTTGATCTGTTACTCATGTCATCTACATGAAGGTTAAAAATTCTAAGTACAAAATAATTGGCATGTGGAGTTGGCCGAAGGAAAATAAATGAGTGCCCCAAAAACAGAAAAGGAGGCTAAAAGGGTGATAGTAAACAACATGCCCTCCACTGTGTCAATATTGTTTAGCTTAGTGGTAGAGCACTGTGTGGATGTATGAGGTATTATTGCAATCCTGCCACCTATTTTATTTTCACAATTGAAATGTTTAATTGAGAAGTCCTGTGGAAAGGCTAGTGCTATAAATATCTAGGGCATGTCTTGGTATTGAGCGGCAATTCAGCAAGCCCACTTTGAACGCTGCCCTTCTTATTAAGGCCGGGGTTGTTTCCGGGGAGGGCTAATGACATGGGAGCTGCCCTGGGAAGGTGTGCTGCTCCAGAATGGTCCCCGCTGACCGTGAAAGGTGAAGGAGGAGTGAGTTGAGACAATCCAGAGATTGCCCATGCCTTACCGCTCATAGGGCATGCTGAGACTGCAGGGGAGCCAGTGCGTAATCTGTGGACTGGAACATCAGGCACCAAACATCTGCCCTGTGAGAGGAAGGGCATGCTTCAAGCATGGAAAGATGAATCACTTTGTGAACATATGTAGAGGCAAGGGTCCAGGGCAGGGTCCCAAGCAGGACACCTGCAGCACTGTGCCAATTGTCTCTTGACAAGAGAGACGCCGAAAAAAGGCCAGAAAATGGGGCACAGAGTGCTCATGTCGAGGATGAAGAGGATAACAAGGTGTTCATAGTCTTATTCACTGGGAAGGAGGACAACCGCAAATGGACCTTTCCTATGTATACACTGATGATTGGAGGCCCCTTTAAAACAGCGTTAATAGACACAGGTGCCACTGTAAATGTCATAGACTCAGTGCAACTCAATATGATCATGTCCCGCCCTAGCCTAGCTGCCACCAAGACAAGTATCTACACATACAGAGGCACTGAGCCACTGCCTCTAAGAGGAACAGTTGAGGTTGAAGTCAAGAGTGAAGGCTGCTCAACCACAGCCAGGTTCCATATCGCAGAAGGCGATACCAGTACCCTGCTAAGATGCCGTACAATGGAAGACCTGGCCCTGGTGTTCTTTGCAAAGCAGGTGCATGAGTCACATGCATCCGCAATGATGCATGAGTTCCCCCAACTATTCACAGCCCTTGGTCAGCTCAAAGGAAAGAAGATCCACCTACACATTGATGAACCAATATGGCCGACAGCGTTGCACTATAGAAGGGTCATGTTTCACCTAAGGCAACAGGTGGAAAAGAATTTGTGGGACCTGGAGCAAAAGGGGATCATAGAAAAGGTCATCCGCCCTTACCCCTGGTTGTCTCCGTTAGTCATCGAACCTAAGCCCAAGCAGCATGGAGCCAACTGGCTATGCGTTTATTAGAGGCTCCCGAAAAAGGCTACCCAGAGGGAGCAGCGCATTATTACAACTATGGACTTGAATGGGCCCCAATGGTTAAAAAATTCTATCTGAATAATGGCTATCCTCAGCTGGAACTAGAGCTTGCCAGCCAACATTACAAGCTTCTCCACGCATATAGGACTTAGGCGGTATTGGAGGTTCAACTTTGGCATCTCCTAAGCCGAGATGGTGTTCCAAAACACCATTTGGGAGACCCTCTCAGGACTGGTCGGGGTGCTGAATGTAGATGTCAATATCCTGATTTTCTCAGAGAATCTTGAAGAGAACCAGGTGTGGCTGAGAGTCACGTTGAGGCTACTGGCAGAGTGCGGATTGCCACTGCATCAAAAAAAGTGCTCCTTCCACAAAAACACTATTGAGTTCTTCGGCTACATATTTTCAAGGAATGGCCTGAGGGTGGACCCGAAGAAAGTTGAGGCAATTTGGAGCACACCCATTACCCTAAATGCAAAGGAAGTACGGTTCTTCCTAGACATTGCAACGTACTGTGGGAGGTTTATCCCAAACCTGGCCACCATATCAGACCCATTGAGAGTCCAAACGCCCCATGGGAGGGGGGGACACAGTCGGACAATGCCTATAGGCATGTGAAGGAAACTGTCCTCAATGATGCCACAATGGTGTATTTGGACCAACGGAGGATAAATAAGCTGTCAGAACTGGTAAAATATAGTTGGGTTCTTCAGGAGCAGTACCTTCAAGAAGCCCACCTTCCAGCAGCCTTGACTCAATCTTAATTGCACTGAGTATCAAAGTGGATAGACGTGTGAAGGGATTTGGGAAGGGTACTGCAGGCAGGGATACCTGGAACAAGACGTTGTCTTCATTTAGTCTTTTCTTTATATACCATGTGAACTCTGGAACTCTACCAACATGGGTTACATAACAAAAGCTTACCAGTAAAGGAAAGCAGGTTAGATATGGAACAGTAGTCACTCTCATAAACTTCTCCACAAAGGAATGGAATTGCTGCTCCTAATAAACCTCAAAAAATGTAATAATACCCAGTATATGAGTATGATTTGTATTTGACACTGTTAAGAATCACAGTGTTAATTTCAAAACACGTTTTATAAAGCACAATAAGTTTCTTATGCGAATACCACAAAAGAGCATTTTAACCTGTAATGCGAAAGTCAACTATGCACATATTTTTTCAAAGTGCTACATTGCTATGTGCCAATGTTCGATATTTAAAAGCTCAAGAAAGCGCGTCAGCGTGATGTGTCAATTTTCAAATATTCAAATGCTCTAAGAAAGAACTTCAGCGCTATGTGCCACTGTTCATATTCAAATGCTCAAGAAAACGCTTCAGCGTTATGTGCCACTGTTCAAATATTCAAATGCTCAAGAAAGCGCTTCAGCCTGATGTGCCAATGTTCCAATATTCAAATACTCAAAAAGCGCTTCAGCGCAATGTGCCCATGTTCAAATATTCAAATGCTCAAGGAAGCACTTCAGCGCGATGTGCCAGTGTTCAAATATTCAAATGCTCCCAAAAACGAGCGCTCAAATTAACTTACTCGTGAAAGTCACTTAAATGGCCTAAAACAGCATGTTGCTCCTTTCACGTTGATGTCATGAAAAATAGAAAGATCCTACATGATTGTAGTTAGCAAAGAATCAGCAAGATCAGCAACCTGCATCAGCAACCTGCCTTCTGTTGTCAAGAAATTCCTCACTGCAACCGGAGATCTGCTGCTGCTCACAATCAGAGTTCTCAATATCCAGCTAAGAGAACAGGGTGTGGCCCCTATTTAAAGGGCTTCTCCAGAAGTTTCTAGAAGTCAGTTCTCAGATAAACTACTGGAACTGAGAAGGGACAATAAACTCTGGGCAGCAGCCTTGGCAACAAGCATTGGCACAAACAAGGGATAGTGCAACATCAAGCACTGGTAAAAACAAATAGGAAATTATAAAAGACACATCATTCGATGGCAGAGTGGCAGAATCATGACATAAGCTTGTGGTTGATGCCAGCCCTGAATGACTGGGAGTGGTCACCCTCCAAGAAAAAAATGGGTCCCCATTGCCAATGCAAGCAGGGCGTTCTCCGACACAGAGACCAGTCTTGCCTAACTTGAGAGGAAAGGTTTCCCATCCGTTGGGCATGTTATCACTTCCACTTCTACCTTTGTAGGCATCAATTCAGAGTGGTCACACACCACAAACTGCTGGTCCAGTTGTTTGAGGGATCTGCCTGGCTGGCACCCCCGAGGATTGAGCGAGGGGCTGTGCAGCTCCAGCTGTACTCTTTTGACGTGATCTACCACCCAGGGTCAAACAATTCAGCAGATTACTTGTCCAGGCACCCTTAACACTGGAGGACTGAGAGCAAGCTGGCAATGACAAGGGAGCTGTGGATTTTGTGCGGATGGTAGTACAAGAAGCGTGCCCAAAAGCTCTGTCCATACAGGAGATGCAAGAAAGAAATCAATTGGACGAGAGCCCCGATAAAGTCAATAGTTAGCTTTCTAGGAGCCCATTGGAAACACTTCTGTGACAGCCAAAGCACTGACACAAGCTGAGCAGGTTAAGAGGAACCAGCTTTTGCAAGTGTGGAATGAATTGAGTGCAAGCGAAGAGGGCCTGCTCATCAGGGGACGGCAAATCATGGTACCACAGAGCCTGTGGGCTCGAAAGATTGACCTGGCACACGAAGGACACCATGGTGTGGTGAAGACAAGGGCAAGGTTGAGGGGCAATGTGTAGTTCCCTGGGATGGACACCCAAGTTAAAGAGAAAGTGTGCAACTGCCATTCCTGCGCCATAACCAGTGTCGACCCACTGCCGGTCCCCCTGATCATAGACGAACCAAGCCTGAAGCCATGGTCAAAGATGAGCATGGACTTCGGGAGTTTCTTGTATGGTCACCTCACAGCCGTGCTAATTGCCTCCAATCAAAGTTACCCGTGGTGGAGCTGGTGCAGTCCCACTGTGTTTTCCAGAGTCAAACCAATGTTGAAGAAAGTGTCCGTACTGATCAGCTTGCCCGAGGAGCTGAAGATGGACAATGGACCCCTGTTTCAGGGGCAGGAGTTCCAGGAGCATCTGGCTTCCCTAGTGATCCAGCACCAGAAAGTGACATTGCAGTGACCCTAAGCAAACCTGGAAATTGAATGATTCATGAGGACTTTAAACCGGGCAGAATATGGGTTGAAGAAGGAAAAGATGTTGAGTGTTGCTTGTATTGATTTCTGGGGGCCTAAATGCAGCCCCCCCACAGTACCATCAACTATGCACCAACAGATCTTCTGTTCCGGAGACCACTGAGGGATAACCTCCCGATGGACCCTGAATGGCAGCTGGCTTTTTTGTACATCTAGGTGACGCAGGAGAAGAGGAGAGCAACGAACAACTGGGCGAGCCTGCACAGAGGCGCCGTTACCCCACAACTCCAAGTGGGCGAATCATGTAATCGTGAAGGACTGTCACCCAGGATGGAAATTCTGGACCCCAATTGAGGCTGAAATATGGCAAGGGGTGAAGCTTTGTGGGACCATGGTCAGAGTCGAGCAGGGACATCACATCTCTGTCAGGAGATTATCATGGTTCAAAAGGGTGACCAACACGTTAGTGGTTTGTGACAGAGAGGCTGAAGAAAGCAAAGGTGCCAGAGGGAAACGTTCATTAATGCACAGTTCACCAGGGCTGGGTGCACCGGCATGGCCCCAGGACACTAACACATCTCCTGGTGGCCAGAGTTCATCACTCCCAACAGCTGGCTCCAAAGACTCAGCCCCGGCCCAAGTAAACCTGTAGACCCCTGTTTGAGCAAGTGGGAGTGAAGGAAAGGCAAGAAGTCAGAGGTATAACCTTGAACCGCAACCTGGCACCTAGCCAGAAGCTGATAGACTATGTCCTGCTTGGATGGCCGAGCAGCCAGGTGTATCTCAGTATAAGTTGGAAGGGATGTAGAGTGCCACCCGGCCTCCGCTATATTTTCGCAACATTCACCCTGAGGGCTGGGCTTGGCCGGAAGGCTATAAATAAATGGGCTACTGGTTGCTCGTGGCCACTGCCGGAACATACATACTGTGTGAGTGTTGTCTATTGCGGCGAAGCCTCTGCGCCTTTGGTCTAGCATCATGTTCGCAAGGCTGCGAACACGACACTGACCTCTGCTCCGAGCCATCACTGGTCTTCATGATATGCCACTAGTTCATGATTAAACTCTAGGGTCTTTTACAAATAGGGAAAAGACAGAACAAATCGGCAATGATTAGGCATACATCTGCTACTGGACATTCATGTCTTTTTAATTGAATTCAACTCCTTATCTTCAAATAGGTTTGCATGAAAAGATAAGAAGAGAGCTCATATGTTTTCATTTTAATACATTACGCTTGTTTTATTGCTGTAGGTTAGTAGTCAAACCACAAAAAGGCATTGCTTCTGCTCAACTACATGGTAGTATGAGAAGCCCAAAAGGCGTTAAAATGGTTGCAGTGAAGGGCAGTAAGATTGAAAGCAATTTTCAGGTAAAAAAAAATATATATATTTATTGAGAATCTAGTTGTTAAAATAAATTAGTTCAGAAGATGGAGACCACCCACATTCAAATAGATATTTGAAATTTAGATGAAACAACTTCAATTGTAAGCACTTGCATCATGTGACACTGAGAAGCACACAGCTATGTTGTGCATTCAAACAATGCAACTCAAACTGCCACAGTCTCTTGGAGAAACTTATCCCAGAATTAGGACGATGACAAAATCATTTAACCACATCTACTGACATGGACCCAAAATGCTAAATTTTTAGACCCAATCAGCTTTTTGGCGAACCATTAGACAGGTCATAATTTGTACATCCAGGTGATGCAGGATGTACAAAGGGAGAGGATGTAGCCTTTGCTAGAGCGGTCGACCTCAAAACTGGGAAACTGAGTTTGAGTCTCGACTTTGACGCTCAACATCTTGTGATTCTGCGCAAAGCACGTAATCTCCCCATGCCTAACAAAAATTAATGTGTCAATCTGTAACAAAACTGGTGCTCATGTAAAGCGCTCTGATACCTGATATCTCCGGGTCTAGTTCGCGCTAAATAAACCAAAAAAATAAATAAATAATTGGATGCTATTTTCCACTATTGCCAACAAGGCAGTTAGCTACCCTTCCACCCCTCTATATAGTACATTTGTTAACTTTAAGATGGAAATCTTTACAGCTGACAGAAGCTTTCCTTAGACCAAGGGGGGCGGAGCTAGCCCAGCCTGCAAGATGGCCGCTTCGTAGGCGAGCTCCTTGCGGTCGCCTAACTAATTATCCTCCACCTCCAGCCTGTCCCATGCGCTAGAATCCACAGACTCACGCACTGGAGTACTGCGGAATACACTGAATTTCGTGACTGATATTGCCCGGGAAGACATCAACAATGACGAAGACATCGCCGATGGCGTAGGGCCTACAAAAAGCGCATGTGCGGCCTCGGAGAGGTGGTGCCGAAGAAGCTGCGGAGCGGCATCTGTGAGATCCCTCCCCCGCTCTGGGGGCACCGCTGAGTAGTCCGTCAAACTATCCGCTGTAGCGCTGCTGGGAGCCTGGGACTCAGGGGACTGGGCGGCGGGGGCCGCAGGGCCCTGACCGTGTTGAAGAGGTGGGAGCTGCCTGAGGCGGAGGACCGTGCGCCCAAGCGGGCCCTGCTGCAGTGAGAGTGCGGCTCGCCGCCGCGACACCATGCGACGCTGCGGGCCCTGAGCTGAAGGTGAGCGCATCTGCTCTGCGTGGTCGCGGCCCTCCCCTGATCCCCCCCTAGGGTGTGGACTGCAAAACGGCCAGGGCCCAGCCTACACAACATAGTACCAGATGGTGGGTCCTGCATGGCGTCCACGCAGAGCACGCAAATTGGCGCGTGTTCCACATAAGCCGCTATCTGCACATCTGTGGCCCTAACTTGCAAGATAAACGACACTGCAGCGCCATACTGCCCAGCCTGCCGCCCAACATTGGTTTCACGGCAAGTATCCTAGGCTAAACAGCAGAAGACTGTGGATTGACCAGCACGGGGTGAGAACACACAACAGGAGCAAGCTGGCACCCGGTGACTGGAGGCCCTATTCAGGGGCCTCTAAGGCAAAGTGGCCCACGGGCGCTGAACTCCTAATGCCATTATAATACGCACCACTGCCCTGAGAAAACCCACTGAACTCAACCAATAAAACAGGCCACACTCTCGGCGTGGACACAGACACCGTCCCGGGGCCAATAAACCGTCAGGGCTCATGTGCAGTGAGCTCCTGATGGCATTCTAAAGCGCACCATTGCCCCGAGAATCCCCACTGAACTCAGCCAATAAAACAGGCCGCACTCTCGGCGCGGACACAGACACCGTCCAGGGGCCTATAAATCGGCTGGGCTCATGTGCGCTGAGCTATTGATGGCATTCGAAAGCGCACCATTGCCCCGAGAATCCCCACTGAACTCAGCCAATAAAAAAGGCCGCACTCTCGGTGCGGACACACACATTGTGGTAGCCACTCATCAGATCTCGGTTCCCCAACCTGACTATTGCTCGACATCAGGGCAGCATCTCAGCGACTGCGGAGCAGCGACAATGAGCAAGCCGGACCGGAATCAGCCCAGGCTGAATTTTGAGCAGGCGAAGAAAATGGCGGAGAATCCTGGGGCAGAACAAGCATCAGCGCCTGCGGCGGACACGCCTTGGACTTCCAGTCTATGTACACAACGATCCAAGCAATGCTAACCAATAATGATGGGAAGATTGATACATTGACCTATAGAGTGGACCGCATGTCCGAAAGACTGGATAGACACACAGAATGGATCGATATGGCAGAGAGGCGGATCTCTGACGCCAAGGACGCACAACGCCAAACTGAAACTAAACAGGAAAAGACGGATAAAGTGCTGGCGGCTCTCATGGCGAAATCAGAAGACTTGGAAGCGAGGTCTCGCTGCAACAATCTACGCTGGGTAATATGGAAAAGCTACATAGAGACTCTGCTGCTCACACTGCTGGGTAAAGACACTTTCTCACCCATCTTTATTGTTGAAAGGGCACATAGGTCGTTGGCGCTGCTCCCACCACCTGGAGCGAGACCGCGCCCCATTATAGCAAAACTTCTAAACTACAGAGATCGGGACGCGGCACTCCAAAAAGCGAGGGAACTGGGCACTCTATCACACAAGGGTATAAATACTTCCATCTACCCAGATTTCACGCAACAAGTCCAAGAGGCACGGAAAAAGTATACGTCAAGAAAACGCTCCGTGATCAAAATATTCCATACACAATGATCTACCCCGCTCATCTCCGTGTCACGGAGGGGGGCAAAATCAGAATTTACAACGACCCTAAAGAGGAGCAAACATTTTTGAAACCGAGAGGTGCACAGGTGCGCGTAGATGATCGCCCAGAGGCGATCAGGAGTCTCAAGAGCATACCTCGGATGTGGAATAAAGGTTGTTTCTCCTATACCGTGACTTGCAGAGGGTCGTAGATTCCTGGGCAGCTTTAGCAGCATCACATACGTACGCAGATAAGTGCTCATCACGAACTCACGATATGTATTTTTCAGTTACGTCTAGACTTGGTGGGTGGAGGACAGTCACAGAGGGTGTGGCATTGCACTCGGCATTATCACTTGAGGATTCTTCGCTGAAATGGGAGGGCGGGGTCGGTGGTATTATACATTTACGGTGAACCCTATGTGGCGAGTGTCACTGGGATTTTCGACTGGCTGCTCCTGTCCCCGTTTGTATACCACACAACATGTTTTCTTTTCTTGGGGAATGTTTGGGGGGGTAGGAGCGGGGGGTCGGGTACTATTAAGGGATGGCCTTGGCGAATTGGGTCTGCTGAAGTGGGTGGGGAGAGGGCGCTGTTTAAAGTTAAGATTATTTGCTGTGATCACACCGCGTGTACAGACGAGACTAATGTTGACTACACCTTTTGTGGATAACAATACGACAACGACATCGATAAACAGGTTACATAAGTATGAACACGGGTGAGAAATACAACTGCATAACATGGAATGTCTGTGGTCTTAACACACCCAAAACAATTAGGCAAGTATTTGCTTATCAAGATCGCCATAACATTCAGATCGCTCTTCTACAGGAGACACATCTAACCGTGGCCTCTGAGGCTACTATTGCACTTAGATGGGCGGGATATAAGTTGTCTTCATAGTACTCCTCATACACTAGAGGGGTGATCATTCAAGTGAAGCACGGCCTCCACTTTACACCTAACAATACATACACAGACAAGGACAGGCGATGTGCCCTGTACATGGTAAATTAGGCACTTCTCTCATTACCCTGATCAACATTTATGGCCCCATAGTGGACGACCCAGAGACCTTCACACGCCGGCACCATGCGCGAGTGGCCTGAGGCAGCCATGGTGTGGGGAGGGGACCTCAATACATATTTAGATCCACAGCTAGATAAATCAAGACCGCAAGGCTTGCGCACACCTAGAATTGCACGGAGCATTAATGACGCTATGCTTGAATATGGTCTTGTAGATGTGTGGAGGCTATGGAACAGCTCAGCCAAAGAGGGCACACATGCCACACCTACACATAACAGCTGGTCTCGCCTTGATTACTGGCTTCTAAATGGTGAGGCGAATAACTGGGTTACAGACGTGGCGATACTCCCTCACACGCTTTCAGATCGCAATCCAGTGCTGCTTACATTTAGAATAGAGACTAACAAGCGTCGACCCTATACGTGGCGCTTTCAAGCGCAGGCACTATTAGACCCTATTTATAATGATGCGATACGGACAGCAATAGAACAATAGTTTGAAATCAATGCAGGTACAGTGGACAGTGCGGCCACACTATGGAAGGCATTTAAAGTAGCCATCAGAGGGGTTTGCATCAGCACCACGGCTGGTATTGTAAAAGATATCTGTGGGCAGCTCGCTCAGGTTGAACGCAAGCTGGCGGAGACTGAACTACAATACACACTCACACCTAGTCCTGAAATATTGGCAAGCCTTCACGACCGGTTACTAAACTATAATTCTTTGGCGAGCTTACGGGGAGGGGGTTCGCCCGGGCTCCGTAATCGGGCCACAAAAGTCAAAGTCTGGGAGGACTTTCACAACATTACTAAAATTACAGATCACCAAGGGGTGGCCCACTATGCCCCGGAGGCGATAGTGGAGCAGTTCCGCGGCTTCTAAGCTGATCTCTATACATCGCGGGGAGTGCGGCGGAGCCGGAGTTGGATACCTACTTGGCAGACATAGCTTGTGCATGGCTAGCGGACCATCACCATCAATATTTAGATCAACCAATTGACGAGGCTGATATCAAAGCGGCTATAAGGTCGATGCCCAACCAGAAAGCACCAGAGCCAGATGGGCTCACGGCCGAATTCTACAAAGATTACATTGATTTAGTCACCCCCACATACTTGAGATGTATGCAGAGGCGCATGAATCTGGCTTATCGCCTCCGACTCTTCGCCAAGCCTTGATCATCACGCTGTTAAAAAAGGACAAGGCCCCTGACGCCTGCAAATCCTACTGGCCGCTGTCGTTAATAAATCTCGATGCCAAGATTTTAGCAAAGATATTGGCTACTAGACTACAGCCCCTAATGCCCAGCCTGGTCCTCCAAGATCAACCAGGCTTCATCCCGGAAAGGTCGACGTCATATAATTTATGAACAATCATCGCCATGTTTCATGTTTTAGATACTGAGCTACCCTCTGCCGCAGTTCTGTTGGACACGACGAAGGTGTTCGATTCCATTGAATGGGGTTATATGTTCTGCATATTGAGAAGAATGGGGTTTCTGCCACTATTTCTCGGCTGGGTGCAGCTTTTATACGCTGATCCCTCTGCACTAGTACGAGTCGGGGGACTGACCTCCCAACCATTTAGAATTTACAGGGGCACCTGCCAGGGATGCCGATTATCACCGTTATTATTTGCACTGGCTCTCGAGCCGTTGGCGTGTATTATTCGTCAGTGACACAGGGAATCAGCACTAAACTTTTTACATCGACCGGTTGGCATTTCGTTTTACGCTGACGACATGGCACTATTCTTAAGAGAACCAGGTCGATATCTGGCATGGGTACTGCAGGAATATATCTGGTTTGGACTTTTTTCGGGTCTGCAACTGGGATAATCGATTACTATACCACTCACGACCAAAACGGTATCTCCCAGCATGGACTACCCGTTGGTATGGACCACAGAACTTGTGAAGTATCTGGGGGTCTGGGTGCATCGACCCTGATCTAGTGGTTCGAGAAAACTATGGCAGGGCTTGCATAAAATTGGAACAGCAGGTGGAAAGATGCAACAGGTTACCACTTTCCCTAGCTGATCGGTTAGCGATTGTTAAAATGGTTGTACTTTCCTCTATTTATTCACCAACATTTTGATTAACTGACACGTCAATTTTTCAGGAAGTGTAATCCTTGCTTCTTCTCTTGATATGGGGAGGCAAACAGGCCAGAGTGAGCTGGGTTACACTGACGCTAGATTATGCTAAAGGCGGATTCAGTGCACCAGACCTATATCTTTACTATTTATGTGTGCGCAATACACATATCACTGGTTCAGACCGCACCCATTTACTCCGCATGTTGCAGTGGAGGACGGGGATTCACACCCGGTTCTGCTAGCGGGGGTTTTCACACACATTCACAGGGGCACACCCCGCGCAGAACTAAACTCAGTAGACACAACTATAGGGGCCTGGCAAGCAATAGAAAAATCACTAACAGACTGCCTATATATGCACTGGCACTGCCCATAGCACACCACGCAGCCCTCTCTGTCACACGAGAAGAGGGCCCCATTAAAACCATGAAGGAAGTAGGTCTAGTGCGCATCTGGGATATATATCCAGACGGGCTGCATTCGGAACGGACACCCTCATCGTGACTGAAGTGGGATTGGAACAGACGTCTCTTCGTGACTGGAGAGAGATTGGAAATGTTAAGGTACGTAACGTATGGCACGAATCTACTTTAATTTGTATAAATATTTTTTAATGCTGGCTCCCCTCTTTGCTCAACTCGAAATGTATCTAATTGATTTAAAACCATGCGACTGGCGCAGTCTGTGTGAAAACAGTAAACACAACTCTTGTTTGACGCTGCCTGGCTCGAGTGCTACGGATTTGCCTTCCAGGACTTTCTGCCTCATTCCTTTCAGATCCACATCTTAGACACCAGCTGCATCATGATGCCATTTTCATCCTGACTTTAACACTGTTAATTTTAAATTATAACTTATCGCCCCTTTGATATCTCAAGCTGAGTACTAAACTCTCATGTGGAAAACAGCACATGCCTGTGGCACACATTTTCCCAATGAAGCCCTGCAATGATACAAAAATAGCGCCCGCTGCTGTAGCACCCCTCTTTAGGTTTGTCCAGTCCCCAGTATCTCCACTTTGGGTGGCAAACTCTAAAGCAGAACTAAGGGGGTTGAGCCTGAGGGTGCTGTGCTGTCAGTTCTATATTAATGGAAGGATGATATACAATTTCTGTTTGTTTGCGGGTTACATTTCACTTGATGTGCAATCTGAACTCTAAGGCAGCGTTTTTTTTGTCATTTGTCATCAGTGTAACATAGCTTATTAGTTTGTAAGCATGAGCAACATTTTGTGAGATGCCGACATCTTTTAAGGTCGGTGAAAATATTATGTGTTGGAGCAATGGGCACCAGAAAGCATATCAAATTACTGTGCACTTTACAACTTTGAGAAATGCAATGGCATTGTTGTTAATTTGTAGGCCACAATCATGTTTGTGTTGTACTATAGAGGCACGTATCCTGTGCCATAAGCAAGTCTAGCTTTTTGTTGTATTTGCGTTTATGCATCACCACTTTCAAATGCCACTAGCGGCCACTGGATCAGACATTAAGATCTATTTATAATCATGTCCCAATATTTGAATATCACAAACTATACAATACTATATGTTGCAGATACAGTGTTGCTTGTCCACTCACCTGTGGGCATACAATGAAATTTGAAAACGGTAACAAGGTAATGAACAAGAAACAAATTAGCAGTTACAATCGCTACAGCAAAATGTTTGCAATCTACCCATTAAGACTGCATATTATGCAACACTGACTCTTTTTTTCTGATCAGTTGAGCAGCCATTTGGTGTCCTAAAGGTTTATTGATCAACATTTTTATCAAAGACTAGGCCCTGATGTAGAGTTTGGCGGACAGAGTACTCTGCCAGAAATGTGGTGGAGAACTCAGTCTGCCAAACTAACAGTTTGCTTGCTTTGTTTAGAGTTGAGCAGGCTATCATCTTTCTAATGGTATTGCCCCTGCTGGCTCTGACTGTAGAAACCCTACATCAAAGACACAGTGGAGTTAGGGCCATCAGTGTTAGTACATCAGATCATTTGCCCTATTTGGTGCAGACAGTCTTATGTATTGTTTTCTGTTTGGGACCACCAGGCAAACCCTAACCAGATATAACATAAAAATGACACTCACACACTGGGTGAAAACTGCCAGAGTCATTATTATTTTCAAAACCAAACTCCCAGTTTGTGAGTTTGTGTTTGAGAAACAAAAATATATTTTCTCAGCAGCTACATGAAACATGGCAACCATTTCAGTGCCTTCAGATGAGCAGCCATGTGGTTCTCCTTTAAAAGCATAGAAATATCCTCAGGGCTGGGAGAATCTCTAAATTTGGGGGAAGCTAGTCTGGCTAGGGGGGCAGAGGTAGTGATCTCCGCCACCCTTATGGACCACGGGCTATCTGCCAAACTCCAACTCAGACCCTGAGTTTGGAAGGTACTACTGGCCCTTTGCTCTTTGATACCAATTCAGGCCCTCGGGTTGGAATTGTGCCTGAAGTCTGATCATGCAAAATAATTGTTTATAGTACCAGCTTATTTTGAGAAATTGGGTTATTAGTTGAGAGAAGTGGAATCCACACTCAATTAATAAACAGAATCCTTGGCACGGTGAATCACAAAGGCCAATAACTAAACCTGTGCTTAACCCTCTGATAATTTGGCACAAAATCAGTCAGACTTAACTTAGAGGCAATGTGTAAAGTATTTATGCAGCACTGAAACAGTAATAAAGTGAACACACAACACCAATGAAATCCCAAACCAATTTAGGTAAACTGAGCACATTTTAATACATAAAATGATGTAGAATTGACACAAATCCAGTAAGTAGAACTGGAGTTATGAATTTTTAAATTGGCAAGGGAGAATAGCTCCAAAAACACAAAATACCAATTGTAATTATCTGGTCACGCTGGACCGGGTCAAAGTCACAAGTTCAGGCTGACTTCAGTAAAGCACACATCAGATACAGAGACCAGGTTCGTCCTGTTGAAGATTTTACCCTCTCTGAGTCCAAGTCCATGTGAGGAACTGACACCGAGCTTCGCATTTATTGTCAATGTGAGGAGACCATTGTCTGCATGAGGATTATGTCGGGTATCATAGACTGTCACTATTCAATGTTAAGAGTGATTAGTAGCTGGAGCTTTTTGTTGGCAGTTGCCAATGACTGTCCCATTGGTGTGAGATCTTGCAGCTGACGTAAAGAGCATGTCATTGCGGGAGATGTGTGCCGCAGGCATCACAGATGGTTGTAGAGTCACATGAGCAGTCTGTTTGCGGTCGCAAAGAGCCCAAAAACCTCTGGATCTTCACCTGGAGCTCAGAACCTTTAATACTAAGGCAGGCGGAGTGATATCTGATGCCAGTCAAGGGTCCACAACCTGGGGGGCACGTTTTGGGGAGCTGGACTCATTCCAGCAGAGGTCAGAAACAAGGTCCAGGCAGGCCCAGGCAGGTCCAGTTGGTGCTGGTAAGCTGGGCAATTGCAGGGCAGCCATCAGCTCAAACAGGAGGTCAGCCAATGTACCTTTTCTGTTGCTTCTGGGTAGACTACATACATGGCAGGCTTCTACTCTTTCTTCTTGAGACAGGAGGGCAGTCCTTCTTCTGAATCTTCCACAGAAGTATTCTTTAGTTCAGAAAAATATTTATTGAAGATAAAGGTGTAAAAGGTGGCATAAGACAATACATAATTTTAAGCAAAAAACAATATAATACAAAGGTAATCCATATAAATATACAAACGAAAAAACATTAAATAAGAGCACAGCAAAAGAAAATTATAACTGATATAACTTACAGAATTCTGAAAGAGCTAGGAGAATAACAAAAGAAATCATGGTAAAAGTCAAGGAGGTTTAAGAACTTCTTGCTGAGAGAGCGTGTTTCAATGCACATTTATCAAAAAAGGTAGTGACAGGTGACCATCACTGGATTCTCTTCGTAGCCGTGCACGAGTTATAGTTAGCTGAACTAACTATAACAGGGGAATTTCTAGGGTTTTGTATGAGGGAAATGTTCAGCTAACTATAATGCCCCTGAAACCTATGGTTTTTTCAGTGAATTTCTAAGGTCTTTTAAATGCCAATTCCTAACAATAACGCCCCTGAAACCTTTGGGTTCTTTAATGAATTTCAAAGGTTTTTTAAATGCCAATTCCTAACTATAACGTGCATGAAACCTATGGTTTTTTCAGTGAATTTCAAAGGTTTTTTAAATGCTAATTCCTATCTATAACTTATCTCTAAAGATATCATGTTTAATGATTTTGATTGGATTTGTATATTTTTCAAATTCAGTGTGTCAATTTCATTAATTACATTTTTTTTAAAAAATACTTTTTTATCACCTTTTTTTAACTTATTTTTTCAATTAATTCTTTGAAAATATAAAAATTATTATTTGAACTTAATGGGTTTTTCAAATATATTTTTTTATATTTTTCAAAATATTTTTTTAACTATATGTTCAAAACTTTATTTCATATATTTTTTTTCCATGTTTTTGGATCCGCGCACCCAACGCGAGAGGAACCGTGCACCCAACGCGGTAGGATGCGCCCTGCGCGTATTTCGCTGTTTTTTTTTTTTTTAAAGGGGGCCCCAGTGGGTCCTTCTGGGACCCCCTAAGCACCTCTAGAGGGTCAGAGTATTTCCACTCTGCCCCCTTTATATGTTTTACACACTTATTCTCCTTGCTTCTTCAGCCTCGCTTCTACCGAGGCAGAAGATGGCCGCCAACAGTTCCTGGTTTCGAATGTAGAGACACTCGACAGCCAATTAGCATTCAGCGCGTGATCAGGAAGGTGCGCGCTCGGTTCGGGGAGGGTGCGCTTACGGTGCGTGTAGGGTCCGCGGATCCTCCCCGGACATAGATATTTATGTACTTTTAACTCTAATTTTCTCAAGAACTACTGAACGGATTCACACCATTTATGCAAAAGGCACGAGTCTGAACTGAGGACTACCTCTTCGCCAAATTTGGTATCATTCCGTTCAGCGGTTCGGGCTGTAGCTGCGACAACAGATCCTATGGGAAATTGCATGGGGACAACGTGTTTTGGGACCCCCCTTTTTTCTCGGCCCCCGCTTGACAAATCACCACGAAACTTTCAGGGTAGGAGCAGAGCGGAGCTGGCCCAAAGTTTGGAAAATTTCGCGAAGATTCGTCAACCGGCGCCAAAGTTATTCCCAATAGAATGATGCGGATTTCCTATGGAAAATAGGTCCTAACTATAACTATCTACTGGCGACCGCCAGCAGATGATATATATATATATATATCAAGGTATATTGGTGAATCAGTGGGTGTATATGTCCCTGTATTGTCGTGTAGTGCCCACTAATCCATAGGACCGGTGCTTTTGTGGACAACATAAACTTTGGATATGTTGGCCTAGAAACCAGCTATCTCACAGTGCTACCATAAGCGAGTAAATGGTTTTTGGCAACCACTGAAAATGACAACTCTTACCCTTCAGGGATCGTGGCAACAGATCAGAACCCTTCTGCTCAATCACTTGTGCACTCTTGTTCTCGTAGAAAAAAACAGAGAATACATAATGGGACGTTTTGTATATATTTATTGAACCAGCACTATTCTTGTATAGAATACATGTGCTGGGATAATCAGTAGACAGAAGTAGATGAAAGTGATTACAAGTACCAACAGAGTGAATAGCAGATATAGTTCCACAATGGTGCGAAGACAGTGTATAAATGCAGGTATATAATACAGAGTAGTAATCAGGCGTCCTCCTACTATGCAATCTCTACTCTGTGTTTCCATAGAGTGTATGTAGGTGTAGAGCCAAGAATCCCCCCACGGGATGATCCAACCCCACTATCTGGCAGGAGAGAATGTAGGACCCTGTCTTGGTCATGAATTGGACACCCCTGACGGAGTTGTCAGGCAGCTGTTCTGCGAAGCCACAGCATGCAGGGATCCTTGTGTCTGTTGAAGTGACTCCGCTGCTAACCTCCGGAAATGCTTCTTCATTTATAATAAAAAGTATCCTGTGATATACATACAGATAGCATTGTTTTGGATATGTAGATAGCCCCGTCACCTTGTGACTAAAGATAGAACAACATTTGTACATCATACATAAGACCTTGTATTTGGTGTTCGAGGCATCATGATGATTTTGCGCAAAGCCAGATGTGTTAACAAATGTAGTCTCAGAGACACGAATCCAACATTGTCACACACAGGAATATGTGCAAAAGGTCACAGCAAATAATGTTACTGTGCACAAAAGAGGACAATGTAAGAACATGGGCTGCATTGCTACACGGCCTAACTCTGGACCATAACAACATGGATAAGTAGGTGGGTGCATGATTTATTGCATAAGTGAGTGATTATGTGTCTCAGTGAAGGTATAGGTGAGTGGCTGGCTGTGTAAATGTCTGTTTCAGTCTGTCAATTGATGTCTAAGTGGCTGAATGGGTTTGTGAGTGGCTGTATGGGTGAGTGATTGGTTGTCTGAGTACCTGTATGGGTGTCAGAGTGTATGTGTGGGTGGGTGATGGGGAGTATGACTGCCTGTATGGATGAGGCAGTGGGTGAGTCAGTGGCTGTATGGGTTAGTGAGTGCATGTCTGAAGGTCTGTGTGGGTGAGTAAGTGTGTGTATGGCTTTGTGGAATGAGAAAGTGGATGTTTCAGGGGTATATGGGTGAGTAACTAGGTATTTGAAAGATATTAGATGAAAGTGAAGGGGTAAATGAGTGCCTCTATGGGTGACTGAAACGAATCTAAGAGTGGCTGTATGGGTGAATGAGTGCTTGTGTCAGTGACTATATAGGTGAGTGAGTACATGTTAGTGTCTGTAAGAGTAAGTAAGTGGGTGGGTATTTAGCTGTATGGGGGAGTAAGTAGATGTGTGAGTGACTGTATCGATGAGTGAATAAGTGTGTGAGTAGCTCTATGGTGACTGTATGAGTGGCTGTATGGGTGTATGAGTGGATGTGTCAGTGGCAGTTTTAGTGAGTGATTGGGTTTAGGAGTGGCTGAATGGGTGCGTGAGTGGATGTGTGTGTAGATCTATGAATCAGTAAGTGGGTGGATAAGTACTGGTTTGGGTCTGTGAATGGGTTTGTGAATGCATGTGTGGGAGTGGGTATATGAAAGGCTCTATGGGTGTATGAGTGGGTGCATTAGTGATGTCATTTGAGATTTCATCAGTGATGTCATTGTTGATGTCATTGACAATGTCATGTTTGATATAATATGTGGGGTCACAAAGCAGTGCATTGCGGGGGCGCAAGTTATAATTAGCTCTGATGAATTTCACTGGTTTTATATGAGTGAAACCTGAATCTAACTATAACGTCTCTGTAACCTTTGGTTTTTTCAGGGAATTTTGAAGGTTATTTTTATTCCATTTCCTAACTATAACGTCCCTGTAACCTTTGTTTTTTTCCTGTGGATTTCTATGTTTTTTTAAAATGCTAAATCCTAACTATAATGTCTGTGTAATCTTTGTTGTTTTCAGTGAATTTCTATGGTTTTTTTCAGCAAAAATTGCATTTGCAGAGTGATGGCAAAAGGGGGGAGGGCTTCTGACCCGGTTTCAGGAAACCTGCTGTGTAGGACTTACAGGATGTACAAGGAGGAATTCTTGGCCCCCAAGGTGCTTCAGCAACCAAGAGGACTTTATTCCTTAATCAGTAGTGTGCCAGGAGGCACGTTTGCAGAGTGGTGAAGAAAAGGGGCATTACCTCCAAAGACCTCTTCGCAATCCCACTGTGTGGCACTTACTGTAGGTAACAGGAGGGGTTGTTCACCCCAAGGACCCTCAGGAGCCAAGGGGACTTCATCCCATAACTAGTAGTACACCAGAAGGTGTATTTGCAGAGTAATAGGGAAAGGAGGTGGGGCCACAAAGACCCAGTATGTATAGTTAGGACCATGTTTCCATAGAAAAAGAGTTTTTTGACTTGACTAATTCTTTAGCACAGTTTGACACATTTTCACAACATTTTTTTAAAAAAGTGGCCCGGTGAATCTTGTTGTGCATGGAAAGTTTTGGGGTGATACCTTATGTGGGAGCTGAGGAAAAAGGGGAGTCAAAAAACTGTGTTTCCCATGTTAATTCCCATAGTAGTTTTGAACACAACTCCAGCCAGAACTGCTAGACGGAATTACACCAAATTGAGCAAAAAGGGAGTTTTGTTATGCAGATCATGCTTTCGGTTATTTGGTGTAAATCTGTTCATTTTTTTGTGAGAAATTAAAGAAATCCAAATTTGTATATCTACGATCGGGGCTAATTCAGAAAAAATAACAAGCTTGTGGAGGGATCTGCAGAGCTCTGCAGAGCTCTGATTGGCTGCCAACACTTCAAGTAGGAAGTGTGGGCAGCCATCTTGGGACTCGACTTTAGCCAAGTCCCAAAAAATAAAAAAATTAAAGGGGCAGGGTAGGAATACCCAGCATGAGCAAAAAAGCATTTTAAATAAAATGTTTTGTAGTGAATTGGTAAAATTTTCTGAATTCTTTTGAAAAACCGTGCTTGTTTTCAAAAGGGATGCAGGTGGGCCAGGTCCTGGAAGCATTTCATAAAGAGAAGGGGGGTACATGGGCCTCCTTCCTAGGGCTGTTAGAGTCCTGGGGATCATCATGAGGCTTTCATTTTAATTATGGAGGAGAGCCACATGGACCACCCACTGGAGCTTACTACAAGCACTGGGGACTACCATCTCCCCGGGGCAATAAATTCAACATATTTTGGTGGCTGCACAGATCCTCCTGGACTGCAGAAACCACCACCTCATTGGGGCCTAAACAATAAAAATTACTGGAGGTGGGGCTGCACGACCCCTCCTCCCAGTCCATATATTGCCCAAGGGACCACCACCTCCCCAGGGCCAACCCATGCAAACAGAATGAGGGGGCCATGCGGCCCCCCTCTTGGAGCGAT
Organism: Triturus cristatus; assembly: GCF_964204655.1. Taxonomy (NCBI): domain Eukaryota; kingdom Metazoa; phylum Chordata; class Amphibia; order Caudata; family Salamandridae; genus Triturus; species Triturus cristatus. The sequence goes on from NC_140589.1 coordinate 469,641,434, forward strand.
GTATTGCCCTAGGGACTACTTACCCCCAGGGTTTGGCTTCTGCTTTGTCCCGGGGTGCCCACACTCAGGACATAGCTTTTGGCTCTGACTTTGTAGGAGCTTTGACAGCTCCCGCCAAGTCAGAGTAAACACTAACTCCACTCTCCGCAAGAGAGAACTGTGAAACCAATCCACCTTGTTGAAAGCAGAGTCTTCATCTGTTCCCTGCCCGCTGTGAATTGGGCAGGAAAACAGATGAAAGGATTGCTCTCACAGGCAGGCAGCTGCATGTTTAGCAGCTCCCTGTCTGTGAGTGAAATGCAGGCTCCCACAGGAAGCAAGAGCCCAGCTGGGACTGTGGGGGCCTGGAGGCTTCCCCCTCAGTCCCCATGCTGCACACTGGGTGCCCTTGGAGGCCCTCAGGAGACATGGCTGGGCTCCAGGAGATGGGATCCTGGACCCTAAATCGGCCCAGGTAGGTGGGCTGCGTGACTCCCCTCCCACATTGAGTTAAGGCCGGGCTCCTTGGGATGGGGTCCCCAGGGTCATATGTGGCCAAGAAGGGGGGCAGCTCTGTCACCCTCCCAATTTAAAGATCAAATATGGTCCAGAGGAGGTAGTGGTCCCCAGGGCCCGGGGGTTTGCATGCCCCCCATAATTTTTAAGTTAGCCCCAGGGAGGTGGTGGTTCCGAGGGTATCCATGCGGACCCCCTCCTTTGGTAAAAATGAACCCCAGGGAGGTGGTCGTCCCGGGGCTCAAAGGAGGGAAAACATAGGGTAGAAAAACAAGCAGGAAAGGCAAAACAGAGGTCAGAAAAACAAGCAGAAATGGCAAACAGAGGATAGAAAAAGGAGTAGCAAAGACAAAACAGAGCAGAAGAGGGCCAAACAGGGGGGATCAAAACAAGCAGGAAAAGCAAAAGAGAGGGCAGAAAACCAAGCAGAAAAGGCAAAACAGAGGAGAAGAGGGCAAAGCAGAGAACACTCAGACACTCATGCACCCACTCACAGACCTATTCAGAGACTCATGCACCCATTCACAGACCCAATCAGACATTCATACACCCACTCTCAAACCGCCTCAGAAACTCATGAACCTACTCACAGACCCACTCAGACATTCACTCACTCACTTACATACCCACTCAGAAACTCACTTACACACTCACTCACAGACCCACTCAGAGACTCATGCACTCAGTCACAGACCCACTCAGAGACTCATGCACTCACCAGAAGACCCATCCAGAGACTCATGCACTCACCTACAGACCCACTCAGAGACTCACACACTCACTAACAGACCCACTCAGAGATGCATGCACTCACCCAGAGACCCACTCAGAGATGCATGTACTCACTCACAGACCCATTCACAGACTCACTTAGGAACTCATGTACCCACTCAGACACTCATGCACTCACTCACAGACTGACTCACACAGTTATGAGGCAGTCACACACCCACTCAGACACTCTGACACCCACTCACTGACCCACACACCCACAGACATCTACTCAGACACTCATGCAATCACTCAGACAGCTACTCAGACACATATGCACCCACTCACAGACCTATTCAAAGACTCACACACCCACTCACAGACCCACGCAGACAATCATGCACTCACTAACTCACACTCCCTGAGGCACTCACAAACATACTCAGAAACTCTCACACCTACTCATAAACCCACTCAGACACTCAATCAGACACTCATGTACTCACTCAGATACCCACTCAAAAACTCACACACCAACTCACAGACCCACTTCGACACTCATACTCTTATTCACAGACCCACTCAGATACTCATGCATCCACTCATGCACCCACCCAGACACTCACATACCCAATTGCAGATCCACTCAGACACTTATGAACCCACTCACACAACACTCAGTGTAACACTTATGCAGCCACTCCCATGCCTACTCAGAAACTCACACACCTATTGAGTCACTGACACACTCACTCATACAACCACTGAGACACTCATGCAGTCTCTCACACACTCACTCTGAAAGGTTACAGGTTACAGTGAGAAAATAAAATTAAAAAATGTAGAAGTTCACTTAAAAAAACAAAGGATACAGGGACAATATAGTTAGGAAATAGAATTTAAAAAACCTTTGAAATTCACTGAAAAAGCTTAAGGTTACAGAGACATAGGAAAAAAGAATTTTAAAAAATGTAGAAATTCACTGAAAAAAACAAAGGTTACAGGGATATTATAGTTAGGCTCAGATTTCACTCATACAAAAATAGTGAAATTCAGCAGTTATAGTTACGTGAGCTAACTATAACTTACTTATGTCACCACAGTTCACTGCTTATGAGCTCACATATTACATCACTCATGACATGGTCAGTGCCATCACTGATGACATCCAAATTAACATCACTGATGACATCACTGACTACATCTTCCTGTGTGTTTTGTAAACATTTCTGAGACTTAAAGATGTATACTAAGCTACAGCACAAGTTACATTACTATTCTTTCTGTACCAGTAATTAGCCATACTATTTCTAACATATATTATTTGAGTGGCTGTGTGACTGACTTTATCAGTGTGTGAGTGGATGACTGAGTGGCTGTATGGGTGTGTGAGTGACTGTATGGATGGGTTAGTGGACATATGCATAGCTGTATGGGTGAGTGAGTGGCAGTATTGGAGTTGAGTGTGTGAGTGGGTGTATGGGTGAGTTAGTGGCTGCATAGGTATGTGAGTGGGTGTGTGAATGGCTCTATGAGTGACAAAGTGGCTGTGAAACAAGGTCCTGTTAGATTTGGGGGTCTCTAGTTGGCACAGGTATGCACTTGTGACAAATAGGGACCCTTGTCTCTAGTCAGGGTAAGGGGGTAAAATAACCCCTGCTTACCCCCTTGGTAGCTTGGCACGAGCAGACAGGCTTATCTCAGAGGCAGTGTGTAAAGCATTTGTGAACACATACAGTAATCAAGTGACAACACTACTAGGTGGACAGAACACACTTTTTATATAAAAAATAAGTATTCTTCATATAGATTTAACACAAGACCATAAACGACAAAAGTCCAAAATACTGTTACTTTAAAAATGGTAGAATTTAGTTTAGTTCTCCTTAGATCTTAAATGCGACACATTGAGTCAATGTACATTAAGATGCGACACGCAGGGCAACAAAAGTTTTGCAACGGTGGTGATGCGATGAAAGTTTGGTGCAAAGAAATAAAGATGTCGTCTTCTTCTTGATGCGGCACGCTTCTCCGACAATGCGAGATGCTTCCGCTCGATGCGACAGCTGCATCGGTGACACCCTTGTTCAGTGATGCGATGACAGCGGCTCCGATGGCGGCATGCTTCTCCGTGGATGCGAGGCACTTCTGCAGTGCAATGCGACAGCTACAGCGGCGACACCCATGCTCCAGGATGCGACGGCAGCAGCTACGACGGCGACACGCTTCTTCTTCGTTGCGAGGCTCTTCTCATGATGCGTGCAATGCGACAGCTACAGCTGTGACATCTGTGATGCGACGGCAGAAGCTGCGACGGCGACACGCTTCTTCAGCATTGCGGGACGCTTCTCGTGATGCGGTATAATGCGACAGCTACAGCGGCGACATCCGTGATGCGACGGCAGCGGCGGCGACACACTTCTTCTTCTTGAGTCGCACTTCCAGCTCCTTGCGACACTCATCCCTCAGAAGGCCCAAATACAGCTACAGGCACTTCTAAAGAACTCTTGGGGGGAGCTGGTGGTTGAAGTCTGTTGTCCCTGAGACTTCAGCAGGAGGCAAGCTCTTTTCCAAGCCCTTGGAGATCCTTCACAAGTTGAATGAAAATGCACACAAAGTCCTTTCTCCTTTCTTTGGCAGTCAGGCAAACACTGCAGGCCAATCCCCCAAGCAGCACTTCATCTTAGGGATAGTCTCTCCTCAGTTTCTTATGGTTCCAATCCTCAGCAAAGGTTTCTTCTTGTTGTCCAAAAGTGATCTAAAGTTCTTGGGTTTAGGTCCCAATATTTATACCCAGTTTCTCTTCGTTCTCTAAAGGCAGCGAGGCCTTTGCCTAGTCCAAACCAGTTCTAGTCAGTCCTGGAGCACTTTGTTTACACGACTCCTTCTATCCTTTCAGAGTGCAGGGCAGAGACATCAGACGCGCCACAGGAGGTGGAGCCAGCATTGTGGACGGAAGGCACAGCCCTATTCAGGTCCCAGGTGCAACTCCTCCCTCCCATCTAGATGCAGATCTCTCTATTCACCACTGGGCTGACTCACCCTGTCTCCTGGAATCCCCCAGCCCTGTCACTCAAACTCCAGACAAGGAATACACAGCCTAGCAGAGGCAGGTTTGGATGGTTAGACAAGAAAATACCTACTTTCTAAAAGTGGTATTTTCAAACATAGAATATTAAAACCAACTTCACTAAAAGATGTATTTTATCATTCTGAGTTCAGGCATACTAAACTCGAATTTCCACCTAGTTCCCTGAGTCAGTTAGGATTATAAAATGTAATAATCAAACTGCCCATTCTGTCCTATGGGGAACAGGTAGCATTGCAATAGTGAAAAACGAAAATGGATGTAATTCACTATTAGGACATGCCACACACACCAGGGCATGTCCTACCTTAAACTTACAATGCACCCTGCCCTTGGGCACACCATAGGGGTGTCTGATATGAAGAAAAGGGAAGGTTTATGGACTGGCAAGTGGGTGCACTTGGCCAGTCAACATATCAGTCAGAGACTGCACACTTTATGGCAGGCCTGAGACACACTTTACAAGCTTCTTCTGTGGGTGGCACAACCAGTGCTGCAAGCCCACCAGCAGCATTTGATTAACAAGGCCCGGGCACACATGGTGCACTGTACTAGGGTCTGACAAGTAAATTAAATAATCCAATCATGGAGTCACCAATTCATACAACAATTTACTGTAGGGAGCACGTGCACTCTGGCACTGGACAGCAGTGGCACAGTGCCCAAAGCATCTAACACCAGCAAAACACATGAGGCAATAGCACAAATGGAAGGGAGACCCACGCCAAGGTGCCAGGTCTAACAGGTCCTAACTATGACATTTGAGATGTCATCAGCGATGTCATCAGTGATGTCATTTGAGATGTCATCAGTGAGGTCACTGACCAGGTCATTGACTGATGTAATATGTGAGGTCATAAAGCAGTGCATTGTGGGGGCATAAGTTATAGTTAGCTCAGGTAACTATAACTGCTGAATTTCTATGATTTTGTCTGAGTGAGATCTGAGCCTAACTATAATGTCCCTGTCACCTTTCTTTTTTTCAGTGAATTCTTCGGTTTACCAAATTCTATTTCCTAACTATAACGTACCTGCAAATGTAGGTTTTGTAAGTGAATTTCAATGTTTTTTTTCCTAGCGGTCGGGAGCGGGAGGAGGTGTGGCGCCAGGGCGACTGACTCCGGAATCTGGGGATCACGGTTCGATCCCTGGCGCCGGCGGCAGATTAGCCCAGCGCCGTGTGACTCTGGGCAATTGCTTGCTTAATCTTCCAGACGGCCCCTAAAGCCTAGAGACCCTTACGGGTGATTGTTCACGCTTTACAAATGTGGATTATTATTATTATTATTCTCAGGATTCCCACTGTGTCGGACTTACTGGAAGTAACAAGAGGGGTTCTTGGCCCTCACCACTCTGCTCTTGCACACTGGTGGAGAAAAGGGGCTGGACCTCTGACCAGCTCACAGCAAGCCTGCTATGTGGGACTAATTAGAGGTAACAGGAGGGCTTGTTGGCCCCAAAGGACCCCCAGCAGCCAAGGGAACTTCATCGCTCAACCAGTAGAGAGTGCCAGGAGACGAGTTTGCAGATCGGTGGGGAAAGGGGGTGGGTCATCCCATGATCTCCCAGCAATCCTGATTTTTGGGACTCACTGGAGGTAGCAGCAGGGATTGCTGGCCCCCAAGGACCCTCAGGAGTTAAGGGTACTTCATCCCCCAACCAGTAGTGTGCCAAGAGGCATGTTTGCAGAGTGGTTGGGAAAGGGGCTGGGTCTCTGCGAATTGCTGGGCCAGATTTTAATTTTTTTTGTTTCACTAGTATAGGGGGGCCCTGTGGCAGGGACCCCATTCCCCAGGGCCAGTCCTTTTTGGAATGGGGGGTGCGCGGCCAGCCTCCCTGGGCCGATTTTGGCTATGGGACCCCATCCACCTGGGCCCGACATACTTGTAATAGGGAAGGGGCTGTGCGGGCTCACTACATGGGCCAATTTTAGACTCGGGGACACCAATCAGCGTGGCCTGGCCTTTTTTTAACAAGTAAAAATAACACTAAAGGAGGGAAGCCGCGCAGACCCCTCCCCAGGCCGATTTGGGCCCCAAGGACTCCATCCCCCGGGGCTTGGCCATTTAGAGATAGGGAGAGGGGCTGTGTGGCTCCCTCCCCAAGCTGAATTCGGCTCCAGGCACCTCATGTCCCGGGGCCAGACCATCTTAATGTAGGTTACTCCAGGGCACCCACACTCCACTTGGACCGCAGGGCAAGCCTGAAGGCTCCCTGCAATCCCTGCGAGCTCCTTTCCTCCTGCTGGAAAGGCAGCTCCCTGTGTGTGATAGAAATTCTGCTCCACTTCCAGCAAGCAAGAGCATTTTAATGCTCTTGCTTGCTGGAATTGAAGAGTTTGCTGTGGCTTATTGGGAGCGGTAAAGCTCCTGCCAAGCCACAACAAACAGCTATGTCCTGGGACATAGCAGGAACTGGTCCTGGGAGTGGTGGTACCCACAGCTTTGCCCTGGGGAGGTGACGGTCAGCAGGGCATGGTGTTTGTCAAGCGGGATACCCCAAATACATTAAATACAGTGCCCCTGGGTAGTGGCGGTCACCAGAGCTTTATAAACCCTTTGAGGGGGGCCTGGCCCACCCGGGGGCTTGAGATTACAGAAGCCTGTGCTTCTGTTTTTTTCTTTCGGCGGAAACTGCGGATCCAGCCTGAATCCTCCCGAAACTTAAAAAAAGAAATTAGGGCCCTGTTGTGTTCCTGCGGGATCCCCCAAGAGGCTTAGGGAGTCAGGCTATTTCTACCTTGCCCCCTTTTCCTTTTTTTAATAACATTTTGTTTGTGACTCAGCTCAAGCCAAGTCTCAAGATGGCTGCCAACACTTCCTGGTTTGAAGTATTGGCAGACAACAATCAGATCTCAGCATGAGATCGGGGGCATTGCAGGTTTTCCGCGTCCCTACATATACAATTAAAAATGTCTTTCAATAACACTGCAACTACTGAACAGATTTACACCAAATCACAAAAACGCAGTTCCTTGAACCAACATCTACCTTTTTGCCAAACTTTATGTAAAAATTCCGTTCAGCAGTTCAGGCTGTAGCCGTGTCTAAAGTTCTCATGGAAATGAACATGAGGAAAATCCGTTTTGGGACTATCCTTTTTTACGGCCCCTGATTGACAGATCACCCTGAAACTTTCAAAACAGCAGCTGAAGTGAGTGCCAAACTAGTTTTGAAAATCTCCTGAGGATTCAGCTAATGATGCCACAGTTATTGGCAAATGAAAGAATGCTTTTTCTATATAAACTAGGTCCTAAATAGAAATACCTACTGGTGACCGCCAGTAGGTAATATATACCTCCTATCAAAGAATTCTGTATATTCCACCTTTTCCTGTTCACGATGACCAAGCACATAGTGGGGATTCTGCATGTTTTACCGTGCATCTTTACCATAAGTAACATAATGTAAGATAACTGCCCACATTGTCTCTCTTCCACCACACAAGAACAGTACTGAAATGTTGCTCTTCTGGTTCAAAAACATATTCCAGACACCTCTGCTAGTTTAGGAGGCTGAAATTCCATGAGTGATGGAGTTTATTAAACCAACTGAGATGATTTGATGTTTCCTAGTATTGAGGCGCTAGTCATCAATGGCTGTGGAGTTGGTGTGGAGACATGGGGGTGCTAACTGTAAGAGTCTATTTTTTTCATCAGTATATGTATGAGTTATGTTATTAGAGTGTAGGTGTTTTATGACTGCTCCATGTGAGTCACCCAGATAAAAGAAACAAATATACTATGAGAGAGACGCATAAAACCTGCTCACATTCTGTGTTTAGATACTCCTTTGACATTTTTGAATAATCTAGCAGGATAAAAGTTGCCCACTGTACACACATTTGCTTGTCTGCTACCCATGTGTTTTGCTCATACAGCAGCAGAAGGCTGGCCACTATTGTGCTCTGGCTCTGTGTAAGAAAATGCCATTTTACATGGTCAAGCCACCCCCCTCACACATATTGTGCTTGATTTTGTTGGTTCATAGACTCTGAAAACTAGGTTGTTGCCATCCAGTGCCCAGTGTATGTGCTCTGACCCCTAGAAACATGTAAAATTGGCTAATCCCTGATTGGCATATTTAACTTACATGGACATCCCTAGTATATGGTACTCTGAGTACCCAGGACCTGTAAGTTAAATGTCATTAGTGGACTGCAGCTCTTGTTGTGATGACATTAAAGAGACAAGAGAAAGCATGACTCTAGGCCTGTCACTGCAGCCTAGTTGTGCATTTTAATACTCCAAATTTGACCTGGTAAACAAAACAATTTGCCAGGCTCAAACCTATCCTTTCAATACTTATAAGTCACCCCCAAGTTAGGCCATAAATGTCCATGGGGCACGGTGCATGATATTTAAAAAAATAGGACATGTGTACTTAAATTTTACATGTCCTGGTAGTGAAACATTTCCAAAGGTGTAATCACTGGGCAGCCTGCTGCCCCATTCAAGGAGGTGTGAATGGTTCACAAGAAAGGGAAAACAGTGCTATGTCTGGGAGGAGGTGTAACATGATAACCTGGGGATGTGCCCACCAACTGCACAAGCTTCAAAAGGAGTCTCCTCTGTCACAGGCAGCCGGGAAATTCTACCCCATTGGTTAGGGTGTTTTGAGAAATTTCTTTCACCCACAGGATGGCACTGGGCATAAATGAGGCACCCTCAGAGGCCTCTTTAGAACTGAACCTTGACCTGTAGAAGACAGAAGAAGGATGGCACGTGCTGTTGAACCTGTAGAGAGAAACCCCAAGGACTGGACCTGCTACCCACATGTACTCAGGGCTGACCAGTTGACTTCAAGTGGTAGTTGACTAGCCTCCTGTTAAGCTACAGAAACACAAAAGCTACAAGGAGTCCAAGTCGCTGTTTAACCCAGCTAACTGTTCCAACTGGATGTACCTTAGACCCAGCTTTTGGCTTCTGGGAGACTGAGTCCTAACCCCCAAATGGTGCCCAAAAGGTGCTGAACAATTGGCTAGTGTTCAAGTGTACTCTTTTCCCCACAACAACTAAAAGAGAGTATACTTAGAAACGTTTTCGAAACTGATGGACTGGGCCCTCTTTGGAGGGTCACCCCTGGTGTTTTCCTTCCTTGCTGAACCCGTTTTTGTTGGCTTTTAGGTCTCTGTGAACTTTACTCCTTTTAAACAGTGGTAAAGTCCTTGTGGTCTCCTTTGAAAACATGGTAAAGCTGGCCTACACCTGTTTGATATATTTAATTTACTTACAAGTCCCTAGTAAATGTTGCTAAATGTATCCATGGCCTGTAAACTAAATGCTACAAGTAGGCTGCAGTACTCACTGTGCAACCCACTAAATTAGCACTGTAAAGCATGTCTCAGTCCAGCCACTGCAGCATGTCAATTCAACCTAGAAAACTAAACCTTTTGCCTAACCTGAATACTCCTTTTTAATACTTATATGCCACTGCTAAGTAGACCCTAACTACTCAAAGGATAGGGTGCATTGTATTTAAAAAGTAGAACGTGTGTTTTTAGGCTTTACTGTCTGTACAGTGAAAAACACTTTTATCTATATAAGTTTTGGGATTTATCTTGTGTTGAGTTTTCACTTTATTACTGTTTGAGTACTGCACAAATACTTTACACATTGTGCCTAGATTGAGCCTGATTGATTTTGTGCCAAGCTACCAGAGGCTTAAGCACAGGTTTATTTCAGGATTTTTGCGGTTCACTCTGATAAAGATTGTGCTCAATATTTTAGTGGGGCTTCCACCCCCCTCAACCATTAACTCATTTCTGACAGAAACTTTCTGCACAAAGAACCGCAAGCAATCACTGGACGCTGCCAAGCTGAAGCCACTGATGTTGACCTGCTAGTTGGACTCATCATGCTGGTTCACCATGCTGAAAGGATTTTGACTTCCAGAAATGTTTTAAGCCCAAACATAGAGGACTTCACGAGTCAAATGCACCAATCCGGAGACGCCAATGCCTTCTTGGGCCCACACTTCAGACTTCATCGGCTCTGCATTGTTCTTCTTTTGATGTCAAGAACCTCAAATGTCCCACAGTAGTCAAGGGTCCTATTGAGGTTCTGTGCTTGAGACGGTCGCCATTGATCAGTCCTGCTTCGGATACAGCTGGCACCATGACTAAGTGACAACCTTGTCAACGAGAACTTTTTCCAGAAAAATGATTAAGTCAGAAGGTAAGCTTTCCACCGGGATGAACCTTGTCCCTGTGTCTGACTCGCGTCTGAGTTGCCTTAAGTTTTGACTTTGACCAGTCTAGTGCGACCAGATACTAGAGGTTAATGCCTTTTGCTGTTTTTATGCTAGAAACATCTAAAACTTTGTTAAATCATATCTCCAGGTTCCTACATCACATTTTTTTCTTGGTGTCTGTTTGGCCATTAAAATAGTCTTAATTTTTCTACATTGTGTAGTGGGATTTTTATTGTGTTGTTTTTTTTCTACTTTTTGACTGTTTTGTTACTGAAAAATGCTTAACATTTTTCTCCTAAATGAAGCCTGCCTGCTCTGTGCTACAACTACCAAGCGTTGAAGTTGTGTTTAAAGTATTGAGATCTAACTGGACCTAGAAAGGAATAGTGCCATTACTGATTGAGGAGGACTACCATCCACTGCAACTAATAATCCAGTTTCTCATACTCTGTTGTCAAGCAAATGTGAATTGCAAGAGTAAACTGCCTTGGAAATGGTAGAATTATTTGAAGACACATACACACCCATCAAATGTACTTTTCTCTCCAGCATTTGAATAGCTCATATTTAACATTATTTTAGATGTAAAGCAAACAAATCAGGGAATGTGTTGTTAAATGTAAACATCAATAGAATTCTGAATTAATTAACTATTAATGTAAGGGCTCAAGAAAAGTGGCGTTAAAGTCTAAAGTGTTGACTACTAGACAGGCTGGGTCCACTGATTCGCATTTATGCAGAGGACTAATAATTGGTTTTGTTTCACACTGAAGTGAGTTGTTAATTATTTGCAGGGCCACTGGAATTATGCAGTAGGGGAGGGCCGAATGTGATAGAGGTGAGCTAATTATGTGGAAGGAAAAGTAGAATTATGCAGATTAATGCAGCACATTTTGTGATAGTATTACTTTATTATTTTTATACTTGTTAACATTGTCTGGGCGTAGGTTGGATCTCTTTAGCATCACATATAGCAATGCAGAACAGAAAGGTGGCCAATCAACCTCTACAAAGGGCCTTTCACTGTCCTGCAACTTATGTTGCTTCATGTTTAATACGTTTTGAACCCTTTGAGCTAGAAACTATTTTTTTGCACAAATCTACGGATTATGCAGCAGATGATGGAATATGCGGCAAATCTATAAATATGCGAAAAACGCTGCAGCAGCACAATTGCATCATTTCAATGGCTCTGATTATTTTTTACTGTTTAGCTGATTCCAAGTTTCTGATATATCGCTCTAAAATACACACATTATACAGAAGAGTGAAGCCTAAATCTGCATGCGCCATGAAGCAGCAAAAAAAAAGACACAAAGGAAGGCCTGGTAAGCACAACACACTGATTTATGGTTTAATGAACCCAGCGACTTAAATAGAGCAGGTACATGGGTCTTCTGCAGAAAGCAGAAGGTATACCTGTAGTGCCTCGGAGCTCGTAGTGTGTGCACTCTCAGAAGCACACCCGAGACAGCTTAGACCACGAGAAGCCACGCATCTGTAGCAACCTGGAGCTCTCAGCAAAGAGGAAATGAGAAGCCATACATCAGTAACACCCAAAAGATCTCAGCATGCTCATAGAACTCTCTAAGAATCACCTGCCAGACAACATACAACAAGCCAAACCACATAACTGGCTGTAAAATTGCAAGTTGTCAGTAACACATAAAACAACCTCAGAAACACACGTTAGGATGCAGATGACAGGAGAAACTATATACCTGTAAACACATGGAGCTCCCCCTATCTACATACAGCACATATGCCAGGCAACAGAGGCCACAAGAAACAGTATAAAGATAAAATCAGAATAAGACCCCTGAGCTCACAGAATCAACACTCAGCAGGTCGTGTATCACATGCCAGGAAGCAGAGGCCACTCAAAGTTCACACACGTGGTTTAAGAGTAAAGTCACTCAAAGTTGGAAAATAGATTTTAGGAAAGTCCCAAATCATATTAAATTTATATGTTCCATAAAACACACAGCTCGTCCCACTTTTGTAACCTACAAGCTTCATGACTGTGCAGGCAATGGGGGTTAATTAATTGAAAAAACCTAAAACAAACCAGCACAGTGGGATGGGAAAAGTAGCTCTGAGCCCGGGGGTGTGGGGGCAGGGAGTCTGGGGGGCAAGGAGGAGGAGGCATGGGAATGTGAAAGTAAAGCAGCTCGCAGAGTAGGGGTGGAATTTTATGTTTTTGGGAAAGCAAATTACTCGCCCATCTTTTTAGGTCTAGTCTAAGACAATGTGCACGTACTGTTACTTGCGTGAGTTATTGTACACAAGGGGCTTGGCACCCTTCCATTACTTCCTATTCATTGGCTTCATTTTCACTGTTATTTGCGCCTCTTAATTGGCCAGAGTGTGGCAGATTTGGTTACTTTTCATTTTTGTGGAACATGCACCAAGTACTGTTTTTTAGGTCTCGCTGAGCCAAAGGCTCGAAGAGACATTTTGTATGTGGGATTTTCAAAGTGCTACCCACAGTCTTTTGGCTGGCCTAAACATTGCGTGCACGATCACATGCACGTGCACAGCTGCTTCCACTCCCCCCTCCCTTCTCTATAGCTTTCTTTCACTTTAGCCGCTTTGACCCTTGCATTCCCCCCTCCCTTCTCACCCAGCCCTTTGATGCTCTGCTCGATTACTTTCACTTTCGCTGCTTTGATGTTTGATTTTTATTGCCTTTGTTTATGTGACGGAGATCCATTGCATTTGGCAGAACATTTCTGGGGCCGTATTGCATGAAATACACCAGGTGGCGCTAACGTGTTTTACAGAGCACCATACAGCATTTTGTTCTGCGTTAAAAAAAAAGACGCTTTAGGAGCGGAAAGGAACTATCCCTTTTACTTGTATTAAAATGTATTTTTAAAGGTGTCTCAAAGGATCCTGAACATAGTTTATACTAGCATGCTCCAATACTGTCCGTATTTCACTCCTGATTGCACTGGCCTTCCAGGTCCTAAGACTCAGACTCATGATTTTACTGTTATTTCAAAACCAATCTAACATTTGTTTTGTTTTAGGTATTACCTTAGTAAAGCATACCTATGTGATCTTACTCTCCTTGGTCAGTGTTTTATTATGGATGACAAGATGTTTTCTCATTAGGACTCGCACCATAAGCCTCTTTCATTCCAAACATCTGGAAACGCATTCGTCTCTGTAACTATATAGTAATGGCTTTCAGTTACAGCTGGCGGAAATTATGCTACACACCTATTTATTGCCTTCACCAAACGATTCTGCTTTCACTGGTGGGACCATAACTTGCCAAATTTTTTTACTGATGCTTTCGGCAGTGTCTCCACTTCTGTCTGATCACTCCTCAAATGACACCTTCCTTAATCCCACCCACAAGCAAGGTAAGCCACTCAATTTTATGCTAATTTCAAACACTTTATCCAAATCTAAACCCATCATCGCTCCATCTGACATCACACATTTCACATGCAAATCAGTTCGCCTCCTTGTAGATCGCTCTCTCATGTACCCATCTGCTGTAGAAAACCTGACCCCACTGCTCTCACTGCTTTCCACGTGATCTTCATAAAGACCTCACTTCAGTCTTGCACTACAGCTCATACAACTGCTTCATTATCCACCTTGTACCAAAGATAGGCCTCAGCCATGAATTACACTTGAAATAAGAGCGCATTACAGTAAATGAGGGCAGCAGTTCATAAATGGGGAAAGCACATATTCACTGCTAACTTCTTGGTTAATAAGCAAGCCCTTCATACACTGCATAATGATCTAGGAGGTGTCAAATCTATCTATTTCCAGGACCTCATTACCTCACCATCCACAAGCGCTCTGTGCAAACCTTCAGCTCTTTACTCTCTCCATCATCTTCAATTATCAGTATTCTATTGTTCATCCTTACCTGCTCATGACTTCACCCTGCTACATCTGCTCCAAGATTAACACTATAATTAGTCCACAGTGCTCAAGTCCTCACTCGCCTCAACCCTGCGCAGTTACATTATTACGATTTAACACAACATCCTCCTATCAAACGTTTCCTCTTATGAAAGTAGCTAATCCACCCTGTGCCCCCCCTGTAACCATTTCATCCTCCCTTCATCAAATCTTTGCCTCTTTCATCCAACAGTTTCCCCTGCGTTTCCCTTCGCACTGACAGCCTGTCCTGTAACCGACTACTCAACCCTCTCCTGTGTTCAGGACCCTTCATTCCACTATCCTATCCTCTCCTCTGTTCTTGTCTATGCTCATACTCTTAGATCGTTCTGCCTCTCCTTTGATATTGCTGGTCACCCCACACTTTTCTCAATGAGCGCACGGGGCATTAGCTGGGTACCAGCCCTTATGCTCCTCAATAAGCAGCAGCAATCGTTGCAGTTTCACCAAGTTGAGTTTAGTAAAAGTTTATTTTACTACTTTCGATAACTGGTGCCTTTCGCAAACAGAAAAGGTAATGACAATGTATGGCGCATTACAAGATGGCATGTTTTAATACTAGGGCTTCTGATTATATGCATAACGTTTGATCTAGCAGACATGATTGAACATATGGTGAGACCCTTAAATGAAGGCTTAGGGCTCAAATCACAAAGGGACTAATATGCAATAAAGTTACGTGTCTCTTCACTCATGGCAGAGTCTCCACACTGCACTCACTGCAGTGCGCTGGACAGAGAGGCTGCCCAGAGTGCAGAGACTCCACACTTGTACCTTTGCAAATCAGACCCTTAACCTCTACTTCTTTGTGATTTTTAAAATAAAGAGAGGGAAGCATTTATAGTAAAAATGGAAAACTCGTGTCTCTATTTACAATGCAGTTATTGGTTGTTTTTAACTTTCAAGAAAATAACACATTTGTTCTTAAACGACATCCATATCTTAAATCACAAATTTTATGATTTTGACATTTGGAATTTCATGTCATACCCTTCACTTGTGCCCATTCCCGACTTCTTATACCCTTGTTATCTAGCAGTGCTTTCAACACCACAGGCCATCAAATTCTGGACGGAACGGCCCTAAACGGTTTCGCCCATACCTCTATAATCACACTCAAATGCTAACAAGCATTGGCATAGCCAATAGGTCTCGCCTTTGGGACCGTTTAAGTGTTTAGTTATCCAGCACAATATCCTTGGTGCAGTAACATTAACTGTTGCATGGCTAAACACTTATAAGGTCCCAAAGGCGAGACCTATTGGCTATGCCAATGCTTGTTTCATCTTGATTCCTGTCCTTCCACTGCTCATGATGTGATTGATGTATTATTTTCTTCTTCACTGTCCTCCTTTTTCGTGTTGCTTCTTCCACTCCTACCCCTTTTGTCAAAGTTGCTTCTTTTCTCCCACACCCCACTGTTCACCCTCCCGTTGTATGTCTTGCTTCTTATCTCCCACACCCACCCTCCCCTTGTCTGAGTTGCTTCTTCCCTCCCTTGCCCACCCTCCGATTTTCCATGTTGCCTGTTCCCTCCCACTACCCACTCGCCCGTTGTCAGTGTTGCAACCCTCTCCTTCCTACCAGAAGACGAAAAAAGTGATATGACAAGGCCAGCGCTGGCCCCGTCATAGCACTTCTTTTCTTTGCTGTAGGCATGCTGCACAACAGACATGCTGCTCTACCACATTCCTAAAGACATTGACAAAGCCAATAACTCTTGCCTAAGCAAGACCTATTGACTTTGACAATGTTTAAGGTTGATATACAGAATACAGCATGGATGCTCTAGGGAGCAACAGAGGAGTCGTGAGGTAAATATAAATGCTGATGACCTGCAGCAACTGTGGGAGTGTTAAGGCGGTAAACGATACTTTTTAAAATATGGGTAATTTTTCTCTAATTTCATGCTGCAAAGCAAGGAGTAAGGGAAAGGCTTCCGTAAACCTCGATTGCATCTGCTGGGTGTTGATGAGAGTAACAGGGCTAGAGGAGACTCACAGTATTAAATGAGAGCATAAGAGCCCGGTCGCCAGAGCATGTCTCACCAGAAACTCTGCTTAGAGAAAAATACAAGCCAGACCCTTTTTATCGGAAAGAACCTCCCACAAATCACTGGTGGCAACATTCACATTTGAGGTGTAAGTTTGGGCAGCGCTGTGTTTTTTATTAAAGATTATTGTAAGCTGTTTAGGTTGCTGTAGTTGTTGCTTGTGGCAGGACATCTCAGCGGAGGAGCAGGTCGGGGTTGACAGTGGGGGTGTGTCAACTTGGAGGGTGGGAGAATCTACACAGAGGGTGATGGAATGCAGTGGGGAGAAGGAAGGGGCCAGTGCAACAGGGAGGGGGCATGGGGAGCAACACAGACCTCAGGATGAGAGCAGTACATAAGGAAGACAGCAAAAACACATGTACTCTCATGGAGTGCTTTACAATAAAAAAGAAAGTGCTTGGAAATCAAGTCACAGAAACAGAGATCTAACCAATCAAAGAGATAGTAAAGAGGGTCAATGAGCCATGGAAGGGACAAACACAAGATTTACAAGCTGGGACATGAATTAAGAGCAGGCAAAGGAGTGACAAGGAAAGCCCGGAGGATTTTTCCATGAGCATGACGTTGGCCCCGCTCGCACAGATAGATCCTGTGGTGTTTCACATCATGTCTTACGTTGATGACACCCAATTAGTCATCGCTCGGGGGGGAGCCTCCAGATATGGTCAAGACACAATTACGAGATTGTATGAGGACAATTGCTGCCTGGATGTCTAACAATTGTCTCCAATTAAACAATGAAAAACTGAGATAGTGTTGTTTGGCAAGGCTCAGGAGGTGTGGTCACCAGACTGGTGGTCTGCTGAATTAGGCCCGTCCCCATGTCCAAACCAAGTTGATAAACAAATCTTGGCATCAAGCTGGACCAGACTGTCCATAAAGGACGACACCAATGCAAACTTTGGCACTTGTTTTGCCACTGTACGAACATTTTCCCATGGTTCCCTTCCTCTTCTAGAAAAACCCTAGTCCAGGCCCTGATTACCAGTCGCTTGAACTATGGGAATGCACTCCTAGTAGCAGCAAACGATTTGTTACTGGCTAAGCTCCGGGTGGTGCAGAATACTGCAGTTCAGTTAATATGTAACCTACCTTCCCGTTTCGCTTCAGCTCCAATGCTACAAGCCCTGCACTGGCTATCTATTAGAAAGCATGTTATTTTTAAACTATGCTGTCTGACGCATAGGGCATTAACTAGTGGGTCTTCCCTCCTATCTGTATGTTAAACTCAGGCAATACCGGCCCCCGCGTCTGCTTTGATCCTCAAACCGGGTCTTATTAAAACCCCATCGTATCCGCACCTTCAGATGGGGCGGCAGATCCTTTTGTCATCTTGTTCCTCTCAATTGGAACAAGCTTCCTCTGCAAATCAGGATGTGTCATGATTTCTGTACATTTATAAAACTCCTAAAAACATGGTTGTTTTAATTTGTTTTTGCACTTTGCTTTCCGGTTGCCAAGCACCGAGATACACCTTAGGGTGTGAGTTAAACGCTATAATAAATGACTCTAACATAACATAACAAAACATAATTAATGGTAAGCAAGAGGCTGGCTCCAAGCACCTCTGTGCTGTTGTTAAGCCACAATATGCTCGCAACAGACAGCTCGTGCAGTGCTTAGTGGGCTCGTCCTAAAAATCGGCTGTGAAAACGATGGCAGGAAGGACGTCAGGCAGATCGAATTTAGTGTGGCCAATTTCATTCAACCACATTCGAAGTTCATCGGGTGCTACTGATTGCAATGCATACAAGATTGTGTTGTCTCTTTTGCTTATATGCTGGGATTTGTTCGGCTTTTTCTGGTCCTAAAATGATTCGCAAGGCACTTACCTGAACGTCTGTGGTCACTTTTCTCTACCCAGACTGTTGGCCTCTGAAGAGAGTGCCCACAGAAATGAAAAGGCATCCCTTGCAGTGTGCCACTCGCTATGGTCAATATCTGTTGGAAAAGGCAGAAACTATTCCAAAGACATCTAGAATCAAGGCAAAGCTGCTTTTGACGGCATGCTCCTGCGATGAAACGGTTGGCCCTTTTAGACCGGGCTTGAGACCAAATTCGGCTGAGCAGGTGCATTTATCTACAGAGCTGTCCTGCTAGCTGACATGAGAATGCACGCTTTTCCTCCGACGTGACGTCCACACTCATTCTAATGCATGCATATATATATATTAGCACCGGTGAAGCCCACCCTATGTCTCTTCACGCAGTCAAGGCCATTTACTTTACCTCCGTTTTAGTTTGGCAAGGATAATCATATTTTTGCCACCGGTATGCAAAAAAACTGAAATCATTGAAAATGCCTTGCGAACCTCAAATGCCGAGATTTCTTATTGTGGGATTTGGCCACAGCATCGGGGCACTGCCAGGGTTTGTAGGCATGCACGTTTCATCTTGGAAACACTCTTTTTTTGCTAAAGCAATTCTTATCAGAAGGATACATTTCTTGAAAACAACAGGCACCCAAGTGTTAATAAACAAGCAACAATAGACTTTTCAAATTCGTTCTAGCTCGACGCATCCTCTCCGTGCGTAGGTGTAGATGTCACTGAAGAGATATGAAGCGCTGCCCGCACCATGCGTCATACTGATGTGCGCGTGCAGCTCTTCATGCGCAAGTGTGCAGAAGAAGGACCTGCAGAGTGTGGTAACATATCAAGCTTATGAGCAGGGGCGCTGAAACAATTTTCAAGGTGGGGGGGCTGCCATTCATATTATATCACTGAAGTCACCAGGACTACGAAAAATCAAAGCATCACACAAAGAACAAGTGTAGCAAATGCGCCACGCCCATTCAGCAGGAGAGTGGAAGGGGGTGTGGTGTGGAGCCAGTGGTGCATCTTGGAGCACTGGTGAGGGAGCGCACTGCTTTTAATAGATAGCACATTTTCCATTTAAATGGCGACTACACTTTCATAGATAGGCAGTATTACTGGAAATCAGGTTTCAGCGAATATTTATCATTTGCTCTCACCAAGTAAAGTGTCTTGATTTCCTTTGATCCTGCAAAAAAAACCTTTGTCTCCATCTCAATTTAGAATTGAATTAACTTATTTGTGCTTTCCAAACTGTTGATATATATATATTTTTTAATTCACCTATAGTTCATTTACAAGTATTTAAATCTTGTGTGTTAGAAATAAACAGACATCCTCAGCCTTTCCTTTCACTTCGTGTACCCCAGCAACAAGTCACTTTTGCAAAATCCTCTCACTTTGTGGTCAAAGAAATAAAAGAAAACACGTTTCTGAATGTGCAGCAATTTGTCTGAAAAAGCCTGACATTTGACCTTTGCCACAAAATGTAAAGGCATATTTATTACTCTTTCAGCTTCTTAACTCCAGCACAGTTATTTTTGGGGGTGTTCCAGCACTCCGCACCCTTCCTTCTAGCGCCTATGAGGCTGAGTTTATTGATTTCATTCACAATATATTCATATTTTAAAATGATCAGAAATCATGCAACCAAGGGGCATATTTACAATGCCCATGCAGCACTTTTACGCTGCTGGATCGTCACTTTTGTGAGCGTTCGGAGGTGCAGTGTGCTGGTTCATACTTACAAGGCCACACAAAGCAACCCTGTGTGTCTTTTCATGGCCTTGTAAATATGGAATAAGGCAATGCCTTACTCTGTGTGAAAGGGGCGGTCCATGTGTGTTGCTGTAGGTGTTTCCACGCAGCAAAAATGGCTTTTGATACTGCCCAGATTTACAACATAACGTAAATCTGGGGCAGTGCCAAAATGAATGCCTTCCCAAAGTAGGCATAATGAGAAGACATTTTTAAATTTCTCCTCATTTTTCCTTTTTCGATGTGTGCTGCACAAAAACAATCATGCGGACAACACAGGGCTTGGCTGCAGTTTGTGCACCAGCAGAAAAGACAGGAATGCACTGTATCTTGTATACATGGCGCATGCCTGCCCTTTTCTTTTGACGTAGGTCAGCGCAGCTAGAAGGCTTGCGACATTGCCCCCTACACTAAAATATTGTAAATATGCCCCTCAATGTTTGCAGATTAGATTTCATTCATTTGCTTTACTGGAAACAATTATAGTGTTCAAGATTTTAGCTTAATCATTCTTAAGTTTTGGAAAGAATTATGATTCCAATTTCAATTCCACTTAGCTGTTAAAAAAAAGTGTTGTGACTTTGGAATGAAAAGCATCTTACCTCTTCATCCACTTCTTTGTTCTGTTCACTACTTCATGATGTGCTAATGTCTCCGATTTTAACAGCTGACCAGTCAGTGCTTAATTTGAGCTGGTGTTTGACGATGGGGGGTCACCAGCACTTATTTTTGGGGACCGACACCTATTTTTCCTGTATCAGATATTTACGGAGGGGGGCGTGGTTTGGACGCCGATCGGGATGGCGGCATGAGCCTGAAGCTCCGTGCCTAATCCCCGATATTTATCCTGAACTCCGGCCAAAACGCGCCGAAGCTGGCGCGAACCTGCGGCGCTGAGCACCGGGACGGCGGTGAACGCCGCACGCGGGACGGCGGGGCTCCGGGCGAGGTGCTGGAGCCGGGACACGGAGCGGGACGAACGGCGGATGCAGCACAAGATGGCGGCGGCCCCAGTCGGAGAAGAGTAAACAGCCCCAGACGGAGGCTGGTGACCGCGGAGAAGCCGGCCGATGGTGTAGCGGGGCGGGGCTGATCGCCTATTGCCCGGGGCTCCGGGGCCACGGTGTTGGAGCGCGGCGCTCTCCGCCGCGGCGGTGATGGCGGATCCCGCCGGCCCCTCCCCCCTCGGGGCACCCGGCACAGACTACGGAGGGGACAGCGGAGCCGGCACCGGACACCGGAGCAAAGCGCCTGCCCGCTGGCGAATGCGGCAGCTGGGCTGTGGAGGGGACGAGAGTGAGAGCGGCGGAGGAGCTGGCGGCGGAGCCGGGCGACTCGCGCCCGTTGGTGGTGGCGGATGGTGATGGCGGCCTGAGGAGATAGCAGCGCTGGGCTGCGGGAGCGCTGCGGAACGGAGGGCCTGAAGACCGCGTGGAGGCGCCTTCCCCCCGGAGGTGAGGTTGACCCATTGGGGTGAACTGAGCGGGAGCGACCCCGGCCCTGGAGCAGGACGGTGGTGAGCCCGCGCTGTGTGCTGTCGTTGGGTGAAGCCGCGGAGGACCCGTGCGCTGGTGGCGGGTGGCCTTGGCGGGGGGACGACCTGCTGGCCACGAGCGGAGGGACCCTGGGCTGCTGGGCTGCCGGGCCCTGGGGGAGCGGACCGCCCCGAGGAGCACATTGAGAACGGTGAGCGGGTGCCGGGCCCTGGCTCTTCTCTCCCGGAGTGGACGGACGGCGGAATCGATCTGCCTGCTGGTGGGGCCCTGAACTGGATCGGGTGCAGGGCGGGATGGCCACGAAGGGTGTCGTGCCGCATGTGCCCCCTGGGCACGACCGGGCGGCGGAATCGGCCGCAGATGGAGGACCCCAAGATGACCCGGGGGACACAGCGCAGGAACGGCGCTTAAACAAACGGCTGGATGGGATCCTGGAGGCAATCACGGCGACCAAGGAGGCCTTGCATCAGGACATAGCGCAGGTGGCTACTGGGCTGGGGCTCTTGCGGGCCGATCATGCAAAACTGGCGGACAGAGTCAAAGACAACGAGGTGGCGATCCGGGAGCTCAAGCCGCCGGCGGCGACCGCAGAACGCAAAATCGCTGAGATCCTGGGCCGTTTGGCGACGCTGGAGAGGCGAGCGGAAGACGCCGAAGGTCGCAATCGGAGAAATAACGTGAGGGTGGTGGGCCTGCCGGAAAAAGTTGAAGGGGATGACGCCGTGGCATACATGGAGGACTGGTTCAGGAAGACCGTGGCCCCGGAGGGCCTCTCCCGCTTCTTCTCCCTGGAGCGGGCGCATAGGGTCCCGGCTCGCCCGCCGGCGCAGGGCCGCCCTCCCAGACCCATGTTGGTCAGGCTTTTGCATTATAGGGATAGGGACTTGCTGATCCAGAAGGCGCGTGCAAATGGCCCCTTCCAGGTGGCCAACAGCTCGGTCACGGTGTTCCCAGACTACACGCAGGAGGTACAGAAGAACAGGGCTTCCTTTCTGGCCGTAAAAAAGGAACTACGGATCGAGGGCCTACAGTACTCCCTGCTGTTCCCAGCGAAACTGCGGGTAATCCTGAGCGGGACGACCCACTTCTTTCAGACCCCTGAGGAAGCGTGGACATGGCTGGAGTCGTATCGGGCGGGCACGGCCCGGGGAAGGACGGAGGAAAAAGGGAGGCAGAAACCGGTCCAAGTGCGGAAATCTCAACGTATCCGCAAGCGCAATAAACTTCAGAGAGCGGAGCGGGATGGACAGATGGCGGACGACAGGCGGAGGGCGCTGGCAGCAACGGCGATCATAACGGGCTCTCAGGGGGAGCAGACTTCAGTGGGCTCGGATTCTGGCGAGGAGGCCGGGCAGTCCGGCGGAGAGGTGTCGGAGGTTGACAGCTCCGGGGGGCCGGTGGTCACCCCACAGACGGCGGATGGACTATTTAACGGGTGATGCGGAGGGTGGGGCCACATTTGTGACTCCGGGTCTGACTGGGGGTCCCGGTGCTCGACGGACTTGCAGGTATGGTGTTGAGACATTCGGGGGATGGTGGGTGCGGGGCGGGGGGCTTGGCCTGCCCTAGGTCGGTTCTGACCACCCTCGAGCGGCCCTTAAGGCTTTCTGTGGAGACGACCACAGAGTAGGGACGGTTTGGTGGGTTGCAGGTTTGGATGGGGGCTGATAGAGTGTTATTAGGTCCTGTTCTGGGGAGTGGGTGGGGGGGAGTTTGTGGGGTTGTTCGGGTTGCGGGGTTCTGTTGCGCTGCTGTAGGTGGGCTGGGGATGTTGGTGTGCTGGGGGGTACTGGTTGCAATGGGGACATTACCTAATTTGAAATGCCTCACGTGGAATGTTCGTGGCCTCCGCACTATGTCTAGACGACACAAGGTCCATGCCCATTTGGTGAGGCGAGGCATACAAATTGCACTCCTGCAGGAAACTCACTTAACTCAACAGGAACTCACTGCGCTGCAGAGGAGATGGCGTGGCCAGGTGTTTGGGACTACATGCTCAGCGTTTGCCAGGGGAGTGTTGATATGGGTGCGGGCAGGAATCCCATTTCAGGCCACGACTCAGCTGGTGGATCCGGGGGGTAGATTTGTGGTGGTGGGAGGGAAGCTCTATGGTCAGGATGTGGCCTTATGCAGTATATATGCCCCCAACACGGACCAGGCCCGCTTTTTTGTTAGCTTGACGGGTTCCATGGCGCACTTCTTGGCGGGCCCCATATTGATAGGAGGGGACTTCAACTCGATCACTGATGTGGCACTGGACCGGTCGCATCCGCCATTGGCTGACTCGCCGGTGCGCCGATTAGCGGCGCACAGGGCGGACTGGCAGGAGAGGTGGGGGCTGATAGATGTGTGGAGGGAGCAACACCCGGGACACAGGGACTATTCCTTCTTCTCCGCGTTACACGCGCTGCACGTTAGGATAGATGCTGTGCTGTGCAGCAGGGACTTGGCGCCCGTGATGGCCCATACGGAGTACCTCACTAGAACTATATCAGACCATAACCCGCTGCTGTTGACGTTGCAGTGGCGGCGGCCGAGATCGGCGGTCCCGACATGGCGCTTGAGGCCAGAGGCATTGGTAGATCCAGTGTTTGGTGATGCGGTCAAGCGGGGCGTAGAGCAGTACTTTACGGAGAATGAGGGTTCAACGGCCACGAGGGCGATGGAATGGGATGCCATGAAGGTGGTGACCAGAGGCGTTTGCATGGGAACATTTGCGAATGTGAGGACTACTATCCTGACGGCTCTGGAGAAGGCGGAAGGGGTGTTGAGGGAGCTGGAGCAGCGTAGGCCTGAACGACCAGAGTTGCAGGACAGGCTGCTTGAGGCGAAGGAGGTGGTAGCGACGGAAACTGAGCGGCTGCGGGGCTTTGACTACAAGCGGTATCTCGTCAGAGTGCATGCGGAACGGGACAAGGTAGGAACGCTACTGGCTAGACTAGCGAACCCGGAACCCCGGGGCTGCCCGGTTCTAAGTATTAGAACGGAGACGGGGGAGATGGTTTACTCGCAGGGGGCGGTGCTCCAGCGGTTCAGGTCATACTATTCGGTCCTCTATGAGAGCCAATTGGGGGTGGAGAACTCCGAGATAACTGAATACCTGGCGACTCTTTGCCTCCCCCGGGTAGATGCGGAAACTGCGATGGTGCTGGGAGGCCCCATTACGCTGCAGGAGATTCGGGTGGCTATTAAGCAGATGGCCAGAAACAAAACGCCGGGGGTCGATGGCCTGCCGATCGAATTCTACGCGCAATTTGTGGATGCCTTAGCGCCCAGGCTCTTGCTGGTCTACACTGAGGCCATGGAGCTGGGGAGACTCCCCCAGCCGATGAGGGAGGCCTTGGTGGTGCCGTTGTTGAAGCCCGGCAGGGATGCCTCGGATGTGACATCATATCGACCTTTGTCTATGTTGACGGTCGACTACAAAATATTGAGTCGCATATTAGCCACTAGATTATTACCGCACATGACCACATTGGTTCACGGGGACCAAGCCGGTTTTATCCCCACCAGGAGCACAGCCTGGAATATTCGCCGCCTGGTCCGTATCATGGACAGCGTCTGGGACCCAGCACAGCGGCCGGCAGTGCTCGCCGTGGACATCGAAAAGGCTTTCGATAGCCTCGAATGGGGATACCTCGACGCGGTGCTCGAGAAGTCCGGCCTGGGGGAGGGGTTCGGATGTTGGACACGGGTCCTTTACTCCTCTGCTACAGCCAGGGTGCGGCTGGGAGCGGTCGTGTCCGCAGCATATCCTGTACGCAGGGGCACACGGCAGGGTTGCTCGTTATCTCCCCTGTTGTTCGCCTTGGCGATGGAGCCTTTGGCGGCGCAAGCGCGGACAGGAGCGGTGTACGGCGGGGTTCGTTGTGGGGAGGAGGAACATCATATATCCCTGTACGCGGATGACCTCCTGCTGTACCTGGAGGACTCCGGTGACGCCTTGGAGGGGGCTGTGGAGATGCTCTCGCGCTTCGGCGAGCTCTCGGGCCTCAGGGTCAACTGGACCAAAACCTGCGTTTTCCCGCTGCGGGCAGATGTCCCATATTGCCCTCCCACTCGGGATGTGGTATGGGAAGCTGAATGCTTTACTTACCTGGGAGTCCGGATATACCACGATGTCGAAAATCTATTGGACGGTAATGTAGGGCGTTGCATAAGGGCTTTGAGGGGATGCATGGCCTTCTGGGCTGCCCTCCCGCTCTCGGTGCTGGGCCGGGTCGCGTTGCTGAAGATGGTGGCTCTGCCCCGACTGCTCTATTACTTCCGCACACTGCCGATATGGATCCCGCAGAGGATCTTTAAAGAATTGAAGTCGCAGATCATCAGCTTCCTATGGGGGTCGGGACGGCGACGGGTAGCCCTGACGGTTCTGCTGCGGCCTAAACTAGAGGGGGGACTGGCGGTCCCCGATTTTGAATTGTACTACCTGGCGGCGCAGCTACAAGTGCTGACACAGAATGTGGCCAGGGTGTTCCGGGGCCCGGAGCTGGGACGAGGGACGGGCATCCAGAGACATGTCCTGTCTTACATAGTCATGCAACAGAAATTAGACCTGAGAGATTTGTCCATTGAGGAGCGGACTCTCCGGCTATGCTGGCAGAGGGGCATGCGGAGAGCAAAGACGGTGAGACCTTATGCACCGGAGATCCCGCTGGGGATGCTGACGGCGCTGCCGCATGGAGGCGATTGGTCCCCGCTATCGGAGTGGGAGGAGCTGGGGTTGCAGATGGTGGGGGACCTCTATATAGATGGGGTGCTGGCCCCCTTTGGGGCTTTGCAGGAGCAGTTTGGCCTCCAGGATGGGAGTTATCTCCTGCACGCGGCGGTGAGCGCGGCAATACAAAAACACTGGAGAAAGGGGCTGGAGGAGCCCTCTGTGGCACTAACCTGTCAGTACGTGGCAATGGCGGCGGGAACGATTAAGGCGGTGACATGCCTACAGGCTAGACTGCTGCAGGAGGGGTTGGAGCCGCTAGCGGCATTAAAGGAGCGGTGGGAGGAAAGCATAGGCAAACCCATTCCGGACACGATCTGGAGCCACATCATGCGGAGGACATGGAAGGGTAGCGGGAATGCCCGCTTTCAGCAGGTGCACTTCTTCATCATTCACAGGGCGTATTTGACCCCGGGAAAGATTAGCCGGTACTTTAAGGTGCAGGAGGCCCCTTGCCCGCGCTGCCTCACACTGGGAGCTGAACTAGAGCATATGCTGTGGGGGTGCCCGAAGCTAGGGTCGTACTGGACTGAGGTGGGAGAGATCTTGAATACTATAACGGACCGGGAGGTGGAGTTTGATATGGGGGCGTGCCTGCTGCTCTGGTCCCCTCACACAGCAAAGACAAAAGTGACGAGTAAATTTATTGACTTGGGGCTTATGTTGGCTCAGAGAGAGATTACGTGGCACTGGAAGTCCCGGGAGGGTCCATCAATCGGGCGGTGGATGTCCGAGTTATTAAAATGGTCTAGATGCGAGAGTGAAGTCAGACGGCGGCAAGCGATTAAGGCGGACAATGAAAAGGGGTTAGAGTGGGTACGGGCATGGGAGCTGATCGAGCAGGCCCTGCAGGATTGCCGGCTCGAGCGGGCGGAACGGGAGCGCGAGGAGAACGGAGTTCCTTGAGGCTGAGGACAATAGATGTAACCCCTGACGGATGGCACGACTTAGAGTTAGGGACCACTGGAGGGGCCCACAACAGCAGCAGTTGGGGGGTGGGGTGGGAGGGGATGGAGTTCCTGAGGTGGGAGGGTAATGCTATATTGAGTTGGATGAGGAATGTAGCTGTTGGGACAGAAAAGCAGAGGCTCCCATGGGGCATGATCCAGGCACCGCTATGAGGCGATAGTTGTGTTACAATGCTTAACTGTCTATATATGCCGCCCGGCCCCCGGGATGTGGGCTGAATGGCTGTGTGCATTGCTAAACCGAAGAATGTGATCGGAGATTGTAGGGGGTGCCGGTTGCCCCGATGGTTATTTTGCTGAAAATGTTGCAATAAAAAACATGTTTAAAAAAAAAAAAAAAAAAAAAAATCAGATATTTACGGAGTGCAAGAGAGAGGAAAATATAAAGATCCACTGCAACAACCATTGCTTTTTGACGCTGCTCCATATTTAAAAGGATGGGGCAGCTCCAAAAACTGGACCTGGTCTTAGATTGGGGATACGAGGAGAAATTATTAATTTCTCCTGGTATTTTGCTCTTTGTATGTGTGCTGCATTTAGCAGCACACAAAGACCAGCAAATCACCTTTCAAGATTGTTTATGTGCAGGAAGGTGTCCTTTCCTGCACATAAACAATCGCCACCGCAGCACTGGCACACTTGCAACAGTGCACTAAGGTGCCTGCACTGGTGCTAACCAGGTTTTTTAGCACCAGTGCTAGGGGAAACTCAGGGGTGCGCCATACTTGTGTAAATGCCGTGCATGCCTGATTTAAAATATGTCGGAGCGCGGCGTTACCAATTTTAGAATAACACTCTGCTCCGACATTTTATTGTAAATATACCACCATAGTCTCCCAGATTCAGTAGAATAGAGGACTGAAAGTGCAGTGAAGAAATCATTTGCTGTCAGCAGTTTAGCAATCAGTGCGGGGGACATATGCAGTATATGCCACTCAATTTGGTGGCAAAGATTTTAAATACTTGGGTGATGCCATTCAAGAAGGGGAAAACTGTTCTGCTTAATGGTGACTTAAGGAATCCAGATCTCATTCAGGTGTATCTTGTGAAACCATCAGAGCATCAGCTGTGGCTTATGCAGCTTCCATTCTGGTTAGGCACCACATGTGAATGAGTGACCTGAAGACTGACACATTGCTGGGAAATCTACTTTGGTGAATATTTAGTTTCTAGGGAAAAGGTGTTTGAAAACACCTGGATCACTAGTGGCTAAAGCATTTAAGGCAGAAAGCATACTTTAACTTCCAAAGGGAAAGTGCCTTCCTCTCCATAATCGTATTGGGATTTATGAAGTATTCTGAGTTAAGATCATCCATCAGAAAGTGTTTTCAACCAAAAAAGACCAGGAAAGGTCAGAGCAGGCTTCTCGGCATACAGATCATAAAAATCAGTGAACCTGATTATGAAAGTAAAGGAGTGGAATGGCAGCCTGTAGGGTGTTGAATCAAACGTTTTATCAAGGTCTGGGAAACAAACTTGACGGACAAATACGTGTTGAATATCATTCACAGAGAGTATGTTATAGAATTTGACTTATTCTTGTCTACTAAAATATAGTCCAAAGCAGAAGCTTTGTGGGAATACATTTCGTCATTACTAAATAAGAAGACCATAACTCTAGTTCCTTTGACTAAACAAGGATTTTAATCCATATTAATTTGGTGGAAAAATTGTAAAAAGTATTGAATGTTGCTCTTGATCTGAAACTAGTGAACTCTTAGGTCAAGACTACCTGTTTCAAGATGAAATACTTCCAATGACTTTGCCAGGCGAATTCCTGATATCTTTCGATGCTATGTATGTTTGTCTGCACATTCCTATCATTACCAGTCATCCGAGACTGTAGAAGATCAGCACATCCCGTTCACAGTTCTACCGTTTGGCCTGAAATCAGCTACCAGTCAGTATTTGCTCCAACATTGACCAGTCTGCACATGGCTGGCATCTTACTTCATTCTCACCTACATGATTTGTTCATTCACTCTCTGTCCAGGGCTCAAGCATTGCAAGACAGAGGCTCAGTTCAGAAAATAGTATTGGGCCATGGTTTCCTGATAATTTTGGAAAAGTCTAATTGAGAACATACCCAAGATTTAAAAGTCACAAGAACCAGACCCAGAAAAGAAAATTAAAAAAATATATATATATTATTAATTTTCTGGCTGCATGGAACCCAGAATTATAGGAATACAACAACAAAGTAAAGATAAAGAGGGATCCATTCATCAAACTGTACCTATAATGATGATTAAAACCCTCCCATCGTCTGAAAGGGATTCCCCTGTTTTTGAAGATATTTTCAACATTGACAACAGATACTAGCAACATAGAATAGGGTGCAAGGACGATTTGATCTACAAAGAATGATTTGTCATTAGAGTTAGTATTTGCTGTGCAGGCTTGAAGAAGACAGTCATCATTTAAGTCTTACTCATGTCATTGGGAGTAATTTGAAAAATAGTGTGAGGTAAAAGAGCATCAGCATTTGTTTTGGGAAGGCATTGATGATTTGTCATTTCTTCAGGATGGTTTTCTGCTGGGTTTGAAAGTGAATACTTTGAGAATGAAACCTTTTTTAGAAAATTGTGGAGGCGAACAGGATTGTGAATCTTTTGCTACTTAAAGTTTTTTCTAATTTACGCCCACCTGCAAGATCTTCAGTTAGCAATATGTTATTAGTTATAGATTCACTAAAGAATCCCCTTTTTGAACATTTGCACTCAGTGGACTTAAGATATCTTAATTTGAAGGTTTGTTTCCTAGTGGCAATTACTTCTGCTAAGAGGTTAGGTGACCAAGGCTCTCTTTGTTGTAAGCCTCCTTATCTCAAGATTTTCCTGCTAGCTTTGTTCTAAAACTTTAGCATTTTTTTATCCCTAAGGTCTCTTCTCCACTCCACGCAAAGCTACATACTATTTTGCCAGAGATTTTTACATCTCTTCATTTTCCAGAAACTGTTGCACTTAATTCCTTGGATGTTAGAAAAGATCTCACCATTTATCTGGAGTGAGTGGTTAGCCATTTTAGCCACTCGTTTAGCCATTTATATACTCTTTTAATTAATTTTGTTTTTAAAAAAAATGGGTGTCCAGCCTTCAACCCAGTTACTCAGTGGGTGGGTAAAATAATTTTTCTCTGCATACCAGATTCAGGGAGTTTCTTAGGGTTTCTCGGATGAACCACAAGTATTACAACTGCCTCCTGGGTGGACTCACACAAAGCGTGTTTGTTAGAAATATATAGGGCAGCTATGTGGGCTACTTCTTTTGTCATGCTTTACATACTTTCACGTGATGGTCAAGCAGAGGTTGAAATTCTCTGCTGTGAAGTAATATGCAAGGTTAATTTCATAATAAATGTTTTGTTTTCAGATGCAGCATTTATGGAATGTGATGTACTTATTTTTAATTGTCCTACTTTATAATTTGGACATTCCTCAAGAAGTATTGAAAGGAATAAAAAAATGAATAAAGTCGTTAATTCCAATTACTTATTGGTACTTTTATTTCCAGGCCGTCTGGGATTTGTAAAGGGTTTTTTATGTAGCTTTTTATGATGGGATATGGAAGGGTCAGCATCTCAATTATTATCCTCCAATATTTGGTGGAATTTGTTGTGATATTTGTTTTTCTAGTAATTCAGCTTGTGAAACCTGTCTATTGGAGGAAAATATGCCTCATGAAGTAATGACCAACATAAAGAAGAAAGGACTCTGAGTAATCAAATTAGATGTAATTTATTAGAACATTTCTGTGAAAATGAAAGCAAAGATCAATTAATAAACCCCTTCTGCAATTACTTGCAGGTTCTGATAAGCCTGACTACGTCTTGAGTTCCCTTTGGTTACACTCACTATTAAAGGGGTTACCAGTAATAGTTTTTTCTATATGATGGGCTCATGGTTCCAAGCACTGATGAATGACCTATCATCACCAGGGTAGGACAGGGAACTTTTGCTTCTTCAAGTGCCAAATGGATGCCCTGATTTTCAGGGCATAGTCAAGCCTTATGATTTGCCCCTTCCTCGGGTAATCAAGAAGGGAATTCAACAGACTATCTCAGTGTCCAGCCCTTGATTGATCGTGATGCCCCCTACTCCTTGGGTTTAGTTATGCTATGGGTTCTTCCCAGGTTCTAGCACAACAGTTACAACATTTATGCACTTAGATTTTTTTATTAAAACAGACCTTGGTATAACGGTTTAGAGATGTCTGAGTAGATCCTTCATATGCCCTGCATATTTTGCATATCCAAGTTAAGAGAATTTTTGGAATGACTGACGGGCAATTTTGCCATGAACAGTCTAGTCAAAAGTAAGCAAAATCAGCTTTTTGTCTGGACAGCGTATTCAGCAACAAATCCAGATGCTTGTTTGTAGGCATATGAGGCTTTTTTTCTACTAATTAAGAAGATATTTCAATGCCCTAAACCGGGGTATTCTGTTGAAGAGACATTGTGTGACATCTAGCAGGGTGAAATTAATTTGCCGATTAAACAAAAGAGGGGGGACGAGGAGCTATTTGGAAAAGGTCCTGTACCAGAGCTCCCTAATTAAATGCGCCAGCAATGTAGGATGGTAACAGTTCCTGTGGGGAGAAGAGGGAGAATCAACAGCCAGGTAGGCTGTAGAGAAGTGTGAGGTGTCTCCAGATAAGTTAGAGTGTGCCAAGAGAGAGTAGAGGTACTCCTGAGTGGGTCTAGAGGTGCCCTCACACACCCTTGCGGGTGTTTAGCATCATCATCGGGCTGGTGCTCCTCGTGGGGGTGGCGCTGCAGTCCCTCACGGGCCCGTTTTACGGGGCTCTTTGATGGAGATCTTTTAGGAGTTTGCCGCACTTGTGCATGGGGGTGTGTGGGTAAAAGAGGTGATAGTGGGTGAAATATAAAAAGAGCCCAAGGACACTAACAGTTTATTGAGGATGTCCTTAGAGTCTGATTAAAATAGATCACGGGGATGGAGAAGCAAAGTTTATTGCCTATGTGAGAGGGGAAACTGAAACAAATAAGATCCCTCTTCTCTCACCCGTGTAGTGAATATGTGTCAATATATCAAGGTGTCAACATGTTTCGCGCTTTAAGTGGTCCCTAGTGGATCCTGGAGCGCTTCATCAGGACCTAAAAAAAGGGTTTATCAACTGGGAATCGGGAAAGAGACGCCCTATATTCCCATGGGTCCTTATTATAGGAGAAACTCTAGAGGTACTAGGTGGGGGACACGACGTTGTGCGTGTCCCTAGATGTGGCCTATGAAGGAGACAAAAAACACACAAGGGGGGGAGGGAAGAAAAAGAAAAAAACACAAGGAGAGCGTCATGTCATAGTACTCAAGTCGTATTGGTATTGATCTGTGCATGCCGAAAAAATGTCTATACCAGTGCCCCAGAGGGGGAAAAACTACCTGGATACATGCACACACGTGAATAGAGCGGTGCAGCTGAAATAAGGATAGAGGTAATAACATCCGTGGCACGTGTATGTGGGAAGGCATGTAATTGGAGGAGGCGACTAGAGGGGATAAAGGGAGGGTCCAAACACTAACCCGAGAGATATACTAAGGGAGGACAAGGTGCATCAGAGAATAATGTGACCTAGGGTGGAGACGTGAGGCTCTTCAACAAAGAGTGTGTCAATACCTGTGCCTGAGGATTATCATAAACCCCAAGAAAAATCAAACCCCGGATGGTAAGGGGTGCGTAGAGGGTGCACGGGCCGCCAATGAGAAAAGCGTCAGCGGGCGGGAGTGTTTAATAGTGTGCTACGAGACCCCCAAACATATTATCGCGGGTTAGAACGTAACTGGGTCTCGTAATGAACATCACACGCATAATAATGCACAGAAAAATAACACCATGTTGACAATAAACATGCTACACAAATCCTACCCTCCCTTCGCTCAAGGATGGACGTCCTCAGCGTAGCCGTGGGGAGGTAGAGGCTGCTGAAGGAAAAACGACAAGGCAGTGTGGGCAGAGCCGGTCAGCTAAGACACTACATAAAACGGGGAGAAAACATTAACGGGAAAACAACAGCTGAGTAACAGACAAGGGGGGAGGGCACTTACTTGGCGCTCTTCCTACGTACTCCGGATCACCTACCCGGTTGCCACGGCTGCTGGACGGCAAGTGGAAAGGCAGAGTCCATTAAATACAACCTGGAGACTCAGGGATAGGTGCAGCGGGGCGTGTAAGCATCACACGCAGCTTGTACGTCATGACGAGGTCATCGTCAGTGTTATGTTGGCGGCCATGATGGAACGGGAACCAGAGAGGGAATTAGCAGTGCCGCTGAGATGTAAATAAAGTTAATCATTGACATGCCATGTTAGAAAATCAAGACGGGGATGCTAGAATGTCATAATCCTAGGCGTTGAGCTTCACGGGACACAGGGAAAAAAAGGGAATCTTATGTGTCATCTTGAACTCGCTGTGGAAACAGGCGAAGTGCAGATCGGGTATCAAGAAGTCTGGAATGCCGTAATGTATGAAAAGAAACACGGGAGGAAGAACATTGTATTGTCGTATCCTCGTGAACTGGCTGAAAAGACAGGAGACGTAAGAGCCCGTATATAAAAGGGGCCTGGGTAAGGATGGTTGTATGGAATAGACTAAACCAGGGAGTACTAGTCTAGGAAAAAATAGTTCTCCAACAGAATAATGTGTATTGTATAGTGGCCCTAAGGTTAGCAGGCCTGGGAATGAAGTCTCAGACTAGAAGGAGAGAGGACACGAAGGGGAAGTAAGTGTCCAGGTATACTAACTACGTAACCAGACCGTACGAGGCCACTGTCAGCGGGCCACTACTGGTAAAGGTAATGGAATATCAACTCAGGTACAGGGTAGTTGACTGTCAGTAGGTATGATGAGAGGACGTGAGACACCATGGGAGTGAACAGGGGGGCAGAAAACCTCAATCAATGTTACGCCATGTGTGCAGTGAATGAGACATGTCTCATATGATGCTTCCAGTGGGTAGTTATCTGGTCAGATCGACCCAGGGTATTGCATCGTTGAGACCACCATTGTCACTTTTAAGTCTAAAGACCCATCGTTGTTCATGCTCGAAAAGAGTGGATGCGGACCATTGAGGGCTGGATTCTATAATAGTGCACAGCAAGCTTTCTGGGGGGTGATTTCTCTCCAGAAAATGACTCTGTAATCTCGTTGCTGATCGTTTGCAACGGATAGTAATCTTGTGTTCTCCGATGCGTATCTTAACTGGTCTGGCTGTCATCCCCGTCTTGATTTTCTAACATGGCATGTCAATGATTAACTTTATTTACATCTCAGCGGCACTGCTAATTCCCTCTCTGGTTCCCGTTCCATCATGGCCGCCATCATACCGCTGACGATGACCTCGTCATGACGTACAAGCTGCGTGTGATGCTTACACGCCCCGCTGCACCTATCCCTGAGTCTCCAGGACTCTGCCTTTCCACTTGCCGTCCAGCAGCCGTGGCAACCGGGTAGGTGATCCGGAGTACGTAGGAAGAGCGCCAAGTAAGTGCCCTCCCCCTTGTCTGTTACTCAGCTGTTGTTTTCCCGTTAATATTTTCTCCCCGTTTTATATAGTGTCTTAGCTGACCGGCTCTGCCCACACTGCCTTGTCGTTTTTCCTACAGCAGCCTCTACCTACCCACAGCTACGCTGAGGACGTCCATCCTTGAGTGAAGGGAGGGTAGGATTTGTGTAGCATGTTTATTGTCAACATGGTGTTATTTTTCTGTGCATTATTATGCGTGTGATGTTCATTACGATCCCCAGTTATGTTCTAACCCACAATAATATGTTTGGGGGTCTCGTAGCACACTATTAAACACTCCCGCCCACTGACGCTTTTCTCATTGGCGGCCCGTGCACCCTCTACGCACCCCTTACCCTCCGGGGTTTGATTTTTCTTGGAGTTTATGATAATCCTCAGGCACAGGTATTGACACACTCTTTGTTGAAGAGTCTCACGTCTCCACCCTAGGTCACATTATTCTCTGATGCACCTTGTCCTCCCTTAGTATATCTCTCGGGTTAGTGTTTGGACCCTCTCTTTATCCCCTCTAGTAGCCTCCTCCAATTACATGCCTTCCCACATAAACGTGCCACGCATGTTATTACCACTATCCTTATTTCAGCTGCACCGCTCTATTCACGTGTGTGCATGTATCCATGTAGTTTTTCCCCCTCTGGGGCACTGGTATAGACATTTTTTCGTCATGCACAGATCAATACCAATACGACTTGAGTACTATGACATGACGCTCTCCTTGTGTTTTTTTCTTTTTCTTCCCTCCCCCCCCTTGTGTGTTTTTTGTCTCCTTTATAGGCCACATCTAGGGACACGCACAACGTTGTGTCCCCCACCTAGTACCTCTAGAGTTTCTCCTATAATAAGGACCCATGGGAATATAGGGCATCTCTTTCCCGATTCCCAGTTGATAAACCCTTTTTTTAGGTCCTGATGAAGCGCTCCAGGATCCACTAGGGACCACTTAAAGCGCGAAACATGTCGACCCCTTGATATATTGACACATATTCACTACACGGGTGAGAGAAGAGGGATCTTATTTGTCTCAGTTTTCCCTCTCACATAGGCAATAAACTTTGCTTCTCCATCCCCGTGATCTATTTTAATCAGACTCTAAGGACATCCTCAATAAACTGTTAGTGTCCTTGGGCTCTTTTTATATTTCACCCACTATCACCTCTTTTACCCACACACCCCCATGCACAAGTGCGGCAAACTCCTAAAAGATCTCCATCAAAGAGCCCCGTAAAACAGGCCCGTGAGGGACTGCAGCGCCACCCCCACGAGGAGCACCAGCCCGATGATGATGCTAAACACCCGCAAGGGTGTGTGAGGGCAACTCTAGACCCACTCAGGAGTACCTCTACTCTCTCTTGGCACACTCTAACTTATCTGGAGACACCTCACACTTCTCTACAGCCTACCTGGCTGTTGATTCTCCCTCTTCTCCCCACAGGAACTGTTACCATCCTACATTTCTGACGAAATTAATTTGCCGCCTTAAGTGGCTTATATTCACTAGTTGGCAGCCGCTTTACTGGGGTTAAAATAACTCAGATTACTCTTTTGACATGGATTGAAAGAATAAATTAAGAAGGAGTTACTTTGTTTGAAACATCCTACTTCACTTTATGAGCTTATTGATTCAATGCTGTTGAATGATGATAGATTACAGAAGAGACAAATAAAAAGAACTATGTTATTTTAACATTTTAACAATGGACGGACCACAGCTGCGTCCACTTCACCTTCAAGAAAACGACGACCCACCAACACCAGCAACAAGCCGCCCGCAGAAGCTGGAACAAGATCACAGCAGACCAGCTCGCCACCTCCCTGAGCCAGCACCCCCCTGCCAGCTCAGCGAACCCCAGCCAGGCCGCCGACAACCTCACGAAGTGGATCAGCAACTGCGCGGACGAACTCGCCCCACTGAGGACCCCACCCAGCAGACCCAGCAGCAAGAAAGCCCCATGGTTCACCGACGAACTCAAGAGCTCCAAGAAGAACTGCCGAGCCCTCGAGAAAGTCTGGAGAAGGGAACCAACACTGGACAACAGGACCTCCTTCAAACTTGCCACCCGGAAACACCACCAGCTGATCCGCGCCGCCAAGAAAACAGCATTCAAGGACCGGTTGGACAACAACGCACACAACTGCAAGGAACTCTTCAACATCGTGAAAGAGCTCTCCAACCCCAGCGCAGGAACCAACGACATCACCCCATCGCAAGACCTCTGCAACTCCCTCTCTTCATACTTCCACAACAAGATCGCGGACATACACAACAGCTTCAACAACCAACCGACGCACACCATGACCGAGCAACCACCCCCCACCACCACCCTCCACGCCTGGACCCCGATCAGCACCGAAGACGCCATCCGCACGATGAACTCCATCCACTCCGGATCACCGACTGACCCCTGCCCTCACCACGTCTTCAACATGGCCGACGCTGTCGTCGCACCCCACCTGCGAGACATCATCAACACATCCTTCGACACCACCATCTTCCCTGAGAGCTGGAAACACGCCGAACTCAGCGCTCTACTCAAGAAACCAACAGCGGACCCCACCGACCTCAAGAATTACCGCCCCATCTCGCTCCTCCCGTTTCCAGCCAAAGTCATCGAGAAGACCGTCAACCAGCAGATGGCCGCTTTCCTCGAGACGAACGGATCCCTCGACCCCTCACAGTCCGGCTTCCGAGCCAACCACAGCACCGAGACCGCCCTCATCGCCGCCACCGATGACATCCGAGCCCTGATGGACAATGGAGAAACAGCGGCCCTCATCCTCCTAGACCTCTCCGCGGCATTCGACACGGTCTGCCACCGAACCCTAGTACGGCGCCTCAGCAACATCGGAATCCAGGACAAAGCGCTGGAATGGATCATCTCCTTCCTCGACGGAAGAACACAGAGGGTCCGCCTACCACCGTACAAGTCAGAGGCCTCCGGAGTCATCTGCGGCGTCCCCCAAGGATCATCTCTGAGCCCCACCCTCTTCAACGTCTACATGAGCCCCCTCGCGGCCATCGTACGCAAACACAACCTCAGCATTATCTCCTACGCCGACGACACCCAGCTGATCCTCTCCCTGACCAACGACCCCGCCGCCGCCAGAGCCAACCTGCACGAAGGGATGAAAGAGGTAGCCGAGTGGATGACGACCAGCCGCCTGAAACTGAACTCGGACAAGACGGAGGTCCTCATCCTGGGCTCCTCTCCCTCCGCCTGGGACGACTCCTGGTGGCCCCCCGCCCTGGGCACCGCACCCAAACCGACAGACCATGCACGCAACCTGGGCTTCATCCTGGACTCCTCCCTCTCCATGACCAGGCAAGTCAACAACGTCTCCTCGGCATGCTTCAACATCCTACGCATGCTACGGAAGATCTTCTGGTGGATCCCCACCGAGACCAGGAAGACCGTCACCCAGGCCCTCGTCACCAGCCGACTGGACTACGGCAACACCCTCTATGCCGGTACCACCGCCAAGCTCCAGAAAAGACTCCAGCGGATCCAGAACGCCTCAGCCAGACTCATCCTCGACATCCCACGAACCAGCCACATCTCCGGACATCTGAGAGACCTTCACTGGCTCCCCGTCAACAAAAGAATCACCTTCCGCCTCCTCACCCACGCACACAAAGCCCTACACGACCAAGGCCCGAGCTACCTCAACAGCCGAGTCAACTTCTACGCTCCCAAACGCCACCTCCGATCAGCCAACCACGCCCTCGCCGCCGTCCCCCGCATCCGGAAAGCGACTACAGGAGGAAGGTCCTTCTCCTACCTGGCCGCCAAGACCTGGAACTCCCTCCCGACCGACCTGCGCCTGACCCAAGACCACCTCTCCTTCAGGAAGAAGCTGAAGACCTGGCTGTTCGAGCAGTAGCGGCTCCCCCCCCCCCCCCCAGCGCCTTGAGACCCTACGGGTATGTAGCGCGCTTTACAAGTGTCACTGATTGATTGATTGATTTTCAATTTCTCCACCTTTGTCGATCATATGTTTCAGTCGAACATTGTCTCAAAATGAAAAAAAAGATGATGTAAAGCTGGGCCATGTTTATAATGTAGTTATGATGGACATTTGACTCAAGATTGTGCTACATCACGTCAGAGGAATGCTAGAAGAACCAAGTATCTCCAGAGAAGTCAAAAGGAGTTTGTTGGCTTCCTTATATTGGATCTTCCTGACTAACACTAATAATAAATAATGTGTTCCTTCTGCACTGAATTGTTATGAGAACAGAAGAAGGGAGGCTTGTTAATGCTTTTGCATTGTTGGATAGTAGCACAAACTTAGCTTTCTTAAAAAGCTTATGAAAACTTTAAATAGTTGATGGCTCACTATTAACTGCAGGTCTGACACAAGGGACCTCTTCTCCACTGTAAGTTTAATTTGGGAATCATACAGAGCTGTTATTTTTTGACATTATTGCCAATGGCAATCACACTGTAATTACTGGAATTTCTTGGTTGCAGAGACGTAACCCATATGTCTATCGGTAAACTCGAACAATATCATTGTCATCACCATTTTCTCATAATTATTGTTGTGCTTCAGGAAGTAAATGATTATCAAGTGAAGATATAAAAAACTCTATATCTAATTTTTATTAGTGGATAATCTTTGCTCAGTGCCAGTGCATTATTATGATGTTTCTCCAGTTTTTGCTAAGCCAATATTTTTCACTCCCCCCAAGAGGAAATATATTGCTCCAGACCACTGAAACCTGGCACTATTGCTTCTTTTGGATGCATTTATTCCTTATCTTAGAAAGATAAGGAGATACTGAAACTTATTTATAGGAGAATTTGCAAAATGGTTTAATTGAACCCTCTTCATCGCTTGCTTGGGCAACTTTATTATTTGTACCAAAGAACGATCAAGACCTTCAACCTTGTGTTGATTATAGAGGCTTAAATCTGATCATAATTAAGGATAGATATATTTTGCTTCTTACAAAGAACATCTAGGATACAGTCAATTTAGCACAAGTCTTTACTCACCTTGATTTAGAAGGTCCTTATCATCTATTGCATATGAAGGAAGGAGAGTCAAAAGGGCTTTCCTTACCACATTTTGGCATTTTGAATATCATGTGATGACATTTGGGTTATGGAATGATCCCGCCATTTTTAACATCTTCTGAACTCAATAGTCTCTGCTGTTTTTAATCAGTTTGAATTGTCCTATGTAAATGATATTCGAGTATTTTAAAAGAATGTTGTGGAACATCAAAAAGATATTACTTGATCCTTTCAAGATTTCAGTGACATCATTTATGGTTTAAAGAGTGTGTTGGTGGATGCTATTCTTTTTTGGTTTCCTAAGTCTTCACTTACTTATGACAAGCTTGTAGTTATTTCAACCTGTGAGTTGAATTGTTCAGTTTTACTTATGCAAAGTTAAAGCGGCTAAAGAAAAATGGTGTAGGAGAATTAGAAGATCTTCTACTGAAGTCCCCTTTAGATTAACAAAATGAATTGTACTTCAGCCAGCAATATTTGTGTGAACTTAGAAGTTATGGTTGGATGCAATGAAGATGTGCCATTAACCAGCTATGTTTGGTCATGGGGGAGTTAAGACTCTATTAAATTTAGTTTTATGATTTGTTTGTGACCAACTGTGCATTCTTACATTCAAGTATTTATTCTTAAAAGTTGCATTCAATGGGTTGGCATGGAGTGGAATGTTAAGTCTTAGAGCTTTGTTCTCACCTGGTCTTTTAAAGCAACCATGGCAAATCTTTGCTGCCCTAGGTAGGCTCCAACATAGCTAGTGCAGGAGGCAACAGAGGAGAAGCACACAGCACCCTGGCAGTTAAAGAAGTAGCAGATAAATCCATTGACAGAGATGCAGACAGGGCTTGAAAGCATTATTGTACTTGGATTGGCAACCAATGTCATTTGGATGTAGGTGTGCACAGTTATTCCCAGGGCTGCGCAGGACCACCCCCTGATCCAGGAGTAGTACTGAGAGGGGCCTTTTGAGATGAAGCAAATAGCACTTTCTACCAGGCACATCTGGACCCACCAAACGAGTTACTCATGGACATTAAATCACAACAGAGCCTCCCTGAGGAAGCTGAGTGGGGGCCTTGCACCACTCAAAGAAGAGGACCGGGAAGGGGTAAGCTCACAAAAGTTAAAGGATTGCACTGCCTGGTAGGTGAGAGTTAACTCAACAATAGACATAGATGGAAGCCCTTAGAAGCAAGTCTGGACTGGGCGCATTCACACCAGATGCTTACAAAAGTAAGAAGAGAGGGGCTCAATGGTCAGTTAGAAGATAAAATGCCACATTTATGGCTTGCACTAATTAATAGGTGGGGATGACTCCTGACCCACTCTCAAAATCCAAGATGGGGAAACCCATTCTCTCTATTGCAGAGCTCTTGTGTCCATCCAGACGTGTGACCAGGGAAATGGGCAGTCTGCCCGTCTGTATCCACTCTAAACCAGTTCTGAGGGTCACTCCCCTCCGACTGGGTTTGGTACCATTCCGGCTCCTGTGCAGCTTGCGGAAAAAGGTTTTTCCTGCTTCGTGTCTCCCCTTACATTAAACTATGAATGGGCAGGCTATACCTCTATCCCCTTCGAGTTAATGAACTTCCTGGGCCCACCTCACTTGTCCTTCCAGAGCTGACAGTCATCAAAAGCCCCACACCCAGTCCATTGTATCACTATGCCTCAGTAATTTTC
This sequence comes from Triturus cristatus, assembly GCF_964204655.1. NCBI lineage: Eukaryota > Metazoa > Chordata > Amphibia > Caudata > Salamandridae > Triturus > Triturus cristatus. The sequence goes on from NC_140589.1 coordinate 469,682,883, forward strand.
TGCTCTGGGAGCAGTTTTCATACATCATTAAGGTTGCCGGAGAGCTAAAGAAAATTGGCTCCCAGCAGATTCAGGCATATAAAATGTAACTTTTTAAAAGTTACTTTTCGTAAGTATGCATTAAAAATCCAACTTCACCAATGAATTAGAAAATATTTTCATTATCATAATGAGATTTTCTAAATGCAATACACTTTGAAGATAAGAAATAAAAGCACATAAATGACTAATTCCTATGTAGTCATTTCAACATCAAAGATTGAACACAGATGAAAGACAGACACACATATTCTATTTGAAAAAAAAAGATACAGTATTTTATTTTTATAAAAGGCTTTCAGTGAGTGTATGAGGAGTAGAGTTCAGAAAATTAACAAAACACAAGTTAATTTGGTGGTTATACTACTACTCAGCCTACGCAATAGTGATGGGGAGATTGAGAGTGTGCTTATCTTGTGGGTGGTTGAGTTGGTAGTGGTGGAGGTTTAGGTGGTGTAGGTGGTGAGGGTGAGGGTGGAGGTGGTGCAGGTGGTTTTGAAAGAGGTGTAAAGTAGGCATGTAGTATGTTCCTCCTATGCTCAGGTGCCTCTGCAGAATTGTGTGCAGCATCTTCTGCATCTATTGTCTATAAAGAGAGACCAAGGTATGCTTTGCTTATTGCCTCTATCATCTTCATAGCCAAGCCATGTTGCCTTGCGCTCTCTTGCTAAACCTTTGAAGATGTTCTAGGTGCATCTTTGTCATGTCATGGCAGGATATGCACTATTTTCCAAGGCACAGGTCTTCCTGCCAATCATCTGAGGGATTTCCATCAGAGTAGCCCCCATCGCATGAATAGCCTCCCGCACATTAGATTGTTGCTTAAAAAATAATACTTCCAGTGAGTAGTATTAGATAATGCTAATCGCTCTGCATGCACGACTGTCTGACATGGCCAACAGGTTGTGCCATGGCCAGCATGGACAGGGGTACAATATGGATGGTTGTAGGGATTTGAATGATGAATGCAGGATATCTATTCCTCACAAGGGGTGTTCTCTCCCTCAGATGAATAACAGAAGACCAGAGATGCACCTTCATGGGAGGAGCTAGAAGAGATTAAGTATTGCTAGAACCTTACACCCCATTGTAGCAATTTATTTTCTCAAGGTAGCGGAGCAGAGCAGTCCAAGGCCTACACAAGGGAGTTGGTGTGGGCTAGTAATCACCATTCACTGGTACGCAATAATAACACTCAATAAAGAATTGTCTTGTCTGTGCTTTTTCTTTAGAAAAAGGGAAAGTATGTTTTTTACGCACACACTACTAAATAACATGCAGTATTTCACAAATGTACAGTAGGCTGGTGGAAATTCCTTGGTTTAATCACCTCTGGACCTCTAAAGGCTCATATAAAGGTAAGTCTATTGGCTTGGCCAAAGGTTCAAGATCAAAAAACCACATGTCAGAAAAATCTACATTTTAGTGGTGAACGCAATAATCAATATTAATCATGTTTAAATGTACTTATGAATGTTAATAAAGCATAGACACTTTGATCAGTAATCACTGTCAACCTTATTATATCAATAAACCCTTTCAGAATGATCATTACATGTGTCTGTGTACTTTTTGTATTCTTTCAACCCATGAAAAAGCAATTACAAAAACAGCCCCTAGAAGACATCACAGTCTATTCTCACAACATGTAACCATAGACTTAGCCTTGGCATTGTACCACATGTACCTTTCTTTAGACACCTGCAGGCCACAACAACTGAAGTCATAGACTTAGCCAGTAGAGGGCACCACACTCCCAGCTGTAGAGCACATGCTCCAGCGTGGGGAGTGCTTGAGCTGAACAGAAAATCCGAGTAGGGTCCTTATCTTGGAGACCCTACAAACTAGTTATTTTTAGAAGGTGGGGGTCGCAGGCCCCATGATAAAAATCTGGTTTGGGGATTGAGATCACAGGTCCCTTGGCGCTCTGGGGTGGGGGCCCGATGCATGCCCCTCTCAAGGCTTAAACATTTCAAGTACTTTTCTCAGCAATCCCTGGCCCACCTCGGAGGTTTGAAGAGCCAGGGGTGCGTAGCTCCACGTGCTCTGGTGCTTGCTGTGGGGGGAGGAGGTGTGAAATCCTTCTCCTTCCCATGTCTTGGGCCTGTTGGGCTGTTTTGCATTCTTTTGGTCTCATTTTGCTGGTGGTGGTGAGTCCTGGCCACCTGGAACACTTTCCTCAGTCTCCTGGCCTCTAGGGTGGCAAACTTTGTAGTTAGCTAGTTCCACTGGCTTTCTATGCCAGCCTTTCTTCTTTTTCTCCTCTGGAGCTTCACTCCTCCTTGGCGCAGAAGTTCAGTCTTTCCCCCAAGTAGTCCTCAAGGGGTGTAAGGGGACCAGCTTTAGTGGTCCAGGGGAGAGCCCCACTAGTCCTGGGGGCAACTGTAGTAGGAGTCCTTAGTCCAGATGGATATCATGGGATTCCTTCATTAAGTTGTCCATGGCTGCTGCCCCCATTCCCAGTGTCCAGCAGAAAACCACAACCAAGAGAAAGGTTTCCCCTTTACACAAGACCTTTGAAATGGGGGTGGAAAGTTCCTGAAGCGAGGCACCTCTGGCTTATCCTGGGGTGCCACATCACCTCTCCGCCCCCTGTCCCACCACTCCTGCTTAGCATGCTGGGACCTTTCAAAATGGTGTCATTTAGTAGTCACTAGTCACATCATCTCTGGGGGCTTCAACTCTGCTCCTCGCTAACATCATTGCCAGGGCCTTTTCCATCAAATCTTCAAAGGGAGCCTCCTCTTTTGTTGGCTCCAGAGCTCTGGGCTCCCTCCTTTGTTTGGTGGGCTTGGGCTGGCCCATCCCTGTTACAGTGTGACAGCTGATTGATGCATATCCACCATCCCCCCTTTCCTCCTCAATAGATAGTGAAGCACTGTTAATTGCACCCTTTGTGTGGGGAGGCCTTTGGTCCTGCTGCTGAAGAGAAATTTAACTAATTTAGCACAGTAGGGTGAAAAAAGGACTGGCTGTGACCCTGAGCTGAGCCGTTGAAATATGAAAATCCTGGATGACCCAAAAACTATACAGCTATCTTCTTGGAACTCTCATATTTAGGTTTTGAATACAGTTTTCCCCCCAGTTCAATATGTCGCCAGTCTCTGCAGGCCAAAGGGAAAAGAAGCTGCACTCTAAGGCAGTCTTCTCCATAGGTGTATATGGAGAGGCACTCCAGTCAAGAAAGTAAACCACACTGACTTTCCCTATAAGTGTACACTAACATTGTGAGGCCTACGTCAGGTCAATATCTAAACCTGCACAGTCCCCTCTGCACCAGGCTACCTGTGCGCGGTTACCGTACTGTGCTCGACCGGAGTCTCACATGTGAAGGACTTACACATGTGTGCACATGTGTTTACATGCAACCAGTCAAGAGCCCCTTACCCTTGTTTTGATGTAGTGGCCTTATCTTAAAAGAAAGACACTGGCAGTAAGCACGCAGAGTCCATTTAGCATGAATTTAACATGGGTGAGTCACCAGCCGCACTGGCTTACCCACAGTAAAAAAAGAGTAGGTGGTCGAAAAGCAAATAATCCGGGCAGATTTGATAGGCAGAACCCATCGCCTTACAGTTTTGAAGATAGTGATTATGAATTGAGGTGTGTGTAATTTAAAATGCAATATCATAGAATAAGGCAGACAGTAATCCAATTTACAGCAGGCTATAATAAGAAAGAGGAGGCATGAAGAGAATGGAAAGTAAGGAGATGTACATTCAATAGAAAGAAATGATAGGGAAACAATTAAGAATTTTAAGTCAAGGACAAGTTTCATGCGGGAGTTTAGGCATCTAATAGGAGGAAGGTTTTGGGACAGCATGCAGTCTGAAGATGTTGAACTGTAGAGAAAATTAAAGATGCTATTTGTATTGTAGCATTTGCATCTACACCAATGTGGGATGCTGAAGTGCTAATCCACTACAATGGCATGCTACACCATTTTACCCAAGCAGTAAAGTCACTATGCAGTAATGTCACCCCCTGTAATAATTGTCCCACTGCAATTATTATCCTTCCTATGAGCAATGCTAGCCCCTGGAGTAACACTGGCTGACCCCTGTACTATGGGTACCAGTGCAGTTAGTTAATTTCACTGGACTAGCATTATGCCCATTAATTGTACAGGTATGTTATCCCTAGTGTTATGGGATGGAACCTTATCAATCCTACTACTAGGTGGAGATTTCATTTCCACCAAGAATTTGTGAATATCATCCAGGAGGTTTATTTCTGCCTAGGGATAGGTGAAAATATAGAGATCTCTACAGTTAGATTTCTCTTTGTGAATCCAGCCAATAGATTTCCCTGTGACAATTGGACACTTTGTGTTCGATTGGAATGGGAATCACTACAACTTGAAGGACTGGTCACTCACAGCATACACGAGGGAGAGTGGCAACTTGCGCCGAAAATGTAAATAGGAATGCTCTGAGCACCCTCAAATGCGGAAGGCGGTGTTAGAAAGAGAGAGTAGTCAAGAAAGGTAAAAAACCATGATGAAGGAGTCATGAGGTACGGAGTCAGTGGCAGTCAACCTAGGGTCTACCAGTACATTTGCCTCATTAATAGTAACTCTGCCTCCAAAGAAATTCACAAAAGTTAATGTGAACAATTTGAATTGTTTGTGAATAGTTCTACAAACCACATGTATATTGTTTCTAAGCACTCTTCTTTACACAATGTTAAGCAGGGAGGAATAGATAAAAACACAATAGCAGCACCAAAAACATAAAACACCCACTACCAATCATCAACAACATGCACCTGGGTGGGTGGTGGGCTTCAACTTAGCTGCAGGATAAAAGAAAGTGTGCTCGCCCGCAGTACGTGGTAACACTACATGGGTGGCCCCAAGGTCAAAGAGAATAAAAAGAATTGGCGAAAATATTACTTTTTTGCAATGATCAAAATGCCATTCAGTAACAGATTCTCAGTTTCAAAGTTCACAAACCTCAAATAGTCATATAGCAATCAAATTGCATGTGCACATTACCATGAAGTGGAAACAGGTGGTAACCAGGAAGAAGGTATAAAGCAGTGGCGGTTCCTTGCAGAGGATGTCAGGGCTGCACCAAAACATATAACTCCTCTATTTATTAACAATATAACGGTATTAAGGTCTGTGCCGGGTGCCATCCTCGAGTCTGGCTGCCTCTAGTCCTTGCTAACTTGAGAGTAAGGCAGCCAGACACTATTCAGCGCATATGTCAAACAGCATTTTTCTTTTTTTTCAAAACCTAAGCAGGCTAAGGCTATGCTTGCTACAGACCTGGGCTGCACATTTCGGAGGTCTCAGAGAAGAGACCTCAAATTCATGAATCTCAGCAGTGTAATCTTTTCAAGCAATGCTGGGCTTAAAGGTCATAAGCCCTGTACTTGCTGGACTGCTTGTCACTCACCTTGAAGGCGGAAAGCAACAGCCTTTCTCATCTGGTCACCCGTGAAAAGTTGGGAAACGGTGGGGTTACTACATGCTGCCTGTGACTGATTGAGCAAAAGACACACAATTGATGGACAGAATGCAGAACAAATCAAAACATTCACCCCCAGTCAAGAGATCTGGGTTGAATCCATCATTCTTTTGCTCACCATGCCACCACAGTTTAGACCTGGCCATATGCAAATCAGTCTTGACCCTGTGCCTCATGGGAACAGTCCAGCCCGAACTGGCAAGCCAGGTCCTCCCTGGACCGGAAATCAGCATCCTAGGACCGGTTTCGGGGTTTCACCCCTCCTCAGCCAGGATAGCTTGATTCCAGTGGCACAGTGAGCCCGGGACCCATGTCTGGATCTACCCGGTGCACTTAGGGCGAGAAAACAAAAGACACACAATTGATGGGCGGAATGCAGAACAAATCAAGACATTCACCCCAGTCAGAAACTGGTCCCAGGATGCTTGTTTCTGGTCCAGGGAAGACATGGCTTGGCAGTTCGCGCTGGACTGTTCCCATGAGGCACAGGGTCTGACTGATTTGCTCATGGCCATGTCTGAACTCGGGTGGCAGAGTGAGCTAAAGAATGATGATGGATTAAACCCAGATCAGTTGACTGGGGGTGAGTGCTTGCAATGTTCAACACTCCGTCCATCATCCCCTTTGGTTTTGCTTTGTTCGCCCTAAATGGGCAGGGCATGCCCAGACGTGGGTCCCTTGCTCACTTTGCCACTGGATTCAAGCTAGCCTGGCTGATGACTGCTGATTAGCCAGAAACCGGTCCCAGTATGCTTGTTTCCGGTCCAGGGAAGACACGGCTTGGCAGTTCGGGCTGGACTGTTCCCCATGAGGCACAGGGTCGGACTGATTTGCATATGGCCATGTCTGAACTGGGGTGGCAGAGTGAGCTAAAGAATGATGATGGATTAAACCCAAAATCAGTTGACTGGGGGTGAGTGCTTGCAATGTTCAACACTCCATCCATCCTCCCCATTGGTTTTGCTTTGTGAATGATTGAGGGCATGTGTTCAGATGTCAAAGAGCCATCAGACTCTGTTGCCTCGGGTCACATGCGTACTGTAAAAAGATACAATGCACCTGCTTTAGCATTCAGAGAATTCATTTACAGCATATTACCTCAGCAGCTCTACAGATGTGAAAGGGCACGCTTGGCACTCTCATTGCCTTCTCTACATCTGCAGCAATACACCCTGTTCTGAACTGGTGTGTGCTCAGCAGGATGCGCCAGGTAAGCTGGAATAGAGACCTCCCCACTTGTCTGCCAGATTGCATTTTGTTTTTATGGTTTACTTTCAGCTTCAAGGCTGGATCCCAGCTTTTTCTGATCCAGCCTTGAGGCTAAAAGCAAGCACAGCACACATCCTCAGCTCATGTTGTTAAAAATGCTCTCAGTGTGCTAAAGACAGGGCCGGACTGGCTAAAGCGGGCACCGGGCAATCCTCCGGTGCGCCGCACGGGTGGGGGCCGGTTTTGGGCCCCTGGGGGGCATTTTTGTTACAAGGCTGTTTTTGCAGCAATGCTGCAAAAACGGCCCTGTAACAAAATCGGCCTAAAACCGGCGCTGGCAAAGAGCTCGGCGGCACCCCCAATCCCCGGGGGGGGGAGGGGGGACCGTCCAAGCACTTTGCCAGGACCGGTTTTGGTTACCAGTCAGGCCCTGGCTAAAGAAGCCCTCAGCACATATGAGACTGCTTTGAAATATGTAAGCTCAGGATGGGCACTGTTGTACTACAGTAGGCTGTGCCGCATGTGTGCTATTTTTAAAAGTAACAATGTTTAAAAATAGCAACGTTTAAAAATAGCAACTTAATTTAAAAGCAAAATGTTTGAAAAAATATACAGTAGAGAATTCCTCATGCTGTATTTGATCAGTGACTAACAGCACATATGTGGCACAACCTACAATAGTAATAACCCCAGCCCCACCCACCTCCCCAAAACATTGGGCCACCACTTTTAAATTCCACCAGCCGCCACTGTATAAATGAGCATCTAAAATCCAGAACAAACATCCACAATGGCTGCATTCTATGTAATGGTGGTGAGGAGATGTGCACTGGGAGCACTGCTTTGGAGACAGGCAATTTTTTTATTCAGGCAGAGAGTTACCCTTTTTGATTGGACAGATGAGGATGTTGATGCTAGGTACAGGTTAAGCAAGGCAGTCACATTGTATTAATCAATGTATTAATGTGAGTTGGAGCTAATGGCAGTTAGGCAGACTAAATGCAGCCAAGCCTTCTCTGCACCTGTTCAGGTTTTGTGTTCCCTACATCTCCTAGCATCAGGGAGTTATCAAGACACTCCGGGGATATTCACAAGGACTTATCTCCGATTTATCTCCACCTTCACGCATCAAAACTGGAGACAGATTTAACACCCCATTCACAAGCTGGTGCAAACTGCAGACAACACCAGTATTCCCACGATTACTTCCCCAAAATGTGGCTCCACGGTGGACACCACCAACTAACCCTAATGAGATGCAGAGTAGGCGTTCCCGTGCAAAAACACACAAAAAAACCACAACACCACTTTCACAATGAACTGCCAGATCTGCGATGCGAACCAAAAACAGGCGATAAGCAGCGGTAGCAGCAGGGAATTAACACCTGCCGTTTGCTGGTGTTAAGCAGGATGACTACCTACGGCATAAAAGGGAGCCCAGCCCAGAGTCACACCAGAACTCCCACAGATGCCATGGACACAATGAACATGCAACGCGTATACCAATGAGGGCCACAACACCTACCGCAACCACCCCAGGCTCGCCACCACCCCAAGGACTCGTTCCGCCCCCCCAGGAACACCACAGAGGCAGCGTACACAAAGCCAGCGGACCCACCTGAAACGCACCTGCTGCCTAGACCCAACACCAGAGGAGGACATTGCCCACCACAGGCCCAAAAGGACCACCATCGCCCGCATCCTGACCCACATCCCCCACCTGCTGACGGTAGCAACCCAGCGGACAACCAACATCCCACCGCAGACAAAGGTGCCGGTTGCGCAGCATATGCCGGCCTCTGGTACCATCCAACCCACAACTGCCAGAGTCAGAGGAGTCACACAGCCAGCCCCATCCAAGGTCCTCACACCTGTCCTGGATGCCAGCATCAGCCTGGTAACCCAGCACCCCCATGTCACCCACACTTCGCAGGAGCAGCTGGAGACCAAGCAAGGCCCCTACCCCATAGTGGGATTCCCTCACGTGTCAGGGACAATCAACTGCATACATGTACACCTCGTGCGCCATGCCCACTCTGCACACAACTATCACACAGAAAGCACACGCATACCATGAATGTGCAGGCAATAGTGGACCGCACGGGACTCCTCAACAATGTCGTGGCCAACTCCCCATGCAGAGTGCATGAAACTCACATCTCCCGACAGTCCATCATCACCCAGCGCTCCCAGGATGGCACACATGGAAATGCAGTGCCCGTTGGTAAGTCCAAAATATACACACCTCCAGCCCACAGTCATGCAACTCACTACACTGCCAATGGGCACGCACCACAACTACATTCAACATGACACACAATATGCCAACCGACCAGACATGACAACGCGACTCCATTGGGAATCCTGCCTTGCCATGCCCACAACCCAGCCACGGCATAGCACCACAGACACACAATAGCAGGATGTGAGGAGAGGCATGGAACAGGCATGTGCGAGAGTGGCAAGTGAGTAAGAAATGTGAACCTACCCAATGCCAGGTGTGGCATGGAGGTGCCGGACTGACCACAGAGTGCAAACCAAGGAAATAGCCATGGGGAGATGAACTGCTGGTGCATGGAGTGTAGTGACCAGTGGACGCTACCATGTCCCCACAGGCTGTGGGGCAAAATGCGGAAATGTCTCGTGTCACGCCCGCCCCTGCATGCGCGTGCATAGTGGGTTGGACCTGCGTATGCCAGGCCTGCATAGGAGTGTGAACAAAAAGCCTGTCGCATTGGTCGTGGTTCTCATTCGGAATGGAAAAGGTGTCTGACTGGGCAGCGCCTCTCAGCCCGCCACGAGTCCTGCGCCGAGCGCGACGGGGCCTGGCCCCCAGACCCGTCATGCCTGCCCCAGTGCACCAACCAGGCTACGCTCACCTGCCTACACCAGCGTGTGTCAGAGAGGGCCCACCACGTGCCGGTGCAAGCTCCAGGCACCAGTCCCGCAACCTCTGCAGCCTCCGCAGACCACTGCTGGCCAACCAGATGCTGGCCCACATTACTCGTTTTTCATTGACATACTCCACCGGCGTCTCCTTCGGCCCAGTAGGTCCCACATGTGGAACTGTGTCCTGAGTCCTGAATGGCAGTGACCCCAAGTTCAGGGCAGCGGCCACAGCACCTGACTCCCTTCCATCAGTGAGGCATAATTCCATATCGCAGGCCTGCGATACGTGGTGCCACTAACCCTGTTCAATGCAAGCTGGTAACACGTGGTGCCACTAACCCTGTTCAATGCAAGCCGGCGACACGTGGATGAGGGTCAGGCCTACCCTGCGGACCAGTAGGTCCCACATCCAGCACATCATCACGAATCATGAATGGCAGAGTCCACAGCGGTGAACGCACGGAGAGGAGTAAGAGGAAGATGCGGCTCAGTCTGGACAGAAGCCGGATCAGAGTCACATAGGTGATCGAACACTATCAACAACTGACCTGGTGCCATCAACCCTGTTCGCTGCAAGTCCGCGTCCCGTGGTGCCATTGAACCTGAACTACGCAGGCCGGTGGGGCCATCCCACCTAAGCCAGCGACAATCTGTGAATGGCCTGTGCTGACCGCTGCCTCAGGCCTACACTGTGGTCCAGTAGGTCACACATGTGGAACTGTGTCTTGGGTAAGATGTGGAGGAGTCCACACCATTGGACACACCTCATCGCAGGCGGAATCCCTCAACAGCACTGGTGCAACTAACTCTGTGCACAATAAGTCATGGACACCATTTGGTTGGACCTTGGTGGCGTCTGAGTCCATGGCCTGGTGGTCTTCTGCATCTTCATCTGGCAGGACCGGGCTTGGTGTTAGACATGTGTTAGTTCCATTAATCTCCACCATAGTGACTGTTTCAGCGTGGTCCTGCCCTCAACATCATGCCCTGGGGGTACACCTTCCACTGTACACCGAGACACTCCAGCACAAGCTCCTTTGTCAACTACGGAAACCTGCTCTGCACTCGTGACCCTGCCCCAGCGCCCTGCAAGACAGTGGTCCGTGGCAGTAGGCCTGTGTAGGATGCTGTGGATCCGGGACCACTAACTCTGTGCAGCATAAGTCATGGGGCCTTCATGGTTGAATGGTTGTGTCCTTCACGATGTACACTGTTGTCGATTTCTGACTGCACCGGGCAGCCCTTGCCGGCTGGTGTGTACACCCCCACACACATCCAACAAAGGTGTCACTTGGTATGTGTGCCTGCTAATAAATGTGGCCAGGCGCACGTGCCCATAGCCATTCACACCATCTGAGCAAGTGTGTCCGTGTGGTCATTGTGTCAGCATGATGGGCACGGGCCCTGCAACATCACAGTGTGCTGTCTTCATCGGCGATTACCATGTCACCTCAGCGTTGGCAGTGACCCTGGACATGTAGCTGCGCACGCACCCCCTGCATGCACAAGCGGCGTGTGCTGGTCCGGCGTATGTCAGATCAGCGCAGGGGTGTGCTGATTCGGTAGGGGGAGCAGGGCGTTTGTCAGACCTGGCCTTGGACAGGAAGTGCAGTAAGTGTTTCTCTGTGTTGGGGTGTTGTTGCCACCACCAATGTCACAGTAGTCGATGTTGCAGTGTAGCATGCACCAGGAGGGTGGGCCCACACATACAGGGACATGTAGGAGCGTAAGACCGCTCAGGGGCTTGGCACATGCATGCCAAGTGTTATGTGTATCAGTCCTGCGGATGCATTAGTCAGTTGCCTGGCCTCATTTGCAGTGCGATCACAGCCAGCCATGGGCTGTACACCTGTGTCTGCCCTGTCTGGTCCATTGGCCCACACTCACGTGGACGCCCACCTTCAAAGGCCAGCATCACCGTGTTGCTGGCATGCTGCTGGACATGCGTGGACATGCATTGCAATGGTGTGCCGTAGGAGTGCCAGTGATGCAACTGCGCAGCGCACACAAGTGTGGGGCTCATGGGAGGGAGGTGCAGCTGTGTGGCAACATAGCACACAGTGAGGCCGCTCATGTGCCACGTGCTGGGCATATCATCCACGATTCCCATTTCATCCACAGGACTTGCGCAGGACAAGCCAGTGCAGCTTCAAGCAGCGCCACTAACGCAATGGCAGACCATTCCGGACACATGGTCTACTCCAGTCACGTGGAGCTGTACCGTGCACGTCTGCAGCATGTACTGGGGGCACTGCCATTGGCAGTGCTGCGGATCAGTTACCGGCTGAGCTTTTGCCTTGCGGACGTCACCTGCGTTCAGCCTGTGTTGCATTGTCGCTCGTGCACATTCGAGTGGTCCATGATGTCTGCCTCTCCAACGTGACGGTAGCTGACCTGGATTACGACTTGTGTGTGCGCCCCCTGTTGACCCACGACCAAGAGTGTCACTGTGATGCTCGTTTATGGCATGCATGGATGTTTGGCATGCAGGCTGGAAACTGGACCTGGGAGATATCACAAATCGTTGTGTGCAGTGAGCATATTGAGCCACTACCCGATTGGGCTTTGGTGCACATTGGGTCCAGTGGTTGCAGTCAGCACATCTGTCCAGGTCAGCTGATGGATTACGTCGACGACATGTCAGATGTGGTGGACAACGATCGCTCATTTAAGATGTTGGCCTACGCAGCTGCACTCGCGTTCATGGACGAGTGACAATGTACCTGCAGCCACAACTGGATGTGACCCATTGCACGTGTCCCGACACCTGGTTGCTTGTTGGGAATCTGGTCACATGTCCCAAGACAACAGTGGACATGGCTGCATTGGCCTGGACTCATGATCCATGCGTGGACAACCAACACGGGTTGGCATTGACTTGTGTTGGTGATGGACTCCCCCGAGGTGGACATGGGCGCTTTCCTACATTCCTCATTCAGACATGCTGATGCATTGGTCTGCATATCGTGGCATTCCTCTTGGCCGTACTGACATGCACTTGTCTCCAACTGTATTGTATCTTGATTTGTATGCCAATGTGTGTGTCACGTACTCTCTGGCTCCCTGCCATACGTGCATTGCTACCCCATCAGGACTGTGGGTTGGTACTTGTGCATTTTCATGTCCCTGTTTGGTGCTTTGCCAAATGTGTATGGCCGTTTACCGGCCACAGGCAGGTGCACTTGTGTCCTGTGTTTGGTTGTGCAAATTTTGGTTTTAGTACCACATTGTGTTCGATGTTGGGGTGCTTTGCTTCCTATGTGGGTGTGCGCTGCATTGTGTGTGAGATGCCCCTTCATCTCTGATTTGGCTCACCCTTCTCCCTTTCAGGCAGTGTGGTTTTCCCTTCTGTGCTTGTTCAGTGGTGTGATATTGCCAGGATGTGTGACTTGTGCTCTTGGTTGGTGTTGTTATTCTTGGCCATGGTTTGTCTGCAGTTGTGCTGTGCTTAATTGTGCATGTGTGCCAATGTGCCCATCACCCCCGTCACCCCAGTCCCTGCTGGTTCCTCTCCCTGTTGCTGTTGTGTCTGTTGTTTTGGGCAGTTTCTGGTCCCCGAGTCCTGCCACCATCTCCAGACTGATGTGGTGGACACTATTTTCTCCATGTCATCCAGCTCCTGGTGTGGCGCTGGACTCCCACCTCTGGTGTGCATTATTGCCTTCTTGTTGTTGGCGTGTTTCTGCTTGTTTGTGCGTTTCGCATCATTCCGGATGTTCTGGTTTTCTTCCATTATCCTCCTCCGCTCTCAGGCTGCATTCACCTTGTCTAAGAAGGCCTGCCACGTACAATGTTTTGTTGCCAATGGGGCTTGTGGGGTTGTATCCTGGCTCGGGTTGCCTCCATTGTGCTTGGCTGTCATTTTCTGTTTGGTTTGTCTTTCTTCTTCAGGCTTTTGTAGTGCTTATTGCCGCCTGCCATGTGTGTATTGCAGGCCTGGCGCTGCTTATCACGGATTTCCTCATAGCGCTTTGGCCCATTGCATGTTTTTCTGTGTTGAGGTTTGTGTTTTTATCTCCCTCGAGGTGGTTGTATTGCGGACATTGGCCGCGTTTTTGGTGGACTATAGCATGGTACCGCCGTGTTGTGAATTCCACGTTGACACGGGGTTATTTTCCCGCGATAGGCTGCGAAGTTTAAAGTTGCGTTAGCATTTTTTGGTGATGTTTAGCACAGGTTCTTGTGAATATACCCCTTAATGAGGTAGCAGGACATATACAAAAGAGTACACTTTTGTGGGTTTTAAGAAATTTGCTAAAAGAATGCTGATCAGTATCGATACACTTATCAATTTTTCAAATACCGGAGATGATTTGCAGAAAACAAAAGTGAATATTTACTAAATTAAATCTTTCCTACTGTGATAAGATGTGCACCTAGCAGGCACATACTTATTTCTCCATTTTGACACGATAACTCAGCCTGTAGATTGAAAGGTGTCTACACACGGTAGAGGTACTAGCAGATAAACACTCTACAGAGTGACCAAATACCTGAAGATGAGTGTCCGAGTGGTGCTGTCATCGCCTCTGGGATCTCCCTTTTATGCTATTCCTTGATATAGTGTTTCCACTGCATCAGATATGTCTATCACACTGGTATCTTGGATTAAAAAGACATTATGAGCAGTCTTTTCTATGTCCGCCACTCTAGGGTTAGTTCACAATAAAGCTTTATGCAGTTATTTGAACTGTAAGCATAACTTTTTCTAGCTTTTGAAAATGTTGTGCCAATGCTACTGCTCCGACCCTTTTGCTTGCTACGGCTATTAATGCCCAAAGCGTTGAAGGTCCTCGGGTGACACTAACGGCTTTGCAGTGGCTATTAATGTCCAAAGCGTTGAGGGTCCTTGAGTGACACTAACTGAAGTTGAGGTTGTTGAGAAACTAACAACAGTAGTTGGTGCCTTTGTTATCCTCTCATGTGCCTAGTCCTACGTTGCCATGCCTGTATGGCTTCCCGTGTCTGATGTATTTGCTCCACATGTGTGGTTTGTGGAGTGTACACTATCCTTGACCTCTCCTCGTGTGTAATCAGTGAAACCTTGACCCTCATTGTAAGTCAGATGAATTGCAAATAGCATGCTTGTGTGGATTCATTTCTCTCTGCCCGATTGTTAGTGGTTAGCTTTTACCACACCTGGATTTACCAAGCGAAGAAGAACGTGTCCTGATTTTTCCAGTCAGAAAAGTGGGCCGGGAAAATCACATGAGAATTTGGCTGCAGCAGCAGCCATTCTTGTACCACCTTTTTCTAACAGTGGGAAGCATAAAATGCTTGCTCCTTGCCTCCCCCAGTTCCGGATTACCAAATAGGCAAAGTAGGCCCCAGCCTATGGGCCTCACTCCTTTTACAACCTCGGTGACAACGTATCAAAATGCAACTTAAAGTACATAAACCAGATAAATTAACATAACAGTTTGTTTCTTAAAAAGCTCATTGTCTGGCATCTGGCAGTTTGTAAAATAATCTAGTCTATTGGGTATTAGGAGATAATTTGCGAGGGATGTCCCAAAATGTTGACTACCTAGGGGCCTCCACAGGGTTTAATCTGGCAATGGCCTCCCTCCATACCTGTTCGCACCCCCCAACACCACCCATTGGCACCCACATGCATTTATCATATGCTTATTGCTGGTGGTAAATATATGTGGTAAAACTGCATGGAGTAGGATATTCCTTCTAGTCTTACAGGTGGAAAAATCGATCGTCCTCACACAGAATTCCCCATTCCATGGGAATTTTTTCATAATTACAAGTTATTAAGGTTATTTTGCCTCATGGAAATGGTAGAATCGCACCTGTACCTTACAACTAGTAATTAGGGAAAGAGTAGTCATGGAGAGTGAATTTCTATAATGAAAGTGCATATATAATTTTTTGTAGCAGTAGATATATTATATCGTGAAAAAATATGATTGAAAGGTTTAAACTTGAGGATGATATTTAGGATGTTCATGAATTATAAATAATGAATATGAAACATAAGGTATTACATTTTTTACATTTATATTTTGAAATACATTGCTGTTGGTGCTATCTTCAGAAGAAATTAAAATGTTAAGCACGTATATAAAGTTTTCAGAAATTAGTTGTTTTAATGTGAGTATGCATGTATGTGTGTATTTTAACATATTCTTGACTTTGTATGCTCCTCATTTTTACTCTATAACATAATTTTGATTTGTGGAACCAATCATGTCTTTCATTGGCATTAACAATCATATCTTTTATTGGCATTGGGAGGAGTTTCTGCACTAGGACCACCTCCTGAGCCAGTAGCCTCTACTCTTCTTGCTGCCAATCTTTCCTTTTTATGACAGACATCTTAAAAGGTACCACAACTTTCTGATTTCTTCTGTGGTTCTGTTTGTTGACCACACAACGTTCATATGATCTCTATCGTATGCCCATGTCAACTTTTTGGTGTTTATAGCACATTAAAAGATCAGTTGGCAAAGATTTTGTCCCTCTAAGCAACACACTCTGCTAGTGGGCTTTCCGATTCAAAACTGCTGAACTTTTCCTTTTTCTGGAACCAACCTCAGATGATTCATGACCTGCCATTCTTACGTTTAATTCTGGCACAGTATTAAACGCAGTGTAGGAAGGTGGAATCTGACTATATGGTTGCCCCCACTTTTTGCCTGGTGTTTTGCTGGTTTATGACTTAGTTGGACTGGGATCCTGCTATTCAGGGCCCCAGTCTATCTGCTTTCTCTGAAAAATGGTTTCCATGTACATTAGGTACATTTCCAATTGGATTCTGGAGTGCCTTATAAGCCCCTAGTACATGGTATACTATGTACCTAGGGCATAGGTACCTCAGAGGCCTACCAGGGGCTGAAGCATGTATTATGCCACCCCTGGGAAGCACTCCAAAATGACACCACAGGTCTGCTACTGCAGCCTGGGTAAGATGGTGCTTGCACCCCTTACAGTGGTATAGGCTACCTATATCACTACCATTGCACACACATATAAAACCTATAAGTCACTCCTATGGCAGGCCTTAACAATCCTGAAGGCAGAGTGCTTGGTTTCTATGTGAGAGGGTGCCCCTGCATGAGCAGAGCCCCTCTGTGGCATTCAGAGTACCTCCTCTGATGCTGTTTGTGGTGCAGCCTGACCATATACTCTTAAGTGCATTATAACCTCGCGGTAAATGCTAACTTTGGAATGGCTGCACGGAAACATGTTTGGTGTTAAATGCTTTGGAATACTACCCCACCCCCGCCAGTTCTGGCGGCGGGGGTAGCATTCCACCCTTCTAGAGGGAGAGACATGTTCACACTGGTCTAACTCGGTAGGACTTTCTACAGCCCTGGCATCACAAAATGGATGCCTCTGCCACAGACACGGGTCTGGCCTCCTGCTGCTGACCGAAACTCCGGTAGGGGAGGCCTGGACAATAGGTTTCCTGTCCCTGGGAGGTGTACCCACCTCCCCAGACAGGCAGATGTGTATTGGGGCTAGGCAGGAGCACTCTCTGGTGCTTTGAAGTCCTGCACTGGGGGCA
Source organism: Triturus cristatus (assembly GCF_964204655.1). Taxonomy (NCBI): domain Eukaryota; kingdom Metazoa; phylum Chordata; class Amphibia; order Caudata; family Salamandridae; genus Triturus; species Triturus cristatus. The sequence goes on from NC_140589.1 coordinate 469,700,013, forward strand.
CACTTGGTGTCCCTGTGCATAGTCCTGTTCAAACCGGTTACAGGGGCTACCTGCCCCTGCTGTGGCGTGAAACTGGACAAAGGAAATGGGTGTAACCACCCCTCTTTCCAAACCCTCCCATAGGTGGGTCCCTAGGGTATGTACAACCCCCAAACTTTCTATAAGTATGGGAACCCAGTCCTTGCGACTTTAGATTACCCTGGACGAAACTCTGTAATATATATCCTGGACCTTCAACTTTCTACTTTGCTTAGAAGACTGAAAAAATCTCCCTTGGGGTCAAGGAGTGACTCCCCTGTTTGGCAGGCACCAAAGAAGCAACTGACCAGTCTGCATCGCTGAAGCTCCCGCCGGACACCAAAGTCTTTGCATCACCAGAGGTGGATTTCCAGACTTCTCCGAGGCTACCCTGAGTCCACAGCAAAGCTGAGGCCCATGGCTTTCGTGGGTGACATGGAACCATGACCCCTGGACACCGTGAACTTTTGCAGCACCATCATCTTTCTGGTCTTCCTCGAAGTTGTGCTTTGGGCTCCGAGTAGCCCCAGCCTTGAGCACCTCCTGCACCAAAGATTTCTGGCCTCCACTCCACGAGTGATCCGTGGGCCAGTTTCCAGTGCGACCGCTTCAGGTTCCTTTGCGATCGCTAGCCTGTTGGCTAGTAGGTCCCCACGAAGGCAACTCCTCTTCTGGTTGGGCTTTCCTGGTTGCTCCAGATGTGCCCCGACTTACCTTTGCTTGGTGTGTGTCCCGGACCTTGCTGGTCTGAACCACAGTCCTTTCTCTGATTCCAAGTGACTTGCCGTTGCCACGGCTTGTTGGGTCCAATCTGGTTGCCGACACCACAGCACTCAACAGACTTCATGGGACAGCTCGAATCCAGCTCCTGGTTGTCATCAGCACCTTCTGGACCTCGTGGCTGAAGAGTCAAGACACCCATCAACTCACCTGAAGCACCCGACATCTGTGGGCATTGGTCAATCGTGCCCTTGGTCACTAGTAAGTGACTCAGACTCTGTCCCCTCTGCTTTCAGGTTCCTTCCATCCTAGATCCAGGCTTGGATCACTTCGGACACTTCTCCTCTTCATGGCAGCAGCACTTCTTCGCCAGCTTCCATTGAAATCGACGACGCGACACGACACCAAAAGACATCTATGCACCCGGCTTCCCTGGGTGAGATAACACGAGTACTCTGGTGATCCCGTGGGTGCTAGCCCTAGAACTTCCTAAGTCCAAAAGGGTTTGGTCCTGACTCATTTCTAAGTGTCCCTAATCTTTAAATTTCCAACCGCGACATTGGCCATAGAAGCTAACGGGAGCCCGCTGCTGTGTTCACTCACTGCACACGGCCCCCGTGGGTCCCCTGTGTCACTACCTTGGGTGATTCCTTGGGGTCCCAGCGATTCTACAGGCTCTAGGCCTTGTGTCTAGTTCAGTCGTGGTTCTTATACCACTTTATTGGTATATGGTTTGGTATGCACCTAGGGCTCAAACGTGTATTTGTGCTATTAGTGTTGATTGCTAACTTGTAACTTAAGTACTTCGAACTCCAGTCTCGTAAAGAGACTAGAGGGGTGTGTTTTATCTTAAATACATATATTTTAAATATATACCTGGTGTGGTTGTCCTTTCATTTGATCATTCAAGAGATTATATACTGGTAAAACAAGCTGCTTTACATTCCTTCAAGGCTGCTCTCCATAGCTACCACTAGGATAGCTTTCAATAAAGGTTGTCTTTAACCCTTTCATCATAAGGCAATGTTTGGACTGATACAGGGTGCCCACTATAACTAGTGGACAGCATATATCAGGCCAACTTCTCACACTCAGGCCAGGGGCGTAGCTACCATTGTTGCACCAGGTGCAGTACTTAGGGGCCCAGAGCACTGAGGGGCCCATTGAACCCTGATAGTCATGATATTGTACTACCCAAACAGCAGTCAGAGGTCGTTTTCCTTGCTTGCACCAGGCCCCATAGCATCCAAACTATGCTACCGCTCAGGGCCTATCCATCCCTCCTATTTCCTCTAATAATGTACCTGACTCATTTTCTTGTTCGATGATGTTATCAGCGGATGCCAGTGTGATGTTTGCAGATTGAAACTTTAACCGATTCTGTAATTGCAATTCTGTATTTTGCGATTGTGCATCATAATGATTTGGCATTGGAGTGCATGGTACCTTAATGAATTAATCATTTGTATTTTGCAAGTCATTATTCCTTGCAAATCATGAATCGTTATTTTAAGCCTCAATATATTAGGGCTAATATTTCTTAAAAGGGCCTACCCAGATGATAGGTAAAAAGCTATGAGGGAGATTAATCTAAATGTCATGGTACGCAGCGCAGAAGGCACCTTGCTGTGCTGCATTGTGTGACAGGGTGAGGGCAGCAATGCACCATATTTAACATTATATGGCACATTCCTGACCTCTCCTTGTGCTTGTGCACAATTTGCTGCCTAGCGCTATATTCAGTTCTAGACTGCGCTGTGATGCAATTACAGTATACTACCATCAGATACAAAATGCACAATGTCATAATCAGCGTAGATCACTCAATAATCAGTATCAATGCCAATGGTCTAGAGCTGGATGAATGAAAATCCAAGGATTGTTGGCAAGATGCCTGTTACTGTGCAGAGATGCAAAACATAAACACCTAAAGGAGTGCCTACTTAATATGTTGGATAATTTAAGGTAGTGTGATATAGCCAAATGATAGCTGGATTAAAGGGCCAATTGAAAGTGTTTCTCGTATATGAATGAGAACCAGGATGGATAATCTATTGTACAGTGGAAATAGCCTATTGGATACAGTCATGCACAAATGGATAAAAGAGGGTACTGTATGTGCACACAAGAAACAAGTTATATCTAGATATGTAATGTGAAAGCCAAATAATTGCTCAAATTAGATATTAGCAAGTAGGGATATATTAATGCCTACTTCGGTAGTGTAGGCACCATGATAAGTAGGTAAGTAAGTAAAGAGCTTATACAGCGAACAAATGCTGAGGCGTCTTGGCGCTAGGGAACGCAGGGAGATGCGGCACAATCAGGAGGATATTCGGTCACTCCTTGGAGGGGAAGAGCCAGGTTTTAACCAAGCTCCTGAACTGAGATTTGGAGGATTGGCACCTGATGTTGAGTGTTAGCTCATTCCAGAGCTTGGGCATGAGATAGTAGAGACATCTTCCTTCCCATCTTATCTTGTTAATTTTAGGAACGTGGACCAAAGCTTTCTTAGCCAATCTTAGTGTCCGGCGGGGGGGCATATCATTGGAATAGTTTATGATAGTCCATTGGCCCTCCTCCATACAGGCCTTTGTGAACCAGACACAGAGCCTTAAACTCTGTATGATGCTTAACTGGAAGCCAGTGGAGATTCCTAATAGCACCGGAGATATGATTGTATTTAGGAATATTCAGCAAGGTTCGAGCTGCAGTGTTCTGTACAGATTGCAATTTTGATAGTTGACGTTTTTCGGCGACTAGGTATAAGGCATCGCAGTAGTCCACATGGGACAGGATAAGGGCAATCACAAATGTTATCCTCAGCTCCAGCGGAAGAAATGTTAAGTTTTTACGCAGAATTTTTAAAAGGAAGTAGCAGGCCGATGTCACTTGATTTATCTGCCCTGAAAGATTGAGCTGGACATCACATATAATGCCTAGATTTCTCATCTTGTCTACTGGGACCAGACAGACTCAAGCCACTGGCGGCCACCAAGCTTTATTCCAAATAGGAGGACCATTTTCAAATTCCATTACCTCCATCTTATCCGTATTTAATTTTAGATAGTTCTTACGCATCCATTCCATGGTGTCCAAGACAACTGTAGAATCTGACCAACACTGTATCTGCCAAAGAGGAGATGGAAAATATAATTTGCGTATCGTCAGCATACAATGCTAGCGAAAAGCCTTGATCCCTAATTATATCGGCCAATGGTGTCACATAGATATTGAACAGCGTAGGCAAGAGTGCTGACCTCTGTGGCACACCACTGGGGAGACTGACTTTATCAGATTTTAGATTATCCCAGCACACCCTCTGTTCTCTGGCTATCAGAAAGGAGGCTAGAGAGGTTAGCACAGTGTCCCTAATTCCTATTGCCTCCAGCTGTTGCATAAGTACAGTATGATTGACCGTATAAAACGCGGCTGATTGGTTACCCTAGTCACGGGCCTGGAGCAAGGGTAGGAATAACGATAGTCGTCTGCCACTCTTTTCCACAGAGCAAAGACGTGCTCTGTCTCCCAAATCATCTGTAGGCTCCTATACTAGGGGTCTTTAATACCCCAGTATAAGTCTACTAGGGAACATCCTACGGTGCCTGGTTATCAGACCAAATTTAGAGAACCAGACCTACGGTAGTGCACCACTCACCTTTAGTTTATCTTGGTCCTGATGAAGTGCCATCTGCCCCGTTAGGGGCAAATTAGGCACAAAACATATTGACCCATTACACCATGACAGCCCTATAGGAAAATTACATCCACTTAGGGCACCCACACATTTTAATTAAGCTTGAGCTACCTCAGTAATAAAAAGAGACTAGAGTAGGGCTGCTCCAGACTTATTTTAACCCACCAACCTCTGCACCACCCAGCCCTCACACCCGCACGCACCCTACGGCTTCTTCAAAAGATCTCCCCCAAAGAGCCCCGTTTACGGGAGCACGTCGACCATTGCAGCGCTGGCCCAATGAGGAGCTTGGCCCAATGATGAAGCATGACATCCTTTGGGGAGTGTGAGGGCATCACGAAGAAAGACCTCCCTTTCCCTGCACCTCCAGTTAGGAACTGCACACCCTCTTGATACACAGTTCTATTTTGGAGCTTGTGTGCAGGACCTGCTTAAATACAGCTCCTGGTCCCTCCTTCTCCTTGATCGAATAGGATAAGGAGAGCTCTGCCGCCCCTGTCAATTTGCTAACGGATTTCTTCGGTAGCCATGATTAGAGCAGACTCCGTGAAGTGACCCGAATTAAAGCCGTTTTGGGTGGAGTCTAGAAGATTATTGGCATTCTGGTAGTCATTTAGCTCCACGTTAATGGCTTTTTCCAAAGTTTTTGCTGCTAAGGGCAGGCAGGAGATTAGGCGGTAGTTTGTTACTTCGAGTGAATCAAAGAAAGGTTTCTTTAAAATGGGTCTGATGCAGGCTATCTCCCAGGAAACTGGAAAGTAACCTGTCCTGATGACATTGTTCAGGAGGGTGGACGGGGGGGGGCAAGTAGAACACTAACTTTATTCGAGACACCATGAAAGATGTTCTGCGGACATGGATCGGACAGAGAACCTGACTTTGTGCCCAGTAACGGGTCATTGACTGATTTAAATGATTTATATATTAGCACATGATTAGTACTAGTAGAAGGCTAAGCTAAAGCAACTCTATGGCCTCCATTGTACAAGACTGTGAAAAAATGTGGAAGAAACCTATAATGTTTAAGATTCAGCACTGGACATGTAGTAGACATTATAAGAGATCATGTAATGGGAAAGGCATCATTTGAATAAAATGTGTGGTTGAATGACTTACCACTGTTGTAACACGAGAGACGTTTACAACAGCATGGCAGCCATGATGATCTGGTCAGACTGGAGAAGGTGAGTGGCTGTAGCAAATCCACCTTTTCTGCATGGTCATCCCACATCTTTCACCTTTTTCTGGACCTCATTTTTGCTGGACTTACATCTCTGTGCACTTATATTCCTGCTAAACAGGAGTAAGTGCCTGTGCTCATCAATTAAACATGTTTAAATTGGCTTATCTCTAATTGATTTATTTCACTTGTCTACAGGTCCCTAGTACGTGGTGTAGAAAATGCACCCAGTGCCCATATATTAAATGGCAAATGTGGATCTTTGCCATTGTGTTGTCCTTTAGTTTATTAAGATGGACTCTATTTTTGTAATTCCGTTTTTATTGCCTGCCCAACTAAGATCAATTAGGTTTACTGTTTGCCCTGATAGTGTGCTGCAAGGTGCTTTCTTCTTCAATAATACATGGTTTTTATACATTATATCAATTTTTTGCCCTGAAACAACGCCTTTATTGTCTAGTTCTTCTTCCCCGCAATAGTCACAAAACTGATTATTGGTTGGGTCTAAAGACTGGAACAGGATTTATCCAGTTTACCGAGAAGAGTAATTACTGGTGGAAATGACCTGGGAAGTATTTTAAAGGCATCATACAATGTGTTAAAGTATTAATTGCTACCATGCCCTCCATTATATGTAGCTGGGGCTGTTGAAGCTTATCCAATCACCAATTGTGTTTTTTAATGAGGCTGCCAGCATCAGGTCTATCTTGGTTGTGCTAACCTGTTGAGAAACATGTATTAGTAGTAGGCCTTTCATCTCTAACGGGATGTACTTCAGGTCTGTCAAAATGGTCAGCCCAGTGATAACTCTTCTTTGCTTGCACATACGGCAACCTCCCAAAATTTGGCAAACGCTCCATCATTAACGAGTCATGCATGGAGACACAGGGAACAGATCATTAGCTGAACAGTATTGGCCAATCTCCGTGCGGGATGAAAGTAGTGGCATTTCGTATTATATACCCTACGTGGTTCTCATTCCTTTAGCTCCACTGGTAATCCCAGTGTGTTAGTTTGTTTCCCCATGCTGAGAGATCATTTTTACGCCGCGGCATTGTTCAGTAGCCTGTGAAGGTGCACAGCAGACTTTTAGCTCATGTGATGTGATACATTTTTCAAAGTTTGTAAATTGTCTCAGCTAGCTCTTTTGTCTTTATTTGCCTGTAAAGCGGTTGTGCACTGCTCGACTACCTCAAAATCTCTTTTACATATTTTGAAATATTTAATGAAGCATTGAAACAATAGCTCCATCCGTGGAAGACAACCACAGAATGCAAGGAGAGAAAACCAATACCGTTTTTGAAGAAGCCAAATAAGGTCAACGGGTGTGTGTGTGTTTTTTTAGAGATGAGTTTGTATTTTCGAAAGAGTTACAAGCTGGGCTGTAGGAGTTATTCCAATCCCATAAATTGTGGCCAAAAACATAAATATCAGAAAAAGGATAGACAAATTTAGAGGGAAAGTTATGATAGCAAAAAGGTCTATAAAGTTATAGCTTATCTGTATTCTAAAATACGGATCACTGACGAAATATCGAGAAGAAGATTATTGAGTTGCCAAAATATCGAAGGAAAAATATAGAATGCCAAAATATCGAAGCCCTATCTCCAAACAGGTAAGTACAAAAATATAGAATCCTAAATATCGTTGTAAAAAATATAGTTAGTCACAATATCGAATTTTTTTAAATGTCTTAAAATTATTGTAAAATTAATGAAATAAAACATATACTTAACTGAAACATAGTTAAAAATACTTAAATTACTTTAAAATTATTAAATAATGTAAGTAAAAAAAAAATATTAATACACATATATTAACATATTATTTATTAAAAAAATGCAATATTTTTTGCGTAGGATAGCGGGCGGGTAAAATTTACTATTACCACTCCAGTAAGTGCAATAGTAGGGAAAACGTTGGATAGCGGGAGGGTAAAAATTACTATTCCCACTCCAGAGAGTGCAACAGTAGGGAAAGCCTTGGATAGCGGGAGGGTAAAAATTAGTAATCCCACTCCAGACAGTGTAATAATAGGGAAAGCATTGGATAGCGTAGGGGTAAAAATTAATATTCACACTCCAGAGAGTGCAACAGTAGGGAAAGTGTTGGATAGCGGGAGGGTAAAATTTACTATTCCCACTCCAGTGAGTTCAACAGTAGGGAAAGCATTGGATAGGGTAGGGGTGAAAATTACTATTCCCACTCCAAAGAGTGCAACAGTAGGGAAAGCGTTGGATAGAGTAGGGCTAAAATTTACTATTCCCACTCCAGAGAGTGCAACAGTAGGGAAAGCGTTGGATAGCGTAGGGGAAAAAAATACTATTCCCACTTCAGAGAGTGCAACAGTCGGGAAAGCGTTGGATAGCGGGAGGGCAAAATTTACTATTCCCACTCCAGTGAGTGCAACAGTAGGGAAAACGTCAGATGGCGTAGGGGTAAAAATTACAATTCCCACTCCAAAGAGTGCAACAGTAGGGAAAGCGTTGGATAGCGTAGGGGTAAAAATTACTATTCCCACTCCAGAGAGTGCAACAGTAGGGAAAGCGTTGGATAGCGTAGGGGTAAAAATTACTATTCCCACTCCAAAGAGTGCAACAGTAGGGAAAGCGTTGGATAGCGTAGGGGTAAAAATTACTATTCCCACTCCAGTGAGTGCAACTGTAGGGTAAGCGTTGGATAGCGTAGGGGTAAAAATGACTATTCCCACTCCAGAGAGTGCAACAGTAGGGAAAGCGTTGGATAGCGGGAGGGTAAAAATTACTATTCCCACTCCAAAGAGTGCAACAGTAGGGAAAGCGTTGGATAGCGTAGGGGTACAAATTACTATTCCCACTCCAAAGAGTGCAACAGTAGGGAAAGCGTTGGATAGCGTAGGGGTAAAAATTACTATTCCCACTCCAGAGAGTGCAACAGTAGGGAAAGCGTTGGATAGCGGGAGGGTAAAATTTACTATTCCCACTCCAGTGAGTGCAACCCTAGGGTAAGCGTTGGATACCGTAGGGGTAAAAATTATTATTCCCACTCCAGTGAGTGTAATAGTAGGGAAAGCGTTGGATAGCGTAGGGGTAAAAATTACTATTCCCACTCCAGTGAGTGCAATAGTAGGGAAAATAATAATTTAATATTTTATTAAAAACAAATAAATTATTAATACCAAATAAAATATTAAAATTAATTACCAATCACACGATATTTAATAATTACTTTATTATGAATGCCAATGTTTTTTTTATTAATAACCTATTAATAATTAATTAACAACCAATGAATTTTCAATACCAAAAATTTATAAATAAAATGTAAACCAATTAATAATTAATTAAGAATAAATTAATTAGCAATATACAAAAATTATTTCAATAATTAATTATTTACAATTAAATTAATTCCCACCATATTCCCCTATAAACCCACAACCCGCTACAAATAATAAATTAATACAATTAAAATAATTATCAATTAAACAATCAATACTAATTAATTACCAATTAATACAAATTATTTACCAATTAATAATTAATCAACAACCAATTAATTTTCAATACCAATTAATAATTACCTAATTACAATTAAATTACTTCCCACCCTATTCCCCTATAAACCCACAACCCGCTACAGAATTAAAACGCAAAATTAAATTAAAAATAATTAATAATTCCTAAAAATTATTATTTAATGTACTATAATTAAATTACTTCCCATCCTAATCCCCTATAAACCCACAACCCGCTACGGAATTAAATTACACAAAAATTAAATAACATAAAATTCATTACTTTAAAAATATTCAAACATACGTTCCAAAATTTATACATACTTTTAACACATATACTAACAATTAAAACACTATAAAAAAAAATCGATATTTTTAACAACTATATTATGACTGTCGATATAACTTCTATATTATTTAAATCGATATTTTATTTCTTGATATTCTTCACCACTATATTTTGGCAATTCGATATTCTGTCCATTCTATAATAAAAACTCGATATTCTGTCCTGTCGATATTTTGAATTCGATATTATGTCTGTTTACCCTAAAATACACCAGAACTATGATTTACTCTATGCAGAATAGTTCTGCTTGGAACGAGCCAACCTTTCAGCCCTCTATAGAATTCCAAGACCAGGAATTCGATCAGTGAGAGGCCTCTTAGACCGCTCCCATTGCCTTCTAATTATATAAGTGACTGAAAGATAAATGGACCTGAATACAGAAGAGGGTTGAGGCATGTTGAGAAGGTTCCACTTGGTTGCCCTTCAGGGGGATAGGAAGGCCTCAGGGACCAATTGAGCAGTTTCTGTGGACTTCATTGCACATTGAGGTGCTGATTCGGATCCTGGAAAAATTTCCCCCGTCCGAATTGAATCTGGACTTTTTACCGTCTGAATCGTACAAGAAGCGTACAAACTGCCAAGTACGATTCGCATATGAAAAACTCCATACGAATCACATCCGGAAAAGTCCCCCACACGTCCTCGGGTAAGAAATTGTGTCCGACACATCCCCGGACGATTTACCATACGAATCGGAAAAATGAAGTCCGACCGCGCAAGTACGATCACTCCCGTCCTTTCGATTTCACAACTGTATGGAAAAAACACCGTACGGACCGAACTCCCATAGCAACCATGGAGACACGTGCCCGCATACTCGCCGAACACCCCACCACAGACCCCGCATGTACGCGCAAAATGCCCCCCAGCCGCAGATGTACGCGCCGAACCCCCACCAGTGTATGCATGGAGCGTACCAACTCCCCACCCGTGTATGTATGGACCGTACCCACACCCGTGTATGTACAGACCATACCCCCACCAGTGTATGTACGGACCGTACCCCCACCCGTGTATGTACGGACCGCACCCCCACCCCACCCGTGTATGTACGGACCATACCCCCACCCGTGTATGCATGGAGCGTACCAACACCCCACCCGTGTATGTACGGACCGAACACCCACCCCACCAGTGTATGTACGGACCGTACCCCCACCCCACCCGTGTATGTACGGACCGTACCCCACCCCACCCGTGTATGTACGGACCGTACCCCCACCCGTGTATGAATGGAGCGTACCAACACCCCACCCGTGTATGTACGGAAAGTACCCCCACCCCACCAGTGTATGTACGGACCGTACCCCCACCCCACCCCACCCGTGTAGGTACGGACCGTACCCCCACCCCACCCGTGTATGTACGGACCGTACCCCCACCCCACCAGTGTATGTACGGACCGTACCCCCACCCACGTATGCATGCAGTGTACCAACTCCCCACCCGTGTATGTACGGACCGTACCCCCACCCGTGTATGAATGGAGCGTACCCCCACCCGTGTATGTACGGACCGTACCCCCACCCGTGTATGTACGGACCGTACCCCCACCCCACCCGTGTATGTATGGACCGTACCCCCACCCCACCCGTGTATGTACGGACCGTACCCCCACCCGTGTATGCATGGAGCGTACCAACACCCCACCCGTGTATGTACGGACTGTACCCCCACCCCACCAGTGTATGTACGGACCGTACCCCCACCCCATCCGTGTATGTATGGACTGCACCCCCACTCCACCCGTGTATGTACGGACCGTACCCCCACCCGTGTATGTACGGACCCTACACCCAGCCCCCCTTGTATGTACCGTGCGAAACACCACCACCGATGGACGGTGCGGACCAACACCCTGCCCGTGTTTGTACGCACCCTACCCCAGGCCCAAACACCAGCACCCTCACCCAACATCGGGCATGTACGAGTCGTACTAAGCCATAGCAAAGGACAGCACTGTACAACAACATGGCCCATGTGCGCACCGTACAGACGCTAAAAACACTCCTACTGAACCAGAACTAACGAAAAAAATACAAGGACAGTCAATCCGAGGCACACAACACCACAAAACATATCCAACAAGGCCAAATACATCCTATACACTGACCTTCAACTGACAAACAGAGAAACAGAGGCCCAAACCACTACCACTCCTTATAACACACCCACCCAAAGTTCAAACACAGCCACACCCACAAATGGACCAATGAAAAGGCCCAACACACACAAACCATGATCCTTTGAAACAGATCCACTGCTGCCAGACCCCAGAGGCAACGCACTGCACCATACTTCAACCATCAATACACCTTACACTTGCATTACTTCACACAACCACCATCACAAACACACCCACACCAACATCACATTCACACACACACACCTGCACACCCACGACCATCCACACCCACACCCATCCACACCCCCACCCCCACACCCATCCACACCCCCACCCCCACAACCATCCACACCCACACCCCACACCATGCCCACCAACAAGAATCCAAAGTTCACAAAGGACGAGCTGGAGTCCCTTGTGCTCTTCGGAACATTGGTCAGACGGACCAGCATATCAGAAAAAACTGCCATGTGGGAGAGGATAGTCAATTCCGTGAATGCTGTTGGGGCCACCAGAAGGACCAGGCATGAGTGCCAAGCCAGGTGGTACGATCTGCGGAGGACGGTCAAGAGAAAAATGACAGACGACCACAACCAGGCCAACATCACTGGAGGAGGTCCGGCCCGCAGACCGGTACACTACCATCCCTGGGAGGAGAAGGTGATGGCCACGCTGCCGCCGGTGGGAGTAGACGGAGTAGAAGGAGTCCGAGAGCCTGGGGAGTACACAAACAACTCAACTCACATGGGGGGAACGCCATATACAACCCAAATACCAATCATGCTTGCAACCCCCCCAAAGTCAGCACCAGACACAACCACACTCCAAAAACACACACATGCCACTAGCGCCTCCATGCCCCATGCCCCAAGCAAGGCCATGCCAAGTCACAGGCCACACAAAACACCAACACAAGACAGGATGTCCCTGATGCCGGGAGGGTGGGCCTCAAAACCAACATAGAGTAACTCTGAAGCACACAACAATGCCCTCAGCCCATATGGCTAAGGGCACAGCCATACAAACAGTGTGTCCCCACACAGTACTGTTTTGCCTACTAATGGTGGCCGCGTTGCAGGACGACATGGGTATGAAGGCACAATTTGCACATAACAGCAGCCAATGAAGACGCAGCACACTGAAAGAGTGTCAGCACAAACCGCCATAGCAGCAGCGCAGACTCAGACACTCCGCCCAATGGGTGCCCGCAGAGAAGAAACAAACCCACATGAACAAGCCAATGCCCTTTGCAAGACCTGCAAACTGTGTGTGCCCAGAAAGCTGGGCTGAGGTGACAGAGGGTGACACACAGAGGGAGGGAGAGGGGCAGAGAGAGGGACAGAGACAGAGGTGGACACAGGGAGACAGACAGAGGGAGGGAGGAGGCTGACAGAGGGAGGGAGAAGGGGAGACAGAGGGAGACGCACAGAGGGAGGAGGCTGATAGAGGGAGGGAGAAAGGGAGATAGAGGGAGACGGACAGAGGGAGGAGGCTGATAGAGGGAGGGAGAAAGGGAGATAGAGGGAGACGGACAGAGGGAGGAGGCTGATAGAGGGAGGGAGAAAGGGAGATAGAGGGAGACGGACAGAGGGAGGAGGCTGATAGAGGGAGGGAGAAAGGGAGATAGAGGGAGACGGACAGAGGGAGGAGGCTGATAGAGGGAGGGAGAAAGGGAGATAGAGGGAGATGGACAGAGGGAGGAGGCTGATAGAGGGAGGGAGAAAGGGAGATAGAGGGAGACGGACAGAGGGGGGAGGCTGATGGAGGGAGGGAGAAAGGGAGACGGACAGAGGGAGGAGGCTGATAGAGGGTGGGAGAAAGGGAGATAGAGGGAGACGGACAGAGGGGGGAGGCTGATAGAGGATGGGAGAAAGGGAGACGGACAGAGGGAGGAGGCTGATAGAGGGAGGGAGAAAGGGAGACAGAGGGAGACAGACAGAGGGAGGGAGAAAGGGAGGCAGAGGGAGACGGACAGTGGGAGGAGGCTGACAGAGGGAGGGAGAAAGGGAGACAGAGGGAGACCAAATCACCCTTGGGTGGTGTGGCCATGTCCGCTCGTCAGCAGGTGGACTGTGTGCATGTAGACAAGGTTTGGCAGTGCCTTAACCCCCCCTTCAACCTTTGATAAACACTAGGCCATGTGTCAATCTGTGCACGAGTACATCCATGCTGCAGGCACAAACAGAACCTTACACCCAGTATACCTACCCACTGTGTTCGTCAGAACCCTGTCACAAATTGTTAAGTTACCTACCTGCATTCTCAAATAGCATGGAATAAACACCATTTGGCCACGTACAGTGCAACACGTAAGGCGGCTCTGCATGGCTTGCTACGCCCGCTCACTACACTGCTGACTGCGTTCCCAAAATATGCATCAACTAAGATTGTGTCACACATAGGTAAAGTGTCAAAAGCTGTGGCCAAGGGACATACCCATGCACAAGTGCACTGTGTGAGGAATGCTATCCAAATCCAACCACCCAGAGGAACTGTGCCAAATCAAAAAAGAATGAAACATGGATGTCGCATGTAACACAATTAACACTGTCTCTCACACACACAGGTCAACGTCATCGATCTCCCCCCAACACTGGGGGGGAAGACTCACAGGACCAGGCTCTGCGTGAAGAGGACCCCACCGGCAGCGACGACTCTCACCACTCCGTGGATGACCCAGACCAACCTGGCCCCTCTGGTGTCCAACCACCTGCAGCACCTGCGTCAGGTACAACTGTGCCAACCACCACCCCCATTCCTGCCACATCCCCGGAGACACCCAGGAGCCCTGCCCGCACACAACAACGCAGCCAGTCTGTCCAGGAGGGACAAGGTTCTCCGGGCACCCAGGAGGAGGCAGGCGACACCGCAAATGCCATCCCTCAGGGGTCCCGGAGACCCGATGTGCCCACAACGGCAGGCCAGGCGCAAGTGGGCAGGGGTGGTGGGAGTGGAGGACGGCAGAGGCGCAAACCTGACCAGTTGGCTCAGGACCCGGCTATGGCACACATCAGAACCATCCTGGACGCATACCGGCGTGACTCCTGAGGCATCGCCCAGGTAGTGGGGACCCTCAATGAGATGAAGGCCCTGCAGGTTGAGCATCATGCCAGGATGGTGGCAAGACTTGCAGAGCTCTTGGCGGTGCACAGGGACGTGAGCCAATCCCTCCAGCAGATCGCCCAAAGCCTGGCAAACCCTCCCTGTGCCACCAGGCGTAGAGCAGCACCAGACACAGTGAGGGAGGAGGAGGAGGATACATCTGATGGAGCGTCCCTTGCATCGTCAAGGCAGGCGTCTGAGGGTCCCCGCAGGAAGGTGGGTCATCCACAAAAAAAAACGTGAGAGTCAGCGGAACATCACCATCTCCCAGGTCACCTGGCCTGGCACTTGACCCTCTGGCCCAACAGCAGCACAGCAGCAAAGGACATTCTCTGCCACATGGCCTTGCTGGTCACTGTCTGACCAATGTTGACAAAGACTGTGGCACAGACTCTGATGACTGTCAATGGCAAGGACACCAACTCCCCCTGTGAACTTTGGATTCTACACTCCCGCCAAGCACCTCTTGTCACCCCCCCAAACACGTACCCCAGCAGTAATAAAAATCATCACAATCACAAGATGATGCCGTCATTTAGCATTATTCCACTACATGTCTGTGTTGTAAAGTCAAACCATGCCTGATTACTGAATTAACTCCAAACATCCATACCCTGGTGTCTGAGTCTGGCACAGGACACACATGGGTCACAACGCACCATCCAAGACAGACATGGAGCACCATACTCACCCGCGATGGGCCCAACCAGCTGAGGGGGTGCCCGCACAACTGTGCCCACAGACCTATTTAGAAGAGCAACAGTCATGCGCAGAGGTCAGGGATCATGTGGAGTGTCCTGGGGTGGGAGTCCCAGGTATGTGTAGACACGTGGCAGAACCATGTCCTGCATGCTTGAGTCAGGTGGATGTGGAGAATGGTGGGCCAGCCAAGGTTGGATGCATGGAGATGGCACAATTGGGTGTTGGATCACAGTGCCACAAGTTTGTGTTGTGGGTGTGGGCTGCATCCTGAGTGTGTGCGTGGATTGAGAAGGTCATCCTGCAGCTGGCAGTGATCCACTCCCCCCATCTCTGTTGGACGTTGATGTGGCCTGGTCGCCGGATGTAGTAGCAGAGCTGTGCAGATGCACCCTGGATGTGGACAAGTCTCATGGGATTTCTAACGCACATGTCCGTAGAGTGCAGGGTAGGAGTAGACACGGATGTCATAGTTGACCTGGGGGATGGTCTCCCTCTTGCCTTGAGGTGGATGGAACTGGGGATCTTGTGCATAATGCAGAGTGTGCTG
This sequence comes from Triturus cristatus, assembly GCF_964204655.1. Taxonomy (NCBI): domain Eukaryota; kingdom Metazoa; phylum Chordata; class Amphibia; order Caudata; family Salamandridae; genus Triturus; species Triturus cristatus. Next base: position 469,715,949 of record NC_140589.1, read on the forward strand.
CCACATGAGGCACAGATGCTGCTGATCAGCATAGCACATGTCAGCAAGCAATCCATGATGAACACCAGCTCGTTTGCGTGGACACTGGGTGCCCTTGCAGCAGGGCCTGCAGCAGCATGCGCCATGTCAAGGAAACAATGCCACAAGTAGCACACAAAGACAAGGATCTCAGGAAGGAACCATGCAAAAGGTGTATGTCAAGGAAGGAATGTCTGGTTCAACATGGCACACGCACACAAAATGGATTCACATGCGGCACAGTGGCCGTCGTGGAGACTGACATGCCACAAAACCTACACAGCCATGGACATCATGCACAATACAGAATCTAATCCCTGACAAACAGCTTGCATCTTGCTACTCTACACATAGACTCATATGCACCATCTCTGAGAACAATGCCAGACATGCCGCATGCACAGTGGCAACAGACCACCATTGACAGAGATGAGGCACCTTGGAGGCAGAGGGACACCTTTATTACTCATGTGTGTCGGAATGCTAATGCAACTCTGTCAACACATACACAGGTCATGTGGATGAACACGTGGGACCAACACTGGCACCCCCCTTACCACCACAGATGCTGGAAATCCATGGCACTGGCACACAAGTGACGGATTACAGCTAAACACCCCCTGTTGCTCACGGAGAGCCTGCTATACACCATTGAGCCCCTAATGGGGAATTCACACACCATGTCAACCCGGTGCAACCCGTATGTTTCCGAGGCCAGTGTTACACACATTGATGGCTCCATCACAATCCCAGTACAGATGACTGTCACCAAGTCTGACCATCAATTCAGGTGAATTCTGCTCCAGGTCATGTGCCCCATGGTGAATCTACATGTATGTGAAGTATCCAAACTTGAACAGGAGCAGTGCACACACATTCAAAACAAATACCACTCCCAAAAAGCCGTGCTGCATCCCTTACCCGAAGGAGATTTTCAAACTTGTCTGTGCATGTCACGCTGATTCAGCACATGTTGCTGTGTTCATGAGGAATAGCAGGAGCACAACAATGCCACCAGCAGACAGCATGCGCAAGTACCTGTGGATGGGAGACATACCAGAAGTCAGCCAAAAGAAGCACATCCGCATGCATGTGCATGTACTCGACACGTATTAGGTTGTCAACATGCGAGGTGACAATGATGACTCTGGAACAACATTATTCTATTGCACCATCACTCGAGTGACACATCCAAACACCTCAGACTCACTTGGAAGACATGCAGATGGACACACACATTGCAACACATGCCAAACACAGCCAAATGCGTGCACACTCAGACACTGGAACTCACCACTAAGCAAAGAAGTCGCGTATGAGCCGATTCCGCATGTCCTCTACCGCCTCCTCCTCCTCCACATCACTTGCCTCGTGCCCAAGCCCTTCATCCTCCACGGGTGGATGGGCCTGCTCATCTGGATCCAGGATGAGTGGCACAGCTTTCTCCACTGCCATGTTGTGCAGCATGCAGCACACGAGGAATATCTTGCAGACCTTCACCGGTGCATATGGGAGTGCGCCACCAGTCTTGTGGAGGCAACGGAATCGGCTCTTCAGGAGGCCAAACGTCCTCTCTATCACTCGCCTGGTCCGCCCATGGGCGTTGTAGTGGTGATCGGCAGCCGTGCTGGGGTTGCGGAGAGGCGTGATCAGCCATGGCATGTTGGGATAGCCAGCGTCCCCTACATGGAAACATCATGGACAAGAGTGGGTCAGGAGAAGCAGTAAGACAGGAAGATGACGTTAAATACAGGACTGGCAGAGTATACCCACCAACAATACATGCCCGTTCGTTGCGCAGCTGCAGCATCATTTCAGGCACCCTGCTACGCCTCATGATGTACGCATCGTGTGCTGATCCTGGGAAACGAGCACAGACATGTGAAATCACCATGTTGGCAAGACACACCGCAAGGGCATTAATGGAGTGGTAATGCTTGCGGTTACGGAAGGCTACCTCCTCTGCCTGTGGTGGTACCAAAGCCACATGTGTTCCATCTATGGACCCAATGACATGGGGCATTCTTCCCAGGGCATAGAACTCACGCTTGACAGCTGTCAACTGCTCAGGACTTGGGAATTTAATGAACTCATCAAGGTGCTCCAACATGGCCTCTAGAAAATCATGCAGTACACGGCTGAACATGGTTTGGGACATCCCACCCACATGGGCAATGGTATGTTGAAAGGTACCCGTGGCCAAGAAGTGTAGGGCTGCCATCACCTTCATCTTGGGTGTCAGTGCACCAGGATACCTGTGTAGCGGTTGGAGGTGTGCTGCCAGCCGTGTCGTCAAGTCCACAATCAAACGTTGGGGGAAGCGGTAGCGGCGTATACAGTCATTTTCCCGCATGTCAGCCAAGTCCGGAATTGCTCGAGGGAGAGGCGGAGCCCTGCAGTGAATTAGAAGGGACAACGAAGAGTGAGTACAGTACACCACCAATGTCAATGTACTGAGCACATGGTCAACAGGCAATACACATATGCTACATACAGAGTCAGGTCTGTGCAATATGCCCTGGACACGAATGCCAGCCATGTGACACTCCTACCAAGAGACAGCTCCAAACGTTTATTCTCAACCTCATTATGCCATGCCATGAAACTAGCTGTGGGCCAGTGTAAGTGTGCAGGCAGACGCATTACAGGAGTTACAGACAACCAAATATGTGCAGAGGAAGGATGTTTATTGTACAGACAGGTTGCGGAACACTAGAGGCACAGGTCACATGTAATAGAAAAAGGACAGACCACACACCTTGCCATGAAGGATTACATTTCAAGAATGATCACACATACATTGAGAGTATGCAGATATGTCCTTATTTTGAAACTCCGTGCCGATGCATACATACACACCTTACGTCGGATTCCACATGTGGCCTGGTATGCGTAACACTGTGCCATGGCCATCTACACACAGACACATGTTGGTTGCAGCAACTGCAGATGCATTTGACCAAACACCTACAGCAAGCTAATGGGAACACACGACACATACATGACATAGTCACATCATGCAACGTGGGTAGTCACATGTCAGGTGTGAAAACCCCTGTAGCTGGCATCAGGGGACAGTTGCATGTGTTGTTGACTGTGCCATGGCAGTGACGCTTTTCACAAGTGTTCTGTACTACATGCACACATGTCAAAGGAGTGAAGGGGATGTCTGGCACACAGTCCACCATCACACATGACATCTGTACACATCTCATCATACATCTATTGCCTTCACAACTCAGGAGTAATGTGCCACATTACAGCCTGACACACCTGTGCCCCACACATGTAGTACTATATTAAAGCTTGACAAGGGGAAACCCGTAAGGTAGGAAGGACCCAGGGTACTTACTAATTTGAAAAACAAGAGGTCCTTCAAAAACAATGCAGCATGCGATAAATATAGACCAGAATCGGCTCTATATCACTTGTACAATGCCCAGCCGGACATTGAAGTTTTAATGATCAATAGAATTAATTTCTGACATACAATAGAATGTAGAGTGGGACACAGTCCTGTGTCCTTACCAACTGAACAAAAAGTACAGACAGTCAAACACAAGAAACATACATCAGGCTGAAGAATGAAGCTTATAGCCAGTACGAAATACAAGGGCAAGCTTTCTTAAAGGTACAATGTCATGCACAATTTTTAACAAATGCGTTTAAAATGCATGTTTGTACATGGGGTCGACGACGTTTCGATCTATTCAACCAATACATAGATCATCATCAGGACTAGAGAGAATAAAAGCCTGAATTTACAATTCCTGTAAGAATGGAAATGGGAGAAAATAAGAGAGAAGGGAGAGGTACATTAAAACCTAACAATACTGAGAAGAAACAATGGTGCCAGTTACCATGCACGGCATGCCATACGTGAGAAACACACCAGACGGCTGGTTGTTGAAGCGAAGGAATTTGTATTTGTGAGAATGACCGGTGAATTAACCCGAATGATCGAGGCAAACACGCACGCTCAGACTGTGAGTTGAAAAAGTACGCGTGAGCATGTGCAAGGGACTAACAAGGTCCGTAGTGGAGCGTGTGGTGAACCGCCAGAATGTAGTACTGCACAGACAATGCCTTGATGTCCAGCCTTGGACAAGTATGTCAGCTCTATTCCTTTCTGTGTGCTGCCTGTCACCACTGTCAGGTGTCAAATGCACCGTACATGCGCTCTGAGGGCGTGTGTACGTTCCCCATCACTATGGGAGTGCTGCCGTAGGCCTACCAATAGTGATACGGAGCGTACACGCATGTGTACGGGGCGTATCAATATGGGTACGCATACGCGAGCAAAGCCATAGTGAAACGGCTCGTACACGCGCGTGTATGGGCCGTTTCACTATGGCTTTGCTCGCGTATGCGTACCCATAGTGATACGCCCCATACACACGCGTGTACGGGCCGTTTCACTATGGCTTTGCTCGTGTATGCGTACCCATAGTGATACGCCCCGTACACACGCGTGTACGGGCCGTTTCACTATGGGTTTGCTCGCGTATGCGTACCCATATTGATACGACCCGTACACACGCGTGTGCGGGCCGTTTCACTATGGGTTTGCTCGCGTATGCATACCCATAGTGATACGCCCCATACACGCGCGTGTACGGGCCGTTCCTATGCATTTGGGGTGCCCTAGGGCCCTGGAACTCACCGTACCTGTGTGAGAATATCCAAATTACATAGGGGACACATGAGGGACAAGTATAAAGCCCTACATGCATGCTGGTTGTCATGGAGACCGAGTTTAAAGTTTGAATTTTTTTCATCAGGTGCCCAGCTAAAGTCGGTTTGAAAGAATCTACTTTGTTGCAAAGTGGTTGTTGAGTTGACATCATGCTCAATAAAAAAAGAAGCAAAGCCACTGACTGTGGTAGGTTTAAAGGGATTGGAGGAAACATAGGATACAAATGTGAGTGACCAATCACTCTGTACTCCTGTGAATGAAACAGGGCAGCAAGGCAGATATAAGGCAGCCAGGTCCCATGAGAGAGCACTTGCCTGCACATCCTTTGATTCAACAATACTGCTGCTGCTCGTGAATCCTCTGGCACCATGTCCAGGTCTGTGGAGAGGGCCCAGCCTTTCACCCAGGAGGAGAACCAAGCCCTGCTGGATGTGATCCTCCCACAGTACCCCATGCTGTATGGTCAACCAGGGGTTCAGGTGAGTGCTGAGTCCACTAGCAAAGACTGTGCCCCTTTTTTGTGACTGTGACTTCTGCCATTGTGTCCAGGTGTAACACACATGCAATGTACTGTAGGGTGGGTCCCGGGTGGGGTAATGCCTAATGTCTCCCAGCCATAGCATGCTGTGGTGCATGTCTGCTCTCCTTACTTGCATTGTGTGTACTGTGACAATCACTGCATGTGGCATTATACATTCTGCCTGTCTAATCCTCCTGGGAATGTTGTTACTACAGTCCTTATGTGAATCTGTGGTCCCCCCAGTGTGACAGGTGGCAGTACCCACAGATGTGTGTTTCTGTAGTGTACATGTGCTGAGAGTGTACAAATGATGTGTTTGTCCCCTGGACATTGGTGTGTGTGTGTTAGTCCCCTGTCATGTGGGTGAGTGCATATGTGGAGTGTAGCACCCCAGCTGCATGAGGGATGGATATACCCTGCCCATCTGATGTGAGCAGGGAGCAGTGCTGTGTGTCTGCGGTGATGGGCCAGCCCCACACCTGTGACAGCCCCCAGTCTAGTGGCACATGTGCAGAGTGAGGTGTGTAGCTGCAGTTGGCAATGGCAGGTGATTGTCCTGTGGCTGTGTGTGTCTGTGTACTCTGCTGAGGGCGCCTTAGTGGCCTGTGGCATGTGACTGCTTTGAGGTGCTGCACATAATCCTGGTGTCGCTTGTGATGCACAGTGTGAGCCTGGATGATTGATTGTGTCATACCCCTCATGCCACCTGTGTACTCTACAATGCCACCTAGTGCATTTTGCCTTCCACAGAGGAAAATGTCCCTATGACACAGGTGTAATGAGTTTGATGCATTCTATGCCCTGTTAAAACCAGCCAAATTGTTCTAATGTGTGTCTCTGTGACATGTCGCAGGTGTATTGATGTTGTCTCATTTTTTCATCCTCACAGGTAGGCGCCTGTGCCAAGGAGCAGATCTGGAAGGACGCCGTCAGTGCCGTGAGGAAGACGGATGGTCGGAAGCGGCACCTAGCCCAGGTGAGGAAACGCTGGCAGGATATCTGGTGCTGGACGCGGAGGATCGCACGGGTCCTGCTGGGGGACTCACCTGTGAGCCAAAAGAACCATGGGCGCCGCCGTCTGACCCACATCCACAAGCGTGTGCTGGCGGTCGTCTTCCCTGACATGGACAGGCGCTTACGGGAAAAGCAGCAACAGGAAGGGGGTAGGTACATGTGTGTTTGTTGTGTGTCACCAGCATTTGTAAGTGCACAGTTGCATGGATACACTGCCAGGGTTTACATGTGCAGTGCAGTTCCTGGTCCCCAAAGTGTAGCGGTGCTGTCCTTCCTCCCTTCCCCTCCTTGCCATGTGTACCCTGGTCTGTGTGTAGTCACACTTGCACAAGGTTATCTAGGCTGCCAGTTTATCGATGTGCCCAATGCTTGCAGCTTCATGTGTGGGGGTGGTGTGTAACAGGTTTTGGGACCTTGCCTGTGCCCTGTCCAGTTCAGTACTTGTGGGGTCCATGTCAGTTGTCACTGATGCTGAGTCCAGACATAGGAGTGTATCTCTAAAGTGTATTGCTTTACAGCATGCATGTCCTATTTTGTGGCCTGTGACATGATGTGCATGAGTGTGAGATATGCAGAGTGCAGGGATGGTGGCTTGTGTTGCAGTCATTACCATTCAGGACCATGGAGTAGTGTGGCCACTACTGTCCCCTGGGGCATCTTTTCCTAGGTATCATGTGTGCAATCCAAAAATGTCGACAATCTCTGTGTCTACAGCATAGGTTGTGCTCTGTGCCATTGTACCCTGGCACCATTTGTATATACGTAAACTCTGCTACATGTGTCCACTGTACAAGCTGACCAAATGTCCCTTGTTCATACTCACGGGGGCCAGTGCCTGTGTGTCTTGGTAAAATGATCTGATGATGGCCATTTGTAGATGATGTATTTGTACCGGCACACCAGGGGTATTTTGTGTCCAATCAGGATTTCTTGCAGGCCATGTGTTTTTATTCCAGACTAAGAGATGTAAGTGCTTCCTGTGTCTCAAAAAATTGTCTCATGTAGGGGGTGGTTGGTGCGGGCAAGGCCTACATGTCTAAACCTGAAGTCTCCTTGCTAGGTCTGGCCAGTGTGTGATGTTTGTCTGGACATACACTCAAGGTGCAGTGACCCATTAATGTTGGGCATGTTTTTAAGTATTACCTTTGCAGCATGTGCCTACAGTTAATAGACATGGTTCCTGCTCATCCCTTTTTACGCCAACGCTGTGTGCCGCAGATGCTGTGCTGCATTGTCCCCAGTGCCTGGCTCCTCTGTCCAAATCCATATCATGTTATTTGCTTTTGTGTCATGCTCTCCATAGTTGGTCAGTGGCATGGTGGGTCAACCAACTGTGTGTTGCAGGGCCTACATATGTACCTTGTATTGTAGATGTTACTCATGTTGCTTTTCAGGCTATGCACTGTGACCTATGTGGATTTGACTCATGTGACATATGTATACAGGTGTCTGATTATTTCCTGTCTCTTCACCTTGCCCACAGCATCGTCGGGGGACAGCGAGGGAGACACTGGCATGGACCGTGAGGAGGGAGCGAGCACCAGTTCCAGCAGTGCAGAGTTGTCTGGCACATCGAGTGGCACGGAGGCCGACGGGAGTGCAGCGGAGGACCTGTCCAGTCAAACCACCACCGACTATGACGCAGACGGGTCCGAGGCTGAGCACTCCGAGGGGGCGGTGGCTGGTCCCACAGCTGACACCAGCACTCCATCACTACCCGCCCCCTCCATTCCGATCACCGGCCTCCCACTTGCTCGTGTCCCTTCCTGCCGTGCTCGGTCACTACGTGTCTCCTTCTTGCCAGGCACCCCACCCCCTGCCCCTGTCTCCACTGCTGCCACCAATGCCGAGTCTGTGGACATCCTGCAGCAGTTGCGGGTTGGTCAGACTGCGACGCTTAATGTCCTCCATGGCCACAGCCGAGTGCTCAACCAGATGGAGGCATACTTGGAGGGCATTTCAGCCACGCAGTCTGACCAACGCAACTTGCTGAGGTCCATAGACTCGACACTGACTGCAGCAGTGGGTCTCCTGCAGCGCTACGTCCCACCCCCTACCCCTGCCCCATCCACACTTCCCACTCCCATGCCTGTCCCACGTACACCCAGACATCAGCATGCACGCACCCCACCAGACACAGGCACCACACCAGCAGGGCAGGGCAAGCGCACACCTCCTGGCACGCACACACAGGGTGAGGTAGGCACACCCACTGGGTCGGGGGGCAAACGTAAGTCACGCAGCCAGAGTGGGAGTCCGCATTCGGCAAAATCCACTCCCTACAAATCCACTCCCCTCAGCTCTCCTGGCCACGAATCCAGCAAAGATTCCTTCATGGCCGCTCTGTCCCTGAGCCCAACAGTGACACCACCCCGCAAGCGGGCAAAGGAGTCCCCGGTCAGGGTAGTTGAGTGCCCCCCCTGTCCACACCCTCCCCCAGTGGCGCTGCGACCCATTCCTCCGCCCCCCCCCTCCTTGGGGCATGTGGTTCCTTCGGGTGCAGGGGAAATGCTGGGGGACCTTGCTGACGTGTGCAGCGCCATCCTCACCACCTCCTTTGGCGCTGCCCCACCCCCTGTGGTGGAGTCCTCCGTCCCTGCACCCACAGCGCCTGCCCTTGCCCCTCCTGTCACTGTGGTGCCTGGTCCTTCGCCCCCACATGATGCCCCCCCGTGGAAGACAGGGTGGTCTGAACTGTGCAGGCAAGCTAGGGGACACGCGTCCCACTGTGTCCCCCATCCAGCTGTGACTTATGGACTGCCCTATGGACTTTGTAAATATTGAACTTTATCCACACAAAATGTTTTTGATCATGCTGAATAAAGCCATTTTTTTTCCTTAGAACACTACTGCTTTTCTGGTATTGCTGTTGGTGGGGCTGCTACATGATTTTGGGTGGTGATCATGTGTTGGGTGTGTGGGGAATGTAGTAGTGTGCTGGTCATAGGGGGGACCCTGGTATCTGTGTGCCATCACAAGGTGTTAGCTAAGTTTCTTTGTTCATGTAAGCAGTTACTGCATGGTGAAATTGTCCCAAGGTGTGTTCCTTCCTCTGTGTACCCTGACATCTTCCCTGCAGGGTGTTTCCAATATGTTGTGCTGAGCTGTGTCTACATTAGCTGGGTGTGTGACGGACCCCTTCAACTTTGGCCATGCATGCAGAGTGATGTCTCCACCTGCATCATTCGTGGCATCCTTGGTGATCACTGTACTTGTGTATGTAGTCTGTTGACATGACTTCATGTGGACATGTTCCCTTTTAGGCAGTATGCATGTGTGTACTCCCAGCCTCGCACACATGTGTTACATGTACTGCAGGGTCTTTGTGCACCTGACTGACAATTGTGGCCATTGGATCTGTGGGTACTCCACCCTTTTTCTTTCCATGGGCACTGCTGGGGGCCTCTGCACCCACCCCTCCTGCGTCTGGGCACTGCTGGGAGGACTCTGCACACACCCCTCCTGTGCCCAGGCACTGCTGGGAGTGATAGGCACCCACCCCTCCTGTGTCTGGGCACTGCTGGGAGTGATAGGCACCCACCCCTCCTGCGTCTGGGCACTGCTGGGGGGACTCGGCACCCACCCCATCTGTGTCTGGGCACTGCTGGGAGGACTCTGCACACACCCCTCCTGTGTCTGGGCACTGCTGGGAGTGATAGGCACCCACCCCTCCTGTGTCTGGGCACTGCTGGGGGGACTCTACACCCACCTCTCCTGTGTCTGGGCACTGCTGGGAGGACTCTGCACCCACCCCTCCTGTGTCTGGGCACTGCTGGGAGTGATAGGCACCCACCCCTCCTGTGTCTAGGCACTGCTGGGAGTGATAGGCACCCACCCCTCCTGTGTCTGGGCACTGCTGGGGGGACTCTACACCCACCCCTCCTGTGTCTGGGCACTGCTGGGAGGACTCTGCACCCACCCCTCCTGTGTCTGGGCACTGCTGGGAGGACTCTGCACCCACCCCTCCTGCGTCTGGGCACTGCTGGGAGTGATAGGCACCCACCCCTCCTGTGTCTGGGCACTGCTGGGGGGGACTCTGCACCCACCCCTCCTGTGTCTGGGCACTGCTGGGAGTGATAGGCACCCACCCCTCCTGTGTCTGGGCACTGCTGGGAGGACTCTACACCCACCCCTCCTGTGTCTGGGCACTGCTGGGAGGACTCTGCATCCACCCCTCCTGTGTCTGGGCACTGCTGGGAGGACTCTGCACACACCCCTCCTGTGTCTGGGCACTGCTGGGAGTGATAGGCACTCACCCCTGCCACTTGCCACTGTGTTGAGTGAACACTTACCCTCTATTTTGACAAATCATGCCAGTTTCGCACTTATCGGCGATTTTAATTACTGGTACAATGACCCTAACGCCGGCTCTCACGCCTTTGAACTGTTTGAAATGTTGCATAGTCTGAACCTGACGCAACAGATTCTCTGCCCTACCCACCTTAAGGGCCACATTCTGGACCAGATTTGATCACATAATTTAGCGCTGTCTCAGCCTACCGTCTCTCCTTGTGTCTGGTCAGACCACTTTTTAGTCGACACAGTTATTACCCTTACAGGCAGGTTCCCTGCCCCTCGTATGGCTGGCGGGCTCTCTCGAAAGTGGAGCACATTGGATTCCCAGGCCTTCCTTATGACCCTAATGGACACTAGCCCAATCCGGGATAACATAGTCTGTTCTGATGTCGACACATTAGACAGTAATATCACCAATTGGCTAAAGTCGGCCAGTGACCAATTTGTCCCACTGACACGATTCCCCCCCACCAAGCACCCCACCTCTCACAGATGGTATACGCATGATCTTAAACTGCATAAACTAAAAGTACGCCAACAGGAACGTATCTGGAGGCATACCTATTCTGACTCAGCCAGATTACTCTATATCACTGCTCGTAGAGAATATAAAGCAGCCATCATCCTAGCTAAATCAGCCCACTTCTCGGATAGGCTCTCCTCAGCAGCCAATAAATCCAAAGAAGTGTTTAAAATCATGATCGTGCTCACCACTGATGATAGAACTCTCCCTGCTCAGACCCCGTCTCAAGAAACATGTGATGCCCTTAACCTTTTCTTTATTGAAAAGATTATAAAAATCAAAGACTCGATTCACTCTTCTCCCCATTCATTCCCCCAGGACTCCACGCCCAATAACCATTCGACCGTTACGACGTTCCCTGCTCTTAACGATGACTCACTGGCTCGACTCGCTACCCGAGTCAAATCAGGTTCTCCCAATGACTGTTGCCCGCCTTCAGTTATGCGGGACATCTGCCTTAAGTTACCGGATTGCATTCTGTCTCTGTTGAACGGCTCCCTCAACAGTGGTACTGTTCCCGCATCCTTTAAGGAGGCAATTTTGGTACCCTTTTTGAAAAAACCTGGAGCAAATCCTGGGGAACCGTCTAACTATCGGCCCATTTCCCTCCTTCCCTATCCCTCAAAGTTACTGGAGGCCCATGTTACTCAATTTCTTTCACACTTTATTGAGTCCTCCAGTTACCTCAAGCCTAACCAAGCTGGGTTTAGACCTGCACATTCGACTGAGGCGGTCATTCTCGCAGTCCTAAACACTCAGACGCCGGTACTCCTCAAGCTTTGGTGCTCCTGGATCTGTCTGCCGCATTCGACACGGTGGACCATAACATCCTTCTCCACTGAGGACTCTACACCCACCCCTCCTGTGTCTGGGCACTGCTGGGAGGACTCTGCACCCACCCCTCCTGTGTCTGGGCACTGCTGGGAGGACTCTGCACACACCCCTCCTGTGTCTGGGCACTGCTGGGAGTGATAGGCACCCACCCCTCCTGTGTCTGGGCACTGCTGGGGGGACTCTACACCCACCCCTCCTGTGTCTGGGCACTGCTGGGAGGACTCTGCACCCACCCCTCCTGCGTCTGGGCACTGCTGGGGGGACTCTGCACCCACCCCTCCTGTGTCTGGGCACTGCTGGGAGTGATAGGCACCCACCCCTCCTGTGTCTGGGCACTGCTGGGGGGACTCTACACCCACCCCTCCTGCGTCTGGGCACTGCTGGGAGGACTCTGCACCCACCCCTCCTGCGTCTGGGCACTGCTGGGGGGACTCTGCACCCACCCCTCCTGTGTCTGGGCACTGCTGGGAGTGATAGGCACCCACCCCTCCTGTGTCTGGGCACTGCTGGGGGGACTCTACACCCACCCCTCCTGTGTCTGGGCACTGCTGGGAGGACTCTGCACCCACCCCTCCTGTGTCTGGGCACTGCTGAGAGGACTCTGCACACACCCTTCCTGTGTCTGGGCACTGCTGGGAGTGATAGGCACCCACCCCTCCTGTGTCTGGGCACTGCTGGGGGGACTCTGCACCCACCCCTCCTGCGTCTGGGCACTGCTGGGGGGACTCTGCACCCACCCCTCCTGTGTCTGGGCACTGCTGGGAGTGATAGGCACCCACCCCTCCTGTGTCTGGGCACTGCTGGGGGGACTCTACACCCACCCCTCCTGTGTCTGGGCACTGCTGGGAGGACTCTGCACACACCCCTCCTGTGTCTGGGCACTGCTGGGAGTGATAGGCACCCACCCCTCCTGTGTCTGGGCACTGCTGGGGGGACTCTGCACCCACCCCTCCTGTGTCTGGCCATGTACGCTCCATACATACACAGGTGGGGGTACGGTCCGTACATACACTGTTGGGGTGGGGGTACGCTCCATACATACACTGTTGGGGTGGGGGTACGCTCCATACATACACTGTTGGGGTGGGGGTACGCTCCATACATACACTGTTGGGGTGGGGGTACGCTCCATACATACACTGTTGGAGTGGGGGTACGCTCCATACATACACTGTTGGGGTGGGGGTACGCTCCATACATACGCGGGTGTGGGTACGGTCCGTACATACACGGGTGGGGGTATGCTCCGAACATACGCGGGTCTGGGTACGCTCCATGCATACACGGGTGGGTGTATGGTCCGTACATACACTGCTGGGGTGGGGGTACGCTCCATACATACACTGTTGGGGTGGGGGTACGCTCCATACGTACGCGGGTGTGGGTACGGTCCGTACATATACGGGTGGGGGTACGCTCCGAACATACGCGGGTCTGGGTACGCTCCATGCATACACGGATGGGGGTACGGTCCGTACATACACTGTTGGGGTGGGGGTACGGTCCGTACATACACTGTTGGGGTGGGGGTACGCTCCATACATACACAGTTGGGGTGGGGGTATGCTCCATACGTATGCGGGTGTGGGTACGGTCCGTACATCCACGGGTGGGGTGTTGGTACGCGCCATACATACACGGGTGGGGGTACGGCCCGTACCCAGGCCTTTGGAACGTGGGTCTCTTAAATGTAATAAGGTAACCCCATTTTTTACTACCAGGACATGTAAAAGTTAAAAGTACATGTAGAACATTTTTAATATACTGCACTCTGGCCTATAGACTGTTTATGGCCTATCCTAGGGGTGACTTACATGTATTAAAAAGGATCGATTAGGTTTGGTAAAAGGTTTACTTTGCCAGGTCGAAATGGCAGTTTAAAATTACATACACACACTGCAATGGCAGGCCGGACATGTTTAAAAAGGCTACTTAAGTGGGTGGCACAATGAGCTCTGCACGTCCACAAATAGTTTACTTGTAAGTCCTTAAGAATGTGGCAGTACATGTACCCTGGGCCTGTGCCAATTGGGTGTAAGCCAAGTTTTAGGGAAAGACCACATGCACTTTAGCACTGATTAGCAGTGGTAAAGTGCACAGGCCAGCAAACATAAAGTCACCAAAAATAGGGGGATTGAAGGCTAAAACTTGGGAGAATACCGTACCAATCATGTTAGGTCAAACAGACGTGAAAGTGCACTACCGCAACATCGCTATTTATTCAAGCAAAATGCATGCTCATACCCATTTTGGATGTAGGGGGCATTTTTAACTAAGAAAACAGCACTAATTGCTGGGAGTAAATTGTGGGAAAATCCTACCCTAAAAGCACATTTAGGTCCCGATTCCGATCCTGGAAAAACCGGGTACGAACCGTCGGTCGGAGCATTTTCTCCGTCCGACTCGTACCCGGGAAAAAAACAAAACAAACATGCAAGTACGATTCGCACGGAAACACCATTTCCGTACGAATCGTAAAAAACACCAACCGACGAAAATATACATACAAATGTGATCCGGGAAAGCGCCGACGTGACGTCGGGGCGCATTCAGGCTGCGTTTCACGAACCAGGAAGTACGATTCGAACCGACAGCAGTCCGGACGGCAATATTTTTACGGCACCCAAAAAGTGCTGGAAAAGCGAAGTACGCCGCGATGCGAGCGGAATTGGGGGCCCGGTACGCGCCGTACCCCCCCAGCCCCCCGTATGTACGTGCCGTCCCCCCCAGCCCCCCGTATGTACGCGCCGTCCCCCCCAGCCCCCCGTATGTACGGAGTGTACCCCCACCCCCGAATGTACGGTGCAGACCCCCACCCCACCCCCAGAATGTACGGAGCGTACACCCACCCCCGAATGTACAGAGCGTACCCCCACCCCCAAATGTACGGAGCGTACCCCCACCCCCGTATGTACAGTGCGGACCCCCATCCCACACCCCAAATGTACAGAGCGTACCCGCACCCCTGAATGTAGGAGCGTACCCCCACCCCCGTATGTATGGTGCTGGGGGTCCGTGCCGTACATACGGGGGTGGGGGTACGCTTTGTACATTCAGGGTTGGGGGTACGCTCCGTACATTCGGGGGGTGGGGTGGGGGTCCGCACCGTACATTTGGGGGTGGGGGTATGCTCCGTACATTCGGGGGGTGGGGTGGGGGTCCGCACCGTACATTCGGGGGTGGGGGTACGCTCCGTATATTCGGGGGTGGGGGTACGCTCCGTACATTTGGGGGGTGGGGGTCCTCACCGTACATTCGGGGATGGGGGTACGCTCCGTACATTCGGGGGGTGGGGTGGGGGTCTGCACCTACATTCGGGGGTGGGGGTACGCTCCGTACATTCGGGGGGTGGGGTGGGGGTCCGCACCGTACATTCGGGGGTGGGGGTACTCTCCATACATACGGGGGGCTGGGGGGGACGGCGCGTACATACGGGGGGCTGGGGGGACGGCGCGTACATACAGGGGGCTGGGGGGGGCGGCGCGTATGCGGGCACATGTCTCCATGGTTGCTATTGAGGTTCGCTCCATGCGGTGTTTTTTCCATACGGTTGTACAATCGGACGGACGGGATGGATCGTACTTGCGCTCGGACTTCATTTTTCCGATTCGTACGTAAAATCGTCCGGAGACGTGTCGGACACTTTTTCCGACCCGAGGACGTGCGGGGGAATTTTCCCAATGCGATTCGTATGTATTTTTTCCCATGCGAATCGTACTTGCCAGTTTGTACGGTACTTGTACGATTCGTACGGAAAAAAATCCGGATACGATTCGTACGGAGAAAATTTTTCCAGGATCGGAATCGGCCCCTTAGTGAGTGTAAGCGGCTGCTCGCTATTTCGGTTCTGTTGCACTTTGCGCTATTTCTCAGTGCAAAATGCATTCTCATGGCCATTTGGATGCAAATGGGCTTTTTTGCTCTAGGAAATAGTGTTAAATGCTGAAATACTGTTCTTGTGTAATTATGCGCGACTTGGCAGAATTCTAAAGTAATCCCGCCCTACCTTTGACTTGATGTCTGGCAGGGGCGTAACACAGGGCCCCACAGCGCCCGTGGTGCGGGGGTCCCAACCTCCAGGGAGCCCCCTCAGCACAGCACTCTTGCCGGAGATCTCTTAATTGAGTCCGGAGGGGGCCCCTTCACGCTCCTTGCAGGGAGGCCCCCTCAATTTTCGTTACGCCAGTGATGTCTGGGGTGTGACAGCTGTGGTTAATAAAAGCTACAAGCTTTGCCCACGCAGTCTCTTCCCCAGTGCTTTGCACCCTTCCCAACCAGCATCCACTTCTTTGTGTTTGCCTATACTGTAACATACTGGAGTCCACAGATATCATGCAGGTAAGGTGTGTAGAGGAAAATATTACATTGAGAAAATAGTGACACTCATAGAGAAAGCTCCATAGAAGGTCAGAGCTGCCACATAGCCTGAGAAAGGGAACATTCTAATATGTCACTTTCTTGTTTATAATAGTTCATTCATAAGAATAAAATGCTAAATATACCTTTCTAGCAAATTAGGCCTTGTGTCATTATGAAAACGACTGCTTCTTCTACAGAGGGTAATTATTAAGAATCTCTGACACTTTGCTTGGAAAAAGGTTTCACTTCCTCGTCTCTGAATGGCTGCTCATGAAGTATTTATTATAGGGCTCCGTTTCAGTAAGGCCATTTAGAATTACAAATGAACAAACCAACCAACACATGGCGGCAGCAGAGCTCTGCATCCCGGATTATGAGCAAGGCCCCTTTGGATAAAGCAGCAGGGTGCACCCTTCCAATGCTGGTGCAAAATGTGATCAATCCGAGAGGCTCCTCTACACCACATTCAGTACGGGCCAGTACCACGCCTGGAAAACACGGGCAAAATCCAATGATACCGTTATTTGATTTAGACAACCAAATCAATGACATGGAGACAATAGCGATCTGCACACCAGACTATCGTCGGTATGCACTGTTTGGAGTCGTAGGCACCCTACTGGTGTAGGGGCAAAACTTGATGAATTTTATAGCCGACCTTCATAAGTCTGCTTCCGTACCACCTCCTGTACATTTTGCTACGTCAAGCATGAAAATAGGTGTTTAGGGCCCTACAAAAGGGGCTTTGAGAGAGAGCCAAATCTAAGGGGGGGTGGGGGGGGGGAGACTTTCATGACATTAAGGATATCTTGATTCTTGACGGATCTGTGTTAAGACGATATTATGGCTCTAGAGAACACTGATGCCGAATACCATACATTGAAATGAAAAATAGGCATCAAACAACATTTTAGAAAGTTTTAGTACTTATGTAGATAGGAAGAGCGAGAAAGAGCCCATCGCACAGGCCCATGTACCAGAGACATGCTTGGTCGGTTCGTAGTAGTATTCTCGGCTGCAGTTTCCTCTGCAGCTTTCGACATAGCTTGCATTCAGCTCGGAGTCAGGCTCATAATGTATTCCGAGGCAGCAGCCCGGCTTCATTAACCTTTCAGTGTTCTATTCTGAAAGCATAAGAAGTTAGATTGTTGTGTAACGAAACTCTGCAGAGGTGACAGCGTGCAACACATACAGCTTAATTCTTTCAAGTCACCTGCTGACAGGTTTTCATTGAATTCATGCCACGGGCCTTGGCAACTTGGAAAGTGGATTGCGCGAGTATTCCCTTGCCAGTGTTTTAATGTCAGTTTGTAACAGCAATGACATTCACCCTGTTGGGAAGGCAGAGAGCATCATGCCACTTTTTTTCCCAGCTGTCACATTCTGCATTCATTTTCCAAACGCTGACAGACTGAGGAGGAATCTGTCCTCAATCTGCTGTAACAATGTAAAACATCACAATGTGGGCATGCCTAACATCCATCTTTATTTGCATGCCTTTGAATTGCAAATGAAAAGGGCATCTGGCGTCCACTGAACCATGGCGATTTGTACGCCTACTGAGGCTGTAATTATTTAGCGTTGTTTTTAAAAGGTATCTTCCGTTTTCAGATTAAACGCCGCACTGATTATGGCGAGATTTGTAGGAAGAAAATGAAAAACATTTTTTTATACATAAGGTCTAATGATATAGTAAAAAATGTGCTTTAGCATGATTTGGGCTTGAGAAAACAAGGGCTTTACATACCATCACATACAACCTCACGTGTATGTATGCATTTATACTTGTGTCCCTTGACCTTCTGGTAGGTCGCTCCCCCCCACTGCAGCTCCGCCTGCACCCCCGCTGTCGCTGCTGCCGCCAGAGTAGTCAAGGCCCTCCACCACCCGCAGGCTTCACCTGCACCTCATCCCTGGTGGCCAGTGGTGGCCTTAGGTTCGTTCTCGCTGCCGCCTGTTGTTTTGCCTGTTTCTGTCTGTGCCCCCTGCCCCCCGCTCACCGCTTGCTTTGTGCCCCTTTTATTCTGTACCCCTCGCCGTCCTCTTTACCCTTGCGCTGATTCTGTGCCCCTGTGACCCTTGAACTTTGTGCCTGTATCTGTTCTGTGCCCCCTGCCCCCGCTTGTCGCTTAGCTTTGTGCCCCTTTTTATTCTGTACCCCTCGCTGTCCTTCCTACCCTCGCGTTGACTTTTGTGCCTCTGTGACCCTGATTTGTACACTTTCTTTTCTGTGCCCCGTGCCAGTCTCCGGTCCCTGCTGCTGCCTCCCCTGCGGCCCCGCCCCCTCCGCGCCCATTCGTCACACCCGTACCTCGCCTCCCGCCTCCCAGCTGCTCCTCCCTCCTCACCTTCCCATATATGGTGGCCGGTGCGCGGCCGCGGCGCTGGCACGCCTAAGGCAAGCCCGTCTGCGCCCGTCCGTGCCTGGACCGTGCCCAGCACCAGAACCCCTGGCCCGCAGCAGTCACGATGTCCGCCTCCGCTACGACGCCAACACCCTCACCGCCCTCAACCCAGGAAGGACCCACACCTGCTGCAAGGCCACCCCGAGGCGCACCCACGGCCCCTTCACCTGTCGGAACTGCAACTTCTCCTGCCACGAAAGCGCCAAGACACCCACCACAACGGAAGCCAACCAGCTCAGATGGATCCTGATCAACACCCGCTCCGCACACAAACACTCCGTCGAACTCTGGGACCTACTCGACACCACATCACCGGACGTCGCCTTCCTGACCGAGACCTGGATGAACGAAACCTCCTCGCCAGACATCGCCATAGCCATCCCAGACGGGTACAAGATCACCCACGGAGACCGCACCAACAGGGCCGGAGGAGGAATCGCCATCGTTTACAAAAACACCGTCAAGGTCTCAACAAACACCAACGACACCCTCAGCACCGCCGAACACATGCACTTCCAGATCCACATGGACCCAAAGACCACCCTAAGCGGCACCCTCATCTACAGACCACCAGGACCCCAGCCTCAATTCTGCGACTCCATCGCTGACCTCATCAGCACGCACGCGCTGACCTTCACCGACTACATCCTCCTCGGAGACCTAAACTATCATCTGGAGAACAACAACGACAGCAACTCCTCCACCCTGATCAACAATCTCGCCAACCTCGGACTGAAACAGCTCGTCACGACGCCGACTCACATCGCCGGCCACACGCTAGATGCCATCTTCTCCTCAAGCCCCCACGTCACTTTCAGCCACGCCTCCGAACTCACCTGGACAGACCACCACTGCATCCACTTCACCTTCCGAAAACCACTCACACACCACCGCACCCTACAGACCCCCGCCGCCGCTGGGGCAAAATCACTGAAGAACAACTACAGACAAGCCTCGCACTCAACCCTCCGACGAACCCCACAAACCCGGATGAAGGTGCACTCGCCCTCGAACACCGGATGAACGACTGCGCCAACACCGTAGCCCCGCTGAAAAACCCCACCAACAGAGACACCCGCAGAAGAGTCAGCTGGTTCACCCCGGAACTCCTCGACTCCAAACGCACCTGCCGGAAACTGGAAAACATATGGCACAGCAACAAGACGCCAGACAGCCGCACTGCCCACAAAGACGCCATCCGCAACCACCACCACCTCATCAGGACCGCCAAAAGAACCTCCTTCACAGACCGCCTTGACAACAACGCGCACAACAGCAAGGAGCTCTTCACCATCGTGAGGGAACTCTCCAACCCCAGCTCCAACTCCAACGACATCCCACCATCACAAGCCTTGTGCGACTCACTCGCCGCCTTTTTCCACAGGAAAAGCACCGACATCCATGACAGCTTCAGACCCCGAACGACCCCTACCGACCACACCGCACCGAACCCACCGCACCCCACCGCCCAGGACACCCAGACAACCTGCGCCAACGTGAGCCTTGAGGACACAATCAAGACCATGGGAACAATCCACTCCGGTTTCCCATCCGACCCTCTCCCGCACCACATCTTCAACAAAGCCAGCAACTCCATCGCACCCCACCTGCACAAATTCATCAACCTCTCCTTCGAGACCTCCACCTTCCCTGAGAATTGGAAGCACGCAGAGATCAACGCCCTACTTAAGAAACCCAAGGCGGACCCGAGCGACCTCAAGAATTTCCGGCCCATCTCCTTGCTTCTGTTCCCAGCAAAGGTCATCGAGAAGATAGTAAACACCCAGGTCACCCGGCACCTCGAAGACAACAACATCCTAGACCCGTCCCAATCAGGATTCCGCAGCAACCACAGCACCGAGACCGCCCTCATCGCCGCCACTGACGACATCAGGATCCTGCTAGACAACGGCGAGACGGCGGCCCTCATCCTCCTGGACCTCTCCGCCGCCTTGGACACCATCTGCCACCGCACACTACGCACGCGCCTCCACGACACAGGGATCCGAGACAAGGCCCTCGACTGGGCCACCTCCTTCCTCTCCGGCAGAACTCAGAGAGTCCGCCTCCCCCCGTTCCGATCCGAGGCCTCCGAGATCATCTGCAGCGTCCCTCAAGGATCCTCCCTCAGCCCGACGCTCTTCAATGTCTACATGACGCCACTAGCACGCATTGCCCGACAGCACGACCTCAACATAATCTCCTACGCCGACGACACTCAGCTGATCCTCTCCCTCACCAAGGACCCCCTCACCGCCAAATCCAACCTCCACCAGGGAATGAAGGCCGTCGCCGACTGGATGGAGGACAGCCACCTCAAACTGAACACAGACAAGACAGAAATCCTCATCCTCAGGTCCAACCCCTCCGCCTGGGACGACTCCTGTTGGCCCACGTCACTGGGGTCCCCCCCGGCCCCTACTGACCACGCACGCAACCTGGGAGTCATCCTCGGCTCAAAACTTTCCATGACCAAACAAGTCAACGCAGTCTCCTCCACCTGTTTCAACACCCTCCGCATGCTACGCAAGATCTACCGATGGATCCCGACAAACACGAGGAAAACAGTCACCCAGGCCCTAGTCAGCAGCAGACTCGACTACGGAAACGCCCTCTACGCCGGAGCCTCGTCCAAGCTCATCAGCAGACTACAGAGAATCCAGAATGCCTCTGCACGCCTGATCCTCGACGTCCCGTGCCGCAACCACATCACCCCCCACCTGAGGAACCTGCACTGGCTCCCCGTCGACAAAAGAATCTCTTTCAAGCTCCTGATCCACGCACACAAGGCACTCCACAAAACCAGCCCAGCCTATCTCAACAGTCGACTCTCCTTCTACGTACCCAACAGGAAACTCCGCTCCGCTGACCACGCCCTGGCCACGGTCCCACGCATTCGGAGAACTACTTCCGGAGGCAGATCCTTCTCCCATCGCGTCGCCAAGACCTGGAACACCCTCCCCCGCTACCTGCGACAAACCAAAGACCTGCTGACCTTCAGGAGACAACTCAAGACCTGGCTCTTCGACCAGTAGCAGCTACAACCCCCCCCTCCCAGCACCTTGAAACCCTCCCGGGTATGTAGTGCGCTTTACAAATTATATGATTGATTGATTGTGTGGACATTAGCATGGCTCTACAAAACCTGATTCAATCAGAGTGAGGTGAGTGAAGGGAGGATTACATTCTTGGCGCATTTCGGAATGTAGGTAAGTAGTGGGAACTAGGGTGAGAGAACTTGGGAGGGTGCAGTACAGCATAGAGGAAGTTACCAATGAAGAAAGTCTAAAGAAGATGTCTTCAAACCTTTTTGCTCTGAGCCCCAGTAAAAATGTTTTTAAGTAAGACCCCCCTCAAGAAATTGATGCAAGAAAAGGGGGAGCTGAAGGGACAGGGCTGAGCGCAGGTATCAGAGCTTAGGAGATCATTCAGGGGTATTTTTCTGTAGCACATAATCAATACTAGATGTGAGATTCAGAAAGGGTAAATATATCAAACAAAAACAGAAACTGAACAAAAACACTAGGTCCCATAATTGGTGTGTTGGGAGCATCGGTCCCAATGCAACCACACCTGCTGCACTAATGGGAGCTGCAGACCTGAGAAGCAGGCTGTCTCCTCTGCCTCTTTCGCTCCCATTTGTTGTCTCATCTTTGCAGCAAGGGTGCCGCCTGCCCTAACACTAGCAAACAAAATGAGCCCCTCCCAAGTGCCCATGTTGTAAAGGCAGACAATAATAATTGTGAGGCAGTGGGTCCTTGTGAAAGCCCTGGGCCATAACTTGGGTTTAGTTGGCCCTTCACACCCCTGGGCCCTGGTGCCACTCAACCTGCAGCACAAATGATACCTCCAGCCCTGCAAAGCAAGCTGTGTCCTCTCTCCACTCCTAGGACAGTGGACCTAGGCCTAGGCCCCTTTCTATAAAAAAATAAAGGGAAATAGTTGCATCTCTTGAACCGTGTTGCTTGGGCCCTATTCCCTGTGCGTTAGGGTGACCTTGCCACTAATGCTAGCAAAATAAATGCCTCCCATCCTGTTTTTGCTAGTAAGCCAGTCAAAATTGTGATGCAGTGGCCCCTCACAACCGGGATCCCAGTCCCACAGCGCCTGCTGCATTAATGCGTCTTTAAAATAAAGCCCCAATAACTCCCCCCAAGATGTCTGTCATTTATAAAATAAAAACTTACCCCCTCCTCCTTATACCACCCCTTTCTCTGGGCCATCTCTTTGACACTATCCAAGGATCTCACTAATTTCCTCTTTCTTTCTTTCTCCTGGGCCGTTACTCTGAGGCCCCAGGGGTCCAGATCAGAGCTTCGCAGATGAACTTAACCCTGTTGGCCCCCTCCGTCACTCTCTCGACTCACCTTGAAGGACAGCTGCATTTGATCAACCGTCACTGAACAGTTAATGTGGCCCTTGAAGTGCCACTGTGCGAAAAGGAAGGGACGGTGGATTTGGGGTGGGTAGGGTTTTTCCTGTGCTGTGAAGCCCAGGGAAGGACAGAGAGCTTAAGAAAAAACATAGGCCGTCTGCTACGTGAAAGAAATGTAAATGTGTGCAATTGGTTAATCACCAAATGTAAAGGCTGCTTGGGAGCCAGTGTAGGCTTTAATTGTTGAGTCACCTGGAGCTTCATGGTGACAAGAAGTTATTCTTCTTGATAATTAATGTCAGGCTGCTATATATTGAATTCTAGAAAGTGTACTTTTAATAGACAATTAT
The DNA here is from genome assembly GCF_964204655.1 of Triturus cristatus. Lineage (NCBI taxonomy): Eukaryota > Metazoa > Chordata > Amphibia > Caudata > Salamandridae > Triturus > Triturus cristatus. Next base: position 469,739,339 of record NC_140589.1, read on the forward strand.
AAAAATGCTTGTACTAGGTGCAGTTTAGCTATTAATAAAATATATTCTTTGAATGCACTTTATTTTTAATAATTCAATACTTAATCATTGTGCAGCAGCCTACATTTTGTCTGTAATACAATTTTAAAACAATGACTTGCATATCCACAGTGCTTTCTGTGCTATGCTGTGAGCTCATAGCACTATAAATATGTCACTATTCGTCACATATGCAGTGATCACATTTACCAAATTAAATTTGATAACATGAAACAATGTATTTCCAACAGATTAGTTGAACTTACACTTGTGTTTCATATAAAGTTCCTGCATTATCTTATATGCAGTTAACTGAAGGAGAAAAACAAGAGCTTACAGAATAAAATTGGCTAAAACCCCCCAAAAAATTCTCTAAGAGGCCATGATGAACACATGATATGAGAGAGTTCAATTGTTGGCATGAATTACATATACCAAAAATCAACAAGAGAGAGAGGGAAGAAATATATATGTATATATATATATAGGAACACTCTTGGTCCCCCAGTCAAGGTAATGTAAACAACAAAAGAGTGTGCCTTCTTATGAGAAGAGCAAGCATAGAGAATCTGATTAGATTCTTTAGAAAGCCCTCACTCACCATCCTGGTGGGTGACATGCTTCATCATCAGGCCCCACCGGGTGAGGCCGAATGCCTCCCCGGTGTGCTTCAAAGCCAGAATTACTGCGGAACAGGTCTTAAATTGTGTGACAAGTGAAAGTGAATGTGATGGTTAAAAGTGTGTAGATTGTGTCCAAAAAACAATTTATTATATGGCCACTCTGACACGTTGTGGGATAAAACAGCTAGATAGATTATTCAGCTATATCCCTTGATGTGGGGTCGACATGTTTCTACCTAATCAATGTTATTTACCAGGCATTCATCAGGACCAACAATCTGTACCTCGGCGGTATGGGCGCGCTAAGGCCCACCCTAACCAGAGGATGTGATATGTGAAAAATTAAAATTGAAAAAATGCAATTAAAAATTAATCAGGGGTTACTCTATTTAGAGAAACCAGATTGCTCCTGTAAAGGAGAAAGTAGAGTAGATTATTGTTCTGATTGCGAGTTTCATCCCAGAATTCTCATGCTCTGGTGCTCTTCATAGTGCACTTACTAGGTAACTCAGAGTGCTAATGTAAACTGAGGTGGGTCGTAACATGCACTTTTGATCATTATTGCCATTTCGAATTTATAGGTAACTCTAATATATAGCGCTATATCACCTGCACGCCTACTAGGGCATTTAGCGGTATCAATTGTATTGTGGGTTTTGTGGGTGAAGCTATTCTACTTCAAAAAGTGGTTTCACGAGTGTCCTGCACATGAAATACAAAACACCATATACAAAATGTCTCACATGTGGTGTAAAAGCTAATTACACCATGGGTCTTGGAAGGGGGGTGATGGCAAACATGGCACACCCTGTAGGTAGAGAGAAAAGGAACAAGGGAAAACGGGGAGTTATTGTCAATTCCCTGAAACAAAAGTTACTTATCTCATCAAAGCACTCGAAATTCCACTCACACGACGTTGCCAGGCACCTGCTTGGTACCTGATCCTAACCTTGTAAACCAGACCCTGTCGATAACGATTGGGATCCGAGGCAGTCTAAATAGCGGGAGAGTAGGTGCCATCGGCGTGTCGGACTCAACCCCGGTGATCTCGTGGGCGTGTCCAGACACGTCATCGCGTCTGAATGCACAGCGCTGCGACAGACGCATCAAATCCTCTTCCGGCTAGCGGAACAGCGTGAGTGATTGCCCAATCACAGTTAGCGGCACAATCTCCGGCTGTCCATTAAATCACAAAAAAAAAAACTCGACCGAGTGGATTAAAGGTCTAAATGGGATAAAGAAACGAAAACTTTATTGGCAAGCGATGTAAGGCACAATAGTTTTAGCAGTGTAAATACACCTTTGGCATCATTGTAAAGGAAAGTACAAGTTTTAAATTAACATGAGGAAAAAACATCCTCTTGTTATAAATGCCAAAAAGGAGGGAAAAGGAAGGGTGAAGCTGTCAAAACAGAAGGTGGACATTAAAATACATGTTCTGTTCCAGGATTGGCTGGGTTCTATTACCTAGGTGTTATAGGTCAATTGGTACCACTGGTATAAAGTTAATGTTGATAGAGTGTGAAAATGCACATAAGCAGTTATGCCCAGATGGTATTTGTACAAATGAATATACAGTTTTTGTGGATGATCATTAGTTACAAAAAAAGGGGGGGGAGACTACCGTTTTAGAACTGTTCCCCACGGAATACTGTCATTCAGTCCTGAGATATGTGTGCCCAAACGATAGACCCACCTCTGTTCCTTTTCGAACAGGATTTGTTGTGTATTTGTCCCCGATCTAACTTGTTCGATGATGGTCCATTTGAGGTCATTAGTCGTGTGATTATTGTGGAGGAAATATTCACTCATTCTGGTCGTGACTCTACCACATCTTATATTACTTCTGTGTTCACACAGTCTTTGTTTCACTTTACGAGTGGTCATACCCACATACTGCAGCTCGCAAGGACATGTGATAGGATAAATCACATTTGCAGGGTTGCAGTTTGTGTGGGCACGTTGTGGCCATGATTTGCCGGGTTCTTGGTTCAGTACCTTCGTGTGTGACGTTAAATGGCAGACACTGCAATTGGTACAGGGAAAATGACCCACTACCTTCGGTAGTCCCCATGTGTCAGTGATAGATCTGATGTCCAAATTAGGTTTCTCCCTCGGGCGAGTCTGTACCAGAGTGTCCCTAATGCTACGTCCCTTTTTGAAAGAAAACAGTGGTGTTTCCCATATTCGCTTGTTACTAGTCAAAATCCTCCAGTGTGTGTTGATTGTTTTTTTGACAAGATTGGAAACGCTACTGTTCGTAGTAACACAAGTAAGGAGAATAGCATTGGGTTCCCTTGGGCTGTCTTCCAGTAATGCCTTCCTCGGTTGGTTTCGTGCTCTCTTATAGCTCTTGTTGAGAACTTTATCCGGGTAGCCACAATCCTTTAATCTGACGGTGAGATCGGTTGCTTGTTTTCGGAAGTCCTCTAATTGACTGCAATTTTTTCTGACCCGCAGGTACTGGCCATAAGGCAAGTTCTCCCGTAGGGGACGTGGATGGAAGCTTGAGAACTCAAGCAGATTATTTTTGGACGTTGGTTTATAGTGAGTTTTAGTGGTGAAGCTGCCATTAGTTTTTAAAATCACCACATCCAGAAAGACCACCTCTGATTTATTACAGGTGTGCGTGAATTTCAGGTTTGCATCAAGGGTATTAATCCAGAGGAGAAAGGCATTCAAGGTATTCTCTGGACCTCTCCATATTAAAAGGACATCATCTATGTACCTCTTCCAGAAACCTATGGAAGAGGTATAGGGGTTATCAGCAGATAGAATAAATTTACGTTCAAAATCATGGACGTAAAGCCCCGCCACACTAGGGGCAAAGGTGCTGCCCATCGAAGTTCCAGTCGATTGGAGAAACAGGCTGCCTTTATATTCGAAGAAGTTGTGTTTCAGGGCCTGAGTGGCACTTTCCAAGATGAACTCCTTGGGTGTAGAATAATCTCAATTTATACTGTCTAGAGCCTCACCCAGGACCCTGATGGTATCGTCCTGGGGGATACTGGTGTAAAGGCTCTCAATGTCTAGAGTCACCAAGATAATAGAGTCATCCTCAAGGTTGACTTCCTGTAACAATTGTAACAAGCTCTTGATGTCCTTGAGATATGTCGATGTCTGTTGGATTATTGGTTTCAGAAAATGGTCACATAAGCGTGACAGTGGCTCAAGTAAAGACCCAATGCCCGAAACAATTGGGCGCCCAGGAGGTGGTATTTTGTTCTTGTGTGTTTTCGGTAACGTATAAAAATATGGTACCACGTTGTCACCTACTGTCAAAAAGTGTGCTTCATGTTTGGTAATATAGCCATTTTCTTCAACTGTTTTCACCAAGTTCACAATCCTAGTCTTCAGTTCAGGAGAAGGATCTCTAGTCAAGGGGGTGTAGTGTTTCCTGTCATCCAGAAGGGTCTTACAAACCCTATCATAATCCACTGTATTCTGGATGACTATACCACCCCCTTTGTCCACTGGTTTTATAGTGATTTTGGTATTTGCTTGAAGACCTTGAAGAACTAGGAATTCAAAGGCACTTACGTTTTTTAACCCCTTCAGTGCCACGCCCTTTCCCCCTCCTGTGCCGGGCGTTGCACTAGTGGTTGGGGTTCATGACGAGATAGTCTCGTCATGGGCACAGCGCAACCGTGCTCCATGACGAGACTATCTCATCATGGGCACTGAAGAGGTTAATGTAGTAGGTTCTTCAAAAGCTTCTATTTCATGTGAGACAGCCTGCTCAAAGGCTGTTATTTCTGCTGGCACTGAATGCGGTGGGGGGTAAAGGTTGATTTCAATCTAAGACCAGTATCTCCTTGGTTTATCTGTAGTTCAGTGTTTGCAGTTCCCTCCAAAAAAAGCTTTCAATTTGAGCTTTCTAAAAAAATCTGCCAGCTCACAATGTAGCTTGAATTTATCGAGCCGGGCCGTAGGCACGAAACCTAGACCTTTTTCAAGGACATTTGGTTCTGCGGGGGCCAGCGTTATATCTGAGAGGTTGGTGATCAAACTCCCCAAGCACTTGTGCTCGCCTGTTGGGCTTTGCTGCATGTATTGTTGCCCACTGGATCCTCCTGTACAGACTGAACCTGATTGGGCCCTCTTCTCTTGCCCCTTCCTTTCCGGCCTCTCTCTAAAAGAGGGGGGGGGCGATAAGAATTTTGATGGAATTGGGGAGCATGCATAAAGGCCGGGTTCAAGCCCATCATTGGAAATTGGGGTTGTTGGAAATGCATGGGATGAATCCCGTCCCCAGGTGTGGGACAGGGTGGTCACATAGGTTGTTGGTAGTTTTGTCTGTAGGTGCCCCTATTTCCTCCCCATTGTCTATAACTACCGTTGCTTGACCCACTACTAATAGAGGCGCTGTCCACTGAGGTGTCTGAGGTATCAGAGTTAGTGTTATTTTTCGCCGGTGGTGTATAGGTAGGGTCAGCGTAGGGATAGACTTTGTTAAAGGCAAACATTTTAAGATCTTTTTGGAACTTTGTCACTTTTGATTGAGTCACACCGTCTTTGTATTCTGTGATGTCTTTATTGATTTCATCCAATTTCTTTTTAAAACCTGTCAACGTTCTTTTGAAGTGTGTTTCTGTTAGTTGTATCTCGACCATGAGAGCCTCGGATAGTCGTAAGGCTGTTTTTATAATTAGCACTAGCCAGTCGCATGTACAATGCCACGCGATCATGGCCTATTCTTTCGGGAAAACAGCATCATCCAAAAAGATACGGGGTGCATTCGTCACCAAAAGGCCTCTTGGTGCTGTATTAGTACGGAGATACTCCGTAAGCATGGTTGCATGAAGGATTGTCCGGATTCTATTCCGCTTCTGTTCTGACAGCTTCTTCCATTCACTCCTGTGCGTAATCGCTTGTGAAATTGCAGGGTTTGCAAAAAGAGAGGGGCCAGCAAAAATGGCATCCACCTCTGAATCTGAATATGAGAGACCCAAGTTCTTCATGATGTGTATGGATGGGACACTAAAAATAAAAGCGGGGTCAAAGCAAATGACCTCCTCAAGACTCTCACAGCTGTACGCTGCTAAGTACCAAAAATCAACAAGAGAGAGAGGGAAGAAATATATATGTATATATATATAGAGGAACACTCTTGGTCCCCCAGTCAAGGTGATGTAAACAACAAAAGAGTGTGCCTTCTTACAAGAAGAGCAAGCATAGCGAATCTGATTAGATTCTTTAGCAAGCTCTCACTCACCAACCTGGTTGGTGACATGTTTCATCAACAGGCCTCACTGGGTGAGGCCGAATGCCTCCTGGGTGTGCTTCAATGCCAGAATTACTACAGAGCAGGTCTTGAATTGTGTGACAAGTGAAAGGGAATGTGATGGTTAAAAGTGTGTAGATTGTGTCCAAAAAACAATTTATTATATGGCCAATCTGACACGTTAAAAACAGAGTGTGGGATAAAACAGCTAGATAGATTATTCAGCTATATCCCTTGATGTGGGGTCGACATGTTTCTGCCTAATCGGTGTTATTTACCAGGCATTCATCAAGACCAACAATCTGGACCTTTTTTTGTAACTAATGATCATCCACAAAAACTGTATATTCATTTGTACAAATAACATCTGGGCATAACTGCTTATGTGCATTTTCACACTCTATCAACATTAACTTTATACCAGTGGTACCAATTGACCTATAACACCTAGGTAATAGAACCCAGCCAATCCTGTAACAGAACATGTATTTTAATGTCCACCTTCTGTTTTGACAGCTTCACCCTTCCTTTTCCCTCCTTTTTGGCATTTATAACAAGAGGATGTTTTTTCCACATGTTAATTTTAAACTTTTACCTTCCTTTACAATGATGCCAAAAGTGTATTTACACTGCTAAAACTATTGTGCCTTACATCGCTTGCCAATAAGGTTTTCGTTTCTTTATCCCATTTAGACCTTTAATCCACTCGGTCTAGTTTTTTTTTTTTGTGCTTTAATGGACAGCCGGAGATTGTGCCGCTAACTGTGATTGGGCAATCACTCGTGCTGTTCCGCTAGCCAGAAGAGGATTTGACACGTCTGTTGCAGCGCTGTGCATTCAGACGCGATGACGTGTCTGGATACGCCCACGAGATCACCGGGGCTGAGTATGACACGCCGACGGCACCTACTCTCCCGCTATTTAGACTGCCTCGGCTCTCAATCGTTATCGACGGGGTCCGGTTTACAAGGGTAGGATCAGGTACCAAGCATGTGCCTGGCAACGTCGGCGTAAGTGGAATTTGAGCGCTTTGATGAGATAAGTAACTTTTGTTTCAGGGAATTGACATTGACTCCCCATTTTCCCTTGTTCCTTTTCTCTCTACCTACAGGGTGTGCCATATTCGCCATAACCCCCCTTTCGAGACCCATGGTGTAATTAGCTTTTACACCACATGTGCGACATTTTGTGTATGGTGTTATTTTATTTCATGTGCAGGACACTCGTAAAACCACTTTTTGAAGTAGAATAGCTTCACCCACAATACCCACAATACAATTGATACCGCTAAATGTCCTAGTAGGCGTGCAGGTGTTATAGCGCTATATATTAGAGGTACCTATAAATACGAAATGGCAATAATGATCAAAAGTGCATGTTACGACCCACCTCAGTTTACATTAGCACTCTGAGTTACCTAGTAAGTGCACTATGAAGAGCACCAGAGCATGAGAATTCTGGGATAAAACGTGCAATCTGAACAATAATTGTTTGGTTTTTTCTTTGTGTGTTTGTCTTTGTCTTCTCTTCTTTCTCCTTTACAGGAGCAATCTGGTTTCTCTAAATAGATTAACCCCTGATTAATTTTTTATTGCATTTTTTCAATTTCAATTTTTCACATATCACGTCCTCTGGTTAGGGTGGGCCTTAGCGCGCCCATACCGCTGAGGTACAGATTGTTGGTCCTGATGAATGCCTGGTAAATAACACCGATTAGGCAGAAAAATGTCGATCCCACATCAAGGGATATAGCTGAATAGTCTATCTATCTGTTTTATCCCACACTCTGTTTTTAACGTGTCAGAGTGGCCATAGAATAAATTGTTTTTTGGACACAATCTACACACTTTTAACCCTCACATTCACTTTCACTTGTCACACAATTCAAGACCTGCTCCGCAGTAATTCTGGCGTTGAAGCACACCCGGGAGGCATTCGGCCTCACCCAGTGAGGCCTGTTGATGAAACATGTCACCAACAAGGTTGGTGAGTGAGAGCTTGCTAAAGAATCTAATCAGATTCTCTATGCTTGCTCTTCTTGTAAGAAGGCACACACTTTTGTTGTTTACATGAATTACATATTGTTGGACCTATGTCCTAGGGGTAGCTTGACCTAAGGTCAACAGGCTTGCATCTCCATCAGGCCTCTCGTGCGTGCATCCTACTCAGCTCGCAATCTTGCGCAGCACCACCCAAAAAGGACACTACACCGTTTAAATGTAGAAGTTACTAAAAACTTTATCTCAATTTGTTTTCATTTAAAACATGTTTCAATTAGACCTTACAACCTGCACAATTTTCAGTACATTTTCTTAAGAATGTTTCTCTTATCTGGCGGCAAAACCCATCTTTACATTACAGATAAACTTTTCATTCAATGTTTAAAAACTTAACCCACTGTCTCTTTTCAGACTGGCATTCCCAGGTATGTCTTGACCACCCAACATGAAACGTTATTTCCAACTTGGCACCCCTTTACCACCTTCCCTGGGGCCTATGCACAGCACCTGAACTTTAGGATGTCTCCCAGCAGCTTAATTGCATATCATTTACTATTGCCTTCCTTTATAATCATGGTAACAGTCCTGGCAGTTAGAAACTAATAAACATTTCAAACATTTCATTTCATCACAATAATGCATAGGCTTTAATCTCCTCGAGGTCTGTGCGTGTTTCTTAAGGATCTCGGCTTCCCAGAAAATAGAAATAACAGGGATATTTATAACGCACCCTAAGCTCAACTGTGGGCCTCGCAGAACTCTCTCTCCCCCTCCCCTCTCTACCAGGCCCTGCTTACGGTACAGTCTTGATTTCCTCCGTGCTCGGTGTCCCGTCGGTACTGGAGCTGCTGTCCCCTCACACCATGGGAGACAGACCCGTTCCTTAGCGCGGAATCCTTTCCCCAGGGACGGCGGGTATCCGGGAACTTCTCAGAGTTCCCACCCCACAACTGCTGGAACAGTGCCTCACTCCGAACTTCCACAGAGTTCCCGCCCCACAACTGCTGGAACAGTGCCTCCCTCCGCTACGGCTTCCTGACAGCCAGCCGCGGTGAACTGAAGTGGGGGCCCTGGAGGTTTCTCGTACTCCTCTCCGAACACCAATGCACAGCGCAGTCTTCCTCACTCACGTCGGCGAAGGGGCGGCGTTTCGGCCCCTCTTCACGTGATCGGAGGACGGACCCGCCCCTCCCTTCCTCCGGCTTCCTGAAGTGACTCTCCTCACGCTGTCAGCGGCGTCGCCGACCCCCTGCTCTCCTCCTACTTCCGCCCACGGGGCACCACAAGTCCACCCAAAGGACCACCAGACACCCGACGATCCCGGGGTGGCGATGGGGTCCGCTTCAGGGAGGAACTCGTCGCAGGTATTTTTCAGTGGGGGGGGGGGGGTCTGGCGCTGCACTTGCGCTACCGGGTAGGCTCCGGGACAGTTAGACAGAATGGCTTAGTCCTCTTGCTACGGCTGCGGTCCGCTCCTCAACAATTAAAGGTAAAGGAGTTACCGCCAAGGCCAGTCTACTTGTCAACGAGGGGCGACCAGGGAGGTACTTAGAATAAGTTGGTCCTGGGCCACAAGGCTAGTCCCCCTTCATGGCCTCCCGACCTTGATGAAAATTCCAGAACTACGATACTCCTCCAGTTCACTGCCTACTCCCAGGGACCGGTCGCAAGGTCAGGGGTGATGTCACTAGGTTCAGGACTCTGTGCAGATCTGTGGACCTGTCTGGTCCCCTCTAAGTACAACCACCTCCTCACACAGGCGCCTTACTCCTGAACCTTCCGCAGTTCTAACCTCTCCTAAAATGGCCGCCCTGCTGTCACCTCTATTTATCACCTTGGACCTGACTTGCTAGAGAGGTCCAGAAGGTTCTAGAACCTCCCATAGCAGTCATGGTCCAGGTGCTGAGGTGACAGTTGGAACCACCATTTTGCGAATCTCACCTTCCTCGCCTATTTACCTCAGTGGAGCACCTTGCGCCTCTCCCTCAGGCAGTGAGGGTGAGGCGCCCAGAACCTCTACATCAGTACCCAAAAAAAGTTTGGTAGACAGAAAAAAATTGAGAAGGGGTCAGGGGACAAAAATAATAATTAAGGAGGGAACTGCCAAAGGGGTGACAGGTCTAACACGCGTCCCCCCCAGCTGAAAGTGGGGAGAGCTACCCAACCCCTTGGGAGTCCTCTTCACTAAGGCGGAAATACCTGGAGAGACCGTCAGCATTGGCATGGTCCACTCCTGGGCGATGTTCCACCCTAAAGTCCATCCCCTGTAGGGAAATGGACCACCTCAACAGCTTGGGATTCTCGCCCCTCATTTGCATCAGCCACCTGAGGGGCCGGTGGTCGGTCTGAACCAGGAAGTGCGAGCCAAACAGGTATGGCCGCAACTTCTTCAGAGCCCACACCACCGCAAAAGCCTCCCTCTCAATTGCACTCCACCTCTGTTCCCGGGGGAGTAGCCTCCTAGATAGGAAAACCACCGGTTGGTCTAGACCATCGTCATTGAGCTGCGACAGCACTGCCCCAATACCGTGCTCCGACGCGTCTGTCTGGACAATGAACTCCTTGGCAAAGTCAGGGACCCTGAGAACAGGTGCCGCACACATGGCCTCTTTCAAGGTGTCAAAAGCTTGTTGACATCCCTCGGTCCAGATTACCCGTCGAGGGTGCTTTTTGGAAGTGAGCTCAGTCAAGGGGGCCACAATGGTACCGTATCCCTTGACAAAGCGTCGGTAGTAACCAGTGAGGCCCAAGAAGGCCCGGACCTCTGTCTGTGTCTTGGGGGGTTCCCAGGCCATGATAGTTTCGATCTTGGCCTCGAGGGGCTGCACCTTGCCCCGACCCACCAAGTGACCGAGGTACACTACCGACCCCTGCCCGATCTGGCACTTACTGGCTTTGATCGTCAGACCTGCCTGCTGCAAAGCCTGAAGAACAGCCTGAAGGTGACTCAAATGGTCCTCCCAGCTGCGGCTGAAGACAGCGATGTCATCCAGGTACGCAACTGAAAAGGCTTCCATTCCAGAGAGGACCTGGTTCACCAATCGCTGGAACGTAGCAGGGGCGTTCTTGAGCCCGAAGGGCATCACACAGAACTGGTAGTGACCCTCGGGTGTGGAGAAGGCTGACCTTTCCTTGGCTCCATCCGTCAGGGAAATCTGCCAGTACCCAGATGTGAGGTCAAAGGTACTGAGATATTGGGCAGCTCCCAACCGGTCAATGAGCTCATCCGCCCTCGGGATAGGATGAGCATCCGTCTTTGTCACTGAATTCAGTCCCCTATAATCCACACAGAACCGGAGTTCTGGGGTAGTGCCCGGTGGGGCAGCTTTAGGTACCAGTACTACCGGACTGGACCAGGGACTACTTGAAGGCTCAATCACTCCTAGCTCTAGCATCTTGATAACTTCCTCATGGATGCTAGCCTTCACCTTATCCGACAGTCGGTAGGACTTGGACTTCACAGGTGGGCTGTCCCCTGTGTCCACGTCATGGGTACACAGATGAGTCCTTCCCGGGATAAGGGAGAACAAGGAAGCAAACTGCTCCAGTACCTGGCGACAGTCCTTCCGTTGTTCAGGAGTTAGTGACGGAGAAAGGATCACTCCCTCCACCGATCCATCCTTCTCTTGGGACGCAAACAGATCGGGAAGAGGTTCACTTTCCTCTTCCTCTGACCCATCAGTCACCATCATTAACGTGACCTCGGGTCTCTCTTGGTGAGGCTTGAGGCGGTTGACATGGAGCACCCGATGGGGCTGCCTGGGGGTCTTAAGATCTACCACGTAGGTAACCTTGCCCTTTTTCTCAACCACCTCAAAGGGACCTGACCAGCGATCCTGGAGGGCGCTAAGCTCTCCAGGTTCCATCACCCACACCTTCTGGCCAGGCTCCAGCTCCACCGGGTGAGCATTTCGGTCATACCATTCCTTCATGACCGTCTGGCTGGCTTCTAGGTTTTCAGAAGCTTGCTTCCACAACCTAGCCATTTGGCTACGAAAGGCCAGCATGTAGCTCACCACATCTGGGGGAAGTTTTCGGGGAGTCTTTTCCCATCCATCCTTCACCAGGCTGAGGGGTCCACGCACAGGGTGCCCGTACAACAGCTCGAAGGGGCTGAAGTCCACTCCCTTCTGTGGTACCTCCCTGTAAGAAAACAGCAAACAAGGTAGGAGGACGACCCATTTCCTCCGCAGGCTCTCGGGCAGACTCCGGATCATGCCCTTTTAGGTTTTATTAAACCTTTCCACCAGACCATTAGTCTGGGGGTGATAAGGGGTGGAGAACCGGTAGGTAACTCCACACTCCTTCCACATAGCCCGCATGTATGCCGACATGAAGTTGGTACCTCTGTCCGACACCACTTCCTTGGGGAATCCCATCCGGGTAAAAATTCCCATAAGGGCCCGTGCCACCGCAGGTGCAGTAATGGTCCTCAGAGGGATAGCCTCTGGGTACCGTGTGGCATGATCCACCAGAACCAGGATAAACCTGTGACCGGCAGACGTTGGTGGATTCAATGGCCCGACAATGTCGATGCCCACCCTTTCAAAGGGGGTACCAACGACAGGCAGTGGTTCCAGGGGAGCCTTCAGCTTCACCCCTGTTTTCCCACTAGCTTGGCAGGTTACACACGTCCTACAAAAAGTATCGGACGTAATCCTCATCTGAGGCCAGTAAAAATGAGGGACAAGTCGAGCAAAGGTCTTGTCTTGTCCCAAGTGTCCTGCCAAGGGTATTTCGTGAGCCAGTCCTAATAGGAAGGCTCGGTAACGCTGGGGAACTACCAAGGCCCGGGATGAACCATGCACCGGAGCCTTGGGTTCGCTATACAGGAGTCCATCTGCCCAGTATATGTGGAAGTTCCCCGAATCGTTACCCGCTGCCTGGGCTTCGGCCTGCCGCCGTAAACCCTCAAGGGTAGGGCACTCCTTCTGGGCCCGACAAAACTCTTCCCTAGTAGGTCCTCCCTCCACCTGCCAATCTGCAGGGGTCGGTAAGCCCTCCAGGGAAGTTACATCCCCCTCCGTAGACTCCGGGACCACTTCAGTTACCCCATCCACGTTTGGAGGGTTAGATGCCGGGGCAGGCTTCCCCCGACCCCGTTTACCCTTTCCGGCAGCTGGTTGGGCCTTTGTCCCAGGCTCCAACCTCTGTGATTCCCCTCTTCGGGTAGTCATGGACCGAGTGTGGGCACACGTCCACTCAGGGGTCCCCAACATTTCCATGTGGGCCCTGAACTCAACCTCCTTCCACGCCGAGTGTTCAAGGTCATTTCCCAACAGGCAGTCGACCGGCATGGCAGGGCTGATCGCAACTCGTAGAGGACCCGCAACCCCTCCCCACTAGGGAACCTGGGCCACCGGATAGTGACCCTCTCGGTTGTCAGCCATCACAACCGGGTGGACTACATTGGGGACCACCTGCTCTGGGGACACCAGCTGACTCCTTACCATAGTCATGCTGGCTCCTGTGTCCCTCAGAGCCTCCACCCTCTGGGCATTGATGGTGACCCATTGCCTGTACTTAGTAGTATTCGAGGGCATCTGGGTCTTAGGAACCATCTCACAATCCCCTAAGGACACTAAGGTTAGCCCTGCCCACTCACCTCCCTTATCTAGGGGCAACTCCTCCCCGAGCACTACACTCGCCACCCCAGGGGTCTTTCCTCCAATGGGAGGGTGTGGTCTCTTGGGACACTTGCCATCCCCCTTATAGTGCCCAACCTCACCACACTCATAACATCGGACAACCCTAGGCTGCTGACCACGGTCAGGATAAGGGGGTTTGTGGAGACCAACCTTAGGAGGGAATCCTACTTCCTTCCCTGGTGAACTCTTTTGGGGGGCTTTAGAGAACTCCCTCTTTTTGTCTCCCCCTCCTTCTTCTGGGGGGCGCCCTGTCCAGCCCCTTGGAAATTCCCTCCAGTCCCTTTTGAGGATACCCGGGTACTCGCCCAGATATCCGCCTCCTCTGCAAGCTTCCTGGGATTGGTCAGCTTGCTGTCTACCAGGTGCTGACGCAGCTCCGGAAAACTTTTCTCGAGGAGGTGCTCCTTTAAAATTAAATTGTACAGTCCCTCATAGTCCTTGACATCACTGCCCTGCACCCAGCCCTCTAAGGCCTTCCTGGCATAGTCCAAGAAGTCCACCCAATTCTGAGTGGTCAACTTCTGACTGCCCCAAAACCTCTGCCTGAATTTTTCAGGGGTCAGTCCAAATTTCCTTACTAGGGCTACCTTCATGATGGGGTACCTGGTCTGGTCTGGCTGTTCTAGCGCCAACAAGGCATCCCTCCCCACCGGAGGCATATACCTATACAGGCCACCCCCCCACTGGGCTTCGGGGACCCCATGGGCTCTTAGAGAAACCTCATAGGCAGCCAGCCATTTTACAATGTCATCCCCTATACCATAGCTAGCAACCACATCTTTGGGCAGGTAGGGCCTGGACTCTCTCGGGACTTCTCTCGGTATGCTGCCACCATTAGGACTGCTGGGGGTTCCAAGTTGAAGGGCTTTGAGCTCCAACTCTTTTAAGTGAAGCTCATGGAGGAACCTCCTCTCCTCCCTCTCCTTTTCCAACCGGGCCAGATCCATTCTAAGCTGCCTCTCTTCCCTTCGGTCTGCTAGGTCAGCAGAGGACAAGCTCCCCCCTGAGGCGCTACTTCCCACCCTTGATTGGGCCCTGGACCCAACGTCCATATTACCGCTCCCAGGGTGAAGAAGGACTTCCGGTTCTTCTAGGAGACCTGGTCCTGGTTCCTCCTCCCGTTTCCCGCTAGGGTGGGCCATAACCCAGGCTCTTAAGCTTGCCTGGAGCTCTGTCTTCTTCGCCCCCTGCTTAAAGAATACCCCCCGTTCTTGGCAGAACTCCTTCAATTGGGCCGCTGTATACTCCTCCAGTCTACCCAATTCGAATTCCATCCTACCAGATGGGACCCCAACACAGTTAACAAGAACTTTACTCAAGAAAGGGAATATACACAGGACAATTTCAAAAATCCTCCAATTAAAAAACAATCTGGAGAAAACTCCAGCCAAAACAATCCAGTGTAGGTGGCGATGCGCGCAAAACTGCTACTAAGCGGATGCAAGCACTGAAGAAGGATCCCACCGCTGAGCACCAATTTGTTGGACCTATGTCCTAGGGGTAGCTTGACCTAAGGTGAACAGGCTTACATCTCCATCAGGCCTCTTGTGCGTGCATCCTACTCAGCTCGCAATCTTGCGCAGCACCACCCAAAAAGGACACTACACCGTTTAAATGTAGAAGTTACTAAAAACTTTATCTCAATTTATTTCATTTAAAACATGTTTCAATTAGACCTTACAACCTGCACAATTTTCAGTACATTTTCTTATGAATGTTTCTCTTATCTGGCGGCAAAACCCATCTTTACATTACAGATAAACTTTTCATTCAATGTTTAAAAACTTAACCCACTGTCTCTTTTCAGACTGGCATTCCCAGGTATGTCTTGACCACCCAACATGAAACGTTATTTCCAACTTGGCACCCCTTTACCACCTTCCCTGGGGCCTATGCACAGCACCTGAACTTTAGGATGTCTCCCAGCAGCTTAATTACCTATCATTTACTATTGCCTTCCTTTATAATCATGGTAACAGTCCTGGCAGTTAGAAACTAATAAACATTTCAAACATTTCATTTCATCACAATAATGCATAGGCTTTAATCTCCTCGAGGTCTGTGCGTGTTTCTTAAGGATCTCGGCTTCCCAGAAAATAGAAATAACAGGGATATTTATAACGCACCCTAAGCTCAACTGTGGGCCTCGCAGAACTCTCTCTCCCCCTCTCCTCTTTACCAGGCCCTGCTTACGGTACAGTCTTGATTTCCTCCGTGCTCTGTGTCCCGTTGGTACTGGAGCTGCTGTCCCCTCACACCATGGGAGACAGACCCGTTCCTTAGCGCGGAATCCTTTCCCCAGGGACGGCGGGTATCCGGGAACTTCTCAGAGTTCCCGCCCCACAACTGCTGGAACAGTGCCTCACTCCGAACTTCCACAGAGTTCCCGCCCCACAACTGCTGGAACAGTGCCTCCCTCCGCTACGGCTTCCTGACAGCCAGCCGCGGTGAACTGAAGTGGGGGCCCTGGAGGTTTCTCGTACTCCTCTCCGAACACCAATGCACAGCGCAGTCTTCCTCACTCACGTCGGCGAAGGGGCGGCGTTTCGGCCCCTCTTCACGTGATTGGAGGACGGACCCGCCCCTCCCTTCCTCCGGCTTCCTGAAGTGACTCTCCTCACGCTGTCAGCGGCGTCGCCGACCCCCTGCTCTCCTCCTACTTCCACCCACGGGGCACCACAAGTCCACCCAAAGGACCACCAGACACCCGACGATCCCGGGGTGGCGATGGGGTCCGCTTCAGGGAGGAACTCGTCGCAGGTATTTTTCAGTGGGGGGGGGGTCTGGCGCTGCACTTGCGCTACCGGGTAGGCTCCGGGACAGTTAGACAGAATGGCTTAGTCCTCTTGCTACGGCTGCGGTCCGCTCCTCAACAATTAAAGGTAAAGGAGTTACCGCCAAGGCCAGTCTACTTGTCAACGAGGGGCGACCAGGGAGGTACTTAGAATAAGTTGGTCCTGGGCCACAAGGCTAGTCCCCCTTCATGGCCTCCCGACCTTGATGAAAATTCCAGAACTACGATACTCCTCCAGTTCACTGCCTACTCCCAGGGACCGGTCGCAAGGTCAGGGGTGATGTCACTAGGTTCAGGACTCTGTGCAGATCCGTGGACCTGTCTGTTCCCCTCTAAGTACAACCACCTCCTCACACAGGCGCCTTACTCCTGAACCTTCCGCAGTTCTGACCTCTCCTAAAATGGCCGCCCTGCTGTCACCTCTATTTATCACCTTGGACCTGACCTGCTAGAGAGGTCCAGAAGTTTCTAGAACCTCCCATAGCAGTCATGGTCCAGGTGCTGAGGTGACAGTTGGAACCACCATTTTGCGAATCTCACCTTCCTCGCCTATTTACCTCAGTGGAGCACCTTGCGCCTCTCCCTCAGGTAGTGAGGGTGAGGCGCCCAGAACCTCTACATCAGTACCCAAAAAAAGTTTGGTAGACAGAAAAAAATTGAGAAGGGGTCAGGGGACAAAAATAATAATTAAGGAGGGAACTGCCAAAGGGCTGACAGGTCTAACACATATATACTGCCCCAAGGGGCTCATAACATTGATTATTCACCAGTGCCTACTACACACCTAAGAGAGCACAGTACCATGTAACTATCAGGCACATACCAACCATAAGTAAGCTAGCATGAGGATTAAGGGAATGCGTGCGTGCGTTAGGAGTGTACCATGTAGAGCAAACCCGACCCGAACCCCCTGCTCCCACCCTCTGCCAGCTAAGGTAATGCTGGGACCTGCTGCTGAGTCTCTGCGAGAGGAAGTAGAGAGGCCTGTATTATGCCACATATGTGGTGTGGACGGAGGGACTGTGTTCTCTGCTCCACACTCCGGCCACACACCGCTTGGCTAGAAGGAGGATGATGGAGATGAATTGCCTGATGCCCCGCTCCACAGCCATGGTGCAGCCCAGCAAGGCCATCTTCAGGGAAGGTGTAAGGGCGATTCCTACTATATCTGAATGAGTGCGAAAAACCTTGTTCCAAAATGTGTGGATACAAGCGCATTGCCAGGCCTTGTGGGCAAAGTCAGCTTCTGGTGCATCACCATGCGTGCAACGGGGAATCCATTCTCAGTTTGATCTCAAAGAGGTGAAGAGATGTGTGGTACATGCGGTGGAGGAATTTGAAGTGCAATAGTCGGAGCTGGCCATTGGGACAGAGTTCCCTTACCTGGGCACAGCAGTATGCCTATTCCTTATGAACTGTGGCTCCCAGATATGCTTCCCGCTGCACTCCAGCCTGCGGAATTGTGACAGGGACTTCAGATTGTATGGTGATGTAGAGTTCAGTCACCACATGCCTTGAGATGGAGCAGTGCAAGCAAGGGTCAGAGTTTTGGAGGTGGAGGGCTCTGGGGAAACGTGGGGTAGTTCTCTCTGCATAGCACCCAGAGATGGTCATATGTGAGCGCATCAAGAGAGGAGAAGCTGTCCTGAATGGACATTGATGCGTAGTCTAGGAAAGTGCCCCCCCCGATAGACGTCGCCCATGTTGTCAATGCCCCAGGCCCACAAGTGCTATAGGGCAGCTTTTTCCTCTGGTAGAATGGCCATGAGGCAATGAGTGATGGGCTGCTTCAAAGTATACAGAATCAAGCGTCTTTATTTCACTTTCAGTTAAATGCATATAAAATAATACACAAACCTTCAATGATAAATACATGCAAGTTAAACTAATCAGTTAGAAACACTTTCTTTTACGTTACGGAATTTCCTGTATATTTGTAAGCACTTCAAGGGCTGCATAGAAATGAAGAGAGCTTGAAAATGAGCCACATAAACAAAGTCATGCTTCCAGGCCATCATAATTTACAAGTACTTGATGCATTTGCGACCCCTTGGGAATTAAGCCATGGACCCCTACGATGGTGTACCCCACAGTTTGAGACCTCTGGCCTAAAGTGACCTGCTGAGGGGTGGGGGAGTAGGGCTGAGCAGTAGGGTGAGGGGGCAGTTGTCACTAGTAGACACAATACTTTGGGGGCAACTAGCAGAAACAGAAGAAAGGTAAACTAGGACAGAGCATAGAAATGAGGGACAGAAATGAAGCAGGTGTGCATCTTAACTTTGTCTTGTGTGAGACCGCATGCTTCCATCAGTTTGTTTCTTTTGCTTTCTTGCCCTAAGTGTGCCAGGATTGCCCAGACGTGGGTCCTGGGCTCACTGTGCCACTGGAATCAAGCTGTCCTGGCTGAAGAGGGGTGAAACCCCGATACCGGTCCAAGGATGTTTGTTCCAGGGAGGACCTGGCTTGGTAGTTCGGGCTGGACTGTTCCCAAGAGGCACATGGTCATGACTGATTTGCATGTGGCCAGGTCTAAACTGGGGTGGCATGGTGAGCAAAAGAATGATGGATTTAACCCAGATCTCTTGACTGGGGGGGAATGTTTTGATTTGTTCTGCATTCCGTCCATCAATTTGTGTCTTTTGCTTTCTCGCCATAAGTGTGCCAGGTATGCCCCGACGTGGGTCCTGGGCTCACTGTGCCAATGGAATCCAGCTATCCTTGCTGAAGAGGGGTGAAACCCCAAACCAGTCCTAGGATGCTCGTTTCCGGTCCAGGGAGGACCTGGCTTGGCAGTTCGGACTGGACTGTTCCCATGAGGCACAGGGTCAAGACTGATTTACATATGGCTAGGGCTAAACTGGGGTGGCATGGTGAGCAAAAGAATGATGGATTTTACCCAGATCTCCTGACTGGGCGTGAATGTTTTGATTTGTTGTGCATTCTGTCCATCAATTTGTATTTTTGCTTTCTCGCCCTAAGTGCACCAGGTATGCCCAGACGTGGGTCTTGGGCTCACTGTGCCACTGGAATCAAGCTATCATGGCTGAAGAGGGGTGAAACCCCAAAACCAGTCTTTGGTTTTTTGTGTCCGGTCCAGGGAGGACCTGGCTTGACAGTTCGGGCTGGACTGTTCCCATGAGGCACTGGGTCAAGACTAATTTGCATATGGCCAGGTCTAAACTGGGGTGGCATGGAGAGCAAAAGAATGATAGATTTAACCCAGATGTCTTGACTGAGGTTGACTGTTTTGATTTGTTCTGCATTCCGTCCATCAATTTGTGTCTTTTGCTTTCCCGCCCTAAGTGCACCAGGTATGCCCAGAAGTGGGTCCTGGGCTCACTGTGCCACTGGAATCAAGCTGTCATGGCTGAAGAGGGGTGAAACTCTGAAACCGGTCATAGGATGTTGGTTTCCGGTCCAGGGAGGACCTGGCTTGGCAGTTCGGACTGGACTGTTCCCATGAGGCACAGGGTCAAGACTGATTTGCATATGGCCAGGTCTAAACTGGGGTGGCGTGAGCAAAAGAATGATGGATTTAACCCAGATCTCTTGACTGGGAGTGAATGTTTTGATTTGTTCTGCCTTCCGTCCAACAATTTGTGTCGTTTGGTTTCTCGCCCTAAGTGCGCCAGGTATGCCCAGATGTGGGTCCTGGACTCACTGTGCCACTGGAATCAAGCTATCCTGGCTGAAGAGGGGTGAAACCCAGCAACTGGTCCTAAGATGCTTGTTTCTGGTCTAGGGAGGACCTGGCTTGGCAGTTCGGGTTGGACTGTTCCCATTAAGCACAGGGTCAAGACTGATTTGCATATGGCCAGGTCTAAACTGGGGTGGCATGGTGAGCAAAAGAATGATGGATTTAACCCAGATCTCTTGTCTGGGACTGAATGTTTTGATTTGTTCTGCATTCCGTCCATCAATGTGTGTCTTTTGCTTTCTCGCCGAGAATCCCCTGGCTTTTCTCTTAATGGCTATAATTTAATATTTGTTTACAAAGAACAAATATCTGACAAGACAAACTATTTTGCTTTTTATAAATATTTTATTTTGGAAAGATGATTACAATACAACCAGATGTGCTGATATATCTGTCAGTATATTAAAAAAATACATTACACATAGGTCCTGGTCCTAATAATAATGTATCCATTCAGAATTCGATCTTCATGATCTTCTCCAGAACCATCCATGTAACTGATGACAGAAAAATGTTCTCCCAACCCTCTCCATCTGCCTTATACCCAGCCCATTCCATAAAGTGGGCGTGCCAAAAAAAGAGGGAATAGAAAGGACCCCCTAGCCACTATCCTCTAACACATACCCTCTGCTCTCATTCCATCACCTAAAAAAAAACAATAATTTTCGGTAATCCTTGTTACCACCTACCAATAGTGTCAGTGCTTACCCTCTGACCACCCACACCCTGAAGGTACAGTCTCTCCAGTTCCTGTGGTATATGGCACATCTATTCATCCTAATGTCCTATTGTGCAATCATGCTTCCCATTGACTAACTTTCCTCATTTTCGTAACCCATTCCTCGAAACTTGTGATAATAATAGGTTTCCAATAGGTGGTGATCAATGATGGCGCAATTAACATTGTAAAAAAAACTACATTTCCAACCTGTTGTTTTTCTTGGTTTGGGGAGTCAATCAGTCCCAGGAGAGATATTCTCGAAGAGGGGAGAATGGTCCCTTGTACTGTCCTACTAACCGCTCTAAATATTCTTGCCCAAAAAAGCTATAGGAAACTACAGACCAAAACATATGTAGCCATCCCCCTCAAGACCACACTTTGGACAATTCCAGTGGAAGTGAGTATAGCATTGAATCATTTAAAAACACCATATGTTGGAAATGTGCACCCCTACAGCAAGTATGGCTCAAGTCGGAGTATTGCTCTAAGTGATGATCATCTAGACCTATCCCTGCATGCTGCTCCCATTTAGTTCTCATTGCTACTACCAACTTGTTTGGCTTGGGACTAGGCTCTTGGTACCAAAAACTAAGAGACAGATTCACTCTCTCCTTTCTGAACAAGTTTGTTACCACCTTTCTGCAGGAGGTGATATTGTTCCTAATAATAGTAGCAAGCACTGCTTTAATTTGGACCTACATAAAGAAATTATATATTGATTATCAATTGCCTTGCCAAAACACAACACCTGGGGGGACTTAGGACTGGAACCATAGTAAAAAACCCCTGTCTTCGATGTATTGAAATCTAACCATGTCTGTATTATCCCTGTTGGACTTGGCCCTTTTTGCAGGGTCATCCCCGAACTTTTTGCCTTCCTCCTGTATTTTTTCTGACCTGTTGTTGGCTGTTTTATGACTCTGGGCACTTTATCACTGCTGATCAGTGCTAAAGTGCATATGCTCTCTATTGTAAATTGATGTATGGATTAGTGACTCCATGATTGGATTATTTAATTTACTGGTCAGACCCTAGTATAGTGCAGCATGGGTGCCCAGGGCTTGCAAATCAAATGCTGTTAGTGGGCTTGCAGCCCTGGTTGTGCCACCCACAGAAGCAGCCTGTAAAAGGGTGTCTCAGTTCTGCCATTGCAGAGCCTGTGTGCAGTCTGGTACTGTCATGTTGACTGGGCAAGTGCACCCACTTGCCAGTCCTTAAACCTTCCCTTTTCTTCATATCAGACACCCCTATGGCAGGCCCAAGGGCAGGGTGCATTATAAGCATAAGGTAGGACATGCCCTGGTGTGTGTGGCATGTCCTAATAGTGAATTACAGCCATTTTCGTTTTTCACTATTGCAAGGCAACCTGTTCCCCATAGGCCAGAATAGGCAGTTTGATTATTACATTTTATAATCCTAACTTACTCAGGGAACTAGGTAGAAATTCGACTTTAGTATGTCTGAACTCAGAATGATAAAATGCATCTTTTAGTGAAGTTGGTTTTAACATTCTGTGTTTGAAAATACCACGTTTAGAAAGTAGGTATTTTCTTGTCTAACCATCCAAGCCTGCCTCTGCTAGGTTGTGTATTCCTTGTCTGAAGTTTGAGTGACAGGGGCTGGGGGATTCCAGGAGACAGGGTGAGTCAGCACAGGGCTGAATAGAGAGATCTGCATCTAGATGGGTGAGAGGAGTTGCACCTGGGACCTGAATAGGGCGGTGCCTTCCCTCCACAATGCTGGCTCCACCTCCTGTGGTGCGTCTGATGTCCATGGCCTGCACTTGGAAAGGAAAGAAGGAGTCTTGTCAACAAAGTGTTCCAGGACTTACCAGAACTGGTTTGGACTAGGCAAAGGCGTCTCTGCCTTCAGAGAACAAAGAGAAACTGTGTATGAAAAGGGGGACCCAGACCCCAGAACTTTAGATCACTTTTGGGAAAAAAGAAGAAACCTTTGCTGAGGAGAGGAACCAGAGAGACTGAGGAGAGACTATCCCTAAGTTGAGTGCTGTTTTGGGGATTGGCCTGCAGTGGTTGCCTGACTGCCAAAGAAAGGAGAGAGGAACTTTGTGTGTACTTTCATCAACTTGTGAAGGATCTCCAAGGGCTTGAGATAGAGCTTGCCTCCTGCTGAAGTCACAGGGACAACAGACTTCACCAACCAGATCCCCAAGGTTCTTTTGGAAGTGCCTGCTGCTGTGCTGGGCTTTCTGAGGGATTGCGTGTCGCAAGGAGCTGGAAGCGTGACGCACGAAGAAGTGTGTCGCCGAACTGCCGCTGATGCTTCACAACGCGAAAGCGCCTCGCATTGCCGGAGAAGAGGATCGACGTCGCACCAGATGCCGCCACATCATCGGAGAAGACTGTCGCAGCCGCTGTCGTCGCATCACTGGGAAAGCGTGTCGCCTCTGCAGTTATCGCATCGTTGCCGAAGCGCCTCGCATCGCCGGAGAAGAGGATCGACGTGGCATCAGACGCCGCCGCATCACCGGGAACCGTGTCGCAAGACCTGTCACGGCTCAGAAGAGTCGTTGAGTCGCAGCACGGCCGTCGGGCGTGCACGCATTTTGTTGCATCAAGAAGACAATGTCATCTTTGTTTCATTGCACCGGATCTTCATCGCATCATGGCGTTGCGGGCCGAATTGCCACGAAAGCGCAGTTAGAAATCAATGCATCACCTTCCCTCGCACAGAAGAACGGATGCATCCCCTACGCATCAGTAGGGACACGACGCATCACCGTTCTTGCGTGTAAGGAACCGACGCATCACCTTCCCTGCAACACTTTCGTTGTATAGCGTTAGGCATCCAAAGGTACATTGAACTTAAAGTGTTGCATTTACCATCTTAAGAGAACTAAGCTATTTCTACCAATTTTAAAGTACAGTATTGTGGATTTTTGTCGTTTGTGGTCTTGTGATAAGTCGATATAAAAGAGACGTATTTTTATACTACAACTTGAGTGGTTTGCGTCTGTAGTGTTGTCACTGGGTTACTGTATGTGTTCACAAATGCTTTACACACTGCCTGTCTGCTCGTGCCAAGCTACCAAAGGGTGAGCAGGGGTTATTTTAGGAGTGTACCCCCTTACCCTGACTAGACGCAAGGGTCCCTATTTGGTCAAAGGTACCTACCTCTGCCAACAAGAGACCCCCAAATCTAACAAACCCCTTGGACAAACCAGGAGACAGAGAACTGCAATAGCATAACTGTGCTATGGCATTGATATTAGGCATGCCCTGACTTGAAGAGATAATCTACCACTGAGTCCACATTTGTGTGAGTGCCTTATATCACACTTTTTTGGGAGATTTAGGTTTTTTCTCATACCAGGGGAGGTCTTACGTATTCAAGTGTTCCGACATCAAACTCAAAATAGAATGATTAAATCTGGAAATCACTACTGACAGGCGGCACAGCTGCAAAACTGAATATGTCATTTGATATAGCCGCAGGTCTGGAAAACCCAGCCCGCACTTGCTGTGATGCACTTGTAGAATTTTCTGCTTAACCAGCATGCGCTTCCGGTTCCACACAAACATAGATCAAATCTGATACAGCTTTGCAAAGCACGAATAATTCATTTTATGGGAAACGGCCTAAAAGAGAAACAAAAACAGGTGAAGGATCGATATCTTAATAAGTGCAATCCTGCCTATTATCGATAGCGGGAGGTGCCTCCAGGTTGCCAGAAGGTTGGTGTCAGACTTAGCAATACAAATCTTATCTTATGCATTGGTACTGAACCCATCCCCTCCACGCTCTCCCTTTGCATCTAGAGGTGTGCAACTGCCAGAAAGACGCGCAGGGAGGAGGGGCTGTTTTGGGCTCCTTATCCGTATTCGGATCTGTTGTCGAACCTTGTGGAGAGAACAGACCTTGCTACATAAGTCCTGACTTGCATATTGAATCATCCCATAGGCCTTGTTGACTGGCCAGGTCCTCTGTCGATTAAGTACTTGCGATCAAGTGGAGATACGCTATGGCTTTAGGGAAGAATCAGCTGGCGTCTCGGGTCTTGCCATTTCTTGCTTCTTGGCGTGGTGTGTGTGTGTTCTGAGATGCTACTGGGGAGAAACTCTTGAGAAGTAGATTAAAACATGCACAGTCAATCTTACACAAACTTCCTCTTTTGGGTTTCTGACAACATTTGCCAAAAAATAGACTCCTAAACAAAACGTCACATGTGAATCCACACTTACAAGGTAATAAGCGTGCTTGTTCTGTTAAATTCCAGCAATGTTTTAATCACACCATTCTACTCTTTGAGTTTCACTCTTTAATGATTCATGTTTGTCTTTTACTCTTTTTTTAATTAAAAATTACGGTAAGAAATAAAAAAAAAAATACGCTAAGTGCTTACTAAAAATGGTATTTTCTTTTTAGGCTGACAAACTGCAGATAGACTCCATATAAAGCGTGGCATGAAGGCAAGAAGATCCTGGATGGTCCGAGTGCTAGCAGGAGATTCCACGGTTGCAGGTAAGTGGAGAGATACTTTCTCACCAGAGTTTTTGAGGCAAAGAACATGCAAAGTCCTGAGTGCGGTTTAAATAGCACCACGCCCAAGATGGCCACAGGGATTTGCCGAATTCTCGCGAGAGTTTGGCAAATCTCATGGTAATAGATACAGCTCTGCTCGTAATGAGATCGGTCAACGCAAGGCCCTGCTGCCCACAGTACAATGGTCACAATACAGTTCCAAGCAGCGCCAGAGGCTGCTGGCCATAGTATAATGTTCATAACCAAGTCCAGGCATTCCCTGTTTAACACAGAATTCTCAAAAGGGTGCTTGGGGGCCGAGATTACTTAGCACCAATCAGGAACGTTTCTAGGTGCCAGATGCGCTGACACTGGTGCTACCTGCTATAATCTTGGACCCCTCCTGAGGCTTGAGCCGGGAGGTAGAATTTTAACTGTTGTGCCTATTGTATGACTTTCGCTGTGTGTGCAATTGTCGCTGACTACAAACGCTTTGCATTACAACACGAGCTGCATATTTTAGACGCCGATATTTTTATAAAATCACAAATTGCGTAAATCACTTTGGAATTACTCTAGCACTTACCCTACCCCTGCTAATTACTCCCCGCGCACTTGCCGCCAGTAATAGCCGATTTTAGGGCTGTTTTACCGAGCAGAAGGGCAGTAGCGCTCCCTCACGGCAGACATCTTTGTGGGAGGCGGGGCTGGTTGAGCGCTCTAGCCTTTACTACAAAAGGATACGGATATCCTCCGCGTTAGCGGACGCGTGCAGTGGACGCGCCTCGCCAGCGCCGGAGTCACGCCAGAGTCAGCCCGTCTGCGCCCGTCCGCGCCTCGGACGCGCCACGCACCATGGCACCCCTCCATTCAGGTACCAAGGATTTAGTTACATGCCCCCCTATAACTGAGGCACAAAGTGACACGATCAGCCACTTACGCCTAAATTACTCTTCGGAATGTTTACTAGCCCTTCGACCCTCTCGACATCCTGCTTGCAGGACAATAGATCCTTATTTACAGAAAACTACATGCCAATGCTGTCATTTATCCACCAACCATGTACAAATTAAAGCCTTACAGGTTAGAAACCCTATAAACAATAACAAGATGCCTTCAGAACAGTTTCTATTTCTTAGCATTAACTGTCGCTCACTACCTAAGCATAGAACTGAAGTCTTCAATTTACTCTTGGACGAGGTTCCAGATGCTGTTTTTTTAACTGAAACATGGCTTCAAGACAGCTCTGGACCAGACTTAGCTATGGCACTCCCTGAAACTTATGCAATTGTTAGACTTGACCGAGAAAAACCACCAGGAGGAGGAATAGCAATCATTTTTAAAAAACGCTATAATTGCGAATTTACTAAACTCCCATGTGAGGGCTGTGAAGGCGCAATTTATAAACTTTCACTCACACCGAACTTTACTTTCTCGGGAGCACTCATTTATAGGCCACCGGGATCTGCCTCGAAATGGATATCTCATCTTGTAGAACTTCTTGGACCCCTAATTATGAAAATGGCTAACTTCACTATTCTAGGAGACATGAATTTACACTTGGAGAAAGATGATTGCCCAATAGTGAATGATTTCAAAATGGATCTTGCATCCCTCAACCTGACCTTAAAGAACTTTGGCCCTACACATAGAGCCGGTCATTTGTTGGATCCTATCCTCTCCAACCTAAACGACATATCGAAACCCACGGCCATTCCTGTGCCTTGGTCTGACCACTTCCTGATTAAATTTTCCCTTCTTGTAAAAAACTATAATGGGATGAGAACACCAATTCCTATACAATTAATCAGGAAATGGAAAAAACTCGATCTAGAAAAACTTAACTTCTTTCTCGAGGGCCATCTCCCTTGTACAAAATCAACAGCACAAGAGTTTTCTACATCAGTCCAAACTTGGCTCCTAGAAGCCATCAACTCCACTTTGCCTAAAACTATATTAAAACAAAATTCCCACCGTCCCCCTGCTCCATGGTTCACTGAGACCTTGAAACAAGAAAAAAGTATATGCAAACTGCAGAACGTCATTGGAGGAAATCCTATTGCCCTGAGTCCAAATTGGCCTATAAACATAAACTCTCAAATTATCAGAGGCTCTGTGCCAAAACCAAAGCTGAACATGCCTGCACGAAAATCACTGAAGCCCTATGTCAGTCCAAAACACTTTTTAAAACTGTAAGAGAACTAGCTGGTTCCCTTACATTACAACCTCCCCCAGATTTAAACAAATTACAATGTGATGCCCTTGCAACTTTTTTTGTAGAAAAAGTCGACAAAATCTATCAGGGTATAGAACAAACTACAAAGGAAATTGCCGAGTCCAGAGCAACCCCTCCTTCTATTAATATTGGCCCTGAAATCAACACTTCAGTCCCCATCACTCCCATGAAAACAGAGATGTCCTCCTATATATCCCCACTTGATGTAACACCACCAGCCATTTTAGATAAATGGCCGTTGCTTGATTTAGACTTGGTTCGAAAACTTTTGAATTCCATCAAATCTGGCTCACCAAACGATCCATTACCGTGTTCTATCCTGAAAAAATTAAATGATAAAACCCTAGGGACTATTACCAACCTTCTTAATAAATCGCTACAGGAAGAAATCGTTCCAAAGGAATGGAAATATGCAATGATCCACCCTCTACTGAAAAAAGCTGGAACTGACCCCAACTTGCCATCCAACTTTAGGCCTATCTCTTTGCTACCTACCTTTGCAAAGATATTGGAAAAACATGTTCACAGAGTCCTCACTGATTTCATTACCACCCATGATCTTCTACCTCTTCATCAGTCAGGATTCCGCACAGGATTCTCTACGGAAACGACTCTGTTGGGCGTAACTGAGAATATCCGTCTACTGTTGGACCGCGGAGAAACGGTTGCCTTGCTGTTACTGGATCTCAGTGCAGCATTTGATACTGTGTCACATGCTGTACTTGAGCAAACCCTCCACGCCACCGGTATCAGGGGCGCCGCCTGCAATTGGATTAAATCACTGCTAGAACAACGCACCTTCCAGGTTTTCTCCCACTCAGCATGCTCTGACACTATGACCCTTAAACATGGAGTGCCGCAGGGCTCTATATTGAGCCCACTGCTTTTCAATGTTTACATGAGTCCATTGGCCAAAATGATAGAAGAGTCTGGCCTACTCATGTTCTCGTATGCTGATGATTCCCAGCTTATTTTCTCTCTATCATCTTCGGATACAAATAACATCTCGTCATTAAAAATCGGCCTCACTAACATCGCAGACTGGATGAGAAAAAATGTTCTCAAACTTAATGGCGAGAAAACAGTTACTTGTTTTGGGCAAAAACAAAGAACTCTGGGGACCCCAGCACTGGCCTGATGTGATGGGCACACCCCCGGTCCCAGTCAAATCAGCACGCAATCTCGGAGTCATCATTGATGAATCATTAAGTCTTAATCAGCAAGCTACTAAGACATCATCCACTTGCTTTGCGATTCTAAAGTGGCTGAAGAAAATCTGTTGGATGTTAACCAAAAACACCCAAAAATCGGTCATCAATGCTTTGATAACCTCCAGGCTCGATTACGCCAACGTGCTTTATCTAGGGGCCAACAAGGCCATAACCCGACGACTACAGACAGTGCAAAATGCCGCCGCAAGATTGCTGTGGAAAATTCCCATCTCCACACCTACCACCGAGTATATCCGCGAATTGCACTGGCTGAAAATCGAGAATCGGGTAAAATTTAAATCCTTATGTCTTATGCATAGGATTTCAATCAACAAGGCACCCAAGTATCTTCAAAACCTTATTCAGCCCTACCGTCCATCCCGCACCCTTCGTTCAGCTACAGCCAACCAATTTGTGATCCCTAAAATCAGGCTGGCGAGAATGGGCGGCAAATCTTTTTCATACCTGGGACCCTCCCTCTGGAATACTCTTCCATTGATTCTTAGGCAGGAAACGAATCACCTGAAATTCAGGAAAGCCTTAAAAACCTGGCTGTTTAACATCTAAAAATCCTGATTTTCTCAATGCACGGAATCATCAGCGCCGGGAAACCCTTTGTTGGGTAGCTGTAGCGCTTTAGAAATGAAATAAATAAATAAATAAATAAATAAATGGGCTGTACAAACACCAGGATATTAAAGCAAGTCATCCCTGGTTGTACCTGAAATGTCAGCATTGTGCTGGAAAATCATTATGTAGCAACTAGTATAAAATCAGGTGGTGTGTTATGGTGTAGGCAATTTGGAATTTCTGGTGTTTGAACTGTGGATTCTAGTGGTTGTGGTTCCTCAGGAGGTGGCAATGAGGAATCCTGACAGCTGGTTATCTTTTTCAAAGCTGGTTCATAATTATCCCTGACTGAAACCCCCCCGCCTTTCTGAAAACTATATTCCTAAATATATCTTTGGGCTAGCTCAGTAGTTTGCTTTTAAAGCCAGAGGAAGAACTTAAGGGGAGGCATTAAAAAATAGACATTCGGTCTTGGCCTCATATATCTTATATACCCCCAGAGCCGTAAAAGCCTTATTGTTTGCAGGGACGCATTTATATTATCCAACCTTGGAGATAAAAACAGTGCTACATCATCTCCCAAAAACTTTATTTTAGGGACCCCAGTATTTCTGTTGAGATATTCCTGCTCTGGTGCAGAAGCTGAGGCAATAGTTCTATGAAAAGAGCAAAAAGGAACGGGTAGAGGGTCCATCCCTGTCGGGTCCCTTGCTCAAAATCTATTACCCTTGTCTGTGGCTTGTTATTAATTAGCTGAGCCGTAGCGCCCAGGTATAGGGCTTGGAATGAGCTCTGGAGCTGTGGTGGAACTTGAAACATAGCCATATTTTGGAATAAACACTTACAGCTCACTAGGTCAAAGGCCTTTTCTGCATCCAGCAGAATAACAGGAGCTGGTATAGAATATGCTAACACCAAGTCGATACATTTGGCCATAAAATGAGTGTTTACTAACAAACTGCAACCTGTGATAAAACCTGTTTGTTCTGGGGAAATCAAAGCCGGGGCCCCAATGTTGATATGATTGGCTTAAAATAGTGTTAAGCTTATAATCTATATTCAATTGTGTGATTGGTCTATAGGACCTGGGGTCTCCATTTTTGAGAATGCTCATCAGGACCCCTCTATTGAAAACGTCTGGTACCCACCCGCCACCCAGGAGAGTATTAAATAAGATGGAAAGAGACCCTGCCAAAACAGATGAAAAGGTCTTACAGAATCATCTTTCCTCGAGCTTTGCCACTGGTGAGCTGACCTTTTCTTTCTAATACCTCTTTCTTTTAAATGGGGTTAATTAATCTGCCGGAAGCTTCAATTGTCAAAACAGGTATTTCCAGGCCTTTAAGGTAATCCTTGATTTGTTGGTCTGTGACCCCCACTGACCCCTCTCTCTTCTCCCCCTGATACAGGGTACAGTAATAGTGGTTAAAAACTTGTTTAATTTCCTCGGCCTTGCCCGTGAGCCAATCAGTACCAGGGTTCTTAACTTGCTTGTGATCGTGTTAGGATTTCTTTTCTCCTTGACTCGCTAGGCTAAAAAGTGAGTTACGCATTCCCCTTCTTCCTAGACCTAGTGCTGGAGAGTCTGATTATTTATTAATTCCCTTTGAAGGTAGAAGTCTCTCACCCTCTCCTTTTTTCCTTGCTATCTATCTTTCAAGAGGGTGCCAGACCTGTCAGTAAGTGTGGCATGATAAGCTTTATCGACCTCATTCTACAAGAACCGGGTTTCTTCCCAACCTTCTTAACTCTGAATGCCTTCAGGGAGAATAAAAAACTCTCTAATAGTGCATTTAAACTCCTCCCAGGCCATAGACACCTCAGCAAAGGGGGCATTTTCTTAATCTCCACACTTAACCGATTCAAGCAATCAGTTTTTGGTCTTATCCAAAATCCATCTGGCCACATTCACCTGCAGAGGAACTGAGCAGCTATATACTGCAACTGAGTGGTCTGAGAAGCCACTAACATTGTGTGAGATACTTACAGTAGACAGGAAAGAGGTGCCTTAAAACAGATCAATACTTGAAATAGGGTGAAATGCCTAGAGTAACAGGTAAAATGATTTTCCTCTGTAATCATCTATCTCCAAATGTCCTATACGCCCAACAGAGAACTCAGATCTACAAAGGCATTCCCTTTGGGCCTTCTATGCTAGGTGCATGATGGGTTCAAGGAGTCCCTAGCCGGGTCTGGTAAAAACATAGACTCCCCCACGATATCCTAGCCTAGTAAGGCTCAAAGAGACCATGCCATCTTTTGAAGTTGACTGGGATCATCCCTAACCAGGCCATAATATAATGCCAAATTAATTCTACTCGATTCAAACTCTATTGAAAGAATATCCCAGTGCCCCGCCTGATCCTTAACCAAATGATGGTATTTTGTCTGAAGATCAATTCTAAGTTAAAATAACTTGAACATGAGTAAGCACAGCTCTTACTGAGATATACTTTTTTAAGTAGTCAAGATTCTTCCTAACAATTATACGTAAAACTCGACAAACGTTTTTGAAACAATATAAAGTCCATACTTTTACTTCGTTAAATTTTTCTTCCAAAAATCACATTTCTTTGTTACAATATCACATACAAATCCAAACTTATATATGCACATCTACATAGTTATAACTCATTCATTTCTTGTTCTTCGCCCAATGCATTTCGGGACTACCTAGTACCTTCGTCAGGGGCAGTATCTGTAGGAGAACATGTATGTATGTAATTAGCATGCTGCGCATTATAGTGTTTAGTTCACACAGTGCAATTTCATGTTGATCAATCTGTAAATAACTACTGTCAACTCCAAAAGTGTATTATACCGTGTCTATGGGTGCTATCTAACTTGCTTAAAATCATAAAAAAGTCACTTGAAAATCACCAAATCCAAGTGCCCACCACCTCATGACCGTAAGATTCACTTACGTGCATCGGCGTGGAGCTAACCTTAAATGAATCAGCCTGCAAGACCAAGTACAAATGTGTATAACACAATTTCCTCTGCTATCAAGGATACATCTACCTATAACAAAAGACTCCGGTCCGCATCCTACCTTATGCTGAGTATAGTGTAGCTTTCAGGGGATACAAGAATGCCACACAGTCGCTTAATAGGATATTGCTGTCCAGCCTTAGTTTAACTCTCGTTTCATCCGTAACAACATTGATATCCTTATTCCAATGAAAACGCTAATGCTTACTATTCGTGTGGTTTCAATTTAGAAATCTTCCTTACCGGTAAATAAAAATCTGTTGCTAACCAAAAACAGCCATCAATCCGTTTACATCCTTAGTCTTCGATTCACCGAATGTCAGCGTCCAACCATTATCGCGAGATTACGCTATAAATGTACACCTCTCTACAGTCGCCATATTGGAAAGTTTCAGCGTTCTGTTGATTTCGTTGGAGACAATACTATACAACTCAGAAACTGTTAATTATTCAATCCCATTGTACTTACAAAAAAACAATATCACTTCTCTAATATCAGACAGCATGAAATTGTGATGTGTAACCTACTTAGTTTTGTTACAATTAGTTATAACGATTCATGTGAGATATAGGCGTTGAGGCAATGCACAACCGCCGCCATCTTAAAATGTCTCTGTGGATCCCATTGTTAATATTCATGAGTGTCAGGGCTTATTAATATTGCAAGTAGATTACAAATGCAACGAACATAAATTGTCAGCTTCAGTCACATAATTTGTACATTCATTATGTAAAATTGCGATCATCTCTGAGAGCACATTGTGTTCAGGAATATATCATAAATAATAAACAGCTGAATTCTACACTGTTAAGTTTATAGAAAACAAGACATCTCAAATATGTCATTTAACCCCTTTGGTGTCAAGGAATTAAATCTTTTTATCCAAAATGCCTCACGTTGTAAAAGTTTTTTACCATTGTCTGTTCCTACCTGCTGTAGAAGTTGTTCTATTATCTGAAATTTAACTTGAGCTATGGTGTGTCTCTTTTCTGCCCAATGTTTAGCAACACTCAAATTTTGATTTTGATTTCTAATAGTACTTTTGTGTTCTGACAATCTTATTTTCAATTTCCTTTCTGTTTTCCCCACGTATAATAATCCGCAGGGACATTTAATACTATATATTATGAAACTAGAGTTACAATCTGCGGAATGTCTGAGTTTTATGCGTTCACCTGTGTATGGATGAGTAAGTGTGTCTCCTAATATGATGTTATTGCAATGAACACAATTATGACATTTCATTGTGCCTCTGAAATTCGACATGGGTTTTAATGCCTTTGTGGACAGTCTTTCTTTTAAATTCTGTGATCTGGTGAATGCAAATAATGTTTTTTCTCTGAATAATCCATGAAAGTCTTCTTCACCTTCTAGTAATTCCCAACGTTTCAAAATCACTTTCTTAATTTCTTTTGTATTATAGGGCTTCTCTGGTTTTCAGTAAAGCTTTCTGCTTTTGTTTCTTTAATAGTTCAATGGGATAACCTCTCTCTATGAAGTTATTGACTTGTACATCCAAACAATCCCGCAAAGAAGAGCAGAAAATAGTTTTCATCTCAAAATACTCTTCTGTTTCAAAAGAAATTAAGAAAGTGATTTTAAAATGTTGGGAATTACTAGAAGGTGAAGAAGACTTTCATGGAATATTCAGAGAAAAAACATTATTTGCATTCACCAGATCACAGAATTTAAAAGAAAGACTGTCCACAAAGGCATTAAGACCCATGTCGAATTTCAGAGGCACAGTGAAATGTCATAATTGTGTTCGTTGCAATAACATCATATTAGGAGACACACTTACTCATCCATATACAGGTGAACGCATGAAACTCAGACATTCCGCAGATTGTAACTCTAGTTTCATAATATATAGTATTAAATGTCCCTGCGGTTTATTATACGTGGGGAAAACAGAAAGGAAATTGAAAATAAGATTGTCAGAACACAAAAGTACTATTAGAAATCAAAATCAAAATTCGAGTGTTGCTAAACATTGGGCAGAAAAGAGACACACCATAGCTCAAGTTAAATTTCAGATAATAGAACAACTTCTACAGCAGTCAGGAACAGACAATGGTAAAAGACTTTTACAACGTGAGGCATTTTGGATAAAAAGATTGAATTCCCTAACACCGATGGGGTTAAATGACAAATTTGAGATGTCTTGTTTTCTATAAACCTAACAGTGTAGAATTCAGCTGTTTATTATTTATGATATATTCCTGAACACAATGTGCTCTCAGAGATGATCGCAATTTTTACATAATGAATGTACAAATTATGTGATTGAAGCTGACAATTTATGTTTGTTGCATTTGTAATCTACTTGCAATATTAATAAGCCCTGACACTCATGAATATTAACAATGTGATCCACAGAGACATTTTAAGATGGCGGTGGTTGTGCATTGCCTCAACGCCTATATCTCACATGTATCGCTATAACTAATTGTAACAAAACTAAGTAGGTTACAAATCGCAATTTCATGCTGTCTGATATTAGAGAAGTGATATTGTTTTTTGTAAGTACAATGGGATTGAATAATTAACAGTTTCTGAGATGTATAGTATTGTCTCCAACGAAATCAACAGAACGCTGAAACTTTCCAATATGGCGACTGTAGAGCGGTGTACATTTATAGCGTAATCTCGCGATAATGGTTGGACGCTGACATTCGGTGAATCGAAGACTAAGGATGTAAACGGATTGATGGCTGTTTTTGGTTAGCGACAGATTTTTATTTACC
This sequence comes from Triturus cristatus, assembly GCF_964204655.1. Classification (NCBI taxonomy): domain Eukaryota; kingdom Metazoa; phylum Chordata; class Amphibia; order Caudata; family Salamandridae; genus Triturus; species Triturus cristatus. Next base: position 469,774,302 of record NC_140589.1, read on the forward strand.
GGTAAGGAAGATTTCTAAATTGAAACCACACGAATAGTAAGCATTAGCGTTTTCATTGGACTAAGGATATCAATGTTGTTACAGATGAAACGAGAGTTAAACTAAGGCTGGACGGCAATATCCTATTAAGCGACTGTGTGACGTTCTTGTATCCCCTGAAAGCTACACTATACTCAGCATAAGGTAGGATGCGGACCGGTGTCTTTTGTTATAGGTAGATGTATCCTTGATAGCTGAGGAAATTGTGTTATACACATTTGTACTTGGTCTTGCAGGCTGATTCATTTAAGGATAGCTCAATGCCGATGCACGTAAATTAATCTTATGGTCATGAGGTGGTGGGCACTTGGATTTGGTGATTTTCAAGTGACTTTTTTATGATTTGGGAGCAAGTTAGATAGCACCCATAAACACGGTATAATACACTTTTGGAGTTGACAGTAGTTATTTACAGATTGATCAACATGAAATTGCACTGTGTGAACTAAACACTATAATGCGCAGCATGCTAATTACATATATACATGTTCTCCTACAGATACTGCCCCTGACGAAGGGACTGGGTAGTCCCGAAATGCATTGGGCGAAGAACAAGAAATGAATGAATTATAACTATGTAGATGTGCATATATAAGTTTGAATTTGTATGTGATATTGTAACAAAGAAATGTGATTTTTGGAAGAAAAATTTAACGAAGTAAAAATATGGACTTTATATTGTTTCAAAAAAGTTTGTTGAGTTTTACGTATAATTGTTAGGAAGAATCTTGACTACTTAAAAAAGTATATCTCAATAAGAGCTGTGCTTACTCATGTTCAAGTTATTTTAACTTGGCCATCATAAACACTATAATCACGTGCTGGGCAGGCATTAGATGAGTGAGGCACGCTATATAGGCAAGAAACGTACACATCATTTAGACAATAGGTATAGACAACAAAGAGAAGCTAGTGCTGGACTTTCTTCACTATTTTACTGAAGATCAATTCTAACCAAAATAGCTCCCCCTGCATAGATTTAGCAGAAGAAAAAACTGAATCCAAACCCCCGGGTTAATTCACTTTGTCCTTCTACTTTCCAGTTGCCCAATGTATTTCCTGCAATAAGATAATGTTAGAAATAAACTGTTTTAGTCAAACAATCGCAAATTGATTCAAAATCCGAATTTGTGCCCGTCGTGGGCCGATGCCCTGGAAGATCTTTAAAGTACAGTGTGTGTAGTCTAGCTGGCCCTCTCTGGTGGGTTTTGCTTTCAATGCCAGGCTTTGGGTGAATGAGCTCTTTACCCCAGCCAAGTCCCACTCATTAGCCATAGGAATGGGCATACAAGCACATTATTGATCAAACTCAGGTGGTCTGGATTATTGGACCTCTTCTCTGTACTGGCCAGAAGTGCTAGGTAGGGTACCCCTAGTCCCTCCTTTTGTGGGCTCCCCAAAGCTTGTGTGCTCTCCTCCCTTGTGGGCAATTGTCCCTCATGTGCCAAGGTTGCTTGCGACTCCAAGTTCTGTGTGTTTACCCCTGAATGCTGAGTGCAGTAGCTATCATGGCATGGTAGGGCAATACTATATCATTTTCGGGGGCATGAGAGGTTGAGTTCCTTTTTTCCAATCCAGTACGTACCCACCTGAGGGAGAAATTCGGTCTCCAGGTGTAACCACTAGTAGCTCCACCAAACCTCTCCCCTCCCTCTCTCAACCTGGGCAATATCGGTCCCAGAGCCTGTTCTCATAGCTACCTTGGTCTCTGGCTGGCCAGTTTGCTCTCTCCTGGACAGAAACTTGGCCACCATTGATTTACAGTTTAGTGGAGTCTCTCTTTCCCAGGTCTGGAGAAGCTTGCAAATGGAAATAAAGCAGAGGCGCTAAGCCCCAATTTCCAGAAAATCTCCCCACCCTCAGCTCAGAGAGTGGGGTGTCAGGGGGATCAGGGAAATTGACCGAACCTCAATGGCCCAAGGGTTTCTTTTAACCTCCCAGTATTTTCTCTCCACATAGACTCCAGACAAAGCCCCCCATCTTCTGGCTCCCAGCCATACTCCAACCTTCACAAGGGCAGTGCCTCTAGCACAATAGCTCATCACCTTTCTGAACTAGCCAGAGTGCCTTAACTAGCCTGGGGGATAGTAAAGTACTCAATAGTAAAGCTTCATTCCAACCATTATACCTCCTCACACAACAAAGAGCTTATTGGCCTGTCCATCGAGTATGGAAGGAGGGAAGGATGGAGAAGAATTGCCTGTACTGCCAGGGGCCCTTCCGTCAAACATTACTGATGTGTACTCCCTCCTCAAACTCACTGCCTCTCTGAGAGTCCATCCCTCTGCCTCCTCCACAGGAGAGCTGGCACAGTGAGAAACAAGCACTGTGGCAACAGAGGCTCCACCTAGGACCATGTGTGAAAGACATCTCTTAGTCACCTAACTGTGAAGGAAGAGAGGTCCAGGGCTGCTCCCAAAACCAAAATGCTGAGGCCAGAAAAACTGCCAAGCAGGAGTCTAAATTACTGCAGGGATTTCTTCATGCACGGGGACCCATCAGGCTCTGTGCCTACCATGCATGAGGAGGTAAGCACAGGATGTGGGTGAGTGATGCCTGGAGTGTTGTGCTAGCAGCAGTCCTGGGACTTTACCCTGACACACTATTGGTCCAATCAGACCTCACCGAGACAAATTATTTTTAATTTAGTGATGCTAATCTATAAGATAATGTGCTCCATAATAAAAAAACATTTATTAAAGACTGTTCCTGGCTGGATCATGATTTGTTTTTCCAAGAATGATGCTTTCATTCGGGTACAAGAATCTTCTTACCTCTGGAGAGTGATGTGGAGGTTCCATCATGGTGCTAGCGCTGTGTTCAGATTAGTTTGCCCTGGCAGTCATGTACTTATGGAGGGCCTCTATTCCGATATGTCTATAGCTTGTGACTTACCATCTTGTTCTGGTGTTTCCCGTGCTGTGCACTAGCAGTATCATGAGCTCTATAGCTTTTATGGTTGCAGGAGGTCAAGGATGGCCTTCTCCACGGTGGTAGGGTGATGAAAGCAGACACTGAATGTGGTGGAAGGGACTGTGGCTGGTAGACAGGTCAAATAAGGAGTTTAAAATTATTTTCCAAAGTCACTTTCTTTCTATTTTATTTTATTTTAATATTGTCACTGTGTTTCCCCTTGACTCTCCTGATTCTTCCTTTACACTACTCTTCACCTGCGGCTTGTTTTATGCCCCTCACTACCTACTGCCTCCCATCTAGATTATATTTTAGCTGACTCGGCTGAATCTCTCCTTTGACATAGTTAGTCGATCCTCCTTACCCTCACTCAGCTGCCTTTATATATTTCATATTCACACACTACTACTCTCCTGTACACACAGATTGTAATGGTCATTCTGTGCTGTAAATACTGCTGCAGCACTTTTCTTAATATACATATTACATTTGTACTTCTCTCCCTCATGTCAATTTTCTGTTACTGTGTACTCAAAGTCAAACATTGTTTTTTTACTGTCACCTCTCTTAATATATCATTCTGTCCTTCTTATTGTAAAGTGCTATAATGTCATTGGGTCATGCTTACTGTATATACAATTGAAACATAAATAAACAAATGCATAAATAAATGAATAGTGAGGGGAAACATGCTGCTCTGTATGATGGAAGGAGAGGATACTTGAAGGTGCAGAGCATCATTTGTTTCTGTCCTGGGCAGGGCCAGGATGTTAGAGGGATGACTATAATGGTTCCTAGTGTTCAATTCAACCAATGTGCTTGATGTGCTGGATGCTATAGTCTTCTGGGACTACGATATAGCCTGAGATATCCTACTGGGAGGGACACAGGGAAGTCAGAGGGTACTAGGACTACATTGGAACAACTAGAGTCTTCACTTGTGGTGTCTTGGGGCTCATTGTGCCACACACTTAAATAGCCCTTAAAACATGTCCCTTGGCAGCCTGCTGCCAGTTTTAAAACTGCCAATTTAACTTGGCAAGCCTTAAACTCCCTTTTTATTACATATACGTCACCCCTAAAGTAGGCCCTAGACAGCCCACAGGCCAGGATGCATACCAATTATAAATTGGACATGCACTTTAAAGTTATACATGTACTGGTAGAGAAAACTCCTAAATTTGTTTTTCACTACTTTGAGGCCTACCTCTCCCATAGGATAACATTAGGTTACCTTATTACATTTAATAAATGATAACTTTTGTTTACAAGCAGGTAGAATTTCATGTTTGGTGTCCAAGGAATTGTACTTTAAAATCCTTTTTAATGGCAAAGTCAGATTTTATGTCACAATACTCAGAATGACACTTTTATACAGTTGGCAAGTTATTGTCCTAATCATTTGGTTCCGGCAGCGTGTTCTTGGTTCATAACAAGGTGTAGTTGGCAGTTAGCCATTGTGTATTAATTCTAGACAAACACACAACATAGGGACGAGGTGTTGCCTGGATGGGCCACTTCAGGCGAGATAGGGGGCAGAGCTATGCACAGCCCCAAATGTATTTCAAAAGATGATGCCTCAGCTCTCACGCAAAGGACTTCACACTATCCTATTGTGTCTGCAGACTGGGACCAGGGCAGGGAGCAGGAAATTGCAGACACATCTGTGAGGGATGAGCCTACAAAAGTTTCGCCCAATTCAAAGGGGGCACCAGGTATGAAAATAGGACCCTTACACCCACTCTTTAGTTCACTTCTGGACCTGAGGAAGGACTCTCAGATGAGTGACTGCTGCTGTGGCCTGCAGTGTACTTGAGAAGGCTGCTTTGCTGCACCAAGAAGGCCTGCTCTGCTGCCTGCAGCCTGCTCTGAGCTTCCAGAGATCTGCCTTGCTGTTTGAGCCCTTCTCTTCTACTTTAAGCCAGGACTTCCAGAGTGACTCCAAGGGTTAGTTGGCTAGCCTCCTGATCAGAGTCTAAGGGACAGAAAAGGCTCCAAACATCTTGAACCCGCACCCGGACCCTGCCTTAGTGAGTTTGCGCCCTCCAAGTGGGGCCTCTCTAGTCTTGGACACATGGAAGGGGTGCTTAAGGTGCCTAAATAGCCCAAACCCACAACTTGGAATTTGTGCTGATTAAGGTGCGGCGACAGTTGGAATGACTTCATGGCAGCTCCTGCTGCATTATTCTCCGCAGCAACAAATCCTGATCAGAGGCTCCTCTCACAACAGGTATCCAGCCTCATGGAGCCACCTTCCTAAAAAAGAGACTAAGTAGGAACATAGGAATCTTCACCATAATTTTGCTCACTGGCTCCCCGACCACAACGCCTCCTCCACAGACACTGCCGGCTGCCTTGCCCCTCTGAAATATACCTTCTCAGACATGTTTCACAAACAGTTCTTCTACGCCCAAAGGTAAGTGGAGACAGGGTTCAATCCTTTTTGTGCATACAACCCGCTGTCCATCATGGGCAGGCATAACTTTCGACTTTGACTTGGTCCCAAACAATTAGATATCTGTGGTTGACGCTTCGTTCTATTACATGCTATTTTCCACCTCAGACTTTAAAAATGTATAACTCTGGTTAAACTGATTGGATTTTTGTTCTTTGGTGTCAAATAATTGATTACATTTACCCTATTTTTCTAAAATTGTTTGCAATATTTCTTGTATTGTGTTTTCACTTTATTACTGTTTAAGTGATGCATAAGTACTTTACACATTGACTCGAAGCCTGGCTGGTTTTGTGCCAAGCTACCTGAGGGTTAATCATAGGTAAATTTAGTGACTTTTTATGGTTCACCCTGACATGGACTGTTGCTTGAGAAGAGTTCAGACCTCCCCTCAACCAAGGGCCCAATTTCTAACATATAGAAGTTTTCTTTATCAAAGTAAAGCACTGGCTTGGGCAATCCATTATTGCACTGCTGTGGATTTGTTGAGTTCAAAGATTGAGCACCCCCACACTACCTCCATGGGAAATCTGTGCTCACCACCACTGCCCCTGAGAGTCAAGTGTTAAAGGGGTTGTTCTTGGCCCAGTTTTGCAGAACTATAGTATAATGGACACAGGAACATCAGAAGCAAATGAGTGCAGCCTCCACGCCTTAAGTCTAGTAGCACAGACGAGAGATCCACTTCAAAAAGGTAAATCTATGGTCATAGATTTATGTCGATGCCTGTATGTAAATCTCTACCCTGATGTAAATATGTAACTTCAGGCTGAGATTTATGCCTAGCAGTAGGTGTCTGCATCCACACTCCTCTACACAAGGGGAGGGGATACGTAATCTCAAAATACAATCTTAAAGACATCTCTACATTTTATAGAACTATAAATTGGAAAGAATAGGACATAATCTGAGGAAAATAATACACACCTGTTAGACTTGGCATCTTTGGCGTGGTTTCCCCTTGACTTTTTGCCTCTACCTCCCGTATTCTTGATGCTGTGCTGTATTTCGTTTTTGATGGCTTAGATGCTTTGGGCACTTTGCCACTGCTGATCAGTGTCAAAGTGCAAGTACTCCCTGTATAAATTATTGTTACAATTGGTTCTCCCTGATTGGCATATTTGATCTACTGGTAAGTCCCTAGTACAGTGCACTGAAGTGTGCCAGGGCCTGTAAATCAAATACTACTAGTGGGCCTACAGCACTGATTGTGCCACCCTCATGAGTAGCCCTGAAAAGGTATCTCAGACCTGGCACTGCAGTGTCTCTGCGCCGTTTTGAACTGCCATGTTGACTTAGCAAGTGCACCCACTTGCCAGGCCCTAACCTTCCCTTTTCTTACATGTAAGGCACCCCTATGGTAGGCCCAATGCACCCCCCTGGACAGGGTGCAGTGTATGTGAAAGGTAGGACATGTACTGGTGTGTGTGACATGTCCTAATAGTGAAATACTGCCAATTTCGTTTTTCACTACTGAAAGGCTATCTTGCCCCATATGATAGAATGAGAGGTGCTTTGTAACATATTACAAGTATAACTTTCCGTTGGGACAAGTTAGAGAAAAATAGTTTAGGCTCCCTGAACTCAGAATGTAATAACACATCTTTTTAGTAAAGATGGTGTGAGAAGGTGGCCTGATATTTGCTGTCCACTAGTTCTAGTGGGCACCTTGTATCAGTCCAAACAACCCCTTATGGTGAATTGATTAAAGACAACCTTTATTGAAAGCTATCCTAGTGGTAGCTATGGAGAGCAGCCTTCAGGCTAAGTCTTGAAGGAATGTAAAACAGCTTGTTTTACCAGTCTATAATCTCTTGAATTATCAAATGAAAGGACAACCACACCAGGTATATATGTATTTAAGATAAAGCACACCCCTCTAGTCTCTTTATGAGACTGGAGTTCGAAGTACTTAATTTACAAGTTAGCAATCAACAGTAATAGCACAAATACACGTTTGAGCCCCAGGGGCATACCAAAACATATACCAATAAAGTGGTATAAGAACCACGACTGAGCTAGACACAAGGCCTAGAGCCTGTAGATTTGCTGGGACCCCAAGGAACCACCCAAGGTAGTGACACAGGAGACCCACGGGGACTGTGTGCAGTGTGTAAACACAACCGCGGGTTCCCGTTAGCTTCTATGGGCAATGTCGCGGTTGGAAATTTAAAGATTAGGGACACTTAGAATCGAGTCAGGACCAAACCCTTTTGGACTTAAGAAGTTCTAGGGCTCCAAGCATGGATCTAGGATGTAAGGAACCTGAAAGCATAGGGGACAGAGTCTGGGTCACCAGCCAGTGACCGAGGGTAGGATGGACCAATGCCCACAGATGTCGGGTGCTTCAGGTGAGTTGACGGGTGTCTTGACTCTTCAGCCACGAGGTCCAGGAGGTGTTGACGAAGTCCATGAGCTAGATTCAAGCTGTCCCACAAAGTCTGTCGAATGCTGCAGTGTCGGTGACCAGATTGGACCCAACAAGCCTTGGCAACGGCAAGTCTTGTGGAAAGAGAAGAAGGACGTCAGTGCAGACCAGCAAGTTCTGAGGGACTCACCCAGCAAGGGTAAGTCAGGGCACATCTGGAGCAACCAAGAAAGCCCAAGCAGAAGAGGAGTTGCCTTCGTGGGGACCCACTAGCCAACGGGTTAGTGATCGCAAAGGAGCCTCGAGCAGTCACACTGGAACCTGGCCCACGGGTCACTCGTGGAATGGAGGCCAGAGATCTTCAGTGCAGTCTGTGCTCAAGGCTGGGGCTACTCGAAGCCCAAAGCAGAACTTCAGGAATAAACAAGAAGTCGATGTACCAGCAATAGTATGTGTTGCCCAGGGGTCACGGTTCCTCATCACCCACGATAGCCACGGGCCTCAGCTGTGCTGTGGACTCAGGGTAGCCTCAGGGAAGTCAGGAAATCCACCTCTGGTGATGCAGAGACCTCAGCGTCCAATGGGAGCTTCAGAATTACAGACCAGACAGTTGCTTCTTTGGTGGCTGCCAAGCAGGGGAGTCACTCCTTGACCCCAAGGGAGATTTCTTCAGTCTTCTAGTCAGGATAGAAAGTCAAAGGTCCAGGATATATATTGCAGAGTTTCATCCAGGGCAATCTAAAGTCTCTAGGACTGGGTTCCCATATTTATACTAAGTTTGGGGGTTGGACATACTCTTGGGACCCACCTATGGGAGGTTTTGGAAAGAGGGGTGGTTACACCCATTTCCTTTGTCCAGTTTCGCACCAGAGCAGGGGCAGGTAGCCCCTGCAGCCGGTTTGAACTGGACTATGCACAGGGACACCAAATGTGCCCCCAGTGCAGGACTTCAAGGCACCAGAGAGTGCTCCCCTCCAGCCCCAATACACATCTGCCTGTCTGGGGAGGTGGTTACACCTCCCTTCGACAGGAAACCTCTTGTCCAGGCCTCTCCTGCTGGAGTTTCAGTCCGCAGCAGGAGGCCAGACCCGTGTCTGTGGCAGAGGCATACATTTTGTGATGCCAGGGCTGTAGAAAGTTCTACTGGGTGAGACCAGTGTGAACATGTCTCTCCCTCTAGAAGGGTGGAATGCTACCCCCGCCACCAGAACTGGCGTGGGGGGGTAGTATTCCAAAGCGTTTGACACCAAACACGACATGTGTCCGTGCAGCCATCCCAAAGTTAGCATTTACCGCGAGGTTATAATGCACTTAAGAGTATATGGTCAGGCTGCACTACAAACAGCATCAGAGGAGGTACTCTAAGCACTGCAGAGGGGCTCTGCTCATGCAGGGGCACCCTCTCACATAAAAACCAAGAACTCTGCCTTCAGGATTGTCAAGGCCTGCCATAGGAGTGACTTATAGGTTTTATATGTGTGTGCAATGGTAGTGATACAGGTAGCCTATACCACTGTAAGGGGTGCAAGCACCACCTTACCCAGGCTGCAGATGCAGACCTGTGGTGTCATTTTGGAGTGCTTCCCAGGGGTGGCATAATACATGCTTCAGCCCCTAGTAGGCCTCTGAGGTACCTATGCCCTAGGTACATAGTATACCATATATTAGGGGCGTATAAGGCACTCCAGAATCCAATTAGATATGTACCTAATGTACATGCAACCCATTTTAGAGAGGAAGCAGCTAGGCTGTGGTCCTGATTAGCAGGGCCACAGCCAGACTAAGGTCCAAAAACAGTGAAACACCAGCAAAAAGTGGGGGTACCCATGTGAAGCAGATCCTACTGTCCTACAGATGGTTTTTAAATTGTGTGTTTGAAAATGCCGCTTTTAGAAAGTAGGCATTTTCTTTTTTAACCATTCTGTGTGCCACTGCCTGTTTGTATATTGACTGTCTGGTTTTGAAGTGACAGGGGCTGGGGATGTGCATTCCCTCAGACAGCTACTGGGGGGTTGATGTGTGTCCTGTCTTTCCCTGAATGAGTCAGGGCTCGGCTGAATTGAACCGGGCTGCATTTAGAGTAGTGGGTGGAGATTTCCTTGCACCTGAATGGGCCTGTCTCCCTTGCACAATGCTGTCTCCACCTCCTGTGTTCATACTGCACCAGTGAGGACAGAACTGGTTTGGACTGGGCTCAGAGACCCTTGTACAAGGCAAACAAATACATTTTGGGGTAAAAGTATTAGACCTAAAACCCCAGAGATTTAGACTACCTCTGGAATCAAGAGGATCCTTTGCCAAGGAGAAGAGCTGGGGAAACTGGAGGAGGAGTTCTGCCCCTTTGCTGTATGCTGTCTGGAGTTGGCCTGCAGTAGCTGTTCAAAGGAAAGGACAAGGACATTGCTGTGTGCTATGTTCCCCTGCCTGAGGAAGCTCTCCAAGGGCTTGAGCAAGAGCTTGCCTCCTGTTCTGAAGTCTCAGGGACACAAAGACTTCGCCCCCAGCTCCTCTGAACTTCCTTGCTGGGAGTTCTGACCTGCCAAGAGATGCCAGTGACTGTGTTCGGTCTCTTGAGGTTGTTCCTGCTGTTGGGAGCTGGAAAAGCAATGCAACTACAAGAAAATCGACGCATCGCTCTTCTTGTGGCTGTTTTTCCGACGCAGCACGGCTGTGCGATAAGAATCTCCACACAAAACCGATGCAGTGCCTGTCGCCGCTGCAAGAACCAATGCATTGAGGGGTCGCAGCTGAAGAAACCGAAGTAGCACTGCTTCACGCCGCTGTATCGATCACCGACGCATTCCGGATTTCTATGCATTGTACTTGTGCTGCAAGTTTTCCCGATGCATCACTCACGGACCAGAATCGTCTTGGAGTCGACGCATCACTTCCCCCTACAGACCAGACACAACGCATCACTTTTCCTTTGTGCAGCAGAACTGTTGCATCGTCTCCCCATGGTCTCAGGAACTGATGAATCTCTTTGTATTCTCGAAGCTTCTCATCTCTGCGGCTCTTTGCCCATGTGAATTTTGTTGTAACTACAGATACTTAGAGAGAAATCACGCATCCATAGTTTTCTATGGACCCAGTTGCTTAAACCCTTTTTAAAGTCAAATTCTTAATACTTGTGTGTTGGTTTTAGTAATTTTGCTCTTGTTGAGTTTAGATAAAGATACTTTATTTTTCTATACTGGTGTGGTGTCCATTTGTGGTGTTATCACTGTATTGCTGTGTATTTTGAGTACAAATACTTTACACATTGCCTTTGAGATCGGCTTGTCTGCTCGTTGTAAGCTACCCAGGGGGTGAGCAGGGGTTATCTAAAGTGTGTATCCCCCTTACCCTGAGCTATAAGCAAGGGTCCCTATTTGGACAAAGCTACCCACCTCTGCCAACTAGAGACCCCATTTCCAACAACACCTGACAATAATAAAAAATGGAAACACATAAACACAGCCAACACCCTGGGCTCTGCCTGTTTCTTTTTGTGCTACATGATGCCATTGAGGCAGATATCTGCTATAGCTGCGTTTTGTGTATAAAGGTGCGATTGTGTGTGTGAATATATGGGTGTGTATGTGTTCATGTCTGTGCATGTGGTTTCAGGACATGCAATGTGTTATAATGTGTCTTTGAGCATGTGTAGTGTTAGTGTTAGATGATTCATGTTGTTATACCTCATTAACAACATACATATTTGTTATTTGCTATCAACATTAATACGATGAAGAAACAGTTCACGTCCACTGCATTACCTTCATAGTGTGGTAGATGTTTTGTCCTCCACATTATTTGAGAAAATTCTTCTGGTGCTCATACCAGAAGATTTTTTTTTAAAGAAGTGTCAGGACACAAGACAAAACCTTCCTGAGTCCCAAGATTATAATTTTTTTAAGTCAGTGTAATGCACATGGCATGCAAATGTCTAACGATAAATGGATTGAGAGTGAATCAAGCACCAATTGCACCAACTGGTTTCACTTTGATTGGTGCTCAAGGGGCATATGTCAGCTCTCTGATCACTGTTGTGAGTGGGAGAGGCACAGGTGGAAAGGGGACAGTTCCCACTTTCCAGCTGCACTTCTCTCAAGTGAATACCTGCTTGGGTATCATCCTAGTACCACGATTCTAAAGCAGGTATCCATTAAACCAGGCACCAGGGAAGGCATTTGTGGAGAAGGCTGCCTCATCCATAGGCAAGTGCTTCCCTACCTAGAAATGTATTTCTGCCACCACTGGGGCCCTTTGGGGGGTTTCCACCGATTCTGCCCTGCCCAAAGGGCAGAAGACCCACTTGCACTAGGGATACATTTTTTTTTTTAAAGGCTTGGTTTGGCCAGGCATTGGACCAAGGCACCAAAAAATAACATCCACACGAGTCATTCATCCTCCTGTGGAACGGGGGCAGAAAGACCCTGGGATAAAAAAAAATGTAAAGAAAAAAGAAAGGGGTGGGTATGGTCTAACATGTCTGGGCCATTTCCCCATCCCAAAAGGAGACCCATTCCTGGGGGGCATCTTGGGGTGTTTACTTTGATTTGACCATCAGGGGACAGAAAGGTCACAGGACACCAAATAAAAATAGTCACAGTAAAAAGGTGTAGACAGCCCACACAGGCAGCTACCTAAGGTTTTCCCTGGTCTTAATGTTGGCGCTGCCTCATATTTATGCTGCTTTTATAAATAGTGGGCACCATCAAAATCAATGGGTGTTGTAGTGGAACGTCCACAAGAACACCGATTACCCACCTGGTAGACCTGGCACCATTGGTGTGGGTCTCACCAGCATTTTTGCCTTTGCCTCCTGTGTTCTTGCTGTGTATTGGACTTCGTTTTGCTGGTCTAGATGCTTTGGGCACTTTGCCACCGCTGTTCAGTGCCAAAGTGCAAGTGCTCCCTTTGTAAATTGTTGTTATGGGTTAGTGATTCCATGATGTGTGTGCCCAGGGCCTGTGAATCAAATGCTGAGTCACACGACTCAGTTAATGAGCCACTGCTTGCCCGGCATTCTGGGGGCATCACACTCCCCAAAGTTTTGCTACACGCTACCCGGACGTTATCAACTCCATCACTGCCCTACTCGAACATCGACCGGCTCTGTCGCCGCATTGTGACCTGCCAGCACCACATCAAGCACCGCCTTACCCTGCAATTGAAGCCTTGGTCTCACCGACTCAGTCAACGAGCCGCTGACTGCACCGAGCCGTGAGGACACTGCACGCTGCAACAGTTCCATCTCACAATACAACCGCGATGGTTACCCCGGACCGGCTCGTACCATCGTGTCGACCCCAACAACAAAAGGTACTGTTTCCAAGTCTGTCGACGTTTTTGCTAACCCGTATCAACATGGTTGACTGGAATTGTTAGACTCTGTCGTATTCACTATCGCCGTAGGTGCCGAGTCGGAGGAACTCTATTTTTACGTTTTTGTTTATGTTGGATTTTTTGTTGTTCTTGGTCTTTTTGGTTTAGATAAAGTTTAATTATTTTTCTAAATTGGTGTGGTGTCCATATGTAGTGTTTTCACTGTATTACTGTATGTGTTCACAAATGCTTAACACACTGCCTTGTGCCAAGCTACCAAGGGGTGAGAAGGGGTTATTTATAAGTGTATCCCTCTTACTATGACCAGGAAGATGGGTCCCTACTTGGACAAAGGTACCTACCTCTGCCAACTAGAGACCCCTATTTCTAACACCACCCCTTTCACGCTAAGTGTAGAGTGAAAGGTTGCCTTATTTACAAGACAGCATTAAGCCACGTTAAGTGGCTTAACACTGCCTTGTAAATAAGGTGAGGCCCCTATCGCCACCACAACATCACTAAAAGTGACACTATGATGGTGATAGGGCTTGAACATATGCCCCCATACGTTATGTATTTGACATAGTGTCTGATTCACAAACTGCACTTTTGAGTAAGCCTGTACTTTTTGAAAGTTTACTACTTTTCGGTATTCACAAACTACACTTGCATAGTAACTTACACTTTTCTAGTAAGTCCAGCACTACAAACGGCCAACCGTTGGTACTGCAACACCCTCTCGTAGATAATGATGGAATAATGAAGGTAGGCACTTAAATAAAACCCCATAGGAAATAAAATTCAATCTTTTTTTTTAAATAATTAAAAATACAAATCAATATAAATTAAAGTTGCCCCCTCAGAAATCCAACTAGACACCAGAATTAATATTCCAATAAAAAAGGTGGAACGTTTGGGGCTACCATCTAGGACACCATACGCACCCACAATACCAAACTCTTCCAAAATATTAACACTTCTCCCAATTAAAATGGTACCCCATTGGGTGGCTGGGAATATTACCTGAGACAAGAATGAACAAAAACAAGTTATGCATTGAGCAGATTTACTTTATATGGTCACAGTTTTCACCCATTCCTGTCACAGGCGATAGACCAAGGGCCTCATGTAGGTAGCCAAATACCGGTCGGTAACGGCCGATTTTCGGTAAATATGCCGTTACCGACCGGTATTCAGACAAGTGAGATGTAGGAGTCCCAAAACCAATTTTCGGTAAATATGAGGCGGTAAATACCGATTCATATTTACCGAATTCCAAAATACCGATTCAGAGTTACCGAATACATAATTAACGAATCGGTAAATATGAAGTGGTAAATATGAAGTGGTAAAAATGAAAATGACATGTAGGAGCACTCGGTAATTAAGAAATCCAAGAAAATCGGTAAATTAGAGTCGGTAATTAACACGGATTGAAAGCAGGTGGTAACCATCAACAATGCATAAGAGCAATCCAAAAATGCTACAGCGTGGACAACATGGCCGCTATGTACGTCATTGCAAGGCGCCTACGTCTACAGGCAGCAGGACTGAGGGTGTGGCGACGGGAGGAACAAATCTACAGACAGCGCATCACACTATTCCAGCTGACTGATGCAGAGATACATGAGAGGTACAGGCTAGACCCCGAAACCATCATGGACTTAATCAGGGACCTACAGCCACTCCTGGACCATCCAATAAGAAGGGCGCACGCCATACCCCCACATGTGCAGGTGCTCTGCAGCCTACATCTGCTGGCATCCGGCAGTTATCAGGTGGTGATAGCTGCGGTGGGTGGGGTATCCCAGAGTTGCCTGTCACGTTTCTTCAGGAAGTTCCTGGATGCCATGATGCAGAGAATGCACCACTACATAAGCTTCCCAAACACACAGGCTGCACTGCAGAAAACAAAAACAGACTTTTATCACATGGCACAGTTCCTCCATGTCATCGGCTGTATTGATGGTACACACATCCCAATCTGTCCACCAGCTGATACAGAGCACATCTACAGGAACAGGAAGTCCACCCACTCCATCAATGTGCAGGTGATCTGTGATGCAGGGAACATCATCACAGATATTGTTGCAAAGTTTCCTGGGAGCACCCACGACTCTTACATCTTCCAGAATAGTGGGATCTACACACGACTGAGTGCCGGAGAATTCGGAGAGGGATACCTGCTAGGTAAGTAACAGTGACGCCCCTTGAAACCTGCAAATCATAGTGCATAGAGGCATGTTACTGATGGTTCCCTTTTACTCATCCAGGCGACAGTGCATATGCATGCCGGTCATTCATCCTCACTCCCTACCTACACCCAGCAACCCAGAGTGAGAGACGATACAACGTGGCACACAAAACAACACGCAATGTGGTGGAGCGCACGTTTGGACTACTGAAGAGCAGGTTCCGCTGCCTGCACAAGAGCGGAGGCGCACGCCAGTACAAACCCATCACCTGCTGCAAGATTATTGCCACTTGTGCAATGCTGCACAACCTTGCCACGAAAAAAGGTACAGATGTGGAACTGACATATTTTGAGGACAACGAGGATGAGTCAGGCCAGCCAGAGGGCAACGCAGCTAGAGTGCCAACTGCAATCGATGGGAGAGAGAGACGGGCAGATATCACATGCAACTATTTCTGAGTAAGTAAGGGGACACAGCGAGTTGTGAGAAGTCCTGACGTAGTTTTAATGTGGCACCACGCCATGAACACATGAACAGGCCAATCTGGCAATATACCATCTATACAAGGAGTATGTCCAGGGTTACGTCACCCAATGGGAAGTGGCTAAGCAGGGCTACATCAATGTTTGCGCATACGCGCTGCAGTGGTGGATTGCACGGCCTGTGCATCCTCACTAGAGCCAACCCCAAGCCGCCTGCTGCTCCTGCGTGCTTCTGGGATGGGGGGGTGTGATGCTGCTGCTGGTGTCGATGCTCTCCGCAGCATCCCCTGCAGCAGTTGTCGACGCCTGACTAGTCAATAGCACCCCTAGTGCACTTGTCACCTGCACCATCCCCCGAGACAGGTCGCTGCAGCACTGTGTTAGGCCCTCCTGCATCGTCACAGAGCGCCGGCACAGTAGAGAAGTCGCAGTTGCCAGACGGTTGAGTGCCCTGCTGGTAGTGTCCCTTCTCTGGCGTTCCCGGCGCCGTGCTTCGATGTCAGCATCTAATTTGCTGCACAACTGCTGGATTGACTGGGACATGTCCCGAATGCCCGCAGCCATGCCGCTAATGTTGGTGTCCATGTTGACTAATGTTGTCTTCATCACCCGCATGTGCCTCTGGACTGACATGACTGCCTTTGATTGCAGGCGCTGTTGCTTCAACATTTGGCCCTCGAGCCCCAAGAAGACACCATGGCCGTCAGTGGGTGCTGGTGGACTCTGGACACGCGACCTGCGGCGCCCTCTTGCTTCCGTCTGTGCTGCCTGTGAGGTGTGGGGCACAGTGGCATGGCTCCCTTCCTGGGGCCCGGTGCGGTCTTCTGGGCCCATGCTGTCGTCTGACGAGGTGTCTAAGGCTCGTAGCCTGGCTGCTGGACGCCTCCTCATTCTCACACCTGCAAGCGGAGATGTGGCCGGTGATTCGAACATGAGTGGCGATGCTGGCTCTGGTGGTGGTGATGCTGGCTCTCGGTGAGGTGATGCTGGCTCTGTGTGCGGCGAGGCTGGCTGTGTTGGTGGTGCGGCTGCCAGTGGGCCTGCTCCCTGGTCTGAACTGGTGCTGGCTAGAGGTGATTTATGTGGCCGGTGTGCCGTCTCTCCTGCAGCATGCCCTGTCCTGCATGATGTCACATCTGTGGACAGAAATACAACATTGGCTCAGTGTCCCCGAAGGGCTGCATTGCAAGCGTCACAATAAATCATTTCACATTCCAATATGTCCCCTGTCTCCTTGTGCCTCGAGTGCGTGACATGCCTTGTTGCCCTGTAACATTTACGTCATGGTTAGTGTTGCCCTGACTACATCTCCCGGAATGCATTGCCTGTCTGCACTGACACGTGTGGACTGCAGTGTGATTCTCGTTTCACAATGGGGGATGTGGGATAGGGGTAGGGGGGGCTACATTGCTGTGCTTTCGTCTTACCTTGGTGTGTTGCGGCTCTGGCAGAGCTGTCGGCGTCCCCAAGACCCACGACGCTCTCTTGCTCGATTGTGGCCGCCACCAGCTCCTCCAGTTCGGTGAGGGCAGGTGCCCTGTTGGTTCCACCTCCGGTCTGGCTGGCCTCCTTCTGGATGTCGCCCATCTTCCTCTTGGTTACAATCCGGAGGTCATACCAGCGCTTTTTGAGGACCTCAATGTCCCTGTGGGTCACTCCCACAGCATTGACCTGCGCCTGGATGGCCAGCCATATGTTGCGCTTTTCGGCCTCAGGCACTTGCAGGGATTGCCTTCCAAACAGCTTCTGGTGCTGCTTCACCACCTCCTCCACCAGCACCTGGAGTTCCTTGGGGCTAAATTTCAGCTTCCTCCTCCTTTCCCCTCCGTCTTTCTGTGTTCTCTGGCTGGACATGCTGTTCGTTTACCCGCTCGCACATGCAACGGCTCCCTGCCTCTCCTCTGCACTCCAAGCTTCTCCAGGGTCGGCTAATTATGTACACCTGCCTGGGTGTGGCCACTTCGGCTAATTATGTACACCTGCCTGGGTGTGGGCACTTCCTGGTTGGGTGGGCTGTCGTTGCACTGGATTAGCTGTTTCGTCAAGTCATGTGATTTGATTTACCGAATCCGTACATACCGATTCGGTATTTTCCGATTCGGTAAATACCACCTCGGTATTTACCCATTCGGTAAATAACACCTCGGTATTTACCGAATCGGTAAATACCACCTCGGTATTTACCGATTCGGTGAATTCCGATTCGTGATTACCGAATGTTACCGAATCGGTAACTGTTACCGAATTTTTACCTACATATAACTTACCGATTCTAATTTACCGAT
This sequence comes from Triturus cristatus, assembly GCF_964204655.1. Lineage (NCBI taxonomy): Eukaryota > Metazoa > Chordata > Amphibia > Caudata > Salamandridae > Triturus > Triturus cristatus. Next base: position 469,792,349 of record NC_140589.1, read on the forward strand.
TCGGTACGGCTCGGTATTTAAGAACCGGTAAAATTTATTTACCTACATGAGGCCCTTAGTAACATGAGTGGGGTGCCATTTGTATCGGCAGAAGTGCTGGAAAACTCGGTGGCAGGAATTTTGAGGATCCTCACAGAGTCCTGAACTTTTCATTTAAAAAATGTAAGTAACTAAACAGAAGCATACCACAATGGGAATCAGCCTACAAAGTTATGTACCAATGGTACATGACTACTGTGAGACTGAGTCGGATGTACCCCACAACATCAGCAATATGACTAAGAGACAAGCACTTTCTACATATATGGTGGCCCTTCACAGTCTTACAAACATTCTGGAAGGTAATTCTTGGCCATATAAAGGGGACACCGGGTTACCCGATACTAGCAGATCATGGCACACTGGTTTTGGGAATATCTCCTTTTCCAGGAAGATAACAGAACCTTCAGCTAGCTCTTTATGGTTCCACAGGTTATAGCAAATAAATCACAACATTTCTCACACTGAAAAGAAATGCGTTGGCAAATAGCAACACTTACATGTCCAGACTAGAATACCTTTGCTTTACTTCCCAGAAACGTAGGGCCTCATTTAGAGTGTTTGTGTCTGGTCCATAGAGGACCTGGCTTGGAAGATCAGGCTGGAATATTCCCATGAGGAACAGGGTCAAGACTGATTTGCATATGGCTGGGTCTTAACTGGGCTGGCATGGTGCGCAAAAGAACGTTGGATTTAACCCAGATCTCTTGACTGGGGGTAAATGTATGATTTGCTCTACATTCCGTCCATCATGTGTGTTTTGCTTTCTCGGCCTAAGTGCCCTGGGTATGCCCAGACATGACTCCTGGGCTCAAGCTAGTCTGGCTGATGAGGGGTGATGCCTGAAAGTGGTTCCAGAATGCTTGTTTCCAGTCCTGTGTGGACCTGGCTTGGCAGTTCGGGCAGGACTGTTCCCATGCGGAACAGGGTCAAAACGAATTTGCATATGGCTGGGTCTAAATTGGGGTGGCATGGTGAGCAAAAGAATGATAGATCTAACCCAGATCTCTTGATTGGTGTGAAAGTTTGATTTGGTCTCCATTCTGTCCATCATCTCTGTTTCTTTTGCTTTCTCGCCCTAAGTGTGGCAGGTATACCCAGACGTGGGTTCCAGTCTCACTGTGTCACTGGATTCAAACTAGCCTGGCTGATGAGGGGTGATGCCCCAAACCCGGTCCCAGGATGCTTGTTTCCTGTCCAGAGAGGACCTGACTTGGCAGTTTGGGTTGGACTATTCCCATGAGGAACATGGTCAAGACTGATTTGTATATGGCTGGGTCTAAACGGGGGAAGCATAGTGAGCAAAAGAACGATGCATTTAACCCAGATCTCTTGACTGGGGGTGAATGTTTGATTTGATCTGCTTTCTGTCCATCATCTGTGTGTCTTTTATTTGCACGCCCTAAGTGCGCCTGATATACCCAGATGTGGGTCTCAGGCTCACTGTGTCACTGGATTCACGCTTGCCTAGCTGATGAGGAGTGATGCCTCGAAACCCTGCCCAGGATGCTTGTTTCCAGTCCGGGGAGGACCTGACTTGGCAGTTTGGGCTGCACTGTTCCCACGAGGAACACGGTCAAGACTGATTTGCATATGGCTGGTTCTAAACTGGGGTAGCATGGTGAGCAAAACAACAATGGATTTAACCCAGATCTCTTGACTGGGGGTAAATGTTTGATTTGCTCTGCATTTCATCAATTATCTGTGTGTCTTTTGCTCATTTAGAGTCGGACCGCCAGGCTCATGGGAGCACGGTCGTGGTGATCCAGTCACCGCTGCACTAGCAGTCTGACCGCCCCATTACAAGTTGGGTGGTCGGACCGCCATTGCACTGCCACAGCTGCCAGGGAATCACAGTTCCCAGGAGGTGGTGCGGCAACCAGGGTCTCAGTAATGTGCTGGAGGTGCCGCTGCAGACCGCCATGCAGGTTACGAGTTTCAGGACCACCAATAGTGTCATGGAGTTCTTTCCATGAAAAGAATGGTGGTCCTCAAACCATTTGCCTGGGGATGTATGCAGGAGGGCAAAACATGTGCCACCTCTGTGTATGCACCCCAGTTCCTGCACGGCATAGACTTCACAGTCCATGTTGTGCAGGAACTGTTTTTGGCATTCCCATTGTGATGCCCATTTTCAGAGACACCACCATGGGACCGACAAAAACAGCCCACCAGACACGAGGAAACTTGTAATCTGGTGGGCGGTGGGAACCATGGGTTTGGCAGTGCGGGAGATGGTTGCTAGCATGGCAGTCCGCTCCTGCACCACCAAACTCATAAGCGGTCACTTAAAGTGCTCCAACGTTTTGCCTAATCTTTGCTCCATGAGCTGTTGGAACCATCTCCCATAGTGGCTAGCCCTTGATTTCTATTCTTTAGAACTTATGAGTGGATATCTTCTAGCTCTGCCCCAAGTGAAACCTGCATCATACACCAAAAAGGACCCTTAACATGCACTTCCATGACTCCCTTAGCAAAACATTCCCTAATGAGCGATAACATATTTGGCCTCTACCCCCGATAACAACCTCTTTCTTTAATATCATATCCCTCTTTTCTTCTTTTTCTCCCTCTCTGTTTTCATCTTTTTTTCCCACTGTTCCATTTTTGCACATTTTTTCTGGGGTGTTGAGATGGAGGAAGGGAGTTGTTATACTGTTCATTTTGCATTGGGTATTTTACTATTTGTTACAACACATGCATGAAACTTACTAGCAAGCATCATGCCATTACTTAATTCTATGTGCCATATGGTGATGAAACAGTTATATCCATTTATCCATTTTTCAAAACTTCTCAATAGGAAGAGTTGAATGTAATGTCAATCAATCAATCAATCTAGGGTTTGTGAGGTGCTCTACTCACCTGTGAGGGTCTCAAGGCTCTGGGGGAGGTGGGATCGAGCAGTTCCCTCTCATCCGAAGAGCCAGGCTCTTCTTGAGTGCTTGCAGTGTGGGGGTTCATCTGATGCTGAGTGGGAGTTCATTCCAGGTCTTTGCTGCGATGTAGGAGAAGGATCGCCCCCCCCCCCCGCTCTGGCTCTGCGGATGTGTGGGATTTAGGCCAGGGCAAGATCAGCGGAGCGGAAGCTTCTCTTGGGTGCGTAGAAGGAGATTCTTTTGTTGAGGTATTTGGGTCTGATGTTGTGGAGGGATTTGTAGGCGTGAGTGAGGAGCTTGAAGGTTACTCTCTTTTCGATAGGGAGCAAGTGGAGTTCTCGTAGGTGCTGGGAGATGTAGTGTTGTCGTGGGATGCCGAGGACTAGTCTAGCTGTCTGGATTTTGAGGAGTAGAGATTTGTTTATTCCAGCATAGAGAGCGTTCCCGTAGTCCAATTCTTGATTTTAGTCAAACTTCATTTGCTGAGAATTCTGTAAAAGAAAACTATCATAGGATCCACACATGTCACAACACTCTGGACTCTCCTGGATGTTTAGTTTTCAGAAAAGTCTGGGTTTAGTAGAATCCCTGTGTTGCAACACAACGCAGGTCCAAATACTGCTGTTACCCACATCACCAAAATGGGTCATTTCTCGTGGCAAAATTTTGAAGTTTCCATGTTGTGTTTCAGGGCCTTTTCTGTCTCAGGTGATAAGCTCAGCCACACAAGAGAGGTACAATTTTTATCCAGAGAAGTTTTCATCAATTGAATTTCTCTCCATTTTGTCTTCCAAATGTATTCCAGTGTGCAAGAGAGACGGCAGTTTGCAAAATGCCTTTTGAATCACATGATAGTATGGGTGATCTCAAATTCAGAGTTGTATATATAACCACTGTTTCTCTGAACTTCTCAACTTGGGCATATTTCAAACATATGCCATCTTTCATTCACCAGATAAATTGTCACACAATGAAAAATCATTAGTGCAGTTTAATAATTGGATTTGGGTATCTAATGATTTTGGACAATCAACAAACACTTTCTATCTTTGTGACATAATGGGTTTGATGGACATGACAGTATATTCATTTTGTGAATTGGCCATTGGGGCAAAAAATTACTGGTGTAACATTGCCACCTGTTTCTATTTGTTTACAACCTATTTTCAGGATTTTTTAAATTTTAGCGATTAGTTTCTTTGAGAAAAATATTAGCCAGCTTCACAAACCACCCCTTGCTTAATTTGGAAATTTCGTCTATCTTTCAGAAATGCATACCCTTCAGCGTTCACCCATGGTTTTACACCTGTTTCCACTACAAACTGCAAGTAGGTAGAAATGACAAAAGAAGGAAAATCAAGAAAAAATCATCAACTCTGGAAAAAATATATATCTCTCTATTTTTTTTTCTTATAAATATGCTTATTCCTGGAATCTTTAACATTGTGATCTTAACACAGCAAACCTTTTGTTGATGCCATTTTCGGAACAAACACCATACACTGTCTTGCTTAGCACCTTTGTTCCCCATTTTCAACCCCCCCACCCCTGATCCCCAAAATATTTTGCTATACTTTAACTATTTTCTTGATTCCCTGTAGCGAAATTCCCAAACCCTGGGTACATGATGCAAATCAGGCCTGGATGCTGTTTGTGGAGAAAAAAGCTTTTGAAGACTTTAAGTTCATAGTACTTAAACACATCAAAACCAGGGGTCAGCACTGGGGCAGGAATATGTACAGTATTATGTTTATATTTTTACAATGTGTTTTGTTTGGGTGTCTGCAATGTCAAACATTATATGACAATTTGTAACCTTTGCATTATTTCTTCTATTATTTACTTGTACTATTTTAGCTTTAAATATATTTCTACACAGTATTTCAAATAGTTGTCAGCAATTTCTAAAGTTATATCACCACTTTTACATTACTTGCATTTCTTTTATTATCGTTATTTTCACATATCTACAGTGTAATTTGTATATGTGTCTTTAAGCACTAAAGTTACATGATCATTTTATTCTAATTTTGTATTTTAATGATATTCTTAGATGTTTGCTGGTATGACTTATCCCTATCTATTTTGTGTTAGTTTTAAGTCCATTGCAGTGAGTGACTGTGTGTGCTGTGTATCTTTCTTCAATACTTGGCAGGCACAGATTTGAGTTCAATTCTGCTGCTGCTAGTACTACTAGAGTAGGTGTGAGTGTAACTTTTGTCAATTACAGTGAAATACCCTTTTGTAGGTTCTTTTTATATTTGCATGTTTGTGAGAAAGTGGGTTTCTGTTGCAGTAAACCCCCCCTTTATTGTTTTTGCCACACTACTCATGCCTTTGACTTGATGTGCTCTGGTGCCCTGCCAATGTTCTTTCCCCAAAACCAAACCCAATTGGCATCTCTAGCCACATGTCAGCCCCTGGTAAATGGTACCATAGGTACCCAGGGCAAGGTGACCAGAGAAGGCGCCTAAGGACTGCAGCACTAATTGTGCCACCCTTAGAGGCCCTTTACCCTGACACACACACACTGCCTTTGCAGGCTGAGTGTCTGGGTGCAGAACAAAACAAAGAGTCGAAATGTCACACATCCCTGTGTGCCATGCCCACAAACCACTGCCCTGGCATACATCAGTCACCCCTCTAGCTGGGTGCCCCATGCCAGTGGTGAGGGTACAGGTGCATTAACCCTGTACCCCTACAGTGTCCAGGTCCATTCCTGGGCCCCGTAAGTTCAGTGCTGCCATTAAGAGTATATGGTGCTTGGAGGTTGTCATTACAAACTCCACAGCACCATAATGGCTACACTAAAGACTGGGAAGTTTGGTATCAAACTTCTCAGCACATTAAACCCACACTGATGCCAGTGTGGGATTTAATGTAAAATGCACCACAGAGGGCATCTTAGAGATGCCCCCTGAAAAATGACCAACTACCAGTGACCTGACTGAGTGGCTGCGCAGGCTGCCACCGCCAGGCATGTTTCTGGACCCCTGGGTCGAGAGCCTGCTGCTCTCGGGGGCCTGAAACAATGCACATACTGGGACGAGGTACCAAGCCTCCCCCCCCAGGATGGGCAGGGTTCACGAAGGAGAAGCTTCAAAGGCATGCCGCCTTTGTGAGCCACTCCAGACCATTTGCTGCTTTCAGCAACTCGTCCCCACTGATTCTACCCCCCACTTTGGGCGGGAGAACCGGCGGGAAAAACAAGTGAGGAAGAGAGGTGTGCCCACCTCTGCCAACTCCACCGCTAAGGTGGAGGAGGCGAGGTGAAGCACAACCTCGAAACCCCGCCATCTTGAGGATGGGGGACCCAGCCAACCAGGGACAGGCTCCTGCCCCCCTCCCACTGGAGAGTAGCAAAATAGGGGGTGTACCCATTGGTCCCTGCCCTTTACCTACCTGTAACGCCCCTAAATTTAGTATTTACGGGCACCCTGAACCTTCCTTCCTCAGACCCAGCAACCACAAGAAAAGAAGAAAGACGCGAAGCCATGCAGAGCTAACAAGAGGACGACGCCCACTGACTTGGCCCCAGCCCTACAGGCCTGTCTCCCCTCGAACCTGCTCCTGCGAAACCCCGGCGTGTCCAGCATCCAGCAACCTCAAAAACCCCAGAGGACCTGCCTGCATTCACTTTCCAAGCTGTTTCTCCCGTGAACACCGGACGTGTTGAAACTGCAGCTTCTGGTGCCAGCCAGAACCCGCGAATCCAGCACACTCTGCACCCGCTGAGCCCGCCCCCTGTTTGAGTGAACAAACACCACAAGGAGGTCCCCCGGCGATCCTGACCCGAGATCCGGCGACTCCTGACCTGCCTCAAGCCTCCAGACGATGCCTGCAGCCTCAATCCAGAGGACCCCCGTACCGCGACCACAGCGGGTAAGAAAATCCGAAGTCCAAAGGCACCCCTGCACCCGATGCCCCACGGCCTTGTGTGCCCAACCCAGTGGTGCCTAACCATCCCTCTACATCCCAACTTACCGCTCCAAGTGGTGGTGACTCCTGGAAGATCCTCGTACCCGAGCCTGCAGTGTTTCTTTGTCCCAGAGAATCTCCATTGAAATCAACAGGGCACCCAACCTCAAAACAGCACCCTGCACCCAGCCGCCGTAGTGCCGCTGAGGGTGCCCCTTTTGTCCTAACCTGGTCCCCAACTTGCCCTGAGCTTAACCCTAGGAGTTTTGCTCCCACAACTCCGTGGCCTGCTTGCCAGCCGCAACCAACCGGAGCCCCTCCTATCCTCCTTAGGATAACATTGGGCCTCAACACTCTGCACCCGGCCGCCCTGATCCTGGGAGACCCCTGAGTCTATCCCCAGAACCCTAATTCAAAAGACCGATTTCTGAACCCAGGTGTCCAGCACTGAGTAAGAAAAGTAACTAAAAAGTAACTTACCTGTGAACTGAATTTCCTTCGATAGGATAACATTGGGGGTTCTTTGTGAAAAAGTTTCTGTCAACTTTTGAATTACAATAATATTCTTTAAAAATCGTACCTCTAACTAAAACGCATTTACTCACCTGTTTTCAGGAAATGTCCCAGGGCTGAATCTAGGATCCAACCCTGTGTTAGTAAAAGTAATCTGAAAAGTAATTAACTGCATTTTACTTAAAAAGCCCATTAATTTGAATTTACTATACCTGCAATGTGTTGCAAACTGCTTACTTAAAACTGTAACCAAAACCAGTACAATTTATACTGCAAATTTGAACTGTGTTCATACAAGTAATTTGCTACTGCAAAGTATTTATATAACCAGGCTTGCTTGGTTCTAGAAATAAAACACCAGTATATTTCTTTATACAAAAACAATTGGCCTAGAGTTCAGTTCTTGAGTGTGTGAATTCATTTGCTGACTGAGTGTGTTCATCAAATGCTTAACACTGTCCTCTGATACTGCCTTACTGCTCGACCAAGCTACCACTTTAGAGAGTAATGTTCTATCTAACTTTAACCTCTGCCAAACCTCTGGAGACCCTTGGACTCTATACACCCTGTACCTCACTTTGATGCAGTATATATAGAGCCAGTGTCTTACAATGTCCCTCCCTGATCCCCTCCTTCGTTACCCGTTTCCATTTCACGTTAGTATAGGTATTCTCCATTTGTCAGCAACTCTCCCTTGCCACTCCCACATTTACACTCAAACCCCAGAACTATATGTGCGTAGTTCTCCATACTCTTGGAAGAGAGCCCTGCAAATGAGAGACAGGACATGAGCAGCAGGCATAGATGTTTGCCCATATGTATGTGTATTGCATTTATGGGTATGTGAAGAAGTACCTTTTTAATTCGTTTGTATGAGTATGTGAAGTAGGCCTCTTGTAATGCAACTACACATACTCAAAAATTCCCTTGTAAATTTTCCTCCATGATGTCTCATCACTTATGAGGTCGAGTATGTATGGACCTAGCTTATTTCCAGGATTCTACAAGCATGCTACTATCAGCCAAAACCATGAGTGCATATCGTTATGTTACATGTTAACTACACTGCCCCACACTTATCAGGATTAGTATGGTGCTATGTGTGTGGCTGGCACAGATGGACGTCCAACTCTGAACAGCAAACACCATCCATTGTGTGACAGACCACATGAAACTCACAGATCTCTGATGTGTGCAGATTGAGAATACATACATTTCAATACATTTGTCACATGGCTTAATGTGGCACTTGCCAGTAGGAAATCACAGCACTTCACAAACCGGGCAGTTATACTATGGCATCCAGTGTGGTGAGCCCTCTTGCTGCTTCACTAACTGGATTGTGTACACTGTCCCATTGGTGAAGAGTCACATACCATTAACAATTATATTTGAACTATTCAGAATAATGGTTTTCTGTAAACATCTGAAATAAGACTAAAATAGTCTAATGTACAGGAGATCATTTTCAAGCTCAATGCCCCGCTAGCTGAGATATTGACAGTCAAAGTTCTGCCTCTTTCCTAAAACTAGAACATCTATTTACTAATGGATTTTTTGATAGGTACTGTGGTTCAAAGCTTGTATATAACTTGGAGATCCAATAGACAGATCAAAGTGTGCAAATGTTCTCTTGATATGTAAATATTTGACCGAAGGATTAAACGCATAGCGGACACAGCTTACTGAATGTTTTTCTCTCTGCAGCTAGTTGGTAGGAAAACCACCTCACAAACATAGCACCAGAGAACTAAAATTAATTTATGAGAATTCTCATGTTGCCTTGTAAATAGGCTGCAGGGGGCATAACACAGTAATTTCTTTGTGCCTTGCATCTTGTTATGGCCATCTCCCTGTGTGAATGTGAACCTGAATGAGACATGCTCTTATTTGCAATATCAGCTCCTTTGCAATCACTTTTCATAGTGCCTTGCTTACTGTGTAGTTGCTGATTTTCTATATTGTGAGTCTACAGGCATACATTATGGTTCAGTAAAAGTGAGGTCCGTGGGGCCAACCAGGAGGCTGCATCCAAACAGGGCTTCAGGAGATCAGGTATATCTTTTTGGGGTCTACGTTTATATCTATAAATCTTGTTAAAAAGGTTTTGTGAAAGACAAAGAGCCTCTTGTAAGAGTTTGCCATTCAGGGCACTCTTACAAACCTGGTATATATTCCATCTGCTGTAATACAAGTGAATTATAGCATATTCCATTTGTAATAGGGCTGACAGGATGCCCACCACTTCTGTCGGGGTATCTAAAATAAGCGTGGTCAGCCTGAAGTCAGTGCTTTCTTACAATTGGAACTTTTACATTCAAACTTAGAAAGGTCATGGTTCTTAGAATTAGTAGAGAAACTTTCAGAGTTAGCCAGTTCCATCATGTCATGGCAGTTGCTGCACACACAAAGGGGCTTCGACAACAATGCCCTAGTGTGCAGAATTAAAAATCCAGGAGCATCATTCCACACACAATGATGGGGGTGACCAGGCAAAAATGGGTACTTTCTCACAGGGAGTAACTTCGAGGTTACATATGAACAGAGGTCCAGGGAATGCTTGGTTAGACACAGACAACTGTTTCTATAAGTTCAAATGCAAAATAATGCTAAGGAAGGGTGAAAATAAGTGCATGTGGCTGCAAAGTAAATACTTGCTCCCTCAGTCTGAAATTAGTGTTTGGGACTTTTGACATTTTTCTGGCATCCACCATTACATTTGGCTCCTGGTGAAGGCTTCTGATGAAGGCTCCCCAAGCTGGCTTTTTTTGTGGAACTCTTCGATCAACACCTTTTGCAGATCTGATTGACCAAGTATTTTACATTATTGACCGTTCAGCACAGGTTAACTTGCTTCAATCTGCGGTTAGCTTTAGGTTCCAAGATGTCGGTTCCAGGAGCAAAAACTGAAAAATGTTAAAAGAATTACTGAAGGTTAGTTTTCCTCATCCGACCGGCGACTCACTTTTCAGTGGATTCATGTTCAGTAGGTTCAAGCAGGATTTCATGCAGATCAACACAGGGAAGTGACTACCTCAGTTCTAGACCAACTCCTTGAAGTAGGAATACAAGCAGGAGGTAGTAACTTCTCTTTCCATGTTCCTATAAAGGGAAATGTGGATACCTTATAGTCAGGGAAGTATTAATCTTTGCCAGTTCAAGGCCTTTAGCTGAAGAAGACTACAAGCATGGGTTCAATGCGAAATCCGTGTAGGTCATTCCTGCAGACATTCCAATCTATCCTGAGGTACAACTGTTTTCAAAACCTGACCCTTTGCCCTATTCCCCCCCCAGAAACCTAACTTCATGCCCAAAAGAAAAATCTTCCTGTGGAACCACCTGACAGGGTCACAAAAAGCTACAAATAGGGCAAGGTCAGGCAACGCCACAGTGTGGGTAGGAGAGACTTCTCAGTAGGAAGAACCTCGGCAAGTCTTTGGAAACAACATAGTTCCTATTAGCAGCATTTCCCCTACCTCCTCTCAGCACAGTACAGCCTCTAAACTCTAGACATCCAGTGCAAAGCTGTTAATGTAACCTAATTGGATCATCATCCAGTCCAAGGGACGCCAATAACCATGAAATGTTTCTCCCGACACGAAACATATGAACACCTTTAACTCCCACATTACCAAAACTAAGAGAGATAGTCAGAATACGTTTAGTTGTGCCTTTAGAAAACAGCTTCATAATTATTGAAAAAAACCTTACTTCCCCCAAGACAGTGCCCAGCCTTAAGAAGAATGAATTGAAGCACAGTGTCAATATCACAGATTGAAAGCCAATTATATCCCTACTCTGTGTTAGGGTTGTGCCACAAAAGTGATGAAAGCCCATCACGAACTTACAGTAAATCAGGGTCTGGGTGTTAGTTGCTGCCATAGTGTATCAAAGATTCTAAGCCCTAATGCCTCCCGATGAGATGAAGTGTGTGGTTCTTGAACACTGGCGCTAAGTAACACTACCCACACATGTTATTATTGCTCACTAACCACTGACTGCCACACAGTCCCATGAACGCCTTGATTCACAGTAGAATTGGGGTCAGTGCCTTCACACGACACCGTCAAACAATAAAAGTACCAAAGAACAGTTTGCTGTTGTTTAAGGGTCCAGCTGTGCACCATATGTACGTCACTTCCTCGTCTACCTCCTATGAGACTGCTTTTATATTCCAATTCCCCTCCTTTTCACTGTCTTGTTATGTTGCTCAGAAGCTGCTTTCTATGGCAGACAGTGCTAACAAACTCTATAATTAAATAAATAAAGCATGGTCTTAGTGAAAACTGACCTGTATGAACATTGCTAACTGGAAGAATTGCTGCGTGAAAGTCACTCTTCACAAATTTACTGTGGATGTTTCAAACCGTCATATGGCGGTGGTAGACTAAAAAAAGATAATTACCGTCCCACGGGTGTGGAATCCTACTCAAGGAGTGGGGACGTCAGCCTTCTGATGCATGGTTCGCATTGAGCTTTTGCCAATGTCCACATGTGTACTTTTGTGCATTCCCAAACTCCCCTCCCTCTCATTTTCCATCGTGGAAATGGTTTTTAAAGGTACTCCTGTACAGGCTGGCGTAACCCTTCCTTCCAGAGTGGGAAGGGTAAGTTGTCATCCACAGATTTAGGAAAGGGGCATAGGGAAAGGATTTTCGTCCCGGGAAAAATACTTTCTACGCAGATAAGAAAAGGTTACACTTGAACAGGGTATTCCTCTGTGTGGATTTCACAGTTATGGAGAAGTCTGCACAGTGGAAATAGGATCCTATAGAAAAAGTCTCCTGACCCTCGCAGGAGAATGCCTGGAAACCTGTTTCTGCCACAGCTTTCCAGGTGTACTCTTGGGAATGATGGCTAATAGGAAAATGTAGAAAAAGTATGTTCAGGAGAAGGCAGAAATATCCGTCCGTACTTTTCCCAATTTTTTGTGAATTAGGCACTTCATTTGTAAACAGGTGAAACAAAAAAAAATATGTGGTTTCATAAAAAACATTATCATAATCAGAAGTCCATTTTTAGGCCCAGCCTGAGCCAGCTCGCAAACGCTGCTCTGGCGATTATCTGTTGTAGTACAGTACGGGAGAGAAGCCCCGCTGACTCCCCTGCCCATATTTTTCATTGGCTTGGGTCTTCGTCCTTTGCAAATACGGTCTTCTGATTCCTAAATAGGCTTGTTAGCCCCTCCTTAGTCAGGCCATGTCTTTGTTGTTACACAGTACGTGCGTGTTGGACTTGGCCCTTCTGGCAGGTTCACCCCTAAACTTTTTGCTTTCACTGGTGGCCTGGTGGTAGTGATTTTTGGTTTCTGCGCACTTTCCCTGTGTCCCAGAGTAAAGTGCGTTCGCACTCTGAGTGCATGTGGTGAGATAGGCCTGCCCTCCCATAGGAATGCATGGGGGAATGTATGTGTCCCTGGTAGTTCCTGATGCGTGGGGAGTGCAGGTGCGAGTTTGGTATGTACGGACTCGTGTGATGAAATGCTGCGCGATGATGTGTGCGGCGTGCATGTATCTAGTGTGGAAGTGCCACTTCTAGAAGTGGGCACTTCTGTGTGCAGTGTGAAATGTGTGCCTTGTCTGGCGATTGGCTGACTGAGGTCATGTGATGGGCTAGGGAATCCCCAGAGTCAGGAGGAGTCACCCAGTGGTGAATGGGGAGATCAGCAGCCAGATGGGTGGGAGGAGTACACCTAGGACCTGAATAGGGCTGGGCTTTTCCCACACAATGCTGGCTCCGCCCCCTGTGGTGCGACTGATGACCCTGGCCTGTTCTCTGAATAGGGAGAGGGGCTGAGCAAAACAAAGTGCTCAGGAACCAGTTGTAACTGGTTCGCCCCTTCCCTGCACCTTGAGACAAAGGTAAACCTGTGTATAAAATGGGGCTGTGACCCCAAGTAAAATGTTCTGACTTGTTCCTAACTTTAGGGGGACACCCTGCCAGGAGGAACCGCAGCGGGACCCAGCTGCTGCTTCCTGAGGGTCCCTGCGTGCTGGCCTGCCTGGCTGTGCTTTGCTGGGGTCCCCCCAGCCCAAGGACTTGCTGGGCTCTGCCCTTTCTCTAGGAGGGTGCTTCAGGGGGAGTTGGCAGTGAAGGGAGACTGCCTGGGCCTCCCCCCACCCCTTTCTCGGCTGTTCGAGCGGGAGCCTACCCCGCTTTATTAGGGAATTAATATCCCTAGCGGGTGCCCACCCCGCCAGGGACCTTGCCGTTTTTCTTTTCATGGTCCTCGCGGGTGCCTACCCCGCTTATTTAATTATTTTTATAGCGGGAGCCCACCCCGCATACTGGTGCTGTCGCGGGTGCCCACCCAGCTTATTGCCTTGTTTTGATTGAGGGAGCCCACCCCTCATTGCCACCGGATCGCAATCACTGCCGCCGGCCCGAGCCATCCTGAACGAAGCTTAACCCGGAAGTCAGGCAGTCTCGGAAGGGACGGGGGTGTGGCCCAGCACAGGAAGCGGACGGGAGCCTACCCCGCGCTCCTGCAACGAAGAGAGTAGCAGGAAGAACTGCTGAAGGCCGTCCAGGGGGAGAGCGAGAGAGCCCCCGAGGAGCGGGAGCTCTCTTGTGACCCATCGCGCTGCCCCAGGAAGAGTCTGGTGTGCTGGGAGCCTCGGAGGCTCCTTAAAAGAAGTACGGACCGGCGAGAGAAGACAGTGGGGACACGAGGCACCCAGTCGAGTGCCTGGCCCCGCCGCCTATCCGCCCCGTGCCGGCCGCCACCAAGCAGCGAGACGCCACCGCGGGAGACCCGAGGGAGCACCCTGGAGTACAGGTGAGGCGCCCTGTTAAGCCCAAAGTCCCTGTGTGGCTGGGAACATTTCCTTGCACCCCCAGCCTGTGCAGTGCCAGGGAAGGCACAGGGCAGTTCTGCCTCGCTGTTCTGCTGCGTGCGCAGCCCAACCCCGGGGGCATTATTTGTTTAGAGTCCCCCGAGCGGGACTCCAACGAGGAGGGCAATCTTTGTTCTAGAGCGCTAGTACGCTACAGCGGGGCACATTGTTGAAAGAGCCTAGAAGGCTCCAAAAAGGCACATTGTTCTAGAGCCTCGAAGGCTCCAACGACGGGGCGCATTATTTGTTTAGAGCCCACGAGGCTCCAACGTTGCCCCAGGGCATATTTGTATTCCAGAGCCCACGAGGCTCCCACGTTGTTTTGGGGCGTTCCAGAGCCCAGAGAGGGCTCAAGAGACACGCCGGTGCCAAGTTCCTTTCCCCAGCTGCCCAGCACTTAGTGGGCAGCTGCAATGTTTAGGTTGTGCCCCCCTTTACGCTTTGGCTTACGCAGCCTGCGCAGCCTTGCCCTGACTCTGCTGGACAAAGGGCGTTGGGGCCCTGAGAGGTTAAGTTGGCCTGGGGACAGTTTCCCTGTGTTGTGCCCTCCCCTAGGGTACCTGGTGACTTATGTGAGTTTGGCGCAATTGTGTTTTCCTGCACCTCTGAATGTGTTTTTATGCGTCATGTGCCTTGTTTTTACACCGCTGAATGTATGTTATGCATCATGTGTTTTCCTTCCCTACACCTCTGAATGTGTTGTGATGCATCATGTGTAATGTGCTTATACCCCTACAGGTATTGTGATACTTAGGTGGTTGTTTTTCTCCTAGTACAGGTGGTGCTAGTGAGGTCCTGGTTCCCTGCGCAATATTCTCCTAAGGTGGTTAGGGTTGCGTAGGTGGTACTTACCTGTTACCAGTGGTTACTGGTTGTGCGCTACATTTTCTAATTGGTGCTACAGTGATTATATGTGCTATGTTCTAAAGTGATAATTCTACAACGTGCTAGTTCCAAAAGTGCTTATTCCTGACAGTGGTCCTTGAGGCCCTGTCCCATGTAAATAACTCCCCTGTAAATTCTGCCCGTGCCTGTTGGCACATTGTAAAGTCTGTGTTTTTATCTAATGTGTTTTGGTATAATACAAAGGCTATTTTTATATATTACCTTGTGTGGAGTTTCCTTTGTGGTGGGCCTTGGGTGTTGTTGCTGGGTGCGCGCGCAAACGCTTTACACATTGCCTCCGGGATAAGCCTGACTGCTCGTGCCAAGCTACCAAGGGGGTGAGCAGGGGTTATCTTTGGCGTGTAACTCCCCAGCCCTGACTAGAGTGGTGGTTTCTGCCTGGCTTTGGCGCAAGCCCTAGCCAACCAGAAATCCCATTTCTAACAGTGCGCTATTTTCTTTATTGAGTTTCTCCTACATTAGGGACGACGACATGCTTTGCTTACATTCAGCGGACCATGCCCGCTTTCACTTTCAAAGCAGCGGGACAATGGTGGCTGTTTGCTTGCAATGCAATAGGTCTCGCGTTTAAATGAGAGAACTATAGCATTGCAAATATTTTTCTCCAGGGAAGTACAGAGGAGAGAGGCACTGCTGCATGGTGTGAGGTGAGGGGCTGGGACGGGGAGGGTTGGGGGAGTGGTGTGGCATGTTAATGTAGTTATGTTCCTTTCTACCGCTTTTTATCCCATGCTAAGATAGCGATATTATGTGTGTCGGAAGATTCAACATGTGCCATTCCCGTAACCGGATGGAAGGTCAAATTTCATATTGTGCCCTTCAATGCTACAGCGAGAACATCCAATCTGAGAAGATCCTTACGTTATTATTAAGGCTCCCTGTTTTCCGTTTTTACTGATTTTTACAGATAAATACAGAGAGAAAACATTCATTTTCTTGTCTGTATTTATTTTTAAATGTGGATATAAACAGAACTTGGGTTGCTTTTTGAGTAATTCTAAATACTCTCTGACATGACTGTCAGGCCAGTAGATGTGTGGATTGATAGATAAGGAGGTTCAAAATGAAAGGAATATTACTAAAGACACTTTAACAGCAGTAGATGTGCACAAAGTTGACACTGAAATTTGCATATTTTCAGATAAGTGCACTGATGTATCTTCTGTGGTTGTTCACAGCACTGAAACCTGGCAGACATTCAAACATGAGTGCATATTTATCGATTAAATAAATGTGGAAATATACTAATGTCAGCTTTATTTTTCCACAAGATCCAAAATAAATATGGATAAATACAGATAAAAGTAGCAAAAAATAAATATGGATAAATGCAGACGGAATTGGCAAAAAAATAAATACCATAAAACCGGGAGCCCTAGTTACTATGCTAAGAGTGGGTTGGGGACATGGCACCGTGCCAGAAAAGGGGTGGGCAAAATGTGCACAAACGGATAATTACCTGCTATTATAGCAAACATCTGTGACTGTGTTGTGCTTGAAATTCCAACATTTGACTCAAACGCCACAGCAGAAGGGCAAGACTTCAGCTTCCGCTCTTGAGGCCGGTATAGGTTTTCACTCTGTTGATGTACTTGCTGCGCACTTCTATATTTGTGCCAGCCACGCAGCTACTGTTACACTGGATGGGCCCGATTCACAAAAGTTATCTGAGACAAAATCCTAACTTTACGACTTTAGATATTCACAAAAGGCATTTAGTAGTAGTAATGCCTTTTGTGAATACCGAAAGTTGTAAAGTTAGGATTTTGTCTCAGTTTAGCAGTAGTAAAGTTACTAAATGCCTTTTGTGAATACCAAAAGTCGCAAAGTTAGGATTTTATCTCAGATTACTTTTGTGAATCGGGCTCGATGTTTCTAAAATGACACTGCTCCTGGCAGGGCTACCCACAGAGCAGCAGACGCTGCCAGATATCAAGCAGTCTAAAAAGAAAGCACACACCTAGGCGAACTTAGTTATGCGCGCTTACATATTACTTATCATATTGATTGCTTTAGTTTTACAAAAAGACGCACTGGATTACACAAGAAGGCAGACCACCACCCCCTTCATTACATTACCTGCATCTACAGTGTGGTGACGTGGGGAAGTATTTGGAATGGGGCATAGTTGAAGCATAGTGTCTGCAGTATCAGTATGGAAATTCTCTCTCATGGTGGATACATTGAAGTATTTCACAATGACAGGAAGAGGAGTTATATTTCGCCACATTGCATTACTGTAAATGCTTTGAACAGCAAAATAAAAGACAGCAGGTTCTCATGCGTAATAATGAGCCATAAAGAACACATCGTGCACAAAGTTTATTTTTTAATACACTTGTTTCTTAAACCTGTATTCCATCCAAGCGTCTGGTGGAGGTGTTGCACAGTAAAGATATAATTACACATGATTCCACTCCAAAATATGAAAGTTCTGCTATTTATAACACCAGACCCTTGGATTTGCTTACATTACACATTTCCGGCCGGACCACTAAACAGTTTTGACTTGTGCTACTAAAGTTGTGCTTGATGTTAACATCGTTTACCACAGTGGTATGAGCGCAGGATTCTGGAGGTGATAATGAGGGATGAGACCGTTTGTGCACATTTGTTGTGAGGCAATTTATGGTGCAAGTGCTGTGTTTTTGGTGCTGCTGTCTTTTTGCGCTGCATTATTGCAATGTGATTCGGTTTTGTTGTTCTGTAGTTTTGAGTTGTGTTGTGTTTTGTTTTGATGTACCATGTAATGTTTTCACTTTAGATATGTCAGAACACGCTGCTATTTTTCCAGCGAAAATTAGCTCATGCCTTCAACGTGTCTGTGACCAGTAATGATTTACCACTTTCTTAGGTGGTAGATTGCACTTAGACAGCTCTTCAACCACTTAAGACAAAAGTCAGCCCAAAACTGTGGCTACCGCAAGCGTTCACTTTATGTGATATAGCCCTGTTGTCTTAAGCAGCATCTGTCTGACTTTCCTCCATGCACAGCAGGATACCAACTTCTGTATTGAGAGCTGGATTGGAAGATTGTCAGGTCAAACTCCTAATGTAGCCCATGGTGAATAGAAACTAAAGACAAGATCCTGAGAAAATAGTAAACCTGCACCCCGAGATCTACTTCTACATCACAAACATTCACAAAAGTACCTGTGATTTTTTTAGGTCGATCGTAAACAGCACTTACGCTGTCTGGCCATCTGTTGTATGTGCTTTGTGAGGTCTGACTCCTCCTGTGCTTAGGATTGGTCTTTGTGTGTGTCATTTAAAAATAAAAGTGTGCTAATGGCTGATGGTTGGTGGCGCATGTCCCACCTTTCCTTACAGGTTAACTCCCATGGGGTATTGCAGTGGGAGCGAGCTGGGACGCGTACGCAGTCCCTAGTATGAGAATCCAACTTACTTAAATGCTAGTGCAGTTTGGCGCTTTATTGCTTTCGATCACAGTCTCGCTCTTGCCGCTCTACGGGAAATGCTGACACCAGGTATATTTCTTTATTCACTCCAACCACTGGCTGTCACGGAGGAGAAATTGAACTCGACCGGTGTGCCTCCTGTACGCAAACACCAGGGTGCATGTATTTATTGTAATTCGGCATTGGCAGTAAGCAATTTCGTCTTCCAGCAGAGGGCGCCATCCTTTTCTGAAAGGTTATTTGACCACTGCATTTGACCTTCACAGGTGTCTGTGTGGCACTGGAGGAGAACCCAGAGTTTTATTTTTAATGTAGTTACGTTCCTTTCTACTGCTCTTTATCCCATGCTAAAATGATGATATTGTGTGTCGGAAGATTCCGCAGGTACCATTTCTGTATCCGGATGGAAATTCAACTTTCATATTGTGCCCTTCAGACACGTCCAACACATCCAATGTGAGAAGATGCTTGCGTTATCATGGTAACAGTGGGTTGGGATATGGCAAGCAGAAGGTACCAGGGGAAGCTTGTGTAAACCTTAAGCGCTTTGTGTGAGAGAAGACAGCAGGGCTGGGGGCGTTTGTGCTTCAGAATAAACAGAATTCACAGCACACCCAGTGTGCTCGGCAGAACCCACCGGTGTAGGGCAGAGGTGATGCGCGTGACATCACACTCTGTCTGCTCAGGAGAACTGAGTGAGGAGAGCTTTACGGCACAAGGAGCATATATTGCAGTCTCTAATGCAAGCAGTTTGTATCTTTGCTTTATTCAATAAAGTTTTGGAAAAAAGGAGGCTTCGGGGTCAATTAAAGGAGGTTTGACAATAGCTATCTGTGCTTATAATTCCCAGAATAGAACAGAAGGGCTCATCCTGATGATTCCCCAAATTGCTCTACTTTTTGTTTTTAGTCCTGTTGAAGCAAGCAAAAGAAAATGGTGTATATATGGTTTGTTTCTAATGGTACTTGTATAGAACAAATCTTATTGGGAAGCAAAGAGGCCCTGAAGAGAGGGTAAAAGCCTAAGGGCACGATTTACTATATGAAATAATTTCTGAAAGGTCCAGCACTTTTTATAGATTTCCCGTGTGTTCTGTTCTAAATCACTTTCTGTATACCACAGGTATAAATCTATTTTATGGACTGTTTCTCTTCCTAACTAAATAATGATCTATCTCTGATCACTAGTGTGAAATAGTTCAAGGGACATCACCTTCATTAAAATACACTCAGAAAGAAAAATTATTGAATGCACATTTAGGCTTGAGACTAGTCGAGTGTGTCGGTGACTGTTGTGTGAAACATCTTACCTCAGCCTAAATCTACCCTTACAGCACTTTTTCTTTTTTTTAGAACAATATTTTAACTGTTTATAAGTTATGCAGCAACAAGAAGCAATTAATATCAGTGTCTGCCCTTTATACTTTACACCATGTCAGAGATACATTCAACAACTGATACGCATAAGAGGTAATGTTCATTCTAATTTTTTTCCCTCTGTGCATCAAAGTAAGGTCTCTGTGCGCTGCAGTCAAGGCTATGTGCGCCAAGAACCTGACCGTGAGTGTAGACCAGGACTTTAAGTGAGATTAAATAACTAGGCGGTCTCTCAAAGGGGCACGATGGATGCAATTACGGGTGTGGCTTAAAAGCAATTAAGCTAAAAATCTGTGCTTAGCATAGTGTGCCACCCGACTGAAATTTTGCTTCTACTGTCATTGCATTCAGATATATAATCCAAGTAACATTACACCTACACGAAGCCAGGTTTACTGGCTTTGTCAATGGTTGTCTGTTGCATAAAGTTGAATATAATATTGAAAATCCTTCCGCTCTTGTGGTAGAAGTTGAGACTTAATGCTCAAGCCTGTCGACTTAGGATATGGGTTTTGAGTCTCGGGTCAGCTTAACATCCTGTGATTCTGGGCAAATCAATTAATCTCCCCATGCATACCAAAAAAAAAATAAAAAATCACGTAAAGCGCTCCAATAATTTTGGGTTGAGTTTGCACTATATAAAACTTGCTGCATTTCTTTTCTAAATGCAGGGCAGATGGTGTGCCTTTTGAAAGAATTTATGTTAAATACAGCCCATGGCGTGCGCTGTGATTAACATCAATTCTTTCAAAAGGCACACACTCAGCCGGCAGACGGCCTGCATTAAGAAAAGAAATGCAGCAAGTCTACAAACACAACGTGTGCTTTAAGGATCATCTGAAAGCACATATTGTGCTTTTAAACCTGATGCATTTATTTTCTTACAGAGCTGCTGCGGGGCTGATTGTGGGACTTTTGAAAGTATTAATGTTAATCACAGAGCCCATCAAGGGATGCATTTAACATAAATACTTTCAAAAGGCAAACAATCAGCCCAACAGCCGTATTTAGAAGAAAAAAAATGCATCAAGTTTAAAAGCATGAACGTGTGCTTTCAGATGATTCTGAAAGCACACCTCATGTTTGTAGACTTGCCGCATTTCTTTTCTAAATAGAGTGAAGCTGTGGGGCTGATTGTTTGCCTTTTGAAAGTATTTATGTTAAATGCAGCCCTTGACGGGTGCTGAGATTAACATAAATACTTTCAGAAGGCCCACAATCAGTCCGCAGCCATGCTCTAGTTAGAAAAGAAAGGCAGCAAGTGCAGGAGCATTTTCTGCCTTTTGAAGCACAAACACTCTCCCGACATGTGCTGTGTGTACGTGCTTCACATACAGCACTGCGCGGTCGGGAGGACAGAGGTGCACGCGCACCTTACAGGGAACAGTGATAATAAGGATAATTGATGGTTTATAAGTCTCCACTTTCCATCTTATCTGAATATGGGATGTGCCAGCCCAGCAATCCTCTTAGTCTCCTTCCTTATATGTTCTGCTTCCGGAGACTGTTCATCAGGGATGAATGGGGGGCACAGAAGGGGGTGGACTGGTGAGACCCACACTCACTTATTCAGCGACACTGAAGGAATTTTACGATGGAGCTGTTTGTATAGCGTACAATATGCCATTAATAGGGCCCTTGCATCGCAAACAGAATCTGGGTAAATTGCAACCCTTTATTTGATGATTTCGCAGCAGACCACCATCTGAAATGCCTTTTAAATCTGTATCATCAGTGGTGGATTTGTGGTTCTTTTACTGCTTCTGGGAAGAGTATTTTGGTCATTGATGTATGTAAGAGATTTCTTTTTGAATAAGTGTGGCCAGGAGTCTTATAAAATCGACTGGATGCAGACTGGGTTATTATAGAGCACTGAGTGGTTGTTATGTCTGTCTGTGTTAGGAGGTGTCTGGATTGCACTACTGGTTTGTTGCCACACATGCCTTGCATGCCCTCCAGTTCCATGGTTGTTTTCCCAGTACTTGGGGTTGTTGGGGTGGGAGTACCAGAAAGCTCAAATAGTCACATGTTATGCATGTGTAGTTCACTCTGTCCTGTTTCTTTCACTCTGGTATCGGTATATTTTAATTTATAATGTGAAGAGCAAAACTATAGATGCCAAAAGTTAAAGAACCAAGACCGAACCATCCACACATCCGGTGAATGCATGTACAAAATATCGTCCTGCCATAATATTGTGGGCAAAATATCTAGAGAGTAAATGCATTTAGTGTACATGCCATTTTCTGAAATTAGGTATTGAGTATGTTACCAGTGTCCATTTCTAACATAGGATGTCTCCGGTTTTAGCTGTTACTCTGTGCCAGGGTGTGTTACATGACACTTTCTAAAAATGGATTTCTTCCAATGTTAACATTTCCACTGACAGGCATTGTTTCTTGTAATGTTACAAGTAGCCTTCTCTGGCTTTTAGTATCTCTATATTATAATTGCCATTTTCTGACAGTTGGGCAGTGATTGTTGTGTGATGTTACAAGTACCTGTTTCTGGCAGTGGAAGATGTTGGGTGCTACGCTTGAAACTTACTGGCAATGAGTATCTGGGGATATTATTAGTGGTTCTATGTGACTGTGCATGCTTTGCGGTGTTGAAAGTTCAATTTGCTGGCAATGGGTATCTGGGAATATTACCTGCACTACTTCCTGAAAGTGGGTGTTCTGTTTGCCAGTTCCTCACAGTGGTGGTCTTGGGATGATATCATTGCCACTTCCTGACATTGAGTATCTGATGCTACTAGTACCACCAATTAATTGGTAAATCAGGCCATTTGCAAATGACTACTGCTTATAAAGGGTACACAGTGTGCAGAAAATGTGTAGCTCTTTAATTCCTGGTGGCACAGCTCACAGGATAATGTGCTGCATGGTTAAACACTTATAAGGTGCCAAAGGCCAGACCTATTGGCTGTGCCAATGCTTATTTTTTTGGTAGAGGGTTGATCAGCCAAGATACAAATGTGTTTCTTGCATTTGTCTATAATAACATGCCAGCAATGGAATCTCGCGATACAAATGTTAAAACCAAATGCCATTATTGTCTCAACACTGCTCGGTTACTGTGACATATATAAAGTTGGGATCTGGGGCTTGTATATACCTAGCAAATGGTTTTTTACACACCCCCTCACCCAGTGAACCAGGGAACACCTAATGGCCCAGACTTTTTATTTATACCAGCGATGAGCTTGATATAATTGGTGGTGGTATGCAATATTGTGTAATACACAGTAGCCACAATAGTCTTGCACACCTCTTCTGGGCAGTAGAGTAGCACTCCAACTGTATGATGCAGATATAGGAAGCACACATTCTGGAGACTGAAAGTGCATTTCATGCTGTGTGGTATTTTTGTGTATGCTTAGTTGAACCGTAATTGAGGAATAGTGAAGGACAGATCAAATGGTATCAAGAGATGCTGAGAAAGAGCATATGCAGAATTGACTTTTTGGGGAAGATATATATATATATATATATATATATATATATATATATATATATATATATATATTCACTGAAAAAACCATAGGTTTCACACATGTTATAGTTACGAATTAGCATTTAAAAAACCTTGCAAATTCACTTAAAAAACCATAGGTTTCACACATGTTATAGTTAGCTGGACATTTCACTCGTAAAAAACCAATGAAATTCCCCCATTATAGTTAGTGCAGGCAACTATAACTCACGCGACCGCAATCCTCTGCTGATGACGTCAGATATTACATCACTGTATTTAGACACTTATTTACCCATGTCTTCTTCCATTAATCTTTAGCTATACATATATTACAAATATTTATTTTTCATAAAGACACATATGTCATCAGTGATGTAATATCTGACGTCAGCAGCAGAGGATTGCGGTCGCGTGAGTTATAGTTGCCTGCACTAACTATAACGGGGGAATTTCATTGGTTTTTTACGAGTGAAATGTCCAGCTAACTATAACATGTGTGAAACCTATGGTTTTTTAAGTGAATTTGCAAGGTTTTTTAAATGCTAATTCGTAACTATAACGTGTGTGAAACCTATGGTTTTTTCAGTGAATTTGTACAGTTTTTTAAATGCTAAGTCATTTATTTATAAAAAAAATAAATTTTCAGGTTTTTCACCGTGCGCGCACCGTGAATTTTTTTTTTTTTTTTTTAAATCGCGAGGTTCGCGGCATGGGTCGTAGTGCATGCCGTGCGCACCTCGCAATTTAAAAAAAAATTCTTCCTTGGGGGTCCTTCTGTGACCCCCTGACCAAGGCTAGGGGGTCAGGAACTGTCCACTCTGCCCCCTTTTCACGTTCTCCACCTTTTTTTTTCACCCCCTCAGACTGCGAGAGACAAAATGGCGGCCGACACTTCCTGGTTTCGACCGATTCGAATGTTTACCGACATCTACAAACCAATCAGAATTGCGCTCGCGCACGGCAGGGTGCGCGCACAGTGCGCGCACGGTGCGCGCGTATAGATATTGATATGCTTTTAAATGCTATTTTCTCAGGAAATACTGAACAGATTTACACCAGACCTGCAAAAGGCACTTCCTTGACCTCATGGCTACCTCTCTGCCAAATTTCACGTAATTCTGTTCAGCCGTTCGGGCTGTAGCTGCGACTAAAGGTCCTATGGAAAAATGCATGGGGAACACGCGTTTTGGGACCCCCCCTTTTTCTCGGCCCCCGCTTGACGAATCACCCCGAGACTTTCAGGGTAGGAGCTGAGCGGAGCGCCCCATTAGTTATGAAAATTTCGGGAGGATTCGTCAACCGGCGCCAAAGTTATTCAAAATAGAATTTTGAGATTTCCTATGGAAACTAGGTTGTAACTATAACTATCTACTGGCGACCGCCAGTAGATAATATATATATATATATATATATATATATAAATGTAAGACATTATAACCATCATAGAATGCTAGTTACATGTAGATATGAGTGGGAGACTTTGTGGCATTTATTAGTAGGTGCAGGTTGGTACCTACAGCTAGTGATAACACTGCAATCACAAATAAGGCCCAATCAAAGTCTTAATAAATGAATCTTTGCTCAACCCTTGGTATGTGGCTGTGGGGAGACAGGCTCAACTTAGGAGCTAGGTGTGTATAAAGCATTTTAAAACACCACTACACGAAATAAGAAAGACACAACACACAATACAAATCCAACACAAATGTATAAAAAAAGAAAATATTTTTATGATTAACATGATACTGAACTAACAAAAATCCAATGTAGGGAACCGGAGATAAGAATTTTTAAAGATTAAAGTTAAACTGGCATTTAGAAGAAAATAGAGCACAAAGGGTTAAAGAAAGGTTGCGCTGGCCAGGGAAAAGTCAAGACTTCCAGCTGCCTGCTATGTAACACTTTCACACTTACTTCCAGAAGTATTTTTTGATGCAGGAAAGTGATGCACAGTACCAGCCAAGCATTCAGAAGCTCTGGTGTGCCTCTTGCGGTCTGGGACTACAACTCAAACAATGCATCTGGTCAATACAAGTAAAATCCTGGTGACGCTTGTCAGCTGGAGTTTTCCTTATTGTTGATGTTGTAGGTAGCCCTTTCCTACATGTTGCTGATCAGGGAGTCCACTCCTTATCCTTTAAGAAAGGTAATGTCCTTTTGTTGTGAAGCCATGTGAGTGCAGCAGGTGCAGTCCTTATGAGTGCAGTCCTCTCTTGTGCTGTCCAAGGGTCCAGAAGGGCAGTGTTAATTCTATAGGTGTTTCGTTTGTGTCTTTAAATGTCCACAACACCAGCCAAGGCTCCAGAAGCTCTGATTTGACTCTTTGGGACTACAATTCCCACGAATTGAGCACTTGTTAAGTTTTTTTAGATTGCGCCTGCAGTCCCTGATGATATCATTTATTACTATTGGAAATTCCAGCAATTTCTCCAGCATAAGAGTGCAGCTTTGGCTTTTGTTAGGCCCTTGACTGAACTGCAACCCTATTTTTCTACTTTACAGTTTCCCCAACTAGGGCCATTCGATGGTCAATCGTCATTATTGAGGAGGGGAATTGTCTGGTAAGCTCTAATTTTGTATCCAGTTTCAAGGATTGTGTCGTGATTGCATTCGCAATTAAATTTGTGCACATGGTTCATAATGCTTAATATCGGTTGATCTAATGAATGCTCATTCTTGTTTAAGACCTGATCTATGGTCTTGTCTATATGTTGGTTCCTCAGCTCATCCCTTACATGAATTTTCTGAAACTCATCCAAAAGGTTTTAGATCATCTGATGTTATACTACTCATTTGGAAGTCAATCCTGTTGCTGTCAAGTTAATCGAGAGTGGAAAGCTCCAGAATTAGCAAATACAAGCCCTGTGTGTTCTGTGTATCCAGAATATAGCAGTCCTTCTCAGCTGGAAGAATAGGAGACAGACACAACTGCAGTTGAGGAGTTCTTGCTCTCACTGGTGGCTCTGGTTGATTGGCAATGGTGTTTGGGACAGCAACTAATATGGCAGATTTGACTGAGCCTGTTGTTAATAATGCACAGGAGTTCCTTACATCTATCACTTCTAGGATGGGGCCTATGTTGAGTTCCATTGACTCCAAATTGCTCCTTTCAGGACCTGGTTAAAGTTAAAATTAAGGTTAGCGTTGGAATAGAATGATGCTCCTGATAATGTGCTTTTGGGTCTAGTGATGGAAGGGATGTTATAGCTTGTTGCTCACCTCAAGCGTCCCTATGTACTTCAACATGGTTGGCTTTCTCCATACTGAAATCCCCCCGTTGCTGGCCAGGAGCACAAACGTGGTTAGGCCTGGCATCTTTTGGCATGTTTACCCTGTTTTTTTGATTTGTGACCTCCTGTTTTTGCTGGTTAAAAGTCTCTGCACACTTTTTCACTGCTATTCAGGGCTAACGTGCAAGTGCTCTTACTGTAAATTGTGTTATGATTGGTATATTTGATTTAGTAGTACGTCCCTAGTACAGTGCACTGTGTATGCCCAGTGCCTGTAAATCAAATACTACTAGTGGGCCTGCAGCACTAGTTGTGCCATCCACACAAGTAGTCTTTCAAAGGTGTCTCAGATCTGCCACTGCAGTGTTTGTGCCCAGTTTTAACTGCCTTGTCGACCTGGCAAGTGCGCCCACTTGCCAGGCACAAACCTTCCCTCTTAGTACATGTAGGGCCGCCTAAAATAGGCCCACATACCCCTGTGGGCAGGGCCCAGTGTATGTGAAGGGTGGGATGTGTGCTGGTGTGTTTTACATGTCCTTTTAGTGAAATACAGCCAATTTCATTTTTTCACTATTGAAAGGCTGTCTTTCCCATAGATGATCATTGGAGCTGCCTTGTAACCCTTTTACAAGCGTAACGTTCAATTGGAAAAAATAGAGAACTGGAGTTTAGGCTCCCTGAGCTCAGAATTTAATAACATATCTTTTAATAAATGTGTTTTTTAAATTGAGTGTTTGAAAATGCCGATTTTAGAAAGTGGGCATTTTCTTACTTAACCATCCTATGTGCCTCTGCCTGTTTAAGTATTCACTGTCCGGTTTTGGAGTGACAGGAGCTGGGGATGTGCAATCACTCTAGACAGTCACAAGGGGTTTGAGGTATGTGCTGCCTTTCCTGTGTGACCCATAGTCAGGCTGAATAGATCTTTCTGCATTTACAGTGGCGGGAGGAGTTTTCACTAGCACCTAAATAGGCTGACTTCTCTGAACAATGCTGTCTCCACCTCCTGTAGTGAAGACACCTCCTGTAGTGAAGCTTGACTAGGGACAACATAATTAGTTTCGACTGAGAAAGATGGACTTGCTGCCTAAACCTTCAAAGAGAAAAGTAGTATAAATATTGGGGCCCTAACCCCAGGCATTTAGAACACTTTTGGACTAAAAACCCTGCCAAGAAAAAGAGTTGGAAGAGCTGCCTGGAGGAGTACTGCCACTTTGCAGTGTGTTGCTTTGTTGGGTTGGCATGCAGTTGATGCTTCTGTCTTGGGCAGTGAAAGGACTGGTCTGAACTTTCTTGAGTCATGCTGTGAAAGTTTCTCCAAGGGCTTGAAGTAGTGATTCTCTTCTCTTGGAAGTCTCAGGCACACCATAAACTTCACCATCCTCTGGGCACCTGCATCTGGAACTGCGTGTTTCAGCTGCCTCAGAGGAAAAAGCAACTCGACACCGTCAATGATGTTGCTGCCGGCTCTGTGACCTGTTGGCATGGCAGAGACCACCGCCCCACTTCGGACTGCAACCTTGGTCTCACCAATGACAACACCAAACGTCGCAACCGAGCCGCTGCTTGCACCATGACCGGAGGGCACCGCGCTACACATTGCCATCCTGGTACCCCCGATGAAGCCAGTCCACGCTGACATCGATGCTGCTGCCTGCACCGTGGCCTGGGGGCACCACTCATAAGTTACTTGACGCACTGCCCTGTCCCACACCACAGCCTGGACTACTGATGCTGGTGCCATCGACTCCAGATCGTTTACCAATGACAGCACTTCAGTAACAATGCCGCCACTGCTTGCACCATGACCTGCCAGCACCAAAACGAGCACCGCCCCACTTTGCACCGCAGCCCTGGTCTCATCAACACTGCTGGATGCCATCACCGAGCCGCTACCTGCTCCATGACCTGAGGGCACCTCACACCGCACTACTCCACTTCACACTGCAGCCCCAATGTCTGCCGACACCGGCGCTCCTGCCTTCCACCTTATGGCATTCGATCTGCAACACCTGTGACTTCAGGGGCCTTTCGACTCCTGCGCTGATCTCCAAGACCGATGCCTGCCAACGCCGCCTCTTTAGAGCTCACAGCAAGGTCCATGATGCCTTATATTTTCAAGGTACTTTTTGCGGGTCTTCCTGACAGCGTAGCTAGCCTGCGATGTCGTGGTCAACCTGAACTATTGAATTTGTTCGGAATGCCGTGATAGCCCCGGATGGAGCTATTGAATTCACAGACCTGTATTTTAAGTCTGTTTTTGCAATATTTGTATCTTGATTACTGTATGTTGGATTTTTACTGTTTTGGTCTTGTTTTACACAGATACATATTGGCTATGTTTCTAAAACTGGTGTGGTGTCTCTTTGTAGTGTTTTCACTGTATTACAGTGTGTTATGTGCAAATGCTTTACACCTTGCATCTGGGATAAGTCTGGCTGCTGATGCCAAGCTATCAAAGAGGTAAGCAAGAGTTATTTTAGAAGTATTAATCCCTTTACACTGACAAGAAGGAAGGGTCCCTACTAGGATAATGTGCATACCTTAGCCAACTAGAGTAAATCAACATTGGTGTTACTGTAGCGATAATAATTCGTTAGAGTAATTGCTTGCCCAGGGCTCTTGGAGGTGAAGAAGGCTGGTGATGATGATAATAATTGAGTCATTGGTTGTGATTTTGATAGTATTCAGTGAGAGCATTTTGGCCCTTCTTTCCTTGGATGGACTAGATCCAGCGATGGTGTCTGACGCAAGCTAGTTCCAATCCTATACTACCTGGGGCATACATCACTGTCCTCGATACTCATAGGTCTCGCTAACCTGCCTAGGGTGGATCTTACTATGCACCCTGTGGCGTGTTAGTTAAGCTCTTGAGCCTCTGGGTTAAAGGTGGCAGTGGCGATGACAAATTCAGATGTAGATGACGATATGGAGTGAGCCCCAACTCCTTTGACAATACGCTTTCTGGCTCCATAGTAGACAATGCAACCAATGTAACTGCCCCCTTAATATTTTCTGGGCAGGTGTTTGAGCACATTTTACCTTCTTTGGCCTTTAATTTTCCTCTTGTTCCATACCTTCTGTTTGATTTATTTGTTCCTTTATTTCCTTTATTTGTGACAGCAATTGTGTGTTCGGTTTCAGTTTTGCTTTCTGGCAAAAAGTAATTGCACAAAAATATAGTTAAATGTTGATTTGTATAAATGTTTTGAATTATTAAGTTGTTGAATGCTTGTTTATCCAATCATCCAGGTTCCTGACTGCTTGTCTGCAGGACTGAAGCAGCCTCTGAAGGTCTCCAGGGGAGGGGGAGAGCCCCCCTGCACTCAACTCCACTCCTCTCCGTGCTCTGTGTTCTGCTTTGCAAGTCAGCCATCAAAGACCAAAAGGGAAGGTCAGAGCATGAACAAACTTCACACAAAACCACCACACAAACAACCACAGCCCCGTGAAGATCCAAACAACTGTGCCGGTAATGACAGCTGAGTCGGAGGGTGGGGGGAAGAGTGTGGAGGGAGGCAAGCAGCTGAAAGTGCAGAGCAGAGAGTTGCGTTTGCACATTCAGAGTTCCTGCAAAAGGCGGGGGAGCACATTTTGGGTGATAGACTGCACCAGAACTTAGTCCGACAATCTCCGTCACCCACTGGCTCAACCCTTGGGCAGCAATGATAGCGCTGCTACCACACCTCACACCCTGCTCACCTCGCCTTGCGCTTTCATCGCAAAAGCCTCCAAGTCAAAATGCAAGGGCTGTATATCCTCCAGGTCCTCCATGTATTGCTCTGGGTATGGCTGCAGCCAGACTTTACTGCCACAGGCTGACTCCTTGGGTAATGTGCTCTCCCTTGCCCCTGTTCACGCCTGCCCCTCGTCATGATCCGTGAACACAGGAACACGAGGAGGCCAAGGAGAGAATACACAGGGGCCCACCGGACTGCCTAGGCAAAAGCAAGAGCGGGGGATATTGAAGCACCTCTCAGGGATCAAAAAGCCCAAACCAAGCCAGGCAGGGCCAAAGTGGCCTCAGGTGGCAGGATGACAATGCAGAACTCACAGTACTTGGCAGTCAGCAAACTACCCGGGGACCGCAAATGCTGAGGACGCCGAAACACCGAGACGCCAAGCCTCAGCTTCATGCTCGCTGCAGATATTGCAGAACTCCTCCTCCAAACCACTTGATGCAGTACTATGCCACGTAGAATACCTGGCCGGACTAAAAATACTGAGATACTCACGTATTGACATGGGAACGTTAATCTGTTTAGGTGATCTATCCCTCCATATGGCATGGCCTTATGTTTGAACACTGACTTGGGGCTCACCATGGCAATGAAGATGGTCTTTAAAGATTCCTCCACCTTAGCGATTAGAACATTCATGCTGATTGTTAAATCTCCCTGCTTTCAGCTGGAATAGGGCTTGTGAAAGAAATGACATTTTATATATTAATACCTCACTCCTATAATATACCATGTAAGCACAGTAGTAGACTGTGTATTTAAAAAATGTGCTCTCAATGTGACTGAAGGCCTAAAAGCTATTTCACTCTGAAGGATCAGCTATGTCTCCCATAAGACAGGCCTAGTTGGTGATTAAAACATTTAATAGTATATCTCTGTCTGAAACAATTCTTTTTTTTTGTCCTCATCTTACCAAAGACGTTGGCAGGTTTAACAAGCCGACTACTTAAAACGAGTGGCCGCCCCTCGGCTAACTGCTTTTGTCTAGGCCATCATTGCCTTCCCCACGTTTTTGGGGTCTGGTGTAATCATTGGACCCACTATTGGCACCTTTGTCTATCTGGGGATCATTCGAAGACCACGTCCCCAAGATATTATTGGGAACCAGATGTTGTCGGGCTAGTCACCCCACTATCTTGATCGAGCAAGGCCATCCTCAGCGCAGCTTTTACCCAGCTATCTCTGGCTGGAGGGGACGGATCTTTCCACTTAATCCAAATCTCCCTCCTGGCCAGGATTATAAATATATAGCAATAAGCCCTTGTGAGACTGTGTAGAAGACCCATTTACTTGCTCGTTTTTTCCAAAAAACACAAGATAGAGGTCAACCTCAATATCAATTTCGAAGATAGCTGATAGTGAATCCCCCACATTTTCCCAAAAAGAGCTTAACTCTGGGCAGTCAAAAAAAATATGGATATCATCTGCTTTATCTTGTTTACATCTTGGGCAGGTTGGGATGGGTACCGGGGCGAATTTGGCTATTTTGGCTGGGGTATAATATAGCCTGTTTAACACGAAGAAGTGGTTCTTCTTAAGATTGGCGGGCTTGATGTATCTGTAAGGTAGCTTGAGGGAAGCTTCATACATTTCTTCAATACCTTGGACCAATGGAGTTGAATTCCATATTGAAGTTTGAGAAGGAACCTCACTATCCTCTGCTTCTAAGAGCCTTGTGTACCACAAAGAGATTTCCTTCTTTTTAGGCTGCGGATCTTGTAGTAGCTGTTCAAGTTCCCATCTCCCTTTTATTTCTCCCGCCTCAACCTCGTACCATGATTTTAACTGAAGAAATTTAAACCTTGAAAAGGTGGGGCCAATCTTAATTAATAGAACCTCCCAGGGGAGGACCCCATCTGAATCCACCAGGTCCGACCACTTCAGCAAACCGGCTCTTTTTATCGGAGCTGCCAGGCTATCGCACATGCAGGGGGGGTCCCCGGGGAATCCTAGATAGGGGCAAAATCAGAAAAATAACCTATACCCCAGATACGTCTTAATTTATACCAGGTCAACAAAGCAGCCTTCAAGACCTTCAGACGTACACGCTTAAAATATCTGGGTGCCCCGAATTTATATAGGAACCCAACCCCTTCTCTACCTCCCTCTGTTAGAGCCATTTCTCCAAGTAACCTCCCCCACGCAGTTTCCTCTGGGATAGTCAACAGCATCCTAATACCCTTAAATTGGAAGGCCATTAGGTACCAGGTAATGTCTGGAAGCGCCAACCCCCCTTTTAAACGTTTCCTTCTTAATTTTTTCCACGACATCCTTGAGCTTTTTTGTCCCCATATAAAACTCCCTATTTTGCCCTGGATTTTACTTATATTTTTCTGAGGGAAAGTTAGAGGGACAGCATTAAAAAGGTGTGTCAACTTAGGGAGGACAGACATCTTTACCAGGTTGACTCTCCCATAGATCGTCAGGGGGAGGTTTTTCCATCTGGCAAAGAGGTAATCAATTTCCTTTTCAATTTTTGCCAGGATTTATTAAGGGGATTTTGTTCAAATCTTTAACTATTTTAACCCCTAGATACTTAAATTCTTTACTGGGACGGCCGCCTCCATAAGCCATGTTCCAGCACATGACTTCAGTTTTAGCCAAGTTGGCCAGATATCCTGAGATCAAACCAAACTCGTTCAAAGTGTTTTCAAGCCGCGGAATGGTAGAGTTGGGTTCGCTAGTATACACAATAACATCATCGGCGTAGAGTGCTATTTTGCACTCATAATTCTGCGATCTAAATGGAATAATGGTGCTATCCAGTCTTATTGCCTGTGCTAGGTGTTCAATATATATATTAAATAAAAGAGTAGATAGGGGGCATCCCTGTCTTGTCCCTCTTTGAATATCGAAGCTGGGGGTCAGAGAGTCCTTCAATAAGATCTTCGCCGTAGCCCCATTATAACAGGTCTTTAAAGTCTGCACGAAAATGGGGCCAATACCCATGGCCTCCAAGGCCCCCCAAAGGTATCTCCAACAAACACGATCGAAGGCCTTGGAGTCTGAAACAATTGTAGCAAACTTCTTCAAAGATAGTTGTCACTTGATTTTCAAAATCTGATTTAATAGTCAAATTAATAACTTGAATAGAAAAGCAACTTTGTAAAAATGTACTTGTGGCTGCTGAAAGTAGAACTATCTTAAACCAAGCCTGGGTGAAATTGAGGAAAATATGTGGAATGCCCAATACACTATGCACAATTATGCATTATGCAACGGTTAGGCATAAGAAACTGGGTCATTGGTTGAGGTGGGTGGAGGCCCAACTCAGTCAACAACTATAATCCTTGTAAGGCTGAACCACAAAAAAGTCACTAAATTACCTGTGCTTAACCCTCTGGTAGATTGGCACAAAGCAGTCAGGCTTAACTTAGAGGCAATTTGTAAAGTATGTATGCATCACACAAACAGCAATAAAGTGAAAACACAAGATATAAAAATCTCAAAACAATTTTAGAACAATATAGGACATTTTAATAAATAAAATGATACAAGAATGACAAACATTCAATCAGTAGAACCAGAGATATGCAATTTTAAAGTTTTAGGTAGATGTAGTGCCTGAAAGCACAAATCACCACTTGCAGTCATCTAATCATGTTAGACTGGGGGAAAGTCACAAGTTCAGGTTGAGCGATGGGGTATGGGTCAGATACAGGGACCAGGTTAGTCCCACTAAAAATGTTACCTTCTGAAAGCTGAGAGGAGTAGGGAGAGCATTGTTGATAGTCGTCACTGTAGAGTGAAGAGCAACTGAGTGCCGTGAGCTCTAATTGCTCTAGGTTGAAGAGCGGGTCAGGCGTCTTGGATGGTTGTTGCTGGAGCTTCATGTTGGTGGTCACTATGGACTGTGGTGGCTGTGGATAAAAAAGTGCAGATCTGCAATTGCAGGTGGTCGCTGGCGGTTACTATAGCGCGAAGAGTCAAGTTCTTTGGAGCTTCACTTTGCCAGTCATGACAGGAAGCAAAGTCTCAACAAGAACCGATCTGTCTGCAGTCGCAAAGAGCTCAATGTTTCAGGATTTCACTTTCTTTCATAGGTGGAGCTAAACTGGTGCCAACCAAGTCTCCAAGACCTGGGGAGACACATCTTGAGGATCAGAAACTCTCTCTAACAGAAGTCAGCGGGTCTTAAGCAGGTCCAGTTGCAGGTCCACCATGGTCCAGTGCATCAGGTCTGCTGGGCAGTTATAAGGAGGCCTATGGAGCTTGTTGTGTCCCTGTAGCTTAGACAGGAGGTCAGCCAACAGGCCATTCAAGTTGCTTAGGTAGCCTTGGATGAAGGGAGCAGGTCCAGTTTTCTTTCTCAGAGAGCAGGACAGCTGTCAAGCCACAGGGCAGCCCTCCGGAGGTCAAGGCATTTCTCAAGCAACAGGACAGTCCTCTGGTAGCAAAAGGGAAGTCAACTCGGGAGCAAGGCAGGCATCAAGCAACAGGGCAGTCCTTTGGGGAGCAAGGCAGTCCTTTCTGTAATGTCACAGGTCCAGGAGTGTATTGAAGAGTGGCTCTGGAGGTCCAATATTTATATCTGGTGCCATCCTTTAAATGTGAGGATTCTTTCTGCTACCCGCACATCTAGTTTTGGAAAATTCTCACCCTCCGCTTTCAAATCTCCAAGAAGCCTGGGGTGACAAAAGACTTGTGTCAGTTTCCTTTACGTGTTCAGGAGGCACAGCCCTTTGAAATGTAAGTGGGGCTTGGTGCAGCTCCACCCCAACCATCCTGTCCACACCTAATTCCCTTTTGAATCACTGTCTTTTAAGAATACAGAAACCCTAACAGCAGAGCCATTCACAGTCATTTGGCCCAGGACAGTGTAGATGGCACAAATAGTTAGGACAAAAAAAATGCCAACATTCTGTAAGTATCTGGGGTGGCCAAGTGCACACCTGTTTCTTCCGATTTCTTTTCAATATGTCCTTTAATTATTATTCAAAATGTATCGTGCAGCCCGGAAAATGTGGTCTGCCCAAGTCCACGTACGTGTAAACAAAACGAAGGCTATTACTT
The DNA here is from genome assembly GCF_964204655.1 of Triturus cristatus. Classification (NCBI taxonomy): domain Eukaryota; kingdom Metazoa; phylum Chordata; class Amphibia; order Caudata; family Salamandridae; genus Triturus; species Triturus cristatus. Next base: position 469,827,695 of record NC_140589.1, read on the forward strand.
TCCTCAGTTCTGTCGTATATCTCGGTTTACTACACCCCACCCTGCCCCTTCCCCGTCCCGCAGCACGCCCTATGCGAGCCGCCACTGCCAGGTGGAAGCTCCAAGCGGGGGCCTTGGGCAGTCCTCATTTGCAGCCTTGGGGCTTGCAAGGAGTTTCCTACTTGCTCCTAGGGGTTCCCTGATCTTTTAAGTTGCTTGGAGTGGGAGGCAATAGCCTCAGGTGTTATGCACCCTACTACCAATCTCCTTCCCACCAATCCAGGGGTGGTATCCTGAAACTAACCTCCCAGACCAGGATCTGTCCCCGAGACTGAAAAGGTGCCTGGCATGGCAGGTCTTACAGCAGGAACCACCACCCTCCATCAAGGATGACACACTCTTTCTGTTCCATGCAGGGCTCTGCCTGGTGCAGGTCTTTGGCCCTCTGTCTCTGTGACAGTGCAGTGAGCACCTCCAGCAGCGCAGTGAGCATCTCCATGTTAGAAGTGGCTTCACCAGGGTCAGTTGCGGGCGCACTGTTATGAGAGATCACAAACCTTGAGTCACTGGTCCTCCCATTCTGGCATGTCTCTACCTCCTGCCCCTCCATGTCAGCCTCTGTATTCTCCTTTTGGGAGTAGTAGCCCCAGAAATCAGAGCATTCAGAGTGCCCTGGGCAGCCGTCTCTCCTAGCTCTTCTAACACTGGTGGTAATCCATTTCTCAAAATGCAGGCAATAGGCATCAGGAGCTAACTATGACCCTCCTCTGGGCCACCCCCTCACCCCATTTCAGTGACACCTGAGCCATAGGACAGAAGAAAAGTCCTGCCCATAGGCCTGACCTACCCTACTCACCTGTAAGTTGAACTGCTCCAGGGAAAATACGCCATATTTAAGGCATACAGTGTATTTATGTCCTTTCCCACTGCGCTGGTAGCTTGGCAAGAGCAGTTAGGCTTATCTCAGAGGCAGTGTGTAAACCTTTTGCATATAACCAACAGTAATACAGTGAAAACACTACAAAAGGACACCACACCAGTTTAGAAAAATATCTAATATTTTTATATATGCAAAACAAGCCCAAAAACAATAAAAATCCACGATACAGTTTTCAGGACTCTCAATAATTGAAAATAAGCTTAATATACAGTTCTTTGAAGTCAATAGCTCTGTCCGGGGCTATCACAGCATTGTGAACAGCAAATTCAAACAGTTCTGGCTAACCGCAGCATCGCGGGCCAGCTATGGTGTCTGGAAGACCCGCAAAACAGTACCTTTAGAAATTCAGGGCGTTGGCGACCTCTTGTTGAGCTCTGAAGAGCCAGCGTCGGCAGGCATCGGTTCCGGAGGTCGGTGCAGGAGTTGATGGGCCCTTGAAGCCACATGCGTTGCAGATCAAACTTCTTGCGGTTGAAGTCGGGAGCGCAGGCAGGCGTTGGGGCTGTGGTGTGAAGTGCAGCGTTGTGGAGTGCGGTGCCCTCAGGTCGCGGTGCAGGCAGTGGCTAGGTTACGGTTGTCCAGCGTCGTTGGTGAGACCAGGGCTGCGGTACGAAGTGATGAGGTGCTCATTGTGCCGCTGGCATGTCAAGGTGCAAGCAGTGTCATTGTCGAAGCTCTGTCGTTGGCTGACAAACTGGAGTCAATGGTGCTGGCATTGGTAGACCGAGGCTGCGGTGTGGGATGAGGACTGTGCGTCGTGTAACTTATGAACAGTGCGCTCGAACGATAGTGCAAGCTGCGGCGTCAAAGTCTGGGGTCCACTTTTTATAGCACAAATTCCTTTGTTCTCTGGTGGCAGAGAAGCTCTTTGACCAGCCAAAACCAGTTCTATCTCTCTGGTACAGCTGCCCAACAGGAGGTGGAGACAGTATTGTCCAAGGCAGACCAGGCCCATTCAGGTGTAAAAGAAATTTACTCCCCCTACTCTGAATGCAGCCCAGGTCTATTCAACCCAGCCCTGACTCACTCTGGAAAGGCAGGACACACCTCAATCCCCCCCCCCAAGTGGCTATCTGAACAGTATGCACATCCCCAGCCCCATCACTCCAAAGCCAGACAGTCAATACACAAACCTAGCAGAGGCACACTGGATGGCTAAGCAAGAAAATACCTACCTTCTAAAATTGGTGTTTTCAAACCCAGAATGTAAAAATCGTCCTTACTAAAAGGTGCATCTTTGGATTTTGAGCTCAGGCATACTAAACTCTATTTTCATATCTTGCTCCCATGGGCAGTTATACTTATAAAATGTTATAAGTAGATTCTCCATTCTATTCTGTGGAACTGATAGCCTTTCAATAGTGAAAAACGAAATTGACAGTATTTCACTATCAGGACATGCCACAGGCATCAGGGCCTGTTCTACCTTTTAACATATACTGCACCCAGCCCACAGGGGTACCTTGGGCCTACTTTAGTGGTGACTCACATGTAAGAAAAGGGAAGGTTAGGGCCTGAAAAGTGGGTGCACTTGCCAGGTCGACATGGCAGGACTAGACTGCATACAGACACTGCAGTGTCAGGTCTGAGTTACATTTTAAAGGCTGCTTGTGTTGGTGGCACAATCAGTGCTGCTGGCTCGCTAGCAGCATTTGATTTACAGGCCCTGGACACACACAGTGCACTGTACTAGGGACTTAACAGTAAATCAAAAAAGCCTATTATGGAAACACCAATCCATAACATAATTTACCTGGAGAGCATATGCACGTGAGCACTGAAGAGCAGTGGTAAAGTGCCCAAAGTCCTAAAACCAACAAAAACAAGGTCAAAGCAGGAGGTCAAAAAGCAAAAGGTCTGGGGGTAAACCTGCTGAAAAAGCCAAGTCTAACACAATTGAAGAACCTTCTAGTATGGGTTTAAGAGAAGAGGTTATTGCCTATGATCTAAGTCGCTTTAATGAAGAGAGAGATCTTGGACATCATTTTAGCAATCTAAATGATTAAAGACCTAAAGTCCACTTTGTCCATATATTTTCTGGTCTAATTATCAACCTCTGATTGTGTGATTTGAAATTGACTGTGGGCAAAATAATCTTGTTGAGGCATGGTCTGTCCTGTTTTTGACAGCTATACAAAGTGATTTATAGAAAAACATGGCTCCAGGGTAAGGTGGAGAACAGGAGCGGTTTAACAAGCAAACTATTCACAACTGGTGGTCTAAAGCTGGGTTGCATGCAGACACAACTTTTATTTGATTTGTATGCCAAGGAGTTGGGGAATGTTATCGTTAATTGAAGAAAGGGTTTTGCCACAACTTGGTGATAGCAGCGTGAAGGCCAAGTCTGGTGGCTTTGTGGAATAATGTGTCCACTGTAGGGGCCTGTGTTTGACCCCGTGCTCACAGGTTCAAATCCCAGCGGGTCAACTCAGCCCTTCATCCTTCTGAGGTAGATAAAAAGAGTACCATTGGTGTGGGTAACAATAAACATCTGTTATTCGGCGCCAGGATACCCTCGGTTGAACGTGCGCTTTACAAATACGCGATGTTAAGAAGCTCCTGCAATGCGCAGACGATGCTGTGTTTTTTCATTTAGCTCCTGTTACTCTGTAGTGCTCGTTAAAAGCTCCTAAAGTATAATTTAATTAATCAATGACATACAGAATTAAAAAGTAAGACTTTTTTTATTTTCGGTTGAAAACAATATCATTTTCTATGATACTTTGGGGAGAAATGTCCTACATCATTTATGAAAATCAGTGGACAGATTGGGAAACTACAAGGGCTAGATGAAAATAACAAGGTCGAAATTACAGGGCTTCTTGTAGCGACAAGGAACCGTTATTCAGACATCAGAGTGCCTTCAATAATTCCACTGTTACAGGTGTTACACCTCACATGAATGCCCAGTTAAACTCACAGTGCAGTACTCCTTAGTGAACAATTTGTGACAGGGATAGATAAAGAACGGTGTCGATGTATAAAAGGCATTTCTGGTCCAAAACTAGTCAGTGGTTATCGTAGACCTCTTCGTAATATAACGGATACAATAACGGCTATTTGTAGGATACAAGCCCACCCTGGTGAGGTCCACCACTCTCATTAACAGCTTATCGCGTGACAGTGGACTCCCACGTCCCCACTGTCACGGTTGCATTCCAGGCTCCCTGCAAAACTCACTATAATGTATGAGCGCTGCCTGTGGCCACAGTATACTACATTATGATAGATGCAGCTCTCTGTACTTTTGCCACATATCCTCAAACCGGCTCTGATTAAGATGCTCTGTGCAGCCCCATAAACTCAATAAAAATGGTTATTGGAACAAAAAACAGTCATTCGGCGTGGCTTTTTGAAGTATATTTGTAGGGAATGGTTGACGGATATTGAATCTCCCAGGAATTACTTTGGAAGGAATTAAAAAAGGAGTCGAGACAGCGGTCTGGGCTACTCGGTGAAAATAATTAATTTTGGTCCCTGGACCCACCTAGATGTACTGAGTTTAAGCACTGTACAAAAGTCACGTGAAGAACAACTTCCTGCCTTTAAAAAGGGATACATGTGTTCGACTCATACTGGAAATTCATCCCAAGGGTTTCTTCAATGAATCCTACCTCTAACATGCCCTGACATAAATGTATTAGATTATGCTTTTGATTGATTGATATCAAGGGATTTCAAAGCCGCTGAATGAAAAAAAGAATTGCCTACGACGGATGGTGCACTTTATAATGATAAAAAGAGACACGAAGGCATGTGGTCTGTCGGCGCAGGTCAGGCGGCAAAGGGGCAATGGAGGTGCAGGCCCAAGCCACAGCCACATGGTTGGGACACTGTCGGAAAGGGAAACACTGAACACATGCCTTTGGGGGGGCGATGGCGGTCTGTGCCGTAAAATAGAAGAAAGTCATAAAAAGCCTTTACAGTAAAGTGAGCAAATGTGACCAAGTAAAATAATGTCAGTTGCTCCAGGTGCTCCTACCAGAAGGCACGCAATGGTTGATGGGCTCGTTTTAGAGTTACATGAATCTTGTTTTTTTTTATTTCTAGAGCCTGGAACTAGGGATTTTTTAATTGGGATTGTATTTTTATAAACATATACATGGTTGTTTCCACTGTTTTTTAATTACCTTTAAACAGTAAAAAGGTTCATTAATTCATAGTTGACTGAAGGGAGTAGATGAAAGATGCATCAAGTTTGACCTAAAATTAGAAGCATCCTTAGCGTCCAGCATTATAGATCACTCAAAACTGTATACAGACGGCCCAGTGTCTGCCCCTGCACGGAGCCAGAGAAGGAGCAAGAATCTGCGACTGAGGCTTAACACCGCCTCAAGGCAAGCGAGAATCGCCAAAGTTATCCAGCAAGTGTTTGGGATGCCAATTCTCAACAGAAGACACGTGCCAACACAACCCCAACAAACTGTACAGTGTCAATTGTGCAACTCCCTGTCAGCGGGTTTCTGGAGTTTGCAGTTTGTTTAAGAATGGTTTCATCCTGCGAGCACTTAATTCACAACGTACCTTCTTTGACCAAACCACTAAGAAATCCTCTTAAAATCGATAGAACATGGGAATTTTATGATGAATAAACAAAAGCATCCCAGAAGATGAGAGATGGAATGATCAGCATTGTAGTGTTTCAGCACTTAAATGCCCACTGAACTAATCATGGGAGCCAGGTCCACTGCACTTGGAGCAGTCATTCTCATAACAGACCAACACACAGGGCTGCACTTCCGTATAACAGAGGCCACCACAATCCTGCAGGGTGTGGACATATTCCCTGTTACCTTTATTGCAACAGGTTTGCCTGCACTGACCATAAACCACTGATCCTACCATTCCATTGGTCATCATCAAGGACCCCACCATGGATTGAAAAGTGGATCCTGTATTTAGTATAACTTACAAATTTAGATCTGTCACCCCAGCAGGCTACCACTCATAATGCCCATATTCTACTGAAGTTGCGTAATAAGATCTTATATGCCATGAGCTCTCCATAATAAAAGGACTGCTGCTGATAAAGAAACATATTATTGTCTTCATGACCTTGATATCACTTGTACTAAATGGTGCATGTTATGTTATGTTATGTTATGTTAGTGACATTTATTACGCGCACAGCTGCCCCAGCTAAGGGGCGTCCCGGCACGCGACAAGGTACAACATATCTAACATAAAACCACGGGAACAGCAGGATCAAAACAAAAACGTTTTTAAGGATTTCCGGAAGAGCAGAAGGTCATTAGTAGTGCGGAGATGGAAAGGGAGCGTATTCCAAAGGGCTGCAGCTTTCACCCGAAAAGAACGCCCACCAGCTCGGCAGAGCCTGAACCTCGGGACTACAGCGAGCGCCTGCTCCGACGATCTTAATACACGTGATGGGACATAGCCAGAAATGAAATTAGAGAGCATCAGAGGAGCAGAACCTTTCAAAATTTTAAAAACCAGACATAAAACTTTAAAATGAATACGCGACTTAATCGGTAGCCAGTGTAGTGCTCGGAGAGTGCTAGAGGCCGAACAGAACCTAGGCAAACCGACAATAGCTCTGGCCGCGGCATTTTGCACGCGTTGAAGCCGCACAAGTTCTGCCTGATTACTCCCCAGCAGGAGCGAACTAGCATAGTCCAGGCGTGAAAGAACAGTAGCCTGCACTACCATCTGCCTGGTTGGGGAATCGAAGAACTTAAGGACCGGCCTTAAGCCCCGAAGGACACCGAAGCAACACGCCGCGGTCTTCTTGGTGTGCCCCACAAAACTAAGATTAGCATCCAGCCAGACTCCCAAGTTACGCAACTCCATAACTGGGGTTGGAGCTACACCAAGTTCCGGCGGCCACCATCTGTCGCCCCAGAGGGCCCTTCCTTTCCCGACGATCATAACCTCGGTCTTCTTTGCGTTCAGCTGGAGACAGTTAGCTGTCATCCAGTTCGCCACTGCCCTAAGCCCATTCTGGAACTTGGGGGCATCCACATCGGTATCGCCACTGATGGAAACCGCTAGCTGAGTGTCATCAGCATATGAGACCATAAACATGCCCCATTGCTTGACGACATCAGCCAGCGGTCTCACGTAAAGATTGAATAGCGTGGGACTCAGTGAGGAACCTTGCGGCACTCCCAAGTCCAGAGGATGAAATTTGGACTGATGGGGGGGTATGGCGACGCAAAAGGACCGATCCACAAGAAAGGAACGGAACCACTGAAGGGCAGCTCCCACAACGCCAAACTCTTCCAGGCGGTGCAGAAGGATACGGTGCGAGACCGTATCGAAGGCGGCGCTCAGATCTAATAATACTAGCGCCGCCGTCTGTCCCTGATCTAGCACCGACCGGAGATGTTCTACCATGGCGAGAAGGGCGGTCTCCGTGCTATGCCCCGCTCGGAACCCATGTTGGGTCTCGTCCAGAATGTTAGCCTGGGTTAGATGGTCAGTAAGTACCTGATTAACATGGGCTTCCATCAGCTTAGCCGGCCATGGAAGCAAGGAAATGGGCCGGTAGTTCTCCGGTCCCAAAGGGTCCAGGCTAGGTTTCTTCAAAATAGGAGTAACCACAGCGCATTTCCATTTAGGTGGTACCGTACCCATGGCCAAGGAAGCATTAATCAAGGAACATACCGTAGGAGACCCCACAAAAGATTGGTTCCTAAACAGGGCAGGACATACCGGATCCAGAGGCGAACCAGATTTGACCTTCTGAGCCAAAGTTTCAAAAGCCTCAGAAGAAAGTTGCGGAATAGATGTCAGCGTCAAGGGGCAGTCAACACGGTCTGCTGAGCGGGCTCTGAGCTTGGAAAAGCACGATAGATGTTCTGGACTTTTCCCAGAAAAAAAGAAGCTAATGCTTCACAGTGCGAGGTAGAGGCCGTGACTGTGGAGATGGAACGCTTGGACAGCAGCTCCTTAAGAGCTTTGAAAATAGTCTTGGATGGATTGAGGCTATTGCGAATTTCCAGGGAATAGAACGACGCGCGAGCCCTACAGATGGCACGGTGGTAGATTTTAATAGAGGCCAAGTATAGTGGCCATTGTGGTGGCCATTAAAGCATAGTGGAGAGAAAGAAGTCAAAGAAATCATAGCCCACTGGCTCATGTTGTGCCGAGCAATCCGTCATAGATGGTGCACCCCTCAATTATCACAAAGCAATCTCAAATAAGTCGTAAACCAGGATGAAGGCTAATTGAACCAGGCTGTCTAATAACCAACATAATTTTTTTCCTTAGAGGCCAATTTCGTAAATAGCTGCAGATGGAGATGGTACAATCGGTCAGCAGATAAAGCCACACCTACGGTTGAAAAGAGACTATGCAGACATGCTTTTCCAAATGAAACAAAGCCATTTTCCAATACATTTGAGGGGGTTTACTGCATATTCTACTTTTAGTCTCTTACCACTAGTCATTGTAAAGAGCATCACTAAGGCCCCATATCAACTGGGAGGTTGAGTGATTTATGATAGCTCTGAAATTGAAGAAGACAATACCTAAAAAGGTGTATATTGCTTATGCATTGAATATTGCATATTTCCCAGGGATTAACCGGTAGATCACTAGCTTCTTCAATAGTTATATATGATGCATGATTGACTCAATGCTAACCATCAAAGTTGGGCATCAAAGGTCACATATAGAGAAGAATATCGGGAATGTAACTCACCAAATGAATAAGAAGAGCTGGCCCCAGAATTGAAACACCAAAAAGGGGATTGCGTATATTCATACATGATCATTTTCCAAAGAAGAATTTTCCAACAACTTGCTAGGACGTAAATGTCCACCTCATGTTATACAGGTGCCTTCCTCTACTTTGAATGCCTGACTGCGTGTGATTAGTGTTTGCCTGAGCCAAAATTTAAAAGTTTTATTTAGGCCTTGGGGTCACTCTAAACTAGCATGGGTTCAGATGCCTTGGCCTGCCACTAATAATGTGAGGTTCAGGACGGGCCCGAGGTCCTGGACCTGTCGGGTGGCATAGAAGGACACATCAAGCTGCATTCATAGTGAATAGTGGACTACTGTCCCTGTTCAGGGTTCATCATGAAAACCTTTGGTGGCACTGTACCGTGAAGTATGACTAAAGCTTTTTATCTGTGTCAGCGAGAGGGCAGTCTACTGATTCCTCTTGCATGAAGGTCTGCAGGTACGTGAGATTCAAGAGTTTGCATTGACATCCAGTGCGCATATAGTGTGTGTGTGTGTATGCACAAAGTGAACCTGTGATGCCAGCATGGTAGTAGGGGTGTGGTGTGGTATGTGTGTGTATTTGGGTGTGTGTGCTTGTATGTGTTAGTGAATACTAAAGCCAGTGGGATTCCTTTTGGTTTTCCTTGTTTAGCATGGCACAAGATTGAGGATGAGGATAGCTTCCATAGATCGTGGAAGTGTTTTGCTTGCATTCCTGCAGCTAGAATGCGTAGATCCAGAAACTCAAGTGAGGAGGTAGACAGAGCTTCCTTAAGAAATTCCATGATGACTGTTAGCAAAGGCTGGCTGATTAGATCTTACTGAGCCCTGCCATTTGGAAAATGGGAGAGAGAAGGGTTGGACTGTAGTATTTGTTCTTCCAGGTCAGGAAATGTCAAGGCCAGGTGTGCTCTTATGTCTGTCCCTGATTGCTGCTTCAGAGACGGTGGTGATCGCCAGGTTCAGAAGACTCTCATTTCATCATGCCCATGTTGAGGGTGTTGCTGCTTAGAGAAAGCCCAAGTGCTACCTGCGGTGAGAAGTTGGTGGTTGGTTGATGGGGTATGAGCCCTTCTGAAGCAACAGCCACATTCCTTTCAGGAGGAATCACAAAAGTTACTTTATCAACCTGTGCTTATCCCTTTGGTAGCTTGCAGAAAAACAGTCAGGTTTAACTCACAGTGGCAATGTTTAAAGTATTTATGCAGCATACAAACAGTAATAAATTGAAAACATAACACAAGAATAATCTGACACCAATTTAGACAACTAGATTAAAATTAAATAAATTTGACACCAAAATAACGAAAATCCAATCAGTAGAACTCGTGATGTGCAGTTTCAAACTTATAAGAAAAGTATAGTGCCCAAAAGCACAAAGTGCCAACTGTGGTTATCTGGTCATGTTGGACCAGAAAAAAGTCACAAGTTCAGGACGACTGTGATGGAATGCAACCTGAATGCAGGGGCCAGGTAAATCCCACTGAGTATTGTACTTTATGTACTTCATGAGGGGCATTGCGTCACACTGTGTTGGATCCAATGAGGAACTGTAAGAGCTGCGATGTGAGGTCGTGCATCGAGTTGCATCGTGCTGTGTCGGTTCTGATGAGGAGCTGCGATGCGAATTCCTACTTCAAGTTGCATCGTGGTGCATTGGTTCTAATGAAGAGCTACCAAGGCTGCAATGCTAGGTCTTGCACTGAGTTGCATTGCGTCAGTTCCAATGAGGCCACCGATCAAGGGCTGCAAGGTGCTGCAATGCGTTGGCGCCTGTCTTTTAGTTTTTGCATTGTATAATGTTTTGGTGCTATTTATTAATGTCAATATGGTGTGTGCTGTTGACAATATGTTTGATTTTTGTCTTATTATTGTGATTTAATATGTATTACATTTTACTAATTACATAAATGGACATTTATATGTCTTTCAAAAAAATGAAAAAAATTATCCAATAAATGAATTGATCCATTTTTGTACACCGTTGGTCGTGGGCGTTCCTTTTTATATGGACATACTGCCTAATATTGAAATATATAGGTGTAGGAAGTCCTGTTGTGTTTAATAACTGCAAGGTGCTGCAAAGCCAGGTCCTGTGTCACACTGCATCAAGTTGCATCAAGCTGTGTCAGTTTGGAGGGAACCGACAGTTGGATCAAGGGAAGTACACTGTGATGCCAGGCCAGGGTCTAGAACATGGGTGGCACCTCCTGGGGATCAGAACTCACTCCAGTAGTGGCCAGCAGCAGGGCACAGACAGGTCCACTTGAGTCTGAGCACCTAGGCAGAATCAGGACAGATCTCTTGAGATTGTTATGTCCATGTAGCTCAGAACAGGAGGCCAGTCAGCTAGCCTTTACAATCACTCTGGTGGTTCTGGTGTTAAGGAGCAGGTCAAGTGTTCCTTTGTCAGGCAGTAGGGCAATCCTTCTTGCAGCATGGCAGCAGGGCAGCAAAGCAGTCCTTCCAACAGCAGGCCGCAGATCAGTCCTTCTGAGTCTTCCACAGGTCCAGAAGTGGTCTGAAGAGTGGGTTTGAGGGTCCCACTTTCATATCCAGTGCTGGATTTGAAATAGGGGAAGCTTCTGGAGTTTTTCCTTCCCCATAGAGGTGTATAGAATTTCCTGCCTCCCTGTCCTGGTCCCAGCCTGTCTGTAGCCACAATAGGCTAGTGTGAAGTTCTTTGTGTGTGAGCCAAGGCAGTGTCTTTAAAGGGCAAGTGTGACAGGTGACAGCTTCACTCCTCTCATCAAGTCAGGACTGCTCATCCTGCCAATACCATGACCCTTTATTGTATGGCTGTCTGGGAGGAATACACAAAGACCCACTGTCGCTTAAGCTTAGTCCTGTGACCCAGGAACCAGGCTGCAGGCACCAAATGGCTAGGATAACAAAATGCCAACTTTCTTAAAATTCCAACAAACACACCAATGACAAAAATGACTCTCCTTTGAAATCTACAATGAATCCAATTTGCAATTGTAATTGCAATTTGAAAATGATTTATGTATCCATTTGACATTATTATGCTCAAATAGCGTACCTTCTATAGTTTGATGACAACAGACCCATGTTCCTCATTTAAAATGTCCTTCCAATGGTGGTAAATTCCAAAGTGTGTGCAAAATTATTATGCGACGGTCCCGAAGATAGACAGGCACGCACCAGTTGATTTCCAATAGTCTGTTCCCTCTTCAATGCAAAGTGGCTGCTTAAATTAATTATTCATTTTTCAATCAAATGCCAGTTCTACCAAATGATTTTTTTTAACTGCTTAGTTTTTTAGTAGAATGTGGAAACACAAACCATGTGTTCTAATGAGTTATTGTTAGAAGGGGACCTCAGAGGGGCCCGGAGGGGGCCCTGACTGCCCTGAGACCCACCCTCAAAGTATCGTAGCCGGGCACTGGCGGGAGACTCCGCAGGGGAGGAATCTCGTATCTAGGATCGTACACTCGGCACCACACGACAAAGAGACACCACACCGAGGGTTCTTCGGATTCAAGCTTTATCAAATCGAAGTGGTAGGATCTTTATGATCAGCAAGGCAGATATTTACAAGCAGAGCGTGGGCTCACAGAGTCTTGGCGGGGGTAGGAGGTAGCGGGACAGTCTTTGGGGGGATATGGATCAAATGCAGGAGCGTACCCGGCGCACAGCTCACAATCCTCGAGCCGGGGGATACGCTTGTCGACGTGGGGTCCGGCGGGACCAAAGAGAGTCTGGGGGAGCCGCGAGTCACTCAGCAGGCTCAAGCACGAGTTCGGAGGTCTTACGATCTTCAGGGAGCCGCGAGTCACTCAGCAGGGCTCAAGCACAAGTTCGGATGGTCTTACGATCTTCAGGGAGCCGCGAGTCACTCAGCAGGCTCAGGCACAAGTTCGGAGGTCTTACGATCTTCAGGGAGCCGCGAGTCACTCAGCAGGGCTCAAGCACAAGTTCGGAGGTCTTACGATCTTCGGGGAGCCGCGAGTCACTCAGCAGGGCTCAAGCACAAGTTCGGAGGCCTTACGATCTTCAGGGAGCCGCGAGTCACTCAGCAGGGCTCAGATGTTCCAAAGCGAATCTGCCGGACAGTTCCTGCGCACCCCTTGTTATAGGTCGACCCCTCTTTGATGTCCGGAGTCTGTGCAGGCAGGGGTCTTGTCACCTGGGGGTCGCTTGTCGAGGTTTCCTGCCATTGTCTTTTGATCCTTTCAGGGCCGGGTCGGGAGGAGTCCCAGACACCCAGCAGGCGTGGAGCCAGCCCTCAGGGAGGCCGGAGGGCCGATCGAAACCCATCGTCCCAGGGGAGTTCAGAGGTGCGATAGAAACTGCTCCTCCCTCTCTCATCCCCTGGAAGCGTGATGTCCTCCAGCCGGAGTGGCGCCTCTAGGCCCGGGTTGTGCCGGGGCCGGGCGGCCATCTTGGTGCATGAAGTGGGCACGCGTGCCCGGGGTGGCCGAAAGGAGAGAGGCCATGGATGGGGATGCCCGGGTCGCGTGTGTGTGTTCGGGTGGGACGGATCGGCTGGGCCGTGTGCTTGGGGTCCCAGGTACCAGGTTAGGTAGTGCGAGGACAGGAAGAGCCATGCTACGAGGCCGGGTCTAACACGCGTCCCCCCCAGCTGAAAGCCGGAGAGAACTACCCATCATCTTGGGGGGTTCTCTTCGCTGAGGCGGAAGAACCGGGAGAGGCCGTCAGCGTTGGCGTGGTCCGTACCAGGGCGATGTTCCACGGTGAAATCCATCCCCTGGAGGGAGATTGACCACCGCAGTAGCTTGGGGTTTTCTCCTCGCATCTGCATGAGCCATCGCAAGGGCCGATGGTCGGTTTGGACTTTGAAATGGGTGCCAAACAGGTAAGGGCGCAGCTTCTTGAGGGCCCAGACTACGGCAAATGCTTTGCGCTCAATGGTGCTCCACCTCTGTTCTCTGGGCAACAGCCGCCGGCTGAGGAAGGCGATGGGCTGGTCTAGGCCTTGGTCATTCACCTGGGACAGGACGGCTCCAATGCCATGCTCGGAGGCATCGGTCTGGACTACAAACTCCTTGGAGTAGTCGGGAGCCTGGAGGACGGAGGCCGTGCACATGGCCTTCTTTAGGGCATCGAACGCTTCCTGGCAGGCAGTCATCCACTGCACCCTCTTGGGCTGTTTTTTGGATGTGAGTTCGGTGAGGGGGCCAACCAGGCTGCCATACCCCCGGATGAATCTTCGGTAGTAGCCAGTGAGGCCCAGGAAGGCTCGGACCTCCGTTTGGGTGGTGGGTGGTTCCCAGGCTAGGATGGCGTCGATCTTCGGCTGTAGAGGGGCGACCTGACCGCTCCCGACCTGGTGCCCCAGGTAGACTACTGATCCTTGCCCAATCTGGCACTTGCTGGCTTTTACTGTGAGGCCTGCCTGGCGCAGGGCGGTTAGCACTCGCCGGAGGTGCTGGAGGTGCTCACTCCATCCGGAACTGAAAACGGCGATCTCGTCTAGATAGGCCGCACTGAACTGTTCCATCCCGGCCAGGACCCTATTCACCAGTCGCTGGAAGGTGGCCGGGGCATTTTTCATTCCGAAGGGCATTACGTGGAAGCGATAATGCCCATCTGGGGTGGAGAAGGCGGACCGCTCCTTGGCTCCCTCTGTGAGCGCAATCTGCCAGTATCCGCAGGTGAGGTCGAATGTGCTGAGGAACCGGGCCGCCCCGAGTCGGTCAATGAGCTCGTCGGCTCGGGGAATGGGGTGGGCATCGGCCCGGGTGACGTCATTGAGCCCCCGGTAGTCCACGCAGAATCGGAGCTCGGGGGCGACACCGGGGGCCGCTGCCTTCGGAACTAGGACCACGGGGCTGGCCCAGGGACTATCGGATGGCTCGATCACCCCCAGGGTCAACATCTTCGAGACTTCAGCTTGAATGCAGGACCGGACCCGGTCAGGGACTCGGTAGGCTCGGTGTCTTACTGGCGGGCTGTCCCCGGTGTCCACGTCATGGACACACCAGTCGGTGACTCGGGGAATCAGGGAGAAGAGGTCGGAGAATTGTCCTAGGAGCTGGCGACAGTCCGCTTGTTGCTGGTCAGTGAGGGATGGGGAGAGGTTCACTCCTTCCACGGAGCCATCCTTCTCCTTGACACACAGGAGGTCCGGGAGGGGATCGGACTCATCTTCGGCCCCGTCATCGGTGGCCAGCAGGAGGCTCAGTTCTGTCCACACGAAGTGAGGCTTGAGGCGGTTCACGTGTAGGACCCGCAGGGGATCCCGAGGCGACTGGACGTCCACCAAGTACGTGACTGGACTCTTCCGCTCAATCACTTTGAAGGGCCCGGTCCACTTGTCCTGGAGGGCGCCAGGCTTCACGGGGGCCATGACCCATACCTGCTGGCCCGGCTGGAACTCGACCAGAGTGGCATTCTGGTCGTACCAGCGCTTCATCTCTTCTTGGCTTGCCTCCAGGTTGGCCTCGGCCAGCTCTCGGAACTTCCTGGTCTGGTTCCGGAGGGCCAGAACGTATTGGAACACATCTCGTGGGGTGGTCTGGGGTGCTGCCTCCCACCCTTCCTTAACTAAGCTGAGGGGACCTCGGACGGGGTGTCCATATAGTAATTCAAACGGGCTGAACCCCAAGGACTTCTGTGGGACTTCCCGGTAAGCGAACAGGAGGCAGGGGAGCAGGACGTCCCACTTACGCCGGAGGGGTTCTTCTAGGCCGTTGATCATCCCTTTCAGAGTCCGGTTAAACCTTTCTACTAGGCCGTTCCCTTGGGGATGGTACGGGGTGGTGAACTTATAGGACACTCCACATTGTTGCCACAGGGACGTCATGTATTTTGAGATAAAATTAGTGCCGCGATCGCTCACGACCTCGCGGGGAAAACCCACCCGGGAAAAGATCCCCATCAGGGCTCGGCCCACCACGGGAGCCGTGACGGTGCGTAGGGGGATCGCCTCAGGGTATCGGGTGGCGTGATCCACTAGGACCAGGATGAAACGGTGACCTTGGGAGGTGGGGGGATCTAGGGGCCCCACGATGTCGATCCCGACTCGTTCAAATGGGGTACTGACGACCGGGAAGGGTTGGAGGGGAGCCTTGCGCTTCCCCCCACTCTTCCCACTAGCCTGGCACGTGGGACAGGACTTGCAGTGGGCTTCTACAGCTGCTTTCATCCTAGGCCAGTAAAAGTGAGTCACGAGACGGCTGTAGGTTTTGTCTTGACCCAGGTGGCCGGCGAGGGGGACGTCGTGGGCCAAGCCCAGGAGGAAGTCTCGGAAGCGTAGGGGTACCACCAGCACCCGGCCGGATCCTAGCTCCACCGACTTCTGCTCACTGTACAAGAGGTTATTCTCCCAATAAACTCGGTGCGTTCCGGTTTGGTCGCCTGCGGCTTGGCCCTCGGCCTGGTGCCGCAGTCCGACCAGGGAAGGACAGGTGGCTTGCTCCCGGCAGAACTCCTCCCGGGTGGGCCCACCCTCGTGGCGCCACGGGGCCAATTCGGCCAGATCGCCTAACTCGGGGACCGGGGTGGTGTCGGACGGTGAGGGTTCGTCGCTGGCGACTGACCCTCCCGATGGGGGGACGGGAGGACCCTCGGCGGGGACCACTCTGACTCCCTCGGTCGGGGTGTCCTCGACTTCCCCCAGGGGGGTGAGTCGGGCGGACATAGATCGGGTGGTGGCGCACACCCACTCGGGGAGTCCCATCATTCCTAGGTGGGCCTTGCGCTCGACGTACTTCCAGGGAGAACTCTCCAGGTCGTTCCCTAAGAGGCAGTCGACCGGCTGGGAGGTTCTTACGGCAACCCTCAGTTTACCTATCACCCCTCCCCACTCAAACGGCACCAGGGCTACCTGACACATACTCTCTCTATTATCTTCGGAAATTACGGGGCAAAAGACGTTGGGTAGGATCTGCTCCTCGGGGACTAAGTGCCTGAGGACACCGGTGATGCTGGCCCCGGTGTCTCGCAGGGCTTCTATTTGGTGGCCATTGATCTTGACGAGCTGCCCGTACTTCTTCGTGTTGGAGGGCAGGAGGCTACCAGGGACCATCTCTCTATCCCCCAGGGATACTAGGGCCATAGCTGCGGGTTCCCACTCCCCGGTGTCCTCAACCTCCTCCCCCAGGGCTACGTTGGCTATCTGTCTAGCAGGGTTTGCAGCAGGGGGGACCTGGGGGGCCATGGGGCACTCCGGGTCATTGGCGTAGTGCCCGGGCCTCTGACAACGGAAACAAGTGATGGTTACCCAGTGCCCCTGTCTCCCAGGGGGTCCGGAGACTGGTGGGGGGGGCGCCGGGAAAGGTGGAGGTTGGGCTTTCGGGGGACTCGACTGGGACTCTCTCTGCCCTCCCTGGTTCCCTCCCCCTCTCTGGCGGGGTGGTCCCTGACTGGCTCGGGGGTATTCTCCTACACTGCTCCGGGGGACCCGGGTGTTGGTCCAGCGGTCTGCTTCCACAGCCAGCTTCCGGGGATCGGTGAGTTTGCTGTCGAGCAGATGCTGGCGTAGTTCCACAAAGCAGTTCGCAGCCAGGTGTTCCCACAACATGAGGTCGGTGAGTTCCTCGAGGGTGGTGACCTTGCTGCCCTTGATCCACCCATCGAAGGCCCGACTGAAAAAGTTTACATACTCCACCCAGGTGGTGCCGGGATCTTCCTGCAGTCCCGGAATCGCTGACGGTACATCTCTGGGGTGAGGCCGTACCTGGTGAGGAGAGCCTCTTTCATGTGGCTGTAGGAGGTCTGCAGGGAGAGGGGGAGGTCGAGCAGGGTGTCCCTTCCTTCGCTCAGAAACCGTCCCCACAGCCCTGCCCCCCAGTCCTTCTGCGGGACCCGATGAGAGGTCATGGCGACCTCGTAGGCCCTGAACCATTATTGAATGTCATCATTTTTATAATATTCTTTGACCACGTCCTTGGGGATGTGGACCTTCTGTTCCGCCGGGGAGGCCGCCTCTCGGTTCCCCGGGGGCCTCCCTTCCTCGTTTCTGGCTTTGAGCTCGATCTCCTTCAAGCTGCGTTCGTGCTCTAGTTGGAGCTTCCTTCCTTCGTGCTCCCGTTGGAGCTTCTTCTCTTCCAATTCGCCTTGTACGCGCATTTGTTCTACTGCTAGCTTTTTTTCCGCTAATTTCAATTCGCCTTCGATTTTGAGTTTGGCTAACTCGAGTTCGTGATTGCGACTTCTCTCTCTGTCTGCGAGTTCTTCCGGGGAAAGGCCCCTGTCTGGCACGAAGCCTCGCACCTGATTGCTGCTGCTTTCGCCTTGGGGGGGTTCTGCTTCGTCGTGTCGCTCCCCCATGCCTTCTGGGCGGGAGGCCCCGGCATCCACCCAAGCTTTCAGTGCTTTCTGCAAATCTTCTTTGGTGTTGAGACCGGTGGTAGCGATTTTAAGTTCTTTGCAGAATTGCTTCAGTTCTTTGTGCGTGTATTCTTCTAGTTGTTCCACCTGGAACACCCTGTTGGTGTTGTTTTCTGCGGGGCTCATGGCGCTTCCTTCTGCCATCTTTGTCGGTAGTGCGTCAGTCGTTCACGGTACGATCTCTAGGTTATGGGCCCGAATCCCGTCGCTTGCCACCAATGTTAGAAGGGGACCTCAGAGGGGCCCGGAGGGGGCCCTGACTGCCCTGAGACCCACCCTCAAAGTATCGTAGCCGGGCACTGGCGGGAGACTCCGCAGGGGAGGAATCTCGTATCTAGGATCGTACACTCGGCACCAAACGACAAAGAGACACCACACCGAGGGTTCTTCGGATTCAAGCTTTATCAAATCGAAGTGGTAGGATCTTTATGATCAGCAAGGCAGATATTTACAAGCAGAGCGTGGGCTCACAGAGTCTTGGCGGGGGTAGGAGGTAGCGGGACAGTCTTTGGGGGGATATGGATCAAATGCAGGAGCGTACCCGGCGCATAGCTCACAATCCTCGAGCCGGGGGATACGCTTGTCGACGTGGGGTCCGGCGGGACCAAAGAGAGTCTGGGGGAGCCGCGAGTCACTCAGCAGGCTCAAGCACGAGTTCGGAGGTCTTACGATCTTCAGGGAGCCACAAGTCACTCAGCAGGGCTCAAGCACAAGTTCGGATGGTCTTACGATCTTCAGGGAGCCGCGAGTCACTCAGCAGGCTCAGGCACAAGTTCGGAGGTCTTACGATCTTCAGGGAGCCGCGAGTCACTCAGCAGGGCTCAAGCACAAGTTCGGAGGTCTTACGATCTTCGGGGAGCCGCGAGTCACTCAGCAGGGCTCAAGCACAAGTTCGGAGGTCTTACGATCTTCAGGGAGCCGTGAGTCACTCAGCAGGGCTCAGATGTTCCAAAGCGAATCTGCCGGACAGTTCCAGCGCACCCCTTGTTATAGGTCGACCCCTCTTTGATGTCCGGAGTCTGTGCAGGCAGGGGTCTTGTCACCTGGGGGTCGCTTGTCGAGGTTTCCTGCCATTGTCTTTTGATCCTTTCAGGGCCGGGTCGGGAGGAGTCCCAGACACCCAGCAGGCGTGGAGCCAGCCCTCAGGGAGGCCGGAGGGCTGATCGAAACCCATCGTCCCAGGGGAGTTCAGAGGTGCGATAGAAACTGCTCCTCCCTCTCTCATCCCCTGTAAGCGTGATGTCCTCCAGCCGGAGTGGCGCCTCTAGGCCCGGGTTGTGCCGGGGCCGGGCGGCCATCTTGGTGCATGAAGTGGGCACGTGTGCCCGGGGTGGCCGAAAGGAGAGAGGCCATGGACGGGGATGCCCGGGTCGCGTGTGTGTGTTCTGGTGGGACGGATCGGCTGGGCCGTGTGCTTGGGGTCCCAGGTACCAGGTTAGGTAGTGCGAGGACAGGAAGAGCCATGCTATGAGGCCGGGTCTAACAGTTATGTTCTTCTTTTCCAGCAGGGTCTCCCTCGGCATCCACCGTGCATGTTTCATGCTGTTTTTCAGAAGTTTCTTTGGGTATCCTCGTTTTTAAGTTTATCCACAAAAGCTTCTCAATTCGAAAAATATTTACTTTTTTCAGAACAACTACATCTGACTTGGAGAAATTGGCCATATGGTAAATTATCTCTACGAGGATGATGACTGTTATAATGCAAAGCATTATTTCCATCAGTTAGTTTAGAAAACAATGTCGTTTTTAGTCTTCCATTTTTGCCAAAAACAACATCCAAAAATGTGATTGATGAATCACTACCTGATGCACTGAACTTAATGTCAGCTGAGCTCTCATTCAACCATTCAGAAAACTTTATCAAGCATCATCTTGTCTGTTCCATAAACAGAAAATGTCATCAATGAAATGGAACCATTTCGAAATATGGTGCACAAACAGATTATTTTCATAAATGAACTGTTCCTTAAATGTTGCCAGGAACAACACAGCCAGCTCTGGAGCGCAGGGACAACCCATCGCTGTCCCTTTGATTTGGACAAAGAACTCCTCTGCATATTTAAAATAGTTCTTACTTAAGGCAAATTGGGCCAGTTTGACAATAAAGCTTGTTGGTAGCCGATGTGGCTTAGGTCTTTCCTCCAAAAATGCTTAAATAGCTTGGGGTTCCTCATCTTGTAGAATTTGGATATATGGAGATGTAACATCAAAGGTAACTAATCTCTGGGTATCCAAATCAAATTCGAGATCTTTAATGTTCTGAATAAAATCCATAGAGTCCCTTAAATAGGATGGATCATTTTGTACAAGAGGATTAAAAAAAATATCCACATATTTAGCTATTGGTTCCAGAACCGAATCGCAGCCTGACACAATCGGATGTCCCGGTGGTGCAACAGGGTCTTTATGCAATTTAGGCAAAAGATAGAAGACTGGAATCCTAGGGTTCACTTTACTGAGAAAATCACATTCACATAGTCCAATAATGTCATCCTCAAATGCCTGTTTTATTAAGACAGCTAATTCATCTTGTATTTTCTTTGGAGGATCCCGTGGGATCTTCAGATAACATTCAACATTTTGCAATTGTCTCAATGCTTACTTTTTATAGTCATCAGCTGCCCAGATAACTACTGTGCCCCCTTTATCTGCCTGTGTAATTACAATAGATTCATCTAATTGTAATTGCACAAGAGCTTTTCTTTGATCTTTCGTGATATTGTGCTTGAAGAAGTCTTTTTTGAGATCCTAACTTATCAAGAGCAGATAATACTGTGTTCTCAAACATAATGATTTCCTTAGGTATTTCACCAGGATGAGTACAAAAAGTGGACTTGTTTCTTAGTCCTGATGTTTCCGTTATTTGAGGAAATTTGTGATTAAAAAAGAAGGCCTTCAGGCGAATCGTATGACAAAATTCTAGTGCTTCAGTTTTTAGCTTAACCAAATTGGTAAATTTAGTAGGTGTAAAGATAATCCCTTTTCCAAAACACATTCTTCAGTTTTAGTCAAAGGTCTTTTGGAAAGATTAAAAACAGGAGAGCGTGTCAATTCTTGTAATACTGTTGGCATGTGGTCATCTCCCATGGTAGATTTTTATATCTGTTTCTTACTTTGCCCCTTTGTCGGCCTCGCCCTAAAAAAGGCTGCGGATTTCTGGATTGTTGGTTCAAGGATCCTTCTCCAGGATCACAGTCACGAGTTGAAGATGATGAAGTGTCCGAAAATGAAATATATTTATTTTTTTGACCTTGCCTGGTAATCCGGTAGAAACCTCCGTGACTATGTACGAGAGTAAAAATTATTCTGTAAATACGGATACACTGTTTCCAAATTAAAAGCTTTCTTGTCTTGTTTGAAGGTGTTTTTTGATTAATTGTGAAATCTCGAAATTCTGCATTTTACTTTTCTATTTTCTCCAGTAATAATTTTGCTTCCGCAATTGATTGATTGTCCTTAATCAGATGATCTATCTCCGCAATTTTTTCCAATTGTTTCTTAGACAGCCTATGAGCTGTTTCAATAGTTAACACCATATAGTCTCTGCTGCATTTGGGAACAATGTAGCTATAACCCTTTTTATACTCCGGATCCTCAGTAAAATTGACAGGAATATTCCAAATTTGTAAACCCTAGGGGATAGTCCCATCTTTGAGATGTTCCAGGAGAAAATGTCCATGGAGGTCGGTCCTCATTTGCTTCTTTTTTAATCTTACGAGCCTATCTGACTCATTCTGTTGTTTAGCTGATGAGCTGAGCGAAACTGAGGTAAAAAGGGGATAGTCCCATCTTTGAGATGTTCCAGGAGAAAATGGCCATGGAGGTCGGTCCTCATTTGCTTCATTTTTAATCTTATGAGCCTATCTGACTCATTCTGTTGTTTAGCTGATGAGCTGAGCGAAACTGAGGTAAAAAGTGATGGATCAGAGAAGAGTTTTTGAATATGATCCTCTGTGTAAGACAAAGGGGGATATTACAAGTAAGTGGAGGAGAGAGGCGTTAGATTTCCTGGCTTAATGCCTCTCTCCTCCACTTCTGAAACGCAAGGCTGCACCATATTTAGAAGAATGTGCTGCAGCCTTGCGTTTCCCCCTGCGAGGGTGCTAAGTTTAGCAACTTAGTGCCAATGCAGGCACCCTTGCACCAGAGTGCAAGGGTGTCTGCTTGCAGGGGAGGATTGTTTATGTGTAGGAAGGTGTCCCTTTCTTCCCATAAACAATCCTAGAAATGCCATTCTGTCACTTTCTTGCGTGCTGCTTCATGCAGCACACATGAAAACGACAAAATGTAATTTTTTTTAAAGTTTGTTTCTGTACAGGAAGGAACACCTTCCTGTACATAAACGAACAATGGCATTTTGCTTTTTCCATGTGTGCTGCGCAAGGCAGCAAACATGGAAAAAGCAAAAATTAGGAGAAATAATGCATTTCTCCTTGTTTCTCCATCTTAAGACCAGGTTTTACCTGGTCTTTTTTTTTTTTTTTTTTTTTGTAAAAACCTTTATTGACATTTCAACAAAAGACAAGTATGGGCCTACAACCCCCGGGGCCGGCCGCTAAGCAGTCAGAGTAACAGAAGCAAATTTTAATCACAGGCAGCACCTCGGGGAGCAGATTCTCCATGCTAGCATACTCTTGGCCACTGAACAGCCCAAATAGGGACCAGGATTCAAAAGGTTTTCATTTTATAATAAGGGATAGAAGGATCAGGTGCCAAACAATTTCCCAGCAGCAAAAAAATGGCAGGCAGAATAGTAAACGCCAACAATAAACAGCAATCTATCCAGGCAATGGCGCTAAAACAGGAGGTTCAGGATGTGGAAGAATATCACGGCCATTTGCGCCTGCAGTCCCCTGCCCTAAGACCCAGAAATCACCACGGAAATTGAGGCACACATAAAAAAGCAGTGATTGGCAGCAAAGGAGACCTACCGTGCTGACCCCAGAAAAGAAGACAAAGAAGAATAAGAGAAGAAAAAGGAGGCCATAGAAACAATAGTAAAAAACTAAGGAATCCCCTCCCCCAACCCCCCACCCTGCACCTCTGCAGATGAGTATGGCCCCCCCCCCCCCCAGCAGTGTGCCTGTCGCCCCGGAACCAGACCCGAAATATAGAAGAAACAGAGAAAATGGAGTAAGAAAGGAAACCCCACCAGACGGGGGAGTAAAGAGAGTATTAATAAACTGGAGGAGGGCCCTCAAAACATGCCCCCGGCTTCTCCCTCCCGCACAATATGTTCCTCCCCAAAGCAAACAGTAAACAAACACAAAATCGACCATGTCAAAGAAAAATGGGGAGCATTATGCACCTATTACACTATTAGGTATGTCGTGAGAGCACGCAACCCCTGTGCCCGCCCGCCTGTTGGATGACAACCTCTGAAGGATCAGCCTTATCCTTGGCCACTCTTTGCGAATCCACCCATGCATACCCATCGACCCAGTGCCATGTCCAATGTTACGAGGAAGAGGAGCGTCCAAAAAAGACCAGGAAGCGACACACACATGTAGGGTGAACGTCTCTGGACACCAACACAGTCAACATTATGGAGGACCATCTTTCCCAGTACTGCCCCAGGATCTGTACTGCACACAAGGTCCAGGAAGGCGGAATCAGCCAGAGCAGGCGACTGTTGCTGGAATATTGCCTGGGTCACCGGAGGCTGCGCGTGGGACAAAGCCACCACCCCCCGCTCAAATCCAAAACCTCCGGAACAGACCGGACCCACAGCCAGCCGATCACACGTTGGCGCATTGTCCGAAGTTTCCAGCTTTCCCCTATTCACAGGGGCGGCCACGACACTGTCCTCTTGTGTGAAGTGTGACAAGTCCCTGTGTGCCTGGGGACAGGCAGATCGCAACTGTTCCGACGCTGAGGCAACACTATCAAGCTTTCTCCCCAATACCGAGGTGCCGTGAACCAGGGTGGAATGAAGGGCACCGAGAGCTTCGAGAAGGTCACCGTACCCCAGCCCAGCTCCCGGCGCCCGCTCCGCTACGCTCCTCTTAGGCACACACTCCCAATCTTGCGGAGACCCAGTGTACAGGATGATAGACTCCATCCTAGCAAGATGGCCGCCGGGTAGGTTCATCCCAGATTGGGACCGGGACTCAGGCACAGGCGCATCAAGTTCCATGTCACTGGAAACAGGGTTCCGGGGGCAGACAAAAATATATATCCAGTGTGTGGCCACAGGTAACAGTCATCCCCACCACGGACCAGCGCCCGCGAGAATCCGGGAGCAGCCCGCGGAAATCGGGGCGCGTTACGGGCAGCGTCCGGGCAGCTCACCGGCGAAGGCTCAGGCAATTACCGGAGAATCCTGGAATTGCCACCCCGGGCATGCACTCGTTCCGCTACGCTCAGTGGTAGGAATGACCACAGCGAAATTCAGGCCAATATTCGCACCGCTCCGGTACTCCGACTCCACCCAGTCACCAATGGCCGCTGTTGTTGAACTGCCGCCCGGCCTTGTTGTCCACCCGAGGTCCCGGTTCCAGGGTTGCACAGGCCGCAAACTTCAAATGGACATTTCTCCGGCGGTACCACCGCCAGAAACTTCAGAATCACACGATCGGTTGCCGCTCTCAGCCACCAACACGGGCATATAGCGCAGGCTAAGGATCTCATGCAGGATATCTGTGCGGGATGTGGAGGTTCACGGAGCCGGGAGCCTACGCTGCCGTCCCGATCGCCATCTTGGCTCCTCTTACCTGGTCTTAATGTTGGCGCTGCCTCCTATGTATGCCACCCTTGTACCTAGGGGGCAGCGTCAAAATTAATGGGTGTTGAGGTGGAACGCCCACCGCAACACACACTGCCCACCCCTTTTACGCTAACCATAGCGTGAAAGGGGGCCTTATGAACAAGGCTTAACACTGCCTTGTACATAAGCAAGGCCCCTATCGCCACGGGAACATCACAAAAAGTGATGTTCCCGTGGCAATAGGGGCTTGTACATATGCCCCAAAGTGTCCTGCTCAAGCATGTTCCTACTGTTTTTAATTGGTAGATACACACACCGAATTCACAGAAAAATCTATTTGCACAAAAACTTAATAATACTGGGCTGTCAATTGCCCACAACAAACCCTCGCGGGATGACTCCCGCACTAATATTGTACACTACAGGAGATAGGTATTGGAGGTGTCACCCTAACTTAGTTCACATCATTTTTGTCGGAAAGATCCTTCCAAGTGGTTCCCTTCCCCCACGGCTCTCAGGTGCATACCATTGGGTGCTGCAGGGATCACCTTCGAGCCCTACGCTAGTCAATATATACATAGAACCCCTAGCCGTGGTAGAAAAAGCTATAGGGCTCTCCCTGATTTCCTGTGCTGATGATACTCAGCTCGTGATCTCTCTGTCCAACAACTCTGACAAAAAACATGGTCAAGTTCCAGGACGATATGGTGGCCATCGCGGATTGGATGGTGGTCAACTGCCTGCAGTTGAATGCTAATAACTCAGAGATTCTTCTCCTTGAAAGAGACACCCATCTATGGAGCCATCGTTGGTGGCCAGACTCATTGGGGGTACCCCCATTGCCTAAAGAGACCATAAAAATCTAGGTGTCTGGGTTGACAGTACTTTGACCTTTCAGGGAAAGACAAAATTAGTGGCTGGTGTCTTTTTTGGGCTTTTATGAGGACTTACGCCTCTGCTCGGGTTCTGTGTCGCCCAGACACGCCAGATTTTTATCCAGTACACCATACTCTCTAGACTGGACTATTGTAACTCTCTGTAGCTGGGTGCCCACAAAGCAGGGATTCATCGCCTTCAGAGGGCACAAAATGCCGCAGTGTGAACTTTATTCACCCTCTCTAAATCCTGCTCAGTCTCCAACTCTATCTGCAAGCTGCATTGGCTTCTGGTAGAGAAGAGAATCCACTTTAAGACACTGTGTATCTCACACAGAATTCTTAATTCCCAAGCTCCCCATATTCTATCCAATCTTCTTATCCCTTATGTCCCTAGCCGTGTGCTGCGCTTTGCGGACCAACATCTGGCATGCGTTACTCGAGTCAGAAAAGCACGGGTGGGTGGTCGGCCGTTCTGTACCCTGGCATCTGCCCTATGGAACGCCCTCCCGGGTACCAGCAGGAGCATTCAGAACCACTGGCCATTCAGAAAGGCAGTAAAGACCTTGCTATTCCCGGCATAATCCATCTGTCTCAAGCTCCTTTCTTGTCATTGCGATCTGGAACCAGCACCGGGGCACCCATACGCTTTATAAATTTGGTAACATAACATACCATACGAGGGGTTGGGCTCTTATCGTCAATAAGGCTGAGCCACCTAAAAATCCAACACTTTCTTCAAGTGATATTTCACCAAACATAACATTTCTACCTGCTCCCTGACAAAAGCTATCACTTAATAAATGTTAGAAGGTAACCAAATGTTATCCTACGAGATAGGTAGACCTTAAAATAGTGAAAAACAAATCTGAGCGTTTTTCACTACCAGGACATGTAAAACTTAAAGGTACATGTCCAACTATTTAAATACAATGCACCCAGATCTATGGCTTGTTCAAGGAACGGAGTTTTCCACATAGCACTCAAAGAGCTGCTGTAACCAGGGCTGGACAGCTAGTCTCTCTGAAGTCACAAATTCCTTCTGGAAGAGCTGAGGATCTGCCTGAAGAAACCTAAAAGCCTGCTTGCCTGCTGTGAGAGATGAAATGTAATTTGCCCTGCAGGAGTAGAGGCTGTCTAGGAGCGAGAAGCTCAGCGTGTTCCTTGTGATGGGAGCATTCAAAGAAAGCCAACAAACTTAAGAGAGTGATCAATGCTGAGAAGGAGTCCTCTGGTCTCTATGCACAGTGTTTGAAAAGCTGCAACCAACACTGTACCATAGGGTGTAAACCTTAGTTAACTTGGCAGCCTGACATGGGCTCAGTGACAGATGCTGCCACAAACGACAGGAAGATCAAAGCACCGTCTAAATGGAAAATTCCAAACCAGCCTGGTGGCCGCAACTGCCATGATGTCTGAAGAGGATTAGGTGTGGAGGCTGCAACTACCACTAGCTAAATGGCAGAACACAGACTGGTTAACCACTAACCTCAGAAGCCGGATACAGTGGGATCAATAAATGATGCTGCGTAACCCTAGCCCCACGGTGGAATGACCTGGGAGTATATGACTACCACTTAACAGTACACACCGTGATAGGGGAAAAGGGAAAAAAGGGACAAAAGAAATAATAACGACGCGGCTGCGAAAACACACGATGGGGAATGGACCTGGAGTTGTAGGCATCACTCCTGCTGTCTAGCCCCATGTTCCCTGTAGTAAAACATAAGCACAACACATATGTAACGGCCACAGTATGTAAACAAGGAAATGTGCTTTAGACTTATGTGAGGGCACTTACATTTACCTTTGCCGCACTCATCCTGGTGTAAAAAGCACAAAATCCAAAAATAAAGCAACAAAAGAAATAAGCACTCCTGTAAATGAGCCCAACGTGCCTGTACTCTTTTCTGCAGAGAGACTGTTCCCATGAAATCAAAATTAAATGTACTTAGCTTGGTAGAAGCAGTCCAACATAATGAGAATGTCTCCTCCACTGCAGGGTAATCCAAGTCTTGGAACCGGCTCACAGTCGTGCGTTAGCGATATTCTTATGTCTCAAGGCAGAAAAACGGCAAACTACCCTGAGCCCCAGAATGGCTCGTAGACGTGCTCCAGCGCGTTTGCGAGGAGCAGCTGAGGAAGGAAATAGAAAGAACTGCTCTGAGCCTCTTAACGGCTCATGACACGCTCCAGCACGTAGGAAATACCCCAAAATCAGCCGCGAAAGAGTGAAACAGTATTGAACCTAACAGCAGCTCATAAACACGCTCCAGCATTTTGGCAATGTCCAAAAATCAGCGGGGAAAGAATTAAACTGTCTCGAGCCTCACCACGCCTCGTAAACGCGCTCCAGTGCGTTCAACATGGAAGTGTCTGGAGTCTCGCAGCTGAATGCAATTGCTCTCCAGCGCGTCTCCAGAATCCGCACAATGCAGGTTGAAAGGGGAAGACGGCAAGGAGAAGTCATGGGGCATGAAGTCTCCTGACCCCAACGTGCAGCAACACACCGACAGAAACGGGCCATCCAGGAACAACAATTCACGATTGACAAGCACCGGGCTGCCAGTAGGCGGTGCTTATGTAGTTCGCTGTAGTAGGACATGTGATCCTCTCCCCTGGAATTATGGGAGATGCAGTCCTACCTCACGTATTCACCATTCTTCCAGTTCCACACATTCTGTGCCTAGTATGTGTGTGTCCTACACTATCTACGCCTAAACGTGACACTAAACCACCAGTGTGCAGTTTACCCCAGAGGGCCACTGCTGCTGTTTACTGGTGAGACTATGAGTACCTGCCTGAGCCAGTCACAAGGAGATTGTCCTGCATGCTGCAGCCTCTGAGGTAAACAGCCTAATGGAATCCACCCCGCTCCTATTGCACTGCCCTGATGGTTGACAAACAACATTAGGTAACCACAGGATCTACCTGCGCATGGGCATAAGACAGACTCAGTTGCATGGAAGTAAAGTCTCTCCACTCTGCTGAGACTGTGTGCTATGAAAGCCATCCTAAAACCTTGAACAGTCACTGTGCCGCTTACTGATTTCATAAGAACTGTGAGCAATCTGCACCCAATCCCAATCCTTGTCTAAACCTTAGCATAATAATGTTGGTAATAGCAGAGTCCCTGCCTCAGAGAGAAAGAAGATTGTTACTGGGGAAGGGAGAAGAGTATAGCACCTGATGACTTTTAGTGTAACTTACAAAAATCCTGTACATTGGATCAACTGAATTGTGTAGTACTTAGTTTTGCTGTGGGATTAAAAGTACTTTTTTTTCTAAAAGATAGGCAGTGGGTTAGACATTATTTTGTTGTGTCTGGTGGTTGACTGTTGAGTTCTGAGATTTTGCCCCCATACTACCTTCCTGAGAACCTTTCACTGCTCATCCTTGCTATCCTGTAAGTCAATTGACATAGTAGGGTGGGTCTAAGGACACCAGTGGTAAACTACCTCCACCACCACAGATAGGCCCGTGTCTGCCTTGCTGCTCTAGGAATGGAGTGTGACAATTGGCAGCATGCAGTGTGAGAGTGGAAAGTTCCAGTTCCACCTTTCTTGAACCGAACAGTAAGTCGAGCTTGGAGACATCATTACTTGTACAGTACAATACAGTTAAAAATGTGTTGGGAGTAGTCTTTTAAAACCTTGTCTTTAGATCTATTGAGGGTTCTGTGTTTAGAAGGAGAGTGGAGGGCTCCCTGGAACAAGGATAGCGAGATTCAAAAACTGGGCTGTAGGGAACCACCGGTGATGGACTCTGGGAAGGACCTGTGGTGGACTCAAGAGGGAGAGTAGCGGTATAGGTTAGGAACCCAAGGAGGGTGTGCTCTGGTATCAAAACACACCCTGCTGTATATCCAAATTTGCTTTCCAATGTTTTCCCAATACATTCTTCTCCACTTCTGATTTCAAGAGTACTACTAACAACAACACTAGGAGTTTTTCCCTTGGGTTTATTAAGTCTGATTTAAACCCTGAACTAGTGGTGTGCAAAACTCGCATAATTTGCTGTAGCGTAATTACATGAAATTAGCACAAAATTCCACATAATTCTGCATAATTAAGCAAAACTCATCTCACAAAGAAAACAAATACCTAAACAGTGAGTTCAGGTAAGAAATAATTTTCAACCAATAACTCAATTTCTTTCCAGCACCACACAGGCACTGGAGATGCTCTACACCTTCTTCTCCCTGCAGGGTTGGGGATCCATTTCCCACTCTATTAAGACAGTTAGGAATGCAGGCACTTCTTGGTAGTTATTCAGCTCCACCAGCAAATGATGCAAACCTCAGGTGATGTGCCCTCAACACTGGAAGATTAGCCGTCAGGCAGACACCAGCTCTGGTTGCTAAGCAGTCAATTCAATTCAAATAACTTTATTCGATTGTAAACCTTACAATCATAAAAGCGCATTTCATAAACATACAATTAAAATCAGACCATCCATTTCATTTAGACAGCAGGAATTTACATAATCAATATAAGACAAGAACAACAGGCAGAACAGAGCATATTTAAGAATATAAATAGTTATGACATGGTTAAAAAAGATTAAAAATACATAACAACAATAACAGCATAATTAACCCTCCATACTTTTCCTGAAGGTAATTGCTAATTTCAGAAAGCTGCATACAAATAAGGTGCAGTCACTATTCAGGAGTTGAAGGTAATAAAGTGCTGGTTTAATCTGTGTAAATTTCAGTTCTTTCAGGCATGGTTTTAAAAATAGCCTCCGAGGTACTATATAATAAGGACAAATAAATAAAAAGTGTGCCAGATCTTGCGGAGACTTCCCGTCGCAGCCGCAAGCTGGCAACACTTGGCCTCGATGAGCCCCGCTCGGAACCGCTAGTAAATAATGGAACAAGTCAAAACGGAACCTTGTTAATAGGTAACGTTCGTAGCTAGACATAGGCCATGATAAGTATGGTTCCATTTGTAGACAGGTTTTAAGTAAGACATGTTTCCTAACACTGTCTTTCTGGAACTCAACCTCTTCCCGAGCAAAATTCCTGGTTATCATAAATATATTTTTCACAAAAAGGGGATCTGTTTTAGTGATAGAATTTGGGGTTAGAAACAGGTCCGGCCGACCTATTTCAGTAAAGCAATCTTTAATGTACTTTAACCACGGAACCTTGAACCTGCCATCCCATGTTAAAGCTTCTTTTAGTATATCATGGGTGAGAGGGATATCATTATTTAACCAGCAATTCAGCCAGCATAATAGGGGGTTTACTGCTATTCTGTCACTAAGGTGGGGCACACCTAACTCCTCGTGTACCGAGAAGTTTCCGGTTCCCCTTGGGAGCCTCAGTATTATCTTTAGGAAATTATTTTCTGTAACCTCCAGGTCACGCTTCTGGCAGTAGCCCCAGAGCTCGCTTCCGTAGCAAGCAACGGCAACACTTTTAGCCTGGTATAGTTTAAGTAAGGCAGCCACCGGACTATTGCCCATTTTTCTCGAAAGCCAAGTATGGCTGCGTTTACGCGGGTTACCTCACCCTTCTTCCTGAGAACAGCAGGGCCCCAAGATAATTGGGGATCAAGAAGAACCCTGAGGTATGAAAAGGTTTTGGTGGTTGGAATTTTTTCCCCATTTATATTGAAGAGATTAGGTTTTCGCGACCCTAGGCCTATCTTCATGACATAGGACTTAGAATTGTTAATACTTAGGCCTCGAGACTCCATAAAATCAAAGAAAGAATTTAAAAGTGTCTGGAGGCCGATTGCGGTCCTTGAAATAAGGACAGCATCGTCCGCGTATAGCAGAACTGGAATGCCTTTTCGGCCTACAAAGGGGTAATCCGCTCCAGTTCTTAGCAAGTATTCCTCCAGCTCGTTAATATACAGGTTGAAGAGGAAAGGAGCCAGGATACACCCCTGTCGGACACCCCGATTAATTCTGATATCCCCCGTTGCTAAGCAGTCCTTTGAGTATTCTGTGGCGTACTCCCTTCCTTGGTCATAAAAGACTTAAAACTTTAAAAGTAAGTATGACAGTAGGGTCATATTTTTATACAGAACAGGCAGACAAGAAATGTGAATCCATTGTCTCAAACTGGTGAAACGGTTTAGGATAGTTTTCCTTTTAAGTGTCCTTTCAAGGCTGTTCTCTAGACCTAAACTTTGTGTAGAATGGTGCTTTCCGCAGCAGGGTAGTCTCGAACCTGGAGCACCATCAACAGAAGCACGAAGAGGTGTGTCATTTCTGTAGCTGTCCATCATCATCCCAAATGAAGAATTAATCAACAAAGGCCTATAGCCATGCCTCGCCTAAAGGTTTTCTCACCTAGACAATAGTGTATGCAGTTCCACCTATCACCCCATCATACACCAAATGGCAGTGCTCATAAAGACTAGCAACTCCGTGCTAACCAAAGGCCTCATTGAACATATAAAGAAACCCTGCTTTCACTTCCTCACTTTAGTGTAAAGGTCTTCAGCTTCATTAATATGAGTAATACATTTTCACTTGGGAACACAACCTTCAACTCTATGTTATGCTAAGTCAGACTAGGGGTATCCAAAATGGATCCCACAGGCCTACATTTCTCTGGCTCATTCACAAGGAATGTATGTACCATGCAGGTGACCCACATCTGCACACATAACGTACTTAGAATGTTGGTGCAATGGACTGGGTAGGCCCATAGAAGAAGAACTTTACACATGCGGGTGAGTAGGCCTCCACTCTAGTGATTCAGGCACACTAAGGATTCTCAAACCACGTTATGATACCCAAATGGTTTTATTTGCTAAACCCATGACATAGACAGTAGTCCACTGTCAGTAAACTAGGGTATATTTGGTTTTCCGCCCAGGTCACAGAACAAGTCCAGTACCTACACATGTCAGGGCCAAGACTTGGGGGCATATTTATGAGCCCCTTTGCCCCATTCTTGCACTGCACAACTTGGTGCAGGTGCGGCACAACTTAAAAAAACCTTTTGTGGACCTGAGTGGCTTAATAAATCCAGAGTATTGAAATGTATTGCAAGTCGCTGCGTTGCATCTCTCTGTGCCAGGAAGGTGTTTCCATAGGTTTTGTGTGGGTGTTCCCACACAACAGCCATACATTTTGATGCACTCACAGATTTACCAGAAGTGGTAGACCTGGGAATGCGCCCAAAACCTATGTTTCCCCAGGTGAGGCATTACAAGGAGAAATATCTTTATGTCTCCTTGTATTTTCCTCTTTTACAAAAAGGAAAAAAACCCTCAAGGGATTGTTTTTGTGCAGGAATGCCCTTTGTGCACTAAAACAATCCTCCCTAAAATGCAGGCACCCTTGCAACATGGCACAAGGGTGCCTGCATTGGTGCTAAGCAGCCAAAAGGGCACCAGCACGGGGGAAAAAGATGGGATGTGCCATATTGACTGAAATACGGCACATTCCTGCCCTTTATCTGTCACACAGTGCAGCGCTGCAAGGTGACTTGCTGCGCTGCACTACGTGACTTGGCCATGAATATTGCTCTTGGTCTCTGTGCACACGTAATATTAGCATGATGCCAAGGCCCTAAATCAAAAGTCAGGATCCTAGATAAACGCAGTTAGTCACTCAGGGTAGGAAAATATGTCTTAACATCATGTAGGTGACATTCCTGTCCAAAACAACACCCCTTCCAAATCAAACTACCGGTTTTGTTACTCCACAGAAATCAAGTGTCAGATTAACTCTACACCATTCATGCAGACCGGTGTCAATTCTGGAGTCAGCAAGAAGAGATGTGAAAATAGTTCCAGCGCCTTCCTATGCATTTTGTTCTGCTCAGGTGTCAACTCTGGGGCAAGCTGTACCCCAGACACAGATCCATCCTTCCTGTCCCTGTACAGCAAATCCAAAAGAGACTCTCTATCAGCAGCAAGTCAGAAAGAGGCTCACTGTTTTCTGTAACCTCATATTCCATACACATGATCATTGTGTAATCTCTCCAGAGGTAATGCTTAAAACAGTCCATATAGAACATCCCCCTGGGCTCCATTATGGTACAAGTCTCTACCAAATAATTCATTTCAGTAATGTTCAGCACTACCTTGTATACCCGCATCACTTATCCTCCAAAGCTGTGTAACAAATGGGCTTCAACATCAGCACATCTTGACCCTGCTGGCACCTATTCAGAAACAATTGCTGGTTATACAACTCATTCATCAGCTATTTGTCTGCCCGAAGGTTTATTTTTGCCCGACCCATGTATTGCAAAATCAACTTACAGATGCCAATCGCATAGTCCACCACATTCTTCTGAAGTGACTCAAATGTTTCTTCCCACCCTTTCCTGATTTAGGGGAATGGCTTATGCACAGGGGAACTGACCCACAACCAGTTCTGTGGAATTCCACTGTAGGTGAACAAAAGACATGCGCGAGAGGATCTCTCTTTCTCCTGGAGTTCTCGGGTAGAGTTTCTATCATTATTGATGATCTTATTGAATATTTCCACCAACCCATTTGTTTGTGGGCAAGATAAATGTATTCACTATCTGAAACTGTTGAAATGGTTTAGGATGGCATTCCTTTCAAGTGTCATTTCAAGGCTATTCTTCAGACACAGTTTTTGTGTAGGGTGTTGCATTTTCATAGCAGGGACAAAGAGCTGTGTGGTTCCTGCACCTGGCTATCATCATCTCAATTTAAGGCATAATCAATGAAAGAGGAAAAGGGCAAAGAAAGGCTAAAGGTTCCCTTGCCATAGACCACAGAGTCTGCAGTCCCACCCCTCACTTCAACCATTGACAAAATGGCAGTGCTCAGGAAGACTAATCAGAATGTATTTGCTAACCAAAAGGCCTCAGTGAACATCTAAAGAAACACTGTAACCACTTCCCATCACTTCAGTGTATTGATTTCCTGCCTCCGGCTTGAGGAATGTCAGCAATATACTGCCACTGACTGGAAACACAACATTCACCTCCGGCTTGTGCAAAGCCAGGTCAGGGGTTTCCAAAATGAATCCCACTGACCTCCATTACTCCATCGCACTCACACACACCATTCATGTACAACATAAGCTATACACATCAGCACGCAGAACAAGCACACTGGACATCAGCTCAATTAACTAAATACGTGCTGAACTTTACACAAGTGCGCTAGTTGGCCTCCACTCCAGTAACTCAGGTAAAAAGGTCTGGCAACCTCTGGATTCTCAAAAAACGGTATGCTGCCACCACAACTCTATATCCTAAACCCATGACAATGAAAATGGTCCACTGTCAGTGAGTGTGTGCTTGGTGGCCTGCTTCAAGTCTCACAACAAGTCTGGGACCTACTCATGATTCGAGGGACAATCCGAGATCTCTTCGCACATCCTTGATTAGTGTGATGCCAGGGCTCAAACAAAATCAAAATTCAACAGTCAGGCACTGACGGCAGGGGAATACGCTATATCAAACAGTGGTTAGGTTAGTCCCAACAGGAAGCTAGCTACAAAGCTAAATATGAAATTGAAGCTTCCTCTAAACAATAGATGATGCAGTTCTGACCGGAGACAAATATGGGAATGCTCTCAAGTTCCTTTCTAAAAATCCACTAACAGAGTCCATGTTGCCAAGGTCCAATACAGCAAGATGCTATAGAGCAGCATCAAGTTGCTTAATAAAAATGAAAGTTCTTACAGTACTTCAAAGTCTTGATGAGGCTGATGGCAGAATGTCCATACGATGCTTCAGACACCCTTAGCTTCGACTGCCGTGGAATCATTATGGGTAATGGAAAGTTATGATGTCTAAGCAATTTCCATTATCACTTGGGGCTTATGTATAAGCCCCTTGCGCCATTGGTGCTTCACGTAGTGTGACGCACCGACGGTCCAACCTGCTGCATGATATTTATAAGCACATGTAAAACCACCCTGCGTGGCTTTACGTGTGCTCGTAAATATCACCCCTTTTCACGCAGCACGTTGCATGTTAGGGGCATGACATGGGTGTTGCTGTGGGTGTTCCCACACAACACCCATGTCCATTGATGCATTTCCAAATTTACGAGCCATCGTAAACCTGGAAATGCATCAGAATGCTATGCTACCCACAGGGGTGGCGTAGAAAGGTGCAACAAGGATAATTGTTTTGATTTCTCCTCGTTTTTTGCGCTTTCAATGCGTGCTGCATTTTACAGCATGCATTGGAAGAGGAAATCACCTCCAGTGATTCTTTTTGTACAGGAAGGTGCCCCTTCCTTCACAAAAACAATCTCCCATGACGCAGGCATCCTTGCACCATGGTGTAGGGGGCCTGCACCGGCGCAGAGCAGCAGTGTGTGCACAAGTGCAGGGAAAGGCACAGAGATGGACATGTTTCTTTAAATATGTCACATCACTGTGCCTTGAAACTAACACAGCGTGGCGCAGCAAAATAACTTGCGGCCCCGCGCTGTCTTAGTTTCTCATAAATAAGCACCTTGGTTTCCATCTAGGATCTTCACAGCTCGGTCTAAGGGCGGGCATTGTACTTTACTTCAGCGTAGACCATCTCAGTAGGGTTACGTGCACTCATTGACTGGCACTATAACCGTTCCCTCCCTGTCAATGTTACAACTTCTAACTGCCACCAATATGGGGCTTTTTATATTCCTCGGTAGTTTCAGCGCGAGGACATGCAGTCCACAAGAGCAAATCTGCAAGAGTGAATCAAAGCAAAGCAAATCAAGTCTACGGCGCCATTGTCCACAGTAGCATCTTCGGGAAAAATCAAGTTCACCAAGAGGGAAGGCCACTATACCAGTAACTTTCGGCCGACTGCCTTCTGTGACACAATCTCTTGTATGTATGTCATATTTGTTGAGAACGTGTAAACCACTTGGGATCATTTCAGATAACACGCATTTACACTAGATCATATCACTGAAATGCCTATATTTTACAAACGTTCATATTTAATTTTCCAAAATACGGTCTGAAGGTTAGTGATTTTCGGGAAATGCCACGGCCATCTGTTGGGATGCTTTGTGTTTCCCGTGTTTCCTTGCGTTCAATATGCAAATACAGTTCACTTGCGCAAGGCTACATTTTAGTATAGGGATAACATTTTAGGCACAAAACATTCTCGTTAATATAGAGCTCCAATTATAATTAATTGACTTTTCAAGTGTGTATGTAGCATGAAATATTTTATAAAATTCGACCACTAGAGTGCACCACAGTCACACAAAACAGTATCATAAAATTCCACAGGCACAGCATTCATTCCCAGTAAACCATAAAGAGAGCGCCGCAAAGCCAAAAACAAAGCAATGACGCACTTACGTTATGTCTAAATGGTATATGGTACCCCTGCGCTGGAAGGCTCGATCAATATTTGGCTGCTTTTTTTATGGTTTGATCGCATTTGACATACGCTGACGGTTTCTCCGAAGCGCTGCAAATGTATGTAGCTGCGGGTATGTATGTGTAGATGTATTTGCTATGCGCCTGCGGAAATACACGGTCAATCAAACCGAAGAGTAAATACATACGAGCCTAATAAAGTTGTAGTTAGCTTTTCAGTTAGGGTCCATTCATTATTTAGTTCAATTTACACAATGAGTAAAACGTTTTAACGTTTTCCCTTAATGTAGTTCTTCTATAAAGACTGTCACGACTAATCAGCTCATAAAATAAACAAGTGTTTTAACCACCTCCGCCTCCAGTCTTGATCATGAGTGTGTTTGATGCCGCACTCTCTCTCACCTCATAGGTTAACAAAATGATCAAGTCCTGTTTCTACCCATGCACGAAAGATTATCCTTTTGAATCACTGCAGGTGCCGATCAGTGCTCTCTCTACTAGATAATTAAACACCCTGAGGCATATTTACAAGGTGATTGCGCCACCGGATCGTCATTTTTACCGACGTTTCAGTGGCACAGTGCGCTGCACCATATTCCCAATGTGGCGTTAAGCCATTTTTTGAGGCCTAGCGATCCTTTGTAAATATGGTACCCTTTCATGCAGGTATCTGGGTGAACGGAGCGTGCAATGGGTGTTACTGTGGCATTCCAGTGCAACACCCATTGCTTTTTGACACTGCCCCGGATTTACAAGGATCTGTAAATTTAAGGCAGCGCACAAAACTAACACCATGCAATAGCAGGCGTTAGAATGGTGCAACAAGGAGAAATACTTTTATATCTACTCATTTTTGCTTTTTTATATAGAAAGAGAAAAACTCCATTAATGATTGTTAATGTGCAGGAAGGTGTCCCTTCCTGCACAAAAACAATCATTAAATAATGTTGATTTGCTGCTTCTATGTGTGCTGCAAAATGCAGCACACATAGAATTGACAAATCTCCATTGTTGATTGTTTATGTTCAGGAAGGGACACCTTCCTGCACATAAACAATCATTCCCTGCAATGCAGGCACCCTTGAACTATGGTGCAAAGGTGTCTATGTTGGCACCAGGCAGCTATTTTTAGCACTAGCGCTAGGGAAAACACAGGGGTACGCCGTATTGTTGTAAATACCGCATATCCATGCGTTTTGGAAATAGCAGAGTGCGGCACTGTGAAATTTGCAGTGCTACGCCATTTCCTTCTAATTATGCCCCCCTGTTTTATGGTTGGCCCAAAATGTATCTTAACCCCTTCCCCGCTCATGACGGAACCACTCCGTCATGAGCCACGGTTGCGCTGTGCTCATGACGGAGTGGTTCCGTCATGCTACGGCCGTTGGCGGCCGCTCCGCCCACGCGGCGCTAATTCCCCGCCTGTGCGGGCGATTAGCGCAGTGGGCGGAGTCGTGACGGAACCACTCCGTCATGAGCACAGCTCAACCGTGGCTCGTAACGGAGCGGTTCCGTCACGAGCACTGCGCCACCGCGCTGCCCCCAAACCCCCCCCCCAGCGCCGCGGCAGAATTCCTGCCGCGGCGAAGGGGTTAATAAACTGAAAAGGCTCCAGAATGCTGAAGTTTGTCTTTTTATCAGACAGAGAGTATGAAAACAAAACGTTACTCCAACTCTGAATGATTCTCAGTTACTTAACACACCGCTTTGTTAAAAATCACCATCTTTTCAGTCAGCAAAGTAATGCTTAACCATTTCAATTGTCTCATAATGCAGACTGTGTGTGACACATTCAGTAAACCAAAACAGCTTGCTGATCACAATTGCATTGTTTCCTATTTCCTTAGGGGACAAGCTCGTCAAAATTAATGCACAGGCTAACTGTCATGTCATTGACTCCACTCCTCATGAAGTCACTCCTTATGACTCACCCTTCCTGCCAAAACCAATTTATGAGATCCCAGAGTAAACGTTTTCCATAAACGTTTTCCATTTTCAGCACTGCTTGATCTAAATCATGTTTCAAATCTTTGGAATGGTAATGAGGAATCCTCTTTAGTGTGAAAGATGGATTTGACATTACTATTTTAGAAATGGCACTTTTAGAAAGTGGATATATCTCTGCTCTTAACTTTGCTATGTGTGCCTGCAGCCCGTCTCCAATACACATATGGGCTGGTTGACAGCTTCACTCAGGGCCGGATTGGCTGTAGGGGGCACCAGGTGTTTTCCCGGTGGGCCGGAAGGGGTGGGGGCGGTTTTGGACCGGTGAGGACCATTTTTGTTACTGGGGGCAGGTTTTGAGCAGTGCTGCAAATAAGCCCCCCTGCATCAAAAGCGCAGGAGCAGTGTTTCCCACCAGCACCCCCCCTCCACGGGAGGCAGTCCGACACAATTGCGAGGGCTAGTTTGTGTTCCCAGTCCGGCCCTGGTTTTACTTTGTGCATTCCTTCTAGACAGACACAAACACATGAAGAGTGGATGTGACAGAGGACTCATCTGCATTCTAATAGCCTTCCTGGACAGGAAGGGGGAAAGGGTATGAACACTTACATCTGAATAGGCAGTGTCTTGTCCCCACAAAAAGGACTGATTACTTCCCACAGATAACCTGGCAGACAGGGCTGGGATGAAAGGGGACCTGTGTAATTCAAGGAGATGCTTTGAAGTCACCCCTCCACCCCCATTTCAAAGGCACATTTGGGTATAAATACTGGGGCTCTGACCCTACCAAATCACTGGACCTGGGAAGAATGCTGCTGGAGTAAAGACTGCTGTGCTGTAAGCATTGCTACTTTGCCTTGACTGACTGTTCTGATGAACTGCTTCTCTGCTTTGCTGAGCTGCCCTGCTGCCTGCTGATCTCTGCCTTGCTGAGTACAAGGACTGGACCATTTTCGCTTAAATTCAGAGTGACTCCATGGGGCTTTCCGGCTTCCCTTCTGTTTTCTGAAGTCTCTGGGATACAAAAGACTTCCTACAATTCTGCTGGTGCTGTTAGACTCTGCCATGTGTGAGTCCTACCCTTGCCTGCGGTGCTCCCTCCAGTCATGGGACTCAGAAGTGGGTTCTGCAGCTGATTTTCTACAAAACCAATGCTTTATCTCCTTTGCGCTGATCAGAACTGACACATTGCCCTTCGGCATTGACGCAGAGGCAGTTTGACGACAGCTGTTCTACAGCCTTCATGGCCCGATGATGACGCTCTGCAAGGCTCGTCGATAGTCATAGGATTTTGTAAAGCGCAACATATCACCTAGAGGTCTCATAGCGCTTGCCTAAACCCTGAGAAAACGTGAAGGGAAAGAACGGCAAAAAGAGTGCCAGTGAAGGAAGAAACAAATTAGAACAGCCAAGTTTTTAGAGCTTTACGAAATAGTCTATGATTATTTCCATGCGTAGCCGTAGAGGTAGTGAGTTCCACAGAAAGGGGCCAAAATAGGAGAAAGATCTGTCACCAGTCCTGACAGTACGGATCTTAAGAGGGGTAAGAAGATACTTGCTAGAGGACCATAGAGTTCTAGCAGGTTGGTACCAGGTGAGTTTTTTAGCAATGTAGGATGACCCGGTCACATGGATAGTCTTTTGGACCAGGCAGATGATCTTGAAATGGGTGCGTTTCCTGATGGGCAACCAATGTAGAGCTCCCAGACTTGGTGCCGACTGGGTGCGAGAAGGAAGGTTTAATACAAGCCTGGCGGCTGTATTTTGTAGCACCTGGAGTTTGGTGAGCAGCTCTTTATTGATAGAGGCCATCAGGGATTTTCCATAATCCAGCCGGCTAATGATGAGTCCCTGGACCAGCGGCATTCTAGTCTCAACTGGGATCCAGTGGAAGATCTTTCTAAGGCCACGCACCAGCCCATAG
Source organism: Triturus cristatus (assembly GCF_964204655.1). Classification (NCBI taxonomy): domain Eukaryota; kingdom Metazoa; phylum Chordata; class Amphibia; order Caudata; family Salamandridae; genus Triturus; species Triturus cristatus. Next base: position 469,868,359 of record NC_140589.1, read on the forward strand.
CAGACTCCCGACACATGATTAACGTGGTCTGCCATGGAAAGGTTGTTATCACTCAGCACCCCTAGGTTACGGACTACTAATTTGGGAAATGGAAAAGGGCCAAGATTGGGGGGTCACCAGTCATTGGACCAAAAGTTTGTGCTTTCCCAAAAAGAATAATCTCCGTTTTATTGGCATTAAGTTGCAGGTGATTATTTTGCATACAGATGTTGATGTCGGTCATGCAGTTCATAAAACGGAGTTTGGTGTCCATAATGTCAGGGCCAAGAATGATCAGTAATTGTGTGTCATCAGCATACAACAAGGTATCAAAACCATGCAATCTAATCATTCTGACTAGAGGTGCCACATATAGATTAAAAAGCTTGGGACTGAAGATGGAACCCTGGGGAACTCCCTGTCTATCACATGACTGCGAGAGACAAAGGAACCCATATGTATCCTAGAGAACTGGTCTGTCAAATAGCTGGTTAGCCAATTTAAGGCCATATCTCTGACTCCCATCTCCCACAGGTGATTCACAAGTGTTCCATGGGAGATGGTGTCAAAGGCGGCCAACAGGTCGAGGAGGACCAGCATGGCAGACTGGCCGGAGTCCAAGGCAAGTCTGATGTTGTCAACTACCTCTATCAATGTTGTTTCCTTACTGTGAGCCGCTCTGAATCTATATTGGGAGAAGTCCAGCAGTTTATTACTCTCTAGTAAGGTTGAGAGTTGTCTGTTAATTAGTAACTCCAGAACTTTACCGAAAAAAGGAAGAAGGAAAATGGGCCTGTAGCTGTTCGGTTACTTGGGGTCCAGAGTGGGCTTTTTTAAGATAGGTTAACCATAGCCATTTTCCATTTTGTTGGAACCGTAGAGTGACGTAGAGATGAGTTGAAGAGATCAGTAAGGCCTGTAAATAGAGCTGGTCCGATAATGGACAGAATGTGAGGAGAGACTGAATCGTCAGGAGAGCCAGATTTGATCTTAGCGAAGGCAGTACTTACATCGCCTGTATTTCAACAGAGTCGGATGACTAAGAAGGGACCTTTCTGCATGGAAAAGATCGAAGCATCATGCCTCAGCGTTGGTGCTTAGCTAAAACCAAGGTACTTTTTCAGCGGGACCTGCATGAGTCTCGTAGCTGGCCTGCCCTCCATCCCAGTCGGCCTGAACTTTGTATTTACCTTGGTCCCTTGCGACCTCAAGTAACCTTTTAGCGCTTTTGACTTCTAAGTACTGTTTTTGCATTTATTCTTTCAAAATTCCTATCTTGGCTTCTACTGATTGAATTTTTGTCATTTTGGTCTTGTTTTACTCAGACAAATATTCGCTATTTCCTAGACCTGTGTGGAGTCTTTCTGTGGTGTTTTCATTGTGTAAATGTTTATGTGTTTGTGTGTGTGTGTGTTTGTTGCACAAAAACATTATAGATTGCATCTTAAGTTAAGCCTACCTGCTATGTGCCAAGCTACCAGAGGGTGATAACAGGTTAATTTAAAGTGTGGCTCTAGCTTACCCTGACTAGGATTGTACTCCCAACATGGACAGGGTGCAAACCTCTGCCAACTAGTGACCCAATTTCTAACAGCATGTTAGGAATGTTCTTCATTCTGTAATCAGTACTTAAGTAAGGGTGCTGAAATGTTGGGTGGAGTCTGCTGGATGTGCCTGTGTGCCAACATATTGCAGAGGGGTTGATATGAAAGAAGAATCAAGCATTTACAGTGTCTCCGTGTCAAGTGTATGATCGGAGGTTACTACACCCACCCATTGAAAACATTGGGATTAAAGTACCTGCTGCAGATATCCATGTATATAGAGAAGGTGTCAGTATTTAATAGTGATAAGTTAATTGGTTAATACACTTTCTAGAGAGAGATTCCTGTCACCTCTGGTCACAGTAAGAGAGCCCATTAGAGATTCCTCTTTTTAGGTCTGGATTTTGAAACAGTATTAGAGGAGTTGGGTGGCCTAGTTAAATTATATTGTGAATTCATGTTGCTATTCAAAAAGTAAATCTATTTAAGTGCAACCTCGGCTAGTGTGTTGACACAGCGTAATATTTTCACCTTTGGTGGGTATCACATAACAGACAGGATCATTTATATCCTCATGTGTCAACTGGTTCTCACAGAGGTCAATGTAAAATATTGGTCAGTACCCAACTATGGGTGACTATTTTAATAACAAAACAGATGCTGTTTCACTTCTGACAAATGTTGTCCGTGCAACATTTCAAGCCACTTATAACATTCCTCAGGGCCCATCCTAACCATGGCTGTTCTTTTATACAACATTGTCTCTCATCTTGCTATTCATCCCACTGCGAACACCGTCTGCAAGGGACTCTGATTTGCCCCTAGCCTGGTTTAAATATGGATTCTGGGGCCCATATATATGAAAGCAAAAATTAGTCGCAAACGCTGCGAATCGCAAAAAGCAGCGTTTGCGACTGATTTTTCACAATTTTACATGTATGACACACATCTTTAGAGAAAACATAGAAATCGCTAAATTAGCGATTTCTTAGGCTGCGAAACAAGATTTTTGCGATTTTCCTTGCGATTTCTTAAATTGCGATTTCTCAACCTAGCGAAATTCGCTAAAAGGATATCGCAAAATAAGAATTCGCTGACACATGTATGAAAACATCGCAAATTGCAAATTCACGAAATTCGCAAATTAAGAAATCGCTATTCACACCAATTGCATGCAGGTAGTAAACTGGTGCAGGGTACTAAAACCACCCCACAATGCAACAGACACACCCACAATGGCAGCAATGTTCGTGATAGCCAGGAGGCTGCGGATTCGGGCTCTTGCATAGAGGAGAATGAGACAGGAACGTATATTCAGGCTGCGCATCACTCTGTTCCAGCACACTGAAGAGGACATCTATGACAAGTACAGGCTGCACCCACAGACCATAATGGACCTGATTAAGGAGCTGAAACCCTACTTGGAACACCCTACACGCAGGACACAAACAATTCCCACACATGTGCAGGTCCTGTGCTCCCTGCACCTCCTGGCGTCAGGGAGTTTCCAACGGGTAATAGCGGAGGTTGGTGGGGTGTCACAGAGTGCACTTTTGCGCTTTCTCCATGCTTTTCTAGATGCAATGCTACAGAGGCTATCACATCACATATACTTCCCCACCACCCAACAGGCATTACAGCAAACAAAACTGGACTTCTACCAGATTGCACGTTTCCCCCACGTCATTGGCTGCATTGATGGGACCCATGTGGCCATCACACCCCCATCAGCAACTGAATATGTCTACAGAAATCGGAAATGCTACCATTCCCTCAATATACAGATTGTGTGCAACGCAAAGTATATCATCACAGACATCGTACCTGTTAGACCTGGCATCATTGGCATGAGTCTCTCCTCCATTTTTTTCTGTTTGCCTCCTCTGTTTACGATGTTTTTGCTGGATTATTGCTTTGGGCACTGTGCCACTGCTGATCAGTGCCACAGTGCAAGTGCTCCCTATGTTAAATTGTTACATTGATTGGTGTTACCATGATTGGCTTGGTTGACTTACTGTTCAGACCCTAGTCTAGTGCACTGCGTGTGCCAAGGGCGTGTAATTTAACTGCTGCTGGTGGGCTTGCAGCACTGGTTGTGCCACCCACAGAAGCAGCGTGTAAAATGTGTCTCAGGCCTGCCACCGCGGCGCCTGCGTGCAGTCCCGGACTGCCATGTCGACTTGGTAAGGAAACCTACTTACCAGTCTCTAAACCTTCACTTTGCCACATTTCAGACACTTCTATGGTAGGCCCTAGGGCAGGGTGCATTGTTGGTAAAAGGTAGATCATGCCCTGATGTGTGTGGCATGACCTAATAGTGAATTACAGCCATTTTCGTGTTTCACTATTGAAGGGCTACCTGCCTCCAATAGGCCAGACTGGGCAGACTGATTATTAACTCCATTATAATCTATCTGACTCAGGGAGCATGGTAGCATGTCGAGTTTAGTATCCCTGAACTCAGAATTTAATAACACACCCTTTAGGATGGATGGTTTTTAAATTCTATGTTTGAAAATAGCACTTTTAGAAAGTGGCTATTTTCTTGTCCAACTATCTACCGGTCTCTGCTGGTTTGGTGTGTGTGTCAGGGGCTGGGTGGCTCCAGAGGTCTGAATGAGTCAGTGTGGGGTGAATGGGGCGTTTACACATAGAGTGAGGGAAGAGTAGCCTGCCCTGCCTGACACAATACTGGCTCCGCCTCCTGCTGGGCGACTGATAGCCCTGCTCCTGCCAGTGACAATACTGGCTCCGCCTCCTGCTGGGCGGCTGAGGACTCTGCCCTGCTCAGTGAATAGGCCAGGTGCCTCTGCCTGGCAACACCCACAACAAACCTGAGCTGGTGGGAATCTCCCTGCTTGGACAAAGGGAACAAAGGGAAAAAGGGGTATAAGAGAAGGACCCCTGAACCAAGAACTCAGATCACTTCTGACAAGGAAACCTGTACCAAGGACAAGAAGCCTGCTGATCTAAGGACTTGCCTCCCCTTTCTGCCAGAGTGCTGTTTTGCTGTGGAGGAACCTGAAAGCTGCTTCTTTATTTTTGCCAAGGAACAAGGAGAGAGGAACTTGGTGTGTACTCTCTGAACACTTGCTAGGAAATCTCCAAGGGCTGGAAGAGTGCCAGTCTCCTGCTGAAGTCACAGGGCCAAAGGACTTCACCATCTACTGAATTGCTGAATTGCTGGAAAGTGTTGTTTCCAGTACACGAGGGAAAATCTGCAGTCTCGACGCCAGCAGCAACGCCAGTGAGCAGTGGGTATCGGCCCCGGCTCCAAGTGACCCCGTCTCGACGCCGGTATCGACGCCAGTGAGGAGTGAGTATCGGCTCTACCTCCAAGCGACCCCGTCCTGACGCCGCTGCTGATCGCATCGACTCGACGCCCTTCTCGACGCCGTGAGCGCTGCTCCGGCCCGACATCCCTCGACGCCGCTGCGGATTGACCCGACTCCGAGGCACGATCGACGCCGACCTCGACGCCGACATCTCGACGTCGTGGATCATCGTTTTCTTCGTTTCTCAAGGTACTGTACTTGTGGGGTCTGTTGCAACTCCAGGCTCGACGTAGCGCTCCTCGCGGTCGACGCCGAACCTTGGGAATCTTGTAGACTCGACGTCGTGTGACTCCTGTGGGGGTTACATTTTTGCCAAAGAACTGTGCTCAGAAGAATACTTTGCTAAAGAACTATTTGCCAAGAAGAAACCTTACTTGAACTATTATTTTTCCTTCCAAAGAGTATTTATTAAGTCTGTGGTATATTTTGTCGTTATTTGGTCTTGTGCTAAGCCTTATATAAAAATACTATTTTTATAATAACTTCTGTGTCGTGTCCATCTGTAGTGTATTCACTTTATTACTGGATGTGGTCATAAATGCTTAACACACTGCCTCTGAGATAAGCCTGTCTGCTCTGCCAAGCTACCAAGGGGGTAGCAGGGGTTATCTGAGTGTGTAATCCCCTTTCCCTGACTAGAGTTGGTTGGTCCCTATTTGTCAGAAGTGTATACCTCTGCCAACTAGAGACCGCCGGTTCTAACATTGGTGGTCAGCGGTGAGGATTTGAACTTTGCATTTATGACTCATGTGCAGTGATTAGTGTACGCTACATAGTGAAAGCAGACCATAACGCAGCCACAATCTGTTTTTGGTAGGATATTCTATTTTTGTTCTCCGCTTTCCTGGAGCTTATTTTTTAAACCCTGCCAGTTTTGACCATGGAGAATGCCGGAGCTACTACACCTGTGGAGATTGTTGTGGGGGAATTTGATAAGGAGAAGATAGATTCCTACACGCTAAAAGATCTAAAAGGATTTTGCAAGCAGTTTAAAGTTCCTACCACAGGTGTCTCAAAGAAAGAGGGCTTCCTCAAAGCGCTGAAGGCCTGGTTAGAGGCCAGAAATCCCTCTGATCCAGTGGTGGTACCGGAAGAGGAAGAAGAAGAGGAAGAACCCACAGGTGGGCCAGTGTCATCTCCAGGCAGTAGTGCGTCCTCTAGGAGCCTTTCCCCCGAAGAATTAGAAGACAGGGAGAAGGAGAGGGGGTACAAGTTGGAAATGGCAAAACTTAAATTAGGAGGGCAGTTGGAATTAGAGAATGCAAGAAGCAAGAGAGAAGCTGAAATGGAGAGCAAAAGATTCGATTTTGAGAGAGAGAAATTAGCGTTTGAACGTGAGAAGATGGTGAGGGAGATGGAGCTTAAAACTAAGAGTTTAGAGTTGCATCCCTCTGGTGGCAGCACTCCATCCGTGCCTGCAGAAAGTAGGTTTTATTTTCCTAAAGATGTGATCAAGGATTACAGTAAGAATGAAGATATTAGCCAATGGTTTAAAGCGTATGAGTTAGCATTGTTGGCCCACCGGGTCCCTGAGAAGGATTGGGGAACGGGGTTGTGGAGCCGCTTTACAAACGAGGGGAGAGATACCTTGTTGAGCCTTCCTGCTGAGGATAGGATGTCTTATACTCATATGAAAGATGCTTTAATGCTGAGATATGGCTTAACTCCAGAAAAGTACAGACAAACCTTTAGAGAATGTAAGAAGTTGCCTGGTACTACGTGGGTTGAATATGTGTCTTTTTTCTGCAGAACCATGGATGGTTGGATAAAGGGTAGCAAGGTTGATAGTTATGATGCTCTTTATGATTTGTTCGCTTGGGAGCACTTGTCTAATAACTGTTTTCCAGAGCTACGCCAGCACCTTGTTGATAGCAAGATATCTAACCCTAGAAAACTTGCTGAGGAGGCGGACCGCTGGGTCAGTACCAGGGTCCACAAGGGTCCAGTGGGAGACTCAGCCAAAGGTGGGCAGGGTCCCCAGCAGAAGAGTGGGGGGGACAGGGGTAAACAAAGGGAGTTTCAGAAAGGGCCCCAAAGTAGTCCCCAAGGGAACCAAGGGAAGGGTTCCCAGCCTCCCCCTGGAAAGAAGCCAGAGGCTCCGACAGGTAAACCTGTTCACAGGGGCCCCATGACCTGCTATGCCTGTAAGCAGATGGGACACCGTTATTATGATCCCCAGTGTCCCATGAAGGATTCGAATGCACCGCCGCGTGCACCCCCTCGTCAGGTAGCGAGTGTAGCCCTGGGAGGGGATGAGATGGGTGCCCCCGGTGGGTGGGGTCCCGCAGAAATGTCCCTGGTCTCTTTAGGAGACGTGGAAATGGTCCCTCCAACCCCTCTGCCTAGTAACACTAAGAAATATAGGCAGTGGGTGACCATTAATGGCCATAGGGTGGAAGCTCTCAGAGACACCGGAGCGAGTGTGACAGCTGTCAAGTGTCACTTGGTGTCCAGAGAGCAGGTGGTCCCGCATGCATTCTACCCCGTTGTAGCTGCTGACAACTCACAGAGTCAGTGTGAGGTAGCTCAAGTTCCTTTTGAGTGGGGGGGGTCTCAGGTACTCTTCAGGTTGCTGTGAGGCCCGCCATGCCTGTTGATTGTCTCCTGGGCAATGATTTGGAGGACTCCCCTTGGGCTAAGGTGGAGAGAAAATCGCATCTGGAAATGTTGGGTCTGCCTGAGTGGGTGTGTGCGACCACCCGGTCCATGTCAGTCAGTAAGGGTGTTGATGGGACCCTGGAGCCTGAAAGTATGGCCCAGGTCCCAACCGTGAAGAGAAGAGGCAGGGGGCGCGGTAAACCGTCCCCCATCGTTCCCGCGGTCCAGGAGGGAGCAGACCCTGAGGGGGATGCCCTGGAACCGACAGGAGAACAAGTGGCCGAACTGGGAGACCTGCCCGAGCTGACCCATTGGCAGCAGGATGGTGGTCCCTCCAGTGAGGAATTTTGTGCTGAACAGAAAGTGTGCCCTTCTCTTGTGGGTATGAGGCAGCAGGCCTCAGCCCAAACGACAGGTGATCAGTCAGGATCACATTGGGTCTACTGGGAGAACGACCTCCTGTATAGCGAGCCTAAGGCTGCTGAACCTGGGTCAGCCCGTGTGCTGGTGGTACCCCAGCGCTTCAGAGCCTTCCTACTGGGGTTGGCTCATGACGTTCCGCTAGCTGGACATCTGGGGCAGGACAAGACCTATGACAGGCTTGTCACCCATTTTTATTGGCCCCAGATGAGAAGGGATTCAGATATCCATTGTAGGACCTGTCAAACTTGCCAGGCAAGTGGGAAAAGTGGGCGGAAGCAGAAGGCTCCCCTCCAACCTTTTCCCGTCGTCAGTACCCCCTTTGAGCGAGTGGGAATTGACATTGTGGGGCCACTGGACCCCAAGACAGCCATGGGCAACAGGTTTATCCTGGTCTTGGTGGACCATGCCACCCGGTACCCGGAAGCCATCCCTCTCCGAACAGTGACGGCCCCCGTGGTGGGACGGGCACTGATGGGTGTTTTCTCCCGCATGGGGTTCCCCAGAGAGGTGGTGTCAGACCGGGGCACCAACTTCATTTCGAATTATATGAAGTCTCTGTGGAAGGAGTGTGGGGTAACCTACAAGTTTACCACTCCTTACCACCCTCAAGGTAATGGGCTGGTTGAGAGATTCAACCGGACCCTAAAAGGCATGATCATGGGTCTTGAAGAACCAATGAGGCGTAAATGGGACGTCCTCTTGCCATGCCTGCTGTTTGCTTACCGTGAGGTGCCACAGAAGTCTCTAGGGTTCAGCCCCTTTGAGCTTTTGTATGGTCACCCGGTAAGAGGACCTTTGAGTCTGGTCAAAGAAGGCTGGGAGCAATCTCCCAGGAAACCTCCCCAGGATGTATATAGTTACATGCTGGCCTTTAGGAACCAGACTCGGCGCTTCAGAGATCTTGCTCAGGCAAATCTGGAGGCCAGCCAGGAAGAGATGAAGCGGTGGTACGATCAGAATGCCACTCTGGTTGAGCTTCAACCTGGTCAGAAAGTTTGGGTCATGGCCCCTGTGGAACCTTGTGCGCTCAAGGACAGGTGGACTGGACCATTTGAGGTTGTGGAGAAGAAGAGCGATGTCACCTACTTGGTGGACTTGAAATCTCCCAGGAACCCCTTAAGGGTCCTGCATGTCAACCGGTTAAAGCCCCACTTAGAAAGGTCCGAAGTGGGCATGCTCCTTGCCACAGATGCTGGGATGGAGGAGGAGAGTGAGCCTCTTCCTGACCTCCTGTGTGCAAAAGAAAAAGATGGGTCAGTGGATGGTGTTGTCCTCTCTGACACACTGACCCCTGAGCAGCAGCAAGATTGTCGCCATCTGTTGGTACAATTCCCTGATCTGTTCTCCTTAATCCCTGGTGTCACTCAGTGGTGTGTCAATGATGTGGACACTGGGGACAGCACTCCTGTGAGGCACAAGGCCTACAGGGTGACTGAAAAGGTCAGAGCATACATCAAGGAGGAGGTCTCCAAGATGTTTGCCTTAGGGGTGGTTGAGTCCTCAGCAGTCCTTGGGCCAGCCCAGTGGTCTTGGTCCCAAAGGCTGCAGCGCCTGGTGCTTCACCAGAACTTCGGTTCTGTGTGGATTACCGAGGACTCAATTCGGTCACCAAGACTGACGCGCACCCCATCCCCAGAGCTGATGAGCTCATCGATCGGTTGGGGGCTGCCCGGTACCTTAGTACGTTTGATCTAACGTCTGGGTACTGGCAGATCGCCTTGACTGATGGGGCAAAAGAGAGGTCTGCATTCTCCACACCAGATGGGCACTACCAGTTCCGTGTGATGCCCTTTGGGATGAAGAATGCCCCTGCCACATTCCAGAGGTTGGTTAACCAGGTATTGGCCGGGCTGGAAGATTTCAGCGCCGCCTACCTGGACGATATAGCAGTGTTCAGCGCCAGCTGGGAGGAACACTTGCGCCACCTCCAGGAAGTGTTGTTGGCCCTGCGCAGAGCAGGCCTCACAATCAAGGCTAGTAAGTGCCAGATTGGGCAGTGTTCAGTGGTGTACTTGGGGCACCAAGTAGGGAGCGGCAAGGTGGCCCCCCTGCAACCCAAGATAGATACCATCCTGGCTTGGGAACCGCCCAAAACCCAGACTCAGGTGAGAGCCTTCCTGGGTCTCACGGGTTACTACAGGAGGTTTGTCAAGGGGTATGGCAACATTGTGCACCCCTTGACCTCGCTGACTTCCAGGAAGCAGCCGAGACTTGTGATCTGGACTGACGCCTGTCAGAATGCCTTTGACACCCTGAAAACTGCAATGTGTACAGCACCGGTCCTCCAGGCACCCGACTTTTCAAAAGAATTCATTGTCCAGACAGACGCTTCAGAGCATGGTGTGGGGGCTGTTCTAGCACAGATGAATGAGGAGGGCCGAGACTTACCTGTAGCCTTCATCAGCCGGAGGTTACTTCCCAGGGAACAAAGGTGGAGTGCGATAGAGCGTGAGGCATTTGCTGTGGTCTGGGCGCTGAAGAAGCTAAGACCCTACCTGTTTGGGACTCACTTCCGGGTTCAGACAGACCACAGGACCCTCAGATGGTTAATGCAGATGAGGGGTGAGAACCCAAAACTGTTGAGGTGGTCCATTTCCCTACAGGGGATGGACTTTACGGTGGAACACCGCCCTGGTACAGATCACGCCAATGCTGATGGTCTGTCCAGATTTTTCCGCCTTAGTGATGAGGACTCCCTGGGTGAAGGGTAGTTCTCCCCACATTTCAGCTGGAGGGGACACGTGTTAGACCTGGCATCATTGGCATGAGTCTCTCCTCCATTTTTTTCTGTTTGCCTCCTCTGTTTACGATGTTTTTGCTGGATTATTGCTTTGGGCACTGTGCCACTGCTGATCAGTGCCACAGTGCAAGTGCTCCCTATGTTAAATTGTTACATTGATTGGTGTTACCATGATTGGCTTGGTTGACTTACTGTTCAGACCCTAGTCTAGTGCACTGCGTGTGCCAAGGGCGTGTAAGTTAACTGCTGCTGGTGGGCTTGCAGCACTGGTTGTGCCACCCACAGAAGCAGCGTGTAAAATGTGTCTCAGGCCTGCCACCGCGGCGCCTGCGTGCAGTCCCTGACTGCCATGTCGACTTGGTAAGGAAACCTACTTACCAGTCTCTAAACCTTCACTTTGCCACATTTCAGACACCTCTATGGTAGGCCCTAGGGCAGGGTGCATTGTTGGTAAAAGGTAGATCATGCCCTGATGTGTGTGGCATGACCTAATAGTGAATTACAGCCATTTTCGTGTTTCACTATTGAAGGGCTACCTGCCTCCAATAGGCCAGACTGGGCAGACTGATTATTAACTCCATTATAATCTATCTGACTCAGGGAGCATGGTAGCATGTCGAGTTTAGTATCCCTGAACTCAGAATTTAATAACACACCCTTTAGGATGGATGGTTTTTAAATTCTATGTTTGAAAATAGCACTTTTAGAAAGTGGCTATTTTCTTGTCCAACTATCTACCGGTCTCTGCTGGTTTGGTGTGTGTGTCAGGGGCTGGGTGGCTCCAGAGGTCTGAATGAGTCAGTGTGGGGTGAATGGGGCGTTTACACATAGAGTGAGGGAAGAGTAGCCTGCCCTGCCTGACACAATACTGGCTCCGCCTCCTGCTGGGCGACTGATAGCCCTGCTCCTGCCAGTGACAATACTGGCTCCGCCTCCTGCTGGGCGGCTGAGGACTCTGCCCTGCTCAGTGAATAGGCCATGTGCCTCTGCCTGGCAACACCCACAACAAACCTGAGCTGGTGGGAATCTCCCTGCTTGGACAAAGGGAACAAAGGGAAAAAGGGGTATAAGAGAAGGACCCCTGAACCAAGAACTCAGATCACTTCTGACAAGGAAACCTGTACCAAGGACAAGAAGCCTGCTGATCTAAGGACTTGCCTCCCCTTTCTGCCAGAGTGCTGTTTTGCTGTGGAGGAACCTGAAAGCTGCTTCTTTATTTTTGCCAAGGAACAAGGAGAGAGGAACTTGGTGTGTACTCTCTGAACACTTGCTAGGAAATCTCCAAGGGCTGGAAGAGTGCCAGTCTCCTGCTGAAGTCACAGGGCCAAAGGACTTCACCATCTACTGAATTGCTGAATTGCTGGAAAGTGTTGTTTCCAGTACACGAGGGAAAATCTGCAGTCTCGACGCCAGCAGCAACGCCAGTGAGCAGTGGGTATCGGCCCCGGCTCCAAGTGACCCCGTCTCGACGCCGGTATCGACGCCAGTGAGGAGTGAGTATCGGCTCTACCTCCAAGCGACCCCGTCCTGACGCCGCTGCTGATCGCATCGACTCGACGCCCTTCTCGACGCCGTGAGCGCTGCTCCGGCCCGACATCCCTCGACGCCGCTGCGGATTGACCCGACTCCGAGGCACGATCGACGCCGACCTCGACGCCGACATCTCGACGTCGTGGATCATCGTTTTCTTCGTTTCTCAAGGTACTGTACTTGTGGGGTCTGTTGCAACTCCAGGCTCGACGTAGCGCTCCTCGCGGTCGACGCCGAACCTTGGGAATCTTGTAGACTCGACGTCGTGTGACTCCTGTGGGGGTTACATTGTTGCCAAAGAACTGTGCTCAGAAGAATACTTTGCTAAAGAACTATTTGCCAAGAAGAAACCTTACTTGAACTATTATTTTTCCTTCCAAAGAGTATTTATTAAGTCTGTGGTATATTTTTGTCGTTATTTGGTCTTGTGCTAAGCCTTATATAAAAATACTATTTTTATAATAACTTCTGTGTCGTGTCCATCTGTAGTGTATTCACTTTATTACTGGATGTGGTCATAAATGCTTAACACACTGCCTCTGAGATAAGCCTATCTGCTCTGCCAAGCTACCAAGGGGGTAGCAGGGGTTATCTGAGTGTGTAATCCCCTTTCCCTGACTAGAGTTGGTTGGTCCCTATTTGTCAGAAGTGTATACCTCTGCCAACTAGAGACCGCCGGTTCTAACAGTACCCAAATACCCCGGCAGTACACATGACTCTTTCATCTTCAGACACAGTGGAATGCACAGACGTCTGAGTGCTGGAGAGTTTGGGGAGGGGTACCTGCTAGTTAAATTCATGGCACACGTCAATACATCCACTACATCACTTGAGGGGGGGGGGGCATTGACTTACCTATTGTGTTTGTCCATGCAGGTGACAGTACCTATGCAGTGCGCGACTTCATCCTGACCCCATATCTGGATCCTGCAAATGCAAGTGAGAGGAGCTACAACAGGGCACACAGATCTACACGCTGCGTCATTGAGCGTACCTTTAGAATCCTGAAGAGCCGCTTCAGGTGCCTGCATAAAAGTGGAGGCGCACTGCAATACAGCCCTGAGACCTGCTGTAAAATCGTGGCAAGCTGTGCAATGCTACATAACATGGCAATGAGGAAAGGCACCACAATTGATGTGACCGATACAGACACATCGGATGCTTCCCCTGCCAGACCTGCATCAGGAGTTGGGGCAGCTGCTGGACGCCAGAGACGGACAGAGATCACACAAAACTACTTCTAGGTGAGTAATGATGAAATGAGACAACAAAGCTTGTTGATGAGTGAAGGGTTTATTCACACTTCACATTAAAGAAATAGTAGCTGTCCCCAGCACATGTTGTGCACACAGTGCAGGTAAGGCACAAGTAACTGTGCAAACAGCATTGTAGGGTTCATTCACCCGTTTTGCAGTAAGTGTCAACGCACATATTCACCTCCTTCAGTGACGTCCAGGCTGAGTGCCCCCCATGGTGTTCCCTTGTCCTGCGCCCTGTCTGGCACTGCGTCGTCTTCCGCCTGGCAAGGTGGGAGTGACGCTGCTCCGACTTGAGGTGTCCTCACTCTCGGCAGAGGCCATGAGTGCGCTGCCACCAGCATTGGCCGTCTGCAGCTGCTCCACAGCAGTGGTTACCTGCGCAAGTCCTCGGGCTATATCCTGGCAGCAGTGCGCCATCTCGACCTGCATAGTTACGCTTCTGTGTGTGAGGGTGCTGGTGGTGGTGCAGAGACGGTTCACGGCCTTTGTGTAGTTGTGGAGGCGTGCATTGGCACCTCGGCCTGCCCTGTCATTGGCGGCTTGGTTTTGCCTCAAAGTGTCACAGAGCTCACGGATCGACCCTGCCATGGCCATAAAGCCCTCCCCCATGTTCTTCTGCTCATTGTGTATGCGGCATAGCTGCCTATTTATTGATCTCAGTGCTTTGCTTTGCAGGCGCTGTTCCTGCAGCATGCTCTGTTCCAGGCATGAGAACACGGATCCTTCTGCTTCAGTCGCAGTGCTGCTCCTGGGCCTTGATCTGCGTGTGTCCTGTGGTCTACTCCTTGGCCTTTGTGTGTCATGAATGGGCATGTGTGACACACCCTGACTCCCCTCTCTCCTGTCGCTGTCATCCCCTGTGGCAGGTAATTCGTCCTCAAATGGAGGCAGTGGGGACACATGTGCGCGCTTCCTGCGCTGGATTGGCTGCTGCTCAGTCTCGTCACTGGAGTCCGCAGGGTGTGCAGGCTCCTCTCCCTCTGCGCTGTCTTCTTGTGCCCTGGAATGTGCTGTGAATGTAAAGGGGACTACATGAGTTTGTGTTATTGTCTGCATGTGGCAATCAATAAAGTTCCTACAGTTTTTTTTGGCTAACCTCTGACACTGTATCATTCACTTATCCCCAACCCACATGTTGCATTAAATTTCCTTTGTCTCATGGACACACTGTCAGACATAGTACTACGAGTCTCATGATGCATTGCTGGGTGTGCTGTAAGACTTGGGCTGGAATGACATTTTGGGAGTTTACTATGTGCATTTGGGGAAGTGTGCATCGGATGGGGAGGAGTGCAGATTGATTTTGCATGCATCTTACCTTGACTGCTGGATGCAGGGTCGGAGCTGTCTCTGTCAGCCACACCACCAACGCTCTCAGGCAGGAGAGTTGACTCCACAAGCTCCTCATGGAGTGTTAGCTGCTCTGCAGTGGATGGTCCTCCTCCAGTCTGATTTGCGTCCTTCAGTCTGGCTGCCACCCTCTCCTTGGACCTCTGGCGCATGCCGTACCACCGCTTGTGCAGCTCTTCGATGGTACGATTGGTGACTCCCACTGCATTCACCTTATTTTGTATTTCAAGCCAAATTTTCCTCTTCCTCGCCTCTGGGACACGCAGTGCCTTCTTGCCGAAGAAGAGCTCATGGCTGCAGACCATCTCCTCAATGAGGACCTCCTGCTCCTTTTCTGAGAACTTATGCTTTCTCTTCCTCCTCTCTGCATCCCTTGTTGTTTGGTGGGATCCATTGCTGGTTGCACTCTCCTGGGATGCCTCCTCACACTCCCCAAGCAGCCTCTGGGTGTGGCTCAGGTGAGCAGGTGCAGGAAATCACTCCAGTTTCCTGTTTGTGATGTCATCAGGCTGCACCTGGATTGCAGATTCCCGTTTTTCAGATTTCTCAATTTGCGAATTTCGCTATTAAGAAATCGCAAAACGGGTGTCTGAGAATATTTTGCGATTTTTAAGAAATCGCAATATATTTGCGAATCATTTTTTACATCCCGCTTAGCGAATCTCAATTTGCGAATCGCAAAATATCGCAAATTAGGATTCTCTAAACGGGAGTTTGATACATATGCCCCTGGGTGACATGCATGTATCATGTTGATGGTTCCTGTGCTGCAGGAATAGAATTTAAGTTAAACTTTTCACAGTTTCTACATAAAATGCTCTATGCACTATTGTCCTATGGCAACATGCTCCCATATGCATGTCTAAAAAGGTGACAGACAAAGCCATTTGCTTTATTTATTTTACTTTTTGCGATTGTATATAGCACAAAAATTGCCCTAAGGCATTTGAGCACTTTACAACAAGCAGGATACATGGGTTAAAGTTACAGTAATAATACTTGGACCTTTACATCTGTAGATATGAGCAGGAATTACCGCAAGAGAAAGTTACAGCAGTTGGTCAAAGGACATACACAGTTAAAGGATTGATTTAAATGGTGGGGTCATATGAAAAATGTTCAGATCGTGGTGGTTTGATTTGCTTGTGGAACTTGGTTTGACACAGGCAGTATATTTGTTATGCTTTAAAAAAAATAATTTTTATTGATTTTAATATGAGTACAAACAACAACACAAAGTGCAGTACAATACTGGAGGGCGAACCGCCCGACCTAGCAGACATCGAGATACGGTGGTCCAGCGTGCCGAGACAGGCATGCGTAACATCATGTGGAGAATGTACTAAACACAGTAACTCCATGCACATAAGTTCCCACGTCACAATGTTGTCCATACAACGTTTACAGCAATATATCCCATAGTCAGTTTCTCAGTGACAGTATACCAATTTAACGATACAATTACCTCACAGATCATACGGGGCAACAGAGCGGAGCCACTCCGCCACTGGATCCTAGATGTTTCGAGGGTGGGACCTAGTAGGCATGAGTTCCCAATATCACTCCAGCTGCTCCCTGCAATATGTTACATCCTGGACCCACTCCTTCACAGTTGGGGGGGGGGGGAGAGACAGCTCCCCAATGCAAGGCCACGTGTCTTTTTGCTAATAGTAACAACATTGCTGGCAGCTTCCTAAACTTTGGAGGTCCACTGATAATAACACCTAACAGTGCCACCAGCGGAGTGCAAGGGAGCTCCGGTCCAGTTATAACCTTTATATTATACAATACTGACAGCCAATAATTTGCTACAGTGCTACAAGTGGAGAAAGGTGGCCCCAGAGGATCCGCACCGCCAACAGTTAGAGTCCGAGCGCAGACCCATTCTATGCAGTTGTGTGGGGGAGCGGTATAACCGGTGGAGGTATTTTAAATGGATGAGCCTGAGGCAATAGTTGGGGGATAGTCACTCCAGCTGCCTACAACCAAATCTCCATTGCTCATCTGTGATGCTCTCCCCAAGGTCCTCCTCCCAAAGCCCGCGGGATGGTGGGACAACTACCGGAGATTCCCGTTGTGTTATGTTGTAGATCCAGGAGGTGAGTTTACGGCCTCACTCCAAGGACAATAGGTTTTAAAGTCCTGGCAGTGTGGGGGGCAGTTCAGGGAATGTCATAAATGTGTTCTTACTAGCAGCACAAACCTGATAGTAAAGTAGCATGTCAAGTGCTGTGGGCGTGGTGGGACCACACATGTGTTGTATTGTTAAAAAACTATAGTTTGGGTACAGATCTCTAACAAGATTAAGGTTATGAGCTTGCGCGCGTTCCTGCGCCCTGGCATCCATCAGTGGGGGTAACAGTGGATTATTAAGCAGTGACATAGATGGTGCGTATAGTATGTCCATGTGTGCCCTCTTACAGAGGCCCCCCCACACCCACCACTGGGTTTCAACCGTGTCCTCTTTGTCACGCTGACGTTTGTATGTGTGGTAGAGTGCTGTGCTCAGGGGAAGAGGCGCCACTCTATCACTCTCTATTGCCACATGTGGCTGAAAAGGTGTAGGGTGAGCCCAAAAGTGTAAAAACTGTGCCTGGGCGCTGTATGCATACAGTGTGAAATCCGGGGCTGCCATCCCCCCTGTGCCTGAGGTAGTGTTAGGACCTCCAAAGATATTCTGGATTGTTTCCCTGCCCAGACCAGCTCTATCATAAGTGAACGTATGCATTTGAGGAAATGCATTGTGAGGAGGATAGGAATATTGGTAAATAAATACAATAGTTTGGGCAGGACAATCATTTTGGCCACCGCTATTCGGCCCGCCAGCGGGAGAGGGAGGGATTTCCACCTCCACACTGTCTCCTATCCAATCCACGACTCTACCGTAGTTCGCCGACCATATCTCCTGCATTCTGCTGCTAATCCAAATCCCTAAATAACGTGTTGGGCCAGTGGCCCAAGCTATTGGATAGTCAGTGTCAAATTGCTGAGTACCTTATGTTAGTGGAACAATAACGGATTTACTCTAGTTAACCACTACACCGGACAACACCCCATATTGAACGAGTTCCGTGTCATTGGACCAAAATTCTCTTTGGGATCTGTCATGTATAATGTGGTATCGTCGGCGTACATTGACACCGTGAGTCCTCTGGTTGTGAATTCTATCCCTCTGTTAGTATGGTGCTGTCATATGCAGGCGGCTAGGGGCTCCGTTGCTATGGCGAACGGCAACAGCGATAGGGGACAACCTTTTCTGGTACCCCACGTAATGGGGATAGGGTCAGAGACCAAGCCATTCACCCTCAGGCGTGCCATGGGGAGGGTGAAGAGAAATTTGATTTGCTGGATAAAATGCGGGCTAATCAATCAATCAATCATGGTATTTATAAAGCGCACTACATACCCGTGAGGGTCTCAAGGCGCTAGAGGGGGGACGCTGCTACTGTTCGAAGAGCCAGGTCTTGAGAAGTCTTCTGAAGGTAAGGAGGTCTTCAGTCTGCCGCAGGAGGATGGGGAGGGTGTTCCATGTCTTGGTGGCAAGGAGGGAGAATGATCTGCCACCGGCGGTCACTCTTCAGATGCGGGGGACGGTGGCGAGGGCACGGTCTGTGGAGCGGAGCTGGTGGGTGGGGGTGTGGAGGCTGAGTCGGCTGTTGAGGTACACTGGTCCGGTGTTGTGGAGTGCCTTGTGTGCGTGGGTGAGGAGCTTGAAGGTTATCCTCTTGTTGATGGGCAGCCAGTGCAGGTCTCTCAGGTGGGGTGTGATGTGGCTGCGGCGGGGGATGTCGAGGATCAGTCGGGCGGAGGCGTTCTGCATGCGTTGGAGCCATTTCAGGAGTTTGGCCGGGGCATCTGCATAGAGTGCATTGCCGTAGTCCAGTCTACTGCTGACGAGGGCCTGGGTGACCGTCCTTCGCGTTTCGGTGGGGATCCACTTGAAGATACTGCGAAGCATGCGGAGGGTGTTGAAGCAGAGAAGGAGACGGCGTTGACCTGTTTTGTCATGGAGAGGGTGGAGTCGAGGATGACCCCTAGGTTGCGTGCGTGGTCGGTGGGTGTGGGGGGTGCTCCTAGTGCAGTCGGCCACCAGGAGTCGTCCCAGGCCGATGGGGTGGGTCTGAGGATGAGGACCTCCGTCTTGTCCGAGTTCAGCTTCAGTCGGCTGTTTCTCATCCGTTCGGTGATGGCCTGCATTCCTTCGTGGAGGTTGGTTTTGGTGGTGTGGGGGTCTTTGGTGAGGGAGAGGATCAGCTGGGTGTCGTCGGCGTAGGACATGATGTTGAGGTCGTGTCGTCGTGCTACGTGGGCGAGAGGTGCCATGTAGACGTTGAACAGCGTTGGGCTGAGCCTTGGGGGACGCCGCAGATGATTACGGTGGCTTTGGAGCAGAAGGAAGGGAGGCGGATGCTCTGATTTCTGCCAGAGAGGAAGGAGGTGGTCCAGTCTAAGGCCTTCTCTTGGATTCCGGCGTCGTGGAGGCGTGTTCTTAGTGTGTGGTGGCAGACCGTGTCGAAGGCGGCTGACAGGTCCAAGAGGATGAGGGCCGCGGTTTCTCCGTAGTAAAGCAGGGGTTTGATGTCATCGGTTTGGGCCGATCAGGGCATTTTCGGTGCTGTGGTTGCTGCGGAACCCGGGTCCAGGATGTTGTTTTCTTCAAAGAAGCTGGTCAGTTGTTTGTTGACGGCCTTTTCGTTGACCTTCGCTGGGAACGGGAGCAGGGATATGGGTCGGAAGTTCTTAAGGTCCTTGGGGTCCGCCTTGGGTTTCTTGAGTAAGGCGTTGATCTCTGCGTGCTTCCAGCTCTTTGGAAAAGTCGCTGTCTCGAAGAAGATTTTGATGGTATTCCGAAGGTGGGGTGCGATGGTGCTGCTGGCTTTGTTGAAGATGTTGTGTTGGCAGGGGTCTTCCGGGGATCCGGAGTGGACGGCCCCAACCTATGGAGCAGCGGGAACAGAAACTCCCACTCAAAGGAGTCGAACGCTTTAGTGGCATCGAGGAGTGCCGCAATGGCTGAGACGTGTGGGGCTAGATGATCTAATAGGCCGAACAGCATCTGGAGGTTATGAGAAGTTGACCGTCCCGGTATGAAACCGGATTGATCCAGTCTGGCTATTAGTGGAAGCAACAGCCGGACTACGGTGGCTAATAGTTTGGCGAAAATCTTCACGTCCAGGTTAATCAGGGAGAGGGGGCGGTAGGAGTCACACTGGGTGGGATCCTTATCTGGCTTTAACAATGTGATAATGATGGCATCGCAAATGGATGCGGGAAGAGTTTCCAGCTCCATTGCCTCCTGATAGACCTCTAACAAGGGGGAGCCAGCAGTTCCAAATATTCCTTATGAAAGTTGGCCGTCAAGCCGTCTGCGCCTGGTGCATTGTCTGTGGGCAGGCTGCTGATAACTCAACACACACCCTCTACCGTGAACGGGACTTCTAAGTACTCCCGGTGTGCCCTGCTCAGCCACAATAATGCTATGGAGTCAAAATAGTCACCCAATACGGCATCCGACGGGCTAGAGCGAGATATATACAATTGTGCATAGAAGGTTTTCATTGTGTCCAGAATGTCCGGGGAAGTATGCACTATGTCACCAGTGGGTGTGGCCAAAGCAGCTTCAAACGAGGAAGCTCTAGGTGGACGCAGTAAGTTCGCAAGCATTCTGTATGGCCCCTTCACCGTAGAGGCATGCAGTGGCATGCTTGTGGAGAAAATTCGTTTCACGCACTGCCTCCTCCTGAAATTCCGTGAGTTTGCTGTGGATGTGCCCCAATGTGGTGGAGGATGGAGTGGTGCAGTATTGTGCTTCCAGGGTGTGTAATTCTGCCTTAAGCTTGTCTAAGTTCCCACGGATGGCGCGGAGAACCCCTGATTGGCCGGCGATACAGGTCCCCCCGTATGACCACTTTAAATGCGTCCCAGAGTACCCCAATGGTTTTCACCAATCCTGTGTTGTGCTGAAAGTATTCGGTTTTATGCGCCCGGGGTCCCTCTCGGAAGGCCGCATCCAGCAGCGCAATTCGGGGGAAGGCGCCACATGAACGGCTGTCTATACGGTTTGGGTACTGTGAGGCACATAACTACCGGGGCATGATTCAACAATGTTCGTGCATGATGTGCAACTTCTGTAACTCAAGCATGTAAATCCTTATAAGTAAGCCAGAAGTC
Source organism: Triturus cristatus (assembly GCF_964204655.1). Taxonomy (NCBI): domain Eukaryota; kingdom Metazoa; phylum Chordata; class Amphibia; order Caudata; family Salamandridae; genus Triturus; species Triturus cristatus. The sequence goes on from NC_140589.1 coordinate 469,889,288, forward strand.
TATCCTGGACTATGCCAGATGTTGCTTTGTGATGCATGTCCCTTCTCAGGTGTGCGGATGAAATACCCGCTATGTCAAGGAAGTGGTAATCAGAGATCAGGCCCCTGAGGACTGCAGCCGCCTGAGGATGATGAGTTCGAGATGTCCCCTCCCTGTCAGCCTCCAAAGACAATACGGTGTTGAAATCACCACCCCAAAGCAGAGCAGCATCTCCCATCGATTGTATATGTTTCCATACCTGGTTAAAAAAGAAAGGATCATCCGCATTCGCACCATACACATTTGCAATGATAATTTGTTGTTGGACAATTTCCCAAGAAGTAACAAAAATCTGCCTTCTTGGTCTCCAACCACCTTCAACGTTTGCCAAAGGATACCTTTTTTTATCAATGTTTCCACCAGTCTGGAATAATTGTAGTAACTGGATGTGTGCACTTCACTCCACCTGCTAGATAATAGCCTGGATCAGGCAGATTCCCTGAAGTGGGTCTCCTGTAGCAGGCAGATATCCACAGCATGTCTACTGAGGTATGACTGCACCAGACGGGACTTGCGGTGGTCATTAAGACCACGCACATTCCAGGTAATGCAAGTTAGCTTGGATATTGGTGGAGAAGGATACAAGGATATAGAACACTAAGTGTGAGGAGGCTACTGCGTTGCATTTAACTTTGTCGTAACCACGTGCTCCCCCAGAAGAAACCCGCCTGGTGGTGTGTGGGATAGTTCTCTGACAAGAATGAAGAATGCTGGTCCCAGGGGTCGCCAACGACCGTTAAATGTAATGTGTACTGCAATAAACAACAAAGAACCAAAACGACCACCCACGTACCTCCCACACCAACTCCCCAAGCAGGTTGTGCATTCCCATAACATCCCAATGCAAACATTGGAACTGGGAGTCCCAGACTAAAGGGAATCATCCCACAGGGATGTGGATTTGACAGTGAACTGCCCTGTCGCAGAACAACAGGGTGGATAAGTATATTGATTATTTCCACCTCACTACATTGTGAAAAAACAGGAACATCAGTACATCATGTGACTGGGGGCCATGCTACACACAACTAGGCCACAAACCATCATAGATAGTGCTTTAGTCGTTGTCACTCAACTGACTGCTCGGCGATGACGCAGCCGCCGAAGCCCTCCCCTGCTGCCGTCTCGCCGTCTGCTTGGCAAACTTCAGAGCGGCACTGGCCTCCGTGAAAATCACCGGCTTGCCCCCTGTCTGTACCCGCAACCGTGCGGGATACAACATAGCATATTTTGTGCCGGACGTTTGGAAGAGTTTTTGTCGGGGATGAATTCACTTCGCGCTGCCTGGACTGCTTGTGTGAAGTCCGGGTAGAAAGCAATACTGTTGCCCTGGTGGGGTATGTCGCCCTTCTCCAGGGCTAGCCTTAAGACAGTGTCTCTGTCTGTCAGTAGAATGGCCAATATCAGCCGCGGCTGTGTGCCAGGGGCGGTCTGGGGTCTAAAGTGCGGTGAGCTCTGTCAACCAGTAACATCACCGACAGACCAGAACCAAACATTTCTCTAAGCAAACCTTCGACATACTGCTCCATGTTTGTAATATTAGTTGATAACGGGATCCCCGTGATGCGGACAATATTACGTCTCAAGGTATTCGTTGCTAGCCTTTATCACGTCGAGGACCTTGTCCATTCAAAGTAGATGTTCATGTGTGCATCTGAAACTCTGGTTTCTAGAGCGTCAATGCGAGATTCATGCTTGACTACGTTTTGCGACACCTGATCCATTTGCAACGCCAGGGAGTCTATTTTGGAGTCTATTTCCCGCAAGCTGACCTTCACCTCCCTCAGCACTGTTTTAATATCATCCTCCTGGTCAGGCTCTAGCTGCATTTTTGGTACCATGGTGATCGGAGTCGACCCCATATTTTGCAGCCTCGTGTCACGTTTTTCAAAAGTGATCTTGGCCTTTTTGTTGTCAGGTTTACTCATGACCTCCCCCTCTCAATCGGCGCCCCTCCAGGATACGATGGCAGGATACAATGGCACGGTCCTCAGCCCCTCCAGGCAGCCCGGGCACCCCGGCAGCCAAGGCGAGGTCCTCGCTCTAGTAAATACAGTTGAAGGGCCCCTGTGTCACACCATCACCAGGTGGTGAGGGCTGAGCGGCTGTGTGGTTTGATACAGAGAGCGATAGCCAAACGATGAGCGTTGTGCGTCCAACAGTCTCCGCAACACCCAGTTGTATGCGCTCTCCACACAGTTTCCCGATGCCGAGTGCACCCGGAGCCTCCCAGCCCCACTGCCCCTGTGGTGAAAGTCGGTCACAATCGATCATGATTAAGCAAATGAGAGGGCCAAGGCGTGCACCGCTCTATGAAGCGCGATGGGCCCTCCGCTTGGCGCGACTCAGACCACCACACCAAGCAGAGCCAGAGAGGGTGTATGTCGCCCTTCTCCAGGGCTAGCCTTAAGACAGTGTCTCTGTCTGTCAGTAGACTGGCCAATATCAGCCGCGGCTGTGTGCCAGGGGCGGTCTGGGGTCTAAAGTGCGGTGAGCTCTGTCAACCAGTAACATCACCGACAGACCAGAACCAAACATTTCTCTAAGCAAACCTTCGACATACTGCTCCATGTTTGTAATATTAGTTGATAACGGGATCCCTGTGATGCGGACAATATTACGTCTCAAGGTATTAGTTGCTAGCCTTTATCACGTCGAGGACCTTGTCCATTCAAAGTAGATGTTCATGTGTGTCAGCTTGACGGTCATCTGCATCTGAAACTCTGGTTTCTAGAGCGTCAATGCGAGATTCATGCTTGACTACGTTTTGCGACACCTGATCCATTTGCAACGCCAGGGAGTCGATTTTGGAGTCTATTTCCCGCAAGCTGACCTTCACCTCCCTCAGCACTGTTTTAATGTCATCCTCCTGGTCAGGCTCTAGCTGCATTTTGGGTACCATGGTGATCGGAGTCGACCCCATATCTTGCAGCCTCGTGTTACGTTTTTCAAAAGTGATCTTGGCCTTTTTGTTGTCAGGTTTACTCATGACCTCCCCCTCTCAATCGGCGCCCCTCCAGGATACGATGGCAGGATACAATGGCACGGTCCTCAGCCCCTCCAGGCAGCCCGGGCACCCCGGCAGCCAAGGCGAGGTCCTCGCTCTAGTAAATACAGTTGAAGGGCCCCTGTGTCACGCCATCACCAGGTGGTGAGGGCTGAGCGGCTGTGTGGTTTGATACAGAGAGCGATAGCCAAACGATGAGCGTTGTGCGTCCAACAGTCTCCGCAACACCCAGTTGTATGCGCTCTCCACACAGTTTCCCGATGCCGAGTGCACCCAGAGCCTCCCAGCCCCACTGCCCCTGTGGTGAAAGTCGGTCACAATCGATCATGATTAAGCAAATGAGAGGGCCAAGGCGTGCACCGCTCTATGAAGCGCGATGGGCCCTCCGCTTGGCGCGACTCAGACCACCACACCAAGCAGAGCCAGAGAGGGGTGCAGAAGCTATGTTCACATTAAGCACCTCCACGGCCGCCGGCTAGCACAAGGCGGGCCCACAGAGAATGACAAGATGGGTCACAAAGAGCAGCGCACCACTCGAATCCCCCACGAGCAGCCGGGTAGCTAGGGGTCCACAGGACGTCGCAGCCAGCACCGTAGGTACCCACCCCATGATCAGGAGAGCCGGGCGTGCTTGTCCAGGGTAGGTAGTCCACTCTCTGCGTACCACCAATTGCCCTCAGTTCACTCCTGGCGTTATGTCACCCCCGCAATGCGGAGGGGGGCGGAGTAGAGAGCACATTCGCCAGACGCAATCGGCCTGCTATCTTCCTCCATCTGAGGCTCAGGGTCAGATGGTGTGCTGCAAGCCACAAAGCAGGGCGCAGTCAGGGGCCCTCGTGTGTGCTGACTAGGGCCTCCGGGGACAGGAGCACAGTACCTTTGCATAGACGGGAGGCCCGGTCAACCATCACACCGCAGTTGTCTCACTTCCTCAGGCAGTACCTCTGGTGCTGCGGCCATTCGCCTGGACGCCTTTGTGGGCCCGGCACTCACTCCTCCCCAGGTCTCACATGTGAGCGGAGCCCCGAGGTTCAGGAGTGAGGGGGGGGAGAGGCGGCACAACCAGGGATCGTGTAAGCTGCAGCCCTTCCAATCCTTGTCAGTAGGCTGGCGGCGCCGCGCCCCTCAGCCGTAGGATCCCACGCAGCAGCGGCCTAGCATCCCTCTTCACGAGAGCTGCAGTTTTCAAGTCCACTTCAGCCGCCGGAGGCTTCACATGGGGTGCTACCGCCACACACCAGCGTCCCCGGCCACCTCACCTCATTTCGGCAGCTCCGACAGAGAGATTCAGAGCCGGCAGCCTCCAGCTCAGGTGCGGCGGTGTATTGTTGGCTCCGCAGGTCTCCAGTTTTTCTGGGCCGAAGCAGCGTAGCACAGGCCGCGGAGTCACGTTTTCCGCCACCTACCGAAAGCGGCGGCACACTGCAGAGCTGTACATTGCAAAGGGTACCGCTTCGCCTGTTGAAGTCGTTGCACACTTTGTTTTGCGTGGATGGGTGGTAGAAGTACAGGATATTAGCCGGATAATGCACTCGCCCGGCAGAGCCACTTCACCAAGCTTCACCATCTTGCTGCTTGGCTTGACCACGCCCCCCATGTTTGTTATGCTTTAATATTATATTATGTTCAGCCAATGCACCCTGTATTACCTACACCTTAGATCAATTGTGGACCTCTCCTACGTGTTGAAAATGCAGCCAGCTTGAGTGTTGTTACCAGCTGCAGAATTACCATATCTGGTATTCAGTATGCATGCTTAAATGTAAATATCAAAGTACAGGAATGCCTTTGGGAGTCTTGGCCCTATCGAGCTGCCTGAACCGAGAAATGCTCAACAAATTTAGATTGAGAAAAGCCAGGTTTTAAGCCCTTTCTTAAAACGAGTCAGGTTGAACTGAGTTTTTAAATACATGGGTAATTTGTTCCACCTTCTTCCAGTGCCCATTATAAAGCTTTTCCCACCTCAAACTGCCTTTTTATACTTTAGAACCATCAAATTCTTGGAGAAGGCAAAGCATAATGTCCTATTAGGGATATACCAGCAGAACTTTGACTCCAGGTAATCTGGTCCTGAATCATAGAGTGCTTTCTGAGTCACACAGAGGGCCTTAAAAGTAACTCGTTTTGTTTACTGGCAGCCAGTGCAGATCAGCAATTGCCTGAGAGACAGGCCGGAATTTAGGGATATTTAACAGAAGCCAGGCAGCATTTTGCGATGTTTGAACTTTATTCAGCAAATGCTTTTGCAGACCAACATACAAAGCATTGCAGTAGTCAATTCTAGATAAAACATGGGCAACAATTACAGTTTTCTGTAGTTCGAAATGGATAAAAGGAAAAAAAATCTCAAAGTTTTCAGAAGATAGAAACAAGTTAAAGTGACTTGACTGATATGGTCTGAACTACGTCTGGACTACGGCAACGCCCTCTAAGCCGGAACCACCGCCAAGCTCCAGAAGAGACTCCAGCGGATCCAGAACGCCTCAGCGAGACTCATCCTCGACATCCCCAGACACAGCCACATCTCCAGACACCTGAGAGACCTGCACTGGCTCCCGGTCAACAAGAGAATTACCTTCCGGCTCCTCACCCACGCACACAAAGCCCTACACAACCAAGGCCCGAGTTACCTCAACAGCCGCCTCAACTTCTACGCTCCCAAACGCCATCTCCGATCGACCAGTCACGCCCTCGCCGCCGTCCCCCGCATCCGAAGAGCGACAACAGGAGGAAGGTCCTTCTCCCACCTGGCCGCTAAGACCTGGAACTCCCTCCCTCCCGACCTACGCCTGACCCAAGACCACCTCTCCTTCAGGAAGAAGCTCAAGACCTGGCTGTTCGAGCAGTAGCACCTTGAGACCCTCCGGGTGAGTAGTGCGCGTTATAAATGCCTTTGATTGATTGATTGATTGAAGGTAAGCATGTAGTCAAAATAGATTCTGAGATTGTTGACTTTCCTAACTGGACAAGGCAGATTGCCAAGATCCTGAGGCCTCCACATAGGGGACCAGAATGAGGTGTCTTTCTACAATAGAGGAACCTCTGTTTTCCCTGAATTAACTTTTTCAGTCATTCATTTGCCAACCTCCTGCACACATTTACAGAGTTGTTTGGCTACCTCGAGCAGGTCAGTGGACATGGAGACCACTATATGCATGTTATCAGCATAGAAAAATATGGAAAACCCAAAGGAATGGGTCAGCTTTGCCAAGGAAGAAACATGCACAATAAATAGGGCTTAGCTTAAATCATCCCTGTGGAACCCCACATGTCAGAGAGAAGGACTTGGAAATGAAATTACCAAGAGCGACTGATTATTCTTGGTCTGCTAGAAAAGATACTAAAAGAGTCTGGGTGGAATCACTGACTCCTAAGCTTTCTAGACCGGCCAGCAGTACTTTATGATTGACAGTGTTGTAGGTGCTGACCGGTCTAAAAGAATGAGATCAGCTTTGCCACCATTGTCAATTATCTCTCTAATTTCCGCAGTAGCTACAATCAAAGAGGATTCTGTACTGTGACTACCTCTAAAACCATGATGAGATGAGTCAAGTGGTTTGTTACTAGCAAGAAAGGATGAAAGTTCAGTATTCAAAGCCTTCTCTCAAATTTCAGCTGGAAAAGGAAGTTGTGAACTAGGTGATAGCCACTAACTTCGAGAGGGTTTAATGAAGGTTTCTTCAATGGTGGTATGGTTGATGTCTTTTTCCAGACTTTTTGGAAAGCACCCTGATTCAAGACTGTTGTTTAGAAACATGGTAAGATGTGTTGCTATTGTCCTTGTATGATGTAAGATTTTTGAAGAATCATTACGTGCACCAGATTTAGCGGATTCGATCAGCTCTGCTGACAAAAAAGAGAAATTTGTAAAAGGCTATGCTAATGATTTAGAACCTTCAGACAAAGAAATATTGGGGATCACCTGCACATTTGTAGAGAAATAATTGTAGACATATTTTACCTTACATTAAAGTAGTCAACCATCTTATCGCAGAAGACTTGATTGAAGCCAGAGGTGTTTTTATTGTTAACATTTACTAAAGTGTTAACCCTTTTGAATAGCTCTCTGGTCCAATTTTTAGAAGTCTTAATTTTATCCGAGAAGTAGTTTTCAGACATAATCAAAACTTTATACTCTGTAATGTATTATTTGTGTTTAATATTGGGAGAGAGAAATATTGAAAATTAAATATCGTAACACACAAAGATCGTGATGCACAAATATCATTGACAAGAATATCGTTTTTTGAGGTAAGGATTAATCTCTGTAAATAATATCGAAGTATTTAATATCTTTTTCACTAATACAGCGGTTAAAATTTTGTTTTTTAATTATTTTAAATGTGTTTTAGTTTATTAATTTTCTGTGTTACTATTGTTGATATAAATGTCATTTTTTTTAAATATAGCTTGTGATTGTATATTGTAATATTAATTCTTTTTTTATAAATGTATTTTATTATTTTTTAACAGTAATTTATAGTGTTGCAGCAGGTTGTTGTATTTGTAGGGGGATAAAGTGGAAATGTAATCAGTTAATTATTAATTAAAGATTATTTACTGCATTTTATGTAATTATATGACATTGTTTTGTAAAATATGTAAAATATGTAATACTGAACTGTTTTGGTTATATGTTAGTTGCATGCTATTAGGTTTGAAAGAGATTAGGATGGGAAGGCAATTAAGTAATAATTAGTTAACAATTTGGTGCCGATTCCGATCCGTTAAAAAAATTTACCGTCCGACTCGTATCCGTATATTTTTACGTACGAATCGTACAAGTACCGTACAAACTGCGAAGTACGATCCGTACTTGAAAAATACATACGAATTGCGTCGGGAAAATGGTCCGAGAGGGAGCCGTAAATTTTTACGTCCGAATAGCGTCGGGAAAAGTGTCCGATAGGGAGCCGGACATTTTTACGTGCAAATCATAAAACAGAAGTCCGAGCGCGCAAGTACGATCCGTACCGCCCATCCGAATACACAACCGCATGTAAAAGGCCCCGTATGGAGCGAACGCTGTAGCCTTGTGCCCGGATACGAGTCATACAGCCACCCTCACCCCGCACATGTCAGCACCGTACCCCGTATGTCAGCACCGTACCCCCCGCCGCACCGTACCCCAACACTGTAGCACAGCCCCCCACCTGTACGCGCCATACCCCAGGACCGTACCCCAGCCCCCCACCTGTATGCCCCGTACCCCAGGAGCGTACCCCAGCCCCCCCACCTGTATGCGCCACACCCCAGGCCCGTCTCCCAGCCCCGCACCTGTACGCCCCATACCCCAGGCCCGTCTCCCAGCCCTGCACCTGTACGCGCCGCACCCCAGACCCGTAGCCCAGCCCCGTACCTGTACGCACCGTACCCCAACACCCCCATGTAGGTACACACCATCCCCCCACCCCCCGTAGGTACGCGCCGTCACCCTACCCCCGTAGTTATGCACTGTACCCCCACCCCGGGGGTGGGGGTACGGCGCGTACCTACGGGGGTGGGGGGACAGCACGTACCTACATGGGGTGGGGGTACGGCACGTACCTATGGGGGTGGGGGTACGGCGCGTACCTATGGGGGTGGGGGGACGGCGCGTACCTACACGGGGTGGTGGTACGGTGCATACCTACGGGGGTGGGTGGGGGTACGGCGCGTACCGGGCCCCCTTTTCCTCGTGCATCGCGGCGTACTTAGCTTTTCCGGCACTTTTTGGCTCCTGTAAAAATATAGCCGTGCGGAGTGCTGTGGGTACGAATCATACTTGCTGGTCCGTAAAACGCTGCCTGACTCCGTGCGGATGTCGTGTACGCACTGTCCAGGATCGGAATTGTATGTGTTTTTTAGCCGCACGGTGTTTTTTACGATTCGTACGGAAATGGTATTTCTGTACGAATCGTACTTGCTGGTTTGTACGGTGGATTTCCCGGGTATGAGTCGTATGGAGAAAACGCTCCGTACGACCATTTGTACCCGGGTTTTACAGGATCGGAATCGGCACCCAGGTGTTAAGATTATCAAAATGGGAAATATAGCATGGTCATGAATGGTACATATTATTATTTTTACAATATCCCATATCAAGGGGAGTGACAATAAGAGCTGGAACAAAGGGAGTCAATCTACATTGGAAAATGGAAATAAAAGCACCAGACTAAGGTGAGACACTAAGGAAGAAGGACATTAAAGGAAGTGAGCTAAACTTGGGGCACAAAATGAGGGTCTTTTTTATCATTGTTACAGGTAAAATACAAGGGAAAATACAGATTCTTCAACTGTGAATATAAGACAACCAGACGGGAGGAGCAGGGTAGATCTAAAAAAGTACGATTGGAAAAGTGCTAAATAACCAACATCTAGAACAAGTAACTGTATAGAAAATAAATAATATAAAAATAACAGAGAATCTAGAGAATATATAATTTATGGTTCACAAACTGAACATTCTTTCACTGACCTTTTATTCTCTACAACCACAAAAGAGTGTTATCAGAATTGGAAGATTTAATATACACAAAGTCTAATTACTTGAAATATGAAAAGAACAGAAACATTAAGGCAAATTATTTTTTAATCTAATAGCCTTAAGGCACAGCGACATTTAATAGGTTCACTGCTGCTCTATAACTTAAATCAGAATTGTTAAAGTAAAATTATCTATTCATAGGTACAAGAAAATATCTCTGGGGTACAAAAAACAAATAAAAACAAATAATGGGTGGAATGGCACTAAAGAGTATGATAACATTTTGTATGCACAAATGATTATTGAGTTTAAAAGGATGGGAAACACAGAAGGTGCAAAATGTATATGAACTTTTAGATTTTACATCTTGAAATTATATTCACTGCTGCTCTATAGCTACTCTCGCCAACATCGCTCGGACACACCACATCAACATAATATCATACGCAGACGACACCCAGCTGATCCTCTCCCTCACAAAAGAGCCCACTACTGCCAAAAACAACCTACACAACGGACTACACGCCATCTCTAACTGGATGGAATCAAGCCGCCTCAAGCTAAACACCGATAAAACAGAGATCGTCATCTTTGGCTCCAACCCCTCAGCATGGAACGACTCCTGGTGGCCCAACTCCCTAGGCACCGCACCCTCACCCACCACCCACGCTCGCAACCTGGGCTTCATCTTGGACTCCACTCTCAGCATGACTCAGCAGGTCAACGCAATCTCCTCCTCCTGCTACAACATTCTCTGCATGCTCCGCAAGATCTTCAAGTGGATCCTCGTCGAGACCAGAAAAACCGTCACCCACACCCTGGTCAGCAGCAGATTGGATTACGGCAAAGCCCTATATGCAGGAACAACGGCCAAGCTACAAACCAAGCTACAACGTATCCAGAACGCATCCGCCCACCTCATCCTTAATGTCCCACGCCGCAACCACATCTCCCGCCACCTCAGAGACCTACACTGGCTACCTGTACCGAAAGGGATCACCTTCAAGCTCCTGACCCACGCACAGAAGGCTCTCTACAACACCGGTCCAGCCTACCTCAATGACAGACTTTCCATCCATGCTCCCACATGCCATCTCCGATCTGCCAACCATGCTCTCGCCACCATCACCCGCATCCGCCGCACCACCGCCGGAGGAAGATCCTTCTCACACCTCACCGCCAAAACCTGGAACTCTCTACCACTCCAGCTACGCCAGACCCAGGACCTCCTAACTTTCAGGAAACGCCTCAAAACATGGCTTTTCGACCAGTAGCATCCCCTCTCCCCAGCGCCCTGAGACCCTAACGGGTGAGTAGTGCGCTTTATAAGTATATTTATTGATTGATTGATTGATTGAAATTAGAATTGTTAAAGTTAAATTATCTATAGATAGGTACAAGAAAATATCCCTGGGGTACAAAAAAACAAATAAAAACAAATAATGAGTGGAATGGTACTAGAGAGAATGATGAAAATATTTTGTATGCAAAAATTATTATTGAGTTTAAAAGGATGATACACAGAGAAGGTGCAAAATGTATGTGAACCTTTAGATTTTACACCTTGAAATTATGTTAAGGAACACATGTTGTATAGAAGATGTCATGATATATTTACAAATGTTTGTTTGTTTTTGCACTTAATTTAAAAGGAACTGATTTTTATTTGTTTGTGACAGCCCCGATGAAATGCGTTTGTATGCAACACGTGTTGGCTGTAAGCAGTATTGCTGTAAAATCATGATACGTAGTGAGAACAAGAATAAAGAATAACAGAAGAAAGTACTTTGAGAATGTTTATTGTCTTAAGTTGATAAACACTGTGTAAATTTAGTTCATGTATTAGAATTAAAATACTGTTGGGGACCAGTAACTGAGATTGTAAATAAACAATAAAAAACAAAAGAATAGATCTCAATCCAGGAGTGGGACTCTTCAACAGGAGCCCTCCAAAAGGAAATACAACCTTAGGAATAGAGATCACATTAAAAAACCTGACAGGTATCAGGATACTGATACACGTTCCTCTCGTTCCTTTCAGGGTTCACCAAGAAACTCCGAGAGGGAAAGATGGCCAGAACACAGACAAGAAGAGCGTACAAAGTCCAGAGACACACAACGCGCTTCAGACTACACTACTAAAAAAAGAAGACAAGCCAAAATCTAAACATCAATTTAGAAAGAAGAAAGTAGCAGTTCTAAAATTAAGACATGCCCAGAATTCTCAGGACTCAATTTCTGAATGGGGAATGGACTCTGAAGATGCTAGACAGCGCAGCAGAAGTAACAATAGCTCACCAGAACCTGATGGAATTTCTGGTGACAGCGAAGTTGAATGAGCATATCACAATGGAAACACCTGATACAAGGGTAAGTGTCCCACATAGGTTACATGAGATAACATTCAAAATGGAGGGAGGACCTAACTTATGGCTATGGCATCCTTTTAGCTGAGAAAGATTGGCCGCCTGAAATTGTTATGGATTGCTCAAAGGAAGAAATGGTAATTTTACCAGCTTTTTCCGACCTCACTCAAATCTGCTTAAATCACACATATGCGCAGGAGTAGGGGGTAGCCCTTGCTCCGGCCCTATATCGCAACCAAGTTGGGTGGGATGCTGAGTCACCACACCATGTGATCCCAGTAAAAACTACTCCAACTCCACAGACACAGTACCCAATAAAACATGAAGTGAAGAAAATAGTTCAGGGAGAACTTAGATCAACTTGAATACCAGCGTGTTATAGAAACTTACACCTCCTCAATGAATAATCCTTTGTTTCCTGTAACGAAACCCGATAATTCATATCGTCTAGTTTTAGACTACAGACATCTGAACACATGCACTAAAACATTTGCAGTACAGAATGCACACAGTGCCGCATTGATTAATAACGTTGTGCAGAAAAAATACAAAACTACACTAGATATCTCGAATGGATTCTTCTGCCAAAATACAGTGCCTGAAAGCAGGTATCTAACAGCATTTTCCATGCTAAGTTCCCAGTTTCAATTTTGCTGACTCCCCCAGTGGTATAAGAATAGCTATGGGTTGTTCTCCAACAGGGTAACAGAATTACTTATATAGATGATAGTTATCTGACGGATGATGATTTACAGGATCACTTGATGAGAGTGAGCAACATAATTTTGGGGTTCGCCTCTGAGGGCTGCAAATTTAACTATAAAAAAAAAAATCGAAAATAGCCCACCTCAATGTCCTATTTTGGGGATTTGAGCTATCAAGTGAAGGGAAAAGCCTTGCAGCTAACTTTTTAGAAAAGTGTGCACTGCTCCAACCTCCTACGTTGCTGAAAAACGTACAATTCATAATGGGATTATTAAATTTTGGCAGAAGATACATTTTAGATTATGCAAAAACAGTAAAACCTTTCTACGACTCAATCAGACCTGATTTGTCAGTTGGGCTTTGGACACAGAAACACATAGATATCCTTTGTTCCCTACAAGCTGACATGATAGCTTCAAAACACTTGCAGACACGCGCAAAACGTATGCAATCTAGTGATCCGTGTTATAGTGGGTCTATCTGGGTAACTTATCTAACCTTCAATGAAGGTGAAACAGTACCCATAGCATATAAATCGCACTTGTACACATACTCTGAAATGCACTTTGCTTCTACAGAAACAATATTGACAGCAGTACAGACTGCTGTAGTAACAGAAAGAGCACTGGCTCAGGGGAAACGAATAATAGTCATAACTCCGGTCCCAGCCTTGGAGGCTGCAACAAAGGCAAGCGTTCCTAATGCTAAATCCTGATATCCCAGATGGATACAATGGGCTAATTATCTCACTGCAACGGTTGTAGAATACAGATATGACCCTAGTCTAAAAACACAGGCATTCCTGCAATATGAACAAGAATATCCTCTCCCAAATGAAATAATGCCTCTAGATCAGTATGAATACATTATTTACACGGACGGATCTGCTCAGCCGGCTATAGGAAGTAAACAGCAGTACAGCGCCGTATGTGCGATTGTAAAAGGTCATATGCAGGATGGCAAGTTCCATCCCAGGGATACGAAGCGAGTGTCTCTAGGAGACTGCACGCCTCAGCTGGCAGAACTAAAAGCCCTATTACTGACACTGATAAATATGGATTGAGAATTCCTACACTGATTGTGTGCGATTCCTTTTTATTGTGTCCAGTCATACAACAAATATCTCCACTACTGGGGTCAGAAGGGGTTTAAAGACTCAAAATATGGCACAATTAAGCATAAAATGATATGAGAACAGGTAGCTGAGTTGAAAAAAAACTACCAAGAGCTTCCATAATATGCATGCTGAGTCATCAACGTGATTGCATTTACGTTGAAGGGAATTCATTGGCCGATGTAGCCACAAAGGGGGCAGTATGTACTGCTGCTGTAGCTGCAATCACTAGTTCAAAAATGAGAATAGACGGACAGAAAATGGTAGATGTCATTGCTTCACGCAAAAACAGCACTACCTTACTGAAAGGTTTTCAACTCAAATACTCCTACAAGTTAGGTGCAAACAACATTACGTATGCTCAGGTGCCAGGAGTGGAGGATAGAGTAATACCAAACATGGATCGCAGATTAGGCTTACTACTAGCTGCACACGAGGGTCTAGGTTCTGCATACGCAGGAGTTACCGCAACAGTTTCTTTACTGAAAAAATACTATTGGTGGCCTAGTTTAAAAAAAAGAGACAAAGAATTTTGTCTTAAAATGTGACATCTACCAGCAGATGAAGGGTTCTACTGTGGCGTGTCCAGCGCAGACACCTTTACTAATATCAGACAGACAACTTGCATGTGTATATTTGGACCACTGTGGCCCCTTACACTCAGATGGGGCATACAAGCATATCTTGGTGGCCGTGGATTCATGCTCAAGATTCCTGTGGGTATGACCACAGCCCTCGACTGTTATAAAAGATTTGCGAGCCCTTAAAGGGACATACGCAGTTGGCACATTACATTCTGAATGTGGTGCAGCATTTAGCCCTAGGGCTTACAAGGAAGCCATGGAAGGTTTGGGCGTAACATTGCGGTACGCCTCTCCGTACATTCCAGAGGGAAATTCGGTCATGGAGAAGAAAAACCGAGGCTTAAAGCAATCTTTAACAGCAAGAGTATTAGGTTTGGGTGATAGTGGGGTCAATCACTTATATGGGGCACAACGAACCCTCAACAATATGCCAAGAAATTCTCTAGGGGGTGTCACTCCTTACGAGGTCTTATTTGAGACAAGAATGTGGGTACCTGATCTCAATTATGAAAGCACAGTGGCGGATGATAAACCATTTGATATCAATAAACGTTTGGCTGTTTTACAGGATCTAAATGAATCCCGGGCACTACTAAGTAACGTGCAAGTAAAACGCACCGCCACTGGGGAAGTCAAATCAGTCACGGCAAGACCAGTCTGGACCCCAAAAGTCAGGGATCTGGTCAGAGAAAAGTTTGAGGACAAGAAAGAATTTAGGCTAAAATACAGAACACCTGTACCTGTCCTGGCTGTCGAAGGAACAAGAACAGTACATCTTCTGCCTCTTGCCGGAAAAAAAGAAAAGAGATTTGTCTCCATTGATCTGATCAAAACCACAGTGTGGCTGATACTGAATGGTAGGCCTTGTGGGCTCCTGGGTAACTGAAGCTTTCCTCTCACTACCAAACCGGAAGTTCAGAAAGAATGACTCATAACATGCAAAGGGTCACCAATACAAAATGATGGAATTTCCAACAATGAAATGGTACTCGTTCCTCTTGAAACAGAACTTCAAAACACAAATGTAAGACAAATTTCAATTCAGCCTAACATTGATGTCTAAATCAATACGCCTTGACAAGAGACACCTGCCAGTTCAACACAACCTGCTGAGCTACCAAAGATTGATCGAACTGCATCTGGCTACTTCATCGATTTTGATACCTTCTCTCTTGATCCCAGTGAACCTGAGACAACACCAGCTCCAGTTTCCAGTAAGCAACAAATTAGTGAGTTTTACACTTTTCTCAAAAAGACTTACTTTGTATCACCTTGGCTCCAGCTCTGCATCATAACTGAAATATTGTTTTTTCTGTTCTGGATTGGCCTGGTGACTGTCTTTTGCTTACTCATAAATGGAAAATATCTCCCAGAATGCTCTGCAGTATCAAATGTGAACTTGGTCCTGAAACCTCATACATCCTCTCATCGTGAACAAAGAGACTTGATTTCCGTGAACATTACAGCTGTTCCATTTCCTGATGGTATAGTTTGGAACAAAGTTGATAATGATGTATTTGGCACCACTGACCTTTTGAAGATTCCACATGTATTTTAAAGTTCTCTAAATTATATAATTAACTCCAGTACATTTTCTGATGATTGGGATTTTGAAACTGTAAATAATATGTTGTCTGATTTGGAACAATCCACTGCATTTTTAAACAATGAAATGTTAGAGGGCATACCTGACTTTGATAGCATGTACTGTTACCATAATTATTGTCATCACTTTTTACACAAATCCAGTATCCCACAAAATGTTTCCACATATCACCAATGGGAACATTGCCTGACATCACCAAAAGATAGTTCGAAGACATTTGCACAGAATGGTTTGTATTTTTCAGGGTTTAACACTTCTGACCTGACCTCATATTGCTATAAGATGGCACCTACACCTGCACAGAAAAATATGCTGACTAACACCAAACAGATTTATTCTGCATCCTTTATTTCCCAACTGTCTGAACAGGGTTTTGACTTATGGAAGGACACTATAGACACAAAATCAGTCTGGGGTTCTAAGGAATGGCAAGTTCAGGGAACAGAAGCACTGTTTAGAGTGTGCCTCATTCCACAACAGATAATATTTCTGAATAAAACTGTGCAACAGAATTCTTGTCTTGGACTAGCCTAGAACAAGGATTTGAACACACCACGTGTTCCCACACCTTCACACATCAATTTTACATCATGTGGAGGGGATACAATAGATGACAATATGCAGTGCAGACCCCAATTGGAAGGGATAGTTAGTTTGGCCCACAGATACAAACAGATGTCAATTAAGATTCAAGGGTACAACCGAAGGGTTTAGTATCCTTAGGCCAGACCCACAATATGTACAAAGAGAACATCGGGGTAGTGACATCATACAGTGTTGGGAAGTTGTGCCTCGATTGGCTAAAAACCTTGGCACTGTCCCAGGCGAAACAGCACTTATCCTTACTCCCAGATGAGGTGGATCTAAGGGATTTCTTATTAGGTCCCAGAAAGAAACGTCAGAAACGTTTCTCTTATGCTGTCTGTAATGAAATCTGGAAAATCTCTCAACAAGAAGCTGTGGAGAGACTCTGTGAGATAGATAGAATTAACCTAGAAATGGTGTTAGCTGTAGTTGACAATGGTATGACTACATTAACATCCAGGATTTATTCACTGGGCAACATTGTATCTTCTGCTATAGATATACTAGAACAAGACTTGTCCATGCAGCACGGACAATCCCAGTTACGTTCTATTATGTTATTAAGCTGGACGCTGCAATCATTGCGCGCTGGTTATGTGCCTTGGCGATTTATCAACAGTACGTCCCTATTTTCTGCATACAATCTTACTGAGAAGCAGATAACGATGGCACAAAGGGGAGCAAAATATACAATGCTGTGTATTGAAAAACGGAACAAATTACCTTTTACTGTGGCAGAATCACCATCCACAGAATGCTTAATCCATGGCCATATAACACTACCGGTCACAACTTTCCAGTTTCAGTACTGCTTTGAACAACAACAGGCGGGCAGATATGAAGCGATAGGTAGGGAATTCATCAAGGAATCTTGGGAATTACCGTACAGATTTCGATGTAGGAATGGGGACATGGAAGTGTTTCTTAGCGGTACTGACTGCAAGAACTCTTTAAGTGGATCTCTCATATGCCAGGATATCATGCTTCACGGGGCCTGTAATGGTTCAGTTGCAAACTTATCCTGTCACTGGAAAGGGACCCCAGCTGCCATGATAAATCCGGTATTCAGGTTACTTTCAAATGGGAGTTACTCAATGATGAATGATCAAGGTTGTTGTGGGATGCTCCCAATTTGCTCATATCTTGTCACTGTAAGCTCCAGGGTTACTTGCTGTACACAAGTATTGTTTCTACCGACCCACAAAATCAGGGAGGCACCGTTATGGCCTTCGCTGAATGTTTCCTTTATACGGTTTGATTCTCGGAGCCGAATTAAAGCCATGCTTTTACAGCAAACAGTGCCCTTAACCTCCACGGAGATACGTATGATTTGCAGGTTGCAAGGTCTTTGGCTGAGATACAAGCCCTAGTATGAACAAACTTCCCTTTCCATTTAATGAAATGGTACAACGTATCTTTAACATGTCTGATATGACGGTTATAGTACACCAATTTAAGACCATAGGTTCTGGACTGTTAGCACCTTTCAGACAATCGTCTGAGTTATTTCCAAATTCATACACTCCGTATTCTAAAGTATTATTGGAGGGCTTCCTCTGATCCTGTTTCTAATAGCTGGCATCCTGATTTTCACTTTTCTGCTACGCAATGGATTTCCCAGTCACAAAGGAGATGGAAAGAATGCTCTTGGAGCGCTGATACCGCGATCGCAAGGCTAATTCATCTGGGTACACCTCGTCTTCGAGAACTGAGCGAGTCTTGGTTCTTGTCATTTAGACCAGTCTGGATCGACTGTATTCTGACTGTCCTCCGATGCCTGTTCTGGAGACAAGCATGCGTGTTGGATCTCTGTCTAACACTTACAACAATTGCGCCACCGGACATTGATGCTTTACCGGACCCGATAATGGCCCATGTTCTGCAGTGTCCTCAGCATATTCCAATGTCGATGTCTGCATTCTTAGAGCCACCATAGGATGCTTCAGCTCCTGTCGGATTCGAGTTAGTGTTATGTTCCATATAGGTACCCCAGTAATGGCTCAGGTAATGAATGCACCTTTCACCTACATTCCCCTGATATTACACTGCATAACGGTTCTTGACCTTTTACCTAGTTACGGTAATGGCTAAAATGATATGGGTTTGCCCTGAAAAGTTTAAGCCTCATTCATTATGCATGAGGTTTCTTGGAATCACAGCAGGACAGCAGGCCTACTATCTCCTGCATAATAACGATGTATAAGGGTCATTCCTTCCGTCATCCTAGTCCAACATGACACAGCAAGGTATATCCCTAGGGGGTACTACTTTGGGTATAAATACATCATATCTTGCTGAAGTAGTCAGAGGAGGAAAGGACTTTCATGCTGACACACTGACGCGAGACGCTGAGGTTCCTACACGCAGACACTCCAGCTCGCAGTGGTCTGACATCCCTTTCGGGCTGTCCATCTCGAGATCAAGATGGGGTCCCACAGGCTCTCACTTCAGGTAATGGGGTTGACTTTATCTTAGAGGGATTCTTGGCTTTTACACCCACATACATGCTAGTATGTATTACTGTCATGTATTTTATATATTTGCCTGTATTCATTGTTTTAGCATGATGGTAGAAATCTACCATCCTTTTACTCTGTTAGTGCTTATAATCATTTATATCTGTTACTGTCTAGTGGTTGTTTCAGCACACCTATTTTACACTAGAATGACGCTAGTTCAATAAATGCTTATTGAAAAACATCCTCACTGTTTATTGTGTGTATCTCTCTGAGACAAAGTGAGCATGAGTGACTGAGTGAAAAGTATCGCATGGTTTCCACAATCCCTGATGGGACAGGGTTGTCATGTTCGAAAGTTGCCAAGAACTATTCTATCCTTGGTAAGAGGGTTTTCTAGTGGCACTGTGAGCTAGCTGTGTAGAATCAGTCCAGACACCAATCCTACAGTGTATGTTGACTAAACGCGCAGATCTTATATAGAACTACACGACAGTGGTAAAAGGAAGGTCGGGTCATGGAGCATGATTGAAGTAGTTTTTTAAGTAAACTGAACAGAAAATGGCATTTATTTCTTCTGCACTATTTTTATTATTTACAATGACAAGCAGAGAGAATATGGTTTTTTTTGCAGATAGAGAAAAGCTAGAATCTTTCTGAATGTTTCTACATGTTCGGAGCTCCTCCAGCTTTTTTAAAAAAATTACTGTATTGTACTGTTTCTATTATCTGTATGCAACAAATATCTAATACGTTTTTTGATGTGTTTAATTGTGCACTAGAGGTTTTATTTTTATTCTTCATGTTTGCAAACATGCTCCCTCTTACATATGAAATAACTACATTCCAAGGTTTTAAGTGGTTAGTGGGAAAGGTGATGGTGTGACTGCATAGTATATGGGATAAGGTACCCCAGGCACACATGATAAGGATGTTGCAAGTCACCTCGGAGTTCCATAACCTTAGAAACTAACTTGGCTTTGTTTCTCTATATGGTTCAGTAACTTCTCAGTGACTTGCAATATCCTTATAATGTATGTCAGGGGTTACTTTATCCCTTATATAATGCCCTCATAATATGATATCACACTGGGGTAATATTATGTGCGATTAAATAGCTGTACAAGTTGAAGTTTAGGATTTGTGACAAGGACCCCAAAACTTGCACTCATGAGTCAAGCAATTTGCACTTTGAATTTGAACTATGCAGTTGGCTGGGCAATTCTCGATTTTAGAAAATTGTTTAGATGCCAACTAAAACACAACATAAACGTTTTTGTTAATGATCCTTGATCGCTGCTCTCTGTGACCTAAGCATGGACTGACATCTTAGTTTTCCTTTAACAACTGTGATTATGGAGGAAGCCAATTAGCACATTTTCTTTCAATTCTAGCAGGCCTTTACTACTGTGCCCTGTTTTTATTACAAGATGCATATGCACAATCTCAAGCATATGTTTGAGGATTACTCCATTTAGGAGTTGTTGGAGGAGGGATTACTAGTAGGGGTAGGTATGTACCTACCACTAGCAACAAGGCCATCCACTCCACAAAATGTCCAGACAAGATCTCAAAACACTAGCCCCTAGCTCAACCCTCGGTAGCTGGCTGGGAGCAGGCTGGTTTAACTCAGGAGACTGGTATGTAAAGCATTTAGAAATACCAATACATTAAACAAGTAAGGCACAACACACAATAAAAATTTCACACCTATTAATAAACATAGAAAATATTTGTTATCTTTAAATGACACCAAAACGACAAACATCCACTGTCGGGAACTGGAGATATGATATGAGAAATTGCAAGAAGCAGGTGGACCCTCCAGGGAGGAGTTGTGTCAGGGACAGAGAGAGTGTCCCACTCATGAGGGCCTGATGCAGACTACCTCCAAGCAAGGGAAGTGTAATATCAGTGGCTTCTACAAAGTCTACTGGGAGGATGGTGGTTTCTACACTGAAGTGAGGAACCTCAAAGGTTACCAGGAGGTTGGTGTTCCCCAGAAGTTCAGAGAATTCCTCCTGATGTTAAGCCATGACATCCCCTAGGCAGGTCATCAGGGACAGAAAAAGACTTTGAACTGGTATTTCTAGTGGCCAAGCATATCTTCCAAAGTGAATGAGTTGTACAGCTCCTGTGCAACCTGTCTGGCTAGGTGGGCAAGCCAAAGGCTCCCTTGGTACCACTGCCAGTGGTTGGGACATACTTTGAGAGTGTGGGGTAGATATTGTGGGTCCCCTAGAACCTCCAATGGCATCAGGGAACAGATATATCTTGGTGGTAGTGGATCATGTCACTAAATACCTTGAAACAATACCCCTCAGAACATGGACGTGATGACATCTGTATACCAACATCCTCCCCGGGAACAGTGCTAGTATGTAAAGAGAATGGAGCCTGTTGTAGTTGTTGCGCGTTAATGCCTGTACGGGGACTTCAGCCCTTAGAGACCATCGTGCCTGGAGGCGCCAACGGCCGTTTCCTGCACCAGGAGGGGCATAAAGCTTTGCGGGGCACCCGCAGCGCGGCACGTGCGCGGGTGTCCCCGGGCCAAGGGCTGGCCCCTCTACGCCTGTCAGAGCATGGAGGAGGCTGGACTGGGCCAAGTCTCTTGGTTTTTGGTTTTGGCTACTTCCATGCGCTCACCTCTAGAAAACCTGCGCTAGGTACTCCAAGGAGCAACCTGAACATTGGTCACCTGTACAAGTAAGTCTGAATGCTCCAGACTAATTGTTAGAAATAGGGGTCTCTAGTTGGCAGAGGTAAGTACCTTTGTCCAAATAGGGACCCTTCTTCCTAGTCAGGATAAGGGAGTTACACTCCTAAAATAACCCCCGCTCACCCTCTTGGTAGGTTGGAATGAGCAGTCAGGCTTATCTTAGAGGCAGTGTGTAAAGCATTTGCACATAACCAACAGTAATACAGTGTAAGCACTACAAAAGGACACCACACCAGTTTAGAAAAATATCCAATATTTTTATATACTTAAGACAAGACCAAAAACGATAAAAACAAATCCACAAAACAGTACTTAGGAATCTTCACTTATCAATATAACCTTGAAAAACAGTTCCTTGAAGTCGATAGCTCCCTTGGGGCTATCACAGCGTTGTGAACAATCAAATCCAAACAGTTCTGGCTGAGCCCGGCATCGGGGGCCAGCTATGGTGTCGGGAATACCTGTAAAACAGTACCCTTAGAAATGCAGGGCGTCAGCAACCTCTCGCTGAGCTTCCGAAAGCTCGGCGTCAGCAGGCATCGGTTCTGGAGGTTAGTGCAGGAGTTGTCGGGCCCTCGAAGTCCCACACGCTGCAGATCGAACTCCTCACGATGAAGTGAGGAGCGCTGGAATCGGCAGGCATGTGGTGCTGCGGTGCGAAGTACAGCGGTCCGGCGTGCAATGCCCTCAGGTTGCGGTGCGAGCAGCGGCTCGGTGGTGGTGTCAGATGGTGTCGTCGGCGAGACCAGGGTCGCGGTGCAAAGTGATGCAGTGCTCGTCACGGTGCTGGCAGGTCACGGTGCAAGCAGCATCGTAGTCGTTGCTGAAGCGCTGTCGTTGGCTGACAAATGGGAGTCAATGGCACCGGCGTCGGTAGGCCAAGGCTGCGGTGCGGGATGAGGGCGGTACTTCGTGTAACTTTAAAACCGGTGCCCTCGAACCACAGTTCAAGCAGCGTCGTCGTTGCGGATACCAAGATAGCGGCGTGAAGCAAGGCAATGCGGAGTGCGGTACCCACTGGTTGCGGTGCGAGCAGCGGCTTGATGGCAGTGTCAGCAGGCATCGGTGAGACCAGGGTTGCGGTGTGGCGTTGCGGTGGTGCCCTCTGCAGTGCCTTCAGCGACGTTGTAGATGGTGTCGGGTTGCTTTTTTTTCTGTTGCAGAACAAAACACACAGTTTCCACTGCTGAGGGCAGAAGAGCTTGAAGTCTTTGCTATTCCTGAGACTTCTTGAACAGGGAGCAAGCTCTACCTCAAGCCCTTGGAGAAACCTCCAAAAGTAAAGTTCAGTCCAGTTCTTTCACTGCCCAAGACAGAAGCAGCTAATGCAGGCCAAAACAGCAAAGTACACAGCAAAGTGGTAGTTCTTCCTCACAGCTTCTCCAGCTCTTCTGCTTGGTTGTCTTCTTGGTCCAAAAGAGTTCTAAAGTTCAGGGGGTTGGGCTCCATATTTTATAGCCCAAAATCCTTTGTCCTCTCAAGCAGAGAGTGTCTGTGCCCAGCCAGAACCAGTTCTGCCCTCTCTGGTGTGGCTTCCTGTCAGGGGGTGGAGACTGCACTGTCAGAGGCAGACGGGGCCTATTCAGGTGCAATGGAAATCTACTCCCACCACTTTAAATGCAGACCAGGCCTATTCCTGTGCTAGTGACAACTCCTCCCACTACTCTGAATGCAGCCCAGGTCTATTCAACCCATCCCTGACCCGTCTAGACTCTCTGGAACCCTGGCTCCTCCCCAGCCCCTGTCATCCCAAAGCCAGACAGTCAATACAGATCCTAGCAGAGGCACACTGGATGGCTGAGCAAGTGGTATTTTCAAACACAGAATGTAAAAATCACCTTCACTAAAAATGCATCTTTAGATTTGGAGTCCAGGCATACTAAACTTTATTTCTCTACCTTGTTCCCAGGGCCAGTTAGGTTTATAAGATGTTATAAACAAACTCCCCATTCTGTCCTATGGGAACAGGTAGCCTGCAAAAGTGAAAAACAAAATTGGCTGTAATTCACTATCAGGACATGCCACACACACCAGGGCATGTCCTACCTTTCACATACACTGCACCCTGCCCACAGGGGTACCTTGGGCCTACATTAGGGGTGACTGACATGTAAGAAAAGGGAAGGTTAGGGCCTGGCAAGTGAGTGAACTTGCCAAGTCGACATGGCAGTTCCAAACTGCGCGCAGACTCTGCAGTGGCAGGTCGTAGTTACCTTTTCAGGGCTACTCATGTGGGTGGCACAATCAGTGCTGCAGGTCCACTAGTAGCATTTGATTTACAGGCCCTGGCACACTCAGTGCACTTTATTAGGGACTGACAAGTAAATCAAATATGCTAATCATGGGAACACCAATCCATAACACAATTTACCCAGAGAGCATATGCACTTTAGCACTGATCAGCAGTGGTAAAGTGCCCAGAGTCCAAAAACCAACAACAGCAGGTCAAGAAAAAAATAGGAGGAAGAAGCAAAAGGTTTAGGGATAACCCTGCAAAAAGGGCCATCTCCAGCACTAATTAACTCTTTTTCTATTCAACGTGCTTCCCCCTCATTCTTCCTCCTTCATTTTTTGGAATGATGGCTAAATTGAAGCAAACTGGGGAAAGGGTTAACACTCCAAAGCCTCTGCAAAATTCCACACTTGATTGTTTCCTTCTACGGGCTGTCAAGGCCATCGATAAGGAAATTATGGTAGCAGAATAACAGTTGTCTGTAGAAGGGGGTCTGGCTGTAGCTATAAATGAGGACCAGGGGCATAATGGACTACCAAGTGACACTGAACAGGGTATTTACGCACAATAAAAGCCTATCAGTTTTATCTCCCGTCAAGCGTCCCTCACCTCAATCAATGGTAATTCCGCTATGTAAAAAGAAAAAGAAGGCGAAACCTTTGGAACCTCCACCGGCTGTAAGGACTAGATCCAGGAAAAAGACCCAGGAATCAGCACCAGAAGTGGTTATTGAGACAAGGGAAACAGTACCATCTACGATAGACTCAGACCCGTCATCCCCTAACTCTATAGGCCTTTCCCCGCAAATCATTGAAACCTTAATGACATGCTTGGAAAAAACAATATCCTATAACCTCTTGCCTATTCTGGACAGGCTTGATAAATTGGAGACAAGTGTGGAATCAATTCAAAAATCTCTTGCTGATTTATTGACTGGGGAAGGGGAATGAATGAAAAGTTACGAAGGGGGGCATCTCCCTATGGGGGTCCACATACTGGCAAGGGGAATTAGGAACGTATAATTACCACCCTGTGTCTCCAACACTGAAAAAAATAGGAGTGACCCGAGGGCAGTATCACAAAAACCAAGGGAACCCATACCTGGTAGCCAGTCGGGGAGGGAAAGGTTGCCTCCTAGTAATATTGGGCCTTCCGCACATAGTACTACTTCCTCAGGGAACAGAACTGAATACAGTAAACAGACTTCCCCTGAAATAATTGATTTTAATGATAGGAACGATCAGGCTAATGAGGTGCCATTACATCTTACCCTAGAGTGCTGCCCATATGTGGCAATCTTAACAAGTGTCCCTCTAGTTCAGGATAATTACAGAGAAACATTCGACCAGTTGAAAAATAAAGTTTATTACGGGCTATCCCAGAACACCAATTTCTCAAACATTAACTATCATGATATCTTGTTTGTAAGACGTGTGAGCTGGGTTAGCTTGTTACGCAAGAGCACAACTGAAGACTGCATAGTTATAAACTGTAGGTCACCAATGCTTGTAGGGCAATTGCTTAGCAGGGGAAAGATTCCACCAAACCAGGGGCCTATACAAGGTATTGTCTGTGCCACTTGGGTTTTTTTATAGGCACCTCGATCGCGCAAGCCCAAATGTCCCACACAATATGTTACACTGAGAAACCAAACATGAGACAAGAGATTTTTCACCTGGAAACAAGAAACAGATACCAAGCCCTCACTGACCTGGACTCTCCTAATTGACTGAACTGCAAAATTACTGAATCACAAACGACACGAGGTACTTCCCGTTATTCAGTTAGAAGGTGTTATTAATATTAATAACTCTAGTGAAACTGTATTCTGTGGCCCAGTTACTCAGCTATGCCATTAGAGATAGAGAGAGTAAAATCTACATCAAGATGTCAACCCCAGGAGTGTATGAAAAATGCTCAGGATTTGAAAATCTTATCCTGGAATATTTCGGGAATAAGGTCAAAGCTAACTGACCCAGAGTTGTGTAATTTAGTGGATGGATTCCATTTATGTCTGTTCCAAGAAACTTGGGCGGTTGAGCAGGTACGTAGAATGGGGTTTACTACTCTTAGCATTGCAGCCAGGCATTCTCCAGCTGGTGGATTATTGGCCTGGGTTAAGACCTCCCTGGTTTGCAAAATCACGCTACTGAAACAAGGATCAGAGGAGATACTTGGATTAGAACTGACATCACTGAAAGAAAATCTCCATCTCAGGTTGTTTAACATATACAATCGTTTTAGTAGCCCCCACAAGTCATCAGACATGATAACCTCACTAACTAACTACCTCGGCACATCAAGGGGAAAGTACCAACTCATAGTCGCTGGTGACTTTAATATAACATTTGAGCCAGTTGACTATGTACAGGAGATACTGCAGGAAGAAGATCAAGCTAGAGAGGTTGATAAGCATCAGACTCCAGCGATTAAGATATGTACTAAGGGGGGCAACAGGTATTATCTTTTACCCGCGTCTATGTGGTACGAGTTTGTAATGAGCGGACACCCTCGGACGCAGAAGCATGTTATACGTTTAAGAGGGGGAAAGCCAAGAGCAGGATTGATTACATTTTGGTTGACCTTGACCTATGGCCAAATGTTAATGACATGGTCGTATTAAATCGGGAGGAGAGTGATCATAATGCTTTGGCATTGACGCTGTCTGGCTTAGCAATCTTGCATGGACGATCTCGGCAGATGGTGGTCCCTGTTGTTACCACCAATAACAACAAAAGAGTAAAATGGCCAGAGATATTGGCTGATTGTAATCTCCTCCCAAAAATGTATGCTGAGGTATTACAGATCCTTCCTGTTGTGAGCAATTCTGATGCCAGTGATGATGACATTATGGCTACCTTCCAACTATTAACTCTTACCCTAGGAACCCTTTTTAATAAACAGTGTAATCTTAATTAAATTCAATGGAGCACTGCCCCGTGGTATAATGAGGCTTGCAGGAAAGCCAGAGATGAATTAATTGCGGTGGTAAAGACAGAAGCTCGGTCAGACATTTAAAACAGTAGGAAACTGTACAAAAAGGAACAGGCTAAGGCAAAAAGGGAATGGGAGTCAGAAAATTGGCGCACACTTGTAGATGCGTCAAGGTTGAAGGACAGCCAATTATTCTGGCACCTCCTGTCAAAAGGGACATCCAAACAGAAAACTGAAACAGACTTCTACATACAGCCCCATGTTTGGGAGGAGTATTTCACGTACCTTTATGCAGGCAAACTGGATGACGTTTATCTAGATCCACTGATGAGAAGTACAGATCCAGCACAAGCTGATGAAATTAGCCTCACAAGAGAGGAGACTGTTAAGCTCCTGGGAGAACTGTTTAAAGTGGAGCCTTCAATATGGAGACCGCTGCTACAAACTTTTTTAAATACCATCTTGCGAGGGGGAGATATTCCTGCGACCTGGAGAGGTACGAAAATAATCCCGATATTCAAAAAGGGAGATAAGGGGTCACTTGCGAATTATAGGCCTATTAGCCTTATAGATGTCTCCCCCAAAAATGTTTATAAAATTATCTCAACCCGGATCCAAGATTGGATCGAGGAGAATAATATAATATCAAACTTGCAGGCAGGATTCAGGGCTTTTACAAGCACTCTAGACCAGGTTTTTAGATTTCTCCTGCTTATATGGAAAGAAGTGACTATTGGGTGGGGTAATTTGTATGTTGTGTTCATTGATCTTAAAACTGCTTTTGATTCCATAGACCGTACCCAACTCTAGACTGCCCTTCGAGATTTAGGACTCCCTACCTATTTTCTCAAAATTCTGATTCGCCTGCATCAAGATAATTATGCCAAAGTCAGGTGGAACTTAGATGGTAGTTTATCCAATGACATTCCAGTTTGTAAGGGAGTACGACAGGGCTGTGTTCTTCCCCCAACCCTATTTACCATGTACATAAACAGGCTTATAGGAGAGCTGTACGATTGTGGAGGCGACCCCCCAAAATTAGCAGGTAGCCCTGTGCCCTCCTTGCTATTCGCAGACGATACGCTACTTATATCTAAGACGGTAATGGAGATTCAGAATGTCTTTAATAAATTTGCACAAGTTTGTAAGGACAGGGGCTTAGAAATCAACTGCTCCAAAACGAAATATATGACGTTCAACCCCTGTAAATCCACTAAGGGTAAATTGAGGTTAGGCACCCAAGTCTTGGAGCAGATCAAGGTATTTGATTACTTAGGAGTCTGACTCAGCGACAGTCTAGCTAGCATGGACACCCCAAATAGAAAAGAGTGTTTAACTCTTCAACATGTCGACTGTGCAATAGCTGGGCGGGTCAGGGGGTCTGCTTTTTGACCGTCATCTCCAATTCTGGAACTACATATGGCAAAAGGACTAGGAGCAGCCTTATATGGGGCTGAGCTATGGGGGTTGGAGAGATTAAAGCACCTAGAACTTGCTGAGAATAAATTCTTTACGGCGATCCATAATCTACCAGTGAACACCCACCTTTTGTGGTTAAGGCTTGACCTTGGTCTTAAACCTATTAATTACTTTGCCATCCTCAAGGCACTCTTGTTCTGGGTAAGACTATGGACCAGTTGTACACAGGTCCCGGTAAATGAGGCCCTGGAAGAGCTATTAATTTTACAAAAGCAACCAGGATGTCTTGCCTGGTTCAATAAGGTCAAGGATTGTTTCATTAAATTGGGGAGGGGGTTTATGTGGGAGGACCCAGGGTCCATCACGAAAAAAATGGTTCCCCTGCTCAAAAAAAGGTATTGGGAGTACGTTGATTTACAATGCACTGATGTTAATGCACATGTCACTTTAACTTCCAGTTTTATAAATATTAAGGGATGGTTTGGCTTTGAAATGTTCATGGAGGATTTTGAACCTCCGCAGGCATGATCTCTTTATATCCAATTTAGGTACGGGGTTCTCCCTCTAAATTTTTGCAAAAGTACCTGGGATAATTCCCCTGTAACATCCTTGTCACTTTCCTGCTGAGACTCTTGAACACTTTGTTTTTCTATGTCCCTCCTATGCAAATCGCAGGAAAACTTGGGTAATTCCTACCTACCGTTTGCTCTCTTTCCCATTTTCCTCCGATTCTCTACGCATCTTTAGGTCCAATACCACTAGGTGGCTCGTATTCACAATCTCAAGATACTTGCTCTATGCCTGGTGGACTGAAATGATAAAAAATGACCCTGAGAAAGACAAATGATCATGCAAGCAACCTGGTCCCAGGGTCACCATCCGACTATTGGGGCTTAGAATTATGGAACTTTTATAATATAGACTCGATGCAATGTGGAATTCTCTTTTAAATACATATGACATTTTAAAATGTCTTTTTATAAATTTTCTAAAGTGTTGGAGGGATGCAAAACCCTGCTTTTTTTATCTGTTTTAAGCTGTAATTATTTTTTATACAGGTTGTGATATCTGTTGATATCTGTTGATGCAAATGATCATGTTATTGATCGAATAAATACATAAATAAATACCCCTCAGAACAGTCACCGCACTTTCAGTGGCTAGGGCCCTCCTTGGTGCGTTCACCAGAGTGGCTTTACCAAAGAGGTTGTTTCAGATAAGGGCATGAACTTCATGTCCAGCTATCAGAAAGTGATGTGGGATGAATATGGTGTTACCTAGAAGTTCACCACCCCATATCATCCCCAGACTAGTGATCTGGTAAAATGGTTCAACAAGATCCTGAAGCACCCTCCAGGACAAGTGGACTGGACCCTATCAAATATTAGAGAGAAAGGGTGAGGTTACCTACCTGGTCGACTTGGATACCCCCAGGAACACTCATGGGGTTTCTGCATGTAAATAGGCTGAAACCCCACCAAGACAGGGCAGAGATGACAATGATGATGGTCACCGATGAGGGAGCAGAGGAGGAGACTGAGCCAGTGCCAGATCTCCTCTCCAACAATATGTAAGATGAGTCAGTGGAGGGAGTGGTACTCTCCCCAGACTGACAGAGTGACAGCACATAGACTGCAAACAGGTGCTGGAGCAGTTTGCTGGTCTGTTCTCTCTGACCCTAGGTATCACAGCTGGTGTATACACAGCATTGACACTGGTGACAGCCTATCTGTCAAGACTAAGTTGTACAGGTTGTCTGACCAGGTCAGAGCCAGCATCAAGGCTGAGGTAGCTCAGATGCTGGAATCGGGGGTAGTTGAGCCCTCTGATAGTCCATTGGCCAGACCAGTGGTGATGGAGCCCAAACCTAACCCCCTTGGGGAAAAGAAGGAGTTCTGGTTCTGTGTGGACTACAGAGGACTGAATGCAGTCACTAAGACTGATGCTCAATGTTAGACTTGGGGGTCTCTAGTTGGCACAGGTATGCACTTGTGACAAATAGGAACCCTCACCTCTAGTCAGGGTAAGGGGGTACACTCCTAAAATAACCCCTGCTCACCCCCTTGGTAGCTTGGCACGAGCAGACAGGCTTATATCAGAGGCAGTGTGTAAAGCATTTGTGAACACATACAGTAATCAAGTGACAACACTACAGATGGACACCACACAAGTTTTATATCAAAAATAAGTATTCTTTATATAGATTTACCACAAGACCATAAATGACAAAAATCCACAATACTGTTACTTTAAAATTGTAGTAGTTAGCTTAAGTTTCTTTAGTGATGCGATACTTTAAGTCAATGTACCTCTGGATGCGACACCCAGGGCAACGAAAGTGTTGCAACGATGTTGATGCGATGAAAGTTTGATGCAAGGAAATAAGACGTGAAGATATTCCTGATGCGGCTTGCTTCTCCAATGTTGTGCAATATCTCGGCTCGATGCGTCAGCTACAGCGGCGGCACCCTTGACCAGTGATGCGACGACAGTGGCTTTGGCGGCGACACTCTTCTCCAGCGATGCGAGACGCTTCCGCTTGATGCGGCAGTTACAGCGGCGACACACTTGTTCAGAGATGCAACGGCAGCAGCACCGATGGCGGCACGCTTCTCCGTGGATGCGAGGCGCTTTCCTTGATGCAGTGCAATGTGACAGCTACAGCGGCGTCATCCAAGATGCGACAGCAGCGGCTGCGACGGCGACACACTTCTTCCTCGATGCGAGACTCTTCTCGTGATACGGTGCAATGCATCAGCTACGATGGCTGCGATGGCGACACGCTTCTTCGGTGTTGCGGGCCGCTTCTCGTGATGCGGTGCAATGCGACAGCTACAGCGGCGACACCACTTGTTCAGTGATGCAATGGCAGCGGCTGCGATGGTGACAAGCTTCGTCTCCGTGAGTCGCGCTTCCAGCTCCTTGCGACACGCAGTCCCTCAGAAGGCCCAAAACAGCAGCAGGCACTTCCAAAGAACTCTGGGGAGCTGGTGGTTGAAGTCTGTTGTCCCTGAGACTTCAGCAGGAGGCAAGCTCTTTTCCAAGCCCTTGGAGATCCTTCACAAGTTGAGCAAAAGTACACTTAAAGTTCCTTTCTCCTCTCTTTGGCAGTAGGCAACCCCTGCAGGCCAATCCCCCAGTCTCAGGGATAGTCTCTACTCAGTTTCTTCTTGGTTCCTCTCCTCAGCAAAGGTTTCTTCTTGTTTCCCAAAGTGATCTGAATTCTTGGGATCAGGGTCCCAATACTTATACCCCAAAATCCTTTGTCCTCTGAGGGCAGAGGGGCCTTTGCCTTGTTCAAACCAGTTCTGGTCAGCCCTGGAGCACTTTGTTTACCTGACTCCTTCTTTCCTTTCAGAGTGCAGGGCAGAGACATCAGACGCACCACAGGAGGTGGAGCCAGCATTGTGGAGAGAAGGCACAGCCCTATTCAGGTCCCAGGTGCAACTCCTCCCGCCCATCTAGATGCAGATCTCTCTATTCACCACTGGGCTGCCTCACCCTGTCTCCTGGAATTCCCCAGCCCTGTCACTCAAACTCCAGACAAGGAATACACAGCCTAGCAGAGGCAGGTTCGAATGGTTAGACAAGAAAATACCTACTTTCTAAAAGTGGTATTTTCAAACATAGAATGTTAAAACCAACTTCAGTAAAAAATTTATTTTATCATTC
The DNA here is from genome assembly GCF_964204655.1 of Triturus cristatus. Classification (NCBI taxonomy): domain Eukaryota; kingdom Metazoa; phylum Chordata; class Amphibia; order Caudata; family Salamandridae; genus Triturus; species Triturus cristatus. Next base: position 469,921,193 of record NC_140589.1, read on the forward strand.
TGAGTTCAGGCATACTAAATTTGAATTTCTACCATGTTCCCTGAGACAGTTAGGATTATAAGATGTAATAATCATACTGCCCATTCTGGCCTATGGAGAACAGGTAGCCTTGCAATAGTGAAAAACGAAAATGGCTGTAAGTCTCTATTAGAACATGCCACACACACCAGGGCATGTCCTACCTTATCCTTACAATGCACCCTGCCCTCGGGCCTACCATATGGGTGTCTGATATTACGAAAAGGGAAGGTTTAGGGATTGGCAAGTGGGTGCACTTGCCCAGTCAGCATGACAGTATCAGACTGCACGCAGGCTCTGCAATGGCAGCCCTTAGACACACTTTTACAGGCTACTTCTTGTTGGCACAACAAGTGCTGCAAGCTCACCAGCAACATTTGAATTTACAAACCCTGGGCACTCCTTGTGCACTGTACTAGGGTCTGACAGGAAAACCAAACCAAACAATCATGGAATCTCAAATTCATACATCAATTTACAATAGGGAGCACTTGCACTGTGGCACTGGACAGCAGTGGTGCAGTGCCCTGAGCATCTATCACCAGCAAAAACACATGAGGCAACAGCAAAAATGGAAGGGAGACCCACGCCAAGGTGCCAGGTCTAACACATGTCCCCTCCAGATGAAATGTGGGGCGAACTACCCTACCTTCTGGGAGTTCTCATCACTAAGGCGGAAGAATCTGGACAGACCATCAGCTTTGGCGTGTTCTGTACCAGGGCAGTGTTCCACCGTGAAATCCATCCCCTGTAGGGAAATGGACTACCTAAACAGCTTTGGTTTCTCACCCCTCATCTGCATCAACCATCTGAGGGGCCTGTGGTCTGTCTGAACCCGAGTCCCAAACAGGTATGGTCTCAGCTTCTTCAGTGCCCAGACCACAGCAAATGCCTCTCGCTCAACAGCATCCACCTCTGTTCTCGTGGAAGTAACCTCCTACTGATGAAGGCTACGGGTTGATCTAGGCCCTCCTCATTCATCTGTGCCAGAACAGCCCCCACACCATGCTCTGAAGCATCTGTTTGTACTATGAACTCTCTGGAGAAGTTGGGTGCGAAGAGGTCTGGCGCCGTGCACATAGCATTTTTTAGGGCCTCAAAAGCTTTCTGACAGGCGTCAGTCCAAATCACTCTCTTTTGCTGCTTCCTGGAAATCAGCGTGGTCAAGGGTGCAACAATGTTGCCATATCCCTTGACAAACCTCCTGTAGTAACCCGTGACTCCTAATAAGGCTGTCACCTCTGTCTGGGTTTTGGGCGGCTCCCAAGCCAGGATGGTTTCAATTTTGGGCTGCAGGGGCGCCACCTGGCCGCTCCCCACCTGGTGTCCCAAGTACACCACGGAACCCTGCCCGATATGGCACTTACTCGCCTTGATCGTAAGGCCTGCCCTCTGCAGCGCCATCAACACTTCCCAGAGGTGGCGCAGATGTTCTTCCCAACTGGCACTGAACACTGCAATGTCATCCAGGTAGGCGGCACTGAACGAGTCCAGTCTAGCCAACACCTGGTTGACCAAGGTGGCAGGGGCATTCTTTAACCCAAAGGGCATCACCCGGATCTGGTAGTGCCCATCTGGTGTGGAGAATGCTGACCTCTCTCTTGCCCCATCATTCAAGGTGATCAGCCAGTAGCCAGACGGTAGGTCAAACGTGCTGAGGTACCGTGCAGCCCCCAGCCGATCTATGAGCTCATCAGCTCGGGGGATGGGGTGCGCGTCAGTCCTGGTGACTGAATTGAGCCCTCTGTAGTCCACACAGAACCGGAGTTCTAGTGTGGCACCCGGTGCGGCAGCCTTTGGGACCAAGACCCCTGGGCTGGCACAAGGACTGTTAGAGGACTCAATCACCCCTAACGCAAAAATCTTGGAGATCTCCTCCTTGATGCAAGCTCTCACCCTGTCAGTCACCCTGTAGGTTTTCTGCCTCACCGGTGTACTATCCCCAGTGTCCACATCATGGACGCACCAATCAGTGACACTGGGAACCAGGGAGAACAGATCAGAAAACTGTCCCAGCAACTGGCGGCAGTCCTTCTGTTGCTTAAGGGTCAGGGTGGAAGAGAGGTTGACACCATCTACTGACCCATCTTGCTCTATCGCCGACAGGAGGTCTGGAAGAGGCTCGGTCTCCTCCTCCATTCCACCATCTGTCACTAAGAGCATGCCCACTTGGGACCTCTCCAAGTGGGGCTTCAGGCGGTTGACATGCAGGACCCTCAAGGGGTTCCTGGGAGACTGCAAGTCCACCAAGTAGGTAACCGGACATTTGCACTCCACAACCTCAAATGGTCCGGTCCACTTATCCTGGAGCGCGCAGGGTTTCACTGGGGCCATGACCCACACTTTCTGACCAGGCTGAAGCTCTATCAGAGTGGCATTCTGGTCGTACCACCGCTTCATCTCCTCCTGGCTGGCTTCCAGATTCGCCTCAGCGAGTTGCCTGAAATGCCGAGTTTGGTTCCTAAAGGCCAGCATGTAGCTATATACATTCTGGGGAGGTTTCCTGGGAGATTGCTCCCAGCCTTCTTTAACCAAACTCAGAGGTCCTTTCACTGGGTGTCCATAGAGAACCTCAAAGGGGCTGAACCCTAGAGATTTCTGTGGCACCTCACGGTAAGCAAAGAGTAGGCATGGTAAGAGAACATCCCACTTACGTCTCATGGGTTCCTCAAGACCCATAATCATGCCCTTCAGGGTTCGGTTGAACCTTTCAACCAACCCATTTCCTTGTGGGTGGTAAGGAGTGGTAAACTTGTAAGTTACCCCACACTCCTGCCACAGAGACTTCATATACTTGGAAATGAAGTTGGTAGCTCGATCAGATGCTACATCGCGAGGGAATTCAACTCTGGAGAAAATTCCCATCAGTGCTCGTCCCACCACGGGGGGCCGTCACTGTCCTCAGTGGTATGGCTTCCGGGTACCGGGTGGCATGGTCCACCAAGACCAAGATGAACCTGTTGCCCATGGCTGTCTTGGGTCCCAGTGGCCCCACAATGTCAATACCCACCCGTTCAAAGGGGGTGCTGACCACAGGGAAGGGCTGGAGAGGAGCCTTGCGCTTCTTCCCACTCTTTCCACTTGCCTGGCAAGTCTGACATGTCCTGCAGTGAGTGTCTGAACTCCTGCGCATTTGGGGGCAAAAATAAAAGTGGATGACAAGCCTCTCAAAGGTCTTGTCCTGCTCCAAATGTCCTACCAATGGAACATCATGAGCCAGCCCCAGTAGGAAGGCTCTGAAGTGCTGGGGTACCACCAGCATACGGGCTGACCCAGGCTCAGCAACCTTAGGCTCAGTATACAGGAGGTCATTCTCCCAGTAAATCCAATGTGACCCAGACTGATCACCTGCTCTCTGGTCTGCAGCCTGTTGCCGCAGACCCACATAGAAGGGCATTCTTTCTGCTCCTTGCAGAATTCCTCCCTGGAGGATCCTCCTTCTTGCTGCCAATTTGTCAGCTCAGGCAGGTCCCCCAGTGCGGCGACCTGTTCCCCTGTAGGCTCCAGGGCATCCCCCTCAGGGTCTGCTCCCTCCTAGACCGTGGGAACTTTGGGGGCCGGTTTCCCGCGCCCCCTGCCTCTACTCTTGATGGCAGGTACCTGGGCCTCCCTCTCAGGCTCCAGGTCCTCTTGAGCACCTTTACTCGCTGCCATGGACCGGGTGGTCACACACGCCCAGTCAGGCAAACCCAAAAATTCTAAATGAGCACTCTGCTCCACCTTCGCCCAAGGGGAGCTCTCCAGGTCGTTCCCTAACAAACAGTCAACAGGCATGGCGGGCCTCACAGCTACCTGAAGAGTACCAGAGACCCCCCCACTCTAAGGGAACCTGCGCCACTTCGCAGTGACTCTCTGTGTTGTCAGCGGCAACAACTGGGTAGTATGCACCAGGGACAACCTGCTCTTGAGACACCAGGTGACACTTGACCGCTGTCACACTGGCTCCTGTATCTTTAAGAGCCTCCACTCTATGGCCATTGATGGTCACCCACTGCCTGTATATTTTAGTGTTATCAGGCAGCTGGGTCCTGGGGACCACCTCACAATCTTCTAATGAGACAAGGGACATCTCTGCGGGACCCCACCCACCTTGGGCACCCATCTCCTCACCCAGGCTACACTAGCCATCTGCCAGGGGGCTGCACCAGGGTGTGCTGGTTTTCCAAACAGGAGACACTTGGGATAATTCGCTAAATGACCCAGGTCTCCACATTTGTAGCATTTTGGGGGTCCTCTTTGAACAGGTGGACCTGTCGGGACCCCTGAAGGTTTATGGGGGGGGAGGCTGAGAACCTTTCCTTTTGTTCCCTTGGGGACTACTTTGGGGCCTTCTATAGAACTACCTCTGTTTACCCTTGTTCCCCCCACGCTTCTGCTGGGGACGCTGCCCACTCTTGGCTGAGTCTCCCACGTGACCCTCGTGGACCCTGGTACTGACCCAGCGGTCCGCCTTTTCAGCAAGCTTCCTAGGATTAGTCAGCCTACTATCAATCAGGTGCTGGCGTAGCTCAGGAAAACAGTTACTTGACAAGTGCTCCCATGCAATCAAATCAAGAAGTCCCTGAAAATCATCAACTTTGCTACCCTTCACCCAACCATTCAATGTTCTGCAGAAAAAAGTGACATATTCCACCCAGGTACTCTTCTCTATCTTCTTGCAACCCCTGAACCTCTGTCTGTAAAATTCAGGAATTAAACCATACCTGGACATGAATGCATCTTTCATGTGGGGATAAGAATTATAGACATCAGCAGGCAATTCTAGCAGTGTGTCCCGCTCCTCACTAAGGAACCGTCCCCACAACCCGCTCCCCAATCCTTCTCAGGGACCCGGTGAGAAGACATGGCTACCTCATAGGCCTTGAACCACTACCCAATATCATCAATTTGAAAAAATTCTTTCACTACATCATTAGAAATATACACTCTAGATTCAACAGGCTATGACGGTGTGCTGCCACCAGAGGGAGCAGTATCTAAGCTCTTGGCCTTCAATTCCAACTCCCTCAAAACCTTTTCATGTTCAAACTGCATTTTCTTCTCTTCTAGGGCTAACTTTCTAGTCTGCATTTCAAATTCTAAGTGCCCATTTAACTTGAGCTTGGTCAGCTCCATCTCATGCACCCTACATTTTTCCCTGTCCTCCAACTCCTCCGGAGACAGGCCTCTGGAAGAAACACTGCTACTTGCTGGGGAGACTGCTTTCCTTCCCCCTGGGCCCAATGGCCCTTCCAGCTGCTCCTCTGCATTCTCATTATCAAGGGCATTTCTTGATTCTACCCAGGCCGTCAGCGCCTTGTAGAGCTCTGGCTTATTTTTGCACCCAACAGTGGAAACATTGAATTTCTTGCAGAAGTACTTCAGCTCCCTTGCTTTGTAACTTCCCAGTTTCTCTTCCTCCCATTCAAGATCAAGAGATGCTATGGATGCTGTTTCCTCCATGATGGTTAAACTTGGCAAAAATAGAAAGTCCCAAAAAGAAATCTGCCAAAAGTATGTAGTTGCGTTTTGGTCTGCACTCACTAGTGGTGTTCACCAATCACTGTACATGAGTCACAAATGCAAGTCCAAAATCCTCACCGCTGACCACCAATGTTACACTTGGGGGTCTCTAGTTGGCACAGGTATGCACTTGTGACAAATAGGGACCCTCACCTCTAGTCAGGGTAAGGGGGTACACTCCTAAAAGAACCCCTGCTCACCCCCTTGGTAGCTTGGCACGAGCAGACAGGCTTATCCCAGAGGCAGTGCGTAAAGCATTTGTGAGCACATACAGTAATCAAGTGACAACACTACAGATGGACACCACACAAGTTTTCTATCAAAAAGAAGTATTCTTTATATAGATTTACCAATAGACCATAAACGACATAAATCCACAATACTGTTACTTTAAAGTGGTAGTAGTTAGCTTAAGTCTCTTTAGTTCTTAAATGCAACACTTTAAGTCAATGTACCTTTAGATGCGACACGCAGGGCAACGAAAGTGTTGCAATGGAAGTTTTGTGCAAAGAAATAAAGACGTGAAGATCTTCCTGATGCGGCTCGTTTCTCCGATGTTGCGAGAGATCTCAGCTTGATGCATCAGCTACAACGGCGGCACCCTTGTCCAGTGATGCGACGACAGCAGCTTTGGAGGCGACACTCTTCTCCAGCGATGCGAGACGCTTCCGCTTGATGCGACAGTTACAGCGGCGACACCCTTGTTCAGAGATGCGACGGCAGCAGCTCCGACGGCGGCACGCTTCTCTGTGGATGCGAGGCGCTTTTCTTGATGCGGTGCAATGTGACAGGTACAGCGGCGTTATCCAAGATGCGACGGCAGCGGCTGCGATGTCGACGTGCTTCTTCCTCAATGCGAGACTCTTCTCGTGATACGGTGCAATGCGTCAGCTACGATGGCTGCGATGGCGACACGCTTCTTCGGTGTTGCGGGGCGCTTCTCGTGATGCGGTGCAATGCGACAGCTACAGCGGCGACACCCTTGTTCAGTGATGCGACAGCAGAGGCTGCGACGGCGACACGCTTCATCTCCGCGAGTCGCTCTTCCAGCTCCTTGCGACACGCAGTCCCTTAGAAAGGTCCAAAACAGCAGCAAGCACTTCCAAATAACTCTGGGGAGCTGGTGGTTGAAGTCTGTTGTCACTGAGACTTCAGCAGAAGGCAAGCCCTTTTCCAGGCCCTTGGAGATCCTTCACAAGTTGAGCAAAAGTACACACAAAGTTCCTTTCTTCTCTCTTTGGCAGTAGGCAACCCCTGCAGGCCAAACCCCCAGTCTCAGGGATAGTCTCTCCTTAGTTTCTTCTTGGTTCCTCTCCTCAGCAAAGGTTTCTTCTTGTTTCCCAAAGTGATCTGAATTATTGGGATCAGGGTCCCATACTTATACCCCAAAATCCTTTGTCCTCTGAGGGCAGAGGGGCCTTTGCCTTGTTCAAACCAGTTCTGGTCAGTCCTGGAGAACTTTATTTACCCGACTCCTTCTTTCCTTTCAGAGTGCAGGGCAGAGACATCAGACACATCACAGGAGGTGGAGCCAGCATTGTGGAGGGAAGGCACAGCCCTATTCAGGTCCCAGGTGCAACTCCTCCCTCCCATCTAGATGCAGATCTCTCTATTCACCACTGGGCTGCCTCACCCTGTCTCCTGGAATTCCCCAGCCCTGTCACTCAAACTCCAGACAAGGAATACACAGCCTAGCAGAGGCAGTTTTGAATGGTTAGACAAGAAAATACCTACTTTCTAAAAGTGGTATTTTCAAACATAGAATGTTAAAACCAACTTCATTAAAAAATGTATTTTATCATTCTGAGTTCAGGCATTCTAAATAGGCCTGGGCGAAGCACTACGCTACGCTCGCGTAGTTTGCGAAGTTCGCGCTACTTCGCGCTACGCGAACTGCACGTAGCACAGTGCGAACACGCGTAGCGTAGTGTTGCGTAGTGCTGCGGTCATTTTTTGCTTGCTCGCGGTCCTCAACGTCAAGTTGGCGACCGCGAGCAAGCGAAATGACATCCTGGCGAGACTTTTTCCTTGTTCGCGATCGCGAGCATGGAAAATAAACCTCCCGGCGAGATTCCCAACGCGAGAAGGTCAGGTTTCTCATTGCGAGGGGTCGCGTATGCTCGCGACCGCTCGCGATGAGAAACTACCAGTTCGCGTTGAGAAAGCTGCAGCTCGAGTAAAAATCTACTCGAGCAGCAGAAAACTACAGCTCGCACTGTGCAAGATGCCATTTTCAATGATTGCACAGTGCCGGTTGCTTGTCCGCACTGTGCAATCATTGAAAACAACATCTTGCACAGTGCGAACATGTTACTTCGCAGTTCGCGAAGTGCTACGCGTAGCTCGCGTAGTGCGAACTTCACTTTGCGTAGCTTCGCGAAGTGCTACTTCGCGAACTACGCCCACCCTTAATTCTAAATTCGAATTTCTACCATGTTCCGTAAAACAGTTAGGATTATAAGATGTAATAATCAAACGGCCTATTCTGGCTTATGGAGAACACGTAGCCTTGCAATAGTGGACAAGCATTGGCATAGCCAATAGGTCTCGCCTTTGGGACTTAATAAGTGTTTAGCCATGCAACAGTTGCATAACTAAATACTTATAAGGTCCCAAAAGCGAGACCTATTGGCTATGTCAATGCTTGTTATATATTTTGGGCAAAGTAAGTACTCTGCTGGTGGATACTGTGTGCTAATGGAGCGATCAGTACCACTGTTTCCAAGAAAAGGGCCTACCTGCATTCACTCAAGTTTCACAAAGAACCAAAGGAATTATAATTTATAGTGAAACATAAACGAGATACATTTATGTACTTCTATTTGAGGAGCGCTAGAAAATGCATAAAACATGCCTTCGAAAAAGAACGTACGGTCGGAAAAAGATTGACGAAAAAAGATGTGCCTTGGCACGCAATATTAAGATAACCATTGCACCGAAGACAAGCTGGAGGCAAACATTTAATAAACAGAATGGAGTAAATTTTTCGTGTAAAAAGTGATGACTAACTGGGTGGCAGCGGAAGAGACACTGTCAAGTGTTAAATAGAAAACGATTTAGTAAAGATGTAGCTAAGTGGTAAACACTGTATACATGCAATTACAATACAAGGAAATATTAACAATTCCACGGTAGTTCACATATTGTCGTGTACAGGTCACGAATGTAAAAGCACGTTATAATTATTCATGGGTATTGGAAAATGCTTTTGCTTTGTGGTTTGGATCTTGAAGCACACTGGAAACACAACTCCAGGGTGAAATGATTCAAGTGAGAATTTCACTCGTTTTAAGGGCCAGTGAGTGAGGCTCGCTAAAAGAAAACGATCTTATCTGTTCTCTCTCTATCTGGAGTCACCAAAAATGACAGGAAGGAAAATATCGCCATCTGTCCACACACTCCTGCAGACTGCCGGGAGAACACGCACGGCATAGTAGAGGAGGGCTGATTTGGGAGCTTAATTTGTGCTGTAAGTTAGCAGCAGAAGGAGAAAATAGAAATGTACATTTGTATCAAGACGGCAACTCGCGCGACTGCAGTGCAAAGAAAAAAAAATCTGGCAAAATAAATATGGTTCAACTTCTCTTTGTGCTCAACAAATCAAGTTCATGCAAGCAATTCGATCAGCAAGACCACCAGCAATATTAGGGTCTCTTAAACGGACCAATGATGTCGCGATTACCAAGCTATAAATGCTACCGCCGGCCACAGCTTGCAGTGCATGTGCGCGAGTGGTGCGCGCGCAGCAGTAATCACGCTATATGGCACCTCTGCCCGCGCACATGCACTGCAAGCTGTAGCCGACGGTAGCATTTTTTAAAGCCCTTACTAAAGTCTCTCCGAGCAGCGCATGTGCACTGACTCAGCGAGACCTAAAAATGAAAATGGCTGTAATTCACTATTGGAACATGCCACACACACCAGGGCATGTCCTACCTTATCCTTATAATGCACCCTGCCCTTGGGCCCTCCACATGGGTGTCTGATATGAAGAAAAAGGAAGGTTTAGGGACTGGCAAGTGGGTGCACTTGCCCAGTCAGCATGACAGTACCAGACTGCACACAGGTTCTGCAATGGCAGGCCTTAGACACACTTTTACAGGCTGCTTCTGTGGGTGGCACAACCAGTGCTGCAAGCCCACCAGCAGCATTTGGATTTACAAGCCCTGGGCACTCCTGGTGCACTGTACTAGGGTCTGACAGGTAAACCAAACCAACCAATCATGGATTCACAAATTCATACATCAATTTACAATAGGGAGCACTTGCACTGTGGCACTGGACAGCAGTGACACAGTGCCCTGAGCATCTAACACCAGCAAAAACACATGAGGCAACAGCAAAAATGGAAGGGAGACCCACACCAAGGTGCCAGGTCTAACACTCATCCTATAGCTAGAGCTGATGAGCTCATTGACAGGTTAGAGGCTGCTAAGTAAATAAGTAGCCTTGCCTTGACTTCGGGCTACTAGCAGATTGCCCTACATGAAGGAGCGAAGAAGAGGTCAGCATTCTCCACACCAGAGGGACTTAACCAGTTTAAAGTAATGCCCTTTGGCTTAAACAATGCCCATGTCACCACCTTCCAAAGGGTGGTGTACAGGGTCCTGTCTAGACTAGAGCAGTTCAGTGCAGCTAATCTGGATGATATAGCTGTGTACAGTTCCACCTGGGAGGTTCATTTAAGCCACCTGAAGGGAGTGCTTAAGGCCCTGCAGCAGGCAGGCCTGACTATTAAGGCCAGTAAGTTTCAAAGAGGGCAGAGTTCAGTTGTGTACCTGGGCCACTTTGTAGGTGGAGGTCATGTACAACCCCTCTAGGCCAAAATCCAAACCATTTTGGATTGGACAGCCCCTACAACCTAGACACGTATCAGGGCATGCTTTGGTCTGACTGGATATTATAGAAAGTTTGTTCAAAACTATGGGATCATTGTGGCTCCCCTCACAAACTGTATGCAGGTATTGCAGACTTTCTTTAAAAGTAAATTGTATGCAAATGTGACTTTGGTGGTATGGGCACTTTAAAAGTGATAATCTACCTTAATGTTACATACAAGGCACCCCTTAGGTCTCCCATAGGTATCCCAAGGGTGGGGTGGGGTGGGTTGGCAGGTAACTATAAGCAGGGACCTTATACAAGATGCTTTATATGCCCTGGTGAGGAAAAACTGACCATTTCATTTTTCCCATTGTAGTGACTTAGCTTCATTGGCTAACATTGCAATATTTTATTTAAGTATAACTATTGCTAGAAAAGGAGTTAAAATGTAATTCAATTATTTAAAATATTGGTATTGATACATTCAACAACTTGCCACTGTTGAATGTATCATAACTACTATAGAAAATAAGTTATAAGACTTTGTTTTCTGTAAGCCAGAGTCAAGCCTTCTAGCAGTCTTCCCTGATTGCTCAGCTCTAAACAGGCTTAGCCAGGCTGCTTTGATTAGGTTATAAGTGACCTGGCGGCCGGAGCAGAGTTTATCTGATAGTGGGAGTTCTGCAGCTGCAGAGACCAGGCCAGGCAGGGGGGTGGGTTATAAAACATGACCTTCAAAGAGAGCAAAACAGTAAGGAAAGCCAACCAGGCCTGCCCCCTCTTCCTGCCAGATGTCAGGGCCAAGAATTGAATTTGCAGGGGTCTGGAGAGGGGGTTCAGGTAAATGAGCCACAGCAGTTGGATGGTTTAGCCAGCTCTTACTCCTCTGGAGAGAAATCATCCATTTGGGATTTTGGAAGTGCAGTGCTTAGTCGGAGAAGATGCCACACTTTGGAGAAAGCTGCCATGATTTTGGGTGGCACCCTGCACATCATTCCATCATATCAGTGTCATGGCCAGGTTGGTTTACTCCTATCCTATTGCGTAATTTACCATCCAACTATCTGCATCATTCAATCGGGATGCCTATCATTTGGAAATCCATATTGGCATGACATGTATATCACGTGGTATCCTGAATCTTTCTTATTACGATATATTTTGCTGAATTGTTATTTGAATTGGTTCCATGATGGAATATCGTTAACATAAATATCGTCAGAAATAAATATCGTCACTAAAATATCGCTTACATTAATATCGTCATCCTATACTTAAACAAGGATTCACACAAATATCGATTTTTTTTTATCGACAACCCTAATATCGTTCACACTAATATCGACAACATAAATATCGACTACTACATGATCGACTTTATTTTAAATAACATGACCTTAGACATATATATCGACTACACTAACATCGACGACCTATCTGCTTATAGAAATATACAAAAAATATCGTCTTTTTATTACCAACTCGATATGCACTATTCTTTTATTTTACACACTTTTTTTAACTATTTTACTTTACAAAACTATTCACACATATAATTATTTAACGGTTTTCTAATTCAAAATAACGTTCTCGACCAATGATTTTGAAATTTCACTAATTGAACCAATCAAAAGCTACCATTAATTAACTCACTAATATAAAAACAATTATACACTTAACGTAATTTACCATTTTTGGGCCAAACTTGGAGAAAAACGGTTACCTTGCTGAGAGAAGAAAATACAAACCTACGACTACAACTACAAAACGTCATACTACACTTGAAGTAAGTAAAATCCCATTGCTTTTTTCATTCGAACTTAGCATAAAGTAGATAAACTCCCTAAATTAAAAAGTGTTCTTCTTTAGAGTGAAAAAAGAACATGTTGAACTTATCAACAATGACCAGAAACTTACATGTAAAAACATTTATTAACTACCTTATCCATGTCTACTTAGATAGCTGACAAAAATTATTTAAACTTGCTAAGTAAATGTACAATTTACTTCATATATTAACAACTACTATCATCCAAATACTATAAGTAACACAATGATTAGAAAAAAAAATGAATGCTGCGCTAGGTTGCTGTCCAGTAGCACAGGCGCAAAGGAGGATAGTTCAGTTAATCCATGAATGTATAGGCAGCATACGTGGCAACTGCTTCCAACAAAAAATCGTTTGCAGGGCCACTAAAACTCTCAGCCATCCAATTAATTAAAGAAAAGGAACATGCGTGTTCTTCAACCATTGGAGCCTCTAGCACAATCAGAGGGCAACCGGAATGTTCCTCTAAATAGCTCATAGCCAAGAAGTCGTAGGCAGCCGTTGATATGTCCCAATTACCCAGGATACCATGCGCCGCACCACAAGCCATAATCCGGACACCAGAACAGGCCAACTCGTGAGACACTAAGGGCCTCATCAGTCGATCGAAATCCGGCACCGGAGACACCGTGTTGGTCAAGCACAAATCCAGAGGCCATTCAAAGGGACAATCCAGGCAGTGAAATACAGGTTGCACGCAGGTGAAGTAGGAATACCTGAAGGATAATCCATATGCTAGGCTTAAAGTCGCCAATGGCAGAGTACCATAAAAGTCAAGCATCCTATCACGAAGAAGATGCAGACGGGACAGGTGCTCGTGTGGCACAGAAACAGCAGCCATTCCGTAGTATGAAAAGTAAAAGCAGCACACCTGCCACCAGCGCCAGAAGCAGCGGAACACCTCCAAAGATGCTCGAGAAAACCGAATGAAAAAATGCCGGAATCACACCAAAAATAGTTTGGAAAGAGGTCACGAGGCCTGAGCCTACAAGTTTAAAAAAATGAGCCAGGCTGGTCGTGGACGAGGCATTGAAAATAGTTAGGATCAAAGCTCCGAAATGTAGGGGGAGGTCAGTATTCAAAACCGCCTATACCTCAGTGCGCGTATTAGCAACGTGAAGGACAAATGTTTCACGAGAGGAAGTCAATGACATCTCTTTTTGGGACAATACAGCTCTTATTCTGCTCAACTTGTTGAACTCTGCTTTCAAGGTTGGAATCGAAGGCCAGATGGAAACATCCAGCCGCCCGTGCGGGGGTGAAAAGAGAACATTATTGCAGCAGACAATTATCTAATGTATAAATTCTGGAAGAGAGAGTGCTAATGCTGTTATCTATAACGGCTAAAACCTTTTCCATGTTTGCTTGGTCAATAGCTCTCAATCTTGAAGCCGCCCCAATTTGCGAAAATTTCCACACTTCGTTGTAAATAGCATACGCCCACCTTTTGGTTCTGCCACCCACAGGACCTTTAACAAAATAATTCAAATCTATTTTCTCATGTAACTTCGATAAATGAACTTTGACAGATGCTAAGGTGGAATGTCGCAGCCAGGATTGACATAACTTTCCCACAGAATATGTAGTTACAGTATGTGACGACTCAAACCGAGGGTCTACGCGTTCCAGAGGACTAAATACCCTTTTGATCAAAAATAAATTGTAAACTCAGGGAAAGTTCTGGATAGTAAACCATAATAAATTACTATTCTAACTCCAATCCAACATAAGTCAGGGAAAGTGCTGGATAGTAAACCATAATAAATTACTATTCTAACTCCAAACATAACATAACTCAGGGAAAGTGCTGGATAGTAAACCATAATAAATTACTAATCTAACTCCAATCCAACATAAGTCAGGGAAAGTTCTGGATAGTAAACCATAATAAATTACTATTCTAACTCCAATCCAACATAAGTCAGGGAAAGTGCTGGATAGTAAACCATAATAAATTACTATTCTAACTCCAAACATAACATAAGTCAGGGAAAGTGCTGGATAGTAAACCATAATAAATTACTATTCTAACTCCAATCCAACATAAGTCAGGGAAAGTGCTGGATAGTAAACCATAATAAATTACTATTCTAACTCCAATCCAACATAAGTCAGGGAAAGTGCTGGATAGTAAACCATAATAAATTACTATTCTAACTCCAAACATAACATAACTCAGGGAAAGTGCTGGATAGTAAACCATAACAAATTACTATTCTAACTCCAATCCAACATAAGTCAGGGAAAGTGCTGGATAGTAAACCATAATAAATTACTATTCTAACTCCAAACATAACATAAGTCAGGGAAAGTGCTGGATAGTAAACCATAACATAAGTCAGGGAAAGTGCTGGATAGTAAACCATAATAAATTACTATTCTAACTCCAAACATAACATAAGTCAGGGAAAGTGCTGGATAGTAAACCATAATAAATTACTATTCTAACTCCAATCCAACATAAGTCAGGGAAAGTGCTGGATAGTAAACCATATTAAATTACTATTCTAACTCCAATCCAACATAAGTCAGGGAAAGTGCTGGATAGTAAACCATAATAAATTACTATTCTAACTCCAAACATAACATAACTCAGGGAAAGTGCTGGATAGTAAACTATAATAAATTACTATTCTAACTCCAATCCAACATAAGTCAGGAAATGTGCAGGTTAGTAAACAAAATAAATGTTTCTATCTAAATTATTTTTAGACCCTATTCCCCTATAATACCAAAATAACGCTTCTTCAATATTAATTTAATATTTTTTATTAATATTAACAAATAAATTTCGTGTAAAAATTTTAATTTCGATGTTAAATTTTGATTTCATGATAAATTTCTAATTTATTAATATTTTATACAATTTTTAAAGACTACATTTTTAAATTACTACCCACCCTAATCCCCTATAATACCAAAAACCCGCTCCTAAAATTTTTATTTGAAATTTTTAAATTTAATTACAGATTTAAATTCGTAAACAATTAGAAATTTAAAATTAAATTTAAAATTTCTTAATTATTTTCTAATTTGTTTACATTTTATAATAATTTACTATTCTAACTCCAATCCAACATAAGTCAGGAAATGTGCAGGTTAGTAAACAATATAAATTTTTCTATCTAAATTATTTTTTAGACCCTATTCCCCTATAATACCAAAATAACGCTTCTTCAATATTAATGCAATATTTTTTATTAATATTAAAAAATAAATTTCGTGTAAAATTTTAAATTTCGAGGTTAAAATTTGATTTCATTATAAATTTCTAATTTATTAATATTTTATACAATTTTTAAACACTACATTTTTAAATTACTACCCACCCTAATCCCCTATAATACCAAAAACCCGCTCCTAAAATTTTTATTTGAAATTATAAAATTTAATTACAAATTTAATTTCGTGAAGAATTCGAAATTTCAAATTAAAATTTGAATTTCTTAAATATTTTCTAATTTGTTTATATTTTATAAATTTTTTAAAAACCAAATTTTAAATTACTACCCACCCTTATCCCCTATAATACCAATAACCCGCTACTAAAATTTTAACAATTCTTTTGTAGAAAATATTTTTTTACACATATTATTACTAGTAGGAGTTTTGTAAGTTTTTTAAAAACATAATACATATTTTTTTATAAATTTTATAACAACTTATATTTTTCTGTCGATATTATATGAAACGACATTTTGATCAACGATATTCTGTTCATCGATATTTTTTTATGACGATATTTTTGTCATTCTCATGAAACGATATTTTTTAAAAAGATATTTTCTATTACGATATTTTTCACAGTCGATATTCTTACCACGATATTAATGCTAGTCGATATTTTCCCGTCGATATTCTATCTTTATACCATTTGAATTCATATTTATAGCTCTTTGCAAATTGTTTTCATGTCTCTTCTGTGTTGTTTTAAACATTCACTTCTCTCACTTAAATTGTACCAGTTTGGCCGTAGCAATTTCGTAATATCCAGTTTTGATAACTGGTTTACCATGACCACTGAATAATTTGACAATATTACCACACTTTCTTTATGAAGCCGTATCACTGTTATAATTTACATATATTTGTTATGTGAAGTCATGTACGCAATTACCTCACAAGTTTGCCTAGTTCTCAAAGTGTGTCGTAATACCGGTTTCAATTTTGCAATATATTATTTATTGGTCGATAGCATAGATGTCAGGCTGCTGCACGCTCCTTGTCTCTCCCTCTTTTGCCATATCAAGGCTTCCCTACATAGTCTGTCTTCCGTATCCTTCTTTCACTATTTTGTTTCTTATTGCATGAGCCAACGTCATCGCGCTCCCGCAGTGTCACGACATCCTTGGCCCTGCTCATCTTTATTGTTCCGAGTATTTTTCACCCTCACACTGCACTGGACTCATGCTTGTTACCCTGCAGTCCCCCAAGGATCTGATACCTATTTCCAGACCTCCGGCTGTCTTTGACCAAGCACGTTCCGCGCTTACAAGTTAAGTTCTCGCCCAGCCCTCTCAACTCCCCCCCCTTTGTTTTACCAATCACTGCCTCATGCTATACCACGGGCTTCTCTCCTTATAATTTTCTCGCCCCTTTCCTAAAGTTATTGGCACTGTTTTCCGTGTGGATGACATCTCCAAATTGAGCTTCCTACATGGCTAATCAGTAATCCATGGCTTGACGTGTCCACATCCTCACCAATTGTCACAGCTAACTGTGCTTCATTCTGTGAGTTTCATGTTTCACCGTGAAATGCCACAGTCCCCCCACTCTGGAACCTCAATGTAGAGCACTCAATCTAGAGCTCATTGTTTGGTTAATTCTCAGCTTCCGAACTCTAGCTGAACCCTCTCTTATCTCTCCATAGATTTCAGTCAACTCTCCTGTTCCCTGTTATTTTGTGCCTTGACCCGGCAGGATTTGCGCCCCTGGTCCCCTCTAACGGTAATTAAAAATATTATAGACATCCTAACTTCCCTCTTCTTTCCTTCCCTGTCTCCCCTCTACCATTGCTTCCCCTTTTCCCCTCCACCTTTCTCAAAACCCTGTTGCTGATCACTGTTTGCTCTGCTCCACCCATTAATGGGGTCTGATGCTTCTCCCTGTCTCCCTATGCAGCACTCCTACAAGCTTGTACCTGGTCCTGAAGATGACCTGAATTTTGAACAGGTCAAAACACTGTCGACCTTCAGCGCAATTTTTGGTGCTACCTTCATGGTTCCATGAAACTAAGTGTACCTTTTTTAAAATGTACTAATGTATGTGAACTATCAAAGAGTCCTTTGTAAATGATTATGTCTTTCTCTTACACCATTTATTACTGTATATATTTCTTCACTTGTCACTTGTGCAGTTCACTTTATTTCTCATGTGCACTAATTTGCACAAGTCCGTACAGGTTACATGAACATTTAATGTAACTGAGTGCCGCCATTTTTGTCCTCCCTTATTTATGTCAATTCTGTATAATACACACCTAGGGTGCCGATCACGATCCGGCAAAAACCGGGTACGAACCGTCGGACGGAGCATATTCTCCGTCCGACGCGTACCCGGTCGTCAAAATATACAAACATGGAATTACGATTCGCACGGGTACACCATTACCGTACGAATCGTAAAAAAGACCGACCGAACAAAAAACACCTACCAATGCGATCCGGGAAAGCGCCGACCTGACGTCGGGACGCACGCAGCCAGCCATTCACGACCCAGGAATCACGATTCGCACCGACGTCACCCCGCACGGTGAATATTTTGCGGCAGCCAAAAACTGCCGGGAAATCAGGACGACGCGAACAAGGACCACCAGTACGCGACGGACAGACGGCGACGCGAACAAGGAGGACCAGTACGTGACGGACACACAGGACGACGCCACCAAGGAGGACCCGTACGCGACAGGACGACGCGATCAAGGAGGACCCGTACGCGACAGGACGACGCGAGCAAGGAGTACCAGTACGCGACGGACAGACATGGACCCGAACCTACGAGTCATCCCTGCCCTCATAGCAGTACACCTCCTCTACAGGTTACGACGCAGACGCCGCAGAAGGTCAGAATAACTAAGGGAGGGGGGAAAGTGGGGTGGGGTGGGGGTGGCACGACCAGGGCAGGCCACAAAACAACCACATGAGTGACACACTACACATGGCCTGGACATACCTGACTCCCATGCCCTGGTCACCACGAGGGGGTGGGGGCGTGTCCTGATAAGCCAGCGACCGCCACAACGGAAGTCCGTCACCACGCGAACCGGCAACACAACCAGACAGGTACGTCCCGTACCCACGCCTGAAGAGCGTGGGTACGAGTCGGACCACGCCCACACACGTCACCCCAACAATGGCGGGACGGATCGCACCCACGTGGCAAAGGCCTGGGTACGGGCCGCACAAACATCACATAGCATGGGGACGGATATGTACGGACCCTACCCCCACCCCGTATGCAAGGAGCGTACCCCCCAGCCCAACAGTGCAAGTACGACCCGTACCCCCACCCGCGGACGTACGGAGCGTACCCCCAGCCCAACAGTGTAAGTACGACCTGTACCCCCACCCGCGGACGCACGGAGCGTACCCCCAGCCCAACAGTGTAAGTACGACCCGTACCCCCACCCGCGGACGTACGGAGCGTACCCCCAGCCCAACAGTGTAAGTACGACCCGTACCCCCACCCGCGGACGCACGGAGCGTACCCCCAGCCCAACAGTGTAAGTACGACCCGTACCCCCACCCGCGGACGTACGGAGCGTACCCCCAGCCCAACAGTGTAAGTACGACCCGTACCCCCACCCGCGGACGCACGGAGCGTACCCCCAGCCCAACAGTGTAAGTACGACCCGTACCCCCACCCGCGGACGCACGGAGCGTACCCCCAGCCCAACAGTGTAAGTACGACCCGTACCCCCACCCGCGGACGCACGGAGCGTACCCCCAGCCCAACAGTGTAAGTACGACCCGTACCCCCACCCGCGGACGTACGGAGCGTACCCCCAGCCCAACAGTGTAAGTACGACCCGTACCCCCACCCGCGGACGTACGGAGCGTACCCCCAGCCCAACAGTGTAAGTACGACCCGTACCCCCACCCGCGGACGTACGGAGCGTACCCCCAGCCCAACAGTGTAAGTACGACCCGTACCCCCACCCGCGGACGCACGGAGCGTACCCCCAGCCCAACAGTGTAAGTACGACCCGTACCCCCACCCGCGGACGCACGGAGCGTACCCCCAGCCCAACAGTGTAAGTACGACCCGTACCCCCACCCGCGGACGCACGGAGCGTACCCCCAGCCCAACAGTGTAAGTACGACCCGTACCCCCACCCGCGGACGTACGGAGCGTACCCCCAGCCCAACAGTGTAAGTACGACCCGTACCCCCACCCGCGGACGCACGGAGCGTACCCCCAGCCCAACAGTGTAAGTACGACCCGTACCCCCACCCGCGGACGCACGGAGCGTACCCCCAGCCCAACAGTGTAAGTACGACCCGTACCCCCACCCGCGGACGCACGGAGCGTACCCCCAGCCCAACAGTGTAAGTACGACCCGTACCCCCACCCGCGGACGCACGGAGCGTACCCCCAGCCCAACAGTGTAAGTACGACCCGTACCCCCACCCGCGGACGTACGGAGCGTACCCCCAGCCCAACAGTGTAAGTACGACCCGTACCCCCACCCGCGGACGCACGGAGCGTACCCCCAGCCCAACAGTGTAAGTACGACCCGTACCCCCACCCGCGGACGCACGGAGCGTACCCCCAGCCCAACAGTGTAAGTACGACCCGTACCCCCACCCGCGGACGCACGGAGCGTACCCCCAGCCCAACAGTGTAAGTACGACCCGTACCCCCACCCGCGGACGTACGGAGCGTACCCCCACCACACCAGTGTCAGTAGACTCGTACCCTCACCTCTAATGCAGTGTGCGTAACCCCACCGTGTATGTGCCAAGCGCACATATCCAGAAATCGGAGGTGTGTGTGCAGACTCCACCCAGCAGTGCCCTGAGACAGGAGGGGTGGGTGCCCATCACTCCCAGCAGTGCCCAGAGACAGGAGGGGTGGGTGCCCATCACTCCCAGCAGTGCCCAGAGACAGGAGGGGTGTGTGCAGAGTCCTCCCAGCAGTGCCCTGAGACAGGAGGGGTGTGTGCAGAGTCCTCCCAGCAGTGCCCTGAGACAGGAGGGGTGGGTGTGGAGTCCTCCCAGCAGTGCCCTGAGACAGGAGGGGTGGGTGCTGAGTCCTCCCAGCAGTGCCCTGACACAGGAGGGGTGGGTGCTGAGTCCTCCCAGCAGTGCCCTGACACAGGAGGGGTGGGTGCAGAGACCTCCCAGCAGTGCCCTGAGACAGGAGGGGTGGGTGGTGAGTCCTCCCAGCAGTGCCCAGAGACAGGAGGGGTGGGTGCAGAGTCCTCCCAGCAGTGCCCTGACACAGGAGGGGTGGGTGCCTAACACTCCCAGCAGTGCCCTGAGACAGGAGGGGTGTGTGCCTAACACTCCCAGCAGTGCCCTGAGACAGGAGGGGTGGGTGCAGAGTCCTCCCAGCAGTGCCCTGAGACAGGAGGGGTGTGTGCAGAGTCCTCCCAGCAGTGCCCTGAGACAGGAGGGGTGTGTGCAGAGTCCTCCCAGCAGTGCCCTGAGACAGGAGGGGTGTGTGCAGAGTCCTCCCAGCAGTGGCCAGACACAGGAGGGGTGTGTGCAGAGTCCTCCCAGCAGTGTCCACACCCAGGAGGGGTGTAACACATGTGTGTGATGCCACAATTACCCACATCCATACTGCCTACAAGGGAACATGTCCCCATGAACTCATGTCAACTGACTCCACACACAAGTACAGTGATCACCAAGGATGCCACGATTGTTGCAGGTGGAGACATGGCCATGCATGCATGGCCAAAGTAGAAGGGCTCCGTCACACACACAGCTCATGTAGACACAGCTCTGCGCTAAACATTGGGAACACCCTGCAGGGAAGAAACTGGGTACACAGAGGAAGGAATACACCCTGGGACAATTGAACCATGCAGTAACTGCTGACATGACCTAAGGAAGTTAGCCAACACCTTGTGATGGCACACAGATCCTAGGGTGGCCCCAAAGAGCAGAACACTACTACAAATCCCACACACCCAAAGCCTTAAACACCACCCAAAACAATGTAGCAGCCCCACCAACACCAATACCACCATAGCAGGAGTGTGATAATGAAAAAAAAAATAAAGCTTTAATCAGCATGAGCACAATGTCCGTGGATCAACGGCAGTTCAAAGTCAACAAAGGCCATAGGGCAGTCAATTATTCCCAGCTGCATGGGGGACACAGTGGGATGTGTGTCCCCTACCTTGCCTGCACAGTCAAATGCCATCGTCTTCCATACTGGTGAGGGCATCAGGGGGGGGGGAAGCAACAGGCACCGCAGGGACATCAGGGCAAAGGGGCGGCGTTGTGGGTGCAGGGATGGAGGACTCAACCACAGGGGGTGTGTCATGGCCAAAGGCGGAGGCCAGGATGGCACTACACACCTTAGCAAGGTCCTCCAGGGAGTCCCCTGCACCGGAAGTGACCTCAGGCCCCAAGGAGGGGGGGGGTTCAGAGGGATGGGTTGCAGCGCCACCGGGGGAGGGTGGAGACAGGGGGGGAGACTCAACCACCCTGACCGAGGACTTCCTTGACCGCTTGCGTGGTGGCGTAACTGTGGGGCTCAGGGACAGAGCGGCCATGAAGGAGTCCTTGGGGGAGATGTGGCCAGGAGAGCTGAGGGGAGGGGATTTGGAGGGAGTGGATTGTGTGGAATGCGGACTCCCACTCTGGCTGCGTGTCACACGTTTGCCCCCCGACCCAGTGGGTGTGCCTATCTCACCCTGTGTGTGCGTGTCAGGAGGAGTGCGGTGGACCTTCCCTGCTGGTGTGGTGCCTGTGTCTGTTGTGGTGGGTGCATGCCGACGTCTGGGTGTACGTGGGACAGGCATGGAAGTGGGAAGTGTGGATGGGGCAGGGGTAGGTGGGGGGAGGTCGCGCTGCAGGAGACCCACTGCTGCAGTCAGTGTGGAGTCTAGGGACCTCAGCAAGTTGCGTTGGTCAGCCTGCAAAGAATGAATGCCCTCCAAGAATGCCTCGATGTTGCTGAGGGTTTTCCCGTGGGAATGGAGGACATTCAGGATCGCAGCCTGACCAACCTGCATTTGCCGCTGGATGTCCATAGACTCAGCATTGGCGGCAGCAGTGGAGACAGGGGCAGGGGGTGCGGTGCCTGGCAGGAAGGAGACATGCGGTGACCGGGCACGCTGGGAAGGGACACGAGCAAGTGGGAGGCGGTTGGTGGGAACTGAGGGGGCGGTGGCAGGTGTTGTTCCACTGTCAGCTGCTGGTGCAGCCTCCGCCAACCCTGAGACATCCTCCTCGGACCTGTCAGCTTCGTAGTCTGATGTGCCAGTCGACAGGTCCTCGGCCACACTATCCTCCGCCTCTGTCCCACTCGATGTGCCAGCCCCGATGTCACGGCTGCCACTGGTGCTCGGTCCCTCCGCCTGGTCCGTGTCCATGTCTCCCTCTGTGTCCCCCGACGATGCTGTGGGCAGGGTGGAGAGACAGAAATTAATCAGACACCTGTACACATCTGTCACATGAGTCCAATCTACATAGTCAACATTGCATAGCCTGAAGAGGCAGATCCCTAACATCTGCAAAACAAGGTACCGATGTAAGGCATGATACACACTTGTTTGAGCCACCATGCCACTGAAATACCATGGAGAGCATGAGACAATAGCTGATGACAGGAAACGGAGTCTGACATAGCACCCAGGCCCTGGGGACAATCCTGCACTGCCTCTGCACCACACAGCGTTTGTGAAAATACCTATGACCAGGGACAATATCCATGAACTTGAGACACATGCTGCATAGGTAATGCTGCTAACATGCCCAACATAACTCGGTCACTGCACCTTGCGTGTGTGTCCAGTAACATCACACACTGTCCAGACCCAGCAATTAGGAATCAGGATTTGACACATAGGCATTGCCCGCCCCAAGTAACCCCCACACGATGCTAATTGCTGAGACACAGGTGGCACCAACATCTCATAGTCTGGGTGATAAACACAGTGGCAGGCAAAAGGCAAGATTGGACGCAAATTAGCAAAGGTGCGCCTGTACAAATAATGAGGTACCAGTGCCCATCCTCAGATGAGTATAACAAGACACACAGGCACTGGCAACTGTGAGTATGAAGAGGGACAATCAGGTCAGGCTGCACAGTGGACACCTGTACATAATAGCACGTCTATATACATGGTGACAGGGGACAATGGCACAGAGCACAACCTACGCTGTAGACAGTGAGAGTGTCCACGTTGATGATGACACAAACAACACTGAGGATAAGGTGCCCCAGGGGACAGTATTGGGCACGCAACTACATGCTACTGAATGGCTGAATGGGAATGACTGCTACACACGTCACCATCCCTGCACTATGCGTAGCGCACACTCATGCACATCATGTCACAGGCCACTACATAGGACATGCGCGCTGTAAGGCATGACACATGAGAGACCAACTCCCATGTCTGGAGCCAGCATCAGTGCCAACTGACATGGAACCCACATGCAGTGAACTTGACAGTTCACAGGCAAGGTCCCACAACCTGTTACCCACCACTACCACCCATGATGCTACAGTCATTGTTCTCGTGGACAAAGCGCCAGCCTACATTACCTTGTGAAGGAGTGACTACACACAGACCAGGGAACACATTGCAAGGAGGGGAAGGGTGGCAGGGGCGCAGCGCCACACTTGGGCAAACTGGATGGGCACAGCACCTTTAAACCCTGCCAGTGAATTAATGCCACTGTGCCCTTACAAATGCCGGTGACACACAACAAACGCACATGTACCTACCCCCTTCCGCCTGCTGCATCGCCTGTAAGCGCCTCTCCAGGTCTGGAAAGACCACCGGCAGCACACGCCTGTGGAGGTGGGTCAGACGGCGGCGGCCGCGGTTCTTGTGGCTCTCAGGTGAGTCCCCCAGCAGGAGCCGTGCAATCCTCCGCGTCCAGCACCGGATATCCTGCCAGCGTTTCCTCACCTGGGACAGGCTCCGCCTCCGACCATCCACACGCCTCACGGCACTGACGGCGGTCAGCCAGATCTGCTCCTTGGCAGAGGCGCCTACCTGTGAGGAAGTACAAGTGACACCACATCAATACACCAGCCACATGTCACAGAGAGACATATGTGAACATAATAGCTGGTTACTACATGGCATGTAATGCAGCCAACGCATTGCACCTCTGTCATAGGGACATCATCCTCTGGTGAGGGAAAAGGCAGTACGTGCCATAGTGGGTACTCAGGTGGAATGATGGCAATGTCACAATCAATGATCAAGGCTCACACTGTGCATCACACCCACCCCTCCTGTCTCAGGGCACTGCTGGGAGGACTCCACACCCACCCCTCCTGTCTCAGGGCACTGCTGTTAGTGATAGGTCCCCACCCCTCCTGTCTCAGGGCACTGCTGGGAGGACTCCACAGCCACCCCTCCTGTCTCAGGGCACTGCTGTTAGTGATAGGTCCCCACCCCTCCTGTCTCAGGGCACTGCTGGGTGGACTCCACACCCACCCCTCCTGTCTCAGGGCACTGCTGTTAGTGATAGGTCCCCACCCCTCCTGTCTCAGGGCACTGCTGGGAGACATCAGGCACCCCCCCCTGGTACCCCCCCGACAGTACATGGCATGTGTGTCACACCGGGTCACAATGCCTGAAGACACAGTCACAACATAGGGACAGTCTGTGGCAGTGGCCTATGCACTCACCTGATACCCTGGTCGCCCATACAGCATGGGGTACTGTGGGAGGATCACATCCAGCAGAGCCATGTTCTCCTCCAGGGTGAATGGCTGTGTCCTCTCCACAGCCCTTGACATGTTTCCAGGGAATCAGTAGCAGCAGCTTGGTCGACAAATGCAAAGATGTGCAGGCAAGTAATCCCTCATGGGACCTGGCTGCCTTATATGTGGCCTTCTGCCCAGTCTCATGCACAGGAGTACAGAGTGATTGGTCACTCACATTTGCATCCTATGTTTCCACCAATCCCTTCAAACCTAGCAGTCTGTGGGTTCTCTATCGGTTTCATTCTCCTGCATGATGTCAGCCCCACAAACACATTGCAACAAAGTAGAAGAATTCCAACTGACTTCTGCTGTGCACCTTCCAGAACAAAATCGAAATTTGAACCTGGTCGCCATGACAACCAGCATGCATGTAGGCCTTAATACTTGTCCCCTATGTAATTAGGAGAATCACACACAGGTACGGTGCGTTTCCGGGCCCTAGGGCACCCCAAAAGCATGGCAACGGCCCGTACATGCATGCCTACGTTCAAAATCACTATGGGTCTGCACGCGTATGCGTACACGTAGTGGTACGGACCGTACACACGCATGTACGCTCACTATCACTATGGGTCTGCACGCGTATGCGTACACGTAGTGGTACGGACCGTACACACGCATGTACGCTCACTATCACTATGGGTCTGCACGCGTATGCGTACACGTAGTGGTACGGACCGTACACACGCATGTACGCTCACTATCACTATGGGTCTGCACGCGTATGCGTACACGTAGTGGTACGGACCGTACAAATGCCTGTACGCTCACTATCACTATGGGTCTGTGTACCCGTAGTGATAGTGAGCGTACATGCGAGTGTACGGTCCGTACCACTACGTGTACGCATACGCGTGCAGAACCATAGTGATAGTGAGCGTACAGGCATTTGTACGGTCCGTACCACAACGAGTACGCATACGCGTGCAGAACCATAGTGATAGTGAGCGTACAGGCATTTGTACGGTCCGTACCACAACGAGTACGCATACGCGTGCAGAACCATAGTGATAGTGAGCGTACAGGCATTTGTACGGTCCGTACCACAACGAGTACGCATACGCGTGCAGACCCATAGTGAGAGGGCCGTACACTCGCATGTACGCTCACTATCACTATGGGTCTGCACGCGTATGCGTACTCGTTGTGGTACGGACCGTACAAATGCCTGTACACTCGCCATCACGATGGGTACACATACGGCAGCACTCCCACAGTGATTGGGGAACATACACAGGCCCTCTTAGCAGCAGTACGCCGGTTTGTACACATCACTGTGGTGATAGTCGACACACAGGTAGGAATAGGGCGGACATACTTGTCCATGGATGGACATACTTGTCCAGGAATGGACATCTAGGCATCGTCTGTGCATTACTACATGTGTGGGGCACAGGTGTGACAGGCTGTGATGTGGAACATGCCTCCTGAGTGGAGAAGGCACCAGATGTATGATGAGATGTGTACAGGTGTACTGTGTGAGGGTGCAATGTGTGCCAGGCATGCCCTTGACTCCTTTGACATGTGTGCATGTCGTACTGCGCACTTGGGGTGAGCGTCACTGGCATGGCACGGACACCAACACACGGAAGTGTCCCATGATGGCCGGTACAGGGGTCATGAAACCTGACTTGTCACTACCCACAGTGCACAATGTGACTATGTCATTTATGTGTCCGGGATTTACATCAGGTTGATGTTGTAGCACCCTCAAAAGCTGCAGCCGTTGCAGCAACCAACATGTGTCTGTGTGTAGATTATCATTGCACACTGTTCCGCACACCATGCCACATGTGGTATCTGATGTGAGGTGCACATGTATGCATGGGACACGGAGTAGCGTGACAAGGCCATGTCAGCAAACTCACAAGGAATGTGTGGTGAGTCATGACATGTGCACCTTCATGGCAAGGTGTGTGGGCTGGACTAGTGTAATGTCATGTGACCTGTGGCTCCAGTGTTCCGCTACCAGTCTCTGCAATCGGCATCCTACTTCTGCTGATGTGTGGGTGTATGTCACTTCTGTCTTGCGTCGGGCTGTTCACTTGCACTGGGACACAGCTATTCCCATGGCGTGGCATGGGGAGGTTCTCAATCACCGTGTGTGGCTGGGTCTTGGAAGGAGTGTCACCTTGCATCCATACGTGTCCTGGGCATGTAGCACATGCCTGACTCCCTATGTGGCATGTGTGTATTGGCAGATTTACATGTGCTCAGTAGACATGAGTTGTTCTCGTAGTGCACTCACTCTTCCTTGTCACTTCCAAATTACTGCAGAGCGCCTCCTGTTGCCCGAAGAATTCCAGACTTGGCCACCATGCAGGAGAATGACAGCATCCGGCTCTACCGCTTCACCCAACCGTTGATTCTGGAGCTGACGGCGAGACTGGCACCACACCTGCAACCGCAGCACAGGTATCCTACGGCACTGACACCCCAGCTGAAGGTAATGGCTGCCCTACATTTCCTTGCCACGGGTACCTTCCAATATACCATAGCTCATGTTGGTGGCATGTCCCAGAGCATGTTCAGCGGTGTGCTGCATGATTTCTTGGAGGCCATGTTGATTCACCTGGATGACTTCATCAAGTTCCCAACCCCTGAACAGATGACTGAGGTCAAGCGTGGATTCTATGCCCTGGGAGGGATGCCCCATGTCATTGGGTCCATAGATGGGACACATGTAGGTTTGGTACCACCACACGCACGGGAGGTGGCGTACCGCAATCGGAAGCACTACCACTCCATCAATGCCCTTGTGGTGTGTCTGTCCAACATGGTGATTTCACATGTCTGTGCTCGTTTTCCAGGATCAGCACACGATGCCTACATCATGAGGCGTAGCGGGATGCCTGATATGATGATGCAGCTGCGCAACGAACGTGCATGTGTTGTTGGTGGGTACAGTCTGTCTGTCCTGTATTCTGTTTGGCCGAGCAGCACTACCGCTTCGCCTGTTCTAACGATATCCATGTGCTTTCCATTTAGGGGACGCTGGCTATCCCAACATGCCTTGGCTGCTGACACCTCTCCGCAACCCCATCACGCCGGCCCAGCTCCGCTACAACACCGCCCATGGCCGGACAAGGCGAGTGATAGAGAGGACGTTTGGCATGCTGAAGAGCCGATTCCGGTGCCTCCACAAGACCGGCGGCGCACTCCCATATGCCCCGGCGAAGGTCTGCAAGATCTTCATGGTCTGCTGCATGCTGCACAACATGGCAGTTGAAAGAGCTGTGCCCCTCATCCTGGATCAAGATGACGAGGACCATCCACCCGTGGAGGACGAAGGGCTTGGCAATGGGGCTAGTGATGTGGAGGATGTGGAGCCGCAAGAGGACATCCGGACTCGGCTCATACGCGACTTCTTTGCTTAGTGGTGAGTACCAGGGTCTGAGTGTGCACGCATTGGTCCCCGTGTGGCATGCGTTGTGATGTGTGTCTCCACCTGCATGTATGGCACGTGGGTCAGAGGTGTGTGTGGGTGTGTCACTGGAGTGATGGTGGCAGTGATGGTAGTATTTCCCCAGACATAATTGTGACATAGCATGTTGTCATACATACATGTGTCGAGTACATGCACATGCAAGTGGCTGTGCTTCTTGTGGCTGAGTTCTTGTGTGTCTCTCTTCCCCAGGTACCTGCGCATGCCGTTTGCTGGTTGCATTGTTGTGGCACTGCTATTCCTCATGGACATGGCATCGTGGGCTGACTCAGCGTTACAGGCACGGACACGTTTGGAAGTCTCCATGGGGTAAGGGATGCATCTGGGGTGTATTGGGTGTGGCAGTTGTTCACGATGTGTGCACACTGCCCCGGTCGGGGTTTGGGTCCTCTGCAGACATGTGGCATCCCCATGGGACACGACATGCAGCTGGGTACACCTGAATAGATGGGCTGCCTGGTTGTCAGTCATCAGTGATGGGATGGTGGATTGTGATGAAGGCATCAATGTGTGTGACACTGCCCTCGGACACATCCGGTTAACATTGTCTTGACATGGCGTGGGACTTCCACATCAGCGGATGTATGGTGTATGGCAGGCTCTCCGTGAGCAGCTGTGGGTATTTAGCTATTATCCGACACTTGTGTGCCAGTTCCATGGCTATCACGCATTTGTGCTGCAGAAGGGGGGTGCCAGTGTTGGAGCCACATGGTACTCCACATGATGTGTTCATGTGTACTTCAAGTTGCCTCTGCAATCCCAAACACATGACTATTAAAGGTGTCCCTATGCCTCCAAGGTGCCTCTTCTCAGTCAATGCTGGTGTGTTGGCACGGTGCATCCTGCATGTCTGGCATGGTATTCCCTGATTGTGGCTATGTGTCAATGTGTCGAGTGGCAAGATGCAAGCTGTGTGTGTGTGCTGAGACTGTGTAATGGGCATGATGTCCATGACTGTGTGGGTATTGTGACATGTGCCATCCCCATGCATCCAACGTTATCCATGACCCCATTCTCTGCATCCACCGGACTGAAGCTTGCAGGACATGGTTCTGCCACCTGTCTACACGTACCTGGGTGCCCCCCAGGACACGGGCCAGGATCCCTGACCTCTGCGCATGACTGTTGCTGTACTCAATGTGTCTGTCAGCACGGTTGTTCGGCCACCCCCTCAGCTGGTTCTGACCATCACGGGTGTGTATGGTGCTCCATGTCTGTCTTGCCTAGAAAACTGTGACCCATGTGTCCTGTGCCAGACTCAGGCCCCAGGGTGTGGATGGTTGAAGTGAACAGATGACTCAGGCATGTTTAGACTGTACAAGACACATGTTAGGTAATAATGCTACCAGCAGGCATCTACTCTTAATAGTGTGATTTATTATTGGGGGGGGGGGGCCAAGTGAGGGCCTTTCCGGGATTAGGGAATCCAAAGTTCAGTAGGGGAGTTGGTGTCCTTGCCATTGGAAATCCTCAGAGTCCATGCCACAGTCTTTGTCAACATTGGTCAGCCAGTGACCAGCAGGGCCATGTGGCAGAGAATGTCTCTTGATGCTGTGATGCTGTTGCTCCAGTGGGCCAGGTGCCAGGCCAGGTGTCCTGGGAGATGGTGATGTAGCAGCCACCCTCACGGTCCTTTCCGTGGACGACCCGGCTTCCTGCGGGGAACCTCAGCAGCAGGCCGTGACGACGTCTGGGATGCTCCGTCGGATGTTTCCTCCTCCTCCTCATGATCCCTCCCTGTGGGTGGTGATGTTCTCCGCCTTCTGGCACAGGGAGGGTCGGCCATGGTGTCGGCCATCCGACGGAGTTCAGCGTGAATCCCCTGGGACGCCGTCACTTGCTCAGCCTGTCTGTCCTCCATCCTCCGTTGGTGTAGCTGTAGACAGGCTATTAGCTCCGCATGTTGCTGGGCCTGCTGGACCTTGATCCCCTCGAGGACGGACACAACCTGGGCCATGCCCGTGGTGTCCTGCCGGTATGAGTCCAGGATGTTACGGACATGGGAAAATACCGGATCCCCAGCCAACTGGTCAGGCTCGCGCCTCCGCCGCTCTCCACTCCCACCACCCCTGCCCACTTGCGTCTGGCCTGCACTTGTGGGCACATGGGGTCTCCGGGACCCCTGAGGGGTGGCATTGGCGTTGTCGCCTGCCTCCTCCTGGGTGCCCGGGACACCGTGTCCCTCCTGGCGAGCCTGGCTGCATTGTGGTGTTGGGGCAGGGATCCTGGGTGTCTCCTGGGATGTGGCAGGAGTGGGGGTGGTGGTTGGCACGGTTGTACCTGACGCAGGTGCTGCAGGTGGTTGGACACCAGAGGGGCCAGGTCGGTCGGGGTCGTCCGCAGAGTGGTGAGAGTGGTCGCTGCCGGTGGGATCGGTCTCCTGCAGATCCGGGTCCTGTGAGTGTTCCCCCCCAGTGTTGGGGGGTGCAGCACGACGTTGACCTGTGTGTGAGAGAGACAATGTTACTTTTGATCCATGCAACATCCATGTTGCATCCGTTACAAAGTTGGCACATTTCCTCTTGGAATTAGGATCTGTCTTGCATTCCACTCACAGTGCACTTGTGCATGTGTGTGTCCCTTGGGCACCAATTTGGCCCCTTTAACTATGTGTGGCACAGTCTTACTTGCTGCGTCAAGTGTGACTGCAGTCAGCAGTGGAGTGTGCATGTGTGGCGAGCCATGCACTTGCGCCTTCCTTGTAGCACTGTACATGTGCACATGGAGTGGATCCACACACTCATATGATGCAGGTGGCTGTCCTTGTGCTCGTGTACAGGTTGTAACATGGCCCTGCGTTTTGCCATGATGAAGAGGGGGGGTTCTGGCACTGGGCACCCTTGTCTACATGCACGCAGTCCACCTGCTGACGAGCAGACATTCCCACACACCAAAGGACTGATTTGCTCTCCCTGTGTCTCCCTCCTTCTCTGTCCCCCTCTCCCTCCCTCTCTGTCCCCCTCTCCCTCCCTCTGTGTCCCCCTCTCCCTCCCTCTGTGTCCCCCTCTCCCTCCCTCTGTGTGTCAGCCTCCTCCCTCTGTCCATCTTCCTGTGTCTCCCTCCCTCTCTGTCCCCCTCTCCCTCCCTCTGTGTCCCCCTCTCCCTCCCTCTGTGTCCCCCTCTCCCTCCCTCTGTGTCCCCCTCTCCCTCCCTCTGTGTCCCCCTCTCCCTCCCTCTGTGTGTCAGCCTCCTCCCTCTGTCCATCTTCCTGTGTCTCCCTCCCTCTGTGTCCCCCTCTCCCTCCCTCTGTGTGTCAGCCTCCTCCCTCTGTCCATCTTCCTGTGTCTCCCTCCCTCTCTGTCCCCCTCTCCCTCCCTCTCTGTCCCCCTCTCCCTCCCTCTCTGTCCCCCTCTCCCTCCCTCTGTGTGTCAGCCTCCTCCCTCTGTCCATCTTCCTGTGTCTCCCTCCCTCTCAGTCCCCCTCTCCCTCCCTCTGTGTCCCCCTCTCCCTCCCTCCGTGTGTCACCCTCTGTCACCTTGGCCCAGCTTCCTGGGCACACACTGTTAGCAGATCTTTGAGTGGCCCTTGGCCTGTTGATGTGAGTTTGTTTCTGATCTCCAGGCACCCATTTTGTCTGCTGTGTGTCTGTGCGCTGCTGCTGTGGTGGTGTGTGCTGCCACTCTTTCACACTGTTGGCTGTTCATTAGCTGCTGGCATGTGCAAAACAGTGCCTTCACCCCCATGTGTTGATGCAAGGCATCCGCCATTTGCTGGCAAGTCATTCCTGTGTTGGGACACAGTGTTTGTCTGGCTGTGACCTAGGCCATATGGGCAGAGGGCATTGTTGTCTGCTTTGGAGTCGCACTATGTGATTCTTGGTGCCCACACTCCCGCCATCCGGGTTACCGTGTCATGTGTTGTTGTCTTCTGTGGCCTGTGACTTGACATTGTCCAGCTGGGTGCATGGGGCATGGTGGCAGCAGTGGCATGTGCCTGCTCATGGAGTGTGGTTGAGTAATGCGATGGCTTGTGGTGGTTGCGTGCCTGTTAGTAATTTTGTTTGTGGTTGCAGTTCCCCCCATGTGAGGTGCGTTGTTTGTGTACTCACCCGGGTCTCGGAGTCCTTCTACTCCTTCAACTGCCTCCACCGGCAGTATGGCCATCACCCTCTCCTCCCAGGGATGGTACTGTACGGGTCTGCGGGAGGGCCCTCCTCCGGTGGCGTTGGCCTGGTCGTGTTCCTCCTGTCTCTTGGCTCTGACCCTCCTCCGCAGATCGTACCACCTTTTCTGGCAATCCTGCTTGGTCCTCCTGGTGTCCGCAACAGCATTCACAGCATCGACGATGGTCTGCCACATGGCTGTTTTGGCTGCCTGGCTGGTGCTTCTGACCAATGTTCCAAAGATCTGTGGCTCGACTCTGAGGATTTGATCAACAAGGACCTCCAACTCTCGGTGACTGAACTTTGGATTCTTGGTAGTGGGCATGGTGAGGGGTGTGGGTGGGGATGGTGTGGGTGTGGGGGTGTGTGGATGTTGGGGGGGGGTGTGGATGGTTGTGTGTGTGTGTGAATGTGATGAGAGGGTGTTTGTGAGGGTGGTCGTGTGAAGGTGTGCAAGTGTAAGATGTGGTGTCGCTTGTAGTCTGGTTCTGTGGTGTCTGGCAGCAGTGGGTCTGTTGCAAAGGCTCATGGTTTGTGTGTGTGGGCCCTTTTTATTGGTCCATGGGTGGGTGTGGCAGTGTTTGAATTTTGGGTGGGTGTGTTATAAGGAGTGGTGGTGTATTGGGCCTCTGTTTGTTTTTGACAGTTGCAGGTCAGTGATTGTGTTATTTTAGTGGTTGTTGGCCATGTTTAGTGGCTGTGTGCCTTTCGAATGGTGTATTGTTGAGTTTTTTTGTTTTGTCCTTGTTGTGTACGTGCGTTTTGAGCGTGTGTACGGTGTGTACATGGGCCATTTGGTTGTACGATTTGGTCCTTGTGTGTGGCTTTGCACGACTCGTACATGCGGTTGTGATGTTGGGGCATGGGGTGCGCTCCGTACTTAGGAGGTTGTGTTGGGGGTGCGCCAGGAACGTACTGGGGTGGGGGTACGACTGGAACGTACTGGGGTGTACATGGACGGTGGTACGACACGTACAGGGGTGGGGGGGTGTACATTGACGGTGGTACGACACGTACTGGGGTGGGGGTACGACTGGAACGTACTGGGGTGTACATGGACGGTGGTACGACACGTACAGGGGTGGGGGGGTGTACATTGACGGTGGTACGACACGTACTGGGGTGGGGGTACGACTGGAACGTACTGGGGTGTACATGGACGGTGGTACGACACGTACAGGGGTGGGGGGGTGTACATTGACGGTGGTACGACACGTACTGGGGTGGGGGTACGACTGGAACGTACTGGGGTGTACATGGACGGTGGTACGACACGTACAGGGGTGGGGGGGTGTACATTGACGGTGGTACGACACGTACAGGGGTGGGGGGGTGTACATTGACGGTGGTACGACACGTACAGGGGTGGGGGGGTGTACATTGACGGTGGTACGACACGTACTGGGGTGGGGGTACGACTGGAACGTACTGGGGTGTACATGGACGGTGGTACGACACGTACAGGGGTGGGGGGGTGTACATTGACGGTGGTACGACACGTACTGGGGTGGGGGTACGACTGGAACGTACTGGGGTGTACATGGACGGTGGTACGACACGTACAGGGGTGGGGGGGTGTACATTGACGGTGGTACGACACGTACTGGGGTGGGGGTACGACTGGAACGTACTGGGGTGTACATGGACGGTGGTACGACACGTACAGGGGTGGGGGGGTGTAAATTGACGGTGGTACGACACGTACAGGGGTGGGGGGGTGTACATGGACGGTGGTACGACACGTACAGGGGTGGGGGGGTGTACATTGACGGTGGTACGACACGTACTGGGGTGGGGGTAGGACTGGAACGTACTGGGGTGTACATGGACGGTGGTACGACACGTACAGGGGTGGGGGGGTGTACATTGACGGTGGTACGACACGTACTGGGGTGGGGGTACGACTGGAACGTACTGGGGTGTACATGGACGGTGGTACGACACGTACAGGGGTGGGGGGGTGTACATTGACGGTGGTACGACACGTACAGGGGTGGGGGGGTTTACATTGACGGTGGTACGACACGTACAGGGGTGGGGGGGTGTACATTGACGGTGGTACGACACGTACAGGGGTGGGGGGGTGTACATTGACGGTGGTACGACACGTACTGGGGTGGGGGGGTGTACATTGACGGTGGTACGACACGTACTGGGGTGGGGGTACGACTGGAACGTACTGGGGTGTACATGGACGGTGGTACGACACGTACAGGGGTGGGGGGGTGTACATTGACGGTGGTACGACACGTACAGGGGTGGGGGGGTTTACATTGACGGTGGTACGACACGTACAGGGGTGGGGGGGTGTACATTGACGGTGGTACGACACGTACAGGGGTGGGGGGGTGTACATTGACGGTGGTACGACACGTACTGGGGTGGGGGGGTGTACATTGACGGTGGTACGACACGTACTGGGGTGGGGGTACGACTGGAACGTACTGGGGTGTACATGGACGGTGGTACGACACGTACAGGGGTGGGGGGGTGTACATTGACGGTGGTACGACACGTACAGGGGTGGGGGGGTGTACATAGACGGTGGTACGACACGTACAGGGGTGGGGGGGTGTACATTGACGGTGGTACGACACGTACAGGGGTGGGGGGGTGTACATTGACGGTGGTACGACACGTACTGGGGTGGGGGTACGACTGGAACGTACTGGGGTGTAGGTAGACGGGGCTGTGACACGTACTGGGGTGGGGGTGTGGCTCGAACGTACTGGGGTGTAGGTACACGGGGGGTACGACACGTACTGGGGTGGGGGTGCAACTGGAACGTACTGGGGTGTACATAGACGGTGGTACGACACGTACAGGGGTGGGGGGGTTTACATTGACGGTGGTACGACACGTACTGGGGTGGGGGTACGACTGGAACGTACTGGGGTGTACATAGACGGGTGGGGGTATACATATACGGGGGGTACGTGTCGGACGTACGGGGGCTGGGGGGAGTGTTGGGCGCGTATGCGGGCACATGTCTCCATGGTTGCTATTGGTGTTCGGTGCGGACAGTGTTTTTTCCATACGGTTGTAGGCTCGGACGCACGGGATGGATCGTGATTCCTCGGTCGGACTTGGATTTTTACGTTTGTAAGGTAAATCGTCCGAGGACGTGTCGGACACGTTTTCCGACCCGAGGACGTGTGGGGAATGATTCCCGGTGCGGGTCGTATGGACTTTTTACCATGCGAATCGTGATTGCCAGTTCGTACGGCATTTGTACGATTCGTACGGTAAAAAGACCCGATACGAGTCGCACGGGGGAATTTTTTGCCGGATCGTGATCGGCACCTA
Organism: Triturus cristatus; assembly: GCF_964204655.1. Lineage (NCBI taxonomy): Eukaryota > Metazoa > Chordata > Amphibia > Caudata > Salamandridae > Triturus > Triturus cristatus. Next base: position 469,957,124 of record NC_140589.1, read on the forward strand.
GGGTGCCGATCACGATCCGGCAAAAACCGGGTACGAACCGTCGGACGGAGCATATTCTCCGTCCGACGCGTACCCGGTCGTCAAAATATACAAACATGGAATTACGATTCGCACGGGTACACCATTACCGTACGAATCGTAAAAAAGACCGACCGAACAAAAAACACCTACCAATGCGATCCGGGAAAGCGCCGACCTGACGTCGGGACGCACGCAGCCAGCCATTCACGACCCAGGAATCACGATTCGCACCGACGTCACCCCGCACGGTGAATATTTTGCGGCAGCCAAAAACTGCCGGGAAATCAGGACGACGCGAACAAGGACCACCAGTACGCGACGGACAGACGGCGACGCGAACAAGGAGGACCAGTACGTGACGGACACACAGGACGACGCCACCAAGGAGGACCCGTACGCGACAGGACGACGCGATCAAGGAGGACCCGTACGCGACAGGACGACGCGAGCAAGGAGTACCAGTACGCGACGGACAGACATGGACCCGAACCTACGAGTCATCCCTGCCCTCATAGCAGTACACCTCCTCTACAGGTTACGACGCAGACGCCGCAGAAGGTCAGAATAACTAAGGGAGGGGGGAAAGTGGGGTGGGGTGGGGGTGGCACGACCAGGGCAGGCCACAAAACAACCACATGAGTGACACACTACACATGGCCTGGACATACCTGACTCCCATGCCCTGGTCACCACGAGGGGGTGGGGGCGTGTCCTGATAAGCCAGCGACCGCCACAACGGAAGTCCGTCACCACGCGAACCGGCAACACAACCAGACAGGTACGTCCCGTACCCACGCCTGAAGAGCGTGGGTACGAGTCGGACCACGCCCACACACGTCACCCCAACAATGGCGGGACGGATCGCACCCACGTGGCAAAGGCCTGGGTACGGGCCGCACAAACATCACATAGCATGGGGACGGATATGTACGGACCCTACCCCCACCCCGTATGCAAGGAGCGTACCCCCCAGCCCAACAGTGCAAGTACGACCCGTACCCCCACCCGCGGACGTACGGAGCGTACCCCCAGCCCAACAGTGTAAGTACGACCCGTACCCCCACCCGCGGACGCACGGAGCGTACCCCCAGCCCAACAGTGTAAGTACGACCCGTACCCCCACCCGCGGACGTACGGAGCGTACCCCCAGCCCAACAGTGTAAGTACGACCCGTACCCCCACCCGCGGACGCACGGAGCGTACCCCCAGCCCAACAGTGTAAGTACGACCCGTACCCCCACCCGCGGACGTACGGAGCGTACCCCCAGCCCAACAGTGTAAGTACGACCCGTACCCCCACCCGCGGACGCACGGAGCGTACCCCCAGCCCAACAGTGTAAGTACGACCCGTACCCCCACCCGCGGACGCACGGAGCGTACCCCCAGCCCAACAGTGTAAGTACGACCCGTACCCCCACCCGCGGACGCACGGAGCGTACCCCCAGCCCAACAGTGTAAGTACGACCCGTACCCCCACCCGCGGACGTACGGAGCGTACCCCCAGCCCAACAGTGTAAGTACGACCCGTACCCCCACCCGCGGACGTACGGAGCGTACCCCCAGCCCAACAGTGTAAGTACGACCCGTACCCCCACCCGCGGACGTACGGAGCGTACCCCCAGCCCAACAGTGTAAGTACGACCCGTACCCCCACCCGCGGACGCACGGAGCGTACCCCCAGCCCAACAGTGTAAGTACGACCCGTACCCCCACCCGCGGACGCACGGAGCGTACCCCCAGCCCAACAGTGTAAGTACGACCCGTACCCCCACCCGCAGACGCACGGAGCGTACCCCCAGCCCAACAGTGTAAGTACGACCCGTACCCCCACCCGCGGACGTACGGAGCGTACCCCCAGCCCAACAGTGTAAGTACGACCCGTACCCCCACCCGCGGACGCACGGAGCGTACCCCCAGCCCAACAGTGTAAGTACGACCCGTACCCCCACCCGCGGACGCACGGAGCGTACCCCCAGCCCAACAGTGTAAGTACGACCCGTACCCCCACCCGCGGACGCACGGAGCGTACCCCCAGCCCAACAGTGTAAGTACGACCCGTACCCCCACCCGCGGACGCACGGAGCGTACCCCCAGCCCAACAGTGTAAGTACGACCCGTACCCCCACCCGCGGACGTACGGAGCGTACCCCCAGCCCAACAGTGTAAGTACGACCCGTACCCCCACCCGCGGACGCACGGAGCGTACCCCCAGCCCAACAGTGTAAGTACGACCCGTACCCCCACCCGCGGACGCACGGAGCGTACCCCCAGCCCAACAGTGTAAGTACGACCCGTACCCCCACCCGCGGACGCACGGAGCGTACCCCCAGCCCAACAGTGTAAGTACGACCCGTACCCCCACCCGCGGACGTACGGAGCGTACCCCCACCACACCAGTGTCAGTAGACTCGTACCCTCACCTCTAATGCAGTGTGCGTAACCCCACCGTGTATGTGCCAAGCGCACATATCCAGAAATCGGAGGTGTGTGTGCAGACTCCACCCAGCAGTGCCCTGAGACAGGAGGGGTGGGTGCCCATCACTCCCAGCAGTGCCCAGAGACAGGAGGGGTGGGTGCCCATCACTCCCAGCAGTGCCCAGAGACAGGAGGGGTGTGTGCAGAGTCCTCCCAGCAGTGCCCTGAGACAGGAGGGGTGTGTGCAGAGTCCTCCCAGCAGTGCCCTGAGACAGGAGGGGTGGGTGTGGAGTCCTCCCAGCAGTGCCCTGAGACAGGAGGGGTGGGTGCTGAGTCCTCCCAGCAGTGCCCTGACACAGGAGGGGTGGGTGCTGAGTCCTCCCAGCAGTGCCCTGACACAGGAGGGGTGGGTGCAGAGACCTCCCAGCAGTGCCCTGAGACAGGAGGGGTGGGTGGTGAGTCCTCCCAGCAGTGCCCAGAGACAGGAGGGGTGGGTGCAGAGTCCTCCCAGCAGTGCCCTGACACAGGAGGGGTGGGTGCCTAACACTCCCAGCAGTGCCCTGAGACAGGAGGGGTGTGTGCCTAACACTCCCAGCAGTGCCCTGAGACAGGAGGGGTGGGTGCAGAGTCCTCCCAGCAGTGCCCTGAGACAGGAGGGGTGTGTGCAGAGTCCTCCCAGCAGTGCCCTGAGACAGGAGGGGTGTGTGCAGAGTCCTCCCAGCAGTGCCCTGAGACAGGAGGGGTGTGTGCAGAGTCCTCCCAGCAGTGGCCAGACACAGGAGGGGTGTGTGCAGAGTCCTCCCAGCAGTGTCCACACCCAGGAGGGGTGTAACACATGTGTGTGATGCCACAATTACCCACATCCATACTGCCTACAAGGGAACATGTCCCCATGAACTCATGTCAACTGACTCCACACACAAGTACAGTGATCACCAAGGATGCCACGATTGTTGCAGGTGGAGACATGGCCATGCATGCATGGCCAAAGTAGAAGGGCTCCGTCACACACACAGCTCATGTAGACACAGCTCTGCGCTAAACATTGGGAACACCCTGCAGGGAAGAAACTGGGTACACAGAGGAAGGAATACACCCTGGGACAATTGAACCATGCAGTAACTGCTGACATGACCTAAGGAAGTTAGCCAACACCTTGTGATGGCACACAGATCCTAGGGTGGCCCCAAAGAGCAGAACACTACTACAAATCCCACACACCCAAAGCCTTAAACACCACCCAAAACAATGTAGCAGCCCCACCAACACCAATACCACCATAGCAGGAGTGTGATAATGAAAAAAAAAATAAAGCTTTAATCAGCATGAGCACAATGTCCGTGGATCAACGGCAGTTCAAAGTCAACAAAGGCCATAGGGCAGTCAATTATTCCCAGCTGCATGGGGGACACAGTGGGATGTGTGTCCCCTACCTTGCCTGCACAGTCAAATGCCATCGTCTTCCATACTGGTGAGGGCATCAGGGGGGGGGGAAGCAACAGGCACCGCAGGGACATCAGGGCAAAGGGGCGGCGTTGTGGGTGCAGGGATGGAGGACTCAACCACAGGGGGTGTGTCATGGCCAAAGGCGGAGGCCAGGATGGCACTACACACCTTAGCAAGGTCCTCCAGGGAGTCCCCTGCACCGGAAGTGACCTCAGGCCCCAAGGAGGGGGGGGGTTCAGAGGGATGGGTTGCAGCGCCACCGGGGGAGGGTGGAGACAGGGGGGGAGACTCAACCACCCTGACCGAGGACTTCCTTGACCGCTTGCGTGGTGGCGTAACTGTGGGGCTCAGGGACAGAGCGGCCATGAAGGAGTCCTTGGGGGAGATGTGGCCAGGAGAGCTGAGGGGAGGGGATTTGGAGGGAGTGGATTGTGTGGAATGCGGACTCCCACTCTGGCTGCATGTCACACGTTTGCCCCCCGACCCAGTGGGTGTGCCTATCTCACCCTGTGTGTGCGTGTCAGGAGGAGTGCGGTGGACCTTCCCTGCTGGTGTGGTGCCTGTGTCTGTTGTGGTGGGTGCATGCCGACGTCTGGGTGTACGTGGGACAGGCATGGAAGTGGGAAGTGTGGATGGGGCAGGGGTAGGTGGGGGGAGGTCGCGCTGCAGGAGACCCACTGCTGCAGTCAGTGTGGAGTCTAGGGACCTCAGCAAGTTGCGTTGGTCAGCCTGCAAAGAATGAATGCCCTCCAAGAATGCCTCGATGTTGCTGAGGGTTTTCCCGTGGGAATGGAGGACATTCAGGATCGCAGCCTGACCAACCTGCATTTGCCGCTGGATGTCCATAGACTCAGCATTGGCGGCAGCAGTGGAGACAGGGGCAGGGGGTGCGGTGCCTGGCAGGAAGGAGACATGCGGTGACCGGGCACGCTGGGAAGGGACACGAGCAAGTGGGAGGCGGTTGGTGGGAACTGAGGGGGCGGTGGCAGGTGTTGTTCCACTGTCAGCTGCTGGTGCAGCCTCCGCCAACCCTGAGACATCCTCCTCGGACCTGTCAGCTTCGTAGTCTGATGTGCCAGTCGACAGGTCCTCGGCCACACTATCCTCCGCCTCTGTCCCACTCGATGTGCCAGCCCCGATGTCACGGCTGCCACTGGTGCTCGGTCCCTCCGCCTGGTCCGTGTCCATGTCTCCCTCTGTGTCCCCCGACGATGCTGTGGGCAGGGTGGAGAGACAGAAATTAATCAGACACCTGTACACATCTGTCACATGAGTCCAATCTACATAGTCAACATTGCATAGCCTGAAGAGGCAGATCCCTAACATCTGCAAAACAAGGTACCGATGTAGGGCATGATACACACTTGTTTGAGCCACCATGCCACTGAAATACCATGGAGAGCATGAGACAATAGCTGATGACAGGAAACGGAGTCTGACATAGCACCCAGGCCCTGGGGACAATCCTGCACTGCCTCTGCACCACACAGCGTTTGTGAAAATACCTATGACCAGGGACAATATCCATGAACTTGAGACACATGCTGCATAGGTAATGCTGCTAACATGCCCAACATAACTCGGTCACTGCACCTTGCGTGTGTGTCCAGTAACATCACACACTGTCCAGACCCAGCAATTAGGAATCAGGATTTGACACATAGGCATTGCCCGCCCCAAGTAACCCCCACACGATGCTAATTGCTGAGACACAGGTGGCACCAACATCTCATAGTCTGGGTGATAAACACAGTGGCAGGCAAAAGGCAAGATTGGACGCAAATTAGCAAAGGTGCGCCTGTACAAATAATGAGGTACCAGTGCCCATCCTCAGATGAGTATAACAAGACACACAGGCACTGGCAACTGTGAGTATGAAGAGGGACAATCAGGTCAGGCTGCACAGTGGACACCTGTACATAATAGCACGTCTATATACATGGTGACAGGGGACAATGGCACAGAGCACAACCTACGCTGTAGACAGTGAGAGTGTCCACGTTGATGATGACACAAACAACACTGAGGATAAGGTGCCCCAGGGGACAGTATTGGGCACGCAACTACATGCTACTGAATGGCTGAATGGGAATGACTGCTACACACGTCACCATCCCTGCACTATGCGTAGCGCACACTCATGCACATCATGTCACAGGCCACTACATAGGACATGCGCGCTGTAAGGCATGACACATGAGAGACCAACTCCCATGTCTGGAGCCAGCATCAGTGCCAACTGACATGGAACCCACATGCAGTGAACTTGACAGTTCACAGGCAAGGTCCCACAACCTGTTACCCACCACTACCACCCATGATGCTACAGTCATTGTTCTCGTGGACAAAGCGCCAGCCTACATTACCTTGTGAAGGAGTGACTACACACAGACCAGGGAACACATTGCAAGGAGGGGAAGGGTGGCAGGGGCGCAGCGCCACACTTGGGCAAACTGGATGGGCACAGCACCTTTAAACCCTGCCAGTGAATTAATGCCACTGTGCCCTTACAAATGCCGGTGACACACAACAAACGCACATGTACCTACCCCCTTCCGCCTGCTGCATCGCCTGTAAGCGCCTCTCCAGGTCTGGAAAGACCACCGGCAGCACACGCCTGTGGAGGTGGGTCAGACGGCGGCGGCCGCGGTTCTTGTGGCTCTCAGGTGAGTCCCCCAGCAGGAGCCGTGCAATCCTCCGCGTCCAGCACCGGATATCCTGCCAGCGTTTCCTCACCTGGGACAGGCTCCGCCTCCGACCATCCACACGCCTCACGGCACTGACGGCGGTCAGCCAGATCTGCTCCTTGGCAGAGGCGCCTACCTGTGAGGAAGTACAAGTGACACCACATCAATACACCAGCCACATGTCACAGAGAGACATATGTGAACATAATAGCTGGTTACTACATGGCATGTAATGCAGCCAACGCATTGCACCTCTGTCATAGGGACATCATCCTCTGGTGAGGGAAAAGGCAGTACGTGCCATAGTGGGTACTCAGGTGGAATGATGGCAATGTCACAATCAATGATCAAGGCTCACACTGTGCATCACACCCACCCCTCCTGTCTCAGGGCACTGCTGGGAGGACTCCACACCCACCCCTCCTGTCTCAGGGCACTGCTGTTAGTGATAGGTCCCCACCCCTCCTGTCTCAGGGCACTGCTGGGAGGACTCCACAGCCACCCCTCCTGTCTCAGGGCACTGCTGTTAGTGATAGGTCCCCACCCCTCCTGTCTCAGGGCACTGCTGGGTGGACTCCACACCCACCCCTCCTGTCTCAGGGCACTGCTGTTAGTGATAGGTCCCCACCCCTCCTGTCTCAGGGCACTGCTGGGAGACATCAGGCACCCCCCCCCTGGTACCCCCCCGACAGTACATGGCATGTGTGTCACACCGGGTCACAATGCCTGAAGACACAGTCACAACATAGGGACAGTCTGTGGCAGTGGCCTATGCACTCACCTGATACCCTGGTCGCCCATACAGCATGGGGTACTGTGGGAGGATCACATCCAGCAGAGCCATGTTCTCCTCCAGGGTGAATGGCTGTGTCCTCTCCACAGCCCTTGACATGTTTCCAGGGAATCAGTAGCAGCAGCTTGGTCGACAAATGCAAAGATGTGCAGGCAAGTAATCCCTCATGGGACCTGGCTGCCTTATATGTGGCCTTCTGCCCAGTCTCATGCACAGGAGTACAGAGTGATTGGTCACTCACATTTGCATCCTATGTTTCCACCAATCCCTTCAAACCTAGCAGTCTGTGGGTTCTCTATCGGTTTCATTCTCCTGCATGATGTCAGCCCCACAAACACATTGCAACAAAGTAGAAGAATTCCAACTGACTTCTGCTGTGCACCTTCCAGAACAAAATCGAAATTTGAACCTGGTCGCCATGACAACCAGCATGCATGTAGGCCTTAATACTTGTCCCCTATGTAATTAGGAGAATCACACACAGGTACGGTGCGTTTCCGGGCCCTAGGGCACCCCAAAAGCATGGCAACGGCCCGTACATGCATGCCTACGTTCAAAATCACTATGGGTCTGCACGCGTATGCGTACACGTAGTGGTACGGACCGTACACACGCATGTACGCTCACTATCACTATGGGTCTGCACGCGTATGCGTACACGTAGTGGTACGGACCGTACACACGCATGTACGCTCACTATCACTATGGGTCTGCACGCGTATGCGTACACGTAGTGGTACGGACCGTACACACGCATGTACGCTCACTATCACTATGGGTCTGCACGCGTATGCGTACACGTAGTGGTACGGACCGTACAAATGCCTGTACGCTCACTATCACTATGGGTCTGTGTACCCGTAGTGATAGTGAGCGTACATGCGAGTGTACGGTCCGTACCACTACGTGTACGCATACGCGTGCAGAACCATAGTGATAGTGAGCGTACAGGCATTTGTACGGTCCGTACCACAACGAGTACGCATACGCGTGCAGAACCATAGTGATAGTGAGCGTACAGGCATTTGTACGGTCCGTACCACAACGAGTACGCATACGCGTGCAGAACCATAGTGATAGTGAGCGTACAGGCATTTGTACGGTCCGTACCACAACGAGTACGCATACGCGTGCAGACCCATAGTGAGAGGGCCGTACACTCGCATGTACGCTCACTATCACTATGGGTCTGCACGCGTATGCGTACTCGTTGTGGTACGGACCGTACAAATGCCTGTACACTCGCCATCACGATGGGTACACATACGGCAGCACTCCCACAGTGATTGGGGAACATACACAGGCCCTCTTAGCAGCAGTACGCCGGTTTGTACACATCACTGTGGTGATAGTCGACACACAGGTAGGAATAGGGCGGACATACTTGTCCATGGATGGACATACTTGTCCAGGAATGGACATCTAGGCATCGTCTGTGCATTACTACATGTGTGGGGCACAGGTGTGACAGGCTGTGATGTGGAACATGCCTCCTGAGTGGAGAAGGCACCAGATGTATGATGAGATGTGTACAGGTGTACTGTGTGAGGGTGCAATGTGTGCCAGGCATGCCCTTGACTCCTTTGACATGTGTGCATGTCGTACTGCGCACTTGGGGTGAGCGTCACTGGCATGGCACGGACACCAACACACGGAAGTGTCCCATGATGGCCGGTACAGGGGTCATGAAACCTGACTTGTCACTACCCACAGTGCACAATGTGACTATGTCATTTATGTGTCCGGGATTTACATCAGGTTGATGTTGTAGCACCCTCAAAAGCTGCAGCCGTTGCAGCAACCAACATGTGTCTGTGTGTAGATTATCATTGCACACTGTTCCGCACACCATGCCACATGTGGTATCTGATGTGAGGTGCACATGTATGCATGGGACACGGAGTAGCGTGACAAGGCCATGTCAGCAAACTCACAAGGAATGTGTGGTGAGTCATGACATGTGCACCTTCATGGCAAGGTGTGTGGGCTGGACTAGTGTAATGTCATGTGACCTGTGGCTCCAGTGTTCCGCTACCAGTCTCTGCAATCGGCATCCTACTTCTGCTGATGTGTGGGTGTATGTCACTTCTGTCTTGCGTCGGGCTGTTCACTTGCACTGGGACACAGCTATTCCCATGGCGTGGCATGGGGAGGTTCTCAATCACCGTGTGTGGCTGGGTCTTGGAAGGAGTGTCACCTTGCATCCATACGTGTCCTGGGCATGTAGCACATGCCTGACTCCCTATGTGGCATGTGTGTATTGGCAGATTTACATGTGCTCAGTAGACATGAGTTGTTCTCGTAGTGCACTCACTCTTCCTTGTCACTTCCAAATTACTGCAGAGCGCCTCCTGTTGCCCGAAGAATTCCAGACTTGGCCACCATGCAGGAGAATGACAGCATCCGGCTCTACCGCTTCACCCAACCGTTGATTCTGGAGCTGACGGCGAGACTGGCACCACACCTGCAACCGCAGCACAGGTATCCTACGGCACTGACACCCCAGCTGAAGGTAATGGCTGCCCTACATTTCCTTGCCACGGGTACCTTCCAATATACCATAGCTCATGTTGGTGGCATGTCCCAGAGCATGTTCAGCGGTGTGCTGCATGATTTCTTGGAGGCCATGTTGATTCACCTGGATGACTTCATCAAGTTCCCAACCCCTGAACAGATGACTGAGGTCAAGCGTGGATTCTATGCCCTGGGAGGGATGCCCCATGTCATTGGGTCCATAGATGGGACACATGTAGGTTTGGTACCACCACACGCACGGGAGGTGGCGTACCGCAATCGGAAGCACTACCACTCCATCAATGCCCTTGTGGTGTGTCTGTCCAACATGGTGATTTCACATGTCTGTGCTCGTTTTCCAGGATCAGCACACGATGCCTACATCATGAGGCGTAGCGGGATGCCTGATATGATGATGCAGCTGCGCAACGAACGTGCATGTGTTGTTGGTGGGTACAGTCTGTCTGTCCTGTATTCTGTTTGGCCGAGCAGCACTACCGCTTCGCCTGTTCTAACGATATCCATGTGCTTTCCATTTAGGGGACGCTGGCTATCCCAACATGCCTTGGCTGCTGACACCTCTCCGCAACCCCATCACGCCGGCCCAGCTCCGCTACAACACCGCCCATGGCCGGACAAGGCGAGTGATAGAGAGGACGTTTGGCATGCTGAAGAGCCGATTCCGGTGCCTCCACAAGACCGGCGGCGCACTCCCATATGCCCCGGCGAAGGTCTGCAAGATCTTCATGGTCTGCTGCATGCTGCACAACATGGCAGTTGAAAGAGCTGTGCCCCTCATCCTGGATCAAGATGACGAGGACCATCCACCCGTGGAGGACGAAGGGCTTGGCAATGGGGCTAGTGATGTGGAGGATGTGGAGCCGCAAGAGGACATCCGGACTCGGCTCATACGCGACTTCTTTGCTTAGTGGTGAGTACCAGGGTCTGAGTGTGCACGCATTGGTCCCCGTGTGGCATGCGTTGTGATGTGTGTCTCCACCTGCATGTATGGCACGTGGGTCAGAGGTGTGTGTGGGTGTGTCACTGGAGTGATGGTGGCAGTGATGGTAGTATTTCCCCAGACATAATTGTGACATAGCATGTTGTCATACATACATGTGTCGAGTACATGCACATGCAAGTGGCTGTGCTTCTTGTGGCTGAGTTCTTGTGTGTCTCTCTTCCCCAGGTACCTGCGCATGCCGTTTGCTGGTTGCATTGTTGTGGCACTGCTATTCCTCATGGACATGGCATCGTGGGCTGACTCAGCGTTACAGGCACGGACACGTTTGGAAGTCTCCATGGGGTAAGGGATGCATCTGGGGTGTATTGGGTGTGGCAGTTGTTCACGATGTGTGCACACTGCCCCGGTCGGGGTTTGGGTCCTCTGCAGACATGTGGCATCCCCATGGGACACGACATGCAGCTGGGTACACCTGAATAGATGGGCTGCCTGGTTGTCAGTCATCAGTGATGGGATGGTGGATTGTGATGAAGGCATCAATGTGTGTGACACTGCCCTCGGACACATCCGGTTAACATTGTCTTGACATGGCGTGGGACTTCCACATCAGCGGATGTATGGTGTATGGCAGGCTCTCCGTGAGCAGCTGTGGGTATTTAGCTATTATCCGACACTTGTGTGCCAGTTCCATGGCTATCACGCATTTGTGCTGCAGAAGGGGGGTGCCAGTGTTGGAGCCACATGGTACTCCACATGATGTGTTCATGTGTACTTCAAGTTGCCTCTGCAATCCCAAACACATGACTATTAAAGGTGTCCCTATGCCTCCAAGGTGCCTCTTCTCAGTCAATGCTGGTGTGTTGGCACGGTGCATCCTGCATGTCTGGCATGGTATTCCCTGATTGTGGCTATGTGTCAATGTGTCGAGTGGCAAGATGCAAGCTGTGTGTGTGTGCTGAGACTGTGTAATGGGCATGATGTCCATGACTGTGTGGGTATTGTGACATGTGCCATCCCCATGCATCCAACGTTATCCATGACCCCATTCTCTGCATCCACCGGACTGAAGCTTGCAGGACATGGTTCTGCCACCTGTCTACACGTACCTGGGTGCCCCCCAGGACACGGGCCAGGATCCCTGACCTCTGCGCATGACTGTTGCTGTACTCAATGTGTCTGTCAGCACGGTTGTTCGGCCACCCCCTCAGCTGGTTCTGACCATCACGGGTGTGTATGGTGCTCCATGTCTGTCTTGCCTAGAAAACTGTGACCCATGTGTCCTGTGCCAGACTCAGGCCCCAGGGTGTGGATGGTTGAAGTGAACAGATGACTCAGGCATGTTTAGACTGTACAAGACACATGTTAGGTAATAATGCTACCAGCAGGCATCTACTCTTAATAGTGTGATTTATTATTGGGGGGGGGGGGCCAAGTGAGGGCCTTTCCGGGATTAGGGAATCCAAAGTTCAGTAGGGGAGTTGGTGTCCTTGCCATTGGAAATCCTCAGAGTCCATGCCACAGTCTTTGTCAACATTGGTCAGCCAGTGACCAGCAGGGCCATGTGGCAGAGAATGTCTCTTGATGCTGTGATGCTGTTGCTCCAGTGGGCCAGGTGCCAGGCCAGGTGTCCTGGGAGATGGTGATGTAGCAGCCACCCTCACGGTCCTTTCCGTGGACGACCCGGCTTCCTGCGGGGAACCTCAGCAGCAGGCCGTGACGACGTCTGGGATGCTCCGTCGGATGTTTCCTCCTCCTCCTCATGATCCCTCCCTGTGGGTGGTGATGTTCTCCGCCTTCTGGCACAGGGAGGGTCGGCCATGGTGTCGGCCATCCGACGGAGTTCAGCGTGAATCCCCTGGGACGCCGTCACTTGCTCAGCCTGTCTGTCCTCCATCCTCCGTTGGTGTAGCTGTAGACAGGCTATTAGCTCCGCATGTTGCTGGGCCTGCTGGACCTTGATCCCCTCGAGGACGGACACAACCTGGGCCATGCCCGTGGTGTCCTGCCGGTATGAGTCCAGGATGTTACGGACATGGGAAAATACCGGATCCCCAGCCAACTGGTCAGGCTCGCGCCTCCGCCGCTCTCCACTCCCACCACCCCTGCCCACTTGCGTCTGGCCTGCACTTGTGGGCACATGGGGTCTCCGGGACCCCTGAGGGGTGGCATTGGCGTTGTCGCCTGCCTCCTCCTGGGTGCCCGGGACACCGTGTCCCTCCTGGCGAGCCTGGCTGCATTGTGGTGTTGGGGCAGGGATCCTGGGTGTCTCCTGGGATGTGGCAGGAGTGGGGGTGGTGGTTGGCACGGTTGTACCTGACGCAGGTGCTGCAGGTGGTTGGACACCAGAGGGGCCAGGTCGGTCGGGGTCGTCCGCAGAGTGGTGAGAGTGGTCGCTGCCGGTGGGATCGGTCTCCTGCAGATCCGGGTCCTGTGAGTGTTCCCCCCCAGTGTTGGGGGGTGCAGCACGACGTTGACCTGTGTGTGAGAGAGACAATGTTACTTTTGATCCATGCAACATCCATGTTGCATCCGTTACAAAGTTGGCACATTTCCTCTTGGAATTAGGATCTGTCTTGCATTCCACTCACAGTGCACTTGTGCATGTGTGTGTCCCTTGGGCACCAATTTGGCCCCTTTAACTATGTGTGGCACAGTCTTACTTGCTGCGTCAAGTGTGACTGCAGTCAGCAGTGGAGTGTGCATGTGTGGCGAGCCATGCACTTGCGCCTTCCTTGTAGCACTGTACATGTGCACATGGAGTGGATCCACACACTCATATGATGCAGGTGGCTGTCCTTGTGCTCGTGTACAGGTTGTAACATGGCCCTGCGTTTTGCCATGATGAAGAGGGGGGGTTCTGGCACTGGGCACCCTTGTCTACATGCACGCAGTCCACCTGCTGACGAGCAGACATTCCCACACACCAAAGGACTGATTTGCTCTCCCTGTGTCTCCCTCCTTCTCTGTCCCCCTCTCCCTCCCTCTCTGTCCCCCTCTCCCTCCCTCTGTGTCCCCCTCTCCCTCCCTCTGTGTCCCCCTCTCCCTCCCTCTGTGTCCCCCTCTCCCTCCCTCTGTGTGTCAGCCTCCTCCCTCTGTCCATCTTCCTGTGTCTCCCTCCCTCTCTGTCCCCCTCTCCCTCCCTCTGTGTCCCCCTCTCCCTCCCTCTGTGTCCCCCTCTCCCTCCCTCTGTGTCCCCCTCTCCCTCCCTCTGTGTCCCCCTCTCCCTCCCTCTGTGTGTCAGCCTCCTCCCTCTGTCCATCTTCCTGTGTCTCCCTCCCTCTGTGTCCCCCTCTCCCTCCCTCTGTGTGTCAGCCTCCTCCCTCTGTCCATCTTCCTGTGTCTCCCTCCCTCTCTGTCCCCCTCTCCCTCCCTCTCTGTCCCCCTCTCCCTCCCTCTCTGTCCCCCTCTCCCTCCCTCTGTGTGTCAGCCTCCTCCCTCTGTCCATCTTCCTGTGTCTCCCTCCCTCTCAGTCCCCCTCTCCCTCCCTCTGTGTCCCCCTCTCCCTCCCTCCGTGTGTCACCCTCTGTCACCTTGGCCCAGCTTCCTGGGCACACACTGTTAGCAGATCTTTGAGTGGCCCTTGGCCTGTTGATGTGAGTTTGTTTCTGATCTCCAGGCACCCATTTTGTCTGCTGTGTGTCTGTGCGCTGCTGCTGTGGTGGTGTGTGCTGCCACTCTTTCACACTGTTGGCTGTTCATTAGCTGCTGGCATGTGCAAAACAGTGCCTTCACCCCCATGTGTTGATGCAAGGCATCCGCCATTTGCTGGCAAGTCATTCCTGTGTTGGGACACAGTGTTTGTCTGGCTGTGACCTAGGCCATATGGGCAGAGGGCATTGTTGTCTGCTTTGGAGTCGCACTATGTGATTCTTGGTGCCCACACTCCCGCCATCCGGGTTACCGTGTCATGTGTTGTTGTCTTCTGTGGCCTGTGACTTGACATTGTCCAGCTGGGTGCATGGGGCATGGTGGCAGCAGTGGCATGTGCCTGCTCATGGAGTGTGGTTGAGTAATGCGATGGCTTGTGGTGGTTGCGTGCCTGTTAGTAATTTTGTTTGTGGTTGCAGTTCCCCCCATGTGAGGTGCGTTGTTTGTGTACTCACCCGGGTCTCGGAGTCCTTCTACTCCTTCAACTGCCTCCACCGGCAGTATGGCCATCACCCTCTCCTCCCAGGGATGGTACTGTACGGGTCTGCGGGAGGGCCCTCCTCCGGTGGCGTTGGCCTGGTCGTGTTCCTCCTGTCTCTTGGCTCTGACCCTCCTCCGCAGATCGTACCACCTGTTCTGGCAATCCTGCTTGGTCCTCCTGGTGTCCGCAACAGCATTCACAGCATCGACGATGGTCTGCCACATGGCTGTTTTGGCTGCCTGGCTGGTGCTTCTGACCAATGTTCCAAAGATCTGTGGCTCGACTCTGAGGATTTGATCAACAAGGACCTCCAACTCTCGGTGACTGAACTTTGGATTCTTGGTAGTGGGCATGGTGAGGGGTGTGGGTGGGGATGGTGTGGGTGTGGGGGTGTGTGGATGTTGGGGGGGGGTGTGGATGGTTGTGTGTGTGTGTGAATGTGATGAGAGGGTGTTTGTGAGGGTGGTCGTGTGAAGGTGTGCAAGTGTAAGATGTGGTGTCGCTTGTAGTCTGGTTCTGTGGTGTCTGGCAGCAGTGGGTCTGTTGCAAAGGCTCATGGTTTGTGTGTGTGGGCCCTTTTTATTGGTCCATGGGTGGGTGTGGCAGTGTTTGAATTTTGGGTGGGTGTGTTATAAGGAGTGGTGGTGTATTGGGCCTCTGTTTGTTTTTGACAGTTGCAGGTCAGTGATTGTGTTATTTTAGTGGTTGTTGGCCATGTTTAGTGGCTGTGTGCCTTTCGAATGGTGTATTGTTGAGTTTTTTTGTTTTGTCCTTGTTGTGTACGTGCGTTTTGAGCGTGTGTACGGTGTGTACATGGGCCATTTGGTTGTACGATTTGGTCCTTGTGTGTGGCTTTGCACGACTCGTACATGCGGTTGTGATGTTGGGGCATGGGGTGCGCTCCGTACTTAGGAGGTTGTGTTGGGGGTGCGCCAGGAACGTACTGGGGTGGGGGTACGACTGGAACGTACTGGGGTGTACATGGACGGTGGTACGACACGTACAGGGGTGGGGGGGTGTACATTGACGGTGGTACGACACGTACTGGGGTGGGGGTACGACTGGAACGTACTGGGGTGTACATGGACGGTGGTACGACACGTACAGGGGTGGGGGGGTGTACATTGACGGTGGTACGACACGTACTGGGGTGGGGGTACGACTGGAACGTACTGGGGTGTACATGGACGGTGGTACGACACGTACAGGGGTGGGGGGGTGTACATTGACGGTGGTACGACACGTACTGGGGTGGGGGTACGACTGGAACGTACTGGGGTGTACATGGACGGTGGTACGACACGTACAGGGGTGGGGGGGTGTACATTGACGGTGGTACGACACGTACAGGGGTGGGGGGGTGTACATTGACGGTGGTACGACACGTACAGGGGTGGGGGGGTGTACATTGACGGTGGTACGACACGTACTGGGGTGGGGGTACGACTGGAACGTACTGGGGTGTACATGGACGGTGGTACGACACGTACAGGGGTGGGGGGGTGTACATTGACGGTGGTACGACACGTACTGGGGTGGGGGTACGACTGGAACGTACTGGGGTGTACATGGACGGTGGTACGACACGTACAGGGGTGGGGGGGTGTACATTGACGGTGGTACGACACGTACTGGGGTGGGGGTACGACTGGAACGTACTGGGGTGTACATGGACGGTGGTACGACACGTACAGGGGTGGGGGGGTGTAAATTGACGGTGGTACGACACGTACAGGGGTGGGGGGGTGTACATGGACGGTGGTACGACACGTACAGGGGTGGGGGGGTGTACATTGACGGTGGTACGACACGTACTGGGGTGGGGGTAGGACTGGAACGTACTGGGGTGTACATGGACGGTGGTACGACACGTACAGGGGTGGGGGGGTGTACATTGACGGTGGTACGACACGTACTGGGGTGGGGGTACGACTGGAACGTACTGGGGTGTACATGGACGGTGGTACGACACGTACAGGGGTGGGGGGGTGTACATTGACGGTGGTACGACACGTACAGGGGTGGGGGGGTTTACATTGACGGTGGTACGACACGTACAGGGGTGGGGGGGTGTACATTGACGGTGGTACGACACGTACAGGGGTGGGGGGGTGTACATTGACGGTGGTACGACACGTACTGGGGTGGGGGGGTGTACATTGACGGTGGTACGACACGTACTGGGGTGGGGGTACGACTGGAACGTACTGGGGTGTACATGGACGGTGGTACGACACGTACAGGGGTGGGGGGGTGTACATTGACGGTGGTACGACACGTACAGGGGTGGGGGGGTTTACATTGACGGTGGTACGACACGTACAGGGGTGGGGGGGTGTACATTGACGGTGGTACGACACGTACAGGGGTGGGGGGGTGTACATTGACGGTGGTACGACACGTACTGGGGTGGGGGGGTGTACATTGACGGTGGTACGACACGTACTGGGGTGGGGGTACGACTGGAACGTACTGGGGTGTACATGGACGGTGGTACGACACGTACAGGGGTGGGGGGGTGTACATTGACGGTGGTACGACACGTACAGGGGTGGGGGGGTGTACATAGACGGTGGTACGACACGTACAGGGGTGGGGGGGTGTACATTGACGGTGGTACGACACGTACAGGGGTGGGGGGGTGTACATTGACGGTGGTACGACACGTACTGGGGTGGGGGTACGACTGGAACGTACTGGGGTGTAGGTAGACGGGGCTGTGACACGTACTGGGGTGGGGGTGTGGCTCGAACGTACTGGGGTGTAGGTACACGGGGGGTACGACACGTACTGGGGTGGGGGTGCAACTGGAACGTACTGGGGTGTACATAGACGGTGGTACGACACGTACAGGGGTGGGGGGGTTTACATTGACGGTGGTACGACACGTACTGGGGTGGGGGTACGACTGGAACGTACTGGGGTGTACATAGACGGGTGGGGGTATACATATACGGGGGGTACGTGTCGGACGTACGGGGGCTGGGGGGAGTGTTGGGCGCGTATGCGGGCACATGTCTCCATGGTTGCTATTGGTGTTCGGTGCGGACAGTGTTTTTTCCATACGGTTGTAGGCTCGGACGCACGGGATGGATCGTGATTCCTCGGTCGGACTTGGATTTTTACGTTTGTAAGGTAAATCGTCCGAGGACGTGTCGGACACGTTTTCCGACCCGAGGACGTGTGGGGAATGATTCCCGGTGCGGGTCGTATGGACTTTTTACCATGCGAATCGTGATTGCCAGTTCGTACGGCATTTGTACGATTCGTACGGTAAAAAGACCCAATACGAGTCGCACGGGGGAATTTTTTGCCGGATCGTGATCGGCACCTAGGGTGCCGATCACGATCCGGCAAAAACCGGGTACGACCGTCGGACGGAGCATATTCTCCGTCCGACGCGTACCCGGTCGTCAAAATATACAAACATGGAATTACGATTCGCACGGGTACACCATTACCGTACGAATCGTAAAAAAGACCGACCGAACAAAAAACACCTACCAATGCGATCCGGGAAAGCGCCGACCTGACGTCGGGACGCACGCAGCCAGCCATTCACGACCCAGGAATCACGATTCGCACCGACGTCACCCCGCACGGTGAATATTTTGCGGCAGCCAAAAACTGCCGGGAAATCAGGACGACGCGAACAAGGACCACCAGTACGCGACGGACAGACGGCGACGCGAACAAGGAGGACCAGTACGTGACGGACACACAGGACGACGCCACCAAGGAGGACCCGTACGCGACAGGACGACGCGATCAAGGAGGACCCGTACGCGACAGGACGACGCGAGCAAGGAGTACCAGTACGCGACGGACAGACATGGACCCGAACCTACGAGTCATCCCTGCCCTCATAGCAGTACACCTCCTCTACAGGTTACGACGCAGACGCCGCAGAAGGTCAGAATAACTAAGGGAGGGGGGAAAGTGGGGTGGGGTGGGGGTGGCACGACCAGGGCAGGCCACAAAACAACCACATGAGTGACACACTACACATGGCCTGGACATACCTGACTCCCATGCCCTGGTCACCACGAGGGGGTGGGGGCGTGTCCTGATAAGCCAGCGACCGCCACAACGGAAGTCCGTCACCACGCGAACCGGCAACACAACCAGACAGGTACGTCCCGTACCCACGCCTGAAGAGCGTGGGTACGAGTCGGACCACGCCCACACACGTCACCCCAACAATGGCGGGACGGATCGCACCCACGTGGCAAAGGCCTGGGTACGGGCCGCACAAACATCACATAGCATGGGGACGGATATGTACGGACCCTACCCCCACCCCGTATGCAAGGAGCGTACCCCCCAGCCCAACAGTGCAAGTACGACCCGTACCCCCACCCGCGGACGTACGGAGCGTACCCCCAGCCCAACAGTGTAAGTACGACCCGTACCCCCACCCGCGGACGCACGGAGCGTACCCCCAGCCCAACAGTGTAAGTACGACCCGTACCCCCACCCGCGGACGTACGGAGCGTACCCCCAGCCCAACAGTGTAAGTACGACCCGTACCCCCACCCGCGGACGCACGGAGCGTACCCCCAGCCCAACAGTGTAAGTACGACCCGTACCCCCACCCGCGGACGTACGGAGCGTACCCCCAGCCCAACAGTGTAAGTACGACCCGTACCCCCACCCGCGGACGCACGGAGCGTACCCCCAGCCCAACAGTGTAAGTACGACCCGTACCCCCACCCGCGGACGCACGGAGCGTACCCCCAGCCCAACAGTGTAAGTACGACCCGTACCCCCACCCGCGGACGCACGGAGCGTACCCCCAGCCCAACAGTGTAAGTACGACCCGTACCCC
Source organism: Triturus cristatus (assembly GCF_964204655.1). Classification (NCBI taxonomy): domain Eukaryota; kingdom Metazoa; phylum Chordata; class Amphibia; order Caudata; family Salamandridae; genus Triturus; species Triturus cristatus. The sequence goes on from NC_140589.1 coordinate 469,976,921, forward strand.
CACCCGCGGACGTACGGAGCGTACCCCCAGCCCAACAGTGTAAGTACGACCCGTACCCCCACCCGCGGACGTACGGAGCGTACCCCCAGCCCAACAGTGTAAGTACGACCCGTACCCCCACCCGCGGACGTACGGAGCGTACCCCCAGCCCAACAGTGTAAGTACGACCCGTACCCCCACCCGCGGACGCACGGAGCGTACCCCCAGCCCAACAGTGTAAGTACGACCCGTACCCCCACCCGCGGACGCACGGAGCGTACCCCCAGCCCAACAGTGTAAGTACGACCCGTACCCCCACCCGCGGACGCACGGAGCGTACCCCCAGCCCAACAGTGTAAGTACGACCCGTACCCCCACCCGCGGACGTACGGAGCGTACCCCCAGCCCAACAGTGTAAGTACGACCCGTACCCCCACCCGCGGACGCACGGAGCGTACCCCCAGCCCAACAGTGTAAGTACGACCCGTACCCCCACCCGCGGACGCACGGAGCGTACCCCCAGCCCAACAGTGTAAGTACGACCCGTACCCCCACCCGCGGACGCACGGAGCGTACCCCCAGCCCAACAGTGTAAGTACGACCCGTACCCCCACCCGCGGACGCACGGAGCGTACCCCCAGCCCAACAGTGTAAGTACGACCCGTACCCCCACCCGCGGACGTACGGAGCGTACCCCCAGCCCAACAGTGTAAGTACGACCCGTACCCCCACCCGCGGACGCACGGAGCGTACCCCCAGCCCAACAGTGTAAGTACGACCCGTACCCCCACCCGCGGACGCACGGAGCGTACCCCCAGCCCAACAGTGTAAGTACGACCCGTACCCCCACCCGCGGACGCACGGAGCGTACCCCCAGCCCAACAGTGTAAGTACGACCCGTACCCCCACCCGCGGACGTACGGAGCGTACCCCCACCACACCAGTGTCAGTAGACTCGTACCCTCACCTCTAATGCAGTGTGCGTAACCCCACCGTGTATGTGCCAAGCGCACATATCCAGAAATCGGAGGTGTGTGTGCAGACTCCACCCAGCAGTGCCCTGAGACAGGAGGGGTGGGTGCCCATCACTCCCAGCAGTGCCCAGAGACAGGAGGGGTGGGTGCCCATCACTCCCAGCAGTGCCCAGAGACAGGAGGGGTGTGTGCAGAGTCCTCCCAGCAGTGCCCTGAGACAGGAGGGGTGTGTGCAGAGTCCTCCCAGCAGTGCCCTGAGACAGGAGGGGTGGGTGTGGAGTCCTCCCAGCAGTGCCCTGAGACAGGAGGGGTGGGTGCTGAGTCCTCCCAGCAGTGCCCTGACACAGGAGGGGTGGGTGCTGAGTCCTCCCAGCAGTGCCCTGACACAGGAGGGGTGGGTGCAGAGACCTCCCAGCAGTGCCCTGAGACAGGAGGGGTGGGTGGTGAGTCCTCCCAGCAGTGCCCAGAGACAGGAGGGGTGGGTGCAGAGTCCTCCCAGCAGTGCCCTGACACAGGAGGGGTGGGTGCCTAACACTCCCAGCAGTGCCCTGAGACAGGAGGGGTGTGTGCCTAACACTCCCAGCAGTGCCCTGAGACAGGAGGGGTGGGTGCAGAGTCCTCCCAGCAGTGCCCTGAGACAGGAGGGGTGTGTGCAGAGTCCTCCCAGCAGTGCCCTGAGACAGGAGGGGTGTGTGCAGAGTCCTCCCAGCAGTGCCCTGAGACAGGAGGGGTGTGTGCAGAGTCCTCCCAGCAGTGGCCAGACACAGGAGGGGTGTGTGCAGAGTCCTCCCAGCAGTGTCCACACCCAGGAGGGGTGTAACACATGTGTGTGATGCCACAATTACCCACATCCATACTGCCTACAAGGGAACATGTCCCCATGAACTCATGTCAACTGACTCCACACACAAGTACAGTGATCACCAAGGATGCCACGATTGTTGCAGGTGGAGACATGGCCATGCATGCATGGCCAAAGTAGAAGGGCTCCGTCACACACACAGCTCATGTAGACACAGCTCTGCGCTAAACATTGGGAACACCCTGCAGGGAAGAAACTGGGTACACAGAGGAAGGAATACACCCTGGGACAATTGAACCATGCAGTAACTGCTGACATGACCTAAGGAAGTTAGCCAACACCTTGTGATGGCACACAGATCCTAGGGTGGCCCCAAAGAGCAGAACACTACTACAAATCCCACACACCCAAAGCCTTAAACACCACCCAAAACAATGTAGCAGCCCCACCAACACCAATACCACCATAGCAGGAGTGTGATAATGAAAAAAAAAATAAAGCTTTAATCAGCATGAGCACAATGTCCGTGGATCAACGGCAGTTCAAAGTCAACAAAGGCCATAGGGCAGTCAATTATTCCCAGCTGCATGGGGGACACAGTGGGATGTGTGTCCCCTACCTTGCCTGCACAGTCAAATGCCATCGTCTTCCATACTGGTGAGGGCATCAGGGGGGGGGGAAGCAACAGGCACCGCAGGGACATCAGGGCAAAGGGGCGGCGTTGTGGGTGCAGGGATGGAGGACTCAACCACAGGGGGTGTGTCATGGCCAAAGGCGGAGGCCAGGATGGCACTACACACCTTAGCAAGGTCCTCCAGGGAGTCCCCTGCACCGGAAGTGACCTCAGGCCCCAAGGAGGGGGGGGGTTCAGAGGGATGGGTTGCAGCGCCACCGGGGGAGGGTGGAGACAGGGGGGGAGACTCAACCACCCTGACCGAGGACTTCCTTGACCGCTTGCGTGGTGGCGTAACTGTGGGGCTCAGGGACAGAGCGGCCATGAAGGAGTCCTTGGGGGAGATGTGGCCAGGAGAGCTGAGGGGAGGGGATTTGGAGGGAGTGGATTGTGTGGAATGCGGACTCCCACTCTGGCTGCGTGTCACACGTTTGCCCCCCGACCCAGTGGGTGTGCCTATCTCACCCTGTGTGTGCGTGTCAGGAGGAGTGCGGTGGACCTTCCCTGCTGGTGTGGTGCCTGTGTCTGTTGTGGTGGGTGCATGCCGACGTCTGGGTGTACGTGGGACAGGCATGGAAGTGGGAAGTGTGGATGGGGCAGGGGTAGGTGGGGGGAGGTCGCGCTGCAGGAGACCCACTGCTGCAGTCAGTGTGGAGTCTAGGGACCTCAGCAAGTTGCGTTGGTCAGCCTGCAAAGAATGAATGCCCTCCAAGAATGCCTCGATGTTGCTGAGGGTTTTCCCGTGGGAATGGAGGACATTCAGGATCGCAGCCTGACCAACCTGCATTTGCCGCTGGATGTCCATAGACTCAGCATTGGCGGCAGCAGTGGAGACAGGGGCAGGGGGTGCGGTGCCTGGCAGGAAGGAGACATGCGGTGACCGGGCACGCTGGGAAGGGACACGAGCAAGTGGGAGGCGGTTGGTGGGAACTGAGGGGGCGGTGGCAGGTGTTGTTCCACTGTCAGCTGCTGGTGCAGCCTCCGCCAACCCTGAGACATCCTCCTCGGACCTGTCAGCTTCGTAGTCTGATGTGCCAGTCGACAGGTCCTCGGCCACACTATCCTCCGCCTCTGTCCCACTCGATGTGCCAGCCCCGATGTCACGGCTGCCACTGGTGCTCGGTCCCTCCGCCTGGTCCGTGTCCATGTCTCCCTCTGTGTCCCCCGACGATGCTGTGGGCAGGGTGGAGAGACAGAAATTAATCAGACACCTGTACACATCTGTCACATGAGTCCAATCTACATAGTCAACATTGCATAGCCTGAAGAGGCAGATCCCTAACATCTGCAAAACAAGGTACCGATGTAGGGCATGATACACACTTGTTTGAGCCACCATGCCACTGAAATACCATGGAGAGCATGAGACAATAGCTGATGACAGGAAACGGAGTCTGACATAGCACCCAGGCCCTGGGGACAATCCTGCACTGCCTCTGCACCACACAGCGTTTGTGAAAATACCTATGACCAGGGACAATATCCATGAACTTGAGACACATGCTGCATAGGTAATGCTGCTAACATGCCCAACATAACTCGGTCACTGCACCTTGCGTGTGTGTCCAGTAACATCACACACTGTCCAGACCCAGCAATTAGGAATCAGGATTTGACACATAGGCATTGCCCGCCCCAAGTAACCCCCACACGATGCTAATTGCTGAGACACAGGTGGCACCAACATCTCATAGTCTGGGTGATAAACACAGTGGCAGGCAAAAGGCAAGATTGGACGCAAATTAGCAAAGGTGCGCCTGTACAAATAATGAGGTACCAGTGCCCATCCTCAGATGAGTATAACAAGACACACAGGCACTGGCAACTGTGAGTATGAAGAGGGACAATCAGGTCAGGCTGCACAGTGGACACCTGTACATAATAGCACGTCTATATACATGGTGACAGGGGACAATGGCACAGAGCACAACCTACGCTGTAGACAGTGAGAGTGTCCACGTTGATGATGACACAAACAACACTGAGGATAAGGTGCCCCAGGGGACAGTATTGGGCACGCAACTACATGCTACTGAATGGCTGAATGGGAATGACTGCTACACACGTCACCATCCCTGCACTATGCGTAGCGCACACTCATGCACATCATGTCACAGGCCACTACATAGGACATGCGCGCTGTAAGGCATGACACATGAGAGACCAACTCCCATGTCTGGAGCCAGCATCAGTGCCAACTGACATGGAACCCACATGCAGTGAACTTGACAGTTCACAGGCAAGGTCCCACAACCTGTTACCCACCACTACCACCCATGATGCTACAGTCATTGTTCTCGTGGACAAAGCGCCAGCCTACATTACCTTGTGAAGGAGTGACTACACACAGACCAGGGAACACATTGCAAGGAGGGGAAGGGTGGCAGGGGCGCAGCGCCACACTTGGGCAAACTGGATGGGCACAGCACCTTTAAACCCTGCCAGTGAATTAATGCCACTGTGCCCTTACAAATGCCGGTGACACACAACAAACGCACATGTACCTACCCCCTTCCGCCTGCTGCATCGCCTGTAAGCGCCTCTCCAGGTCTGGAAAGACCACCGGCAGCACACGCCTGTGGAGGTGGGTCAGACGGCGGCGGCCGCGGTTCTTGTGGCTCTCAGGTGAGTCCCCCAGCAGGAGCCGTGCAATCCTCCGCGTCCAGCACCGGATATCCTGCCAGCGTTTCCTCACCTGGGACAGGCTCCGCCTCCGACCATCCACACGCCTCACGGCACTGACGGCGGTCAGCCAGATCTGCTCCTTGGCAGAGGCGCCTACCTGTGAGGAAGTACAAGTGACACCACATCAATACACCAGCCACATGTCACAGAGAGACATATGTGAACATAATAGCTGGTTACTACATGGCATGTAATGCAGCCAACGCATTGCACCTCTGTCATAGGGACATCATCCTCTGGTGAGGGAAAAGGCAGTACGTGCCATAGTGGGTACTCAGGTGGAATGATGGCAATGTCACAATCAATGATCAAGGCTCACACTGTGCATCACACCCACCCCTCCTGTCTCAGGGCACTGCTGGGAGGACTCCACACCCACCCCTCCTGTCTCAGGGCACTGCTGTTAGTGATAGGTCCCCACCCCTCCTGTCTCAGGGCACTGCTGGGAGGACTCCACAGCCACCCCTCCTGTCTCAGGGCACTGCTGTTAGTGATAGGTCCCCACCCCTCCTGTCTCAGGGCACTGCTGGGTGGACTCCACACCCACCCCTCCTGTCTCAGGGCACTGCTGTTAGTGATAGGTCCCCACCCCTCCTGTCTCAGGGCACTGCTGGGAGACATCAGGCACCCCCCCCCTGGTACCCCCCCGACAGTACATGGCATGTGTGTCACACCGGGTCACAATGCCTGAAGACACAGTCACAACATAGGGACAGTCTGTGGCAGTGGCCTATGCACTCACCTGATACCCTGGTCGCCCATACAGCATGGGGTACTGTGGGAGGATCACATCCAGCAGAGCCATGTTCTCCTCCAGGGTGAATGGCTGTGTCCTCTCCACAGCCCTTGACATGTTTCCAGGGAATCAGTAGCAGCAGCTTGGTCGACAAATGCAAAGATGTGCAGGCAAGTAATCCCTCATGGGACCTGGCTGCCTTATATGTGGCCTTCTGCCCAGTCTCATGCACAGGAGTACAGAGTGATTGGTCACTCACATTTGCATCCTATGTTTCCACCAATCCCTTCAAACCTAGCAGTCTGTGGGTTCTCTATCGGTTTCATTCTCCTGCATGATGTCAGCCCCACAAACACATTGCAACAAAGTAGAAGAATTCCAACTGACTTCTGCTGTGCACCTTCCAGAACAAAATCGAAATTTGAACCTGGTCGCCATGACAACCAGCATGCATGTAGGCCTTAATACTTGTCCCCTATGTAATTAGGAGAATCACACACAGGTACGGTGCGTTTCCGGGCCCTAGGGCACCCCAAAAGCATGGCAACGGCCCGTACATGCATGCCTACGTTCAAAATCACTATGGGTCTGCACGCGTATGCGTACACGTAGTGGTACGGACCGTACACACGCATGTACGCTCACTATCACTATGGGTCTGCACGCGTATGCGTACACGTAGTGGTACGGACCGTACACACGCATGTACGCTCACTATCACTATGGGTCTGCACGCGTATGCGTACACGTAGTGGTACGGACCGTACACACGCATGTACGCTCACTATCACTATGGGTCTGCACGCGTATGCGTACACGTAGTGGTACGGACCGTACAAATGCCTGTACGCTCACTATCACTATGGGTCTGTGTACCCGTAGTGATAGTGAGCGTACATGCGAGTGTACGGTCCGTACCACTACGTGTACGCATACGCGTGCAGAACCATAGTGATAGTGAGCGTACAGGCATTTGTACGGTCCGTACCACAACGAGTACGCATACGCGTGCAGAACCATAGTGATAGTGAGCGTACAGGCATTTGTACGGTCCGTACCACAACGAGTACGCATACGCGTGCAGAACCATAGTGATAGTGAGCGTACAGGCATTTGTACGGTCCGTACCACAACGAGTACGCATACGCGTGCAGACCCATAGTGAGAGGGCCGTACACTCGCATGTACGCTCACTATCACTATGGGTCTGCACGCGTATGCGTACTCGTTGTGGTACGGACCGTACAAATGCCTGTACACTCGCCATCACGATGGGTACACATACGGCAGCACTCCCACAGTGATTGGGGAACATACACAGGCCCTCTTAGCAGCAGTACGCCGGTTTGTACACATCACTGTGGTGATAGTCGACACACAGGTAGGAATAGGGCGGACATACTTGTCCATGGATGGACATACTTGTTCAGGAATGGACATCTAGGCATCGTCTGTGCATTACTACATGTGTGGGGCACAGGTGTGACAGGCTGTGATGTGGAACATGCCTCCTGAGTGGAGAAGGCACCAGATGTATGATGAGATGTGTACAGGTGTACTGTGTGAGGGTGCAATGTGTGCCAGGCATGCCCTTGACTCCTTTGACATGTGTGCATGTCGTACTGCGCACTTGGGGTGAGCGTCACTGGCATGGCACGGACACCAACACACGGAAGTGTCCCATGATGGCCGGTACAGGGGTCATGAAACCTGACTTGTCACTACCCACAGTGCACAATGTGACTATGTCATTTATGTGTCCGGGATTTACATCAGGTTGATGTTGTAGCACCCTCAAAAGCTGCAGCCGTTGCAGCAACCAACATGTGTCTGTGTGTAGATTATCATTGCACACTGTTCCGCACACCATGCCACATGTGGTATCTGATGTGAGGTGCACATGTATGCATGGGACACGGAGTAGCGTGACAAGGCCATGTCAGCAAACTCACAAGGAATGTGTGGTGAGTCATGATATGTGCACCTTCATGGCAAGGTGTGTGGGCTGGACTAGTGTAATGTCATGTGACCTGTGGCTCCAGTGTTCCGCTACCAGTCTCTGCAATCGGCATCCTACTTCTGCTGATGTGTGGGTGTATGTCACTTCTGTCTTGCGTCGGGCTGTTCACTTGCACTGGGACACAGCTATTCCCATGGCGTGGCATGGGGAGGTTCTCAATCACCGTGTGTGGCTGGGTCTTGGAAGGAGTGTCACCTTGCATCCATACGTGTCCTGGGCATGTAGCACATGCCTGACTCCCTATGTGGCATGTGTGTATTGGCAGATTTACATGTGCTCAGTAGACATGAGTTGTTCTCGTAGTGCACTCACTCTTCCTTGTCACTTCCAAATTACTGCAGAGCGCCTCCTGTTGCCCGAAGAATTCCAGACTTGGCCACCATGCAGGAGAATGACAGCATCCGGCTCTACCGCTTCACCCAACCGTTGATTCTGGAGCTGACGGCGAGACTGGCACCACACCTGCAACCGCAGCACAGGTATCCTACGGCACTGACACCCCAGCTGAAGGTAATGGCTGCCCTACATTTCCTTGCCACGGGTACCTTCCAATATACCATAGCTCATGTTGGTGGCATGTCCCAGAGCATGTTCAGCGGTGTGCTGCATGATTTCTTGGAGGCCATGTTGATTCACCTGGATGACTTCATCAAGTTCCCAACCCCTGAACAGATGACTGAGGTCAAGCGTGGATTCTATGCCCTGGGAGGGATGCCCCATGTCATTGGGTCCATAGATGGGACACATGTAGGTTTGGTACCACCACACGCACGGGAGGTGGCGTACCGCAATCGGAAGCACTACCACTCCATCAATGCCCTTGTGGTGTGTCTGTCCAACATGGTGATTTCACATGTCTGTGCTCGTTTTCCAGGATCAGCACACGATGCCTACATCATGAGGCGTAGCGGGATGCCTGATATGATGATGCAGCTGCGCAACGAACGTGCATGTGTTGTTGGTGGGTACAGTCTGTCTGTCCTGTATTCTGTTTGGCCGAGCAGCACTACCGCTTCGCCTGTTCTAACGATATCCATGTGCTTTCCATTTAGGGGACGCTGGCTATCCCAACATGCCTTGGCTGCTGACACCTCTCCGCAACCCCATCACGCCGGCCCAGCTCCGCTACAACACCGCCCATGGCCGGACAAGGCGAGTGATAGAGAGGACGTTTGGCATGCTGAAGAGCCGATTCCGGTGCCTCCACAAGACCGGCGGCGCACTCCCATATGCCCCGGCGAAGGTCTGCAAGATCTTCATGGTCTGCTGCATGCTGCACAACATGGCAGTTGAAAGAGCTGTGCCCCTCATCCTGGATCAAGATGACGAGGACCATCCACCCGTGGAGGACGAAGGGCTTGGCAATGGGGCTAGTGATGTGGAGGATGTGGAGCCGCAAGAGGACATCCGGACTCGGCTCATACGCGACTTCTTTGCTTAGTGGTGAGTACCAGGGTCTGAGTGTGCACGCATTGGTCCCCGTGTGGCATGCGTTGTGATGTGTGTCTCCACCTGCATGTATGGCACGTGGGTCAGAGGTGTGTGTGGGTGTGTCACTGGAGTGATGGTGGCAGTGATGGTAGTATTTCCCCAGACATAATTGTGACATAGCATGTTGTCATACATACATGTGTCGAGTACATGCACATGCAAGTGGCTGTGCTTCTTGTGGCTGAGTTCTTGTGTGTCTCTCTTCCCCAGGTACCTGCGCATGCCGTTTGCTGGTTGCATTGTTGTGGCACTGCTATTCCTCATGGACATGGCATCGTGGGCTGACTCAGCGTTACAGGCACGGACACGTTTGGAAGTCTCCATGGGGTAAGGGATGCATCTGGGGTGTATTGGGTGTGGCAGTTGTTCACGATGTGTGCACACTGCCCCGGTCGGGGTTTGGGTCCTCTGCAGACATGTGGCATCCCCATGGGACACGACATGCAGCTGGGTACACCTGAATAGATGGGCTGCCTGGTTGTCAGTCATCAGTGATGGGATGGTGGATTGTGATGAAGGCATCAATGTGTGTGACACTGCCCTCGGACACATCCGGTTAACATTGTCTTGACATGGCGTGGGACTTCCACATCAGCGGATGTATGGTGTATGGCAGGCTCTCCGTGAGCAGCTGTGGGTATTTAGCTATTATCCGACACTTGTGTGCCAGTTCCATGGCTATCACGCATTTGTGCTGCAGAAGGGGGGTGCCAGTGTTGGAGCCACATGGTACTCCACATGATGTGTTCATGTGTACTTCAAGTTGCCTCTGCAATCCCAAACACATGACTATTAAAGGTGTCCCTATGCCTCCAAGGTGCCTCTTCTCAGTCAATGCTGGTGTGTTGGCACGGTGCATCCTGCATGTCTGGCATGGTATTCCCTGATTGTGGCTATGTGTCAATGTGTCGAGTGGCAAGATGCAAGCTGTGTGTGTGTGCTGAGACTGTGTAATGGGCATGATGTCCATGACTGTGTGGGTATTGTGACATGTGCCATCCCCATGCATCCAACGTTATCCATGACCCCATTCTCTGCATCCACCGGACTGAAGCTTGCAGGACATGGTTCTGCCACCTGTCTACACGTACCTGGGTGCCCCCCAGGACACGGGCCAGGATCCCTGACCTCTGCGCATGACTGTTGCTGTACTCAATGTGTCTGTCAGCACGGTTGTTCGGCCACCCCCTCAGCTGGTTCTGACCATCACGGGTGTGTATGGTGCTCCATGTCTGTCTTGCCTAGAAAACTGTGACCCATGTGTCCTGTGCCAGACTCAGGCCCCAGGGTGTGGATGGTTGAAGTGAACAGATGACTCAGGCATGTTTAGACTGTACAAGACACATGTTAGGTAATAATGCTACCAGCAGGCATCTACTCTTAATAGTGTGATTTATTATTGGGGGGGGGGGGCCAAGTGAGGGCCTTTCCGGGATTAGGGAATCCAAAGTTCAGTAGGGGAGTTGGTGTCCTTGCCATTGGAAATCCTCAGAGTCCATGCCACAGTCTTTGTCAACATTGGTCAGCCAGTGACCAGCAGGGCCATGTGGCAGAGAATGTCTCTTGATGCTGTGATGCTGTTGCTCCAGTGGGCCAGGTGCCAGGCCAGGTGTCCTGGGAGATGGTGATGTAGCAGCCACCCTCACGGTCCTTTCCGTGGACGACCCGGCTTCCTGCGGGGAACCTCAGCAGCAGGCCGTGACGACGTCTGGGATGCTCCGTCGGATGTTTCCTCCTCCTCCTCATGATCCCTCCCTGTGGGTGGTGATGTTCTCCGCCTTCTGGCACAGGGAGGGTCGGCCATGGTGTCGGCCATCCGACGGAGTTCAGCGTGAATCCCCTGGGACGCCGTCACTTGCTCAGCCTGTCTGTCCTCCATCCTCCGTTGGTGTAGCTGTAGACAGGCTATTAGCTCCGCATGTTGCTGGGCCTGCTGGACCTTGATCCCCTCGAGGACGGACACAACCTGGGCCATGCCCGTGGTGTCCTGCCGGTATGAGTCCAGGATGTTACGGACATGGGAAAATACCGGATCCCCAGCCAACTGGTCAGGCTCGCGCCTCCGCCGCTCTCCACTCCCACCACCCCTGCCCACTTGCGTCTGGCCTGCACTTGTGGGCACATGGGGTCTCCGGGACCCCTGAGGGGTGGCATTGGCGTTGTCGCCTGCCTCCTCCTGGGTGCCCGGGACACCGTGTCCCTCCTGGCGAGCCTGGCTGCATTGTGGTGTTGGGGCAGGGATCCTGGGTGTCTCCTGGGATGTGGCAGGAGTGGGGGTGGTGGTTGGCACGGTTGTACCTGACGCAGGTGCTGCAGGTGGTTGGACACCAGAGGGGCCAGGTCGGTCGGGGTCGTCCGCAGAGTGGTGAGAGTGGTCGCTGCCGGTGGGATCGGTCTCCTGCAGATCCGGGTCCTGTGAGTGTTCCCCCCCAGTGTTGGGGGGTGCAGCACGACGTTGACCTGTGTGTGAGAGAGACAATGTTACTTTTGATCCATGCAACATCCATGTTGCATCCGTTACAAAGTTGGCACATTTCCTCTTGGAATTAGGATCTGTCTTGCATTCCACTCACAGTGCACTTGTGCATGTGTGTGTCCCTTGGGCACCAATTTGGCCCCTTTAACTATGTGTGGCACAGTCTTACTTGCTGCGTCAAGTGTGACTGCAGTCAGCAGTGGAGTGTGCATGTGTGGCGAGCCATGCACTTGCGCCTTCCTTGTAGCACTGTACATGTGCACATGGAGTGGATCCACACACTCATATGATGCAGGTGGCTGTCCTTGTGCTCGTGTACAGGTTGTAACATGGCCCTGCGTTTTGCCATGATGAAGAGGGGGGGTTCTGGCACTGGGCACCCTTGTCTACATGCACGCAGTCCACCTGCTGACGAGCAGACATTCCCACACACCAAAGGACTGATTTGCTCTCCCTGTGTCTCCCTCCTTCTCTGTCCCCCTCTCCCTCCCTCTCTGTCCCCCTCTCCCTCCCTCTGTGTCCCCCTCTCCCTCCCTCTGTGTCCCCCTCTCCCTCCCTCTGTGTCCCCCTCTCCCTCCCTCTGTGTGTCAGCCTCCTCCCTCTGTCCATCTTCCTGTGTCTCCCTCCCTCTCTGTCCCCCTCTCCCTCCCTCTGTGTCCCCCTCTCCCTCCCTCTGTGTCCCCCTCTCCCTCCCTCTGTGTCCCCCTCTCCCTCCCTCTGTGTCCCCCTCTCCCTCCCTCTGTGTGTCAGCCTCCTCCCTCTGTCCATCTTCCTGTGTCTCCCTCCCTCTGTGTCCCCCTCTCCCTCCCTCTGTGTGTCAGCCTCCTCCCTCTGTCCATCTTCCTGTGTCTCCCTCCCTCTCTGTCCCCCTCTCCCTCCCTCTCTGTCCCCCTCTCCCTCCCTCTCTGTCCCCCTCTCCCTCCCTCTGTGTGTCAGCCTCCTCCCTCTGTCCATCTTCCTGTGTCTCCCTCCCTCTCAGTCCCCCTCTCCCTCCCTCTGTGTCCCCCTCTCCCTCCCTCCGTGTGTCACCCTCTGTCACCTTGGCCCAGCTTCCTGGGCACACACTGTTAGCAGATCTTTGAGTGGCCCTTGGCCTGTTGATGTGAGTTTGTTTCTGATCTCCAGGCACCCATTTTGTCTGCTGTGTGTCTGTGCGCTGCTGCTGTGGTGGTGTGTGCTGCCACTCTTTCACACTGTTGGCTGTTCATTAGCTGCTGGCATGTGCAAAACAGTGCCTTCACCCCCATGTGTTGATGCAAGGCATCCGCCATTTGCTGGCAAGTCATTCCTGTGTTGGGACACAGTGTTTGTCTGGCTGTGACCTAGGCCATATGGGCAGAGGGCATTGTTGTCTGCTTTGGAGTCGCACTATGTGATTCTTGGTGCCCACACTCCCGCCATCCGGGTTACCGTGTCATGTGTTGTTGTCTTCTGTGGCCTGTGACTTGACATTGTCCAGCTGGGTGCATGGGGCATGGTGGCAGCAGTGGCATGTGCCTGCTCATGGAGTGTGGTTGAGTAATGCGATGGCTTGTGGTGGTTGCGTGCCTGTTAGTAATTTTGTTTGTGGTTGCAGTTCCCCCCATGTGAGGTGCGTTGTTTGTGTACTCACCCGGGTCTCGGAGTCCTTCTACTCCTTCAACTGCCTCCACCGGCAGTATGGCCATCACCCTCTCCTCCCAGGGATGGTACTGTACGGGTCTGCGGGAGGGCCCTCCTCCGGTGGCGTTGGCCTGGTCGTGTTCCTCCTGTCTCTTGGCTCTGACCCTCCTCCGCAGATCGTACCACCTGTTCTGGCAATCCTGCTTGGTCCTCCTGGTGTCCGCAACAGCATTCACAGCATCGACGATGGTCTGCCACATGGCTGTTTTGGCTGCCTGGCTGGTGCTTCTGACCAATGTTCCAAAGATCTGTGGCTCGACTCTGAGGATTTGATCAACAAGGACCTCCAACTCTCGGTGACTGAACTTTGGATTCTTGGTAGTGGGCATGGTGAGGGGTGTGGGTGGGGATGGTGTGGGTGTGGGGGTGTGTGGATGTTGGGGGGGGGTGTGGATGGTTGTGTGTGTGTGTGAATGTGATGAGAGGGTGTTTGTGAGGGTGGTCGTGTGAAGGTGTGCAAGTGTAAGATGTGGTGTCGCTTGTAGTCTGGTTCTGTGGTGTCTGGCAGCAGTGGGTCTGTTGCAAAGGCTCATGGTTTGTGTGTGTGGGCCCTTTTTATTGGTCCATGGGTGGGTGTGGCAGTGTTTGAATTTTGGGTGGGTGTGTTATAAGGAGTGGTGGTGTATTGGGCCTCTGTTTGTTTTTGACAGTTGCAGGTCAGTGATTGTGTTATTTTAGTGGTTGTTGGCCATGTTTAGTGGCTGTGTGCCTTTCGAATGGTGTATTGTTGAGTTTTTTTGTTTTGTCCTTGTTGTGTACGTGCGTTTTGAGCGTGTGTACGGTGTGTACATGGGCCATTTGGTTGTACGATTTGGTCCTTGTGTGTGGCTTTGCACGACTCGTACATGCGGTTGTGATGTTGGGGCATGGGGTGCGCTCCGTACTTAGGAGGTTGTGTTGGGGGTGCGCCAGGAACGTACTGGGGTGGGGGTACGACTGGAACGTACTGGGGTGTACATGGACGGTGGTACGACACGTACAGGGGTGGGGGGGTGTACATTGACGGTGGTACGACACGTACTGGGGTGGGGGTACGACTGGAACGTACTGGGGTGTACATGGACGGTGGTACGACACGTACAGGGGTGGGGGGGTGTACATTGACGGTGGTACGACACGTACTGGGGTGGGGGTACGACTGGAACGTACTGGGGTGTACATGGACGGTGGTACGACACGTACAGGGGTGGGGGGGTGTACATTGACGGTGGTACGACACGTACTGGGGTGGGGGTACGACTGGAACGTACTGGGGTGTACATGGACGGTGGTACGACACGTACAGGGGTGGGGGGGTGTACATTGACGGTGGTACGACACGTACAGGGGTGGGGGGGTGTACATTGACGGTGGTACGACACGTACAGGGGTGGGGGGGTGTACATTGACGGTGGTACGACACGTACTGGGGTGGGGGTACGACTGGAACGTACTGGGGTGTACATGGACGGTGGTACGACACGTACAGGGGTGGGGGGGTGTACATTGACGGTGGTACGACACGTACTGGGGTGGGGGTACGACTGGAACGTACTGGGGTGTACATGGACGGTGGTACGACACGTACAGGGGTGGGGGGGTGTACATTGACGGTGGTACGACACGTACTGGGGTGGGGGTACGACTGGAACGTACTGGGGTGTACATGGACGGTGGTACGACACGTACAGGGGTGGGGGGGTGTAAATTGACGGTGGTACGACACGTACAGGGGTGGGGGGGTGTACATGGACGGTGGTACGACACGTACAGGGGTGGGGGGGTGTACATTGACGGTGGTACGACACGTACTGGGGTGGGGGTAGGACTGGAACGTACTGGGGTGTACATGGACGGTGGTACGACACGTACAGGGGTGGGGGGGTGTACATTGACGGTGGTACGACACGTACTGGGGTGGGGGTACGACTGGAACGTACTGGGGTGTACATGGACGGTGGTACGACACGTACAGGGGTGGGGGGGTGTACATTGACGGTGGTACGACACGTACAGGGGTGGGGGGGTTTACATTGACGGTGGTACGACACGTACAGGGGTGGGGGGGTGTACATTGACGGTGGTACGACACGTACAGGGGTGGGGGGGTGTACATTGACGGTGGTACGACACGTACTGGGGTGGGGGGGTGTACATTGACGGTGGTACGACACGTACTGGGGTGGGGGTACGACTGGAACGTACTGGGGTGTACATGGACGGTGGTACGACACGTACAGGGGTGGGGGGGTGTACATTGACGGTGGTACGACACGTACAGGGGTGGGGGGGTTTACATTGACGGTGGTACGACACGTACAGGGGTGGGGGGGTGTACATTGACGGTGGTACGACACGTACAGGGGTGGGGGGGTGTACATTGACGGTGGTACGACACGTACTGGGGTGGGGGGGTGTACATTGACGGTGGTACGACACGTACTGGGGTGGGGGTACGACTGGAACGTACTGGGGTGTACATGGACGGTGGTACGACACGTACAGGGGTGGGGGGGTGTACATTGACGGTGGTACGACACGTACAGGGGTGGGGGGGTGTACATAGACGGTGGTACGACACGTACAGGGGTGGGGGGGTGTACATTGACGGTGGTACGACACGTACAGGGGTGGGGGGGTGTACATTGACGGTGGTACGACACGTACTGGGGTGGGGGTACGACTGGAACGTACTGGGGTGTAGGTAGACGGGGCTGTGACACGTACTGGGGTGGGGGTGTGGCTCGAACGTACTGGGGTGTAGGTACACGGGGGGTACGACACGTACTGGGGTGGGGGTGCAACTGGAACGTACTGGGGTGTACATAGACGGTGGTACGACACGTACAGGGGTGGGGGGGTTTACATTGACGGTGGTACGACACGTACTGGGGTGGGGGTACGACTGGAACGTACTGGGGTGTACATAGACGGGTGGGGGTATACATATACGGGGGGTACGTGTCGGACGTACGGGGGCTGGGGGGAGTGTTGGGCGCGTATGCGGGCACATGTCTCCATGGTTGCTATTGGTGTTCGGTGCGGACAGTGTTTTTTCCATACGGTTGTAGGCTCGGACGCACGGGATGGATCGTGATTCCTCGGTCGGACTTGGATTTTTACGTTTGTAAGGTAAATCGTCCGAGGACGTGTCGGACACGTTTTCCGACCCGAGGACGTGTGGGGAATGATTCCCGGTGCGGGTCGTATGGACTTTTTACCATGCGAATCGTGATTGCCAGTTCGTACGGCATTTGTACGATTCGTACGGTAAAAAGACCCGATACGAGTCGCACGGGGGAATTTTTTGCCGGATCGTGATCGGCACCCTAGTGTTGCATTTACTGGCTACAAGGTTTTTTTTTGTGTTGTCGCCCTCTCTTTGCAACTCTTATGTGCATGCTTCCTTGAAAGTGAAAATGCCCTTTAAATGATACCTGTTGAGACAGTGTTGTCTGCTATACATATCCTCATTGGACAGGGGCACCCCCTGCTTGCCTCCACAGATCATTGAATAAATTGGTGGGAGCTGCAGAGCAGCTCGTTTCTGAATTTCAATTTGCTGCTTGAAACTACAAAAAGATGGATTGCCCTTCTGGAACCCTAGTCTGCACCACACGGGATTGCTCCCTGGAGGACTGCTCCTGTTTGTACACTTGGAACTACAGCCCTGAGGACTTTGCCTTTCTTGCTTCAAAAAGGATTAAGGAGTGGGCTCCCTTAAATCAACAGGTTAAAATAGCTTGCTTGCCCCATCTCCACCAAGAAGTTCCTAGTCTGGAGTGGGTCCAGTGGACTTTTAAGGATTTGGCCGGGTGCATTGTGGGAACTGTAGTCCAAACTTCCAATGACCATCTCAGAGCTTCTAGACACTTGGATTTGTGTTGTGGACACTCTGTGCCCTCTAGAGGAACTTCAAGACAAAGTTCCAGAAGTTTGGAGTAGTTTGGAGGAACTTTTCAAAAAAGCTCCATATTTTCTTTTAAAGACAGTCTGCAAAGCAAGGATTCCTTTAAAATGACTGCAGTGCACACATGCAAGCGCAGCAAGTCTGCTGGACCTCTAAACTCCCTTGCCCTATTATATACCTGCGAGTTATAAGTAGTTTGCATACCCCTTGCCCTATCATATACTAGGAACTTACAGGGCCTGTCTTTGCCAATTGTAATTATACCTAATTATCATATACATTTTTCATCAGAGCTTTGGCCCCGGGCCTGTTTAGCAGAGCCCAGAGCACAGTCACAGTCAGTTACCACCGGTATTAGTCAAACAATTAGGTTGAACAGGGCAAAAAGGATGACTTTCTCAAGAGGATGGTTTCTAGAATTCATGTACCCCACATAATTGATTTCACCCTCATACAGCCACGGTTACTTAACTAGCATCAGCTCACACAGTGGTGCTCTTAATCCCATTATTATAATGAGCAATGTGAGACTAAAATCCCCAAAATGCTAATTACTGCTGTCTAAAATGCCAGTGTTGACGTAGTGCCACATATGACACGATGCAAATTGGTAGCATAAATTTCATATTTATTGACCAAGCGCAGACTCATTATGAGGATAGGTGTACAAGTGATGCAGGGCAATTTTACGAAAGCATGCTTTAGGGCACGCTATTGAGTCCCCAATGGGCCATGTGGCCCCACTCTTTGACCATTCTACGATGTAATAATGTTTCTAATTTTGCTTTCTACTGTCCACCAAGGACTAAAGTAACAAAAGTGTTTTGAAATAAAAAATAATTAAATAATAAGAAACACTGACATTGTCCCTCTAGGATGCTCATGCGCCACATTTTAATCAGTTGTAACCTCATTCTTGACATGAGGGAAATTTGCTGCTTTCTTAGGAGCTATTTAATATCATCCAACAAGCCCTCTCCCATGCTTATGAACGCAACTAATAACTCATGTCCTATTATGTTGTGTATTTGTTTATCACTTTCATATGCCCAAAGTTTGCATCAAACTTCTGAGAGAGGGAGAAAAGATAAAAATGAAAACAAGAGAGGAAAGAACTCCACAAAACTACGCGAATGAGATAGGAGCTCTTTAGATTTAGTGACAGCCCAGACACTGGTACCGCACATGACGAAACCATAGTGCAGCGCGTGCAGCTGGCCGGATATGACTGGACATCAGGTCTGGAGGGAGAACGAGTGCTGTTGGTCGGCAGTGCTGGGGTGGAAGTCTGGCATGAGAGAGGACGCAGGCTCCTAAGAGAGAGCTGAAATCATGGCACAGTAAGTTGACAGGGCAGGGTAGAGCGGGTGAGAGAGGCAGCAGTCTCCGACCCTACCCCTCTCTCACACTACTCCGGACAGCCCCTCCCTATCAGGGACCCGACTCTGAAATATGGGTCGGTGAGTTACTTTCATGTTACCGAACTTCTGGGGAAATTATACATGTAACATGTGAGGGATGAAGAGGCTGACCCTGCAACTTCCTGAAGAATGCGCGGCAATGAATAGTGTGGCGTGGCGTGGACTGAGCTTCCAAAGCTCCCGCTTTCAGTCCGGGGCGCGTGACTGACAGCTTTGTTGGGTCCAATGCATTTAGGTTTGTTTATGGAGCCAGGTGCAGCTGCCACTTCTAACGGTTACAGGGAACATGAGAGGAAGGGAGAGGGCACAGGGGGAGGGGGTAAATGAGAGAGAAGGAGACTCGAACCTGGTTTCCCAGCTCCAAAGTCGGCAGCTCTAGTTGTTATCCACTGCTCAGTTGGAGGACTTTACTTTTAACTTCCAGAAAGTATGTAGCAGGAAGGGAGTTAAGAGTACCTTCCATGACCCAGCTTACAAATTGTACTCTGTCATAAATGCCACTTGGACATAATTCTGTACAAGGCCTCATTAGACTTGTACTGACTGCAATGAAAGCAAGCGAGGCCGCAGAGACAGTTATACAAAAGACCAAGATTGCTAATGCTGTGATGTAAGCAGCAAGTAGCTGTCTCCGCTGTGTTTTATTTTGTTTCATTCTTGTACTTGTAGTTTTTCTTCTGTCCCAAATCTAGTGCCTTAAATACTTAGAAAAAAGAAAAAGGGTTCGTCTACTACTCATGCCAGATCTATTGCCAATCATTATAGAAACGTCAAAGTTATTGTTTTAATCACTTTGGCAGAGTTGCAGCAGGTAATTTTCAACTTTGTTTAGAGCATTAAAAATTCTCACAAAATTGCTGTCTCAAATTATTTGTACAGTTATGAAATGAACGACCTGTCAGTGGGATACCACTTACCAGTGCCGTATTATTAGCAAATGTGTTAATTACTTTTGAAAGTTGTAATCTTTTTGTAATTTAACTGTACTGGGATGCTTGAAAACATTTATATGTGAAGGATAAATCCAGAAGTAGAAACGTTGTAATGTGTACTGATTTGACTTGACAACAGGAACACGCATGCTGACATTTTAAATTTAATCTGGCCCCATAGTTACAAAATGGCCCCAGGTCATTTGTGTCACCGCCGGCGTGTCCTGGCCTAGAACCGGTGAACGTTTAAAAAGCTTAATAACATCACTGATGTGTTTGGTGTGAGTATCAATGGTTATGGCCAGAAAGGGCAGAGCTTAGCCAGAATAACATCACCTCATACTCATACACAAATATGCACCAATAGTAACGGTAGACATCCGTGCATATCTGCCACGTGCACTATTTTCAAGTGCATCATCTTTAGCAAGTCCTGAATTTGAGTACAGCAGCAGTTCTCATGTTGAAAGTGCTTGCCTCAAATTGAAAAGGGCTCATGTCATGAACAGTACAAGTGCCTAGATTTCAAAGTGTTGGTGACTTAAAACAGCATGCGGCCGAAGGTGTGGCTGATGGCACAGGACCGCTTAACAACTATGTACGTTTATGAGCATGGGCTGTTCCTCCCCCGCTTTCTTCAGTGGACACATAGGCACTGAAATCCCGAAGCACACCGCATTACTAGTCGGAGTATCAGAATTCTGGGAATGAGGACTAGTGGTGTCAGCATTGGTGCTCTGCGCGCGCATCAATACCTGGTCTCCGCGCGCATTGACGCTCCTGTCCTGCGGTGCCCCTGGTTCTCTCATGGCTGCCTGCTTGGTATTTCCATGTGGTTCCAGCCTGTTCAATGAATCCCTGTAATAGCTATTGACTAACTTGGATGATTTAAAAGGAGCAGGGACTTTTCATCTTTGATCAGAGTGACTAGATCTACGAGATTACCGTGAATAATTCCCGCTCCATCCTGCTGTTTCTGTCAGCTGCTTAATGGAAAAAACCCCCGTCCGAGGTGGCACAGGGGGGCCCTTCCGCTTACGGTCGTTGCAGAGGATCCCAGCTCTACCGAGGGGACACAGGCAGGCGGCATCTCGGTTTGCTTTCGGGATGCAGGTGGCGCCGTGCCCGCATGGGTTCCTTGTGCACGCCGTCAGCTGGCACAGTGTTCCAAAGAAGGGCTCAGGACATTTGCAGAACCAGCTTTCTGTATCACTGCACAGGGCGAGAAAAAAAATACAAATTCATCGTTGGGAATGCGAGTTCACTTCACGTCTTTACACATGATAGTCTCATCGGTTCAGAAGTTACCGCCTGTGGATAATCCCAGCTTTCCCAGACGCTAAATATGTTTAGCTTCATCAATTTCCCGCCGGATTGCAAAACAGAAGCTTCCGAGCAGTTTACTTAAATGGTCTCACTTTGCAGTCAGTCAGTTTTTATCCCTATTTTGTCGCAGGCTTTATTTGACAGTGCACGCCTAATCCCGTGCTCAGCATACCATTAGGGAAGTGATAAAAGTAAATTACGTAAAGTGACTGCCAACTATGAGACTGCTGATAGGGTGAGTGTGTTCGACATTTATATCTATTATGCCCTGTATTTACGTGCCTTTTACAGTTGCAATTATAACCAAAAGAGTTCGGAGAGCTGTTGTTTGTCTAACAGTAAGCATGTAAAATATGTTGGTCTTTGAGAACGTCAGCTGTGTATGCCTATGTATTGGGCTATTTATGTCAGATAAAGTACCCCCTGCCATGCATTGTAATGATATCACAAGGCACCAAGGAGTTTTGTGAACATATAAAGGGACAAGGCCGAAGGCCGAGTTAATATTTAAGGTCATGGAACTGAAAGGTGACTTGTGATATCCTTTTCATGTACAGCAAAATATATGTTATTCCTTACGGTACAGGGTCACAGTATCACCTACTCTCATAAACTGTTCAAATCATTGAGGTCTTGCTCTTTCGTATGAAACAGATCCTCCAGGATTTCGCGATTGCAAAAAAATTGCGAAATCATCAGTTTTGCAAAAAGCCTTTGCTTTTCACAAAAAGTGCCCGTGAAATTTGAAGAATGCGCCCCAGCTTGTGTTGGTTAGGTGCCTTGCCACTGTGGCAATAGAAGGAGGGTCTTACAGTAGGCAGGCGAGGTGTTTGTTTATTTACACCTCACCAACCTGCTGTTTCCCATTCTTCGTGTTGTGAGGACGACAGCAATTACTCCAGCCTGCCGCCTTGACCAGACGACAGTCAGAGGAGCCTGCACATGGAGAGCATCACCTTGGAGACCGGGGAACGCCAAACACCAAGGCAGGTTATCCCTGTACCAGCCTCCTGCACGAGGATGGGACCAAGGGTGTGAGGGTGGAATGGGGACGGGGTAGTAGAGGTTAAAACTTGATATCATAAAATGCCGCCCTGGGCCCGTCATGTGCTCCGTTGGCAGCAGGCCCTAAACTTGATTCAAGTTTAGGGCCCACTGGGGCACGCGACAGGCCAAGGGGGGCATTTTATTTTATCAACTTGATCAAATAAAATGCCCCCCTCGGGCCCGCCGCATGCCACATGGGTGGTGGGCTGCAAACTCGATAGCAGTTTAGGGCTCACTGCCCAGTGGGCATGTGGCGGACCCAGGGGTAATTTATTTTTAAGAAGTAGGGCCTACTGCCCACGGGGCATGTGGCGGCCCAGGGGGGCATTTTATTTTATCAAGTTGATCAAATAAAACGCTCCCCTGGGCTCACCGTCTGCCCCATGGGTGGCGAGCCACATATTTAATAACAGTTTAGGGCCCACTGCCCATGGGACATGCAGTGGGCCTGGGGGCATTCATTTTTAATAGATTAGGGCCTGCCACTCATGGAGGATACTTGGTGAGCCCAGGGGGCATTTATTTTCATCAAGTTTAGGGCTTGCCATCCCAGAGGCCGGCAAAGGGCCCAAAGTAAAAATAATTGCCCCCTGGCCCATCGCCTTCCCCGTGGGTAGCGGGCCGGAAATATAATAAAAACTTAATGCCCCCTGGGTTTGCCATCCACGGGGCACCTGGGAGGCATTCATTTGTATCATGTTTTGGGCAAAGGGGCCATTCTTTAGGTCTCGCCTATGCAGCGGTCATGCCCTGCATAGGAGAGACCTTTTGGAATCGATTCATTGCTTTCAATGGCAACACATGCACGTTTGGGATTGCCTTGCGGGACACCATATGTTTGTAGTTAACTTGCAAACATATGGGGCCCCAGCTCGCTCCCGCAAGGGAATCCCCCTCCTCTCTCCCCTCCCCCTGCTGCCTCCTCCTCTCCAAACTTTTTTTTTTACTTTTAGCGCGAGGCGCGCTCGTGCGATTGTTCCAAGATGTTTCTTTCTTTTTCTGCAAGTCCCGTGTTGTTTACTTTAGTGCACACCCCCATGCCAATGTCAACGCTCTAATTAATAGCTAATAAACATTGACAAAACCAATAGCTCTCACATTGTCGAGATCGATTGGCTTTGCCAATGCTTGTCTGCTTGAGTGGAAGGAAAACCAATATTTTTGCGGTACAGTGAGTGAAGCTCAGGGTGTTGCCATGGCCTGAATAAAACACACACAGAATACCATGTAACAGTGTTCACATAACCTTTCCTCAGTAAAGGTCATTTGCTTGCCCTTGAATCTTCACTGTTTGATAAATTAAGCACATTCTCTTGGCTTTCTTGTTTGTATATCGGCACCAACAAAGATCCACTAGGTCAAGGAGCAGACGTGACATATGAAATTGTTTCTAATTACATAGGACGTTCTTGTGGGACGGACACTGAACACCATTCAAGGCAGGCATGCAAACTTCAAACAAAGCATGCAGCATTCATGGATTTGCACCCTTATTAGATTATTTGGCAAAGGTGCATGGCAATGTCGCATGCCCTGGCCTAATTGGCAATCGCCATATCCTAGGTTAAAACACAGCACTGTTAGGATGTTAGGAACGTTTTTTTTTGGCACCAGTTGAGCGGTACAAAATTATCCTGCTCCAGTGCAGATTTCTGTAATATGCCCGCGGGTCTATGGCAGAGCTAAGAATTTTTTTTTACCAGCGATGGTTTACATATACCTGCGCGGTCCCATAAACTGCAAACTTTTGGTTTTAAGCATTTGCAAACTTGTTTGGGTTCAGTGAGGTTGCCTGGCTTTTTACACCAATAGTCGAGCAAACTTGAATAAAACATAGAATTTACAATACTCAAAAGGGTACTACAATCAGCTGTAGGTCATTGACCCAAAACCGACGTCTGGTGATGGGCTGAAATCAATGACCAGTATGCACTTAGGGAAACAAGCACTGGCAAAGCAAACAGGTCTCGCCTTTGTAACGCGAGTGCCTAGCTATTGGATCTGTCAATCTTAGTTTTTAAAACACTGCTGAAAAAAAAACCTGGAGGAACACACATCTTAAGGTACCTCAGAACAGTACACTGAATTAAATATTTTCAATCTTTATAAATGGTGTGGTTTATCAATCAGATTTTAGAGGAAAACGCTTTATCAGGCCTGATTTACTTCCACAGGACTCAGAACTGAAACAAATGCAAGAGACATTTAGTCCTCTGCAGTAGCCCAGTGAGCCCTTTTATGAGCCTCTTGGAGAAGATAATTTTTTAGTTATGCTAAGTATACGTTCTGCCTCAAATGCAGCCGGAGTTCATCAGTCGGCCCTATCCCAGTGCCATAAATCCTGTCCAGCAACTACTAAGCAGGTCTCTAAAGCTTCATACAATCTTATAGTTTGCTAGTTCACAAGAAGCAAACTCACAGTTACTACCATGGTTCACAAGAGTGCTTTATTTTACATAAACTACAACAGGGCTGCCATCTGGACAGGGTGACCAGCACAGCTCGCTAGGCTTGTCAGAAGCTTTTTTGGGACTAGGGGGCCAACATTTTTGGAAGGTTCCCTCTTTGAAGAAGCAGTGCATAATTAAGACATAGAAAGTGGTAAAGAGAATAATCATTGGCATAGCCAATAGGTCTTGCTTTTGTGACCTTATAAGTATTTAGTTATGCAGCACAATATCCTTGGCGCAACAACATCAACTGTTGCATGGCTAAACACTTATAAGGTCCCAAAGGCGAGACCTATTGGCTATGCCAATGCTTGTTTTTAACACGTTTTGGGCCAATGTAAGAAAATTAAATGCAGCAAAAATGCTTCAAAATTTCCATTTTTTTGTGTGGCAAAATTTCCAAATTACAATTCAATAATCCATGCTGCAATATCCTAGGGGGTCTGTATGAAACAGATAATATGGCTGCAGACATGAAGAATCTGTAGTGCAATGTTTAACATACTTTAAAAGTAGTTAGCAGTTTGTAATAAAATTACACTATGATCAGTTCAATTTAAATAAATAAGTCAAAATAACTTTATTTGGTCATAATAAATCGACCGTAAATGCTTATAAAACAATACATCATGCAATTAAAACAATTTTAAAAACAGTACCCCTGAAGGTAGATAATGTTACTCAGAAAAAAAAAAGAGTCCAGAGGTTTCAGTTCCAAATACAGTTCTGCAAAATTCAGGCATCTGTCATAAAAGGATGACAATACTAGAATGAAAATCAGTCCTACTCGTAAGCTATACAGTCAAGACCAACAAACTAAATTAAAAGGGTCGCAGATGATAATACACCAAAAAGTTATTTCTATTGACAAAACGGGCTGTCCTATTTCCTCGTTTTAAGCACCAGCCTCAAGAAAGAGTATACAGTAATAGCAATCTCCTCAAATCCGACAGATTGTAAAAATGCAGAGCTTCCATGCAACAACCACAGGAGTGCCTAATAAAAAATAAAAAGAACCATAGCTCTATGGGCAGCATAGCAAGTGCAAAAAAACATGACATGTGATGTGCTTTGGACTGACACATGCTTGCATGGACAAAGCACTAAATTGCACGACCAGTCATTACTTTTAGGAAAGGTGAAAAGTCTGTGGAATATATTGAGATGAAACCTAAGTAGAATAAAGTGCATGCAGTACAGTGTATCGAATGTTACGAAGGATTGCATACACCTGGAGGGACCGAGGAGCAGCTATTGGGTGACAGAAGTAAGTGCAGACACCCTAACCCGTCTTTCTTCCTCCCAAAACATGTAGCATGTGTCCCCCAGTGTCTACTCGGGTATGGAGGGCAGGCATCAGAGGGGCTCTTCAAATAAATCCCACCTGCCAATGGCCAGATGGACAGAGTCAAGTCCCTAACACCTCTCAACCAAGGAATCTCTAAAGACTGTGAAAGAGACAAACAATCCTTGATTAGCAATCTGTTTAGGGAGTTAGGGAGAGAGCCTCTTTCACCCAAATCCTATGTCACAGTAACAGTGGATGGGTCTTGAAAATATCCTCGAGGAAAGGAAGCCCTAACTCCCTGTGTTAAATTAACAAGGGAGTCGATGGTGGTAGCCCCAGGAGGGGTAGTGTGAATTTATTTTCAGTAATCTGTAATGGCGTGAGTGCCTGAAAACCAGAAGTGGCCAGACCTACACATTTAGCTCGATAAACGAACATGTGGGCTTAGTGATCTTTTGCCCAGTTTAGCTGCAAAGGAAAGCAGTGCATTTATACTCATCGCAAGCTGGTTATTTCTATTATCTATCTGCAGGGCCCAGGTCCCCCTGCAGTTAAAGGTTACCCCCAAATAGTTAAAGTTAGCCATATCTAAAACACGGGTTGCCTGGACCTTGAAAGCTGGCCTTGGCCACAACCTGTGATCAAGGGACTTTAAGAAAGACTTGCTGGTATTGATCTTCATATCTAGTCCCTCCATGAAAGAGGCAAAGGCGTTCAGAAGACGCTGCAGAGCTATTGGTGTACAACCCACGATGATAGCATCGTCTGTGTACAATAATGCAGGTATAGGATGACTGCCTATCTGGGGCATGTCCCTGCACCTTAAGACTATTCCCTCTCCAGTTGGTTTACATATAGGGAAAATGGAAATGGTGCAAGGACACATTGTTGTCTAACGCCTCTTCTCACCCTGAATGATTCGTAGCACTCTGAACCCAAACCTAATGACAGCACTGGAGTCGAAGTAAATTTCCCTGACGGTGTTCATGACTGCTCAGTCTATACATAGGCCTTTTGATAACTCACAGTTTCAAGTGGATATGCAATCAAACGCACTAGACAAGCCCATAAATCTGAAGTACCAAGAGCCATGCTTGGCGACTGTATATTTCCCAAGAAAACGACACAAATTAATACACTGGTCATCTGTCCCCATCCCTCTCCTGAACCCGTACTGGATGTCTTTAGGAGAGTAGGATCTGCTTCACATGTTTACCCCCACTTTTTGCTGGTGTTTCACTGTTTTTCGACTTTAGTCTGGGTGGGATCCTGTTAATCAGGGCCCTAGCCTAGCTGCTTCCTTTCTAAAATGATTCCATGTACTTCAGGTACAGTTCAGAATAGATCTGAGGTACCCTTATAAGTCCCTTGTATATGGTATACTATGAACCCAGGGCATAGGTGCCCCACAGGCCTACCAGGGGCTGAAGCATGAATTGTGCCACCCCTGGAAAGCCACCCAAAATGACACCACAGGTCTGCTGCTGCAGCCTGGGTAAGGCGGTGCATGCACCCCTTACTGTGATATAGGCTATATATTCACGAAGTAGTCATTAGGGATTTGATGCATATTTGGAACTCTATGCAAAACAGACATGCACAGAATTTAACTTTTGAACAACGTCAGGCATTATCCTCTTTGAACAGTGATCCGGGGTTTGTTATCAAACCCTCGGACAAGGGGGGTAATGTTGTCCTCTGGGATATCAACCTGTACAAACAGGAGGCCAACACACAATTGATTCTTTCTGGTGATTATACCAAATCAAGCAGGGAAAACTATACCTCGGCAGTGAATGTCTATTACAACAAACTTGGGGAATGGAGGAAGAAGGGCCTTTTAGAGGAAGATGAATATCGCTTTCTCTATGTTAAACATCCGGTGGTACCCTGTTTTTATATGTTACCGAAGGTCCACAAAAATCGATCCACTTCCCCTGGTAGGCCAATAATATCTGCCAAAGGTAGCTTCCTTGAAAATACCTCCACCTTTTTGGATGCTGTCCTCTCTCCCTATGTTCTGTCTCTTCCCTCATACTGCAGGGACAGCACAGATTTCATTACTAAAATTGAGGGTATAGGGTGGCAAGAGGATTTTTGGCTGACAACAATTGACGTGGTGTCTTTGTACACCTGCATCAGACACTGTGATGGCATTAATGCATGCAAACACTTTTTTAGGGATAGGTCTATCTTCCTTTTTGACCAGACTAACATGTTTTTGGACATGCTGACTTTTTGTCTAGATAATAATTTTTTCCTTTTTGAGGATCAATGGTTTAAACAGGAGGTTGGCACGGCGATGGGAAGTTGCTTTGCGCCGAGTTACGCATGCATGATGATGGGATGGTGGGAGGAGCAACTTTTGTGGACGGAGATGAATGAATTTCTGACGAAAAATATCGTCTTTTATACAAGGTATATAGACGATATTTTTCTGATATGGGGTGGATCAAGGTCGGATCTTGATCTACTTTTTGAAACTTTCAATAACAACAGTGTTAACCTCCGTTTCACACATAAAGTTGCCCAGGATGAGATGGACTTCTTAGATGTACGTGTTAAGATTGTGGAAGGCATTTTGACTACTAGCCTCTACAGGAAGTCCACTGCTGGGAACAGCATTTTACATGCTAGAAGCCACCACCCATCTAGATTGAAGTGGAGTATCCCTTACGGGGAACTTTTGAGGGCCAAACGTAATTGCAGTTCTGAGGGCAGCTTTGAGAAAGAGCAGGAGATAATGTTGCAAAGGTTCCGGGAGAGGGGTTACCCTGAGGATGTCCTTTTGACTGCTCAGAATAAAGTAGCCAAACAAAAAAGAACCACGTTACTAATTAAAAGACCTGTCTTGGAAGAACAATGTAACACCATTAGAATGATCACCTCATTCAATGTGGCGGCTAAAGCAGTTAACCACACGCTCAGTAAACATTGGCACTTGGTTAGAAGTGACCCAGTGGTGGGTACAAGTGTCAATGTTTTTCCTCAAGTCACTTATCGTAAAGCACGTTCCTTACAGGACATGCTGGTAAGAAGCTATTTGGGAGCAAGTAAAAAGTTGACCTGGATTCAACAACAAAAAGGCTTTTTCAAATGTGGGAAATGCAAGGCTTGCACCACTAGCAAGAATGTAAAGACTTATCCCTTACCAACAGGGAAGAGTGGTACCATTAAGAAGTTCATTAACTGCAATTCAGATTTCTGTGTGTATGTTATCAGGTGCCCATGCTCCAAACTCTATGTAGGAAGTACGATCTTTCCTGTAAAAAAACGTATTTTGGAGCACCTAAGGGCCATCAGAAATGTTGATTTGAATTACTCAACAGCCAGGCATTGGTTGAAACATCATAGCAAGGATGTTAACTGCTTTTCATTCTTTGGTATTGACAGGGTGCCGACCAACCCCAGAGGGGGAGATCGCCAAAAACAACTGAGAATCCTGGAGTCACAGTACATTATTCTTCTTGAGTCGAAGAATCCCTTTGGTCTCAATGAAGATGAGGAACTTTATGTACACATTGGATGAACAATTTATGGACATGCATTCTGAATACTTTGATTGATTGTGTGATTTACTTTATACTCCTAGGACAATGGTGTCCGATCGGTGCCACCGGTTCTCCCCTGCCACATTCATTTTCTCGTAGTAAATATTTGTTAGTGATTTTGTTTTTCACTCATATGAAACTCTCATTTGATGGGACCATGTGTTTAATGGTCACATGACCTATGTTTACTAGAGTGTTATATGGAAAGAATTGCCTATGAAGAGTATATTTGTTATTTCTCTCAGTTCAGAGCCACTTGGCCCCTGCCAATAAAACTTTATTGAAATACTGGACCTTGGAGTGCGAGTGTTCCTTGATCAATTGCGGTGGAATCTTCATCAATATATATATATATATATATATATATATATTTATATATATATATATACACACACACACATTTAAACCTATAAGTTACTCCTATGGCAGCCCTTATCAATCCTGAAGGCAGAGTGCTTGGTTCTTATGTAAGAGGGTGCCCCTGCATGAGCAGAGCCCCCCTGCAGCATTCGGAGACCCTTCTCTGCTGCGGTTTGTAGTGCAACCTGACCATATACTCTTAAGTGCATTATAACCAAACGGTCAATACTAACTTTGACCGGCTGCACGGAAACATGTCATGTTTGGTGTCAAACACCTTGGAATCATACCCCCACACCAGTAACTGGTGTGGGAGTATGATCCCACCCTTCTAGAGGGAGAGACATGACAGCACTGGTATACTCAGTAGAAACCTAATAGAGCCCTGGCATCACAAAATGGATGCTGCAGCCACAGACACGGCTCTGGCCTCCTGCTGCTGACCGAAACTCCGGCAGTTCGGCCTGGACAAAAGGTTTCCTGTCACAGGGAGGTGTAACCACCTTCCAGACAGGCTTATGTGTATTGGGGCTGGGTGGGAGCACTCTCTGAGTGCTTTGAAGTCCTGCACTTGGGGCACATTTGGTGTCCCTATGCATAGTCCAGCTAAAACCGGTTCAGGGGCTTCCAGCCCCTGCTCTGGCGCGAAACTGGACAAAGGAAATGGGTGTAGCCACCCCTCTTTCCAAACCCTCCCATAGGTGGGTCTCCAGAGTATGTCCAACCACCCACCTTAGTATAAGTATGGGACCCCAGCCCTTAGGACTTTAGATTACTCTGGACGAAACTCTGAAGCTGAATCCTGGACCTTCGACGCTCTGCTCAAGATCCAGAGGACTGAAGAAATCTCCCTTGAGGTCAAGGAATGACTCTCCTGCTTGGCAGGCACCAACAAAGCAATTTGACGGTCTGCATCATCGAAGCTCCCCACGGACTCCAAACTATTTGCAGCACAGGAAGAGGATTTCCAGACATCTCAGAGGCCGACCCGAGTGTCCAGCAAAGCTGAGACCCGCAGCCCTCGTGAGTAGCGTGGAATCGGAACTCCTAGTCACCGTGCATTTCTGCAAGTGCATTGACTTCTCGATGTCTCTTGAAGTCGTGCTTGGGCTGACTTGTAGCCCCCACCTCGAGCACGAAATTCACCAAAGTTTGTTGGCCTGGTCATTCCGAGTGACCCGTGGGCTGCCATTTTGTGTTTAATCTCGAGGTCCCTTTGCGCTCCCTGTTCTGTTGACTGGTGGGTCCCTGAAGGGGTAACTTTGCATTTCCTTGGGCTTTCCTAGTTGCTCCAGACGTGCCCTGACTCCCAACCAAGTGGTGAGTCCCCCAGACATTGCTGGTCTGCACTGAAGCATCTTTCTTTTTTCTGCGTGGGTTGCTGTTACCAAGGTTTGTTGTGTCCAATCCGGGCACCGACATGGCAGCACTCGACATCCTTTGTGGGACAGCTTGAATCCAGCTCCTGGTTGTCCTCGATGCCTCCTGGTCCTCGTGGCTGAAGAGTCAAGCTTCACCTCCTTCACCTGAAATCACCCGACATCGGTGGGCATCTGCTCATCGCCTTCCTGGTCACTGGCAAGTGACCCAGACTCTGTCCCCTCTGCTTTCAGGTTCTTCTCATCTTCGATCCAGGCTTGGATCTCTTCGGACACTTCGCATCTTCACGGCAGCAGCACTTCTTTGCCAGATCCCATTGAAATCGCCGATGCGACCCGACACCAAAAGACACCTATGCACCCGGCTTCCCTGGGTGAGGTAACACGAATACTCTGGTGCTCCCATGGGTGATAGCCCTAGACCTTCTTAAGTCCAAAAGGGTTTGGTCCTGACTCATTTCTAAGTGTCCCTAATCTTTAAAAATCTAACCGCGACTTTCCCCATAGACGCTAACGGGAGTTCGCGGCTGTTTTCACACACTGCACACGGCCCCGTGGGTCCCCTGTGTCACTACCTTGTGTGGTTCCTTGGGGTCCCAGCGATTCTACAGGCTCTAGGCCTTGTGTCTAGTTATGTCATGGTTCTTCTACCACTATTTTAGTATATGGTTTGGCTCGCCCCTAGGGCCTGACATGTATTTGTGCTATTTTACTGTGATTATTGAAGTGTAACTTATGTGTTTTGACCTCTAGTCTCATAAAGAGACTAGGAGGGTGTGTTTAGTAATAAATACATATATGTTATATATATACCTGGTGTGGATATCTTTCATTTAGTTACTCAAATGATTATAGACTGGTAAAACAAGCTGCTTTACATTCCTTCACGACTTAGCCTGAAGGCTGCTCTCCATAGGTACCACTAGGATAGCTTTCAATAAAGGTTGTCTTTAACCTATAACCAATAAGGGGTTGTTTGGACTGATACAAGGTGCCCACTATAACTAGTGGACAGCATATATCAGGCCAACTTCTCCCATTGGTGTGCAGCGTGTGGGATTCCAGCTTGCTATTGTTTTACCAGATAATCTCAATTGAGTAACTAACTGAAAACCACTAAAGGTACCCTATGTACATATAATACAAGCTTTAGAATACAGCAAGTTCTACTGAACTTAGAATTGTGTGTTAAGGGATAGCACACCCTTTCTACAACTCAAGAGAGTTTAGTAGGCCACACTAGAGTAGGTAGTGCAATACACCACACCACACTAGTAATGTCTTCAAGGCCAGGAAGCAGTAGGTCCTTGCCAGAAGCCAATGGGCTTCAAGATTCCCAGTATGACAGACTGCCATTCATGGAACTGAGAGCGTTATGTACAACCAGGAAACTGAAGACAAGCAAAAGTCCAACCACCCAGCATCTCATAGAGGTACTCATGCTGGATGACCTTAGAAGATCTTTAGGATCTGAAGGGTTAGGCAGAGTGGGTGGGACAGCACCTGAGGAAAGGCCTAGGGGTGTAACTCCCCATGACCTGACCTCTGAGGCTGGCCAGGCAGATAACAATGATCTGGACCTGGAAAATCCAATTCCCCTAGACAGTGATGGAGAGGACCAAAATGGACCCCTCTGTGTCCCTCCTGGGAGAGTTGGTGGTGGGCCAAGAAGTTCATGATCTCCCTCAGTGGAGACTAACCATTCTAACCCATCTATAGGGACCTCAATCTCCTCTCCTCTCATAGGAGGGAAACCAATCAGAAGAGAATGGAGAGACTGCTTAAATATGAGGAAGCTCAGCTTGAAATCAGAAGAAAGAAGGTAGCCCAAGATAAGGAGGCCCTAGAGCTCTACAAAGCTTGAAAAAAGCTGGGACTAGATTTCCATGGTGGCAGCAACATCCCTAGAGATAGGGAAAGGTCTCATGACCATAGAAACCTGAATAAGATTGTCCCTCCCTACCAGAGTGGGGATGACATCCACAAATGGATAACTGCACTGGAAAGGGCCTGTAAAGTACAAAGGGTCCTCCAGGAGCAGTGGGCAACAATCTTATGGCTCTCCTTTGCAGAAAAAGGTAGAGATAAACTCCTCACTGTTAGAGAGGAGGAGTCAGATGATTACAACAGTCTGAAGAGTGCCTTAATTGATGGGTTTGGCCTAACCACTGAGCAATACAGGTTACATTTCAGGGACACCCAAAAGGCACAGACTCGGGACTGGGTAGACTTTGTAGATTGTGCTACTAAGGCTCTGGAAGGTTGGTTACTTGGCAGTAAAGTGCATGACTATCAAGGATTGTACAATTTGATTATGAGGGAACAGATCCTTAATAATTGTCAGAATCAGCTGTTGCACCAGTACCTGGTAGACTCAGATCTGACCTCTTCCCAAGAATTGGGAAAGAAGGCAGACAAGTGGGTCAGAACCAGGCAGAAGATACAGAACCAAGGTGGTGAACCCAAGAAGCAAGAAGCAAGATCCTAAAAACTCTGATAAGGGTGGGGAGAAGGGTGAAGAGTAGACCAGAAGTCTTCACAAGGCCCCCAAAAATCTTCTTCAGTTGGGGAGTCACAGTCTAACAAGGGAAAAGGCCAAAAGAAACCATGGTGCAAGATTTGTAAACCGAAAACTCACTGGACCAGTGATTGCAGTGATTGCACCAAGTCCTAAGAATCTACTACAGCCACCATTGCCCCTAAGGCAACTGTTCCCCCTAGTACAGCTACAATTGGTGGTGGTAATGTTCAGAATAAGGGTGTCGTAGGGTTGACCCTGGGTTCTGAGATGGACTCTGGCCTTGTCAGAGTTCCAACTCAGGCTGTGTTAGTCTGTGATGAAGGCATGGATATGTCCCCCTTTGTGAGTTCCAGTAATCCGGGCAAATACAGACAACAGCCTTTAATAAATGAAGTAGAGGCTTGGGCTTTCAGGGACACAGGAGCAAGTGTCACAATCGTGACAAAAGATCTTGTGGATCCTGGGCAGATTACACTTGGTGAAATGTACCACGTGACCAATGCCAGCAATGTCAGAACAGACCATTCACTGGCAGTTGTTAACTTCTCCTGGGGAGGGGTAACTGGCCTTAAGAAGGTTGTGGTAAGTGCAGACCTACCAGTACTGTGCTTGCTTGGCAATGATCTAGAGACCTCAGCTTGGGCTGAAGTGGAGCTCAGGACACATGCAGAAATGTTAGGGATCCCTGCTCATGTCTTTGCTGTGACTAGGTCACAGGCCAAAATGTCTAAAACTAGACAGACCCTGGATTCTGGAATAATGGACCAGGTGCCTCCCAAGAGGAGGACCAGTAGGGTTAAGGCAGTGCCTTCCCACCTGACTCAGAATGCTGATCAGCCTCCTCATGGAGATGATCATGAGCCTGAAGTTGGAACTGTCCCAGAGGAGCTTGAACCTGACCCTCTCTTGAGCCCCTCAGAAAGCAAGCTGCTGATGAGGCTGCTGGGAATGCTAGTGGCACCCAGAAAGTTTATTAGGATGATGGACTCCTTTATTCAGAGTGTCGAGACCCCAAACCTGGTGCATCCAGGAGGTTTAGGGGCTTCCTATTGACACTATCCCATGATATTCCCCTAGCAGGACACCTGGGCCAGAACAAGACTTGGGACAGAATTGTCCCTCACTTTTACTGACCCCACATGTCTCAAGACACTCAGGAGTTTTGTCGCTCCTGTGTGACCTGCCAAGCGAGTGGCAAGGCAGGTGGAACCACAAAGGCCCCCCTGATACCACTACCAGTGGTGGGGGTTCCCTTTGAGGGGGTAGGGATTGACATTTTTGGTTCCATGGATCCTCAAACAGCATCTGCGCACAGGTTTATACTGGTTGTGGTGGACCATGCCACCAAGTACCCAGAAGCAATTCCCCTAAGGACCACCACAGCACCTGTGGTGGCAAGAGATCTCTTGGGTGTATTCTCAAGAGTAGGCTTTCCTAAGGAGGTAGTATCTGACAGGGATAGAAACTTCATGTCTAGTTACTTGACTGCTATGCGGAAGGAGTGTGGAGTGAACTACAAGTTAACCACACTCTATCACCCAAAATGCAATGGTTTAGTTGAAAGGTTCAACAAAACCTTAAAGGGCATGATTAAAGGACTCCCAGAAAAGCTTAGGCGAAGATGGGACATACTCTTGCCCTGCCTTTTATTAGCATACAGGGAGGTGCCTCAAAAGGGGGTTTGCTACAGCCCTTTTGAACTTTTGTTTGGTTACCCTGTCAGGGGTCCATTGTGTCTGGTTAAGGAAGGATGGGAGTTACCTCTCAAGCCCCCAAACAGAACATAGTGGACTATGTACTTGGTCTCCGCTCCAGGATGGCTGAGTATATTGAAAAGGCAACCAAAAACCTTGAGGCTAGCCAGGAATTACAAAAAGCCTGGCATGACCAAAAGGCTGTACTGACTGTCTACCAGCCAGGACAGAAAGTGTGGATGTTGGAGCCTGTGGCCCCAGCATCCCTCCAGGACAAATGGAGTCACCCCCATACAACTGTTGAGCAAAAAGGGGAGGTTACCTACTTGGTAGACCTTGGAACCCCTAGGAGTCACCACAGGGTACTTCATGTCAACAGACTAAAACCATATGTTGACAGTGCAGACATGGGCTTGCTCATGGCTACTGACGAAGGACAGGAGGAAGAGAGTGACCCACTCCCTGACCAGCTTTCTCAGAACCCTGATGATAGGTCAGTTGATGGTGTAGCCTTGGCAGACAGCCTCAATGCCCAGCAGCAAACTGACTGCAGAAAACGTCTCAGCCAGTTCAGACATTTGTTTTCTCTGACTCCAAGTCAGACCACCTGGTGCACTCATGAAGTGGACACTGGGGACAGTCTGCCTGTGAAGAATAAGATCTACAGACAACCTGACCATGTCAGGGACTGTATAAGCACAGAAGTCCAAAAGTTGTTGGATTTGGGAGTTATTAAACCCTCAGTTAGCCCTTGGGCTAGTCCAGTAGTCCTGGTACCTAAACTTCACACCACAGATGGCAAGAGAGAAATGAGGTTTTGTGTAGACTACAGGGGTCTCAATGCAGTCACAAGGACTGATGCCCATCCCATCCCCAGGGCAGGTGAGCTATTAGATACTTTGGCCTCAGCCAAGTTTCTAAGCACATTTGACCTGACAGCTGGCTACTGGCAGATCAGACTAGCTGATGATGCAAAGCCAAAGAAAGCATTTTCTACCCCTAGTGGGCACTATCAATTTGTGGTAATGCCTTTTGGTTTGAAGAATGCACCTGCCACTTTCCAAAGGCTGGTGAATCAAGTCATTACAGGCCTGGAAGACTATAGTGCAGCATATCTAGATGATGTCTTTAGCTCCACCTGGGAGGATCACCTGGTCCACCTGAGGAATGTTTTGGAGGCCCTGCAAAAAGCAGGCCTAACTATCAAGGCTACTAAGTGCCAGATAGGGCAGAGTCAGGTTGTGTACCTGGGCCACCTTGTAGGTGGAGGCCAGGTTCAACCATTGTAGAGCACAATCCAAACCATAATGGACTGGGTTGCTCCCACTACCCAGACTCAGGTGAGAGCTTTCTTAGACCTGACTGGGTACTATAGAAGATTTGTCAAGGGGTATGGATCAATAGTGACACCCCTGGATGACTTAACCTCTAAGAAAATGCCCAAAAAGGTTCAGTGGACAGCTAGCTGTCAAAAGGCATTTGATGACCTGAAGCAGCCCATGTGCACTGCTCCCATTCTGTAAAGTCCTGACTACTCCAAAAAGTACATTGTCCAAACAGATGCATCTGAGTTGGGGGTAGGGGCTGTACTGTCACAGTTGAATGATGAAGGTCAGGATCAACCAGCAGCTTTCATAAGCAGAAGGTTGACCCCCAGAGAGAAACGTTGGTCAGCCATTGAGAGGGAGGCCTTTGCTGTGGTTTGGGCTCTGAAGAAGTTGAGGCCATACTTATTTGGTACTCACTTCATTGTTCAGACAGACCATAAGCCCCTCTTATGGCTAAAACAGATGAAGGGTGAAAATCCCAAATTGCTCAGGTGGTCCATTTCCCTACAGGAGATGGACTATACAGTGGAACATAGACCTGGGGATAACCATGCCAATGCAGATGGACTCTCCAGATATTTCCACTTAGAACATGAAGACTCAACTGGTCAAGGTTAGTTTAATGTCCTTGCGTTTGGGGGGGGGGAGGGGGTTGTGTAGGTAATTAGGATCTGCTTCACATGTTTGCCCCCACTTTCTGCTGGTGTTTCACTGTTTTTCGACATTAGTCTGACTGGGACCCTGCTAATCAGGGCCCCAGCCTAGCTGCTTCCTCTCTAAAATGATTCCATGTACTTTAGGTACAGTTCAGATTGGATCTGAGGTGCCCTTATAAGACCCTAGTATATGGTATACTATGTACCCAGGGCATAGGTACCCCAGAGGCCTACCAGGGGCTGATGCATGTATTATGCCACCCCTGGAAAGCCACCCAAAATGACTTTACAGGTCTGCTACTGCAGCCTGGGTGAGGTGGTGCATGCACCACTTACTGTGATATAGGTTACCTATAGCACTATATATATATACACACATATAAACCTATAAGTAACTCCTATGGCAGGCCTTATCAATACTGAAGGCAGAGCGCTTGGTTCTTATATGAGAGGATGCCCCTGCATGAGCAGGTCCCCTCTGCAGCATTCGGAGACCCTTCTCTGATGCGGTTTGTAGTGCAGCCTGACCATATACTCTTAAGTGCATTATAACCAACGGTAAATACTAACTTAGGACTGGCTGCACGGAATCATGTTGTGTTTGGTGTCAAACACCTTGGAATCATACCCCCACACCAGTAACTGGTGTGGGAGTATGATCCCACCCTTCTAGAGGGGGAGATATGACAGCACTGGTATACCCGGTAGAAACCTAATAGAGCCCTCGCATCACAAAATGGATGCTGCAGCTACTGACACGGATCTGGCCTCCTGCTGCTGACCAAAACTCCGGCAGGGGAGGCCTGGACAATAGGTTTCCTGTCCCAGACAGGCTTATGTGTATTGAAGTCCTGCACTGGGGGCACATTTGGTGTCCCTGTGCATACTCCAGCTCAAACCGGTTCAGGGGATTCCAGCCCCTGCTCTGGCATGAAACTGGACAAAGGAAATGGGTGTAGCCACCCCTCTTTCCAAACCCTCCCATAGGTGGGTCCCCAGAGTATGTCCAACCCCCTACCTTAGTATAAGTATGGGACCCCAGTCCTTAGGACTTTAGATTACCCGGGACGAAACTCTGAAGCTGAATCCTGGACCTTCGACGCTCTGCTCAAGACCAGATGACTGAAGAAATCTCCCTTGGGGTCAAGGAGTGACTCCCCTGCTTCGGAGGCACCAACAAAGCAATTTACCCATCTGCATCATCGAAGCTCCCACCAGACTCCAAAGTATTTACAGCCCTGGAAGAGGATTTCCAGACATCTCAGAGGCCGACCCAAGTCCCCAGCAAAGCTGAGACCCGCAGCCCTCGTGAGTAGCGTGGAATCGGAACTCCTAGTCACCGTGCATTTCTGCAAGTGCATTGACTTCTCGATGTCTCTTGAAGTCGTGCTTGGGCTGACTTGTAGCCCCCACCTCGAGCACGAAATTCACCAAAGTTTGTTGGCCTGGTCATTCCGAGTGACCCGTGGGCTGCCATTTTGTGTTTAATCTCGAGGTCCCTTTGCGCTCCCTGTTCTGTTGACTGGTGGATCCCTGAAGGGGTAACTTTGCATTTCCTTGGGCTTTCCTAGTTGCTCCAGACATGCCCTGACTCCCAACCAAGTGGTGAGTCCCTCAGACATTGCTGGTCTTCACTGAAGCATCTTTCATTTTTCTGCTTGGGTTGCTGTTACCAAGGTTTGTTGTGTCCAATCCGGGCACCGACACTGCAGCTCTCGACATCCTTTGTCGGAGAGCTCGAATCCAGCTCCTGGTTGTCCTCGATGCCTCCTGGTCCTCGTGGCTGAAGAGTCAAGCTTCACCTCCTTCACCTGAAATCACCCGACATCGGTGGGCATCTGCTCATCGCCTTCCTGGTCACTGGCAAGTAACCCAGACTCTGTCCCCTCTGCTTTCAGGTTCTTCTCATCTTCGATCCAGGCTTGAATCTCTTTGGACACTTCGCATCTTCAAGGCAGCAGCACTTCTTCGCCAGCTCCCATTGAAATCGACGACGCGACCCAACACCAAAAGACACCTATGCACCCGGCTTCCCTGGGTGAGGTAACACGAGTACTCTGATGCTACCATGGGTGCTAGCCTTAGATTTTCCTAAGTCCCAAAGGGTTTGGTCCTGACTCATTTCTAAGTGTCCCTATTTTTTAAAAATCTAACCGCGACTTTCCCCATAGAAGCTAACGGGAATTCGCGGCTGTGTTCACACACTGCACACAGCCCTGTGGGTCCCGTGTGTCACTACCTTGTGTGGTTCCTTGGGGTCCCAGCGATTCTACAGGCTCTAGGCCTTGTGTCTAGTTATGTCATGGTTCTTCTACCACTATTTTAGTATATGGTTTGGCTCGCCCCTAGGGCCTGACATGTATTTGTGCTATTTTACTGTGATGATTGAAGTGTAACTTATGTGTTTTGACCTCTAGTCTCATAAAGAGACTAGGAGGGTGTGTTTAGTAATAAATACATATATGTTATATATATACCTGGTGTGGATATCTTTCATTTAGTTACTCAAATGATTATAGACTGGTAAAACAAGCTGCTTTACATTCCTTCAAGACTTAGCCTGAAGGCTGCTCTCCACAGCTACCACTAGGATAGCTTTCAATAAAGGTTGTCTTTAACCTATAACCAATAAGGGGTTGTTTGAACTGATACAAGGTGCCCACTATAACTAGTGGACAGCATATATCAGGCCAACTTCTCCCATTGGTGTGCAGCGTGTGGGATTTCAGCTTGCTCTTGTTTTACCAGATAATCTCAATTGAGTAACTAACTGAAAACCACTAAAGGTACCCTAGGTACATATAATACAAGCTTTAGAATACAGTAAGTTCTACTGAACTTAGAATTGTGTGTTAAGGGATAGCACACCCTTTCTACAACTCAAGAGAGTTTAGTAGGCCACACTAGAGTAGGTAGTGCAATACACCACACCAGTAATGTCTTCAAGGCCAGGAACCAGTAGGTCCTTGCCAGAAGCCAATGGGCTTCAAGATTCCCAGTATCACAGACTCCCATTCATGGAACTGAGAGTGTTATGTACAACTAGGAAACTGAAGACAGGCAAAAGTCCAACCACCCAGCATCTCATAGAGGTACTCAGGCTGGATGACCTTACCAGATCTTTAGGATCTGAAGGGTTAGGCAGAGTGGGTGGGACAGCACCTGAGGAAAGGCCGAGGGGTGTAACTCCCCATGACCTGACCTCTGAGGCTGGCCAGGCAGATAACAATGATCTGGACCTGGAAAATCCAATTCCCCTAGACAGTGATGGAGAGGACCAAAATGGACCTCTCTGTGTCCCTCCTAGGAGAGTTGGTGGTGGGCCAAGAAGGTCAAGATCTCCCTCAGTGGAGTCTAACCATTCTAACACATCTATAGGGACCTCAATCTCCTCTCACAGGAGGGAAACCAATCAGAAGAGAATGAAGAGACTGCTTAAGTATGAGGAAGCTCAGCTTGAAATCAGAAGAAAGCAGGTAGCCCTAGATAAGGAGGTCTCAGAGCTCTACAAAGCTTGAAAAAGGTTGGGACTAGAGTCCCATGGTGGCAGCAACATCCCTAGAGATAGGGAAAGGTCTCATGACCATAGAAACCTGAATAAGATTGTCCCTCCCTACCAGAGTGGGGATGACATCCACAAATGGATAACTGCACTGGAAAGGGCCTGTAAAGTACAAAGGGTCCTCCAGGAGCAGTGGGCAACAATCTTATGGCTCTCCTTTGCAGAAAAAGGTAGAGAGAAACTCCTCACTGTTAGAGAGGAGGAGTCAGATGATTACAACAGTCTGAAGAGTGCCTTAATTGATGGGTTTGGCCTAACCACTGAGCAATACAGGTTAAAGTTCAGGGATACCCAAAAGGCACAGACTCAGGACTGGGTAGACTTTATAGATTGTGCTACTAAGGCTCTGGAAGGTTGGTTACTTGGCAGTAAAGTGCATGACTATCAAGGATTGTACAATTTGATTATGAGGGAGCAGATCCTAATAAATTGTCAGAATCAGCTGTTGCACCAGTACCTGGTAGACTCAGATCTGACCTCTCCCCAAGAATTGGGAAAGAAGGCAGACAAGTGGGTCAGAACCAGGCAGAAGATACAGAACCAAGGTGGTGAACCCACGAAGCAAGAAGCAAGATCCTAAAAACTCTGATAAGGGTGGGGAGAAGGGTGAAGACCAGAAGTCTTCACAAGGCCCCCAAAAATCTTCAGGTGGGGATTCACAGTCTAACAAGGGAAAAGGCCAAAAGAAACCATGGTGCAAGTTTTGTAAACCGAAAACTCACTGGACCAGTGATTGCAGTGATTGCACCAAGTCCAAAGAATCTACTCCAGCCACCATTGCCCCTAAGGCAACTGTTCCCCCTAGTACAGCTACAATTGGTGGTGGTAATGTTCAGAATAAGGGTGCAGTAGGGTTGACCCTGGGTTCTGAGATGGACTCTGGCCTAGTCAGAGTTCCAACTCAGGCTGTGTTAGTCTGTGATGAAGGCATGGATATG
Source organism: Triturus cristatus (assembly GCF_964204655.1). NCBI lineage: Eukaryota > Metazoa > Chordata > Amphibia > Caudata > Salamandridae > Triturus > Triturus cristatus. The sequence continues at coordinate 470,018,761 of NC_140589.1, forward strand.
TCCCCCTTTGTGAGTTCCAGTAATCCGGGCAAATACAGACAACAGCCTTTAATAAATGAAGTAGAGGCTTGGGCTTTCAGGCACACAGGAGCAAGTGTCACAATGGTGACAAAAGATCTTGTGGATCCTGGGCAGATTACACTTGGTGAAATGTACAACGTGACCAATGCCAGCAATGTCAGAACAGACCATTCTCTGGCAGTTGTTAACTTCTCCTGGGGAGGGGTAACTGGCCTTAAGAAGGTTGTGGTAAGTGCAGACCTACCAGTACTGTGCTTGCTTGGCAATGATCTAGAGACCTCAGCTTGGGCTGAAGTGGAGCTCAGGACACATGCAGAAATGTTAGGGATCCCTGCTCATGTCTTTGCTGTGACTAGGTCACAGGCCAAAATGTCTAAAACTGGACAGGCCCTGGATTCTGGAATAATGGACCAGGTGCCTCCCAAGAGGAGGACCAGTAGGGTTAAGGCAGTGCCTTCCCACCTGACTCAGAATGCTGATCAGTCTCCTCAGGGAGATGATCTTGAGCCTGAAGTTGGAACTGTCCCAGAGGAGCTTGAACCTGACCAGGTTGAGTTCTTGGGGACAGGGGGCCCTTCCAGGTCTGATCTGAGCCAGGAGCAGAAAACCTGCCCCTCTCTTGAACCCCTCAGAAAGCAAGCTGCTGATGAGGCTGCTGGGAATGCTAGTGGCACCCGGAAAGTTTATTGGGATGATGGACTCCTTTATTCAGAGTGTAGAGACCCCAAACCTGGTGCATCCAGGAGGTTTAGGGGCTTCCTATTGACACTATCCCATGATATTCCCCTAGCAGGACACCTGGGCCAGAACAAGATTTAGGACAGAATTGTCCCTCACTTTTACTGACCCCACATGTCTGAAGCGTTACAAAAAACAATTGATGGACGGAATGCTGACAATGCAGACATTCTTCCCCAGTCAAGAGATCTGGGTTAAATCCATCGTTCTTTTGCCCACTACGCCACCCCAGTTTAGACATGGCCATATGCAAATCAGTCTTGACCCTGTGCCTCATGGGAACAGTCCAGCCCGAACTGCCAAGCCATGTCTTCCCTGGACCGGAATCAAGCATCCTAGGACTGGTTTCTGGCTATCAGCCGTCATCAGCCAGGATAGCTTGACTACAGTGGCGTAGTGAGCACGGGTCCCACGTCTGGGAATACCCATCCCACTTAGGGTGAAAAGCGTTACAAAAACAATTGATGGACGGAATGCTGACAATGCAGACATTCTCCCCCAGTCAAGAGATCTGGGTTAAATCCATCGTTCTTTTGCCCACTACGCCACCCCAGTTTAGACATGGCCATATGCAAATCAGTCTTGACCCTGTGCCTCATGGGAACAGTCCGGCCCGAACTGCCAAGCCATGTCTTCCCTGGTCCGGAATCAAGCATCCTAGGACCGGTTTCTGGCTATCAGCCGTCATCAGCCTGGATAGCTTGACTCCAGTGGCGTAGTGAGCACAGGTCCCACGTCTGGGAATACCCATCCCACTTAGGGCGAAAAGCGTTACAAAAAACAATTGATGGACGGAATGCTGACAATGCAGACATTCTCCCCCAGTCAAGAGATCTGGGTTAAATCCATCGTTCTTTTGCCCACTACGCCACCCCAGTTTAGACATGGCTATATGCAAATCAGTCTTGACCCTGTGCCTCATGGGAACAGTCCAGCCCGAACTGCCAAGCCATGTCTTCCCTGGACCGGAATCAAGCATCCTAGGACCGGTTTCTGGCTATCAGCCATCATCAGCCAGGATAGCTTGACTCCAGTGGCGTAGTGAGCACGAGTCCCACGTCTGGGAATACCCATCCCACTTAGGGCGAAAAGCGTTACAAAAAACAATTGATGGACGGAATGCTGACAATGCAGACATTCGCCCCCAGTCAAGAGATCTGGGTTAAATCCATCGTTCTTTTGCCCACTACGCCACCCCAGTTTAGACATGGCCATATGCAAATCAGTCTTGACCCTGTGCCTCATGGGAACAGTCCAGCCCGAACTGCCAAGCCATGTCTTCCCTGGACCGGAATCAAGCATCCTAGGACCGGTTTCTGGCTATCAGCCGTCATCAGCCAGGATAGCTTGACTCCAGTGGCGTAGTGAGCACGGGTCCCACGTCTGGGAATACCCATCCCACTTAGGGCGAAAAGCGTTACAAAAAGCAATTGATGGACGGAATGCTGACAATGCAGACATTCTCCCCCAGTCAAGAGATCTGGGTTAAATCCATCGTTCTTTTGCCCACTACGCCACCCCAGTTTAGACATGGCCATATGCAAATCAGTCTTGACCCTGTGCCTCATGGGAACAGTCCAGCCCGAACTGCCAAGCCATGTCTTCCCTGGACCGCTTGTTGTAACACTTTTCGCCCTAAGTGGGATGGGTATGCCCAGACGTGGGTCCCGTGCTCACTACCCCACTGGAGTCAAGCTATCCTGGCTGATGACGGCTGATAGCCAGAAACCGGTCCTAGGATGCTTGATTCCGGTCCAGGGAAGACATGGCTTGGCAGTTCGGGCTGGACTGTTCCCATGAGGCACAGGGTCAAGACTGATTTGCATATGGCCATGTCTGAACTGGGGTGGCGTAGTGGGCAAAAGAACGATGGATTTAACCCAGATCTCTTGACTGGGGGAGAATGTCTGCATTGTCAGCATTCCGTCCATCATTTGTTTGTTGTAACCCACATGTCTGAAGACACTCAGGAGTTTTGTCGCTCCTGTGTGACCTGCCAAGCGAGTGGCAAGGCAGGTGGAACCACAAAGGCCCCCCTGATACCACTACCAGTGGTGGGGGTTCCCTTTGAGAGGGTAGGGATTAACATTGTTGGTTCCATGGATCCTCAAACAGCATCTGGACACATGTTTATACTGGTTGTGGTGGACCATGCTACCAGGTACCCAGAAGCAATTCCCCTAAGGACCACCACAGCACCTGTGGTGGCAAGAGATCTCTTGGGTGTATTCTCAAGAGTAGGCTTTCCTAAGGAGGTAGTATCTGACAGGGATAGAAACTTCATGTCTAGTTACTTGACTGCTATGCGGAAGGAGTGTGGAGTGAACTACAAGTTAACCACACCCTATCACCCACAATGCAATGGTTTAGTTGAAAGGTTCAACAAAACCTTAAAGGGCATGATTAAAGGACTCCCAGAAAAGCTTAGGCGAAGATGGGACATACTCTTGCCCTGCCTTTTATTAGCATACAGGGAGGTGCCTCAAAAGGGGGTTTGCTACAGCCCTTTTGAACTTTTGTTTGGTTACCCTGTCAGGGGTCCATTGTGTCTGGTTAAGGAAGGATGGGAGTTACCTCTCAAGCCCCCAAACAGGACATAGTGGACTATGTACTTGGTCTCCGCTCCAGGATGGCTGAGTATATGAAAAAGGCAACCAAAAACCTTGAGGCTAGCCAGGAATTACAAAAAGCCTGGCATGACCAAAAGGCTGTACTGACTGTCTACCAGCCAGGACAGAAAGTGTGGGTGTTGGAGCCTGCGGCCCCAGCATCCCTCCAGAACAAATGGAGTTGCCCCCATATAATTGTTGAGCAGAAAGGGGAGGTTACCTACTTGGTAGAACTTGGAACCCCTAGGAGTCACCACAGGGTACTTCATGTCAACAGACTAAAACCATATGTTGACAGTGCAGACATGGGCTTGCTCATGGCTACTGATGAAGGACAGGAGGAAGAGAGTGACCCACTCCCTGACCAGCTTTCTCAGAACCCTGATGATAGGTCAGTTGATGGTGTAACCTTGTCAGACAGCCTTACTGCCCAGCAGCAAACTGACTGCAGAAAACGTCTCAGCCAGTTCAGACATATGTTTTCTCTGACTCCAAGTCAGACTACCTGGTGCACTCATGAAGTGGACACTGGGGACAGTCTGCCTGTAGAGAATAAGATCTACAGGCAACCTGACCATGTCAGGGACTGTATAAGCACAGAAGTCCAAAAGTTGTTGGATTTGGGAGTTATTGAACCCTCAGTTAGCCCTTGGGCTAGTCCAGTAGTCCTGGTACCTAAACTTCACACCACAGATGGAAAGAGAGAAATGAGGTTTTGTGTAGACTACAGGGGTCTCAATGCAGTCACTAGGACTGATGCCCATCCCATCCCCAGGGCAGGTGAGCTATTAGATACTTTGGCCTCCGCCAAGTTTCTAAGCACATTTGACCTGACAGCTGGCTACTGGCAGATCAGATTAGCTGATGATGCAAAGCCAAAGAAAGCATTTCCTACCCCTAGTGGGCGCTATCAATTTGCGGTAATGCCCTTTGGTTTGAAGAATGCACCTGCCACTTTCCAAAGGCTGGTGAATCAAGTCCTTACAGGCCTGGAAGACTATAGTGCAGCATATCTAGATGATATTCCTGTCTTTAGCTCCACCTGGGAGGATCACCTGGTCCACCTGAGGAATGTTTTGGAGGCCCTGCAAAAAGCAGGCCTAACTATCAAGGCTACTAAATGCCAGATAGGGCAGAGTCAGGTTGTGTACCTGGGCCACCTTGTAGGTGGAGGCCATGTTCAACCATTGCAGAGCACAATCCAGACCATAATGGACTGGTTTGCTCCCACTACCCAGACACAGGTGAGAGCTTTCTTAGGCCTGACTGGGTACTATAGAAGATTTGTCAAGGGGTATGGATCAATAGTGACACCCCTGGATGACTTAACCTCTAAGAAAATGCCCAAAAAGGTTCAGTGGACAGCTAGCTGTCAAAAGGCATTTGATGACCTGAAGCAGGCCATGTGCACTGCTCCCATTCTGCAAAGTCCTGACTACTCCAAAAAGTTCATTGTCCAAACAGATGCATCTGAGTTGGGGGTAGGGGCTGTACTGTCACAGTTGAATGATGAAGGTCAGGATCAACCAGCAGCTTTCATAAGCAGAAGGTTGACCCCCAGAGAGAAACGTTGGTCAGCCATTGAGAGGGAGGCCTTTGCTGTGGTTTGGGCTCTGAAGAAGTTGAGGCCATACTTATTTGGTACTCACTTCATTGTTCAGACAGACCATAAGCCCCTCTTATTGCTAAAACAGATGAGGGGTGAAAATCCCAAATTGCTCAGGTGGTCCATTTCCCTACAGGAGATGGACTATACAGTGGAACATAGACCTGGGAGTAACCATGCCAATGCAGATGGACTCTCCAGATATTTCCACTTAGAACATGAAGACTCAACTGGTCAAGGTTAGTTTAATGTCCCTGCGTTTGGGGGAGGGGGGGGGTTGTGTAGGAGAGTAGGATCTGCTTCACATGTTTACCCCCACTTTTTGCTGGTGTTTCACTGTTTTTCGACATTAGTCTGACCGGGACCCTGCTAATCAGGGCCCCAGCCTAGCTGCTTCCTCTCTAAAATGATTCCATGTACTTTAGGTACAGTTCAGATTGGATCTGAGGTGCCCTTATAAGTCCCTAGTATATGGTATACTATGTACCCAGGGCATAGGTACCCCAGAGGCCTACCAGGGGCTGAAGCATATATTATGCCACCCCTGGAAAGCCACCCAAAATGACACTACAGGTCTGCTACTGCAGCCTGGGTGAGGTGGTGCATGCACCACTTACTGTGATATAGGTTACCTATAGCACTATATATATACACACATATAAACCTATAAGTATCTCCTATGGCAAGCCTTATCAATACTGAAGGCAGAGCGCTTGGTTCTTATGTGAGAGGATGCCCCTGCATGAGCAGGGCCCCTCTGCAGCATTAGGAGACCCTTCTCTGATGCGGTTTGTAGTGCAGCCTGACCATATACTCTTAAGTGCATTATAACCAACGGTAAATACTAACTTAGGACTGGCTGCACGGAAACATGTTGTGATTGGTGTCAAACACCTTGGAATCATACCCCCACACCAGTAACTGGTGTGGGAGTATGATCCCACCCTTCTAGAGGGGGAGACATGACAGCACTGGTATACCCGGTAGAAACCTAATAGAGCCCTGGCATCTCAAAATGGATGCTGCAGCCACAGACACGGGTCTGGCCTCCTGCTGCTGACCGAAACTCCGGCAGGGGAGGCCTGGACAATTTGTTTCCTGTCAAAGGGAGGTGTAACCACCTCCCAGACAGGCTTATGTGTATTGGGGCTGGGTGGGAGCACTCTCTGAGTGCTTTGAAGTCCTGCACTGGGGGCACATTTGGTGTCCCTGTGCATACTCCAGCTCAAACCGCTTCAGGGGCTTCCAGCCCCTGCTCTGGCATGAAACTGGACAAAGGAAATGGGTGTAGCCACCCCTCTTTCCAAACCCTCCCATAGTTGGGTCCCCAGAGTATGTCCAACCCCCTACCTCAGTATAAGTATGGGACCCCAGTCCATAGGACTTTAGATTACCCGGGACGAAACTCTGAAGCTGAATCCTGGACCTTCGACGCTCTGCTCAAGACCAGATGACTGAAGAAATCTCCCTTGGGGTCAAGGAGTGACTCCCCTGCTTCGGAGGCACCAGCAAAGCAATTTACCCATCTGCATCATCAAAGCTCCCACCAGACTCCAAAGTATTTACAGCCCTGGAAGAGAATTTCCAGACATCTCAGAGGCCGACCCAAGTCCCCAGCAAAGCTGAGACCCGCAGCACTTGTGAGTAGCGTGGAAGTGGAACTCCTTGTCACCGTGCACTTCTGCAAGTGCATTGACTTCTCGACGTCTCTTGAAGTCGTGCTTGGGCTGACTTGTAGCCCCCACCTTGAGCACTGAATCCACCAAAGATTGTTGGCCTGGTCATTCCGAGTGACCCGTGGGCCGCCATTTTGTGTTTTGTCTTGAGGTCCCTTCGCTTTCCCTGGTCCGTTGACTGGTGGATCCCTGAAGAGGTAACTTTGCATTTCCTTGGGCTTTCCTAGTTGCTCCAGACGTGCCCTGACTCCCAACCAAGTGGTGACTCCCCCAGACATTGCTGGTCTGCACTGAAGCATCTTTCTTTTTTCTGCGTGGGTTGCTATTACCAAGGTTGGTTGTGTCCAATCCAGGTACCGACACTGCAGCTCTCGACATCCTTTGTGGGACAGCTCGAATCCAGCTCCTGGTTGTCCTCGATGCCTCCTGGTCCTCGTGGCTGAAGAGTCAAGCTTCACCTCCTTCACCTGAAATCACCCAATATTGGTGGGCATCTGCTCATCGCCTTCCTGGTCACTGGCAAGTGACCCAGACTCTGTCCCCTCTGCTTTAAGGTTCTTCTCATCTTCGATCCAGGCTTGGATCTCTTCGGACACTTCGCATCTTCACGGCAGCAGCACTTCTTCGCCAGCTCCCATTGAAATCGACGACGCGACCCGACACCAAAAGACACCTATGCACCCGGCTTCCCTGGGTGAGGTAACACGAGTACTCTGGTGCTCCCATGGGTGCTAGCCCTAGACCTTCCTAAGTCCCAAAGGGTTTGGTCCTGACTCATTTCTAAGTGTCCCTAATCTTTAAAAACCTAACCGCGACTTTCCCCATAGAAGCTAACGGGAGTTCGCGGCTGTGTTCACACACTGCACACGGCCCCGTGGGTCCCCTGTGTCACTACCTTGTGTGGTTCCTTGGGGTCCCAGTGATTCTACAGGCTCTAGGCCTTGTGTCTAGTTATTTCATCGTTCTTCTACCACTATTTTAGTATATTTTTTGGCTTGCCCCTAGGGCCTGACATGTATTTGTGCTATTTTACTGTGATGATTGAAGTGTAAGTTAGGTGTTTTGACCTCTAGTCGCATAAAGAGACTAGGAGGGTGTGTTTAGTAATAAATACATATATGTTATATACATACCTGGTGTGGATAGCTTTCATTTAGTGACTCAAATGATTATAGACTGGTAAAACAAGCTGCTTTACATTCCTTCAAGACTCAGCCTGAAGGCTGCTCTCCACAGCTACCACTTTCAATAAAGGTTGTCTTTAACCTATAACCAATAAGGGGTTGTTTGGACTGATACAAGGTGCCCACTATAACTAGTGGACAGCATATATCAGGCCAACTTCTCCCATTGGTGTGCAGCGTGTGGGATTCCAGCTTGCTATTGTTTTACCAGATTATCTCAATTGAGTAACTAACTGAAAAACACTAAAGGTACCCTAGGTATATATAATACAAGCTTTAGAATACAGTAAGTTCTACTGAACTTATAATTGTGTGTTAAGGGATAGCACACCCTTTCTACAACTCAAGAGAGTTTAGTAGGCCACACTAGAGTAGGTAGTGCAATACACCACACCATACTAGTAATGTCTTCAAGGCCAGGAACCAGTAGGTCCTTGCCAGAAGCCAATGGCCTTCAAGATTCCCAGTATGACAGACTCCCATTAATGGAACTGAGAGTGTTATGTACAACTAGGAAACTGAAGACAGGCAAAAGTCCAACCACCCAGCATCTCATAGAGGTACTCAGGCTGGATGACCTTAGCAGATCTTTAGGATCTGAAGGGTTAGGCAGAGTGGGTGGGACAGCACCTGAGGAAAGGCCTAGGGGTGTAACTCCCCATGACCTGACCTCTGAGGCTGGCCAGGCAGATTACAATGATCTGGACCTGGAAAATCCAATTCCCCTAGACAGTGATGGAGAGGACCAAAATGGACCTCTCTGTGTCCCTCCTAGGAGAGTTGGTGGTGGGCCAAGAAGGTCAAGATCTCCCTCAGTGGAGTCTAACAATTCTAACCCATCTATAGGGACCTCAATCTCCTCTCATAGGAGGGAAACCAATCAGAAGAGAAGGGAGAGACTGCTTAAGTATTAGGAAGCTCAGCTTGAAATCAGAAGAAAGCAGGTAGCCCTAAATAAGTCTAAATCCAAAGTTAGATGTAGGATCTTTACTGTTATAAATCTTCATGTGACAACCTCCAGCATTACACTATTACTGGTTCAATTTAGAACATTGAATTACCATAGCTCCATTGCATCATGACTTGAACATTCTGTTCTAAACATCATCACATATCTCCCCCCTATATACAATTAAACAATGCAATCTACAAATGAACATACATATTTTCCTTTGCTAACATTTGAAATACTATAACAAAACCATCTTCCTAAGATTTCATAAATGAGATACTTTACATAAATCCCCTTCATAAGATTTCATAAATGGGATACTTTACATAAATCCCCCACACTCCTTTTCTTCCCATCCTCAAGAAGAGCCACAGAACCTTCCACCGATATTATTTTACATGGTTGAGAAAATTTGCTTTCACCTTTCTTTATAAATCCAAACTTCTTTACCACCACCCAGTCACCTTTGTTAAAGACCAATTCCTTAACTGCCTTCCTTTGATCATACTCCATTTTATTTCGCTTTTGACTTTCTTGCACCCTTAACCTCATCCCTTCTCTGTCAATCCAAACCTGTTTTTTATCTTGCAACCACATTGGGGATTCTTTCGTTCCAGGCTCCCTCCCCCTTAATGCGACAAAAGGAGAAACTCCTGTCACTGTGTGAGGAGTAATCCTATGACCCCACATCATTCTCCGCAACTCATCTTTCCAAGACAATCCATTTGCCAATGAAAGTTGAATATTATCCATAATCATTTGATTTACTCTCTCCACCAACCCATTTGCCTGTGGATGGAACAAAGCAACCTTTTCATGGCAGACTCCTACATTTCTCAAATAGTTCTCCATTTCCGCTGAAACCAACTGAACACCATTGTCAGTCAGAAGCATCTTTAACACCCCTTCTTCAAAAAAAACTTCCTTCAAAAATATTATTACATTCCTTGAAGTCACATCAGTCATGGATTTACACGTGAACCATTTACTATGGTAATCTACCAACACCACCAAGTATCGGTTATTACCACCCAATTTATCAACCGGGCCTAAAATATCTAACCCTACTTTTTCCCATGGTTTCATTGGATGCTCCATGCACTTCAAAGGAGGATTCCTAGTAATCTTCATCTTGTCACTATTACTGCACACATAGCATTCTTTCACCAAGCTTTCCACATCCTTGTCCATTCCTGGCCACCAAAACGACTCTCTCAATCTCCGCTTGGTCAAACTCCTTCCAAGATGTCCCTCATGTACAATTTTTAGTATCTTAAGTCTCAACACATTTGGCGGAATAATCCTGCTCCTACGCAAAATCCTATCACCTTGCAGACTCAATTCATCTTTGACTTGTAAATATTGTTTGTACTTATGCAACACATCAGACTCACCCCAGCAATTCATGATGGCTTCTCTTAATCCTTTATATTCCTCATCTTTTTCCACCGCTTCCTTCCATTCATCTTGGCTTATGGCAAATTCACCATCTACCTCTACAACCAATTCCTCCACATCTACAATACTAGAATCTCCTTCCACTGGCATCCTGGACAGACAATCAGCCAACACATTCCTGTTTCCCCGCACATACTCTACAATAAAATTGTAATCCAATACTGATGTCAACCACCTAGAAATTCGGGGAGTCACACTACCATCTAAACCCCGACCACCCTTGAATAGGTGAATTAAAGGTTTGTGGTCTGTCTTAAGTACAAAAGGTATACCCCACAGATAATACCTATATTGCGCTATAGCCCAACAACAGGCAAGCGCTTCTTTCTCAATTGTGGAATAACTCCTCTCCGCACCTTGCAATCTCCTGGAAGCAAAGCCTATAATCTTCTCTTCCCCATCAGACACCTGTAACAATACAGCTCCAATCCCCACATTACTCGCATCACTAACCAAAATAGTTCTTTTTTTATAATCAAAATGCCCCAACGCTGGTGCACCTGCGAGATAAGACTTCAAACTTCCAAATGCTCTTTCAAAATCCAAGTTCCAATCAAAAACAACTCCTTTTTTCAACAAGAGTCTCATAGGTTCCACTATCTCACTAAAATTGGGAACAAACTTTGAGCAATATTCCGCCAATCCCAGAAAAGATTTCAACTGCTCTTTATTGATCGGAGAAGGTGCATCTTTAACTGCTTTCACAATACTATTTTTAGGTTTTATACCTTCCGCCGATATTTGATGCCCCAGATAATTAACCATTCCCAATCTGACTTGACACTTCTCTTTCTTTATCGTCAATCCACACTTCTCAACCCTACGTAAAACCTCCTCCATAATCTCATCATGCTCTTTGTGTGACCTCCCCACTATCAAGATATCGTCCTGGAAACACATCACTCTCTCCAAACCCTTCAATATGTTCTGCATCACCCTCTGAAAAACTGCAGAAGCTGATGCCAAACCGAATGGCATCCTCCGATAACGAAACGCCCCTAGTGGTGTGACAAATGAAGTCAGATGTCGTGAATCTGGATGTAAATTTACCTGATGGTACGCTGATGACATATCCAGAACACTGAAAACACAACCCCCACCCATCATACTTAACATTTCTCCAATATTGGGCAAAGTTTGCCTGTCTACCCATATGTTTTTGTTTAGGTCTCGTAAGTCAATACACAAATGAATAGTATTTCCCTCCTTAGGGGCTACGACAATCGGAGATAACCACTCTGATGACTCAATCGGTTCAATAATCTTGGCTTGCAATAATTTTTCCAATTCTTTTTGCAAGGCTTCCTTCATCATATAAGGTACAGACCTTACTTTATGTACCACGGGTTTTGCATTATTCTTCAAACCAATCTTGTGTGTGAAACCCTTCAACATACCAAGATTTTCAGCAAACACTTTGGAGTACTTATTCATTATTTTTTCACCCCAATCATCTTTTGTATTTCCTTTATGAGACTCATCCCCAACATTGTTTTCCACTGTCATTACCGGTTCTGGCGCATTAGGATTTAAGATTATGCTCAAATCTTTCTGGTGTCTCCACCCAAGCAAATTAGATCCCTCTTCCGTGATATAGACCCTTCCATACACTCCTCTCTTTTCAAAAAGAATGCTTGTCCACTGCATTCCCAAAATGTTGATTTTAGAACCCCCGTATCCTACTGCCTTCACATCAGGAGTTGCAAATTCACACATTTCTCCACCTAAGTTCCCTTCAAAAGTATCTTTTGAAATTAGAGTGAATAAACTCCCTGAATCCACCAATAATTTCACAACACCATTCCCCACAGCAATTTCACAATGTGGTTTTTCCAGTTTCTCTGTACTTTCTATTTTTAAGTTCATCGGATTTTTACTGACTTTCGAAATCACTTCTACATTATCTTTCTCACCTGTCTCCATCAATTGGCAATCACCAAGTTCAATTCCGTCAACCGTTAAAAATATCTCTCCACAATTTTCCTCTTCGTTTTCTATTTCTTTCACACTTGTTGCCGGAACACTCCCTTTAGACCTACATGCCTTAGCTAAATGACCCCTTTTTCCACAAGACCTGCACGTTGCATTCCTAGCTCCGCATGCAAAGCTTGAACTTATATGCCCAGGACACCCACACCTGTAGCAGATTACTGGCCTTCTCTCTACTGGTCTCATTGGTACATTTCCATACCCCTTATATATTGTTTTCTTAACCTCTTTTTTCATATCTTTTACTTCAGCTGCTATTTCTTTTCCCATCACTGTTGACGGACTCTCTGAAACTTTTTTTTCTCTATCTATCTCCTTAATCCAATGATCTGTATCTTCCATGCTTCTAGCAATTTGGATAGCCTCTTCCAAAGTAGGATTCTTTGATAGTAATTTTTCTTTAACCCTCTTATTATTCGTGCATCTGATTATTTGATCTCTAATTAACGAATCACACAATGTTTGGAATTCACACGTGACGGCCAATCCTCGAAGAGCTGCTACATAAGACACAACGCCCTCATCAGATTTTTGTCCTCTGGATAAAAACTTATGTCTTTCAAACACAACATTAATTTTTGGCATGAAGTGTTTTTCCAGCATCTGCAATGACATTTCATAAATGTTTACTGGCTGCCCATCCCCCATCCCCAAAGAAATTTCTGGCAAATCATCATAAATCCGCCTCCCTTCTACGCCTAAATGATGCAATAATATGGCTTGCCTCCTGACAGGCCCATACTTATCTCCACCAATGGCTAATAAATAAGTGAAAAATATATTTTTCCATCTTTTCCATGGGATAATGGGTTCACCAGGCACAGGCAAAAATTTCGGTGGAGCTGACATAGAATCATCAGACATTTTCCAAATTTTAACAGAAACAAAATATAACTAAAACAATTGGCTGAAAAAATTAACTAAAACAATTAATCAAAACAATTAATTAAAATAACTAACTAAAACAACCAACCATAATAGTCACTGAATCCACTCCAATTTGAATTTCTGTCCAACTGTTTTCACTACTTCTTGGATAGCCTTTCTCTAGTTTCCTTTCCTTATTTTCCTTTCCACCTTGCAGCTTGCACGCAAGTCCTTTTTCAGTTTCTCGACTATTTTGACTCTTCACGTTAGTCCTTTTGCTGTTTCCACGAACCTACGTGGCTCTTCACGTTAGTCCTTTTACTGTTTCCACGAACCTTGCACTCTCCAACAAGTTCTCCTCAAATTTCACCGATCCTTCACCCCGTCTAGCCCGAGGTTCCCAAGATAAGGTAAGATTACGTTGAAATTATTTAATTTTTAAGTAATAAGCTTGAAAGTTCCACGTATCGTAGCAATCGACAATGTTGTGGCAAACACGCGCACTGTTACCATGCGCAGTGTTTACTTCCGAACATGGCTTGACTCGCGCTACTCCGTAACTCCTCGCTGTGTTTACTTTTAAATACGGCCTGAATCGCACTGCTCCGCAACTTCCCTGCACTTTCTTCATCTCAGATTTGAAGTATATTTAAATGTACATACGCGTGTAATCATTAAGCGCCAAACTTGTTCCCAAAATTATATACGAACAAGACAGCACCATCAACCGCCATATGGAATGTTAGCTTTTCTATATTTCTCCAATAACTATTCAAATCGAGATATATATCTTTAGTGACAGTGAATTTGCGTATAGTTATCAATCGCCGTATATTGTGTTCATGCACGAACAGGACAGCATAAAATCTTGCATTAACGTCAGTTTACCTCTTTCTTCTTCGATGTCAATAGCTTTACACAAGCCTCAATTATCACCAAATCTTCTTACTAACGTTGCTTGTAGTATTCCAATAACAATTAGAAATTGTCTTTGTCATTAATAACTTACAGTCGTGTTAAACAGCCAAACTCGTTTCAATAGCACTGATTCCCAAATCAGTGTCGTTCCAGGGATGAAGGTTGCTTACTTGTTCCCTGCACAAGATCGCTCGTCGCCAATATGTAGTAAATAAGTCCAAATCCAAAGTTAGAAGTAGGATCTTTACTGATATAAATCTTCATGTGACAACCTCCAGCATTACACTATTACTGGTTCAATTTAGAACATTGAATTACCATAGCTCCATTGCATCATGACTTGAACATTCTGTTCTAAACATCATCACAAAACCTGAATAAGATTGTCCCTCCCTACCAGAGTGGGGATGACATACACAAATGGATAACTGCACTGGAAAGGGCCTGTAAAGTACAAAGGGTCCTCCAGGAGCAGTGGGCAACAATCTGATGGCTCTCCTTTGCAGAAAAAGGTAGAGATAAACTCCTCACTGTTAGAGAGGAGGAGTCAGATGATTACAACAGTCTGAAGAGTGCCTTAATTGATGGGTTTGGCCTAACCACTGAGCAATACAGGTTAAAGTTCAGGGATACCCAAAAGGCACAGACTCAGGACTGGGTAGACTTTGTAGATTGTGCTACTAAGGCTCTGGAAGGTTGGTTACTTGGCAGTAAAGTGCATGACTATCAAGGATTGTACAATTTGATTATGAGGGAGCAGATCCTTAATAATTGTCAGAATCAGCTGTTGCACCAGTACCTGGTAGACTCAGATCTGACCTCTCCCCAAGAATTGGGAAAGAAGGCAGACAAGTGGGTCAGAACCAGGCAGAAGATACAGAACCAAGGTGGTGAACCCAAGAAGCAAGAAGCAAGATCCGAAAAACTCTGATAAGGGTGGGGAGAAGGGTGAAGACCAGAAGTCTTCACAAGGCCCCCAAAAATCTTCTTCATGTGGGGATTCACAGTCTGACAAGGGAAAAGGCCAAAAGAAACCATGGTGCAAGATTTGTAAACCGAAAACTCACTGGACCAGTGATTGCAGTGATTGCACCAAGTCCAAAGAATCTACTCCAGCCACCATTGCCCCTAAGGCAACTGTTCGCCCTAGTACAGCTACAATTGGTGGTGGTAATGTTCAGAATAAGGGTGTCGTAGGGTTGACCCTGGGTTCTGAGATGGACTCTGGCCTAGTCAGAGTTCCAACTCAGGCTGTGTTAGTCTGTGATGGGGGCATGGATATGTCCCCCTTTGTGAGTTCCAGTAATCTGGGCAAATACAGACAACAGCCTTTAATAAATGGAGTAGAGGCTTGGGCATTCAGGGACACAGGAGCAAGTGTCACAATCGTGACAAAAGATCTTGTGGATCCTGGGCAGATTACACTTGGTGAAATGTACCACATGCCAATGCCAGCAATGTCAGAACAGACCATTCTCTGGCAGTTTTTTTTTTTTTTTTTTAAATCTTTTTATTGTTTTTGAAAAACAGAACAAGGTCACACAATACAGATCAATACACCCAAATCATCGGGGGCGCCAGAGCACCAGCAACATACAGAGACAGCAGAGAGACTAGACTTATATACGTGAGTCCGGACAGCAGCCTAGGTTCCATCCGCGAGCTCCAGGCCAGACAGGCGAGCCTGCGGAGGCTCAACTATGTCACCTCTGTAGGTGTTCCAAAGCGACCACACCTCCCCCCACTTTCTGGGGCACCCTTGTGCCCTATATACCGACTTCTCCTGCAGCATGCACCAGTCCATATCTTGTTGCCAGTCCACCAATTTTGGCAGAGTCGATGCGCCCCACAGACGGGCTATATTTTGTTTCGCGACCATTTGCCCAAGCGTGACCCAAAGTCTCCCTCGTTGGGACAAGTCCGTGGGTTCCCAAATATTAAGCAGATACCTCTTAGCCTCTGTGCGAAGGTCAGTCTCCCACACCTCACTCATGCAGGACACCACTCGCCTCCAGTACCGCTGCACCCCCGGGCATTCCCACAAGATATGGAAGAAGGAGCCAACTTCCCCACATCCCCGCCGGCACAGCCCCTCCCCCCCCTCCCCATCGCCTGTAGCCTGGTGCAAGAAACATATACTCTTTGCAATATTTTAAGCTGCACCAGTCGGAGCCTAGCCGATATCGCCACCTCCCTTGGGGACGCCAGAGCGGTGACCCACTCCTCGTCGCCAATCTCAAGTCCATCTGCCACCCACTTCTCTTTCAGGGAGTCGAGGGGATCAGGGGGGTTGTTGACCAGTTTTTTGTATGTGAGCGAAATGGCATGCACCGGCATGTGCCCATCCAGCAACCTGTCCTCAAGCGGGGAGGCCTGCGGGGGTCGAGTCCCCGGGGGGATGTTGGCTCGGAGGGAGTGTCGGACCTGTAGGTATCTAAAATATTCCGTAGACGCCATGTCATAAGTTCCCTGGAGGTAAGCAAAGGATCTGACCCCCTCCGGCCCCCAAAGGTCCCCCACCCAGGAGATCCCGATAAGGTCCCAGCTACGGAACCCCTTTGTGTGTCGCAGGCTGCTCAATCTCTCCGATGCCCACAGGGGTGTGGCTAGGGTCAACGTATTGGACCAGCCCAATTTACGGTGCGCGGCGTGCCATATTTGCACAGAGTGCTTCGTCGGCCCTGTGAGGTGAAGCCTGCCCGGTCTGGAGTACAAAGCAACCTCGTAATTCCCCCCCGGGAGCAACCATCTATCCATCCCGTAACTCGGGTCATTCCCGTCACAGTATGTCCCCTGATTAATTGCCGAGAGGTGAGCGGCCCAGTAGTACTTGCGGATATCCGGGAGGGCTATCCCCCCGTCATACCATCCCCTGCGTGAGTTTTCGCAGCGCTATCCTAGGTGCGCCCGACCACAGGAGGGACCGTTGCGCCGGCTCCACCGCTGCAAAGTAGGAAGTAGGCACCAAATCTGGATAGTTTTGGAGAGCATATAGAAATCTAGAAAGTGCCATCATTTTAAAGAGGGCCGCCCGGCCCAGCAATGACAACGGCAGCCGCTGCCACGAGTCACGCTGGAGCCGTTTCAACGGCGGCAAGAGATTCTTTTCAAACCGGAGAGTCTTATCTAGTGTGACAAACACTCCGAGGTAATCGAAGCCCTCCTCCGCCACAGCAAGCGGACAACTGTCGGGAAGCCTGGGGGGGCCCCCGTGGAGGACATAGAGGACGGATTTAGCCCAGTTGATGCTGAACCCCGAGTTCTTCCCAAAACTTACAAAAATATCCATCGCCGCCATTATAGATCTCCGTGGTTGGGAGAGGTAAAGGAGGATATCGTCGGCGTAAAGCGAGATTTTATCCTCCCAGCCGTCCGTCCACCGCAGCCCAGTGAGGCAGCTGTCTTGCCGGATCCAGGACGCCAGCGGCTCAAGAGAGAGTGCAAACAGGAGAGGGGAGAGCGGGCATCCCTGTCTGGTGCCCCTCTCCAAACCAAACACCTCAGACACCTTGCCATTGACCACCACCGAGGGTGTCGAATGCCATGGTGGCGTCAAGCGACACCACCACCGCGTCTTCCTGGATCAATCAATAAATCAATCATGGAATTTATATCGCGCACTACTCACCCTCCCCTGTACACCATGCAGGCGCGGGATGTTTAGCGCCGTGTTACGTTGGGGCATGAAGCCGGATTGGTCTGGGTGGACCAGCGTGGGGCGGACCGATTGGAGCCTGTTTGCAAGAGTCTTAGCAAGTATTTTCGGCTCTGCGTTCAGCAGAGAGATCGGCCGATGCGAGGAGCAGGCATCTCTTGGTTTCCCTTCTTTTGGTATGGCCACTATAGTGGGCAGTCGCCCCGCCGCTGCGCTTTCCTCGAACATACGGAGGAGATGCACACCAAGGACATCCGGCTTCAACTTGTAGAGCTCGATGGGCAGACCATTGGGGCCCAGAGCTTTCCCCGGGCGAAGATCCACGATCGCACGTTCCAACTCGGTCGCAGCGAGGGGGGCCTCCAGGGCATCACGGTCCGCCTCCGACAAGCAGGGCATGCGAATATCTGCCAGCAAGTCATCAGAGTCCTCCTCCGGGCGGTCCGACCCCCTGCTGTAAACACGCCGGAAGGGCCGTGCGAATTCCGCAACAATCTCTCTGGGCTCCGTTACCGTATCTCCGGACCTCCGGCACCACTGTAGCGGCCCGCTTCTTCTTTTCCAGCCAGGCGATAAGTTTGCCTGCCTTGTCTCCCTGGTCATATATCCTGCCCACCTTGAGCTGAATTGCAGTCTGGGCAGCGTGCGTGACCAGTTCTCTATACTCCGCGGTTTTAAGGCGCAGCCGATGTTGCATTCCCGGCTCCGTATCCCCACAAGCGGCCTCTTCAAGTGCTCTTAGGTCCGCCTCAACCGAGGCGACCTGCGCCACCCTTTCCTTACGGCTGCCTGAGATGGCCGAAAGGGCCTCCCCCCGCAACACCGCCTTGAAAGCCTCCCACAGGGCGACCGAGGAGCTCGTCGACCCGACGTTGAGCTCGAAATAGCGCTCGATGGAGCTAGACAGCTTTTTCCGCATGTCCTCACTCCTGAGCCGCCAAGCGGGTATGGGGAAGACACATCCCTCCCGGCCACCCCCCAGCAGGACCTGTATGTATACTGGCGAGTGATCAGAGATGCCGCGCGCTAGGAGGGAGGCCTCCCGTATGGTCCAGTCCAGCTGTGTGGAAGTCAAGATGTAACCCAGACGGGAAAAGGAGCGATGCGGACCAGAGTGGAAGGTGAAGTGTCTACTCGTGGGGTGCACCAGCCGCCAGATGTCCGTGAGCCCGAAAGCTTCGAGGAAATCCGCCAACCACCGTTGCCCGGAAGGCGTTTCCCTGGGTGGATGTCTGTCAAGGGTGCCGGAGACCACAGCATTAAAGTCACCCCCGATGAACAACCGTCCATCAGGGAGGGAGAGCAAGAGTCTACCCAAGTCCACGTACGCCTGGGTCTGAAGGCCGGGGGGGATATACATAGAAATGAAGTTAACCCGGCGACCCGCCCATCTCCCCGACAGGCCCGCAAAGCGGCCCAGTGGGTCCGTCTCCGTGTGGTCAATGTGGAGTGGCAGGGAACGGCGAAGCAGGATCCCCACTCCCCTAGAACCAGAGGTGAAGCCGGAGTGCACCGCTAAGGTATATCCCCATCTATTGAGGGCCTGACATGCATTTCCCATCAAGTGCGTTTCCTGCAGGAACACTACATCCGGGAGGTGGCGTTTGATAAACTGCAGGACAATGGTACGTTTGAGCCCATCCCCCAGCCCGTTGACGTTCCAGCTGAGGACCCCTAGGCTGTCCCCCCCACCACTAGCCATAGTCCAGATGAAGAATACAAGCCCCAGCTAGGCCCGCAGAATACAAGGGTTCGCTCTCCTGTAACAAAGGTTAGAAGGAAGTTGGCACAGAAGCTGCAAATACAAAGACAAAGTTTATTAACCCTTAAGGGTGGTCCTACAACCTATACAACACTCTTCAGCATTGCACAGAGTAGTACAAAGAACTTGCGTACACGGTCCCCTTTTATACACAACAGAGGGGTTCATAAATGGGTGGATACATCATGAAGCAAGGAATATTACCTTTTATGGACATTTTCGATACAGAACCAATATGTGGGCGGAGTAACCAATTTCCTGAGCCCGCGAAAACATGGTCAAGCAAGGACTAACTGATTACAGATGTGGTCAAGTCTGGGCATACGCCAGACGGACAAAGGAGCTATTTATAGACTGTTACTAGGCAGATTACAAGAGCAACTAGCGAGAAGGAAGGACTCTTCTCGTGCACAGCACGTGGAGACATGACAATACAAAATGGAGTCCAGACATTAGTCAACATAAGACAACAAACATTTTCTAAGGCAGGAGAGTTAATGTCTTTAGTGAATGCTTAATCATATCGCTGTTTTAGTTTTCAACAGATGACCCTTTCAGCATTTACTGAAGACATTCGGCCTATTAGGATAATCATCAAATATGTCAATTTTCATCATCTCTTCCACCTCTTTGGTTAAATGTTTCTGATGGGTGACATTGGCGATAGCTTTCTTATCAGGAATACAAAATGACACACATAAAGAACAGAGTAAAGGACCACATTGGACACAGATGCAACAGGAAAACAGAACTGCTACAATAATACAGAGACCAGTTAAAACCTTCCATCCCCATGTAGTGATCAATGCCCAAAACCATCCGGAAAAGGACCAAGTGCCATTTTCTGTATGGATCTCAGCCGCAATTTTATGTAGTTTATTAATAGCGCTATAAACTGATGGCGTATGATCAGGAATAAACACACAACAACTACTTCCGATAATTTTACATGCTCCACCTCTATCAGCTAACATAACATCTAATACCATGCGATTCTGTAATGCAACAATTCTAGTAATTTGTAATTCTTCCGTAAGATTCCCAAGTGCAGCAGCGGTTTGATTCGTCACAGCCTCTACGACTCTTGTCAATCTTCGAACCTTCCTACTATTTAGGGCAGCTCCAACAAAGAAAAACAATCCTAAGTTAAAATCAATATACTGTTGCAAACTCGTATCAGTTTGATCAACATCATCAATAGATAGAGTGCGTTTATACCTATTTACAGTTACATTGTTCAGCAGCTTCAAATCTTTATGATAGGATGCAGGTGCTAAGAATACAGGAGGTAATAAAAACGCTACATAACATACTCCGGACCAGCCAGCCGGTAAGCGGTAATAACCCTTATTCCCACATACAAAGTATGTATTATGGGAAGCTAAGAAAGTACTATTATTTAGCCCATCTATATTCAACACAATAATACAATCACTAACACCGACAGGAATATGACCCACACTCTGGACACACAGGTCTGCTTGAGCTTGTGCCACTTGAATCATAAAGCGCTCTTGTCCTGTAGTGTCTCTAGTGTTCGTGAAGATGTAGGGAATCGATTCATTGTCTGGTCGATATTCTTCCCATTCCCATATTGTTCCGTTCGCTTGTGGATAGCCATCTCTATCTTGATGACATTCCCTATTAAGTCTGAAAAGTAATCGTCCCACTGTAGGTTTCCGTGTGGCAAAAAGCAAAGTGTACCATGCTCTACAAGAGCCATTATGAGAAAAAGGAAGAGGTATGAATGGCGTTCCTCCTTTCTTCTGATGAGCTGGCATCATACCACATATCCAACAGTTCGTAGCATTCGTGGCAACGTGGGTATGATGCAACATCTGGATGAAAGTGTTATTCAAATAAGACTGACGATGCTTCAGTTCTTGATACGGAAGGGTATAAAAGTAGTGCTCCTCAGGCACTGGAGTAGTCAAAACAAGCAACTCCCGGGCAGGAGTCACATCCTCAACAAACCATGTAGCTATACCAACAATAGCTACAGTAATAATAAAGCCTGTCGCACAAAGAATCTTCTTTTTTTCCATCTTGCAGTAAAGAGTCAATATCTTCCTGAAACTAAAAGGTTGTCAGAACTCTTCCCCTTAGGCAGCGGTTGATTTCTTCACCAGCGGGCCAAGACGGGTGTCGCTACACTAATGCAGGGCTGATCCCCCCCCCTTGCCTCATTGGCTCTCCATTTCACTAACCTAAGGGCCGTTCTGACAATGTATCTGGATACAGAAAAGAAAAATCACTTCCTCGGTCGAAGATGATATCTCCCTCCTCCGGGGATCACTTGGTCCGGGAAGAGCTCCGCAGTGTCGTTTGGTTCCACGGCACGGCCTTTCTCCGCAGTCAGGATTTCTCGATGGTCGGTCAACACAGCAGGATCCACCAATCCAGACGGCACTTTACGACAGTGCAAGGAGTGGATCCAGTTCTTCCGATTGGAAACTCGCACAGCTGTCCTTGTTGCGAGCAGAACTTGCTCAGGGCCGACCCATCTTGGTTCCAGACTGTTCGTCCTTTGGAAAGCCTTTACCATCACCAAATCACCAGGTCGGAGGTTATGGCCTTCACCTGTGGACCGATCAGGGAGCGCTTCTCGAACCTGTTGATGAATAGAAACCAAATTATCTGTTAACTGTGCCAGATAATCACTCATCATTACACAAGGTACATCATACATTGACTGTGGTTTTGGTGGGCCCCAAATATTCATTGGGTGCCCAAACACAGTCTCATAGGGCGTGAGACCGGTCCGAGAATGCGGTATCGATCTAATTGACAATAATGCCAGCGGTAAAGCATCTGGCCAAGTCAAAGAAGTTGAAGCTTGAATCTTAGCAATTTTTAGCTTCAGTGTACCGTTATATTTCTCAACCAATCCCGCAGACTGCGGGTGAAACACCGCATGAAACTTCTGCGTTATGCCTAGTCCTTTCAGGACATACTTAATGACATCTGCTACAAAATGAGGCCGGTTATCACTCCACAGCAATCTGCAAACCCCATATCGAGGGAAAAACTCCTTCAATAGCATCTTTGCTGTAGTCATTGCAGTATTGTCTTTCGTAGGGTAGGCCTCCACCCATTTACTGAAGGCACAAACCACTACTAGAACATACTTCAGATTGTTACAGCGCTCAAGCTGAATGTAATCCATCTGCAGAACCTCAAAGGGTGCAGTGGGTGTCGCAAACCCTCCTGCTGGAGTTCGTGTACCCTTCCCTGGGTTATACCTCAGGCAAATCATACAGGTCTGCACTACCCTTTTTGCCGTACTAGCGATCTCCGGATGCTCCCAAACTCGTGTGAGTAATTTGACAATTGCGGAAGCTCCGACATGCGCTAGTCCATGTGCCATCTGGACCATAGGTTGTATGAAAGCAGTGGGTAACTTCCATTTATCCATCTGCTTACTTCTCCAACACCCTTCATCATCTAATTCTCCATCATTGGACCATTGCTCCCGTTCCTTATCGGAAGCGGTCCTCTGTATCTCCAGTACTTCTCTCCTGGCATCGTGCCATCTTTCTGTCTGCGACTTCACAACATACATTGCAGTAGCACCAGGCTGCATCGCAGTCTCTCGCGCCACCCGGTCTGCTAAAGCATTCCCTTCTCCAACTTTATCAACCACCTTCTTATGGGCACTGCATTTAACTATGGCAATCTTCTTTGGATATGTTAGTGCAGTCAAGAGGTTGTGAACTAACTCCCCATACATTATCTGGGTTCCATGTGACGTTAGAAACCCTCTCTCCTTCCAGAGTAGGCCGAAATCGTGCGCTACTCCGAAGGCATAGCGGCTATCTGTATAAACATTCACACGCAATCCTGCACTGAGCTCACACGCTCGTGTTAATGCTATCAGTTCCGCTGCTTGAGCTGATTTCTGCGGTATGCGTGCTGTCTCCACTATTGTTTGTAATGTGGTAATTGCATACGCTGCTGAAGTCGTACCATCTGATAGCTTCAGGCATGATCCGTCCACCCACAGTTCTCCATCTACATCTGTAAAGGGCGTATCCTGGAGATCAATACGACCCTTTGTCTGTTCCTCAGTCACAAGAATACAGTCATGTGTTTCTCGTGCTTCAGGCTGATTTTCCGGAAATGGCAACAATGTGGCTGGATTTAACGTTACACACCACTTTAACGTAATATGAGGAGCCAAAAGCGTCAACTCATATCCCGTTAAACGGGCACTGGTCAGATGCTGCGTCTTTGTCTGATTAAGCAGGGCATCCACAGCATGGGGAACTAATACCAGCAGCTTGTGAGATAACACAATTCCCTCGCTTTGGCGTATTGACACAGCTGTCGCCGCAACTGAGCGAAAACACCCTGGTAATGCTCGGGCAACAGGATCAAGTACAGCCGAAAAATATGCACACGGGCGCTGCTTGTCGCCGTGCATCTGCACTAGAACTGATAATGCACATCCATCTTTCTCATGCACATACAGTGAAAAGGGCTTCGTATAATCAGGGGTACCTAACACTGGTGCTGAACAAAGGGCTTGTCGTAATTGCTGAAAGGCAATTTCACACTCATTGGACCAGGGAAGAGGAATCGGAGTGTCTTTTGTCAAAAGTGCTAACAATGGCTTAGCTATGTGTGAGAACCCCAATATCCATTGCCTACAGAAAGAGGCCAAACCCAAGAATGCACGCACATCCTTCTGTGTGGAAGGTACTGGTGTGTCCAAAATTGCTTGAATACGATCTGGTGTAAGTGCACGCCCCTCCTTAGACAAAAGGTGACCCAAATAAGTTACCTTTGGTCTACAGAACTGCAATTTTCTCCTCGACACTTTGTGATTGTGAGATGCCAAAAAGGAAAGCAAGGATAACGTAGTCTGCTCACACAGCTCAGGAGTGTCAGCCGCCAACAAGATGTCATCGACATATTGTATGAGGGCGACACCGTCAGGCAGAACAAAAGAATCCAATTGCCTTTTCAATGCTTGACTGTAAATACTGGGACTCTCCATATAGCCCTGAGGGACTCTGCAAAACCTATAAGACCTATTATTCAAAGTGAAACCGAAAAGATATCGGCTATCAGGGTGAATAGGGATCGAAAAGAAGGCATTTTTCAAATCAATGACTGAAAACACAGTCGCCGTTGGCGGGACCAAAGTGAGTAACGTCGTGATATCAGAAACCACTGGATACTGAGGTATCACTATCTTATTCACCTCTCTTAAGTCAATGATAAAACGATAAACCCTGGTGTCAGTATCTTTCTTCAAAATGGGTAAAATAGGACTGTTGCAAACCTTATAGGGAACTTCCTCCACTACTCCCACCTTAATCAAATCCTGCACAATCTGTATGAGTGCCTCCTCCCCCTCTTGGGAAATACGATACTGAGGAAGGCGCGGTAACACCGCACCCTCCTGGACACTAACGTGGACAGGCGGGATCACCATCTGTCCTACATCAGTATCTGAAACGGCCCACAAAGAATGGGGAAGAGAGGCTAATGCAGTATCCTCCGCAACCACACACATCCGGTCTGTCATGGGGTGATTATCGTTTAAGATCACACGTACTCCAGTAGGGGAGCAGCGGATCGTAGCTCTGAAGTGCTTAAGCATATCGAGACCCATAATGTTGTCGGGCGTGTTCGGAGCGAGCAAAAACGGACAGGGTGCAGAACAGTGATCAACATGGAAGAGAAGGGGTCGAGAAAGAGGGCTGCGAGAGAGTGTACCATCAAACCCTACCGATGTAACCATTAAGCCAGATGGGGGAGCCCTCGGAACCAATTGTTTAGATAGCGCACTGCGAGTAGCTCCGGTATCAACTAGGAACCGATCAGTAGACCCCAAAACACTTGCTGAAACATAAGGACCCTGCTGATCAACCGGTACTTCAACTGATTCCAACCTCCATCCAACGCAATCCTATGCATGCTGCGAATCATAGTACCCAGGGCGGTCATTCCCAGTCATTTGGTACTGATTTTGCCGATCAAATACATTAGGTCTATCTCGTTGCTGCACGCTAGGCTCAAAACGAGCACGATCACTGGAATACCCTCTGAAGTTCGAAAAGCCCCCTCTACCTCGCGGTGGTCCCTGGCCACGTCCCTGACGGGATGCATATAATACCGGACATTCTCTGGCCCAATGGCCCGACTGTTTACAATACGCACATTGATTTCTATTAACATCTGATCGACCGGAAGGGGGACCATAAGATCCTCCTCTACCTCTGTCGACACCCCGACGAGGCGGACCATATACTTGTGCTAATCTTTTGATTTCTTCTCCTCATGCCCCTTCGCTTCTTGTTCCTGACGCTCATAATACTGAGCCATAGTCAGGAGGGATGCCAGAGACGACGTGGACCAGGAACTTTCACTAGCTTTTAAACGAGCTGCTATTCCCGGCAATAAATTCGCCACATATTTATCGACAAAAAGATGTCGACCCGTATCATCCGTAAGCAACTGACCGCTGAAATTATGAAACGTCTCCTCAAAACGCGTAAAAAAATCTGAAACTGATTCGTCAACCTTCTGTTTACATGATGCTAACATATTCCAATCAATCTTTTTAGGGGGGATAATTGTTTTCAGTTTAGTCAAGATAGCAGCAGGAAGATCTAAAATAAGCTGGGGTGGTTTTTGCGCCGGTTTTCTCTCCCTATCCTCATCCTCAATCGCAGACTACCTAGCCTTAAAAGCAGTAACATCATCCACCTTCCGCACAGATCGCCACATATCCGGTGGTAAAATGAGCCCGAAAAACAAATCTATATCTGCTAAAGTCATCGTACAAGAATTCAAGGCCCCTTCGACCTCTTCGTAAAAGGCCGCTGGATTCT
This sequence comes from Triturus cristatus, assembly GCF_964204655.1. Classification (NCBI taxonomy): domain Eukaryota; kingdom Metazoa; phylum Chordata; class Amphibia; order Caudata; family Salamandridae; genus Triturus; species Triturus cristatus. The sequence continues at coordinate 470,045,038 of NC_140589.1, forward strand.
TGCGGGGGTCAGGTAATGCATTCTTTAATGCCATAACATCAGCCCTATGCCAGGGAGTATAAACCCAATTATACACAAAATATCCCCTAGCATCGGGAGAAGATATATCTGAACTATTTCCTGCTCCTTTAGGAGGAACATACAAAGGTGCCGCCTCTCGCATCGGTTTAGCATGCACTAGTTCACTCTTATCTGAATGGGAAGTAGATGATTGGTCGCCGGTGGTACGGGAATCCGATTGCTCCGCCTCCCCTGCCTTTAGGCGCGCTTTCTCTTTAAGTTCAAACGCCGCATCCCGCAATGTAAACAGCCATCGGACTGCATCGGGTACCTTAGAGAGAGAAAAAGTACCGTTACGTAATGCTTTAGCATCTGAAACTACAGCATCAGGCTCAAAAACATCAGAATACTTCCGAAAGGCAGTAATCACATCATGAGAAAAGGTGTCAAGAAAATACAGCTGCTCTTTATCCCGCCAATTTTCCAAAGACTCCAATAATTCGGAAAGAGATAGCTTGCCCTTAAGCGCACGAAGAGAAATTTTCCGAAGCTCACCCATACGGTCAGTTGATAACATGGACCGCGTGTCTACCTTTTCCGAGACCAATCCAGAATCCTGCGTTCTCGGGGCGGACGCGCCAACATAAGGGGGCGGAGAGCGATCTAATAAATAAAAATCATCTTCAAGATTAGTAAGGACAGGATAAAGTGGCTGGCGGACAGCATACTGACCCGAGACTTGCAACCTACGCTCTTTCTCCTGTCTCTCCGCCAGTTCCCTTTCCTCCCGACGCTTCGCTTCCTGTGCTCTCACATGATCATTTTTCCGTTGTTCTTTATCAAACAGCGCTTTCTCACGTTTCTCTCGTTCACGCACTTCCTTCACCCATAACCGTACACATTCAAACATGTCTTGCCGAGCACGCCGTTTACACATACACTGTTCCACATACTCAATCTTACGCATATCAAACGATCCATACAAAGGCCATCGCAACTCAGGATCCTTTGTGGTGTATTTCCTCCACACTGTGCTGTACATTATAGAGGAAAGACCATGCTTCACATACATATCCCTATTAGGAGTCCCCTCTGGGGGGGCTGGAGCAGATTCCTCGAGATTTAACCGGTTTCCAAAACAGCAGCACCACTTACGGAGTGCGCTGAAAGCAGGCATGCTCAAAAATAATGCAGAATATGCAGTATTATCAAAAAAATGGCACTTAAACTTTGTGCCGTTCAAATTGCCACAGTTCCGGAGAAATATCTCCACATTACCTGCCTATATGTGTTGCAACGCATATATTCTCACAGTAATCAATACAAAATATGACCGGTCATCACAAATCAAACTCAAATAGCCAACTCAGGCTTCAAAACTCGGAGCAAGTACCGTACAACGGTTCTTACCAATCAAGAGTGTCCAGATTCCAACTGCCAAGTTCCAAAATTCGCCCAAACGGCTATCGCGGCAAACCGACAGAAGAGGTCTCAGTCGAGGACCGGCGCCACCCAGAAGGTCAGTTCGGAAGGGAAGGAAGAAACCTCGGGATGCCAGGACTAAAAACCGCCGCTGGCAGTGATCACATCCCCGGCCAAATTCCTCACCTTCGTCACGACCAATCCTTCGAGCATCCGAGTCGCCGATGAGCCCCAAGTGACGGGCACCAATTGAAGAATACAAGCCCCAGCTAGGCCCGCAGAATTCAAGGGTTCGCTCTCCTGTAACAAAGGTTAGAAGGAAGTTGGCACGGAAGCTGCAAATACAAAGACAAAGTTTATTAACCTTTAAGGGTGGTCCTACAACCTATACAACACTCTTCAGCATTGCACAGAGTAGTACAAAGAACTTGCGTACACGGTCCCCTTTTATACACAACAGAGGTGCTCATAAATGGGTGGATACAACATGAAGCAAGGAATATTACCTTTTATGGACATTTTCGATACAGAACCAATATGTGGGCGGAGTAACCAATTTCCTGAGCCCGCGAAAACATGGTCAAGCAAGGACTAACTGATTACAGATGTGGTCAAGTCTGGGCATGCGCCAGACGGACAAAGGAGCTATTTATAGACTGTTACTAGGCAGATTACAAGAGCAACTAGCGAGAAGGAAGGACTCTTCTCGTGCACAGCACGTGGAGACATGACAATACAAAATGGAGTCCAGACATTAGTCAACATAAGACAACAAACATTTTCTAAGGCAGGAGAGTTAATGTCTTTAGTGAATGCTTAATCACATCGCTGTTTTAGTTTTCAACACAGACTGTAGAACCCCGCCTGTCTCTGAGAACCAGCGCTGCCCGCCACCCCTTGCCGACCATTAGTGTGTGACCATACCAACCGTCCAACGACCCCCACCTCCCACCCACCCCCCCAACAACCCACAACAATGCATACCACAATTAGGACCAGTGCAAGTGGACCTGCACCCGTCATTCGCACCACCCCTACGACATCCACTGTAACATCCCCCCAAACAAACCCCCCCCACCCCCCACCCTGCCCCCTGCTCCGCAGGTTTCAAACTACCCACTTCCCCAATTAGCAGAGCGCCTGTCGCCCAACCCATCCCGGAGAGAGTAACCACCCTCCCCCGGAAAAACTCTATTAGGAAGAACTGAGGCCGGCTCCAACTCCAGCCGCCGCCACCACTGTGCTACCCCAAACTATTGTTCCCTCGAGCGTGCGAGGCAATCAGGGGACCATCTCGATGACATTAAGAGAGGAAGGGAGCACCCATGCCCGCCCCATATCTCAGACCCGGCCAACGGGACCCCAGTTCAGGCCATATACATTACTGTTCGGTGCGGCCTGACGCCGTGGGCGGAGGGTTCAGCGCTTCGCCGTGTCTGGAGGAGAGTCCCATCTGGGGCTGTTCGATCTGGACCGCCACGACACCTGGCTCTGCTCTGCTCTCCCCACTCCGTCGGCCACCGAGCCAGGGGACGGCGCCCCCACCTGCAGCGGGTTCTCACGCTCTCGCCTCCTGCTCGCCTCCGTCGTCACCATGCCGAGCCACTCCTGGACCGCCGCCGGCGAAGTGAAGAAATACGACTTGCCCCCCGCGATGATTTTCAGTTTGGCGGGGAAGAACATCATATATTTAATACCGCGGTCCCTGAGCGCCGCCTTGACACCCAGGAACGAGCGGCGCTCCTGCTGAACCCGGAGCGTGAAATCAGGGAAGAATCTGATGGTGGCCCCTTCGTACTGAAGATCCCCCTGTTGCCTGGCCACCTGAAGGATGGCGTCCCGGTCCCGGTAGTTCAGTATCTTGCCGATAATTGTCCTAGGCGGGGCCCCCGGTCTGGGCTTAGGGATCGGGGCCCGGTGAGCGCGCTCGATGGTGAAGAGCTTCGAGAGCCTTCCGGGCTTCAAGTGGTAGAGAACGAGGTCCTCAAGAAAGAGCTCCACGCTGCACCCCTCCATCCCCTCCGGCACACCTACGACGCGGATGTTGCTCCGTCGCGCCCTTCCCTCCTGGTCCTCGAGCCGCAGGGCCATTTGGCGGTGCTGGAGGACGAGCTCATTGATGCGCGCCTCAAGCCGTTTCTCTGAGACCTGCAGGGCCTTAATGTCCGTCTCTTTGGCTTTTGACCTTTCCGTGGTCTTGCCGAGGTCCGTGCGCAGCAGATTGACCTCGATCGAGATCTTGTCCATTTTGGTCTCGAGATTGGTGCCCAGCGTCTGTATCGCGGCCATGATGGAGGTCAGGGAGGGCTCCGCCTTCTCTATATTGGCGTCCGCCGTTGCCCCAGAAAGCGGCGGGCCTGTGGGCACCGCGTATTTATCGAGCTTGTTGGTTTGCGTGGGCCTCCCCACCTTCGGGCGCATGGTGACCGCTGTATGCTGCTCCGCCAAGGACCGTGTCCCAGCCCGGACGCTGGCAAGCACCCCGGCTCCTAGCTTTCACCTCCTCTCCGCCCCGGCAGCGTCCCGTCGCCGCCCCTCCGGCCGACGACCTCTGCGTGATATGATCACCGGCTGTCACACTGCTCCTCCCGGTGACCGCTTGTCACCTCTGCCTCAGCCGCCCATCGAGCGGCAGCCGCAATCAGGGTCCCTCAAAGGCTGGGCGGTGGGCCGTGGGTCCGTGCACGCCACACCCTCAGGGCAGGCCCCACCAGCTCCTCTGCATTGCCACCGCCGATCTCGGCCTCTCCTGTTGTCCCACCACGCGGGCCGTGTCCACCCGCTGGACCGGACTGCCCCGGGCCGTCGCACTCCTCACCTCCACCGTACGCCCGAAATGGCGCCTCCGCAGATATAGGCCTCTTCTCACAGGCTGGACTTGATCATGCGCTGAGCTCCACGCCCGGAGCCCCCGCGCCGCAGATGTCAGCCGCCCTAGCCGGCCCTCAGCGACATCAGCCCCCGCTCCTGCGTGCCTCTCAGGGCCTCCGTCGACCCACAGCAGCTTGGCCTTCACACCAACAGTCTGTACGCACCAGCCTCAAAGGTAGCGGAGGCCGCGAGCCGGGACCTCGAGTGGTGGCCAGCCCGCGCCTCAGGCTCCAGTCGATCCCCGATGCCGCCGCGACACCAACAGCCGTCGCCGCCGATCTCCCGGTCGCCTCTGGGCGCCGCTCCCGGCCTCAATCAACCGCGCCACCCTTAAGGGAGGTAGCGCCGTGCCTCTGGTGCGCGCAGCCCGGATAACTGGACGGATCTACACGGGCAGCACAGTCAGCTCAGCGGAGCTCGATACCTAGGCGGCCATCTTCGTTGGCGCCTGGCCACGCCCCCCCCTCTCTGTCAGTTGTTAACTTCTCCTGAGGAGGGGTAACTGGCCTTAAGAAGGTTGTGGTAAGTGCAGACCTACCAGTACAGTGCTTGCTTGGCAATGATCTAGAGACCTCAGCTTGGGCTGAAGTGGAGATCAGGACACATGCAGAAATGTTAGGGATCGCTGCACATGTCTTTGCTGTGACTAGGTCACAGGCCAAAATGTCTAAAACTGGACAGGCCCGGGATTCTGGAATAATGGACCAGGTGCCTCCCAAGAGGAGGACCAGTAGGGTTAAGGCAGTGCCTTCCCACCTGACTCAGAATGCTGATCAGTCTCCTCAGGGAGATGATCTTGAGCCTGAAGTTGGAACTGTCCCAGAGAAGCTTGAACCTGACCAGGTTGAGTTCTTGGAGACAGGGGGCCCTTCCAGGTCTGATCTGAGCCAGGAGCAGAAAACCTGCCCCTCTCTTGAACCCCTCAGAAAGCAAGCTGCTGATGAGGCTGCTGGGAATGCTAGTGGCACCCAGAAAGTTTATTGGGATGATGGGCTCCTTTATTCAGAGTGTAGAGACCCCAAACCTGGTGCATCCAGGAGGTTTATGGGCTTCCTATTGACACTTGCCCATGATATTCCCCTAGCAGGACACCTGGGCCAGAACAAGACTTGGGACAGAATTGTCCCTCACTTTTACTGACCCCACATGTCTGAAGACACTCAAGAGTTTTGTCGCTCCTGTGTGACCTTCCAAGTGGTGGCAAGGCAGGTGGAACCACAAAGGCCCCCCTGATACCACTACCAGTGGTGGGGGTTCCCTTTGAGAGGGTAGGGATTGACATTGTTGGTTCCATGGATCCTCAAACAGCATCTGGGCACAGGTTTATACTGGTTGTGGTGGACCATGCCACCAGGTACACAGAAGCAATTCCCCTAAGGACCACCACAGCACCTGTGGTGGCAAGAGATCTATTGGGCGTATTCTCAAGAGTAGGCTTTCCTAAGGAGGTAGTATCTGACAGGGATAGAAACTTCATGTCTAGTTACTTGACTGCTATGCGGAAGGAGTGTGGAGTGAACTACAAGTTAACCACACCCTATAACCCAAAATGCAATGGTTTAGTTGAAAGGTTCAACAAAACCTTAAAGGGCATGATTAAATGAGGTGAGCTATTAGATACTTTGGCCTCAGCCAAGTTTCTAAGCACATTTGACCTGACAGCTGGCTACTGGCAGATCAGACTAGCTGATGATGCAAAGCCAAAGAAAGCATTTTCTACCCCTAGTGGGCGATATCAATTTGTGGTAATGCCCTTTGGTTTGAAGAATGCACCTGCCACTTTCCAAAGGCTGGTGAATCAAGTCCTTACAAGCCTGGAAGACTATAGTGCAGCATATCTAGATGATATTGCTGTCTTTAGCTCCACCTGGGAGGATCACCTGGTCCACCTGAGGAATGTTTTGGAGGCCCTGCAAAAAGCAGGCCTGACTATCAAGGCTACTAAGTGCCAGATAGGGCAGAGTCAGGTTGTGTACCTGGGCCACCTTGTAGGTGGAGGCCAGGTTCAACCATTGCAGAGCACAATCCAGACCATATTAGACTGGGTTGCTCCCACTACCCAGACTCAGGTGAGAGCTTTCTTAGGCCTGACTGGGTACTATAGAAGATTTGTCAAGGGGTATGGATCAATAGTGACACCCCTGGATGACTTAACCTCTAAGAAAATGCCCAAAAAGGTTCAGTGGAGAGCTAGCTTTCAAAAGGCATTTGATGACCTGAAGCAGGCCATGTGCACTGCTCCCATTCTGCAAAGTCCTGACTACTCCAAAAAGTTCATTGTCTAAACAGATGAATCTGAGTTGGGGGTAGGGGCTGTACTGTCACAGTTGAATGATGAAGGTCAGGATCAACCAGCAGCTTCCATAAGCAGAAGGTTGACCCCCAGAGAGAAACGTTGGGCAGCCATTGAGAGGGAGGCCTTTGCTGTGGTTTGGGCTCTGAAGAAGTTGAGGCCATACTTATTTGGTACTCACTTCATTGTTCAGACAGACCATAAGCCCCACTTATGGCTAAAACAGATGAGGGGTGAAAATCCCAAATTGCTCAGGTGGTCCATTTCCCTACAGGAGATGGACTATACAGTGGAACATAGACCTGGGAGTAACCATGCCAATGCAGATGGACTCTGCAGATATTTCCACTTAGAACATGAAGACTCAACTGGTCAAGGTTAGTTTAATGTCCCTGCGTTTGGGGGGGGGGGGGGGGGTTGTGTAGGAGAGTAGGATCTGCTTCACATGTTTACCCCCACTTTTTGCTGGTGTTTCACTGTTTTTCGACATTAGTCTGACCGGGACCCTGCTAATCAGGGCCCCAGCCTAGCTGCTTCCTCTCTAAAATGATTCCATGTACTTTAGGTACAGTTCAGATTGGATCTGAGGTGCCCTTATAAGTCCCTAGTATATGGTATACTATGTTCCCAGGGCATAGGTACCCCAGAGGCCTACCAGGGGCTGAAGCATGTATTATGCCACCCCTGGAAAGCCACCCAAAATGACACTACAGGTCTGCTACTGCAGCCTGGGTGAGGTGGTGCATGCACCACTTACTGTGATATAGGTTACCTATAGCACTATATATATATACACACATATAAACCTATAAGTAACTCCTATGGCAGGCCTCATCAATACTGAAGGCAGAGCGCTTGGTTCTTATGTGAGAGGATGCCCCTGCATGAGCAGAGCCCCTCTGCAGCATTCGGAGACCCTTCTCTGATGCGGTTTGTAGTGCAGCCTGACCATATACTCTTAAGTGCATTATAACCAACGGTAAATACTAACTTAGGACTGGCTGCACGGAAACATGTTGTGTTTGGTGTGAAACACCTTGGAATCATACCCCCACACCAGTAACTGGTGTGGGAGTATGATCCCACCTTTCTAGAGGGGGAGACATGAGAGCACTGGTATACGCGGTAGAAACCTAATAGAGTCCTGGCATCACAAAATGGATGCTGCAGCCACAGGCACGGGTCTGGCCTCCTGCTGCTGACCAAAACTCCGGCAGGGGTGGCCTGGACAATAGGTTTCCTGTCAAAGGGAGGTGTAACCACCTCCCAGACAGGCTTATGTGTATTGGGGCTGGGTGGGAGCACTCTCTGAGTGCTTTGAAGTCCTGCACTGGGGGCACATATGGTGTTCCTGTGCATAGTCCAGCTCAAACCGCTTCAGGGGCTTCCAGCCCCTGCTCTGGCATGAAACTGGACAAAGGAAATGGGTGTAGCCACCCCTCTTTCCAAACCCTCCCATAGGTGGGTCCCCAGAGTATGTCCAACCCCCTACCTTAGTATAAGTATGGGACCCCAATCCTTAGGACCTTAGATTACCCTGAACGAAACTCTGAAGCTGAATCCTGGACCTTCGACGCTCTGCTCAAGAGCAGAGGACTGAAGAAATCTCCCTTGGGGTCAAGGAGTGACTCCCCTCCTTAGCAGGCACCAACAAAGCAATTTGCCAGTCTGCATCATCGAAGCTCCCACAGGACTCCAAAGTATTTACAGCCCTGGAAGAGGATTTCCAGACATCTCAGAGGCCAACCCAAGTCCCCAGCAAAGCTGAGACCCGCAGCCCTTGTGAGTAGCGTGGAACCGGAACTCCTGGTCACCGTGCACTTCTGCAAGTGAATTGACTTCTCGACATCTCTTGAAGTCGTGCTTGGGCTGACTTGTAGCCCCCACCTTGAGCACTGAATCCACCAAAGATTGTTGGCCTGGTCATTCCGAGTGACCCGTGGGCCGCCATTTTGTGTTTTGTCTTGAGGTCCCTTCGCTTTCCCAGGTCCGTTGACTGGTGGGTCCCTGAGGGGTAAGTTTGCATTTCCTTGGGCTTTCCTGGTTGCTGCAGATATGCCCTGACTCCCAACCAAGTGGTGAGCCCCCAAACCTTGCTGGTCTGCACTGAAGCATATTTCTTGTTTCTGCGTGGGTTGCAGTTGCCAAGGCTTGTTGTGTCCAATCTGGGCACCGACACTGCAGCACTCGACATCCTTTGTGGGACAGCTTGATTCCAGCTCCTGGTTGTCCTCGATGCCTCCTGGTCCTTGTGTCTGATGAGTCAAGCTTTACCTCCTTCACCTGAAATCACCCGACATCGGTGGGCATCTGCTCATCGCCTTCCTGGTCTCTGGCAAGTGACTCAGACTCTGTCCCCTCTGCTTTCAGGTTCTTCTCATCTTCGATCCAGGCTTGGATCTCTTCGGACACTTCGCATCTTCACGCAGCAGCACTTCTTCGCCAGCTCCCATTGAAATCGACCACGCGACCCGACACCAAAAGACACCTATGCACCCGGCTTCCCTGGGTGAGGTAACACAAGTACTCTGGTGCTCCCATGGGTGCTAGCCCTTGAACTTCCTAAGTCCAAAAGGGTTTGGTCCTGACCCATTTCTAAGTGTCCCTAATCTTTAAAAATCTAACTGCGACTTTCCCCATAGAAGCTAATGGGAGCTCGCAGCTGTGTTCACACACTGCAGACGGCCTCTGTGGGTCCCCTGTGTCACTACCGTAGGTGGTTCCTTGGGGTCCCAGTGATTCTACAGGCTCTAGGACTTGTGTCTAGTTAAGTCGTGGTTCTTATACCACGATTTTAGTATATGGTTTAGCTCGCCCCTAGGGCCTGACGTGTATATGTGCTATTTTACTGTGATTATTGAAGTGTAACTTATGTGTTTTGACCTCTAGTCTCATAAAGAGACTAGGAGGGTGTGTTTAGTAATAAATACATATATTTTATATATATACCTGGTTTGGATATCTTTCATTTAGTGACTCAAGAGATTATATATTATTAAAACAAGCTGCTTTACATTCCTTCAAGACTTAGCCTGAAGGCTGCTCTCCACAGCTACCACTAGGATAGCTTTCAATAAAGGTTGTCTTTAACCATTAACCAATAAGGGGTTGTTTGGACTGATACAAGGTGCCCACTATAACTAGTGGACAGCATATATCAGGCCAACTTCTCACAATGTCCAATAGAGCGCCGCTCTCCTCTGCCCAGTTTTCCAGGCTAGATACCAGGATGCGGCCCAGTGCGGCCCAGGACCTTCACAGTGGAGTCCTAGAGGGAAATGGGGCTGTAGCAGAGGATGACACACCAAAACTTAGTCCTCTGTATTAAAACAGACCAACATGTGTCGAAAAGGTTGAAAGGTACCTGCAATCTACCTTGAATTCCAACTGATGATAGCCTTTATTTAAATCAAGGCGAGAGAAGACCTTTGCACAATTTAGTTGTGTTATCATGTCAGCAATGTGTGGACCTTGATGTCATTCTCGTTCAGTTGCCTTATTTGCTTGATGCATGTCAACACATATGTTCACCCCTCCTTCACTGTCTTTTTTAGCACTACCACAATGGGAGAAAGCCAGTTGAACGTTCAATGATATCATGCTAAAGTAACCATTCAAGTTCTTTTTCAACAGCATCTTGTATATGAGAAGCAATTTGCCTGTCTTTGAGCAACAGTAAAAACATCCTCATTAATATGCAACTTTACTTTTTTGAGGTATTTGGCAATATTTGTGTTATCAGTCTCTTCAGGTGCATCAATGAAATCTTCAAATGTCTCTATCCACGTAGTCCATTCATCTCCAATGTTTTGCTTTTAGGTGGTATTTAATAATAAGAAAGCTGCAGCATTGTAGATCAGTGTGGATTTATTTTGAGGTGGGACATGGAGGCCTTTCAGCCATGGTTCCTAGCTCATTCTGCCTGATACCTTGTAATGCACTGGCAGCTGGATCAACTTTGCTGAAAACTGGAAATGTAATTTTCCTCTTGGTCTCTATCGGAGCAACACCCTGCCCCTATGCCAAACCCCTCACTGACTTTCACTCTTCAAAGATCTGTGGAGTTGTTCTGAGCACCACTCAGCAGCTTCGGTGGCTCACTTCTTCAGGTATGGATGGCATTGTGAGCACAAACCAATGCACGTCTCATGAGGCTGCTGTGCCCAGTGCTGTGCTATGAAGACTCTTTAATTACTTCTTTCATCTAGATCGCTTTGCTTCTGGCGTCTCTGTGCACTTGCTTACACCTGGTTGAGCTCTGTATCCCAGCACTTATAATTGCAGCGTTATCTTGCACTTGTCTGTTGCCTTGTACTTTTTGGCACCTGGTTGACCTCTGCTTGGCAGCACTTGGAATTGCAGCATTATCACTTTGTGCTAGGTATGGCTCTATGTTGCGTAGTAGCGCCATACCTTGATGCATGGCCAGACCAACAAATTCTCAATTAACGACATGTAGATTCTCTGTACATGCTTTCATTTTCAACTGCTTCACAGCAGCTGGATCTGCGCTTTGACTCCAGATGCATTCAGCGTTGATCCTGTACTTCGCTGAACGCACACATGGCATGCATGAGCAATTTTCCTGAGCCATGGCAAACTCTCCGAGACAGCACTGTCAATCTTTGGGTTAGTTATTCCTTATCTCATTGCCATTTGTAGCGACTTCCCAGCTGAGGTACCAGCCAATGACTACACCACACACAGAGTTTGGCATCACACATCTTTATTCATCTGTGTGCAACTGCACCCTCAACATTTTACATCGGACTATCCTGCAAGACATTCTAGTAATTGCGTCATAGCTCTACAGAGTTTATCAGGAAGCAAAAGGGTCCTGTTAATTCTAACTCGCAAGACACTACACCAGCAACATTAGAAAATGTTGGGTACTTGGGGACTTAGTCCCTTGTTCTGAACTTAAAAAATATTAATATAAGGCAGCAGGGTAGGGATACTCTGACCTCCATAGGCCCCAGGGTTTTGGAGTCTCTTGGATTAAATGTTGAATTTTAATATAGGACTTTTGTTTTATTAGTGTAGTGAGCTTTTAGCAAAGCCAACGACTTGCCTTTATTTATTGATGTGGTAGCCCCTTGACAGAGTCAATAGGTTTGCCTTGTAAATTAATGCAGTGAGCTCTTAACAAAGGTAATAGGCCTGCCTTCTATATATTAATGTGGTGACCCCTTGAAGAAGGCACTAGAATTCCTTATGGAATCTCCCTATATTGTTATGATACATCTGGTATAGTTGGTGTTCATATGCACAGCCTTCACACTGTACAGAGATCCTGGCGGTCAGGCGAGTCCAACATCAAAAACTGTTACTCACAAACTTTTTCTTGCACAGAGGTATTTACGGCCAAGCCAGTTATCTCACTAAATCCAAAAACACATAGCCTTTGCCATCCACAGAGGTCATTGTGAAGAGGCCTGTCTCTCACTAAACTCTACGATGCACAGCCTTCGCCCCACACAGATGTCTTTGTTCAGAAGCCTGTGTTATACCAAACTCCACTATGCACAGCCTTTACTTTGGACAGAGGTCTTTTGTGGACAGGCCAGTCGAGTCCATCACCAAACGCTATTATGCTCAGCTTTCACTGTGTCCAGAAATCTTCACAAAGAGGCCAGTCCCTCACCAAACCCTGCTATGCACATCCTTCATTCTGTACAGAGTTCTTGACAGAAAGGCCAGCTCTCTTCAAAACTACTACGCACAACCTCCACTTTGTATAGAGGTCTTAATGGAGTGGTGAGTCCCTCACCTAGCCCTACTATACACAGCCTTCACCTTGTACAGAGGTCTTCACAGAGAGGCCAGTCTCTCACCAACCTGACTATGCACATCCTTCACTTTGTATAGAGGTCTTTGTGGGGAAATGAGTGCCTCACCAAACCCTAATATTAACAGCCTTCACCTTGAACAGAGGTCTTCATAGAGAGGCCAGTCCCTCACCAATCCCTACCACTCACAGCCTTTGTTCTGTACAGAGGTCTTCGTAGAGACGTCAGTCCCTCATGAAACCCCACTATTCACAGCCTTCACTCTGTACCGAATTCTTCACTAAGAGGTCAGTGCCTAAATCCTACTCCACACAGTTGCAGAGTGTGTGTACAGCCCACTCCCTCCAGCCCTCCAGAAATCTATGTCCTATTATGTGAGAAATCCCTGTGTTCTCTGTGCAACTCTTCACACAGAGCTCACTTCCTCCAAATACTTAAGCTTCCTTACATAGACAAAACCTTACTACAGTTAGGTATGGTAGTAATATCTTATTTTCCTTTAAAACAAAAAACACAAAATCACTGGAAAAAAAACAAATTTAAGGGTACATTCTAGTTAGACAGCAATGCCTGTTATGGATAAGCGAGTTAACAATAACTTGTGTCCTTGCAATGTACTGCTTGTGACCTCATATATTACATCACTCATGACATGTTTAATGATTCAAAAACAACACTGATGACATCTCTGATGATGGGAAACACTCTTTACAATGCAGCCTAACACATGTAGTGCCTTTGCAATGTGGGCAATACAACTAACACATAGTTACCACGCACATCTTTAGCACACAAGTTGCTACAATGACTTGTTTTATGGAACGCATTGTTGGCCTGTTGTTGGATTTTAGATTCAACACCTACCCTACTGTTACACAGACTGGAGTTGAAATAGTAAATTATACTATTCCAAAGTCCATCGCTTCCCTAAGACAAGTCGTTGTAATGACTTGCCTGCTAAAGGAACGCATGGTAAAATGCATTCATTGTAGTGCCCGCATTGTAAAGGCATGCCTGATTCCATCAATGCAGCCCTGATGACATCATCCAAACTACTGCTGTTAACATTAAAATCCAATATAGCATTTCATATATGATATTAAATACTATGGCGCACAATTATGTGAAGCAGAAATTACTCTAAAGATACCCAAGCACCTTTAAGTGAACCAGGCTTCTGCTACACACAGAGTTAATCAAATTCCAAACAGTTTGTGGTGATCTGATATCATGTGCGTAATCAACCAGACATGCAATGCACTGCCACATGTGGTCTTCATTGTGGGAACAATTCTTCATGGGGAACCCATTTCCTTCAGACAGGCAAGCCCCACTATGTGTCCAAGACTATATTATGCAGAGAGTTTTCCCTTTACTGAAACCATTGGCAGGAAGACAACCTCTTTTGGTCCCTAAACCGGATGTCGGAAGGAGAGTAGCATCTGTGAACAGTCTTCACCTGTGTAGAAACTCTCCATGGAAAGTCCAACCCCTCTAAGCATCCAGGCCACTAAGGCGGTCAAGCCTTACTATGCATAATGTTCAACCTTTACCATGAACTTTGGAGATAGCCAACCTCTTGTGGACAATCAAGCACACATGGGTGGGCAACTATCTGGTGTGTACACTCTTCACTCATTTGCACTTCTCATGCTGAGCTCACTCTCACTAGAAACCCAAGGCTCCTTAGGAGAGTAAGCATGTGCTACATACAACCTTTGCCTTGGAGGAATGCTTTTACAGATAGCTAATCTTTGGTGGATAATCAATGTGTTGTAAGTTGACAAGTCTCTGCTAGGCAATGGTGTTTGGGCTGGGCACAACCATTTAAGGAGAGCAACCCCCTCCATACACCGAAGACCCATAAACAGGCAAAAAATGTTGCAAATGTTTACACCCATTAGCAGTAAAAGATGGTCTGGAAAATTATGTCAAGATGTACCTTAGCAAATACCTTTCAGTATGATAAGCATATATCATACTGTCACACTCATTGGATGATGTCCTCAGCGATGTAATCAATGATGTTATGAGTGATGTAATATGTGAGGTCGTAAGCAGTGCATGGCAGGGTGCAAGTTATATATATATATATATATTCACTGAAAAAAACATAGGTTTCAGGCACGTTATAGTTAGAAATTAGCATTTAAAAAACCTTAGAAATTCACTGAAAAAAACATAGGTTTTAGGGAAAGTTAATGCTAAAAATATGGCTATTGAAAGTATTAGGTAATGAAAAATATTTGTACGGTTAACAATTCCTATCAATATTATTATGATCGTTTATTGTTAATAATAATAATAATATCTATTCCGCCCTAGATTACATTGTAGCAAAGTCAGTAGCCGGCACTACTGGCTCAAAGATGTTAATTTAAAAACATAAGAAGGTGAGTCAATACAGAGTCTATTTTGAAACCGCCCGTCTACATCCATGGCTCAAAACAAGGACACTGTAACCCACTAGGCTATTTACGCAAAACGACCCAGATTTGCGCGTAAACGATTATGCTAAATTCGAAACGCGGTTAACCAATTTATCCTTTAGTGCCCCATACAATTATGCATAATCGTTTTCCAGCTGGTAGTGAGTAGAGCCTCTGTAATTACGCACAGCGCCGTTTGCGGTGGACGTGCTATAAACGGTAGGTAGCGTCAGACTACAGATGCTCAGAGCAGCCCTACCTGCACAGCCCTCCGAAGGCGGTGATAGTCCGGCCGGGAAGCCTCTGCCCGGAGCAGGAAGCTCCGCTGTATTTATCTGAGCCCGGGCTCAGCAGCTGTTGACTTTAGCACAAAGTAAAGATTTCACTAGCACCGAAGATATCGACCGGCCTTACAAAATTCAGTTAAGCATAATACCTGGGTTGGGCAGAAGAGAAAGTAATATAATATCTGTGTCAGGTTGCTGAGGGTGATGTGGTGTTGAAAGTTTACCCTCCTGGAATTTGGATTGTGTGTTTTGTGTTTGTTTACAGGCTCATGTTTGTTCACAGATCATGCTCTCTGAAGCCGGCGAGAAGGGGCACTTAGGAGCTACACGAGGCGGTGGCGCTGGTGTGGGAGGGCTGTCCCCCTTCTGAAGAGAGAAATGTGCATAACTGTGACCCTTTCTGCACCGCACAGACCACAGCTGGTATTCGGGAATGATTTCCTCCTGAAAGCAGCATCCCCCAGGTATCCCTCAAAGTCTTTCAACAATCACTAACTAGTTTTGTTCTATTTGTTGGTCACCGGTTTGGTGCGACTTGTTAACTTTAACAATGGCAACGCGGGAAATGTACAATTGCAAGTTAATCACGATTTGAACTGTCAGTAATAAAACGAGGGAAAAGACAGGTTAGAAATTTCAGATGAAATTCTGTACTGCCCGTGAAAATTTTATTTTTGCCGAACTTCGTGCTGGGTGCGCAAATCTCGCCAATATTTTTTTAAATGCTTTCTTTTGGCCCTAGGGGTCCTTGTGGGACCCCCTGAGCAGGCCTAGGGGGTCAGAGTGTTCCTACCCTGCCCCATTTTCTTGTTTTACACCTTTGTTTCCCTGTTTTCTAGTGCCTCAGATACCGAGGCACAAGATGGCTGACAACACTTCCTGGTTTGGGTGTTGACAGCCAATTAGAATAGAAAGGCGGGGCCGACATTGGCCACGCCGAATGTATGGCGGGCGTGCTGGCCTCGATCACCATACAGGGATGGGCTTGTCGCGCGCGTTGACGACGCGACAGGCGCGCCCCGACGCTAATTGGGCAAAGTCGTAGCGTGACCCGGAAGTGATTGGAAGCACCTCCGGGTCACGCTCTCGGACTAACGCCAGGCCATTTGTATCTGGCCTGGCTGGAATCTGATTCTGGTGAATAACAGGCTGGGGAGCGGTGGAGTCTGCCTCTTTGCGCGCCGCTCCCTCAGCCTGCCATCAGTCACGCAGCTTCGCTAGGAGGCTATTTTTTAATTTCTGTTTTATCTTTTCGAAAAGAGGATTCCAGCGGCGCCGTGTGATTTGCTGGACGGCGGTAGCGGAAGCGGGCGGCCTCGAATTGAGGCCTTTTAACTTCTTGTTTTATTTTGCAGGCTGTTGTTGAAAAGGGGCCGTGAGCAAAGGAGTAGGACGTTGTAGCACATAGCTGATCAAAGGCCGAGTGCGATATAGTCATCTTCTTAGCGGAGCCCGGAGCGTGCGTGAAACTTATTGCAGACCGGTCACGAGTGACACTAAGCAGCAGGGTGTGCTACGGTCCCCATGAAGTTTTGGTGTTGCAGGGTGGTCGCCTTGCTCAGCAGCTGAAGGGTGAGGGTCAAAAAAGAACAGTGAGGGTGATGTAAAAAATGCTGAATCTCGCTGAAACACGTCATTGAATGTCAAATTTAACTGAAGACTGTACCATTTATTCAGCCTTGCGCCTTGAAGCGGGCCTCTAGGCTGTGGCCTTTTGAAATGCACCCTGTTTGGATTAATGAGCTTTCCTGGAGAGTCACTGTGGCCTAATGATTAAGGTCTTAGACTCCTACTCACAAGGTTAAGTGTTAAATTCCTGGGGTTTCAATGTGTCTGTTTAAGAAGAAAGCGCATCTTTTTAACGGCGCGGGTCAAAGTCGCTGCAGTGCTCGCAGCAAGGCTCAGATAGCTGCGTCCCCCTGTCTTGGGTCAGCCATGTTCTATACGTGCATTAGGCAATGAGTTTCCTGAGAAGTAGGTCAAATTTGGTATACTCTGAAGTCTGTAGTTTTTTAAATCCCTTAAACGCTTGGCTCTGATTACGAGCACAGGGAGTTGTATATCGTGAAACCCGTAACATGGGGAAAAGTATGGTCCTTATTGTCAGGTGTGGACTCTTGGGAAGCTTGCAAAGTCCTCCTCTCACGATCGCTTCAGCCCTTATGTGACTGAAGACTCGTTACATTTTCAGCACAAAAAGTGCTTTTACCTAATAAGACAGAACTGATTGAAGAAGTTATTAGCGGGCCCTTTAGCGGGGTGTTTGTGAAATAATGGGAACACAACTAAATATGAAAAACTCATGAATACCGATAAAAAGCCACACGTGTCCCAAGAGAACACAATATGTGCCACAAACTGTACATTTTGTGCGTTAAAAATCTACAAGTCTAGGCTGCAATATTAAGGGAGTCAGTAGTTCGTATTTGTTAATGAGGTAGCCCTTGACAACATCCTTACTGTCCAGCCGATAGCGGGGGCACTGTTCAATGTGGGTCTGCTATCGCTCTTACATGAATGAATTCAGTGGTACTCAGGTTGTAGTACTTTCAAACTGGTTATTAAAAATAATGCACGCTTCTAGTGCACTTTGCAAATTGTCAACATTCGGGGTATGGTTAGCAGGCTGTTGAAACAATACCCAGATCAATGTAGATGGTAGATCAATTTAGATAGCTGGGTGGGCCCACCACAGTTCAAATCCGTGACCTTCACATTCCAAACATCTCTGTGAAGGGTGCATGCACCCACTGAGCTAACTTGCTATACCGCTGGCATCAGTAGCGCTGGAACTAGGGGCACAGGCATTCCGGCAGCACCTATAACATGCTGTTTAGTGTCTGTGTGTGTGCGCAAAGCACCTGGAGATCATGGGTAAAGCTGACAATTGTCCATGTATCTTTTTAACCACATGATAAACATAAATCATTGTTATAGTGATTTATGTGTGTGTGCATTAAGCACAGTATAAAGTTGTCTGCACTAGGTACATCATGTATCTGCTACGTCTGTGGGTGCACTAAGCATATGACATAGGCACTAAACACTCAAAGCAATCACTGCCATGTTTACAGTTTGCGTGTGTGTTCACTAGGCCCATGTGATAACACAGTGGCATGTTTACAGTCGGAATGTGCGCAAACAAAATGCTAGAAACTACATAATACTGTATTTATATGTATATTATATTTATATTTATATTGTACAGGTTAATTCAGGACATAGTGCACATACTACCATTGGTATAGTCTGTAAGGTGCACTGCGGATACAAGAACATACATAGTCTGTGGGTCCACCAGGCACCAAACCAAATTACATGCTCTGTATGTGTTACACTGGGGACAAAGGGAAGCACACAGTACCTGGTTTGTAGTCTGGGTAAACACTGGGCACACAATACAGGTATACATAACCCCATGTTTAGGGTCTGTATGTGCAGTAGGTATATATTATATATGTAATACACTTAGTGTCATCTTTTCAGACTGGGCATGCTGAATGGGTACGACGACTTCATCGTATGTGTAGATCCAAAGACAAAAGGGGTCCTCCTCCCCATACACATGATGGTGGGTTGGCACTTTAATAGGTGAAATGAAATGGCACACACGAGGTAACCTATCATGTGTGGATTCTGCCTGGATGGGGACCAAGCGTTAGGAAAGATTGGGGGTGTCTAGATGCATTTACGTCCAAACAAGATTAGACAATGCCATTAGCACTGGCTTGGCAAGGAATGTGCATTTTGTGCCATAGCTTCAGCATCCCTTAAGTAACCATGAATGCGCCATTACACTCCACTGTGTACCCTGTACATTCCTTAAAAGTAACCATGAATGCTCTATTACATTCAACTGTCTACTCCAGGTCCATTCTTTAATTAGCGGGGCACTCTCACACGTGGAGTACACCTCTGGTGGGCCGGGTACATGGTATGCTTTTAAATATAAGCATGTTTTGTAACAAAATGATGGATGGCATTCCCCTCTAGTCAAACACGGGGGGTTAGCAAGGGGCATTTCACTGTCTTTGCAACACTTTTCAGAAGGGTCCAAAATGGGAGATGGTACTTGTCCTTCCCCTTCAAAGGCTTCATTTATCGGGTCATATCAATGACATTGCCATAGGTGAGGCTGGCAAAAAACATTTGATCTCATGTGGAAGCATAGGAAGAGGTCCCCAGGTATGCAACTAGTACTATGCTAGGCACCCTTACTGTAAGCCTACTTTCAATGTTCCTCACGTAATACAACTGATGCTATGCTAAACGCTCTCAGATTAAAGTCTGATGGTAATGCAACTGGTGCTATGCTAGGCGCTCTCATTGATTGTCAGAGTTCAATGATCTTTACGTAATAACACTGATTCCATGCTAGGCTCAAACGCTCTCAGTTTAAAGTCTGATGGTAATGCAACTGGTGCTATGCTAGGCGCTCTCATTGAATGTCAGAGTTCAATGATCTTTATGTAATAGCACTGATTCTATGCTAGGCTCTCACAATAAAATGTTAGGGCAAGGACCATTCACGGTCAAATTGATTTTGGACCGGTTCACAAGAAACGCAAGCTATATATTCATCATATTACCGGTTACTCTTATGGTTGCTCCAAGAACTAATTCTAGCTGAAGCAAACATCTCTTCGCTTGCTAAAAGATATGACAACCGAGCTGGCTCGCTCGAACTCTCATTCCACTTTTGGTGGCATTACTTACTGAGAGAGTTACGCTTAGCATGTTACAGCATTGTATTGCAAGGTTTTCAGGTCAGTCCTGCGAGGCACTGGCCTCGGTGAGGTCACATCCCAGGCCTTGTTGTCACACCTTCAAGGGTACCTTTAGACACGCGTGCGGTTGCACATATGTATTCTGGGTCAAAAGCATCTAGGCACTGATTGTAGGTACATGTATGTTTTAGAAGTGCGCTATGTCACGCAGTGTCTCTGCCCCGGTCCGCTTATACACGTATGCATTGTATGCAGGTGGTTTGACACTCGGTATCTATACACCCTCATGCTCATACACGTATGCAAGATAATGTATTGTCACACAGTACCTCTGCACCCAAGTGCTTGTGCACTTGTGCATTGGATGTCAGTGTGGCGTCACACGGTACCGTTGCACCCCGGTGCTTGTACAATGAACCATTATATGCCTGTGGTTTGTCACACGGTATCTCTGCACCCTTGTGCCTGAACACTTAAACTGTGAGATGTCCGTGTGGGGTCAACACTTGACTGACGTCCTTGGGCCTGTGGAAATCATGCTGGCTATTCTGGTGTTGTGTCGCACTGTGCTTATTCCCCTTGGGGCTTGTGCACATTTGGGGCATTTGGATGTCTAGGTTGTCAGACAGTACCTGTGAACCATTGGGCGCGTACAATATGGCAATGGGTACAGGTGCAGTATCACGCAGTAGTGATGCATCCGTTTGCCGGCACATTAGACGTCTGTGTGTGTCACAGCAGTGCCTATGCACCCTAGGCTGGGGGTGTGGGTAAAAAGGGGAAGTACAGTCTCATGAAGTAGGGCTGGCATGTGAACTGTATCTTTCGTCTAAAAGCAAAAAACACTAATCATTTGTGTTTGATTTTCATTTACGTATGGCTGGATCCATGACCAATACCTGGGAAGTGCTCCACACCACAATGACTGCAAGATGTGGACAGCCGAGGGGAGCGGTAGACCCGGAACGTGAGCGGCAAGCAACGACATCAAGTGTGTTGGGCGAGCAAGGCAAGGGCTCAAGAGGTGGCAGCATGCATGGGTGAGACGGTGCGGCCCATGCACTATAGTGTTTGTGTATAGGTGCAATAACCATTTGTTGTTGCCAGCCGTGGTAATGTAGCAGTACGCTGCCTTACAGGTGTATGCCTTGCCAGCTTGATCAAACCCAGGGGTAACGGGCGGATGCAATACCTCAATGCCCCTTGTCAGGAAATGGTATGCTGCCATTACGGTGCCTGTGCTCGCAGGTGCCATTTGTAGCAGACACTGCGCGGTGTTAGGATGCTCCGTAGTAGGGGGATAGGCCTACGCAGGGCCTACCCAGAACATAGTGGAAGTGAGTCTGTGAGGGCATAGAGCCACTCGAAAAAATAATTAGTAACAAACTGGTGAGGCTGCCTAGGGCTTTACACCTGCAGACTATAGCCCAGGGGTTCATCTGGGGAGAGGGGGAGGAATCGTGCTGCCTAAAAAGACGGCGTCCATTTGTCCAAATTAGGGAATGAAGACTTCTTGGAGAATCTTCTGGCCTAGTTAGTTGTGTATAGGGACAGGGCATGACCTTGGGCTAGTTAGTTGTGTATGGGGACAGGGCATGACCTCTCAGTGAGCTTTTTGGGGGAGATCTGATAGTCGGTCAACTATGCTACTTTGCTACTTCCTATATCCTCAGGACCATGAGGAAAATTTTACCTCTTCTGCCGGCTGACTGCAAGCGTACAGTGGCCTAGATTATGTCAAGACTTGAATATTGTAACAGTCTTTACTTAAATATCCATGAGCGCAGCCTACAAAAACTTCACATGCTCCAGAATTCAGCTGCCAGGTTGCTCAAGGGAACCCCGAAATTCACTTCCATATAGAGCTCAATAAAAAAACTTCATTGGCTTCCCGTAAAAAAGCGAATACTTTTTAAATCCCTTTGTTTAGTTTTTCGGGCGCTTCAGGACATAGGCCCATTTCATCTGAAGCAAAAATTCCAGTGATATGTGCCCGGAAGATCGTTACGCTCATTAGGAGCAAAACTTACTGTAGTACCCACCACAAAGAGAGCTAGATGGGGAGGCAGAAGTTTCTCCGTTGGGGCAGCTAAGGCCTGGAATGATCTTCCTTTTAGCCTAAGAAACTGCAAGGATCTATTTGCTTTTAGGAAAGCACTCAAAACATGGCTGTTTTAATTCTTCTGGCCGGAACCTCAGTTAGGAGGACTGTAGCAAGCGCCAGGACACCTTTGGGTAACCGTGCGCTATATAAGTTTTACTAACATAACATAACATGCAGGCCTGTGGCGGTAAGGTCATGATTGGTGAGCAGTACATTGAAGGTCCTTAGAGGGCAGCGCCTTTCTTGAATGGGGTCACCCAGGGGGAGGGACAAGTGGTCTCTCATGGAACTCCAGGGGCAGCTACAGCCGGTTGGATGGATGGGTGTGGGGGAGGGGAGTTACGCTTTCCAGTAGGCTGCTTGGCCACCCCGCACGTGCACATGGCGCAAATAAACAGCACAGAACTGCAAGGGCCCCATTATGGAGATAATCTACAGGGCGTACGGGGGTGACCTGGGGGGGAAGTACCCACATGGTGAACGGACCCCTGTGCATGCGCACTCCGGCTGCAGGGTGGGCATAATTTGATAAGGATCTGGCGCCAGTTACTGACCTTGCCGTAGGCTCACAATAGGGATATGCAGAAAATAAAATATTGCTATTATGATTATTGATTATGGAATGTTTAGATTCTGATAGGAATACCTTTGTATTAGAGATATGTTAAGGTTAGCCATCTGACATCTGCACCTATCAATGTAATGTAATGGTTTTCTGCGTATTGTTTAAATATTGTATATTAAATATTGTTTTAAATTATGTAAATAAATACGGTCGGGGGGTTTTATGACCCCATAATCCAAAATTCTTCGGGCTGTAGCTGCGTCAACAGGTCCTATGGGAAAATGCATGGGGAAAATGCGTTTTGGGACCCCCCTTTTTTCCAGGCCCCCGATTGACGAATCAATTTTCAGGATAGCAGCGGACCGGAGCTGGCCAAAAGTTTGGAAAATTTTGCGACGATTCGTCTTTCGGCGCCAACGTTATTCCAAATGAAGTGCTGACAGCCAATCAGATCTCACGATGAGATGTGTGGATAGGCTCCGCCCAGATATATATGTGATTTTACTTTTGATTTCCTCAGGAACTACTGAACGGATTTACACCATTTAAGCAAAAGGCACATGCCTGACCTGAGGACTACCTCTTTGCCAAATTTCAAGTAATTCTGTTCAGCCGTTCGGGCTGTACCTTCGACTAAAGGTCCTATGGGAAAATGCATGGGGAAAACGTGTTTTGGGACCCCCCTTTTTTCTCAGCCCCCGCTTGACGAATCACCCCGAGACTTTCAGGGTAGGAGCTGAGCGGAGCGCCCCATTAGTTTTGAAAATGGCACGAAGATAAGTCAACCGGCGCCAAAGTTATTCAAAATGGAATTTTCAGATTTCCTATGGAAAATAGGTCCTAACTATAACTACCTACTGGCGACTGCCAGTAGGTAATATATATATATATATATATACATTGAATTAGAGAATCAGAAGCACCATCGGGGTTGAGGGTGGCTTGAGACAGTAAATATTGCCGTATTCTGAGCAGCCTCGAGTCCGTGCCTTCTTCTGTAGTTTTGCTGTGGAAGCTGGAGTGCTTGTTCATATATATAAGTCCTCAGTTCAGACTCGTGCCTTTTGCTTAAATGGTGTAAATCCGTTCAGTAGTTCCTGAGGAAATTAGAGTTAAAAAGATAGATATATCTGGGCGGAGCCTAACCACACATCTCATCGTGAGATCTGATTGGCTGTCAGTACTTCATCCAAGAAGTGTTGGCAGCCATCTTGGGACCAATATACACGATAGCACCTCCTTAAAAAGCATTGCAGTTAATAGAAGGTTTTAAGACTTTAGTTACATTATAAATCATTTGTTGATGGTACCATACTTATTTTAGGAATTGTGGTGTGTTCTAAGGTGACTTTACCATGTGAAAAAGCCTTCTGGTGTGAAATCATGAATCATGTTTGAGAGAAAACTATTTTCTCATGCTTTTCCCACAGAGGTTTGGAAGGTGATCTATAAGCTAAACTGAGAGCATATTTTCTGTAAATTCACATTATCTTTCTCAGTCATGTGAGAATTAAGTCTGACATTCTCAGTAAAACATGTACATCCAACAAGGGCAGAGATTGTCAGTTGATTCCTTTGTGTTCTACTGCAGCTTCCCAGAGTGTTCTAAAGAGCAACTAGAGTGTTAACAGTCCTACTTATGACAAACGTATGCCACACCTGAAGCCATCTTGGTTGGAATAAAGTGGTAACTCATAAAACATTTCATTTACAAAGGAACAAAATGAGGGGGTTCATTTTGCCATAGAAATTATGATTAGTGCTGCAGAAAAAAAAATTAGGGCGCATTTTGACTTCTCAAATCCTCTTCTATTTCATAAAAAAATTCTGATGTGCAGACTGAAACATGCACTTTTAATACCAGCAGCAGACTTCCGTGGTGAGCAGTAGCTTTACTACAGTGATCTAATGAGCAACTAGAGTGCTAACATTCAGAATTTATGGCAAATGTGTGACATATCTGAATACCTTCTTGATGGAATCAAAGTAAAAAACTGAAAGCATTTCCTACTGAGGAGACTGCAGTAAATGAGGAAATTAGGAAACTTCATAACAAATAAATCTCCCAAGATGGCCACTAGAGACAAAAGAGCCCAAATGCAGCACAAATATCACCCAGATGTAGCCCACATGTAGCCCAATGACAGAAGTGTGCAAAACACTTATTTTTTGTGTATTTGCAGTTTTATATAGTGCAGACTTGTCAGGTATTGGAGTGCTTTACATGAGCATTGGTTACATCAAACAAGATCAAATTCATTTTGGTTGTAGACATGGGGAGATTAAGTGATTTGACCAGAATCACAGAATGTTGAGTTGAAGCAGAAACTCCAACCTGGTTCCCCAGTCTGCAGCTCTGGAAGTAACACCACATCCTCTCCCCTAAGTGCAACATTTAATCAAGTGGTCAACTGGATAAAAAAAACATAAAGATTACAAATAATTTAAAAGTTCTTTGTCGCTATTTGAAAACTCAGAAAATATGTCCTCATTTTAGTTTTTTAGAGCACTAACCATAATTTTGATGCAAATAAGACCCTCTCATATATGTAATTTCTAAAGGAAATTCTATAGGTATTACAGTTTTGATTACATCAAGATGACGCCAGGCGTTCCACACTTTTGTAATAAATATAGAATGTTAGCAATCTAGTTGTTCATTGGGATACTGTTGAGAGGCAGAGGCCAGGGGCACGGACTCTGAAAATTGAAGGCAGGTAGGAGAGTGCAGAGGCAACAAATTGACCACACTGGGCTGGCAGGAAGGGCAGTGGCAGCATAACAGACAATGGAGGGCAGTGGAAAGGGGGGCAGGGGCAACAAACCAACAATACAGGACTGGCAAGAGAGGCTGTGGCAATATAATAGTCCATTGTGGGCAGAAGGAAGAGGCAGTGGTAGTACAACCATACATGCCAACAGACCCGTTTCAGCCAGGAAACGTCCAATGTTTTTAAGCTCAAATGGGCTTTATTTGATCTGTCTCCTGTGTACAATCTCCTCTTTTTCAATGCAACTCAAAGGGGAAAATCAATACCCCAGTTTTTTTTCAAAATCTCCCTCTTACCAAGTTCAAAATGTTCGCAAGTATGGTACATTGGATCATGGTAGGCAGGAGGAATTGGGGTAGGGACATGGACTCGGATAACAGAGGACAGGAGGGACATGGAAAGGTGCACCAAACTGACCCTACAGGGCAGGCATCAGGGTTTGCAGCAGCACAATACACCACACAGGGCATGCGGGACGGGAGTGCAGCACAACAATCCATAGAAAGCAATAGGGAGGGGACAGGACCATGCTTGTCAGGAAAAGCCTAAATATTAGTATAATACAGAAAAAGACTGTAGGCAAAGATCGAGTAATTGCAAAACCCTCTTTTCATAATTGCTGGATTTCAGTTTGTGGGTGGCAGACTCCTTTCCAAGATGGCCGCCGTGCTTCCCAGACTGTTTAATATCAATAGTGGGGGGGTTTGAAATCTCACGAGAGAAGAGGCTTTGTGTGGGAACAGAGCGCGTTCTACCGCGCACTTCAATTTAGCCTCAGTCGTGAGAGGAAGGTTGTAGCGCGTCCTCAGTAAGAAACTTTCTGAGCACTGCATTTGTTCTAGTTTCAAGCGGTCGTTATGTCCGCTAGAGTGAACGAGTCTTTAGAGTGAAGATTGGAAAATTCCAGTGTTATTTAATTAGAACTGTGAGGAGAATTTGGCCGACAAAGTCGTGCCAAAAACTTCCACAAACCGATTCTTCAAGTACATGGTGAGTGCGAGTGGAAGGAAGTCACTCGCTTAATCGCGGAATTGACTACCACGCTACAGCAGGGTCTCCTTGCTCTGGTAGGCTTACCGTCGAGCTGAGAAGACCGGTCCCAGAGCAGACAGCAATACGGAACAAGTAAGCACATGTGACCGAGACTATCTTCACAGTATATATTTACCACAAGACTATACCCAGTGCTCAAGCTTCTCAAATCACCTTCCTTGCGCTTTACCTTTTCTTTCCTTTCTCGTTTTCCTTCCCTGTCCCTTTTTTGCGCGTCTCCTTGAGAAGTTGGCCTGCGCTAAAAATTGAGAAGACCAGGAAACTGTCTACAAGAAGTTCAAAGATTGAGAAAGAAGTAAATCAGTCTATAGTCCTTGGAATAATTAATATTAACGAAAACCAATCAAGGACAGAAAGCTAGAGACCAAGTTCTATGGTAAGGAGAGAGAAGGGAAAACAAGGTAGAAAACAAGAGAGAAGTAGGAAGATTAGGATTGTTTAACCAATTGTATCTCCCTGTGCATTAGTTCTCAATCGAAAATCAGCCATACAATTGCTGAAAAGAAGAGGGGCAGAACTCCTGCAGAAACCTGGTAGGAAATCTGATAAGGTTAATTGATAGAAGTTGGATGTACAGTAAGTGCAGAATTAAATAGATGTCTCATCTGTGCATTAGGTTTGCAGGAATACTTCCAGCTAAGAAGAAGTCCAGGTGCACGAGTGTGTCTTCTCTGTCCCATTCCCCCTTTCCCCCTGCCTGGAGCGGCTGCAATTATGTAGTTAGTTCTGGGAGGTGGGCAAGGGGATTTAGCATCATTCTGCCTCTGTGAAGAAACCTGAGCACTGCCTTTGACAGATTTGTCAATGCACATGGACAACAGAGAACAGATGGGAAAGAGGCAATGGTAGCTAGATGACCATAATGGACAGACAGGAGAGAAAGCTGCAGCATAACAGTCCATAAAGGGCAGGACGGACGGATCAGGGGCATTACAATGGAACAGACAAGCCAGGAGGGAGGGAATAGGGGTCTGCAAATGGAAACAGAGGGCTGGGGGCAAGGGGACAGGGCAGGAGCAGCAAGATGACCATGGAGGTAAGGCAGGATGGGCACTAGAAACAAGACACACCATGGAAAGCAACAGTGAGACTATGATGGCTTACACACAGACCATGGAGGGTAGGAGGGAAGGGGTCAGGGGCAGCTAGCTGACCACACAGGGAAGGTGGGAGGGGCCATGGCAGCACAGAAGACCATGCATGGCAAGCGGGAGGGTTAGTGGCAGCACAATGGCTATGATGGGCAAGAAGGAGGGTGCAGGAGCATGCACAAAGGACCATGGAGGATAGAAGGGAGGGTCAGGACCTGGGCACAGACAAGAGAGTTCAGGGGAAGGGGCCTCAAAACAGACCGCGTGGGGCAGGCAGGAGAAGCAGTTGCAGCACAACAGACCAGGGAGGGCAGAAGGGTGTGGCAGTAAAATGGACCATGGAGGACAGGAGGAAGGGGATAGGGGCATGGCATGTGGACAGGCAGGGTGGAGGTGGCAGGGACAGGTTTCAGTCATCTGACAACGCTAGGCAGGTGGGAGGGGAGTGGCAGCTCAACAGAACACTCAGAGTATATAGGAGTCGCTGGTCCATGGAACATGGTGGGCAAAAAGGATGGAGCAGGGGCATGCACAAAGACATAGGAGGGCAGTGGGAAGGAGAATAGGGGCAGCAAGCTAAACACAGAGGCTAAGCAGGAGGTCAATGATGGGCCATAGAATTGGGCAATGGAGGGCAGGAGGAGTAGACTGGTACATCATGCTAAATGGAGGGCAGTGGCAGCACATCAGACCATGCATGGCAGGAGGAAGGAGGCTAGTCCATGGATTCAGACAACAGAGGATAGGGAGGAGGTGGATGGGGCAGCAAGCTAACTGTTCAGAGAAGGTGGGTATTAGGAACTTTATTGTTTTTTAAATGTGTGTCTGTGCGAACTACTTAAAATATGAACAAGTATGCAGCATAATCTCACTTTTATTCAGGAAGAAGAGGACGTTTGTGACTGTGACTCCGGGCTCACTTGGCAGAAACACCCACTGACCCTCCACCCCCCATCACAAAATGTAATGCCTGTGAAAAGGGTAGGTGGACGCAGCGTTATATAGAACATAGTCCTGAGAGCACGATTGAAAATGAAAACTAGATATAGTATATGGTATAAACTATGCACCAAAAAGTGTGATACAAGATGAACCAGGGCGTGAAATATAATATGCAATACATTGTGCGCAATGACAGATTCATTGGAGAGTGCGAGATAGCACAGGCACTAGCGCGTGCTATGCGATATGCGCCTTGGAGTGTAATATGCACAGGGCAGTGTTGTGTAACCTAACTAGTCTCTAAAGTTGTAATATAAAATATGTGCTGGGGAGTGTAACGTTGCATATGCACTGTGACAAAGATATGGATCCCAGATTGTAATATGTATGGCATAGCGCTGTGCGTTATAACATAGGCATCGAGGAAGGCACGTTAGATAGGGCAATATAACCCGTGCGAAGGCAAGTGTGGCATGACATATTCACGGGGTGGTGTTACAGTGCACATGGGCTAGAGAGTGTCATAGCATACGCACTAGCTGGTGGAATACAGCACAGAGGTGTGTGGCACTCAGCGGGCACTGGTGGGTGTAACACAGCATTGGGCTCAGCCAGGAGCATGCTGTGACTCTCAAGTGAGGTTCGTCTCCTTTCCAGAGAGTAAAATAAAAAGTATTACACATCCGGTGGTGGTTGTGTATTTTATTAACCGTGAGGGGGGTTTCTTGCATAGTTTGGTTGAATTTTTGTCGAATCCCCTTTGAATGGCTTGGTGTGCATGTGTATTAAATGTGCCCGTCAATAGCTACCCATGTTTGTATAAATAAACGACACTTCACTAGCGGTGTAACTACATTCCACGTGGATTCATTGTATGCATAGTCGCCTTTTAATGAATATCACGCAAATCGACATGGTGATAGGTACATACGGTTTGTCCAGCATGTCTTAGGTGTTTCTATAAATATATATTATTTTAAAATAATAAAAAACAAAGGCCCTCCCTGGGGGATGGGGTCCCCGGGGCCATTAGTGGCCTGAGGAGGGGGGCAACGCAACCCCCCTCCTAAAGAATAAAAAAAAAAAAAAAAGGCCATGACCCGGGGGTTGGGGTCCCCGGGGCCGATTAAGGCCTTGGGAGGGTGGCCACGTGGCCCCCTTCCAAATTTAATTTTTTCAACAACAAAAATTAGAGTGCAGGCCCTGGGGAATGGGGTCCCCAGGGCCAATAAATTAGAAAAAGAAGGGGGGCCACACAGCCCTCCTTCTTAAAAAAATAAAATAAATAAAAGACAGGCATCGTGCCGGAGAGGCCACGCCCTCTCCTTGCAGCACTCTGCAAACGCGCCCCCTGGCCCGTTGTAGTTTGGGGAATTCATTCCCCTTCAATACCGAGGGTCCCTGAGGGCCAACTAGCCCAACAGGTATCTCCAGTATGTGCCAGGGAGCTGCGTTGCAGAAAGGTGTTCTGAGGCCACGCCCCTTTTTACACTTCTATGCAACTCAGCTCTGTGGCGCTTACTGGAGGTATCTAGTGGGCTAGTTTGACCCTAGGGATCCTTAGGATTCAAGGGGACTTAATCTCTCAACTTAGAACGGCCACAGGGCGCGTTTACACAGTGGTGAAGGGAGGGGACGGGGCCTGTGGTGAGGTGTGCAAACACGCCCTGTGGCGCGTTTTAAGTTGGGGAAATAATTCCCTTTCAATCCTGAGGGACCCTGGGGGCCAACTAGCCCACCAGGTGCTTCCAGTAAGCGCCACTCCTCTGCATTGCAGAGAGGTGGTGCAGGCCGTGCCCCTTTTTGCACCTCTCTGCAATGGCGCTTACTGGATGTACCTAGTGGGCTATTTTGCCCCTAGGGACCCTCGGGATTCAAGGGGACTTAATCTCTCAACTTAGAACAGCCACAGGGCGCGTTTACACAGTGGGGAAGGGAGGGGACGGGGCCTGAGGTGACGTGTGCAAACACGCCCTATGGCGTGTTTTAAGTTGGGGAAATAATTCCCCTTCAATCCTGAGGGCCCCTGGGGGCTAACTAGCCCACCAGGTGCTTCCAGTAAGTGCCACTGAGCTGCGTTGCAGAGAGGTGGACAGGCCGTGCCACTTTTTACACCTCTCTGCAACGCAGCTCTGTGGCGCTTACTGGAGGTACCTAGTGGGCTAGTTGGACCCTAGGGACCCTCAGGATTCAAATGAACTTAATCTCCCAACTAAAAACAGCCACAGGGCGTATTTACACAGTGGTGAAGGGAGGGGACGGGGCCTGAGTTAACGTGTGCAAACACGCCCTGTGGCGCGTTTTAAGTTGGGGAAATAATTCCCCTTCAGTCCTGAGGGACCCTGGGGGCCAACTAGCCCACCAGGTGCTTCCAGTAAGCGCCACTGCGCTGCGTTGCAGAGAGGTGGTCTAGGCCATGCCCCTTTTTACATCTCTCTGCAACGCAGCTCTGTGGCGCTTACTGGAGGTACCTAGTGGACTAGTTGGACCCTAGGGACCCTCAGGATTCAAGGGGACTTAATCTCCCAACTTAAAACGGCCACAGGGCGTGTTTACACAGTGGGGAAGGGAGGGACACGGCCTGAGGTGACGTGTGCAAACACGCCCTGTGGCGCGTTTTAAGAGGTAGCTTTAATCCCCTGCCCTATTATATTCTAGGGGCTTACAGAGGAGGTTATGCTGATCACAGGGGGACCCCAACGCATAGTGTTCCCTAGTGTATGTAGGTGTTTTCACTGTATTCTGAGTGTCTTTTAACATAGCACTGGCTCTAGGACTGGTTAGTCAGACTCAGTTACCACCAGTATCCGTCTGAAAAAGTTGAGGGTACAGGATGATTTTGCAACAAGGCTTCTTTCTGCTCTTCTGTTTGTTCTTTCTGCACGTTATCCTTCTTCCTGCACTTTTCTTCATCTTTGAGGACTTCTGTTGCTTCTTTCTGCATTTCTTTTTTTTCTTTCTGTGCGTTTTTTCTTCTTTCTTCACATGTCCTATCTCTGTAGGCATAGTTAGAAATTAGCATTTAAAAAACCTTTGAAAATCACTGAAAAAAACATAGGTTTCAGGCACGTTATAGTTAGGAATTAGCATTTAAAAATCCTTAGAAATTCACTGAAAAAAACATAGGTTTCATGGGCGTTATAGTTAGCTGGACTTTTCACTCGTACAAAACCATTGAAATTCCCCCGTTATAGTTAGTTCAGCTAACTATAACTCGCGCGCCCGCAATGCACTGCTGATGATGTCACATATTACATAACTCATGACAGGGTCAGTGACATCACTCATGACAGCACTGATGACATCTCAAATGACATCACTGATGACATCATCCTGGTGATAGAGTGGCAGACCTCCTCTCCCCCTAATATAACCTTTGATACACACATTCAAAAATAGAAACTAAAATTTTCAAAACAATGGACATACAAATACCAGGTACAACAACCTATTCAGTAATTCTAAGATCCACATACACATCCACTCATCCACCAACTGTCCTATAGAGTCACTCATACATGTACTCACTCTTCATATGTACTCATACACCTATACATCCTGTTACACAATGCCACTCATCCATAGAGTTACTCACACCCATAGTCACTCATGCTAATAAAGATCCAAACATCCATTTACTTGCATATACAGTTATACACACACCACCACACTTACTTCTACAGAAACTTACACATACTTGGTCTTTTAAAAAATCACTTATAGAAACACATACTTATTCATACAGGAACTCTTCCAATCTCTCACTCTCACATATACTCACTTATATGCACCATTAGTCACATATACTAGTTTAAAACATATGTAGTTACTCATAAAGACACTATTGAGACAGTCATTCACTCATTAACACACCCATGCACACACTCATCCACCCATACAGTCCTGCACACATGCTGTCTTCAACACATACAAACAGTGAGTCACTCATTCGTGCACCTATGCACTACGTAATACCCCCCACCGAACCATACAGACACTCAGACACTCATACTGATACTCAAAAAACCAACTAATAACCTATATAGACACTCATGTAGCTACTCACCAACCCATGCAGCCACTTATACACAAAGTGAGAGACTGATACAGATATTTACATATTTAAACATTACTCACTAAGCCATGTATTCACTAAGATACACTTAATCAGTCAGTTATACAATCAATTTTTCAAAAACAAATCATCCATTTAGACACTTATATACCCATTTATTCTTCCATCGACCTTGAGATATACATATATAAAACATATGTAATTTTCAGAAAAACACACATTCACTGGACGATGCCATCAGTGATGTCATCAGTGATTTCATTTGAGATGTCATCAGTGATGTCATCAGTGATGTCACTGACCATGTCATGAGGGATGTAATATGTGACGTCATCAGCAGTGCATTGCGGGCGCGCGAGTTATAGTTAGCTGAACTAACTATAACGGGGGAATTTCAATGGTTTTGTACGAGTGAAAAGTCCAGCTAAGTATAACGCCCCTGAAACCTATGCTTTTTTCAGTGAATATATATATATATATATATATATATATATATATATATATATATATATTACCTACTGGCGGTCGCCAGTAGGTAGTTATAGTTAGGACCACGTTTCCATAGGAAATCCGCAACATTCTATTTTGAATAACTTTTGCGCCGGTCGACGAATCTTCGTGAATTTTTCAAAATAGGTGGGGCGCTACGCTCCGCTCCTACCCTGAAAGTCTCGGGGGGATTCGTCAAGCGGGGGCTGAGATAAAAGGGGGGTCCCAAAACGCGTTTTTCCCATGCATTTTTCCATAGGACCTTTAGACACAGCTACAGCCCGAACGGCTGAACAGAATTACTTGAAATTTGGCAGAGAGGTAGTCCTCAGGTCAAGGAAGTGCCTTTTGTAGGTTTGGTGTAAATCTGTTCAGTAGATTCTGAGAAAATAGCCTTTAAATCAATATATATATCTGAGCCAGCTTACGGTGCGCTTACGGTGCGCTTACCGTACGCGTACGGTGGCGTGCGCGAGCGCGATTCTGATTGGCTCTTAGATCTTAGTAAACATTCGAATCGGCCGAAACCAGGAAGCGGCGGCCGCCATTTTCTCTCTCGCACTCAGAGTGGGGCAGCATAAATGAAGCCCAAAAATGTGTAAAGGGGCAATATATTGAGATAATAATCACCCAGCAGTGATATACGCCGATTACGCTTACCGTACGCGTACGGTAAAAAATTAAAAAAAAAAAATAAAAAATTCCACACTTTCCACACCCCTTGTGCAAATGGTGCCCTAAGGGCTCCATTTGTGCATGGCATATCAAATAAATGAAAATAATAAACAAAACATTTCACAACGATGCGCATAATATGTCCCCCATGTGCGCACGGTGCGCGAAGCGCATCGTGCGTACATGGCCCATCCCGCATAATGTGGGCACGCGGTGCGCGCAGCGCACCGCGTGACCACCGTGCGTGCATGGCACTAACTGCGTAAAGTGGACGCGCGGTGCGCGAAGCGCACCGTGCGCGCACGGAACGAACTGCGTTAACTGGGCGCGCACGCCACGAATGGCGTAAAGTAAGTTAGCATTTAAAAAACCGTACAAATTCACTGAAAAAACCATAGGTTTCACACACGTTATAGTTAGGAATTAGCATTTAAAAAACCTTGCAAATTCACTGAAAAAACCATAGGTTTCACACATGTTATAGTTAGCTGTACATTTTATTGATAAAAAACCAATGAAATTCCCCCGTTATAGTTACTGTAGGCAACTATAACTCACGCGACCGTAATCCTCTGCTGATGACATATGTGTCGTTATGAAAAAAAAATATTTGTAATATATGTATAGCTTAAATTTAATGGAAGAAGACATGGGCAAATAAGTGTCTAAATACAGTATTAGCATCAGCAGAGGATTACGGTCGCGTGAGTTATAGTTGCCTACAGTAACTATAACGGGGGAATTTCATTGGTTTTTTATCAATAAAATGTACAGCTAACTATAACATGTGTGAAACCTATGGTTTTTTCAGTGAATATATATATATATTACCTACTGGCGGTCGCCAGTAGGTAGTTATAGTTAGGACCACGTTTCCATAGGAAAACCTCAACATTCTATTTTGAATAACTTTGGCGCCGGTCGACGAATCCTCGCGAATTTCTCAAAATAGGTGGGGCGATACGCTCCGCTCCTACCCTGAAAGTCTCGGGGGGATTCGTCAAGCGGGGGCTGAGATAAAAGGGGGGTCCCAAAACGCGTTTTTCCCATGCATTTTTCCATAGGACCTTTAGAACGAGCTACAGCCCGAACGGCTGAACAGAATTACTAGAAATTTGGCAGAGAGGTAGTCCCTAGGTCAAGGAAGTGCGTTTTGTAGGTTTGGTGTAAATCTGTTCAGTAGATTCTGAGAAAATAGCCTTTAAATCAATATATATATCTGAGCCCGCTTACGATACGCTTACCGTACGCTTACCGTACGCTTACCGTAAGCTTACGGTGGCGTGCGCGAGCGCGATTCTGATTGGCTCTTAGATCTTAGTAAACATTCGAATCGGCCGAAACCAGGAAGCGGCGTCCGCCATTTTGTCTCTCGCACTGAGTGTTGTTTATCAAACATGATGGCCAAAAACATGTTACGGGGCTGTTTTGACAACTCCCTCCCACATAGTCATGTTGAGGGAGTCCCCAAACATCCCCCAAGAGCAAAAACGGTTTTATTTTTTTTTCGGCAATTTCGCGGGGTACGCTTACCGTACGCTTACCGTACGCTTACCGTAAGCTTACCGTACGCTTACGGTAAAAAAATAAAAATAAAAAAAAAAACACTATCCACACTTACCCCACCCCCTGTGCTTTTGGTGGCCGCAGGCCACCAAATGTGCAGGGCTTATTAATAGAGAAAAAAAACGTAATTTTGGCAACATGAAATTATAAAATCGAAATAAAAAAAACACTATCCACATTGACCTCACCCCCTGTGCTTTTGGTGGCCGAAGGCCACCAAATGTACAGGGCTTATTAAAGTTGATAAAAACCGTGCACGGAACGAACTGCGTTAAGTGGGCGCGCACGCCACAAATGGCGTAAAGTAACTTAGCATTTAAAAAACCGTACAAATTCACTGAAAAAACCATAGGTTTCACACACGTTATAGTTAGGAAATAGCATTTAAAAAACCTTGCTAATTCACTGAAAAAACCATAGGTTTCACACATGTTATAGTTAGCTGGACATTTTGCTGATAAAAAACCAATGAAATTCCCCCGTTATAGTTACTGTAGGCAACTATAACTCACGCGACCGTAATCCTCTGCTGATGACATATGTGTCTTTATGAAAAAAAAATATTTGTAATATATGTATAGCTAAAATTTAATGGAAGAAGATATGGGCAAATAAGTGTCTAAATACAGTATTAGCATCAGCAGAGGATTACGGTCGCGTGAGTTATAGTTGCCTACAGTAACTATAACGGGGGAATTTCATTGGTTTTTTATCAGTAAAATGTCCAGCTAACTATAACATGTGTGAAACCTATGGTTTTTTCAGTGAATATATATATATATATGACTGCTCCAGGTGCCCCTCTCATAGAAATGCACTCGAAAAAGTTGATGTAGCAATCCTTTATAAGGCAAACATCTCACAGCGCTGATGGCGTTACAGCATGTCAAAAAGCCTGACGCGTTTCAAAGCTAGATTGCTTCTTCCTCAGAGGCTTGACAAATGCAAGAGGACACACCCACAGATTTAAATTACATCCCACGCCCATCATAGGGCAAAGCATTCTGGGTCCTGTAGTGCGTCCATCAAATTACACCCAATATGGGCGCATCACTATTTCATTGCTGTCCATAATCAAAGCCCACAGATGGGCCCCAGCGCGAAGATGCATCCTGCGCCATCCACAGACTCCCACATATGAGGTCAGGTAAATACCCGCCATGTGGCTCCCAGTTATCGGGAGGGTGCCTTTCTCGCGGCAGGGGCTGCCGCGTGTTCAATTACTGCTCCAAGTGTCCCTCTCTTAGAAATGCACTCAACACATGAGGCCGGGTGAATACCCCGCCCCGTAGCTCCCAGTTATCAGGAGGGTGCATTCCCCGCGGCGAGGGCTGCCGCGTATTCGATGACTGCTCCAGGTGCCCCTCTCATAGAAATGCACTCGAAAAAGTTGATGTAGCAATCCTTTATAAGGCAAATATCTCACAGCGCTGATGGCGTTACAGCATGTCAAAAATATATATATATAAATATGTATTTGTGCTAGACCTGTAAATCTCATAAATGTGTGTATACACACTAACACAAACGTACAGCGCTATGTTTACATAGTCTTAGCAATCGCCAGACCTCCAACTTGCGCTCCCCTCCCTCTCCCTCTCCCTCTGCCTCACCACTCTGTGTCTCTACTGTCTCTACTGGGGGCAAGCAGCTACCTACTCCTGTGTTGCCTGGCAGAAACATATACATTATTTCAGAGGCGTCTGAAAGGAGAGCATACGTATAAATTCTGCTTCCCAGAAAGAGTTGACCTTTGTCCCAAAAACAGGGACTTGTATTTAAAATTAACGAAGTGTGGGGACACTGGGAACGTCCGGGGAAACCCATGGCGCCTGGTCACCCTACATCAGGCTGAAACTCACCAAACAGCGAGTCCTTGAAGACTAGGGTTAGCGGTCATCTGCACAGGCCAGCTGCAGACTCCCATGACGAGACCACGGCCATCCGGGACTGCGCAGCCAGAAACATAGACTTGCACGTGTTTTACAAAGGTACAGCAGCGCTTCGATCGATGTAAAGAAATGCCTTAGATTTTTCATGATTAATGCGGGAAATTAGTCTGCCACGGTAGACGGGCTACTTATTTGATTCCTGCAGATCCTCTGCGTGCTGAAGCTTCAAAGGCATCCATCTTTCATATGATAAGGTCAGTTCTGCTTGCCTCCGCGAAGCTACTCCACAGAATCCATCAGCGATTTCCCCCCTCCTGAGATTAATTCGGGAGGATTAATTGATTTAAAAAAAAAAAAAGGATCTTTCGATCAGGCGAAATCTAACTGTTGTATGGAAAGGTTAGTGCCGTCAGACAGTCTTGGCACGGAACCCCCATTTTGTGAACAGAAGGGGAGACACCCTCATCTGACACTGGCTTTTGTGCCTAATACACCATTAGCGAGTTTCAAAGCTAAACACCTGTGGTTTCAGCACGAGGACACCCCGAGCTGGAAAATGCAGAACGAGATCTGAAGCTTTGTAGCTCCTGGCGCCTTTAAAAACAGAATTACTTTCAGCTGTCTGAATTCACTCCTATGTATAGACTGTCGTATTTATGGTGTTTTTGTAAAGTACTGGGGAGGAACGAAAGCGGCAAGCTGAACCTCCTTCAACCTAGCATTCTGATGAGCTTGCTTTCACGGTTTTATCACTGCTATTAAGCAATATGGCTAATTAAAAAGCAATAATTCTTGCTTTAAAGTCTTCCTGATGCTGCAACTCCCTGTAAATCTGTATTTATTCTGTTTGAAAATGCCAACACGATCTGGGGAGCTTTAAACTGAGCCTTTCACTTTGCTTAGGAAACTCAAATATATATAATGTTCACTTTCTTTCTAAATACGTAAATTGTATATTTTCTAATCTAAACATGCGAACTGTACCCAAAGAACATATACACTTCCTACAAGCATTGACGAAGTCGACAAGTTTAGACGTTTTTTTATAGTGAAAGTTTTAACCAAGCGTCACTAAGACAATGCACGAGGTTTGGTTCAGATTCACTAAGAAATGATGCAAAGTGGCGCAGCAGGTAAAGTTGCTGCGCTGTGTTGTGAGAACGGGCGTGAGCAGATCAGTGCCACATCTATCTACTAAGATGTGGCGTTGTCTGTCTCTCCCTTTGCTAGTGCACTTTATGCTGCCATGTGCCAACACAGACACGCTTGTGTCATAGTGTGGGAAGCACAGTTTTTGTACTGGAAGGGTCCCTTGCTAAACAAACACTATGCTTTAAAGCATTTCCCTCTTCTGTTGTATAATGCAGCACACAAGAAAATGTGGAAAAACAAGGAGCAATTAAAATATTTCTTCCCATTAAGCCTGTCTCAAGGTGGCAGATTTTGTACACATGTATGTCTACAATTATTTGTAGAGAGGGATTTGCGTCAAAATATGGGACCCCAAACCAAAATCTTTTGGTTATAATCCAATGCAAATCATTATATGTGCCAGATTTTAAATACCAACACAACACTTTGTGTCAGGTTTGGGTTAAAAAAGTAGTACAACCCCGATGCAAACTCTTAGTAAATCTGGGTCTACCTGCCAAAGACACTGTCTGCCCTACAGTAGCCTCCACTGTCTGCTCCTGCAGTCCCATTTTACCTAATGCTCAAATGGAGCACCAATCCAAAGCAGCAAAGCAACTCACACCAGACTATGCTCTGCCTTTATTCCCTCCGAGGCTTCACCTCCTGTTCCATAATAAGCAGTGTTAGAATTGGAAACAAATTACTCTAGGAACCTAAAAATTGGAGGTCAAGGTGTGGGAACAGAAAGAGGATGGAGTCACAGTCAACTTATACATTCATTTTTAGGTCTTGCCTAGGCATTGCTTGCTGTCTCTTCAAGACATGTTGTATTCTGAATATTGGCTTTAAACCCCGCCCATGTTCCACCTATATTTTTAATTGGCTTCTTAGACTGTCTTTACTAAATGCTTTCCTATCATTGGTTAATTTGTTCAGTAGTCCCTCCTCAGTCCTTCTCTTTCTACTGTTGTACCCTCCCATGAGGAATGGCTCTATTTCATGTAATCTTACTCTGTATGTTTTATTTACAGTTTTCTAGCACTATTTTGTTAATGACTTTTGGTCTGCTGGTGCTACATGCACACCAGCTACACACTTCCCTGACCGCACTTCCCCTACGCCGCTCTTCAATGTTAACAATGGTAGCTGCAGTCTTGTTTCCTTTGCATTACTGTGCCTGCTCCGTAAAAGTCAGTGCAAGGTAACATTCTATTATTTTGTTTTGGCAGCATGGCACGCCATGAACAATCTTTACCAATCAATGGCAGCTGCACATCTTGTGCGTGGCTCGCACAACTCTATTTCTGCAACATGGAAAGCAACATTTTATTATTTGTTTTTTTTACAAAGTGGCACGCCCCACTTGAACTTTAACAATGGCGGCCACGTGTTCTATATTTTGTTGTGCGCGGGTGCTAAAATATATTAATTCTGTGGAAGACAACATTCTATTTATTTTTTCAGTGTGGCACACTGCAAATAATATTACACAATTGGGGCTGTGTGACTTCTCTGCACTGAATGTTTGGTCTCTCCTTCATTGCATCACCTCCTTCAGCCTACAGCAACAATACTTTCAACATGGCGAAACAAGAATATAAATCAACCATTATGGTGGTATAGCATACGTGCAGATTGAGTTCTATGTGGAAACAGAATACCAACAATAGGCATTTGAGAGGTGGCATGTAACTCCTTGCCCCGGAAGTCAATCAAATGGCCTCCCATCTAAGATGATCGCCTACCAGATTCGTCATTCTCACAACTTGCACAGTCTAGTGCTTCTCAGTTTGGAGTGACAAGTTGCTGTTTCTGGTGCACAAGCACGCAGTGGATTGGGGGTGCTGACAACTCGCTCCATATTTTAAGCTTGTGGATCACGGATTGAGCCTCTCTTCCTACTTCCACCATTGATAATGCCCTGCACGAAGCCAACTCTCTCTACGCTTTCTCCCTGAGCTTCATGGCTGCCCTCTCTATTAGCTGCTTCATTACTACTGCTTTTAAGCAGAGGGTTGTGGCCATGGACATCCACATATCCCTGGTAATGCTGTGAATACCTCAGCCTAAATGCATCCTGGAGTTAAGTGTAGCTAGCTATTAAGCCCCAATAGCCTCGTGCACAAGCATCATCACTCTCCCATTGCTAACATTCATGACAGTCACATTAAACCTTTTACTCAAGCTTATCTGCACAAACTGAAAGCATTGGCAGCCAAAACAGGCGACCTCTACCCTGCTTTCTGCCTCCTAACTTCCTTTCTTTCCACCTCATATTGCAGTCTTCTATATCACTGTGCTCTTTTGAATCACTGTGCTTTGTTTCAAAAATGCTTTTCTTCTATCGTGAAAATCATTTCCTGCATGACAAACAGTCGCCTTGAGGCACTACACCACTGCTCCTCCCTCCTCCACAGTCTGTAGGCCCTACCGCTGTACTGTTCAAGCATGTATCCACTCCAACCTGTATCTAACAGTAGCTTTTTGCCTGTACTCAGTGTATCTTTTTTGCAGGACGTAGTAGAGTAATGTTTTCAGGTTGAGCCTAGCAACGCGCATCTTTTACGTTGGCTTTAGCTTTAAACATGGAGGCTGCCCTCCTTTCTTTTCTATTTGTTTAATTTTGTAGCATTCGCGGCACGCCACACTTTAGCTTAAACATGCCAAGTTAAAGAGCGGTGTGCTGCAAATGCTGCAAAAATAAATAAATAGAAAAGAAAAGCGGGCGGCCGCCATGTTGCATGGCTAAATACCTATAAGGCCCTAAGGCGAAGCTGATTGCATTTCAAATGCTTGTTTTGAACTCTGCTGCAAGGAATTTGGCAACAAGAACAAACGTGACAGTAAATATATTCTGGCTTATTTATCTCAAAGACTGTATTTTAAAATATCTTATGGGGATAAAGCACCTGCTGCAGATATCTTAGGTGATAATATTATTGGTAAGGGAACTGGTGGTTGGTGCAATTGTTGGAGAGATCTGTTTTTCAAGTCCCAGTTTTGACTCATAAAGTAATATAGAGGATTATTGTGTCTCCTGCAAAGCACAATATGTGACATGCAGTTCACAGATTTTTATTGTATTTAGATAGGTATGTGGGTTACTGCATTTGAAACAGAGATCCTTTTTTTACGTGCAGTTCCTAAATTGGAATCCTTCTAATATAGCACTGTACGCTCTGAACCAGCATCAAGGAGCTGCATGCAAATTTGAAGGCATGAATTTAGAACCTTGCTTTTTTTCTCAATCTGTTGTTATTATAAAGCTGCTGAAAAGGGATCTTTTGGATGGTAATAAAGTCTTATTACTGCAGATACCCTGAGCACTATGAGACATTTTCAGTCCTGACTTTGTGTTTCTCCAAACCATGCACTCTTAACATATCATTCTTACCAGAAAGTACTATATGTGACTTCTTCACCTTGTAACACTCATTGCCTTATGTAACACATCCTGTACATTGATTTTCACAGGTTTGTCAATATACAATGTGTCTGTGTGATGTAAAGTGCTTTGACTCCCTACATTGAGATTAGCAGCATTAATAAAAAAATTAATAAATAAAATCAGTAAGTGCTATTTAAATTGTTATTTATGTAACTACCCAGACATACCAATAGATCTGACATCCTTAGACTGCAAGCATATCTCGTATATGCAGGGGTTGAGCAAAAAGGCAAAAACCTGCCTCCAATGTTTTATTTAAGAACTTGTGAAGTGATAACAATCTGTGCACATTTGTTTGCCTTCACTGCATCTCCATCTAGTGATAGGCTTCAGATAGCTCCCAGACAAAACATATTCATACAAAAGGAGGGTTGATGGCTGTGCTCGTAGGAACAATATCCGAGTGGTAGGTATGCCAGAGAGATTGGTGAGCACCAATATGGTGGCCTTCCTTGAGACATGGTTGCGGTAGAAGGTGGCACGAGCGGGCTTGTACCCTTTCCTCACGCTGAAAAGGGTTCATAGGGTGCCGGCCCATCCACCCCCATTGCAGGAGTACCTCAACCCATTGTTGTATGCCTTCTACATTTCAGAGATAGGGTCCTTGGGGAGCTGTTGCTAAATAACAATAGAGTGATGCTCTTTCCTGATTTCACGCTTGCGGTCCACAAGCAGAGGGTCTCTTTACTGGATGCCAAGCTTAAGTTGAGGGACATTGACATCAAATTCACCATTCTGTGCCCGGCATGATTGCGGGTTGTCACTGACCAAGGCACAAAATTCTTTCTGGATACCGGAGAGGTGTCTAAACTTGGGTCCTGAAGCTTGGGGCGTGTGCACGCACACTTGCAATCGACCCCAGAACGGACAAAGATGCAGCGGGGCACCCACAACAGACCAAGTGCACACAGACTGCCAAAGTGCTGTTAAAGTGGTAGCTGAACCTACGAATTCTAGCCCTTAGCGGCGTGTGCCTGAGAAGAGGGCTGCATCTAGTGGGGATGACTTAGGCTTGGAATCTGACTCTACTCTGCATACAAACCGGAGTTAAGGTCCACCTGATATCACCATGCAAACAGCAGATGTGGTTCATCGACACTTTGACGTTCCAATGCCTACTGATTTTGTGCTTTACATCTTGGTCTCTGTTTATTCTTCCTTATGTGCTTAGGTGAGGGGGGGCGCTGCTCTCTCCCCACTGTTTGTTAGGGGGTTCCCTCTTTACCAAGGGCCTAGGGGTTTCCTCTTCTCCTGTCCATAGTCGCAGGCGGGGATACCTTGTCAGGGCTCTCTTTTCCTTCTGGGGGTGCCATGTCTCACATATGCCACATCTCCAACATGACTGTGGGAGTATTTTTGTCCCACAGAATTGTTGTATTTCAGTTTGGATGGGGGTGTGTTGCCTTGCTGTCCTAGGGAGGGGGTGATTGATGGTTCTGTTTTTTGCTTGGGTTTCTAGGCTTTTTTCGGCTGGCTGCTCCGAGTCCTTTTTCTCTCCCACCTGGGCATGGATTTGCAGCTCTCTCCTGTTATGCCTGGGCCCTGCTATATCTGGGTTGTGGTATTGAATGATGAGGAATACTGCAAGTAATTACAAA
Source organism: Triturus cristatus (assembly GCF_964204655.1). Classification (NCBI taxonomy): domain Eukaryota; kingdom Metazoa; phylum Chordata; class Amphibia; order Caudata; family Salamandridae; genus Triturus; species Triturus cristatus. The sequence goes on from NC_140589.1 coordinate 470,088,259, forward strand.
CTGTGCTCCTGGAATGTCTCGGGTCTGCATAGCATGGTCAAGCGTTCTATGGTGTTAACCTATCTGAAGTAGAGTGGAATAGATGTGGCCTTTCTACAGGAACCTCCTTTAAATGTTAAAGAGGGGGGTGCCTTCAGCAAGAGTTGGGGAGTCAAGGAGTGTGTACCTTTTACTTAGCCTTTAAATGGGGAACCTTGATATAGGTGAAACCAGGTGTCGCGTTTCAACTTACTAGTAGCACAATAGATACAGAGGGGCACTACTCTGTCTTGGCAGGCTAATTGGATGGCCAAGATGTTAATTTTGTTAATGTTTATGCCCCTAATGTTGATAAACCCCAGTTTTTTTTATCAGCTCTCCCAGATGCTGGCCCCCTTGTTGCCAGAGCACTTATTCTGATGGTGAGTTGTAACTGTGTAGCCAATATTGACCTAGTTCAGCCTCATCCCCTCTCAGTGACTCCCCTACTGTCTGCTTGCCCAGGAAATTCTCTTCTTAGCAGAGCGACTGGGGCCCGGTGGCTGGTAGGTGGCATTGTCATCCGCAAGATCATGACTACTCCTTCCATTTGATCATGCATGAACTGCACATTTACCTTGACACCTTCTAATGCTCTCCTGATATTGTAGGGGCCCTTACATACATTGAATACCTGTCCCGTTCTATCTCCAACCATAATCTCCTGTTTCAGACAATAAAGTGAAGTGTGACGTGCACCTACATTCCTATTTAGTACCTGAAGGTGGTGAGCCTTGAGGACTCCGCATTCTGTAAGACAATTAGGGATGATATTTAGCATTATTTTTAAGAGAACGCTGGCTTCATGTCCTCTCCACTCATGGAGTGGGAGGCCTTTAAGGTTGTCATTCAAGGGCATTGTTTGTTGGAGTCTGCAGGAATCCGGAAGACCCTATTGAACGATATTGTTGTTCATGAGCGGAACCTTCGAGATCTAGAGCGCGTGTGCCCGGAGAGGCCGGAGCGGCAGGGAGAGCTGCTAGATGCAAATGAGAGTAGCAGAATATGTGGAGCACCTCGGATGTTTCGATAACTGAGCCTATATGGTCAGGGCGCACATTGAAGAGAAATGGTCTGGCCCCTTGTTGGTTTAGTTGGCTAATCCCTCTTGTCGCATGTCTCCAATTTTGGAGTTGGTAATACTGGACAGTACCAGCCAGAATAAGCAGGCGGAGAGAAACCATTTCTTTACAGACTTTTACTCTCGCAGATATGCAGCTAGAGAGGCACCACGAGATTGCACCATTCATAAATGGTCAACTTATTGACATCCTAGTGGGTTAACCCGAGAAGTGGTAGATGCACTGGGAGAGGATATTATGGAGGCGGAAATCCGTGTTGAAGTCTGACACATGGCCCGCGGGAAAGTTCCAGGGACGAATGGCCTCCCAGTGGAGTTTTATACTGCTCACCTTGACCTTCTCGTCAACAACTTGGTGGCGTTATTCCAACATACCCTGACCGCTAAGATGTTGACCCCCACCCTGCGTGACACACATTGTTCTGCTGCTTAAACTGGGGAATCCTACTACAAACGTAACTGCATGCCTGCCTTTTTCAATGTTGAACGTTGACTATAAGATTCTTAGTGAAGTGCTGGTGCAATGTTTACATCCCCGTATGTCTGAATTAATGCATACTGACCAGTCTGGCTTTATATGGGGCTGGTGTATCTCTCTAAATGTTAGGCGGCTATTGGCGGTTTTGCAGGTGGGTCCGCAGTTACTAGAATGGGCTAGATGCATCTTCATGAACATCAAGAAGGCACTCAAAAGCCTGTAATTAAGCTTTCTCCACTCTATTATGCTTCAGATGGAGTTGGGGTACCATTTGGTCTCCTGGACCTTTTAACTATACACCAACTCTGTTGCCAGGACTGGTGCTGATTGCACAATTTCAGAGCAGTGTAGTGTAGGACACAGCACCCTGCAGAGCTGGCTTCCGGCCCCTTTGCTATCAGCCCAAGCGTGGATATATTGCCATACAGATCATGCAGTGGTTTTCCCTTTGCCAGTATCTAGATCCGTGGGGTGTCTCATTTTATCTCCCTCTGTGCGGTTGATATGCTGCTCTACCTGTACTACCTGTGCATAGAAATTGAGAAGGCAGCACGTTTTCTCATGACATTGGGGAGGCATCTGATCTCCGAGTGAAAGACCAGCCTATTCCTGATGCTTGGGGACAGGGAGTAACTTCCTGGAGTGTGTGGCATTTGTTGGGAGCCTACTGTGATGCAGTATCTAAGGGTCCGGATTTATCGAACTCTTCCTGACCTCTTAGAGGGCAATATAGGAATGGTGGTGTCAGCGATGCATGCAAGTGTAGGGTTTTGGAAGGCCTTGCCCTTCTCGATAGCTGGTAAAAATTGTCATAGCTAAGATGGTAGCATTGACTCGCCTTCTATATTTTTTGTGGTCCTCCAGATACAGATTCTGCATGCTACTCTCAGGGATCTAAATTCCCTTCTTAATGATTTCATATTGAATACGGGATGGCAGCGTGTCGCTTTGATTAAACTAAAGCAGGCGACATCCTGGCAGTGGGATGAGTGCTCCTGATTTTTATTCTCATTACATTGCAAAACTGCAGTGGTACTTGGGCTGGTTTACAGAGAGCAAAGTCCCAGGGGTGATGAGATTGCCAGAGTCCTCCAGTTCACATCAGCTATAGACCCTTATACACAATCCGAGGTGGGCCACCCATATGAGAGGACATGACCTGACAGGACAAGGGCCTGTTGGATGAGGGTTCTTGGACATTCGCGGATATGGTCCCCATACTCTCCAGATCTCCCACTCCGGGCACTGGTCACGCAATTGCCAGGTGTGGAGGCAGTAGGCTTGGATACTGTGCACTTGTTATATGCAGATGGTGTATGCGGTCCTTCGCTGTCTTATGCAAGAGGTTTGACATTCCAACGGGTCATTTTCTGCTGTATGATACCCTGACTGTGGGAGTGCACACAATATGGGGAAGGTGCGGGGTAGAGCCCCGGCAGCTCCATAGTTGCTGCTTTTTATGTGATACTTCTAACGCCCACTGACTGGTCTCATAATTGTACAATGTGCTGCGAAAGGATGTGTGTTCCCCCTTGTAGTACAGTGAGACTACTGGGAAGCAGACCTGGTGGCCTCCTTGGCAAATGGGGACTGGTCTAAAATGTGGGAGGTGGTGCCTAAGATCTCCTGGAATGCCTGTTTCAGACTCATACAATATTATGTACTTCATAGGACATACTTCACACCCCTGAAACTTAGCGTCTATTATCCACTGACCTCACTTGATTGTCCGGGTGGCCTTTTTACAACTGGACATATACTCCACATAGTCTGGGGGTGCCCTCGGTTGACCTTTTATTAGCCTGAAGTTCTATGCCTTTTAGTGGAGGCTATGGATCATGCCCTGACTCGCATGCTCTGTTTTTCTCTCCTGGGCCTCTACCATCACCTTGTTAAACACAGTCACCACTCGGTTAATTGAACTAGCTTTTGTGCTTGCCAAGCATGGAACTACGATGCACTGGAAGCATGCTGAAGGTCCCTGATTAGGGAGATGGAGAGCGGATGTATTGCGTTGGGCAACTTGGGAGGGGATTGCTTTGCTTCATGAGGCACATCCAGGTAGGAGACCCATAGAAATTGCACAAGAGTGGGACACAGTATTTGCTGACTTCCTGGGGGAGGAGATTGAGAGCACTGGAGATGATACTGGCTAAGCGTTCCACAAGAGATCTAACTAGTCTTTTTGGGTCCCCGATGTGGTGATACCCAGATATGTAGTTCATATTACTGATCCCTGCATGCAGGTAATGACCATGACACGCATGGACCGTGAGGCCCTAGGAGAGCGCTACCTTACTTCTATGTTGTTTTCAGGATTTCCGTAGGTGGGTGGGGGAAGTAGGTGCCGCGAAATAAGGAGGGAGGGAGTGGTTGGTTTATTGTTTGATGTTTTGAACAGAACTATTTGCTTTCCACGCTATTGGACCTCACAACAAGTATGCGAACTTCTGGGTTGCTCCCATGACATGTTGATCTGTAAATTATTGATTTTTTCCTCTGACTGGGACCTTAACACCGAATCCTATGCTGTGGGTAATTTGTATTGTATTTTTGTTTCCTTTTTCTTATCCTTGCAACACTTATGATATTATTATGTCTTTACCAATACAAATCTGTTTACGATTTTTTTTGTTTAAATCCGACATGCTACTGCATAGATCTAGATGCAAACAGACTTAGCTTGTACCAAACAGCTTGATGAGGGTTGGGTTAGAAGCAGCACAGACTCTAAACATTCTGAACATTCAGAGAGAGAAGCATACACTGTCTGTCTTACCTGCACCTTTACCACACAATTGATGAGCTCCTGGTTAACCTCACTTTGTGCAGTATTATTCTGCCTTATTAAATCTTTAAAATTGCTGTTTAACAAGTCCCTAATTTTTTAATATTTCTCAACCCCCATTAAAGTTTCTTATTATACTGCTGAGTGGACAATGAGCACGATGGTTAACGCTGCACAATCAAAACAAGTATTGGCAAAGCCAGGACATCTTATTTTTCTTGATCATGCCACCGCAAAGCTATTAAGTCTGTCTTTTTGTTAGAGAAAGCACTTGGATATCATGAGCAACTTTTTGCTTAGCTCACAAGTGTCTTAGAAAGAACATACCATCATATATAACAAAATATATACTACCTGGGCTACAACACTACGGAAGCTGGGAGAAGGGCGCTTTGTCGAGCAGACTGCATTAGCAAAGTTAAGCTGTACCATTAAAGAAGAGTTTTAGAAACGGAGTCAGGAGATGACTTTGTAAGTGGCGAATATGAAAAACATGCACTGAGCAATAGCTACTTTTGACAACGCGCTTGTATTTTCAGGGCAGTTCTCATCTTCACTTTGTGAACAAAAAACGAGTAAATCCAACAGCATGTTATGACAGAAAAGTAAAACAAATACATTTGTAGGATTCAGTAGTGAAAAGCTTTAGAATGCCATAAATACAAAGAGTACATGGCACCTAAACATAAGAGCAATACACTACAAGTTAAAATGTAATCATTTCAATAAATACATCAAAGAAAGAACACTGACTCTGACTTCTGCAGTCTACAAAAAAGGAATAATTGAGCACCATCACGATTGGAACACCGGTGCAACAAAGTGGTCCGTCGGATGCGCTGCCTCCTCTGGTGCAGGAAACCAGGGTTCGAGTCTCGAGGTCGCGTCCACATCCTGTGATTCTGGGCAAATCATTTAATCTCCCGTTCCTGAATGTGTAATGTAAATACGGTGCTATGTAAAGCGCTCCAATACCTTCGGGTCGAGTTCGCGCTATACAAATATGCAAAAAATAAAGTAACCATCCTGAAATGTCCATGCCTTAACGGACAGCCTTTCTAAGCAATAGCAAGCTGTGAAACACTGTTTAAAGCCAATGGCTGAAATGGGCCGGCAAAAAGTACAATGTAGGTAGTAGCACCCTGTTTCTTGTGGTTTCCCCATTGTTTACTACCTTATTTTGATAGCTTCAGAACTCTGTGCTCTCTTCCCCTGGTAAACAGCAGCAATGCAGCAGTGCTTCCTCCTGTAAAACGTGCAGTGCATTGTACCTCCGTGTTTCGTCTATTTAACTTTCAAGTAAGTTCATTACAGATAAATGCCTAAAGTGCACCTTTGGCATGGAAGGTTACATGTCATAAGTGGATTGCAGTGTGTATTTTCACCATCCACATATATGATCAAAGTATATGTCTTCCAGGTAAGCCACTGTGCCTGAATGGGCTGCAGTTTAAAAGCACTGCAGTAACACGTGGCAAGGAAACATCCATTTGTCTTGTAGGAAAACCTATTTATATATTAATGCCACACCTGAAGTGTACCTTGTAAGACTACAAGACACAGTTCTGTAAAGAGAGGCCCAACCTAACTAAGCACCACCGGTAAGGAATGCTTCACACACCATTAGTTTGCACTGGGCGTAACCTCGAGAGGCCATGCTCCCCTTTAATTATCCCCTCAATTGCGCCCAGCCAAGAGGGGGTGAGTGCTGCATGTTCCCTCTTCCAAGTAAGAGCCAGGTGGCTCCCTACCTCCTTCCCCACTTTAGTTATGTCCTTAATGATCTTAAAGTGTTTTGAAGTAATTGTGCAGTGCTTGACTAGGAGCAGGGTTTGAGCTTAGATTATATTGTTGACTATGGACTGTGTTGTGGTCTCTCTCTTCCACAGTTCTGTTGTCATAGCGGGCACCCTTGGTGCTTTACTTCCATTTATGTATTCCCATGGGGATTCTGTGTGAACTGCACGGCTGCCTTCTGGCACCATCTTATGTCCTTGGTGAGGTCTCGGGAGCTTCTGGTATATCTGCCATTTCTGGAGGAAAACAAAAGCGGGGAGTAGAGAGGTACCACTCAACCTGAGTGGTGGAGGTGTATACGTCCTCCCAAGATTCAATCAATAAACATAGTGATCCACCCACAGGTATATGTGTATGTCAGAATTTCCCCGGAAAAGGAGTACACACTAGTTGTTAAAATACCCCTCACACACCAAAAGGGCCCTTGGTGTCATGCTTCATCATAGGGGTCTTTCCGCCCCTCTACGGGACGGGGCGTGCTACGACCTAAGTGTACGTGGGAGCACTGTTGTTATGAGACAACTATGTGTATTGAAGGGGTGTGAGAGGAAGGGTCTGGGGTGAATGGAGAAAGTGAGCTAAAAAATACCTGGCTCGTCGGTCTAGAAGACTTTAATATACCTATGAGCTGGTATTAATAAAAGGCGGGGGGAGGAGGTGTTTGTGCCTCAATGAGCTGTGCCTCCTATGTCTGCCGACATGTTTCGAAGCTCCCCAGGCTTCTTCTTCAGGACCATAAGGATCCCTCCCTAAACTCACAGTGGCGTGTAATAACGTGAAAAATTAATAATGAAAAGAACTTGGCGTGTAAAGGAAAACTGTTCCTGAAAGTGTTAAGTATATGTTGCCTCAATGGGTCTTTACGGCCAATATACCTGGAAATAAACACTTAAAGGGGAAATAAAGACATATATCCTCTGCTAGATGTACAATCCATTGTGAGCATTCAGTGACCTGAAAAAAAGTGATAAAACTAGTCTGCTTTTATCATTAATCAGCTTGTGTGACGTGTCTCAGTGCGACGTAGGGCAAACAAAAGTACACTGACAAAGAACAAAACACACATAAAACATAAAGCACACACTCTAGAAAATAGAACAACACACCAATAATTGCTCATGTCCAATATCTATATGCTGGCCATTGCTTGGTGGTAGGGCAACAAAGGTAAACATACTTGATTTCTGTAAATTATAGAGCGTCATGAGCCTGATGCACGGGTGGTTGGAGTGCCTGATAGGCTATCTATAAAAAGAAAAAAGTAAAAGTACATCCCACAAGGGTTGGTCACAGATGGCAACAAAGTCCTCCTGAATGGGAAGTTTTCCTATTTCGGCTGTGCCGTACTTATGACTCCCGGGATCACTGCCCTCCTGAATGCAACCTCACCGTGTGGCTCCGTAGGACAAATGAGTCCAGGGTGGAGGTCGGTTTAAATACCAGATTCGACCGGTATTGTTAAATGGTGCTGGCGCGAAACAAATTAGTGGAGCATGCAGGTAAGGCTCCGCCAGCTCCGCCATGAGTGACCCAGAACCGGAAGTGTCCGGGTCCGCGTATGTAAACAAACATACAGAAGTAACCCACTACGAAAAAGCCGTAATCATCTGTACGGCGCTTCGAAGTAGGAAGTGAAATCAATCTGATTGTGACACAAACAGCTGTTAATACTGCTGTCATGAGCCAAAAACCGGGAATGTTCCGTTTTTTAGTATTGTGCGATCGGGGAGTCTAATGTGAAAAAAAGACTAATTCAGATTGGCAAAACACGCAGAGGAGAGTATCCTGGGGAGGAAGCAGAAGTCTAATTTACATCAATATTCATGAGTTCATTCATTACGTGGTCCAGCCCATAAGGGGAGGAGAAAGGCGTTTAGAAGCGCCAAAACCATGTAATAATCTTTGTATATTTCTCCATGTCTAGACACACGTATGGGATCGAAAGGCACGATGTTGGCTGTTTCTTCATATTCAGGGAAGGACAAAGAATAACTTGCTCACAATTATGTGGGGGTGCTAGAATAAACTAACAAGGTTAGTCTTTCTCAGGTGATAGGTACATATATTCCCTAAACTATAATCTGGGGATGATTCAACCCAGGAGGAATCAATTTTGGACACATGAACTCAAAAACTCATTAACCACACAAGAGGTCATACATTCAACATAGATGGCAGGCTGAATGAGGTTCTCAATTTTATGGGACTGCTCGTGTTCCCAAGATGTGCAAAACTTGCTTGCTTGGGTAGTTATTCACTGGTGACTGGTATATACATACCCTCAGGTTTAGTCTGTGGATAGTTCAACACTGGAGGCATCAATTGGAACATATGAACCCATATCCTCACTATCCACACAGGAGGTCAGCCATCCATGCAGCAGATGACAAGCTGGATGAAGTAGTATTGTTCCAGCTACTCAAGCGTATTTCTTATTCATCGGTGGAACTGGTTCCATGGGATCTCATCGTTAAGTCCCTGGATGTGTGTTCCCAGACGGAACACCCAACGTTGTTCCTTCTCAAAAAGGCAGTTTTCTCCTTCCAGTCGCTCTATCACTGTCCATTGCAGGTCTTCCACTCCGTGTGTTGTGGTTAGGTAATGGTTGGACATCTTTGTTGTGCTTCTCCCACATCTGATGTTACTTCTATGATCCCCAATACGTATTTTCACAGGTCTAGTAGTCATACCTACGTATTCCAATCCACAGGGGCAGGTGATTAGGTATACTACATTTTTGCTGTTGCAATTGGTGAAGCTCCTCTGGTTCCATTCATTGCCATTTCTGAACTTGATATGTGTACTCCTGTTTGTAAGGTGGCATGTACTGCAATTTCCGCATGGGTAATGTCCCTGTACAGGGGTAGTGTCCTTTCAGGTATACTCCTCGGTATTAGCCTTGGTCTTGTCCAAACGAGCATATCTTTCAAATTTTTTACCCCTCCTCTGCGCGAACATAGGTTTCGCGAAGTTGAGATTGCAGCTGTTCAAGAGGCGCCAGTGTTTGTTCACAATTTTTGTGATCTGGTTGGAGTGAGTGTTGTATGTGGTAACACATAAGGGCCTTTCTTCAATTAGTGTTTCCACTCTGTCTTCCAATAGGGCTTCCCTATTGTTATTCCTTGCCCTCTTCATTGCTTTGTCAACTATTTTTTCAGAGTAGTTGCGTTGTATTAATTTACTACGTAAATCAGTGGCCTGTTGCCTGAAATCTCGTAGTTCGGTACAGTTCCTCCGAAGGCGGAGGAATTGTCCGTAGGGTAGATTCTCTCTCAGGTGTCGAGGGTGAAAGCTGTTAAATAGTAGAAGACAGTTTTTGGCCTTACGTTAAAATGTGTAGTTGTCTTCATTGTACCTTCCTCCGGGTAGATGTTAAGATCCAGAAACACCAAGTTCTCACATGATATTGTGTGCGTGAATTTGAGAAATGCATTCTGTTGGTTGAGCCATGCTAAGAAGGATTCAGATGAGTCACTATCACCTTCCCATATCACCAGAACATCATCGATGTATCTCTTCCAAACCTTGATGTGATGAAGGAAAGGGTTGATGTTATTCAAAATGTTGTTTGCCTCCAGGTGATGGACATAAAGGCCTGCCAGACTTGGAGCAAATGTACCTCCCATGCTGGTACCGTGTCTTTGCTCATAAAAAGTATTGGCGTACATAAAGAAATTCTTGGTAAGTGCCAATGAGATACATATCAACACTACACTACGGGGTGTCTGATAGTCCCAACTCATAGTGAATAGGACTTCCTCGATGATGGCCATGGTCTCATCATGAGGGAGACTGGTGTACAGACTCTCCACATCGAGTCCCATGAGGAGATTCTTTGTGGGGTCAAACTCGATATCCTTCAGTAGTTGCAACACTGCCTTGGTATCGCGCAAATAGGTACTGGTCGCCTGCACCAAAGGACGAAGGAATGCGTCCGCAAATTTGGATAAAGGTTCCAAGATAGAATTTATCCCGGAAACTATTGGTCGTCCTGGGGGATGATCAAGGTTTTTATGGATCTTAGGTATGGTGTAAAAATAGGGGACCCTCGGGCATTTATTGATAAGGAATTCAGCCTCTTTTTTTAAAGACCCAGTTGTGTGCCACTGCCTCTTCCAGCATTGATGTGATTCTCACCCTAATGGATTCTGTGGGGTCATCATGCAGAGTGCCATAGTTCCTACGGTCTTCTAGGAGTTTTCTGCATTCATTGTCGTAATTGTCTGCTGTTTGAAGTACAATGGCTCCTCCCTTATCCGCAGGTTTAATTACGATATCTTGGTTCATAGACAGTTGGTGTATTGCCTCTTTCTCTTCCCTTGATGTGTTCTGGAAGGTTGCACTATTATGTGCTGAAAAACCCTGGGTTTCTCCCATCACTGCCTTCTCAAAGGCCAGGAGTTCAACAGGGAGTGAAGAATCAGGAGGGACGAAAGTGGACTTGTTGCGTAACCCTGTGTCATTATTATCCATCTCTATGGGTTGGTCTTTGAAGAATGCCTTCAATTTCAATTTTCGAATAAATTCGGTCATTTCTGTGCAGGCTTTGAATTTATCAAAACGATTCGTAGGTACGAAACCCAGTCCTTTTTCTAGGACCCTATTCTGAGTTGATGTTAATGTCAGGTTGGTTAGGTTCACCACCAAACTCACTTCCGGCTGGTTGATGGTAGTGATGGCGTGCTGCTGGTCATGCTCCTGGTTGACACTCGAGGGGTTTCGACTTCCGGTGTGGACCAATGAACGTTGTAGACCCCTCTGTTCCGGCCCCTTCGTGGTCCCTGGTGTGCCCCTAAAAAAGGCGGTGGGGGTTGGTAACTATAGTCATATTCCTGTGGGGGCGGTATCCAATGAGGGAAAGGTCCCCCCATCGGTGGTGGACCGTACATATAGGGGGGGTACGGAGGTGGTCCTTGATAGCCATTCCAACCCCTCCCTCTTGGGTAAAAAGGTCGCTGACTCTGGTTGTCCCTTCCCCTATTGTAACGTCTGCCACTTCCCCTACTTGAATTTGAGTTATCAGAACCGGTATCTGAGGCATCTCCGTCAGAGTTATAGTCCTGATTCTTCGCAACATAGTCATCACGCGTATAAGGATATACACGTTCATGACTGAAGCGTGCTGTATCCTTCTTCAGCTTATTGTATTTGCTCTGTCTCAGAGTCATCTCAAATTCAGTAACCTCTTGATTCAGTTCCTCTAGTCGTTTCTTGAGGATATTGGGAGAAATATAGGCTTTTAGTCGTACTTCCAAATTCTGAATATCAATCTTGAGTTCTTGTGTGAGTCTTGTGGCTGTTTTTATAATGAGGACCAACCAATCCCGAGTGCAATGCCACGATATTAGTGACCAATCACGTTTGAAAACCTTGTCTTGTTGGAAAATATATGGTTCGTTGCGAACTATTAGACCCTGGGGGGCCGCATTTGCTCGTAGATACTCAGTCATAAGTAATCCATGGAGAGCAGTTTTTATTTGGGTCTTTCTTAGGTTGGCTAATTCGTCCCACTCTGCATTGTTTGGACCAGGGTCGGTATTGCTTAACCCCTCAAAGGGGTTAATGGCTGCCAAGATCCTCTCCACTTCATCTTCCGCAAAGGTCAGGCCAATGTTTTCTGCCATCATGCGTGGTTGATGTGTAGGTGTAGTCTATAATCAACAATGTGTGTACTTGTATGGAGTGTGTTATGTTGGAAACGAAAAACTAGTAAGGATAAATTGTCCCTACTGAGCTATATGAGCAATGCTTTAAAATGAAGGGAAGAAACTCCAGCAGCTGCACGCTGCCTAAGACTTGAGGAAAACAAAAGGGGGGAGTAGAGAGGTACCACTCAACCTGAGTGGTGGAGGTGGATACGTCCTCCCAAGATTCAATCAATAAACATAGTGATCCACCCACAGGTATATGTGTATGTCAGAATATCCCCGGAAAAGGTGTAGATCCCCACAATGGTGGAGAGTACACACTAGTTGTTAAAATACCCCTCACACACCAAAAGGGCCCTTGGTGTCATGCTTCATCATAGGGGTCTTCCCGCCCCTCTACGGGACGGGGCGTGCTACGACCTACGTGTACGTGGGAGCACTGTTGGTATGAGATAACTATGTGTATTGTAGGGGTGTGAGAGGAAGGGTCTGGGGTGAATGGAGAAAGTGAGATAAAAAATACCTGGCTCGTCGGTCTAGAAGACTTAAATATACCTATGAGCTGGTATTAATAAAAGGTGGGGGGAGGAGGTGTGTGTGCCATTCCTCCCTAAACTCACAGTGGCGTGTAATAACGTGAAAAAATAATAATAAAAAGAATTTTGCGTGTAAAGGAAAACTGTTCCTGAAAGTGTTAAGTATATGTTGCCTCAATGGGTCTTTACGGCCAATATACCTGGAAAGAAACACATAAAGGGGAAATAAAGACATATATCCTCTGCTAGATGTACAATCCATCGTGAGCATTCAGTGACCTGAAAAAAAGTGATAAAACTTGTCTGCTTTTATCATTAATCAGCTTGTGTGACGTGTCTCAGTGCGACGTAGGGCAAACAAAAGTACACTGACAAAGAACAAAACACACATAAAACATAAAGCACACACTCTAGAAAATAGAACACACCAATAATTGTTCATGTCTAATATCTATATGCTGGCCATTGCTTGGTGGTAGGGCAACAAAGGTAAACATACTTGATTTTTGTAAATTATAGAGCGTCATGAGCCTGATGCACGGGTGGTTGGAGTGCCTGATAGGCTATCTATAAAAAGAAAAAAGTAAAAGTACATCCCACAAGGGTTGGTCACAGATGGCAACAAAGTCCTCCTGAATGGGAAGGTTTCCTATTTCGGCCGTGCCGTACTTACGACTCCCGGGATCACTGCCCTCCTGAATGCAACCTCACCGTGTGGCTCCGTAGGACAAATGAGTCCAGGGTGGAGGTCGGTTTAAATACCGGATTCGACGGGAATTGTTAAATGGTGCTGGCGCGAAACAAATTAGTGGAGCATGCAGGTAAGGCTCCACTAGCTCCGCCGTGAGTGACCCGGAACCGGAAGTGTCCGGGTCCGCGTAGGTAAACAAACATACAGAAGTAACCCTCTATGAACAAGCCGTAATCATCTGTACGGCGCTTCGAAGTAGGAAGTGAAATCAATCTGATTGTGACACAAACGGCTGTTAATACTGCTGTCATGAGCCAAAAACCGGGAATGTTCCGGTTTTTAGTAATGTGCGATCGGGGAGTCTAATGTGAAAAAAAGACTAATTCAGATTGGCAAAACACGCAGAGGAGAGTATCCTGGGGAGGAAGCAGAAGTCTAATTTGCATCAATATTCATGAGTTCATTCATTACGTGGTCCAGCCCATAAGGGGAGGAGAAAGGCGTTTAGAAGCGCCAAAACCATGTTATAATCTTTGTATATTTCTCCATGTCTTGACACACGTATGGGATCGAAAGGCACGATGTTGGCCGTTTCTTCATATTCAGGGAAGGACAAAGAATAACTTGCTCACAATTATGTGGGGGTGCTAGAATAAACTAACAAGGTTAGTCTTTCACAGGTGATAGGTACATATATTCCCTAAGCTATAATCTGGGCATGATTCAACCCAGGAGGAATCAATTTTGGACACATGAACTCAAAAACTCATTAACCACACAAGAGGTCATACATTCAACATAGATGGCAGGCTGAATGAGGTTCTCAATTTTATGGGATTGCTCGTGTTCCCAAGATGTGCAAAACTTGCTTGCGTGGGTAGTTATTCACTGGTGACTGGTATATACATACCCTCAGGTTTAGTCTGTGGATAGTTCAACACTGGAGGCATCAATTGGAACATATGAACCCATATCCTCACTATCCACACAGGAGGTCAGCCATCCATGCAGCATAGATGACAAGCCATTTCGTCAGATTCTTCTAACCTCCTCCATCTCACTGGGATCTTCTTGAAACATAAAACATTCCTCGTCACTCTTTTGTTCCCATTTCTCCCACGCGCTCCATTATCATTGGGCCACATTCAAACGGTGCCTGAAATTTTTACCTGGGTGATGGCTTCGTATGAGCACTTCATCACCCACCTCTATCTGGGGGTCTTAGGTCTTCCTCCTTCAGCTCACCTAATCACTGGTTTACTTCATCACATTTGTGTTTACATGACACCCAGAAGTGCAGGTCCCTATGTCGGTAATCGGACCCTGCCACAATGTTGTCCCGAATCTGCCCCCTGAACATCAGTGCTATGGGTAAGGAGTGGGTCTTCTTATGTGGCACATTGCAATACTCCCTTAAAAATCTTGTAGACCCTATATCAAGTCCTCTCTCAGGTGCGCGCTAATATTGAGGGCCTTATTCAGGATTCTCATGAACCATTCAACATCTCCAATGGCTTTTGTCTATTGCAGCATTATCTTCCGAGGTTTGATTTCTAGACCCTCTAGGTAGTCTTTAAATTCAGCTCTGCTTGACCTAATCTCCAGAGTCAGCCCGAGTGCAGGAAATGTTTTTTCAAGGAGCAAGCATATCCTCTGAAGTGCCATGTAGGCTAGAAATTCGACCACTGGAAATTTGTATTGTTCATCTACCATCACCATTCTTAACCAGTCGTCAGGAAAACTGTTAAAGTCTAAGTTAATCTTGCTCAATGGGGTTTGATATGGTTCTTCCCATATGATGGTCGCAGGCCTACCTGACCTTTTTCTCAGATGGCAAGCTCTACAGGCCCTGATCATCTCTTCCACTGCTTCATCCATCCCTGAGAACCATAACTTTTTCTGGACTCCAGACTTTGTTTTGGCAACTCCTTGATGCCCTTGATGTATGAGGTCTATAACTTGTTTCCACGGGGACTGCAGCACTACAGTAAGTCACCCTCTCAGGAGAAGACCATCTACTGTGGTGCTGAGTACCTCCCTCCCTTTCCAAAGCTGTGGGAGTACCAGATTATCCAGTTGTTCATTCTTTTGTGAAGCTTTTAATAATTGTTTTTAATTGATGGTTGTGCAGTGCTGCCATCATTTTCTGTATGCACTAAAAGTCTTGTAAAGCTGACTTAATGTCCTTGAGGTTCATTGCTTTTGGGCATGCCCCTTGCTCGAGCAGACAATTAAAGTCACCAGTGTCATCTTCTTCTCCCATCCTGGTCTCATACCCTTGTTCAAGATGCCTCAATAAGTTGTCAGCGGAGTTTCTGACTCCTGGTCAGTAAATGTCATGAAAATTGCATTTCTAATGTTGGACTGCCAACTGATCTATTCTCAGTAGTTGGTATTGAGATTTCCCTGCAAACAAATGAACCAGTGGTTTATGGTTTGTCACCACTTGAAACTCTCACTCATAGAGATAAATGTTGACAACCCCATTTAATGGCCAGGGCCTCCTGGTCAATCTGTGCATATTGGCTTTCTACAGTGGTCAGTGCTTTGCCTGCACTTGGTATTGGTGCCCATGTCCCTCACTCCTGCTCTCAAACCAGAGCAGCACCCAGACCCTCTGGATCAGTGTCCACAATGAGTTTTGTGTTTCTCATGGAGTTGAGGATTCCATGGTAGTATTATGTAGAAGTGTCTCCTTTATGTCTTTAAATGCAGATTCCGTCTGAGCGCGCCATTCCCACTTGACATTTAATTTCTCTATGGATCTTACTCATGCTGTACTTTATTGTCCAGTAACTCTTTATTGAGCTTTGGGTACTTTCATATTTTCCACTTTCCTAGTCAGTCTGGCTAGTTGTATTTGAAATATGGCCACAATATCCTGCCATACTCAAAAATTACCTAATTGGCTTTGTGTTCTGGTGAGCTGGTGCATTTCTTAGTGCTGCTGGTTTTTTTTGAGTCAAGACTAAGACCTTTCAAGAACACATTCCCCCCAAAAAATTGATTTTATAAAAAAGAACACTTCTCATTGTGCATGGTGTGCCCTTGCTCACTTAGGGGTATATTATATCATACTTTCACGCAGCCCAATGCAGCAAGTCACCTTGCTGCACTGAGCTATGTGAAAGGGAAAGGTCAGGAATGAGCTGTATTTAACATCATACGGTGCATTCCTGTACTTTCCTTGTGCTGGCGCACATAAGACTACTTAGTGCTATTGCAGGCATCCTTGCACCATGGTGGAAGGATGCCTGCATTGTAAGCAGGATTGTTTTTGTGCAGGAAGGCACACTTTCCTGCACCAAAACAATCCTGAGAGGCATTGAACTCTTTCTCTGTGTGCTGCAGAATGCAGAATGCAGCACACATAAATAGTGGAACAAACAAGGAGAAATAAAGATATTTCTCCTCTTTATGTCTCACCTGGAGAGGTGTAGTATTTGAATGCATTCCCAGGTCTACCACTAATGGTAAATCTGAGAGAGTGGCAAAATCCATGGGTGGATGTATTAGAACACCCACGCTCCATCCACGGAACTCCTCCCTGGGGCCGAGTAATGCAAAACAGCACTTTGTGCTGACTTGAATCTCTCCAAATTTACCAAGCTATGCAGGGCCATGCAAGGTATCCTTGTGTAGCTTGATAAATCTGACTTTAGTTTTGTGCCTCCCTTGCACCCCTTGTGGAGCACAGGGCGACGCAACGCAATGATGAATATGCCCCTTAGTCTCTTCAGGGTTGCTCATAATTACAGATGGTGATCGGCCAGTGTAGTTGAGTATATCAGCATATATTAAATACACATTCCTGACCTGGAACTGTCTCCCTGAGTGGCATTCTGGAACACTTCGTTGGCTGATGATATACCATAGTTGACATATGTATACCTTCTCAATCCCATGTGTGTGGAGAAGGTTATGATATATCTTTTTGCAGGGTCAAGGAGTAGTTGGTGGTACCTGATATTTAAATCCAAGTTGGAGAACCACTGTGTTCCATTGAGTTCTCCAATGATATGATACATTCGGTGTGGTATGGCCTTACTGGGCAACCTCATATCGATACACCGCTGGATGGCTCCCGACTGCTTAGGTTTTGCAGAGACCACCATGTGTGATACCCATTGGGTAGGCCTCAACATCTTTTCAATCACACTCACATTTGTTATAATCTCTATAGTACTTTCTCTACTATTGGGCGTAGATGAAAAGGCACCTTCCTATGTCTCAAGACATTTGTTCTGATTGTTTTGTCTAAAGGGGGCGTAATGATTTTGTCTTTCGGGCATACTAGGCATTGGAATAGTTGCAGGAATTTTTTCAGTATGTCCTCCACCGGAAGCAGGTGTATTCGCCTGGTAAAGAACACCAACTGCAGGTCTTCTGTCATGTGAAAGGACAAGAGTGTCCCATTTCCTCTGTTGGTGATGTGGCTTGGGCTTGAGTTTTGATCAGTTGATTGCAGGTGTCTAAATAGATGGCTCCAGTCAATGACACACTTTCGTGTCTCCCATAAGAATAGATTTGTGTGCATGTCAAGATCAGTAGGGGTCTTGGCTTTAGGGCCTGTATCAATCAGTGTGGTCACAGTTGTGCCGGTGATGGTTATTACAGAGTTGGGTTGAGGTTATTGCCTTCTTTTTCCTTGTTTGATATATGAGGTAATGAATGCTTCGTCTTTGTCTTCTTTTGTGCATGCTTTGTCCATTGTCTAGATTGGTTCTGTGAGTGGTTGGTTGGTATTCCTCCAGCATCAGGTATCACAGTTTTGGGGTGACGTGTTTTTCCCCAGGACTCTCTGGCCCTTGTCTCCTCAATTGCATACCCAAGCAAAGTGATTTACCTTGTGGCATAAGGAACAGATTTTACCAATAGTGGGGTATTTGTCTTGCATGTTGGTTTCAAATCCATAATTTTAGCACTTTGATGTTGAGGCATATTTTGTTTTCATTGTGTGGGGCTGAGGGATCTATCCTCTGTACAGCGTCCACCACTTCTTCTTCCCTCTTACCCCTATGATACTACTTGGGTGTCCAGGGCCTAGCGTCAGTGCAACTTCCATTTACTCTGCTCTACTGTTTGACAGTTGGTATGATTTTTCCAAAATCTGTATGTCTTCTAGGCATATGTCTGGTTGGAGTAGTATTATCTGCGTCCCCACTGATGTTCTACACCCTTCGATGATTTGGGCTCTCGCCTCCTTAGATTGGTCATCATCAGAGCAGTTGCTAGCATGTTTTCTCAGATCGGCATAGAATACATTGAGTATCCCTCTTTTGAGCCTGCTACAGCTTAAAACATTCATAATCCAGGTTTATCTGGAGTTGAAATTGGCATTCAGTGCTGCTATTGAGCTCCATTCCAAGGGAGGTTGTTGAACAGTTTAAACATCTCGTCTCCTACAAAGTGCAGGAGCAACCACCTATTTACGGGGCCATCAGTCTTTCTAGTGGTCCAAAAGTAATTGCTCTGGCAGCTATCCCACATTTTCCAGCATGGTGCTGCTGTAGCCGGGTCAATCAGCTTGCTAAATGGTGGCACAGTGTCTAATTTCCTGGCCAGTCTGGCTAGACATATTTCAAATATGGCCACAATATGCTGCCATGCCCAAAACACTCTTCATTGGCTTTGTGTTGTGTCGGAGTAAGAACCAAGAAAACGTGTCTACCTGCTCTGATGTGATGAAACATGGGCACAACCCATAGTGCATGAGAAGAGGAATGAAGCCTGTAAAATGGCATGTAGGGTTGGAGCTTATTGCTGAAATACTCAGTAAAATTGTCCGCAAATGTCTCACGCATCATGCAGCAAGTTTTAAACATAATCCACTTGTAACCTGTGGTGGGAGTCCAACTGGGATTCACTAACAAAAACAAAGAGGAACACATAGTAATAGATGTGGCAGCTGAATATTTCACAATCTGAAGGTGACAGTTAAGAAATTCAGGTAAGCCAAGCAAGACTGCATTCCTATAATCCAAACAGGATCAAATAGATGCCTGGAACACCAAATTTCTCTCTTCAATTGAGGAGTGATCAGCCTTGTTATGGCCTAAGAGGTGTGAACAGGAAGGCACCATGATATGGGGTGTCTGGTTACTCAAGATTACGGGGAGGCGGTACTGACCTGCATGAGAGAGGTGTATAATATAGAGGCAGCTAAATCACCAAAGTGGTGTCTCCTGAACAGAAGAGTCAGATCTAACCAGTAAAGAACACCTTTTGACACTAGGGTTCATGGTCTCCAAGCTCAAAATATCTAGGCTGTAGAGAACTTTATCGGCCCGATGCTGAGGGAGTGGAGGGCAGATATGGACTGGTGCATGCTTGCAGAGAGGGCAGTTTATGAGAGTAGAAGCTGCCCACACAATTGGACCACAATCTGGGGGAAGTGGAACGAGTATAGGGGAATGGTATGCATGCCAGTGGACAGGAGTGGGCAGAGACGCTTGTCTTAAGAGACCTGACAAGTGTGATGCGAATGCAGGGATGAAGGGGGAGAGAATATATTTTGTAAAATTCTAACACTTGAATATATCACCCATTGGACAGTACTGCAATGCATAATTTTGTGAATATGAATGTCACTGTAATGCCATGATTGAAAGAAAAAGAATTAAAAAAAGTAAGTAGTGGTCAGAAGGTAATGTCAGTGTTGATAGAAACACCAGTACTTTGATCAAAAGAGCTGGGGCTGGACCAGAGCTAGTGACTACCGAAAAGTGGTCCAGGTCTCCCTATAATCAACACCTCTAATTTATCTGCATTTAACTTCAAAAGGTTATTGATAAGCTAACAAGCTACTGAAGGTAGATATTTCCAAAGTTTAAGGAGAAATTATAAGGTTACTACCTCTGAATTGAATACCAACTATGTAGTTCAAAAAAGAAAAGTGAAAAGAACTAAGTAAAGCAAAGAAAGGGGTTAAATAAACATTGAAGACCACCATGAAAAGGGTGGCGGAGAGGCAACTCAAAATAACCACCAGCATATTTTGGCCTCAGACCACTGCCAGACCACTGAAGGATCCTTGATACACAGCAGTAGCAGCAGTTCAGTGGCGGTCCAACCACCACACATATAATACTGCAGGCGGTCCCATAGTGTGGCTGTGGTTGGACCGCCACCATGGCTACAGCAGTCCAAGGGTCCGCCGTAGTTGTAATAATGCCCTTAAACATGACCATTCTTTTCCATCCTTATTCAATCTTTGCAATCCTTGCTTTCTAAAACTTTCTTTTTCAGTCTTTTGTATTGTTGGAAAACGTGCCAGTATCCGTGAGCTCTGCACAAATAACATGTCACATTTGTCCTTCACTGGGAACCAAACACCCTAGTGTAGCGTCTGACTCTCAGAGGGTAGAGTTGCAGAGCAGTCTAAGGTTTACTCAAGGGAGGTGGTGTGGGCTAGCTCTCGCCATTTATAGGTACGCAGAAATAACACTCAATAATTGATTGTCCACTGTGCTTTGCTTTATAAAAGTAAGAGTACATTTATTAAACATACACACTACTTAATACTGTGCAACAATTTAGAAATATACATAAGCTTTTGGAATTACTTTGTGACATTGCATAACATCTCCACCCCTCCCGCAGGGGGGTGGGGTCTAGTACCACCACTCCCATGTATGCACTTCATCTTGCCCCCTAAGGCAGTTAGTTGAACATAACCTGGAGCGAGGGCCCTGCGTACTGTTACCATCCTAATGGCGACCCTCCCCATTATCTCAACAAGCCTTGAAAATGGGTACCTCTGCCTTGGTGACACATAGCCCTGACTGCACATGTCATACTGACCATACCGTATACACCTCTATATCTTTAGTGGCTAACAGTCTGGGTTGTTCTTCACCTAAGCGCAGCAGCAAGAATACATGGTCAAGCATCACTTTAGAATAACCAAATTCATCACCTTTGTTGATCATTATAAATGCATTGCAATTACAGCCCCTAAAGGCATCACAGATGAAATCACACAATTAAGCATATACAGCCAGACACCCTTGCAAGAATGTCTAGCAACATAACCCCACTTTGCTTATAACATCATCTTACACAGGTACTGCACATTACTCATGTGACATTCAGTCCCTCTAAAAGAATAATCTTAGTAAATGCCTTTCTGGTGCACTTACACCTCTTAATCTCCAAGGGATGCCCTTTCAGACATCCCCAACTCAGACCTCCATGTCATGGTGCAGTCTTTTAGACAGCTGCAGAACAAAAGTTCAAGCCATGGGGATGCTGATGATGCTTGCCTGGGCCCTTGAGGGGTTGGTATTTATAAGTCCCCATGAGACTTAGGGAGGGACATTCCATTTTCATGCTGGTTGCTCCTGCAGTTCCCCCTGGACCATACACTTACTTGGTGGTGACCCCGTCCTCCTGGGGCCACCACAAACAGAGAAAACGTTGTTTTTCCCTTGTAGGCCGGTCCAGGCCTGCATGGCATTATGGGGCGATTCTCCTGGTTGTCATGAATATTATAGCAGCGGCTCTCCCGCTGCATCAGAGAGAGCTGCGATGTAGGCCTCCGGCCGCTTCCTCCTACCGTGCGGGGGCCCAGTCCCACCCGGACCCCAGGTGAGTACAATCGGCTCGGGGAGCCCACCCCTGGCCCCTCTTGCCTATTTTCGGGGGCCCGGGTGGGACTGGCTGCAGGCTCGGTGGAGAGCCTCCCAGGAAGCCCACCCCCGGTAGCTCCCGTCAGCTCCCTGCCCGGCCAGCATCCTCGCGTGCTGCCGCGGGAGCCGGCACTCCTCTACCGGTCTGCCCGCTCCTGCGGGCAGACATGGAGATGCCTGCCGGTCCAGGCGGACCTCGGGGGAGTGCAGGATCCTGGGGCAGTCAGGGAGTTCTTCCTTCCAACTGCCCATGGCGCCGGGCTCCAGCACCCTCTGCATCTGCAGGCCACACCCCAGCTTCTCTTCCTGTGCAAACACTTTTTAAAAAATGGGGAGGGGACTGGCAGGAAGTCTCTGTCCTATCAAATAGCGACACATCACTTCACTGCCCCTGCTCCCTCCTTCCTGCCCAGGCCGCTGGGTTGGTTCAAGATGGCGTTGTCCAGGGGTCTCATGCCACATGGTCTCTGAGAGCCCCTTCCCACGTGCTGCCTTCTCCCTTGTGCAGCTTGGTGCCTGGCACTAGGTGACAGCTGCTGATGGATTAGCCTGTAGCTCAGCCCATCTTCTCTTCTTGGAGAGGAGGCCTTCACTCTTGGAAGGAAGGTCATTAATCAAGCCTGCCAGGGTCAGCCCCCAGCCAGGCCCTGGTTATGAGCTGACTCAGAGAAATATAACATTTCTGAATGACCCAAAAGCAGTACAAATATGACTTTGGACTCTGCAGAATACTTCTTCTCACACCAGTTACAGTGTACTTTAGTGTGTGTCTGGAATTTGTAGGCCTTAAGAAAGTGAACCTAGCCAATGTGCTCCCTATCCTCATAAGAGAATAATGGAATAAACACTGTAAAGCACACTGACTTTCCCTCAAATGTGTCTTCCCATTGTAGAAAGCCCATTGCATGCCACCACCCAATTCTGCCTAAGTCCTGCCACACCATTCACTGTGTAGCTGCTCCTGGGCTGCGCACGTCAGTAATCTCCCCTGTGCAGCCCGTACACGTGTGCACACACATGTACACATGTGTCTGCATATAACCAGCCCGGTGCCCCTTACTCCAGCTGCTGTGCAGCGGCCTAATCAAGCTAGGGGTACACCAGTAATATCCACATGCAGTCTCCTTCATCATGAGTTCACTGTGGTTGAGTCCCAACTTATGAGGCTCCCCCCAGTAAAAGCTCAACAAATAGGTGCTCAAAAAGCGAAAAATCTGGGAGGCTCAGAGTGTAAGAACCACCTTCTAAGATTTATTTGTTATCTTACCCTTTGTCTTTCTAAGTGTGCATTTGTGTTTTTTTTCTACTTTATTGTGTGTTTTTGGTGACTTTTGTACTTTTTTATTTTATTGCTTTCCTACTTCCTTAATACCCAGTCCTTCCTTCTTTTTCTCCATTTCTTTTTTCTCTCTTTCCCCCAGCCCCATGGCTGATAAGGGCATACCAAGGTGTGGCCGCCCTCCTTGTGGAAGGCCGCACCAGGCAGGGGTGCAACCTCATGCCCTGTTTTCCAGGGTGGAGGTGGTAGCACTGGCTTTCATATCCAGCACCACCTCCCCTCCACCCTGGCAGCAGGCTGCACGCCTGGGTCTGAGTATTGCATGCGGGAGTGCCACCAGTGCTATGCGAGGGTGCGCCGGGCAGTTAACCACTGTTCTGGGGTCCGGCGCACCCATCAGCAGTTGGAGCACTGCTGGTCCGACATTCTGGACCAAGAGCAGGACCTGCTAGACCTGCTAGGAGATGAGGTTGCTGGGCTAGGTGAGTAAATATTAAAATTATACATTTTAATTATTACTTGTGTGTTCTATGTTAGAGCTAATATTTGTTTCCCAAATAATAACAAGCATGCTGCTCACATGCAGGGAAGTTAAGCTTTCAAATATTATGTAATAGTCTGCTATTCTAGACAGGTGCTTAGCTAACTTGGCGCTACCCACCTAACCAAATTATTGAATCTTACTTGTTCGTAATGATTATGTAAGACGCTCTGTAATTATTTATTTGTAATTTCTTATCCGCATGGTGCATGCCACATGGACGGTGCAGGGATGTTTGTGAACAACAACATCCATTTCTCATTAGAAGCTTGTGCTGCGGGCCTTTTTCACCTGCCACACAAGCTTCCATTGACAAATAAAGGTTTGTGACTGCCCTATGGCCGATCACATCGATTAGTAATAGACTAGTGCGGTCATCGTGACCATGGCGCCGACCTAAGGTCGGACGGTTTCAGAACCGCAATGCCGTGCGTCCGACATCATTGTAATCATTATAATAAGACCCTAGTGATTAGTGTATTGGCCTGTCAAAGGGGGTTGACTTGAGGCTGAGAGATTGCAAATGAGATTTGAGAAGAAGCAAATATCATTTGTTGCAATTTATTCTTAGTAATTCCAAAATGCAGTTTACTAAATTTGGAATAGGAGTGGACTAGGTAGGTAGGTTTTGGAAATTTTGAATAGGCTAGGACGGTTCGCTATATACTACTACTAGTTGATCTGATTTAGAAAAGTTCAATGTTATTGCGATTGCCTTTGCCTGTCAAAATATATTTTGGGGACATATTATTTATTACCACCAATCTTTTTTTGCCTTTGTTTTATATCGGCATTCAGGGGCAAGAAGAGGGCTGAGGCGGGTGAGGGTCTGGGAGCTGGAGCTGGAGGTGCCTCCCAGAGTTCTTCGGCCGATGGCTCTGCTGGCCCCAGTAAGTTCTCCTGATGTTAAAATTAATATATTTATTCGCCTCATTTTTCTGCTCCTTTTTGAATAATGTGACATCTACCCGCTTTTTACTATTTTTCAGAATCCTCTTTGATCTATCCGTTTTTAAATTCTTGTTATCCCTGCATTATCCTATGTACTTATTTTCTATATTTCAAGTTTCTCTACTTTACGTCAAACTGTCTATAGTTACTAGTCTGTCTGTAGCTTCCTTTCTTCTGTTTTTTCAGTCAGCTTTCCCTCTACCCTTTTGTGGACTGCCTAGTGAGGGTACACATTGGTCACATACTACTACTACTACTACCGCTCAATCACTAAAACAAGAGAGTGGCAATTGTCACGTTGGACACCCCAAAGTTGTGTCTTCTTAATAGCTAGGCCTACTATTATTAGCAGCAGTTGGTGAACTGATGACTGTGCACCATGTCTGGGAGGAAGTACGAAGAGGACGGCCCCATTGCATTTGCCAACCAGGGCTATATGCTATTTTTTTCTCAAAACATCAGATTCATCAATCAATAGCTCCAGCCACTCCTTAACAGCTTGTCTCTTGTCTTGACTTCAAGCTTTTTAAAAATGTTCCACCAAAAAAATGCCCAAACTGATATTTTTGATAGAAGATACTGTCAGTAATGTATCCAACTTGTATTGAATGATGTGTGTGGTTGTTTGTATTTTGCTATAAAACAATTAATAGGAGGGGGTGTATCTGGCATCTAAGAAATGTGTAATCTTCTTTTTCTAGCCGCACCTACCACCAGTGCTGAGGCCAGCAATGACGGCGCCAGCCAGTCTGCAGATGCGGCAGCAGAAGAGGGTGAGCCAGCAGTAGTAGCGAGCGGTTTTAAGTCATATTGTTTGCTTATTGACAATTAATTATAGTTATAAGCTCACTGTAAAGGTGTAGTCTTGTTGACTTGTGAACAACAGGTGAACACAGCAGGAGCTGAAGTTGAGCTGAGTAACTAATGGCCGCTCCTATCTTCAACGCAGCAGAAAACGTTTCATGAACAAGACCTTTAACTATGGGTTAATGGATAAGGGAAGAATGGAAGAGGAAAGGATGGATGAAATTTAATATATATGACTGAAAGAGAAGGATGCGTGGGTGAAAACACAGGATGCATACATAGTACTATAGTTGACTGATAGCTAGGATGCATGGGTTGGTGAAGGATGGATAAAAGGTATACGGGTAAGAAGCTTGCCTGGGGGGAGAAGTGTATGTGTGAAAGCAGGCCTGCCTGGGTGGGTGATTGCAATCCTGTGGTGGTTTCTTTTGATTGAAATAAACGTAAGGACCGATGGGTGGGTAAATGTCAAATGACAAATGTATGTTGCTGAAAGGTTTGTACTTGAGATCATGAGACTAGAGTGAGACAGAGAGCCATGTTTGGAAGTTTGGATGGATGGCTATATGGATGGATGGGTAGTTTCAGTGGTGAAGAGTGGATTGACAAAATGTAAAACTTAAATGGTGGTAAATAGCAAAGCCAAGGGTGAAGAATAAAAATAAAATACTCGAAGAACAATGCAACAATTAATGAAAAAATCCTTGGGAAGGAGAATAAGGGACTAAGGTGCTCATCTGTAGTGGTGTTCTTCTCACCTTTACTTGCCTGGAATGCTTTTTACTAGGTTTTATTTATTCAAAGGGTTGAGGAGGTGGTATTGCAGATTCATCCCTGAACTTACAGTAGTTTTCAAGCACAACATTATGTATCGTTCCTACTCACCCATCATCAATCACCTCCCTCCATACCCATAGCATAATGTCCTATATGTTTTGCCAAGAGCATAGTTTACAATTTGTCTTTTTTCTTTCTTGATGTGTAGCTTCTCCTGCTTCTCCAAAAACACAGAGCAGGCAAGAGATTGCAACCCGGACCCGGCAGTGGAAATGTAGGCCATCAGGGCCAAGTACTAGTGGCTGGTGGCCTTGGAGGATGAGACTGAAGCTGCTGCATATGCCCCAGATCTCAGCCAGGCCACAATAACCACCCCAACACACCGTCGCTGTGTTCAAATGAGTGTTGCCCTCATTCCACCAGCACTGTTGCTCCCCCTTATTTCTGCCGGTTTGAGCGCCGCATCTTGCAAAGGCTGGCAGATATTGAAGCCAGGCAGGAACGGATGGATAGGCACCTAGAGATGCTCCTAACCCGCCGTTAGTGCTCTCTTCAGCCCCTTTTTTAATCTGTTTTTGGGTGGCCGGTGGGATGTTGGGGGTTGTTGGGTTTTGCTTTATTTATGGTTATTTCTTGGACACTAGTTGGACATTGGTTGGGGTTGGGGAGAGGGGTGGGCCAGTTGTGGGTGTGGTTTAGATTTGTTCAGAGAATAAACTTTTCATACTTTTACATTTTATGATTATAAATGATAAAAAAAAAAGAAATGGTGGGGTTATTGATTGTTTGCTTTACTTCGCACTGCTGCATTTGCCGCAGCCAGTTTTAAAAATCTGCTGATGGTGTTAACAAAATAGTGATGCGGTACCCTCCCTTGTCCTACTACTCCCTCCTCCTAGTCTCTGCAGTCTTCCCTGCTACTGTATATTATTATTAACCCCTTAGGACTCGGATGGGGTGGGAGTTAATTACCATTGCATAGAATGATTGTCATTCAACAATGATCAATCAACCACAGTTCAGTTTTTACCTGATTAGATGAAGCGAGGGCACCATGGTTTCCCAAGGTGCCATCATGGTGGTGGTAGTAGTAGCAGCAGCATGCATTGCTAGCATTTCTTTTGAAACTGATGGCAAACTCATCAGAACTCATCGAGAACTGAAGCTCCCTCCCAAATAAACTAGAAATGTGGGATAAGGACTTGGAGAGTGGGGACTATTCATCGAAAGAGAAGTTAACAAATTAAAATAAAAAAAACTAGGTTAAAGCCATTATTATATCCAAACTTGATTACAGTCACCAGAGACTAGACGACTAGAACAGACTCAGTCTTAGACACAAAAAGAGAATATGATAAGCAATGAAAAATTGAATTAATCAGAACATTGTTGAGCTACTACGAACTGTACGAAGTGGACAAGCTTAAACTTACACGCAAATTAATACAATGCCTGAATGATGATGCTGGCAATGAGATATTCCTCTGAAAAAAAATCATACACTGTGCCGGGGTGGATAATATCATATATACCTCCAGTGCGGGCTATATGAGCTTAAGAATAAGAACCTCCTCACCCTGCACTGTGTTGTGTTGCTTTCACCACATCTGCCCCACCAAGTGTGTGATCAATTAATGGTATAAATTCTTAAGTTACCCCTCAATAAATCACACAACCTGGGGGAAGAGGATTAGGAGTTAGATGAATGGTTGGGAAGGGGGATTTGAGGGAAAGGTTTGACAAAGACAAACACTACGCATGGACAACACTCATCCTGGCAGCTGACCATCATAAATCTGTTATTGGAGAAAACGGAAACGCATGCATGATGATGAGTGGTACTAGACTAGTACAGGGCAGTATATTAATTATGCAGTAGTCTATCTGACCTCAGAGAGACCAAAGTTACATACATTATATTTATGTTCTGTTGTACTGTGCTCAGGCAGATAGCAAACACAATTAAAATATCTGTAGGAGTAAAATAAGCAAACATAAACAACACAGTTGTAATGATTGAAGAGAAAAAAAAATTCTGTATAAATTGGGAGTCCACATTCCTATTGGACTGTCCGCACATAAATCTTTGGTGCCTGGCGGGTTTGGTTTAGAATGGTAAGTTTAAGTTGTTTTTCCAGTATGGCACAGGGTACGTGGCCTATAGATGGAAAAACAAAAAGGAAATTGAAAAATCAAGGACAAAACAAAAAGTTAAACTGCATAAGGAGTGCAACAAGAAGACTTTCAGAGGCAGCACGGCTAAATCAGACTCTGCTTCCGGCAGTTACCTCCAACAACAGGCCACCCCCACCCAAACTCTACTTGGCTTTGGATTTGAGCCAGACAGCACTGAACACACATGCATAGTATACACAAAGCAACATAGCATTTTCCAAATGATGTAACAAATCAATGAAATGCTGTCAGTCACACTACACTCGCCGCCCACCACCACTACACAGACATGTAGGTCTGGTCTATGTTTTTGTCTACCTTTAGGTCACTTTAAAGACATCATAAATCATCCAAATCGGTTGGTTTCAGTGAATTTGAAAACTTCCATCTTCTTCTGGTGTCATTTCTCTAAGTAGTCACGCTCACACCCTGAGTTATTCCATCAATTATCTCTGATCCTCCTGAGCTGACTCTGACTGGGAGTATGGTGTCCAACTCCATGTCCGTACCAACAGTGTCCGACTCCCGAGTGAGTCCTCCAGACTCATGCACTCCCGAATCAAAATACAATGGATCGGCCTGTAGTAGTACCATTTTGTTATTGAACAACAAGAAGGGACAGATTGACTTGAGTCACTTTGTAGAATAGACACTCACAACAAACAACAATCGCTCAGCATGCAATACATGCCATCATTTACCTGTTCTTCTGTGGCAGTTCCTCTATGTTAGGAAAGGATAGATAGTCAGGTTCCAGGGTTGGAGGCAGGCATACATTTATTTGAATTCTCCATCCAATGTCTTGCTTGAGGGAAATGGCTTTTGGGCGTGTCAGGAGTTGACTTTACTTCTTCACTGACTGCATACAGTTGCAACTCTGATCCGGCAATAAAAAGAGTAAGACGGTGGGGATGGATTTGTGAACCAGAAAGACAGTGAAACACACCAATAATAAAGTAAATAATGTTCCTTAGTTACATCTTTTTTTTGGGGGGGGGCATCTAAAAAAGAAAGAAAGTAACTGGAAAATGAAAGAGTCAAGTTGTCAGGGAAGTAGAGCTTGTCCTCAAACTCTGGTGGTTCGCCCAGAAGTAGGTTACCTAACACACTACTTCCATGACCTGAGTCGCCATTATCATCTTTCTGCTGTGCTACTTCAGGTATGGTGTAATCTGGTGACATAAAGTGCTGATTCATTTTTATCATGGTTAACCTCACCTTGTTATGGGGCGAGAGAATGGTCCTTCTCACTGTCAGAATGGCACCAGCAGCACTGAAAACATGCTCAGCAGAGACACTTGCTCCTGGCAAGCTAAATACTTTATCTCCAGCCTGCTGAGCACTGCCCATTGGTACCTTTTCTCATACCAATACAGCAATGGGTTTTGAGCAGAGTAGACCTCTGTTGGCTTATCCAGATTGGCCTGGACCATTCACTCAATGGTCATGGGTGCTCCACTTTGCTCGGCCTCTTTTGCCTTTGCCTCAACACTGTACTTAAGCCCTGCATGTAGAAACTATTCCTCTGCTGATGCTCCTGTTCTTGTTTTTGTTGGTCTTGGTGTTGTCGGTGGTTTTGGCTGCTGTGAACCAATCGCACTGCCCTCAGGCTCTGAATTTGAACTTGAAGCCGGCTGCCCTGCAGTACTTGTTGTGCCCTGGAGGAGCAGGTCTCTAAATCCCGGCTGTTCTTTTTCTAGCTGACTGGCTTGGACGGTTATCCAAGTTTTTTAGCTGACAACATCCCTGTTCGAAAAAGGAATGAAAGTGTGCAGTAATGGTTTGTACCGTGGATCAAGAATTGTGGCATAAATGTAATGGTAGGATGACACAATGCCTCTTTGCACCATTGTATTTTCAGATAAGTGAAGAGTTGAGCTCTCCACCAACTCATATGCTGCGTACATTGATGATGGGATAGCTTGATCCATGGTACAGTCCTCCTTGCTGACTTCATGTGTGAATACCTCGAAAGGAAGCAGCATCTCCGTCAGTCATTTAACTAGGCCCCATTGGCCCATTTCAATGATCATGCCTTTCACAGTAGCATGCCCTCTTTGCATGACAAAATCATTGATTGAGCTGTACTGCTCAAACAGACGTTCAAGCATGTAATACGTTGAGATTCAACATGATGGCACCTCCTAGATGAGTGCTTTAACTGGCCTTCTATTATCACGTTGAATGATCCTCAGCTGTTTCCGAGCTTCAAAAGAACGGCTGAAGTGTGTGCAGATTCTTCTGCAGGTGGTCAGTAAGTTGCTGACTGTGAATTCTTTTTTCAGAAAGTCATGAACAATGATATTAATGCAGTGCCCCAAACACAGGACCCTGAAATAGCCACCATCGGCCATGGCCTTAACTATATTATTGCCATTGTCCGTGGCAACAAAACTAATGTTAAGCCCTCTCGATCGCAGCCATTCAACGACCTTGTTGTCAAAGTCTTCCAAAATGTTTGCAGCAGTATGAGATTTCTCCATGGCGAACATGGCTACTGTTGCATGTCTCTGAGCGGCATTAAAAATCCCAGCAGTGTCACCACCTGCAGATATCTTTTCTCTAACCCCCACAAAAGAGATCCAGTTTGCAGTGATGCACATGTAATTAGTGGCTTGGCAACTGGTCCACATGTCTGTTGCCAAGTGGATAGTGTGAACAGTACTCTGCTGCAAAGCTTGTCCAAGCAATTCCAGCACATCGTGATGTAGTGCTGGAACAGCAACTCTGGCTAAATAGAAGGGGGGAGGGAGCACACTGTCTCTCATCCCAGCACAGTTTTCCCTATTGTATTCTGGTAAATGTAGTACACTTACTTTCAAAGTTGCTGTAGTTTTTCACCAAAGTTGGTGCAGGTAGAGCTGTTATCTCTGGACACGTGTTTCTGGGTTTAGCCCTTTATCACTAGAGCAAAAGTAGTAGAAAGCAGAGAAGGTCATCAGGGATTGCTGAAATGGTGCCAATGTCTTCACAGGTCACAGTACCACTCCACAGGCACATAGGTGCATCCCAAGAGAGCTTGTCAGCTTGTTTGCTCAAGGGAGCCTTTTAAAGACAAGGGGGGTGGGAGCACACTGTCTCTCATCCCAGCACAGTTTTCCCCATTGCACTCTGGTAAATGCAGTACGCTAACTTTCAAAGTTGCTATAGTTTTTTTACCAAAGTTGATGCAGGTAGTGCTGTTATATCTCGACACGTGTTTCTGGGTTTAGCCCTTCATCAGTAGCTAGCAAAAGTAGTAGAAAGCAAAGAAAAGTCATCAGGGGTTGCTGAAATGGGGCCCAAGTCTTCACTGGTCACAGTACCACTCCACAGGCACACAGGAGCATCCCAGGAGAGCTTGTCAGCTTGTTGGCCCAATGAACCTTTTAAACATGAGAGGGAAGGGAGCACACTGCCTCTATTCCCAGCACAGTTTTCCCCATTGCATTCTGGTAAACGCAGTACACTTACTTTCAAAGTTGCTGTAGTTTTTCAACAAAGTTGGTGCAGGTAGTGCTGTAATCACTAGACACGTGTTTCTGGGTTTAGCCCTTCATCAGTAGTAGAAAGCAGAGAAAAGTCATCGGGGTTGCTGAAATGGGCCCAAGTCATCACAGGTCACAGTACCACTCCACAGGCACACAGGTGCATCCCAGGAGAGCTTGTCAGCTCGTTTTCTCAAGGGAGTCTTTTAACCCCTTGTGTGTCACGCCCTTTCCTCGCCCTGTGCCGGGTGTTGCATTAGCGGGCGGGGTTCATGACGAGCTGGACTCGTCATGGGCACAGCGCAACCGCGGCCCATGAAGAGTCCAGCTCGTCATGGGCACAGAAGGGGTTAAACACAAGGGGGAGGGAGCACACTGCCTCTCACCCCAGCACCGTTCTCCCCATTGCATTCTGATAAATGCTGATGCTGGTGACTTTTTGACACCAGATGTTAGGCTCAATGTGTGTTTTTTCGTTGCGGTACTCTCTTGCCTTTGACCCATTGATGTCTCAGCCTGACTCTTGTGCCATTGCGATGTTGTTGATGATGATGTGGGCAGTACCACTGCACTGCTGTGGACAGGGCTGCTTTGTGTACCAGAGAAAATGTCTCTTGTTCACCTTCCACCATGATCTGATCTTCTTCATACCCTCCACCAACAAAACTTGCAATTTTTTGCCTGCTAAGGTGCGCCTCCCACTGGATCAAGTGGTGTTTTCTCAGATTGGTTGTTTGGCCTAAGGTACCATAGTTTGTACCAAGCTTACCCCGACTAACACCTACTTCCCAAATGAAGCATATAGCAATGTTCACCTCCTTCCTGCTAACCGAAAAGAAGACCGAAACTGGGGAGGCCAACTTTTTAACGCTGCTGGTGCCACTTGCAATGTCGGATGAACTGGAAGGTGGGCGTGACATTTGACTATCTGCAGTACCTACTTCTACTGAGGTGGTTGTGGTGGATGTAGGTCGCTGCTGGGACTTAGTAAATATGGCAGCTGGAGGTGATGTTGGCGGAATCTGTGTTGGTGGTATCCGTGCCATATCCCTCACAGCAATTTGGGATGGAGTAATGCCGGTCTCCACTGGGGCAGGGCTAATGACCATGATGAATGGCTCGTCATCATCCTCCTCTTTTACATCTACCTCCTTAACTTTAAGGCTTTCTGGAACCTTTCTTTTCCCTAGCCTTGTCTTGTGGCGTGTCTCACTCTGAGACTGAGGTGGGATCCAAGTAGCATCTAGATCATCAGAAGGGGGCTTGGAGAAGAAGTTGACAAATCCTCCTTTTACTTGCTGGGGATCTGGAAGACAATAGATCTTCTGAAAGAGTGGCTTGTTCTTCTTCTTCCTCAGCAGGAAGCTCGATCTCCTGAACTGTCCCTATTTTGGGAGGAACAAATACTATTGGGGTGGTTGCGGCTGTTGTTGCCCACTTATCTGAGTTTCCTGCATTGATTGGGTACTACTTTGTAATAACGATAAGCCAATTTCAAATTACTACTTGTTGTCAGCATGATTAGGCTGGCTGGCTCTACGACAGACATGGGCTTGGGCCAAGGTTGGTGGGGTGGGTGCACAATGAGGGGGCGCTGCTCCCAGCTTGCTACCCGGACACTGCTGCTGCAGGTGCAATTTTTAGTTTCCCATAAAAGGTCTTGGGTGACATACCGGTGGTGGTTAGTGACAGTGCCTTCTTCTCACTCGCAACTTTCTTGGTACTGGAAATGGTACCTTTCTTTGGGGCAATCTTGAAGAATTCAGTTAGCACGCAGTGGCACAAGTTGAAGAGATGTTTGTCTGTGGTCATGTGACGTCGTGCGCAGGGCGCAGGCCTTCTGTCTGGCAGTACAATGGGTGATGTTGTCTCCTCCTCTTTTGTGCACCTAAAAGCAAAGAAGAACATCAGTGAAACGTGGCATTGTTGTGGTTCAATTACTAGTACAAACAAATACAATATAATTTACTATGTGTGGTCACACTTGTTAGTGTAATTACCTCAGTCATTAAAACAATTAACAATACAGTGTAACCATATGTGAGACTTTCACAACAACAAAGGCTTTCATGGTGTACTGTGCGCATTACAGTTGTACAATCAGGAAGGATTAGAAAGAAGAAGTAGAACATCAAAAATACAAATGTAACAGTTTGGCATTGTGCATCATGTGGGATGCAGCACTCTGGGAGCTGCAGCTGACAAATAAAATGACAATGGAAGCAATAAGACAGGGGGAACATAGGGATGATGGACATGCAGGCCTATATGGCAAAAGCCACACTACCTGCCTCCACAAAATGGCCGCCAGCCACATGGTCACAACATAACAACAACAAGCAAGAGGCCTGGAAAACAATTAACTCAAGCAGGCTTATATGGACACAGACTTTACAAAATGGTCCCTGGCCACATGGGGAGGCTCAGCCAAGGAAAATGCTGGCCCACTATTATAAACTCACCCCCACACTGGTCAGACAAAGGAGACATGCAAAACACATCTGTAATGCAACAATGTCAAAAATGTAAATCCACAGGGCTAACAACAGGTTTGCAAGTTACAACCACACACATCCAACAAAGGCATTTAACAAACATGAAAACAAGAGAAATACCCCCCAAAAACACATTTTGTCTTTCAATCTACTACCATATATGCCCTAAATGATGTTTAAATTCAACAGATACCACGGAAACAGTTGTTTCATGTACCTATGAGTAGCGCTGGGCCTATTGGTTGGAAAACCCATTGGCATACTAGGCCAATGGGTTTGGCACAAGTCGAAGAGATGTTTGTCTGTGGCCATGTAACGTCGTGCGCATGGCGCAGGTCTTCTGTCTGCCAGTACAGTGGGTGATGTTGTCTCCTCTTTTATGCACCTAAAAGCAAAGAAGAACATCAGTGAAACATGGCATTGTTGTGGTTCAATTACTAGTACAAACAAATACAATATAATTTACTATGTGAGGCCACACTTGTTAGTGTTATTACCTCAGTCATTAAAACAATTAACAATACAGTGTAACCATTTGTGAGACTTTCACAGCAACAAAGGCTTTCATGGTGTACTGTGCACATTACAGTTGTACACTCAGGAAGGATAAGAAAGAGTAGAACAACAAAAATACAAATGTAACAGTTTGGCATTGTGCATCATGTGCGATGCAGCACTCAGGGAGCTGCAGCTGACAAATAAAATGACAATGAAAGCAATAAGCCAAGGTAAACATAGGAAAGACGGACATGCAGACCTATATGGCAAAAGTCACACTACCTGCCTCCACAAAATGGCCGCCAGCCACATGGTCACAACATAACAACAAAAAGCAGGAGGCCTGGAAAACAATGAACTCAAGCAGGCCTATTTGGACACAGACTTTACAAAATGGCCCCTTGCCACATGGGGAGGCTCTGCCAAGGAAAATGCTGGCCCACTATTATAAACTCACCCACAAACTGGTCAGATAAAGGAGACATGCAAAACAACACATCTTTAATGCAACAATGTCAAAAATGAAAATCCACAGGGCTAACAACAGGTTTGCAAGTTACAACCACACACATCCAACAAAGGCATTTAACACTCATGAAAACAAGAAAAATACCCCCCAAAAACACATTTTGTCTTTCAATCCAATACCATCCATGCCTGTAATATGGTATAAATTACTCCCGACTCTCGTTGTTGGTTATTCTTCTTTATTGCTATGAAGTCATCAAAGCGGACCCGCAGGGGAACAGCTGTTGCTCAGTAGAAAGGCAAGCAGGAACACAAACAGAGGAAGTATTCTAGAATACAGAGAGGAGGAATGAGAGAGAGAGAGTAAAGAAAGACTAGAAGAGAATGTTACACATCTTCCCCTTTATAGGAGAAACAAAATTAACAAAGATCTCAAATATTTACAAATGACATTTCAAACAAAATTAAAATAGTTACCTATGTATAAACAAACTAAGAGATTCAATTTAGAACAATATTTTTTTTATATTTTATGACTTAACAAAATCCTTAAAATGAGCAGGTAGCCTACAAATCCTTCTAGAAGCTAAGTTTGAATAACAACAAGAAGGACTTGTTGAAGAATTGAGATTGACAGCATTGTCCTGAGGTACAGAAATGGACGTGTCATTTTGAGAAACTAAAGAAGAAGTATTAGAGGAAGACACAGGAGTTTCAAATAAAATGTAATCCTCTGAATCAGAAATAACTGCAATTTTGAAATGAATCCTGGCTTGTTCTTTTGAGATGGAAACAAGTCTATTCTTGTTCCACCATCTTCCATCTTGAACAAGACAAGAACTAAGACCAACTTTTAAAATCTTGTAAGGAGAGGTAAAGGAAAATTCACCTTTTTTGACACTAAAAGGTTTTTTAATTAGAACCCATGAATTCGGAATAAAATCTTTACATTGAGTATGTTTGCGAACATCAAAATGAAATTTTTGCTTATTTTGTGCCAAAGTGACAGTTTGACGTATATTTCCATTTTTACTTGAATTATTGAGATTGTTAGGAAAGGAGGAATACTTCTCTAACCAAGAAGGTAAGAGTAAAGTGCGACATTTCCTGCCCCATAACAACTCAATGGGTGTAAAACCGGTTGTAGAGTGACACGAAATGTGGTAAGAATTAACCTTTTCTTTGAGAAAAAGGTTAACATCTAAACCAGATGAAAGGCCAGTTTGAATTCCTCCCTTAAGAAAACGATTGGCCCTTTCAACAAGACCATTAGCTGCAGGGCTATATAAAGCTACTTGAATATTTTTGACATCCATAGATTTAAAAAAATCTCTCATGGCATGTGAAACAAAATGGGTCCCATTATCAGTCACCAACTCTTTTGGAGGACCTTCAAGTGCAAAAACAGACTTGAGAAATTGTAACACAAAATGAGTTGAAGCTGACTCCACAAAATAAAAATAGATCCATTTTGAAAGATAATCAATTAGTACTAGCAAACATTTTGAAGAGTTTGGTAAAAGAATGAAGGGACCTGCGAAATCTAAAGCAATTTTTGACCAGGGACTGTCAGGAAGAGGAACTGGACGAAGAGGATTCTGAGTAGTTTTCCAATGTTTATCCGAGATAACACATTGAGGACAAACATCTATAAAAGAGGAAACATGAGCATTCAATGAAGGCCACCAATAATTTTCTCTGATTTTTTTACAAGTGGCTGTAACTCCAAGATGGCCTGCATGTGCAATAGAAATGATTCTATTCCTAATAGAACAAGGAGGTATGAAACAACCATTCCTAGTGCAAATGTCATTTTCCAACGACAATTCTGAAGCAATTTGAGCATAAGATTGTAAATCATGAGGAATATTACGAATGGGAGGCCAACCTTTAATGATGAAATTAGCAACTTTTTTAAGAGTCTGATCAGTGGAAGAGGCTTCAATCCAATCTTTTTCTGAAATGGTACCATTAGAAATAGAAGAAGCATCAATGGATGCAACAACACAATCAAATTCGTCAATAGTGTCATCAACTAATGGTAAAGGAAGACGAGAAAGGCAGTCAGCTCTCAAATTTTTCCCGCCTTCAATGTATTTGATGGTGAAATTGTACTCCTGTAACTTGGAAAGAATACGTACAAGGCGAGCAGAGGCTTTACCAAGACCATCACCTTGTAAAATGTTGCGATTTAAGGACCTGAGATCCACAAAAAGACGAAGATTCCCATTTTTTTTTTTTGCGAGAACAATGGGAGAGGAATCAGTAGATGTGATGATACCATCTGCAGAGAGCTTCTCTAATTGTTTCTTAAGATCATTCCTGACACTAATGGGAGCGGGTCTGACTTTGTGGGTTACGAGTGTTGCATTTTTCTTAAGTCTGATGACATGTTCAAACCCTTTGATGTTACCAATATTATCACAAAAAAGAGAAGGAAATTCTTTCTTTAGAGTATCAATTGAACAAATGTTTTCAACACAATCGTCAATGGACAGTAAAGGAAGGTCTCCTAAGATGATAGGATTTTTGTGACCAGGTTTAAGGATAATGCCTAGCCTGGCTAAATCCTTCCAACCTACAAGATCTCTGCCTCTGACTGCAACATATACTTTAGTATCAGTAGATCTCCCAAGGATCTGTAATGAACTAATAAAGAAACCAAGCAAATCAATATCTTTTTCACCAAAAGCTTTGGGAGAAATGTCAGGAGCTTTAAGTGTGATGGAATGGCCCCAGGTGTTAAAGAAAGTTGTGTCAGCCAATACAGTGATAGGAGCTCCAGAATCAGCCATAACTTGTAAAGGTTTGTTATTTATGAAAGCTTGGCAGAGAGGACGTTCAAAATCTGTAGAATCAAACGGTTGATAGATAGATAAAATGAGATTAGAAAAGGTATTGGTACAGTCAGAGACAGAAGATGCTGATGATGAAGAATTATTTTGTAATTCAACATTGTGGATTTTAACAACTGGAAATGAACGTCGAGATTTACAAAATTCTTGGAAGTGACCAGTTTTTTTGCATTTGCCACATTTTTTACCCAAGGCAGGACAAGATGGAGAATTTGCAATATGGATTTTGTTACCACAGCGAAAGCAAAAGGACCTTTTATACTCTTTGTTAACTCGGGTGGCAGAGACAGTAGAAAGTTCTGTATTGTCAAAAACATAGGAAATAGGAGAATGACCCTCTCGGCCAGACAACGCTTGTGAAGAAACTATAGAACGCTCAATACTTTTTCCAATATCAATGACTTCGGATAACGATGGATTACGACAAGTTAAAAGACGTTCTTGCATTTTTTTTTAAAAACAATTAAAAACAAATTGGTTTCTAATAGAGATGTCGGTATAGTTGTCAAATTCACAAGTAGAGGCAAGGACTCGAAGAGCAGCTACATACTCTTCGACGGATTCATCACTGGCTTGTTTTCTTTTAAAGAAGCTGTGTCTCTCCAAGAGAACATTTGGTTCGTCTGAAAACTGTTTCTTAAGCTTGCCAATTGTTTCAATGTAAATATTCCAGGTGCCATCACCGGAGGGTCTTGGAAATGGAGGTAAATTGTCGAAAATCTTTTGTGCAGCAACACCCAAATGATTATAAAGGAGAGCATGTTTCCCTTCTGGAGAGTATTCTTTTACGTCGATGGCAACCAAATAATTTTCAAAAATATGGATCCATTGTTTCCATTCGATTTCTGGTTTGCCTGGTCTTTGTAGAAATGGTGGAGGATGTAATGCACTATCCGAGGAAGACATGGATCAGATGAAGAATCAAATAATTGCACTTTGTGATAATTTTAAATACATTTTTTAATTGTACTACCCTTCTAAGAGTCTTTTATTGCTTTTATTAAAATTCTTCTTGAAGAATGGTGTAAAACAGTTAGCCTTTCAAAGTAGAACAATCAGCCTTCTTTATTGGAAGGTTAAAATGCTGAAAAGAGATTTTCCAATGAAAGAATGTTCTTTATTGAGAAATTCTGAAAGCAACACACATCTCTGTTGCCATGTAGCCTTTGTTAAACTTAGTATTCAGGTTTCTAGAATGTTTTAATAATGGGCGCGCACCAGAAATAAAGGAAAGTTCCAAGACGCGAGGATAATTTAGCGCTCGCGCTGGTCGGAATGCAGGAAACACTCAGTTGCCAAGATACGCGTATACACAGTGCGTCATCATAATCGTATACATAGCGCGTCACCAAATGAAGGAGAGCTCGTGCTGAACCATAAGTGCTCGCGCTTGCCGGGAGACGGGAAATCCTTCGTTGCTAGGAGCGCACATGCACAGCGCGTGATAGGATGAAGGAGAGCTTCCCTTGAAACGCGGTTGGTTGCTAAGACACGCGTTTTTAAACATAGCGCGTAAGGATTGATGAACGTTTCTTTCCTGTCTCGCGCTACAGTTTATGGTAAAAATAGATACAAGCCAGCGTGAAAAGAAATCAATGATCCAACCTGAAAGAGCGTGTCCTGCGGGTCCGTAGTGGCAACAAAGTTTCCATCAAGCGATCATTCCCATGAAGAAGTCTTTTATGGTAAACGAGATTCGTAGAAATAGGGCAGTGGGAAGACGAGACATTTCTTCACCCCACTCCTGGTACCAAAATATGTAATATGGTATAAATTACTCCAGACTCTCG
Organism: Triturus cristatus; assembly: GCF_964204655.1. Classification (NCBI taxonomy): domain Eukaryota; kingdom Metazoa; phylum Chordata; class Amphibia; order Caudata; family Salamandridae; genus Triturus; species Triturus cristatus. The sequence continues at coordinate 470,128,029 of NC_140589.1, forward strand.
TTGTTGGTTATTCTTCTTTATTGCTATGAAGTCATCAAAGCAGACCCGCAGGGAAACAGCTGTTGCTCAGTAGAAAGCAGGAATACAAACAGAGGAAGTATTCTAGAATACAGAGAGACGGAATGAGAGAGAGAGAGTAAAAGAAAGACTAGAAGAGAATGTTACATGCCCTAAATGATGTTTAAATTCAACAGATACCACAGAAACAGTTGTTTCATGCACCTATGAGTAGCTCTGGGCCTATTCGTTGGAAAACCAATTGGCAGACTAGGCCATATAGTCAATTCAAAAAAATATTGCATATGTATTAAAAACTTATAGAAAATGTAGTGAACTGTGTTAATTTTTTGCTGATTAAAAGAAGAAAAAATTGCACACAAAACAAAAACCAGCAAGAAGACATGGCCAGCACAAAGTAGGCATGCAGGCCTATGGCAGAAGCCCACTGGCTGCCTTCACAAAATGGCAGTCACATGTTCAGGCCACAACAACAAGCAATAATAAGCCTACAAAGGGAAGATAATGCAGGCCTATGGCAAAAGCACACTGGCTGCCTTCACAAAATGGCCGCCAGCCGCATGGCCAGGCCACAATAACAAGCAATAATAAGCCTACAAAGGGAAGACAATGCAGGCCTATGGCAAAAGCACACTAGATGCCTTCATAAAATGGTTGCCAGCCATAATAAGCCTACAAAGAGAAGACAATGCAGGCCTGTGGCAAAAGCACACTGGCTGCCTTCACAAAATGGCTGCCAGCCGCATGGCGAGGCCACAATAACAAGCAATAATAAGCCTACAAAGGGAAGACAATGCAGGCCCAAGGCAAAAACACACTGGCTGCCTGCACAAAATGGGTGCCAGCCACATGGTCAGTCACAACACAACAACAACAAGCAGGAGGACTGGAAAACAATGAGCTCAAGCAGGCCTATATGGACACAGACTTTACAAAATGAGAGTGGGTGTATCAAAGGTTATATTAGGGTGTGAGGAGGTGCATCAGATTATCACGTGGGTGATGTCATCAGTGATGTCATCTGAAATGTCATCAGTGACGTCATCAGTGATGTCACTGACCATGTCATGAATGATGTAACATGTGACGTCATCAGCAGTGCATAGTGGAGGTGCGGGTTAAAGTTAGCTCAACTAACTATAACGGACGAATTTCTCTGGTTTTGTACGAGTGAAATGTCAAACTAACTATAACGTCCCTGAAACCTGTGTTTTTTTTCAGTGACTATATATAGGCAGTAGTGGGCAGGCAGAAGGGAGTGATGTAATATGTGACGTCCTCAGCAGTGCATTGCGGGGGGGCGAGTTATAGTTAGCTGAACTAACTATAACGGGGGAGTTTCACTTGTTTTGTTCGAGTGCAATGTCCAACTAACTATAACTTTCCCTAAAACCTATGTTTTTTTTGGTGAATATATATATATATATATATCAAGTTTCACATTTGCCCAAAGCATAAAGCGCACTCCCATCAGGAAAATAACTTGCAGCAAACCAGATTCAGCGTGTTCCATGCTTTAATAAGTAGCCCAACGCGTTTCAGATATTGTGTATCCTTGATCACGGGCAAGCGGCACTGAAAGAAATACAAGCGTGACTTAGGGGCTATCCATAAATACCCACAAAATAATTCATTAAGCTCAGGTGAGTGCATGCTTATCCATAGTGCATGTTGGGATATATAGTACAATACTGCTTTCATCACATTTACTTGTGTCGCTCAATTCAAAGTTCATATTAGCGTTACCATGATAAGTTCCATAGTCTCCACGCTGTACTGATAAGCCAAATACCGCATCCCAATGTTCTGCCAGGCTTCCCCAGTGAGAAGTCTCAGACCCGCCATTCCAGCAAGGCGGTGGTGCGCTTTCACGGCTGGACACGCCGTGCATATATCAAGTTTCACATTTGCCCAAAGCATAAAGCGCATTCCCATCAGGAAAATAACTTGCAGCAAACCAGATTCAGCGTGTTCCATGCTTTAATAAGTAGCCCAACGCGTTTCAGATATTGTGTATCCTTGATCACGGGCAAGCGGCACTGAAAGAAATACAAGCGTGACTTAGGGGCTATCCATAAATACCCACAAAATAATTCATTAAGCTCAGGTGAGTGCATGCTTATCCATAGTGCATGTTGGGATATATAGTACAATACTGCTTTCATCACATTTACTTGTGTCGCTCAATTCAAAGTTCATATTAGCGTTACCATGATAAGTTCCATAGTCTCCACGCTGTACTGATAAGCCAAATACCGCATCCCAATGTTCTGCCAGGCTTCCCCAGTGAGAAGTCTCAGACCCGCCATTCCAGCAAGGCGGTGGTGCGCTTTCACGGCTGGACACGCCGTGCATATATCAAGTTTTACATTTGCCCAAAGCATAAAGCGCACTCTCATCAGGAAAATAACTTGCAGCAAACCAGATTCAGCGTGTTCCATGCTTTATTAAGTAGCCCAACGCGTTTCAGATATTGTGTATCCTTGATCATGGGCAAGTGGCACTGAAAGAAATACAAGCGTGACTTAGGGGCTATCCATAAATACCCACAAAATAATTCATTAAGCTCAGGTGAGTGCATGCTTATCCATAGTGCATGTTGGGATATATAGTACAATACTGCTTTCATCACATTTACTTGTGTCGCTCAATTCAAAGTTCATATTAGCGTTACCATGATAAGTTCCATAGTCTCCACGCTGTACTGATAAGCCAAATACCGCATCCCAATGTTCTGCCAGGCTTCCCCAGTGAGAAGTCTCAGACCCGCCATTCCAGCAAGGCAGTGGTGCGCTTTCATGGCTGGACACGCCGTGCATATATCAAGTTTCATATTTGCCCAAAGCATAAAGCGCACTCCCATCAGGAAAATAACTTGCAGCAAACCAGATTCAGCGTGTTCCATGCTTTAATAAGTAGCCCAACGCGTTTCAGATATTGTGTATCCTTGATCACGGGCAAGCGGCACTGAAAGAAATACAAGCGTGACTTAGGGGCTATCCATAAATACCCACAAAATAATTCATTAAGCTCAGGTGAGTGCATGCTTCTCCATAGTGCATGTTGGGATATATAGTACAATACTGCTTTCATCACATTTACTTGTGTCGCTCAATTCAAAGTTCATATTAGCGTTACCATGATAAGTTCCATAGTCTCCACGCTGTACTGATAAGCCAAATACCGCATCCCAATGTTCTGCCAGGCTTCCCCAGTGAGAAGTCTCAGACCCGCCATTTCAGCAAGGCGGTGGTGCGCTTTCACGGCTGGACACGCCGTGCATATATCAAGTTTCACATTTGCCCAAAGCATAAAGCGCACTCCCATCAGGAAAAAAACTTGCAGCAAACCAGATTCAGCGTGTTCCATGCTTTAATAAGTAGCCCAACGCGTTTCAGATATTGTGTATCCTTGATCACGGGCAAGCAGCACTGAAAGAAATACAAGCGTGACTTAGGGGCTATCCATAAATACCCACAAAATAATTCATTAAGCTCAGGTGAGTGCATGCTTATCTATAGTGCATGTTGGGATATATAGTACAATACTGCTTTCATCACATTTACTTGTGTCGCTCGATTCAAAGTTCATATTAGCGTTACCATGATAAGTTTCATAGTCTCCACGCTGTACTGATAAGCCATATACCGCATCCCAATGTTCTGCCAGGCTTCCCCAGTGAGAAGTCTCAGACCCGCCATTCCAGCAAGGCGGTGGTGCGCTTTCACGGCGGGACACGCCGTGCATATATCAAGTTTCACATTTGCCCAAAGCATAAAGCGCACTCCCATCAGGAAAATAACTTGCAGCAAACCAGATTCAGCGTGTTCCATGCTTTAATAAGTAGCCCAACGCGTTTCAGATATTGTGTATCCTTGATCACGGGCAAGCGGCACTGAAAGAAATACAAGCGTGACTTAGGGGCTATCCATAAATACCCACAAAATAATTCATTAAGCTCAGGTGAGTGCATGCTTCTCCATAGTGCATGTTGGGATATATAGTACAATACTGCTTTCATCACATTTACTTGTGTCGCTCAATTCAAAGTTCATATTAGCGTTACCATGATAAGTTCCATAGTCTCCACGCTGTACTGATAAGCCAAATACCGCATCCCAATGTTCTGCCAGGCTTCCCCAGTGAGAAGTCTCAGACCCGCCATTCCAGCAAGGCGGTGGTGCGCTTTCACGGCTGGACACGCCGTGCATATATCAAGTTTTACATTTGCCCAAAGCATAAAGCGCACTCTCATCAGGAAAATAACTTGCAGCAAACCAGATTCAGCGTGTTCCATGCTTTATTAAGTAGCCCAACGCGTTTCAGATATTGTGTATCCTTGATCATGGGCAAGTGGCACTGAAAGAAATACAAGCGTGACTTAGGGGCTATCCATAAATACCCACAAAATAATTCATTAAGCTCAGGTGAGTGCATGCTTATCCATAGTGCATGTTGGGATATATAGTACAATACTGCTTTCATCACATTTACTTGTGTCGCTCAATTCAAAGTTCATATTAACGTTACCATGATAAGTTCCATAGTCTCCACGCTGTACTGATAAGCCAAATACCGCATCCATATGTTCTGCCAGGCTTTCCCAGTGAGAAGTCTCAGACCCGCCATTCCAGCAAGGCAGTGGTGCGCTTTCATGGCTGGACACGCCGTGCATATATCAAGTTTCATATTTGCCCAAAGCATAAAGCGCACTCCCATCAGGAAAATAACTTGCAGCAAACCAGATTCAGCGTGTTCCATGCTTTAATAAGTAGCCCAACGCGTTTCAGATATTGTGTATCCTTGATCACGGGCAAGCGGCACTGAAAGAAATACAAGCGTGACTTAGGGGCTATCCATAAATACCCACAAAATAATTCATTAAGCTCAGGTGAGTGCATGCTTCTCCATAGTGCATGTTGGGATATATAGTACAATACTGCTTTCATCACATTTACTTGTGTCGCTCAATTCAAAGTTCATATTAGCGTTACCATGATAAGTTCCATAGTCTCCACGCTGTACTGATAAGCCATATACCGCATCCCAATGTTCTGCCAGGCTTCCCCAGTGAGAAGTCTCAGACCCGCCATTCCAGCAAGGCGGTGGTGCGCTTTCACGGCGGGACACGCCGTGCATATATCAAGTTTCACATTTGCCCAAAGCATAAAGCGCACTCCCATCAGGAAAATAACTTGCAGCAAACCAGATTCAGCGTGTTCCATGCTTTAATAAGTAGCCCAACGCGTTTCAGATATTGTGTATCCTTGATCACGGGCAAGCGGCACTGAAAGAAATACAAGCGTGACTTAGGGGCTATCCATTAATACCCACAAAATAATTCATTAAGCTCAGGTGAGTGCATGCTTATCCATAGTGCATGTTGGGATATATAGTACAATACTGCTTTCATCACATTTACTTGTGTCGCTCAATTGTATTTCTTTCAGTGCCGCTTGCCCGTGATCAAGGATACACAATATCTGAAACACGTTGGGCTACTTATTAAATCATGGAACACGCTGAATCTGGTTTGCTGCAAGTTATTTTCCTGATGGGAGTGCGCTTTCTGCTTTGGGCAAATGTGAAACTTGATATATGCACGGCGTGTCCAGCCGTGAAAGCGCACCACCACCTTGCTGGAATGGCGGGTCTGAGACTTCCCACTGGGGAAGCCTGGCAGAACATTGGGATGCGGTATTTGGCTTATCAGTACAGCGTGGAGACAATGAAACTTATCATGGTAACGCTAATATGAACTTTGAATTGAGCGACACAAGTAAATGTGATGAAAGCAGTATTGTACTATATATTCCAACATGCACTATGGATAAGCATGCACTCACCTGAGCCTAATGAATTATTTTGTGGGTATTTATGGATAGCCCCTAAGTCACGCTTGTATTTCTTTCAGTGCCGCTTGCCCGTGATAAGGATACACAATATCTGAAACGCTTTGGGCTACTTATTAAAGCATGGAACACGCTGAATCTGGTTTGCTGCAAGTTATTTTCCTGATGGGAGTGCGCTTTATGCTTTGGGCAAATGTGAAACTTGATATATGCACGGCGTGTCCAGCCGTGAAAGCGCACCACCGCCTTGCTGGAATGGTGGGTCTGAGACTTCTCACTGGGGAAGCCTGGCAGAACATTGGGATGCTGTATTTGGCTTATCAGTACAGCGTGGAGACTATGGAACTTATCATGGTAACGCTAATATGAACTTTGAATTGAGCGACACAAGTAAATGTGATGAAAGCAGTATTGTACTATATATCCCTACATGCACTAAGGATAAGCATGCACTCACCTGAGCTTAATGAATTATTTTGTGGGTATTTATGGATAGCCCCTAAGTCACGCTTGTATTTCTTTCAGTGCCGCTTGCCCGTGATCAAGGATACACAATATCTGAAACGCGTTGGGCTACTTATTAAAGCATGGAACACGCTGAATCTGGTTTGCTGCAAGTTATTTTCCTGATGGGAGTACGCTTTATGCTTTGGGCAAATGTGAAACTTGATATATATATATATATATATATATATATATATATATATATATATATATATATATATATATATATATCACAAAATATTCTAAACCCCTGTCACAGAATGGAACCGGCACTCGTTGTCTAGGGAATCAAACCTGTTTAATGGGTCAGTTTGCCCCGGTTGCAAAAACACAGATACTCGTTTTGGCAGTATAACTGCCTTTCTCAATCTGTAATCCACCATTTAGATGCTCCATTTAAACTTTGTTTTTAAAACAATGGAAATAGAAAATATACTTTGTTTTTTAGCAGCAGTTGGTTTAAAACATGTGTGACAGTGCACAACCTTTAAAAACGTAAATACAGCACATTCTATATGCTTCTCAGAATTGGTTTACATAAAACTAAAAAAATAAGTCTTATTAAAATATTGTCCAGTCAGTGCAACTGAGAGCAGTTTCTATGATGAGTGTTGTGTATTGCAATGTTATATATATATACACATATTTATATATTCAAAACACCGAATTTCGTTGCATGCACTGCATCCCCAAATGCGATGCAGTGCACGCAACAAAATTCGTTTTATTAATTTATATGTTAACTTACCTGTAAACCTCCGTAATCCATAGTTTACTACCCCCCACCCTGCCCCTCCCCACGTTACCGCCCTGCAGTTACTCCTACTACCGACCGCGGCTGGTTCTGACTGACCTCTGATAAGTACCTTTAACACCCTCTGTATCATGCTACTGGCGGGTAAAGTAAGGTGTGCAGAAACAATACATGCGTCCGAAGCTACTATGGGCACAAATTACTATTGTATTCCGACTTGGGCAGGGACAACTTGAGGATGCTGGGGGCCCTGGGCCAAATTTATTTTGGGGGTCCCTGTTCCGAACTGATTTGAATTTATGATCCAATTTCAGCTCTTTCATGCGGTCTTTGGCCAGGTCACTGTGTGTGCGCACGTAGGCACACACAACCAAACTCTGAATGTGTTTACATCTAATATTCAGGGATATTGACTTGTTTTCAATATTGTACCACAGTAACAACTGAATAATAGTGCTGCAAATAATCTCCGTGACACCCTCTCATTTCTCATGTGTGAGGTCCTGTTTTGATCTAAAAGAAACTTTTTGGTGGATGTTGCTTTAAACATAAATACATTTCTCTGCAAAACGTCTGTAATAGACTCTCACTCATCACCCACATTAAAAATAAATTAAAGGAAAATCGTATTTAAAATAATCTGTTCAGGAATTACTAAAGGGCATCAGGGCAAGACTCTCTGCAGAACAGAGCTGGCTCTCTCAGGGCCCCTCCTGAAAAGCTGGGGCTGGAGTCCACTTTGCCCATGCATTGAAACGTCTCTGCTTTAGGTATTAATTACGCGTAAGAAGGATGGAATCTCTGCCTCAAGTCCCGACTCACAAAAACATATGCGCATTTATCCACAGTTATGCATGTGAGCAAAGAGGGTAGGAAAACAATAAATATCCATAGCGCAGCTGTAAGGTTTTTTAATTGTAAAAGTCGTAAATGTTCGTAATGTTTAGTTGTAAGTTTGTGCTCTACCTTTTTTCATATCCTAACTTATTGTAAAAAAAAACAGAAAAAAACACGAATAAAAGGAAACCTTCACCCTAGAGTTGCCCTTCTCGATTGAAGCTTTTCATCTGTGCCTCGCTTCCAAGTGGAGCTCTGTACCCTCTGAGTGTTTGAGGTTGCAGAGTAGATCATTTTATCTGGAAAAAAGAGCACCGGGGCCACATCTATTGAAACGTGCCTTCGCCTGAAGCGGTTGCTGCGTCTGATGGGTGACCTCGGCTGAGTGGCTAAAAGCATTCAGTTCTACCCAGTCACCAGCAGGGATTTTATCATATAACTTGTGTGAGTCAATCTCGCCCTATTTCATGCAGTTCACAATGTACAGAGAACATCCCCGCCGCTTTGGTACTTCAGCCCTTCCTTCCATTACGCTATCAGATGGTTTAGTTTGGATGTCAGAAATCTTTAGCAGAATCTTCAGTTTTTAAGCGTTTTTTCCTCCGGGCTGGATTGCAGTGACAGCCCTAACAACTCTTTTTAAAATTGAGCTTCCATTTTGCTGGAAGCAGCCCCGAAGCCACTTCACCCAAACTGCCGTGTACGTGCCCCGGCTGCTCCAAGACGTGCCCGTACAAGTGCTTCAGTTTGTGAGCAGAAGCATACAAATGGAACGGATGAAATATTAATGTAAGTGTAGAATTATTTTTAGGTTTTCTAAATTTATTGCAGAGTGATGGGCTTTGGTTTGGATTGCAGAATAGTAAGGTTTGCTTTGTGGTTGGTACTCCCAGATCTTCAATGCTGGCAAATATCATATTTGAAGTGTGGGTTTTTATTTGAACACCATACTAAATGTCATCTGCTATTTTCAATGACGCAGGAGTCTCAAGTATTCTGAGTTATTATGACAACCTTGTTTTGTACGAACACCAGTGTCGGACTGGGACACAAAATAGGCCGAGGCACCAAAATAAAAGTGGCCCTCATGACTAAACCAGATAGCTTAAAAGTATCCTTCAATTTGCAAGTCAGACCAGTTTTGAAATTATAAAGACACACTGTATGGCTATTATTCAAGGATTAGAAGACTTCATGCTTTGCGCTTGCTGTGAGAAATGTTTGTGGTAAAATCAGGGAAATAAACAGTAAAGTCCGAGCCATCTGACCATAAAACAGGCCCACAAATTGCTAAAAACGGCCTACGCCAGACTAGCTGTTGTACTGTACCTTTAACTTCTGGCATTCCCTGCCGCTCTCGTGCATCTTGGTGTTATTAGGTGCTTCAGAGAGGCATTCTAATAGTACTGTAGGGCACAAGTCCTAAAAAAAGAAGTGGGGGGGGGACTAACCTAGTTAATCAGAATGCAAGTGGCATCACAGCGCATGACATCACGGCATGTGACGTCGCGGCGTGTGACATCACGGTGCGTGACATCACGGCACGTGACATAACGGTGCATGACATCACAGGAAGTGGCATCATAAGAAGTGACATCAAATCTTAAGCCCTCACATATATGTTTAACATGTCTCTCATGAGTACATTGGAGCACATTTCGATTATACAGGGAAACCCACTGATTGAGGCAGAAGATTCACACTTTGTATGCTACACATAAAACAATGTTGCCTTTTGTCAGCGTAAACATCCTCTACCCATAGTGCTTTACAAGAAAAAATGGTGATATTTAAATTACTGCAACGCCTACTCAGGGGGTAGTAAGCACTATATAAATGCTATTTATTTTGTGTAAATACAGGGAAAGACCAACACATCTGACATTCTTACACTTCATGCATATCTTCTAAACAGAGCCTGAACAAAGTGAAAAGCTGCCTCTCTTAAGTATGTGTGAAGCGCTAACAAGATGTGAGCCTTTGTTTTCCCTCTGCTCCGTTTGCATCTAGGTGTGATGCTCCTGCCAGCTGCCAGCCAGGAGACTTGAACAAAAGGAGGCCTGATTACGTCTCAAATTGGGCCTTGGTTATGGGCCCAGCAGGATCTATGAAAGCCCCCCTTCCCGCCTGCACGTTGCGGTCGAAAGCAGACAACAACATGCAGGTGCTGCTGAATGTGTCCCGGTGTTTGCAAATTACACCGGGACGAATTCAGCATATTTTTCAGTGGGGCCCAACTCTTTGGCAGATTGGGCGACATCCACCCTGTGAAAATAGTGGGTGGATGCCGTCCATCCGTGTGTACCCCCGACTCATGCCCTGTGTAGAATGCATTCTTTTGAGAAGCATGTGCGCCCAGATGCACGTCTTCTTTTCCACGCAGATGCATGTATACTTTTAAATGTATAAGTTGTTTATATATGTGTGATTTTCTGGCAGTTGTGGCAATTGCTGATTCTTGCTTCTGTTGTAAGCCAAGCTTATGTGGACTCCTTACTACGATGTATGTTGTTTCTAATAAACTACATACCAACATTGCTGATGTGTATATTAATTTGCTTACCTGTTGATAACTTCATTTTTTAAAGAGTCCCATGCAATATATTGGCCACAATTTGGTGTTCGTTTTGAAGAAGTCCATGGCTTGGCATCGCTCGGAGCTATCATTAGATCTCGCCTAGCGTTGCAGCACGAATGCGTTGCCATCGCTTTGAGAGGCATGCAGTATACACTATAGTGTGGAAGCTTTGTGGAAGTTCCGCCCACTCTCCAGTCCATCTTCTTCATTGACTTAGGTTCTAAATACTGCCTTTCGATTAGTTTTAAGCTTGTTAGTCCCGCTCCATAACAGCCATGTCAGTCATTTGTGTCCTTCCACGGCTAATGGCCCCTTCACAGCACAGACTACTTTCTTCCTGTGTCCCCCCTCCCGCAGTCCGATGCCTTCTTGCCGCCGTCCCCCTCGTGCCTTGTCACCCGTTCGCATTGCTATTTGCAATGCAAAAGGTCTAGCGTAAATGCGAGTCCTATTGCATTGCCAATGCTTGTTGGTATTACTCTAATCTGTTTCACACAGTGCTTTAGGGTCACAACATTATATAGGAAAAGACAGGTAAGAGCAGTTCCTCTAAATGGCCAATTCGGAAAAGATCGTGATGATTAATCTGATCTGAGAAGGGAAAATTCAATTTCAGATCTTGTTGCCCTCACACACCTGTTAGGGTGTCATGCTTCATCATTGGGCGTGCTCCTCGTCGGACCGGCGCTGCAATGTCCGACGGGCCTGGTGGCATCTTTGGCGGAGATCTTTTGATCTGAGAACGCCGTTTTGTGTGAAGACCATGTGAATGATTGTGGAGGGTAATAACTCCTAAGAATGTGGGGATTCAAAAAGATTAAAATAGGCCCTGGCCCCTCAGTAATTTTAATTAGGTTAAGTAGGGCTGGGACTAGGTAAAACCAGGGAGGCTACTCAGGTGATTCTAGGTATCAGGGTAGCCTATAGTTGACAGAGGTCCAACATTATATAACCTACCCTGTAGATGAGACAATATCCACGGTTCAGCAATTAGACGAAAGAAAATGTATGCTCTTCGGCTTTCCCTTAATCGCTGCGCCAATGTCAGTGCCAACAGAGCCCACAAGAGGGCAGCAGAGTTCCAAACAAAATGACTTTGCAGTAATTTATTTTCAAGACAATTAAACTGTCTATCTCAGAACCACCATTTCAATGTATGCTGCAGAATATGAAAATTCTCAATTTCCATGCATGTGGGCTAAGTAAAATTCAGCAATCCAATACACTTAAGAACTGATTTCAGACATTTTCAATTGTGCTCCCCAGGGAGTATTGTCCTCTTGTTCCGATCACGAAATTGCTTGAAGAGGAAAGGTTTATCCATTTGTTAAAAAGAGCGGCTTAAGTGCTTTTTACACTGGAAAATAAACATCCGGGATTTAATTTAAAAAAATCCGCGATTTAAGTACTCGAACATTCCTTGCTGAGTACAAACATGTCCCCTACCTCTCCTGGCCCGACCAGTCTCCTGTATGTGACAATCTCTTGGGGCTCCCAGACATTTCCCAGGTCACAGCGCGGGCAAGAAGATGTACTCTGCAGGAGGAAGAGAGGCTCTGCTGCAGGATGAACCGTGCGCAGCTTGTTCTAAAACCCACAGCATAGCAAATATGCAGTAAGTATGTTTTAAAAATTACTTAAAAGGTTTCTCTTTGCTACAGAGTACATGCAGTTCTCTTAGTTTATTGACTCTTTCAAGTAAGTGAATTGTGTAGCTGTGGTGTGCCAGACCCCTGGACTGCTCACTTCAATGGTGTTACATTTTGAAATACTACAGCCTGCTGTGACCGCTGTGTGCATCTCCCAGCCTATCCTGAGGCTTCCCCAGCACCATGCTGTCATGACACTGCTAACTACGCCACCCGGAGTCCGCGAGTCAGCTGACTCTAATTAATGTACGTTATAGGCCCTGAGGCAGCTGGGTTCTGTGTTAGGCCCTCTCACACTGTTAAATGGTAGCGGCAATTTCAGTCGATAACCCTTCAAGTATTGCCCGGCGGTAATCGCCTCTCATACCACTCGATAATTTACCAATGAAAGAGGCAGGCGCCGGAGACTGGAAGGCAGGAAACAAAGTTTTATTCCGTCGGAGCAGAACACATCAGATCAGACAGCAAGGTATCGTCACGAGGTGCTCTAACTGCATCTCTGAGGCCTGGCCTCTTATACACAGGTTTATTGCTTTATTACATATGGTACATTCTTATTGAGACTTTGATGTACGGAAAGACATCCTTGGAACCCCCACTTCAAGCTCGTTCCCACACATATCTACAGTAGAAGTCCCCACCCCATCTACAGTAGGAGATGGCTATCACGCAGCTGGACATTCCGCCAATTCCCGGGGGTGTGTGCAACCGGCCGGGTCTCAGGGGGTAGGGGCTTTGATCCACTGTAATCCCTTTGATGTGGGGTGTTTCCCTTACAGTAGGGGCAATAAACTGCATCCGCAGGGCTAGGTGATGGCCTGGGACCGGTTCGGATAATGGGGCGCAGAGGAAGGGGGTTATCAAAGAGATGCATGACCATGTATGGGATGTCGGTCGGGTGTGGGATGTGGTTCCATGGCAGGGTCGCGCAGAAGGAGAGGGTTTATGGCCCGTGTATGAGAGAGCGGGGGTGGCCGGTGCGCGGGGGATGCTCGCAGCGCCAGGGGAAAGCGCTGGCGATCGAGAATGAGCGGGGAGAGAGTGGGGTGCCTAAAATGGCGGCCGTGCATTCGCTGTGCGTGGCGCTGGGGAGAGGCAAGATGGCGCAGATAATGTTCAGTTACAGGCTAAATTTCCACAGTCCTCCCTTTTAACATATCTCGCCAGCTTGTCTAGTTCGGATCTATCCCCATAATACTACGAATTTCCACCTCATACAGAGCTTTCATTCGCTCTGTTTCAAAGTCCAAAGTCTTAGGGCAGATGCAGTTCATAAAAAGCGAACATAAAGGTGGCAGACACTGAATCCCCAAGCAACATCCACATAGTATCACAATCGGTATTAGGATAAATGAAAACAGCCTCCATCCCCAACTTTTAATAGTGTCCCAAAACCAACTCCCCAGTGACCATTCTTCTTGCTCTTGATGGACCTCTGCGGATAGTCTGTGGAGGTGTTCAATTGCTTTGTAGACTGAGGGTGAGTTATCCGGTACGTAGGTACAACAGCTGGACCCAATGATGCGGCATGCTCCTCCACGATCAGCCAGAACCACATCTAGAACGAGGCGGTTCTGAAGGGCCACTAAGCGGACGGCCTGGAGCTCGGCGGTGTTGTTGGCGAGGGCGCCAGCCGTAATGTTCATCGCCGTTTCGACTGCCTGGGTTAAGTGGCGGATGGCACGGCTGTTTGCCATTGGACCCCAGAGTGGAACAAGGCCTTTTACTGCGTCCATGAACTGTGCTCCGGCGGAGTCGACTTGCACAATGTCTTTGGCCCGTTTCTGTCGGTGATGGTTTGCTGGAGCCACATATGTCAGAGGAAGGACAAAGGCGATGTAGCAGGTGCCTCCCCAACCTTTCGGAAGCCAGGTGTAGGCCTTAGTACCACAGACGAAGTACATATTCGGGGAGGCAACAAAGGAGGGTAGGTCAACTGAGTCCAATGTTCGGGTGATGAGGCAGGAGCTGTGGCCCACCAGCTGCGCCCCCAGGCCTTCGAGGCACACAAATCCAGTGATGTTGATGACGGACAGGGCCACTGTTAGGGTGGCGGCCGTCCGTTTCCGGAGGTAAGAGAAGGTGGGTCTGGCTGGGTTGTTGAACACTTGCATTTCAACTCGTTCTTTGGCAGGGATGTCCATGTGAAAGGAAGTGTTCGATCTCAGAGGGTGGAAGAGGGCAGAAGTTCTTCCAGTTTTGTTCAGCCAGAACCCATGGTAGAAGTGTGACATGGTTCTGCCGGAAGTGGCATTGTCCTTGTAGCTTTCTTGCAGGAGGATTAGCCAGGCGAGGCAGGAACCATGGACAGAAAAAGGTGAAGGGATGAAAGGGATAGAGTGTCCAGTAGCATGTGGTAGCAACCCACAGATCCAGCAATTAGTGGCGTTGGCGGCAAGATTGTGTTGGTGGAGCAACTGCACAAAAGAGTTATTCCAGAACTCCTTACGCCTTTCTCGGAGTTGGGGTGAAAGTGAGATCAGATGGTGTTCTTTCGTGGTGGTAGGTTGAACGGTGGTCAGCAATGTCTTATGAGCGGGTGTGCTCTCCTCCATGATCCAGAAGGTGACCACGAGGAGAAGGCAAAAGAGAAGGGTAATGAAAAGTGCAATAGTCTTTAAGCTGTGCATTCGGTCAGTCTTTGGGTTTTTGTAGTGGATCTTCGGACGTCCGGTTGCTTCCATCATCTTCATGTCGGGCGCTTCCATCACCTTCAAGAGACTCGGTAGCGGGCAGAACCACAGACTTTGTTTAGTTTCTCTCCTGGTGGCCTTTGAGGTGACTAGGCTACCGCTCTGAGATTTCCACTTAGCCTGTGGTCTGCTTAGCCGAAGTTCTCTCCTTTCGTCGCAAGTTATACCCTTCCTTGGATGGCACGGTGGGATCAGGATATCTTACTAACTCAAGTGTCTCTGTATCTGGGCAGCGGCTCAGGGATGGTCGGTCTTTGTCCAGAAGTTCTTCTTGGGCGGTGATGTTGTCCGTGGTTGTCAGGGTCGGTGATACCTTCTTGCAGTGGTGTGCATGCAGCCAATTGCGTTTCCCCTCCACTCGAAGAGCTGTTCGGGTGGTGATCAGGACTTGCAGGGGGCCCGTCCACCGGGGCTCCAGACTCTTGGTGCGCTGGAAGTTACGCACTAAGACGAAGTCACCGGGTTGGATGTCGTGTCCGGGGCCCCTGGAAACATCGGGAATGGCGTGCAGCACCTGCTGATGGATAACAGACAACGTTTTAGTTAGGTTATACAAGTAGTCAGACATGAGGACGTCCGGGACGTCGTGGATGGATGTTGGCTTTGGAGCAGCCCAAAGGTTCATGGGCCGCCCGAAAACAACCTCGTAGGGGGTTAAGTGGTGTTTAGTGGGGGTGGAACGCATTGATAGCAATGCTAGCGGGAGAGCGTCTGGCCATCTCAGTCCTGTGGTGGCGACTATTTTTGCTATCTTAAGCTTCAATGTGGCGTTGTGTCGCTCAACCAAGCCTGCAGATTGGGGATGGAAGACCGCATGGAATTTCTGTTTTACACCCAACCCTTTTAAGATGAGTTGGATAACTTCGGCTACGAAGTGGGGGCCGTTGTCGCTCCACAAAATTCGACAAAGGCCGTATCGGGGGAAGAATTCCTTCAGTAGTACTTTTGCGGTAGTCATAGCGGTGTTGTCATGGGTTGGGTAGGCTTCCACCCACTTGCTGAAGGCACACACAACGACAAGTACGTACTTCAAACCTTGGCACCTTTCTAACTGGACATAGTCCATTTGTAGGACTTCAAAGGGGTGATTGGGGACCCCAAACCCTCCCCGGGGTACAGCAGTTCCTTTCCCAGGGTTGTGTTGGAGGCATACTAGGCATTGTTGGACCAGACGTTTGGCTGAGTCTGGGATTTTGTCGTTGTGCCAGACTTTGGAGATGAGCTCGATCATGGGGGCAGACCCTATGTGTGCGGGGGAGTGTGCCATGGTCAGCATGGGGATCAAGTATGAATCTGGTAGCAACCATTTGTTCAAGTCTTTAGTTCGCCAGCAACCGTCATCGTCCTTCAATCCCACCCGGGCCCATTCAGTTAATTCGTGTGGTGTGCTGGCTAGTTGGATATCCCTAATTGTTTCCCTAGCATCCTTCCATTTCTCAGTTTGTGACCTGGTCACGTACATACGGGTCGTGGACCTATTCTCGGCTGTGGTTCGGGCAGTAATGTCAGCCAGTGCATTTCCCTGTCCTATAATGTCTGTCACCTTCTTGTGTGCCTGGCATTTGATCACAGCTAACCGTGTGGGGAGGAGGACTGCTTCGGTCAGGGCAGAGACTAGATCTCCATGCAGGATGGGTGTGCCATGAGAAGTCAAGAATCCCCTCTCTTTCCATAAGAGCCCAAAGTGGTGAACTACCCCGAAGGCGTACTGACTGTCTGTGTAAATGTTTGCGGTTGTCCCTGCTGCCAGGATGCAGGCTCGTGTGAGAGCAATTAGTTCCGCCGCCTGTGCGGATCGCTGTGTGATGCGGGCTGTCTCAACAACTGTTCGGGCTGTGGTGACTGCATAGGCAGCTGAGGTGGTGCCATCGGGGAGCTTGATGCATGAGCCATCCACCCACAGTTCTCCGTCAGGGTCCGGGAAGGCAGTATCCCGGAGGTCAACCCTACTCTTGGTTTGTTCGTCGGTGAGGGTCACGCAATCATGTATAGGGGACGCATTGGGGTCAGCGTCAGGGAGAGGCAGTAGAGTAGCTGGATTCAGAGTGGTGCATCGTTTCAATGTGATGTGGGGTGCAAGCAGAGTCAGTTCATAACCAGTCAGTCGTGCGCTAGTCAGGTGTTGAGTCTTGGTTTGGTTCAGGAGGGTGTCAACCGCATGGGGTACCAATACTGTGAGGGGGTTTGAGAGCACGATCCCCTCGCTTTGCCGGATAGAGATAGCCGCGGCGGCTACTGCTCGAAGGCAGGCGGGCAAAGCTCTGGCTACAGGGTCAAGAGTGGCAGAGAAGTAGGCACAAGGGCGTTGCTTAGGGCCTATGGACTGGGTTAGGACAGACAACGCACATCCCTCCCTTTCGTGGGTGTAGAGGGAGAAAGGTTTAGTGTAGTCTGGGGTTCCTAGGACTGGGGCCGAGCAGAGGGCGTCTCGTAATTCTTTGAAGGAGGATTGACATTCGGGTGTCCAGGGGAGGGGGAAGGGGACATCTTTAGTCAGCAGGGAAAGCAGAGGTTTTATGATAAGACTGAAATTTGGCAACCATTGTCGACAAAAGGAGGTGAGGCCTACTAGGGACCGTACTTGCTTCTGAGTCTTGGGAACAGGGGTTTCTAGGATGGTCTGAATTCGGTCAGGGGTAAGTTTTCTCCCGTCTTTGGATAGTAGGTGGCCTAGATATGTTACTTGTGGTTGGCAGAATTGCAATTTCTTCCTGGAGACCTTGTGACCGTTCTCCGCGAGGAAGCGGAGGAGGTGAATGGTGGCTGTGACGGCAAGTGGAGTGGTGTCGGCCGCCAAAAGAATGTCATCGACGTACTGTATCAACACCACTCCATCGGGTAGTTGGACTGCATCTAGTTGCCTCTTGAGGGCTTGGCTATAAATACTGGGACTCTCAGTGTAGCCTTGGGGTGCCCTGCAGAATCTGTACGAACGGGCATTTAAAGTGAAGCCGAACAGGTAGCGGCTGTCTGGGTGGATGGGGATGGAAAAGAATGCGTTCTTGAGATCAATAACAGTAAAGGTGGTGGCAGTGGATGGAATCAGGGTGAGGATGGTGGTGATGTCTGAGACCACGGGGTACTGGGGTATGACTACTTTGTTAACCTCTCGCAAATCAACAATGAAACGGTAGGCTTTCTCATCTCCCTCGCCTTGCTTCTTTACAATGGGTAGGATAGGGCTGTTGCAAACATTACTGACTACTTCTTCTACCACTCCTGCCTCGACTAGGGACTCGATGATTTCCACCAATGCCTTCTCGCCTTCGGGTGATATCCGATACTGTGGAAGCTTTGGGAGCACTGCGTCCGGTCGGACGGTTATGTGTACCGGGTCGATCACCATGCGCCCTACATCTGAGTCGGTTTTAGCCCATAGATGTGAAGGTAATGTGTCGAGTAGGGACATGTCAGCATCGGTTATAGAGAGCATACGCCGTGTGTGACAGGGTCTGGACAGATCTGGGTTATCGTGTAGGATGACTCGAACTCCGTCTGGGGAGCATCTGATGGTAGCTCGAAAATGTTTTAGCAAATCAAGTCCCAAAATAGCATCGGGGGTGTTGGAGGAGAGCAGAAAGGTCGTGTCAGTGGTGTTATCTTCTAAGTCAAAGGAGATTGGTGCTGATAAGGGGTTAGTGGAGGGCGTTCCATCGAAGCCTATTGAGGTTACATGTGAGCCAGACAAGGGTGCCCTAGGAATCAGTCGTTTGGATAACGCACTACGTGTCGCCCCAGTGTCTACCAGGAATGGAGATTTTGTGCCCAAGACCTTAGCAGTGACGTAAGGACCTTGCTGGTCAACACGGAGTTCGACTGGATCCCTCCCTTGCCCCTGGCGGTCCTATGCGAAGTCATGGGGGCTTTCATAGTCGGACTGTTGACACTGGTTTTGTCGGGGGCGATCAAAGGTGTTTGGTCTGCCTGGCCTGTCGTTGATGGCGTCGTTCGTGTACCCTCGTCCCTGTCCTCTATTTCTGGGGTCATATGCTGTGTCTCTGGGGTCCCTATTTTTGTTCATTTCCAGAAAGACCGGGCACTGGGATTTCCACTGTCCGAACCCTCTACAGAACGCACATTGATTCCCATCTAAGTCTCTCCGTCCGTTGTAGGGTGCAGGGGTATGGTCTCTAGGGGGTAGCTTTCTAGGGGCGGTTGGTTGGTAATTCCCTTTCGGGGGTTCTCTTCCTATGGTCACCCCTTGCAACTGTGCTATCATTACCCTCTCCTTTAGTTCCTTTTTCTTCCTTTCTGACGCCCTATCGTTCTCATTCTTTTGGTTTTCGTAGTATTGGGCCATCTGGAGGATAGCTGCGGGTTTGGAGGCTGCCCAACTACTCTCGCTGGTCTGCAGCTTCTGAGAAACTTCTTGTGATAGACCCTTCACATAATTCTGGACAAAGAGGTGATGTCCGGTTGCAGTGGTCATGTCCTGGCCACTATAATCGGAAAACACAGTCTCGAACCGAGAGAAGTATTCAGACACATCCTCCTGGGGTTTCTGGCGACAAGCCGTCACTATTGACCAATCTACCTTTCTTTCTGGGATTAGAGTCTTCAACTTAAGTACAATCTTGTCTGGGAGCTCTAATATGGCTTTTGGGGGTTTCTGTCCCGGTTCTCGCTGTTTATCTATGGTATCGAGTTGTACCCAGGTATATCCGAACGGCTCAGCGTGGTCAACTTTCCGGATTTGTTTCCACACATCAGCCGGCAGACATAATCCGAAGAACAAGTCGATATCTGCTAAAGTCATTATTGTTGAGCCTAAGGCTGTACCTAGTTCGGTGTAGAAGGCAGTCGGGTTCTTTCTTAAGTCGGGTAGAGTTTTTCTAAAGGTCAAAATATCTTGTCGGTCCCATGGCTGGTAGACCCAATTATATACAACCCTCCCCTTCGCATCTTGGTGGTTGATGTCGTCATGTGTTCCCTGACCTCGTGGGGGGACCCAGTAGGGGGCGGCCTCTTTGATGGGCATCATGGTATCAGTCCTTCCTTCCTGGGGCTTAGCCGCTATGGGGGTTTCTGCTTTGGTTGTCTGTCTGTGTTCTTTAAGGTGTCGGTAGACCTCGAGTGTACGAGTGAAGAGGTTCGTCACATCGCCCTCTCTTTCTTCCCCGATGTCTACCTTCCTATATAGGGCTGCTAAGCCTTCAGGACCTTTATCGTGGTACCTATCCTCATATGCATTCAGGGCGTGATAACAAAGTCGTACGACAAAGTGTCGTCTGCGGCTGTCGGCATACGAGTTATACACGTCTGTTATATACTCCTCACTTTCCTTTCGCTCCACCAGTGTCCCTACTATCTTGTCAATTCCTGCTCGTTCATCCTTTGTTAATCGATTCATTCTGGTGGAATCTTTCTTTCTCATCTCAGGGTCATCTAACGTTATAGCCGACGTTGGGTTCAGTACAAGAGGCTCAGCCGGCGCGGAGGCCGTGAGGACCGAGGCCCCTGTACTGCTGTCGCTCGTGTTTGGGGGTTGTGGGTGTTGCACTACCGATTGGGAGGGTGCGTATGGAGGGGGCATGTAAATGATCGGGGGACCTAACAGTAATTCATCATTCGTTCATTGCTTAGAGGACAACTCAGGGTAGAGCATAGAGGGGGTCCTAACAGCGTACTGGCCTGAGGTTTCGGGCTCCTGTCTTAGTTTAGTTTCCCTTCTCTCCTTTATTTCTTCTTCTAACTTTCTAGCGGCAAGGTGAGCTGCCTTTCGTAATTCCTTTTCTGCTTTTACTTCTTCCCTCTTTTTCTGTTGCGTTGCTTCTTTGCGCCACATGCTGATACTGTCAAGCATAGTAGGCGTCGTCTTATTGCTACGCAGAGCCATTTCTAGCACTTCTATCTTATGGTCGTCGAAGGATCCCATCAGTGGCCACTGACTCTCGGGGTCCTTCCTTGTATATTTATGCCATAGCTTGCTATAAGCTACGGCGACTAGTCCATATTTAGTGAACATGTCCTTATTAGGGGTGCCTTCCAGTGGAGCCGGATGGTCCACCTCTAATAAGCGGTCCGGGCAGAACCAACTACCAATCAGTGGGGAGAAGATAGGCATGACGGGTTTCAATGGGGACAAAAGTCAGCACTACCTATCTTTTCACTGCTTGCAAAGACTAGACAGAATATCTCTATTCCTCGTTATTTGTAAGCAGAGAATACCTCCAGCGAACCAATATCGAACAACTAGTGTTCGGACAATCAATCAATCAATCAATGGGGAGATAAAGATAGGCACGACGGGTTACAACGGGGACAAAAGTCTGCGTTACCTACCCTTCACTATTTGCAAAGACTAGACAGAATATTTCTATTCTACGTTATTTGCAAACAGAGAATATCTCAGAGAGCACTATTCTTCAAAACAATCAATGTTCGGACAATCAATCAGTGGGGAGATAAAGATAGGCACGACGGGTTTCAACGGGGACAAAAGTCTGCGTTACCTACCCTTCACTATCTGCAAAGGGAGAGAGAGAGAGTATTTCTACTCCTCCCCGTTTGTAGACAGCGAATATCTCAAAGAGAACAATCAATGAGCAATACTAGTATTTCAAAACTTCAAACAATCAATCAATTATTTCGCAATTTGTCGTGTATCACGACCTTACCCGGACCGCGTGGACAGTTTCTCGTCTTCTGCCTCCAGCGCCCGATCGTCCTCTACTCTCCGTATTTGCCGCGGCACTCCTGATGGTTCCCAGTCAGGACCGTAGATCACTCGAGAGAGGTCTGCTCGGAACCAGTGAAGTTCGGATGATCGGCTGCCAGACGAGGGTCTATTGGGCAGGAGCTCTCCCGATCGTTGCAGTCGTTCACTCTGTCGTCGGGACCTCTCCCACTGGATCCACGTGTCGCTGATGGGCCCCACGCTTGGGACGCCAATTGTTAAATGGTAGCGGCAATTTCAGTCGATAACCCTTCAAGTATTGCCCGGCGGTAATCGCCTCTCATACCACTCGATAATTTACCAATGAAAGAGGCAGGCGCCGGAGACTGGAAGGCAGGAAACAAAGTTTTATTCCGTCGGAGCAGAACACATCAGATCAGACAGCAAGGTATCGTCACGAGGTGCTCTAACTGCATCTCTGAGGCCTGGCCTCTTATACACAGGTTTATTGCTTTATTACACATGGTACATTCTTATTGAGACTTTGATGTACGGAAAGACATCCTTGGAACCCCCACTTCAAGCTCGTTCCCACACATATCTACAGTAGAAGTCCCCACCCCATCTACAGTAGGAGATGGCTATCACGCAGCTGGACATTCCGCCAATTCCCGGGGGTGTGTGCAACCGGCCGGGTCTCAGGGGGTAGGGGCTTTGATCCACTGTAATCCCTTTGATGTGGGGTGTTTCCCTTACAGTAGGGGCAATAAACTGCATCCGCAGGGCTAGGTGATGGCCTGGGACCGGTTCGGATAATGGGGCGCAGAGGAAGGGGGTTATCAAAGAGATGCATGACCATGTATGGGATGTCGGTCGGGCGTGGGATGTGGTTCCATGGCAGGGTCGCGCAGAAGGAGAGGGTTTATGGCCCGTGTATGAGAGAGCGGGGGTGGCCGGCGCGCGGGGGATGCTCGCAGCGCCAGGGGAAAGCGCTGGCGATCGAGAATGAGCGGGGAGAGAGTGGGGTGCCTAAAATGGCGGCCGTGCATTCGCTGTGCGTGGCGCTGGGGAGAGGCAAGATGGCGCAGATAATGTTCAGTTACAGGCTAAATTTCCACAACACCCTGTTAGGTGGTTCTGCAGTATAAACGCAAGTCCTTGCTCCTTTTAGTGTTAATTCTTAGCGGAGCCATGTGACCTGCTTTCTAGCTGTCCGCATTTTTTTTTTGTCCTAGTGGTGACATCTGAGGATAATATTAGTAGTTACTTTCAAGTCTTACTTTCCTGCTTACAGCATTCGCTTATGAATAAGGTGGCCCCTGCAGTGACAGTTTTACCGACTTGGTTCACCCCATGCCAAGTGAAAAACCTTTTCCCATCACATACATTTTCTGCATGGCCTTGTCTTGGACAACAAACACCACCTGGTAAAAGTGATTTGTTTTAAACTCCTTGTTTTACCATGCTCCTTTTCTTTTCTTTTTGTCTAATTGGCATTGCCTATGCCTTTTTAATCATGTTAGTCAATACATTATGCCAAACAAAATTCACAAGTTTATTATATGATCAGCATTGTACAAGAGAAGCAATAGAATAAAACACATACTTTCTATCACTTCTATGAAATATTTAAGTAAACAAGACTCAGTGTCAAGAACAGAAGTATGGGCATGGTTTTCAATGCTATGTCATGAGAAGTGATGCTAGCCCTCTTTCATATCTGCCAAGGTTCCATTACAGTCCACTAAAGGAGCAAGTTGGTCAGAGCATGAGCCCAAAGCACTTCCACACGCGGGGTGCGGGAGCCTGCGAGTGGAATGTGAATAGGAAAGCACTGCGCCACAGTGGGATGAGTGCTGTGTGCATCGTCGAAGGAAAAGTATTTTTCAGATGTGTCAGTGCTTAATTTGTCAAATAATGAGTACCGGTGCCCAAAGCTCTACTCGGAAGCCCTATTAAATAAATGTTGGTGGGCAGAATACCAGGGTTCTCTATAATTGAAACCACCCCAGGCCTCTTTAATCCAGTACCTGACACCCTTGGCTTGTTTATTCCTCTTGCTGGTTCCTGCTGTCTCCCTTTGTGACAATACTTAAGTCTTTCTCATCCTCCTTCTTTCCCCTTTGTGTGATTAGGTCGAGCATTCGAGACCTCTTGTAAATACTTTATTATGTACTTATTATATACTTATATGTGTATGTACTATGTGGGCTCTGGAGATCAGCCCTAGGACTTGTCTGCTTCTGCTTAAGCACTTTTTTTTCCTGTTCAACTGCCTCTAGTTGTCTTGATAGAAAACGATCAACAGAGGTCAGTAAAATACCAGAATCACTTTAGCATGCTCTAGATTCCAGTCCATAGAAATTGTCTTCCACGAGCACCCGTAGACAACATCTATTTTTCCAAATCTTGTATTTTCAGTGATATGACCACCGAAGGCCCTGATTTCAGAGCTTTGAAATATACCATTTCCCGCTGAAAGGCAATATTTCTCTCCATGTGTTCCCATACCTGGCATGCCACGCAGTTTGGTGCTTACTCTCCCTCCATTGTAAAGAACAGTAGATGTTCAGCACCCAGGTTAATGTCCTGCATAGCTAAATACATATAGGTTCCCAAAGGCAAGACCGATTGCATTGCAAATGCTTGTTTTTTCCAGCCGCTCCGCATGTGGAGAGGAGGCGTGGCTGTTTGATGTCCTTGCTGTCTGGGTGTGTTTTGGGCGGTTTTTCACTTGTTCGGCATGGCAGCATTGTAATGATTGGACGTCCTCACTCATGAGTTGTTTCAGCGAAGCACATCTGCTGCTGGCAGTGCAAAGGGGAGTATTCTTCTAGATTACTTCGGAAGATTTGATTTACTGCATAACCCTTTAGGCAGCGTGGAGCTGAATTGCCTGTCCTTTCGATTCTGATAAACAACAGTGACATGCACACCTTCTAATGTTAAATCAACCTGTTACACAGTGACAGGCTCACCTTTATTCTACTAGCCTGCATAAATTTGCGGTGACAGACACACCTTGGTTTACTTTAAAGTACTGTTTTAATATTCTCCGTGTTTATTTAAAACCTTGTTCATTTAAATCATTTTTTGAGCACGGCATCTGTATCAGCGAATTCCTTGGCTCATCTGAGTTTATTAATAGAACGTCCAGGTGAACCACCTGTCAAGTGGGCGATTTGGGTCAGATCTTTTGAAAACTATTTAGTTGCTGTCGGAGCTGATGGGTGTACTCCTAAACGGAAAGTAGCTATTTTATTTAGTCATCTAGGGCAAGAAGAGCAGCACATTTTTGACTATTTACCCAGAGTACCAGCTCCAACAGATAAAGAAAGTGAATGGAATATGTTTCTGAAAGTAAAAGCACGCTTACAAAAGAAGTTCTGTGAAGAACCAAGCATCCTATTAGAAAGGTTCAATTGTGTAAAAGGAAAACAAGTGGTGGCTGAGTCCATGGAGGAATATCTTTCAGCCTTAAGGTTTTTAGCGTCTAATTGCAATTTTAGAGCGTCATTAGATGCCTACCTACGAGACCAATTTGTTTATGGTTGTTTTCTAGAAAGATTTAAGAGAAACTTTTATGGTATAGAGACCCAACTTTATTTGAAGTTTTATTGGTAGCCAAGAGCATTGAACGATCTTTAGAATCTTCTCGGGCTATGGGTCAAGAGTCTGTTTCCTCATCTACTTCCCTGGCTGTGAATGCCATGGATGACTCTTCGCAAGTTAATTTTGTTAAAACTAAGTATAAGTTAGCAAAAAATGCTGGCAAATCTAACACTTTTTGGTACAGATGTGGTTCTAAGTATCATCTAGGAAATTCTCCACAGTGTCCAGCCATTGGCAAGCGTGTTTAATGCAAAAAAAAGGGCATTTTCATAACGTTTGTGAAATGAACAAGAATTTAACAAAGGTTTATAGTATTGAGGTATCCTGTGAAGTAGAAGCCTTGGCGTTATCTAACTTGGTTCTTAACTTGGACATTGTTCAGATAGCCAGGAAGAAAGTTAAGGATCCCATTTGCCATGTTGTTTTAGGGAAAAAGCTCACTTTAGATATGATATGTGATTCTGGAGCTCCCATCACCATCATTTCTGAAGTTTGGTTCAATTCTAATTTTGAAACATGTTGTGCATCTACAAACTTAAATAATCAAAAAGAATGAATTACTTAGGTCGTTTTCCAGAATCTCTTGGAAATGTTCTGATGAAGACCCTCAGCCACACTGTCACACCAGCGGTATGTCTTGGTCCTCCGCTTATTTGATTAAGTGGAATGAATCATCATAGGGTCTTGGCACTTGAGTGTACGTTCTCCAGGTATTCATCATCCTCCACCAGGAGGGAGACTGGCTGGTGTGCGACAAGCCGCAGTGCCGGCCTCATGGAACTGAAACGCCGAATAGATTCCAGCAATAGACAAAATTAAGGCCTATTACCACATGTCCATAACAGTCATTAAACACAATGTTGTCCTAATAGGCTGAGTGAATCCACTCACCTAACATTGCACATACACAGCCCCTCAACATTTGAGATGGCTGGATCCTTTGGTCCTGAATAAAGCCATCTGACTCTTTTGGGCGACACAGGCCACCGACCACTCACCACGTGCTCTGGACCTAAAAATATCCAATTAAGCACGGCCCTTTTTTTTAACCTTTTCCCACTCCGGTGAAAATAAAAACAAACTACACAGGAGATATGATCATTTTAATATTTTTTTATTATTCCAACACTTTTCCCACTCGTGACTGTCACACACCAGACAGTCTCCCTCTTGGTGGAGGATGATGAACACCTGGAAAATGGGACACTGAGGTGCCATGACCCTATGATGATTCATCCCACTTGTTGGACTTGGCCCTTTTTACAGGGTCATCCCAGAATGTTTTGTCTTCCTCCTGTATTTTTTCTTCCCTGTTGCTGGTGGTTTTATGACTCTGGGCACTTTAGCACTGCTGATCAGTGCTAAAGTGCATATACTCTATTTGTAAATTGATGTTATGGATTACTGATTCCATGATTGGCTTATTTGATTTACTTGTCAGACCCTAGTACAGTGCACTATGTGTCCCCAGGGTCTGTAAATCAAATGCTGCTGGTGGGCTTGCAGCACTGATTGTGCCGCCCACAGAAGCAGCTTGTAAAATGTGACTCAGGCCTGCCATTGCAGAATCTGTGGGCAGTCTGGGACTGCCATGTCGACTTGGCAAGTGCACACACTTGCCAGTCCCTAAACCTTCCCTTTTCTACAGTTTAGTCACCCCTAAGGTAGGCCCAAGGCACCCCTGTAGGCAGGGTGCATTTCATGTGAAAGGTAGAACATTCCCTGATGTGTGTGGCATATCCTGATGGTGAAATACTGCCAATTTTGTTTTTCACTATTGCAAGGCTATCTGTTCCCATAGGCGAGAATGGGGAATTTGTTTATAACATTTTATAAACATAACTTACCCTGGGAGCAAGATAGGAAAATAAAGTTTAGTATGCCTGAACTCAGAATGTTAAGAGACATGTTTTAGTACGGGTGATTTTTACATTCTGTGTTTGAAAATACTCCTTTTAGAAAGTAGGTATTTTCTTCCCTAAACATCCAGTGTGCCTCTGCTAGGTTTGTGTATTGCATGTCTGGCTTCGGGATGACAGGGGCAGGAGAAGGGCAGGGGCTCCAGAAATCTGATGAGTCAGGGCTGGGCTGAATAGGCCTGGACTGCATTTGGAGTGGTAGGAGGAGTTGCACCTTCACCTGAATAGGGCTGTGCCTGCCTTCCACAATGATGATTCCACCCCCTGTGGTGTGTCTGGATGCAAAGGGCTCACACTGGCAATGGAGGTTGTTTTGAAATTGCAAAGTGCCCCAGAGAACTGGTTTTGGCAGGGTACAGACACTCTCTGCCTTCAGGGAACAAAGGATTTTTGGGTATTAAAAGAGGGGCCCAGACCCCAGACTTTTAGATAACTTCTGGGAAAATCAAGAGGTACCTTTGCAAGGAGAAGAGCCGGATAATCTGAGGAGGAATACTGCCCTGGTGCTGTTTGCTGTCTGGGGTTGGCCTGCAGTGGCTGCTTGCTGCCGAGGAAAGGAGGAAAAGGACTTTGCTGTTTGCTTTGTCACCTGCTTGAAGAAAAGATCTCCAAGGGCTTGAAACTGAACTTGCCTCCTGTTCTGAAGTCTTAGGGACATAAAGACTTCACCACCAGCTGCCCTAAATTTCCTCACTGGGAATTCCAACGTGCATAAAGGTGCCTGCTGCTGTTTAGGACCTCTAGAGACTGTTTGTCACTGGGAGCTGGAAAATTGACGCAAAACAGAAGAAGCATGTTGCATCCGCACCTGTTTTTCAATGCATCGCTTAAGAAACCGTCACCGTGTCTGCCATGGCTCGAGAAGTCGCCTCCCGACGCATCGGGTGCAACGATCGCTGTAGTCCGAGATCACCGCGCTGATCCCAACACAAGCCGGCTGTGCGACTGCATGAAACCAGGCATCTTACCTGATTGATGCATTGAATCGAGGCATCAAGACTGTCACATCATTGGGGGCCAAAGTAAGAAACAGACGCCTCAAAACCCAACGCAGTAAGAAAACAACGCATCACCTCTTCTCCGGTAAGGAATCACCGCATCACCTTCCCTGAGTGTAAAGAACCGACGCATCACCTTCCCTGCGGTCATTTTGTTTGTTTTGCGTGATGCATCTAAGGTACTTTTGAGAAAAGTGTTGTATTTACAACTTGAATTGAACTGAACTATTTCTACCATTTGAAAGCCTTATTTTTAATACTGTATTGTGGATCTTTGTCATTTGGCCTTGCTTTGGTGTAGTTAAAGATTATTTATTTTTCTAAACTGGTGTGGTCTATATAAGGAATACTTATTTTTGATATACAACCTGTGTGGTGTCCATTTGTAGTGTTGTCACTTGATTACTGTATGTGGTCACAAATGCTTCACACACTGCCCCTGAGATAAGCCTGTCTGCTCGTGGCAAGCTACCAAGGGGGTGAGCAGGGGTTATATTAGGAGTGTATCCCTCTTACCCTCACTAGAAGCAAGGGCTCCTAGTTGGACAAAGTTACTACCTCTGCCAACTAGAGAACCCCATTTCTAACACCAATTAATCAAATAAGCGAAGAACCAAGACATACCGCTGCCATGACAGTGTGGCTGAGGGTCCTCATCAGAAAATTTCCAAGAGACTCTGGAAAACAACCTTAGCGATTCATTATTTTTGATTACTTAAGAACCAGCTTGGGAAGTTGAATGAATCTCTGCTTCTCTCGCCTGCTTCCTGTTTTGGGTG
Organism: Triturus cristatus; assembly: GCF_964204655.1. NCBI lineage: Eukaryota > Metazoa > Chordata > Amphibia > Caudata > Salamandridae > Triturus > Triturus cristatus. The sequence continues at coordinate 470,156,838 of NC_140589.1, forward strand.
AATCTACAGACACCTGATGTCCGACCACAACCATATGGGGACCAGGACATATATATGCTGGGATTGTTCAATGATTTTATTACATGTTTATGGAGAACAGTGATATCCAAGATTTATTTAGTGAGAACGGGCAGGTGTATAGTGGGTTGGCAGTATCTAGCCAAGCTGGGAATAATGTTAGTGCCTGGAGAAGATCCCCCTATCAGAGTTTCCGATGTTCTTATGTTTTGTATTCAGTCAGTTAGCTTGGACATGTCAGATTGTTTTGGGTAAAAGTTTTCCTGAAATTTTCAGTAATACTGTAGGATGTGTCAAAAGCTATGTCCGTTGTATTGAAGCATCAGAATGGGTCCGTCTAGTTGTAATAGTGCGCAAAAAGGACAGAGGTATCAGGCTCTGTGCTGACTTGTGCAGTCTAAACAATTGCATTGTCATTGAATGTCATCCGTTAACAAAAGTGCATGAGCTTTTAACTAATATTAGTGATGCATCTCACTTTTCACTACTGGATTTAAAGTCTGTGTATCATCAAATACCTCTAAACTCTGAGGCCCAGTTGCTTACTACGTTTGTTACGCCTTTTGGGGTGTTTAAGTTTGCAAGATTACCTTTTGGGTTAGCATCAGCAGCCAGTGTCTTTCAAAGACTCTTGGACACCATCGAAGAGGGCATTAACGAAGTTCAGGCTTTCCAGGATGACGTTCTGATTTTTGCAAAGACACTGACTGAACATGATTGTATACTTGATCAAGTTTTGAGTAAATTTAGAGAATATGGCACTTCTTTGAGAACTGACAAATGCAAATGTTATGCTAAAAAATGTGATTACTTGAGTCATTCCATTGGTCCAGGCGGTATTTCACCAAAATGTTGGTTCATCAAGGCTAATCAAGATGCCCAAGTTTCAAGAGATAAGGATTCACTTAGATCTTTTCTTGGTCTTAGTGACTATTATTATCAATTTGTGAATGGTTATGCTCATGCTGTGCAACCCCTTAGGGAACTTCTTAAGAAGGGAGTTAAGTATATATATGGAATGATGATGTGCAAGCTGACGTTGATACTGTAAAAAAGCTTATTGTTTCTGTACCTGTCCTTGCACCATTTCAAGCATGTAAAGAATGTGTTGTGATTTCACTTTAAGTTTGCAGGCTTAACCATTGAGTATAACAGTTTCAGGGAATTATTCCATATCAGTTTGTATGTCCACCCTCTGAAAAATATTGTCCCAGATCGCATATGGTGCCAACAGATTTTTATTCTTAGCGTCCAGGAGCTTCCATACCAGAGGGCAACTTCCTTTCTTTTGGGTCTCCCATCCTGAAGATAGGACTTGAATTCCCAGTCCCCTATTACCTCTAAGGTCAAAGTTACAAACCAGGAGGAAAGCTGCACATATTTAAACCTGGAGAGGGTGTCTCGGGTTATAGCTTTCAAGACCTCCGATGGAAATATTCCTTTTCCCTGTCATCAAATCCCCCAAAATCTATCCCGCCTTCCTTAATGGAAGGCTCACCCCATCCTTCATACATTCTGGGGTGCCAGGAGAATCCCCAATGGAGGTGAAATTAGAATAATTAGAATTAGAATAATACCCGATATTAAGTGTCTTCCTCACCTTACAATGCCGACTTTAAAACCTTTAACTGAACCTTCTTAAAAAAATTGCGGGCTCCAAACTTGTACAGGAAACCACCCTCACCAAACTCCCTTACCATTTCCCCAAGACGCTACCCCCACATAGAGAAGTCTGGTTTTCTGAATAGTATCCAGAAGCTTTTAAACTGGAATGCTATGCAATAAGGGTTTAGGTCAGGTAAAACCAAGCCTCCCCTCACAAGCCTTTGCCTCAACTTCTTCCAGGCCAGCCTTGCCCCACTGGAGGTCCATATAAAACTGGCTATTTTCCCCTGAATCTTGTTGAGATTTTGGGAAAATGAGGGGAATACAATTAAATAAATACATGAATTTGAGTAAAATGTACATCTTAATGAGGTTCACCCATCCATAAATTTTCGGTGGCAAGTTCTTCCATCTTGATAGCATGGTATCCAACTACGTAGCCACTTTCCTCAAATTATGGGCTGGTATTTCCTCCACAGAGTTGACAATGGCTATCCCAAGATATTTTAACTCCGCTGATGCTTTCCCCTTCCACGGATCTAGGTTCCAGCACATTATTTCCATCTTGGAATTATTCACCATTTTTCACTGTTAATAAGCTCTATTGGATTCCCCCCAAAATGGCAAAGTTTATAACACAGCCAAGCCCAAAGTGTAGAAGATGTGGCCTCATGAAAGCAGATAAGGAACATGTTTTTTTCACCTGACCAGGAATAAAGATATTTTGGGCAAATATTGAATCCATATTAAAAGTCATCCTGGGTGTCGCCATCGTATTAAACGCCATATTGGTCCTTACAATAGCAGCTGCCTGTGAGGAATTAACTGACATGGTTACTCAATGCGCAAAATGCCACATGCTTGCCCCTGTAAAAATGTCTTCTGTGCTTGTGAGATCAATTTTGATGCCATGGGAAAATCAACTTTTCAGCCAGCTCTCAGCAAAAAGTTAAACTGGTTGCAAGATTTGAAGCATCTCATGAAGAGAGTACACCTTTCTCCTCAAAATGGGATAACAGTAACAACAGACACCAGCAAGCCAGCCTAGGTTGCTAGAAGGGCAAACCAGATGCTGCAGGCAGAACATCTTCTTTAAATATGGAATACTCTTCAAACTGTAGTGAATTAGAGGAATCTGTATGACTTTGTTGGAATTTTGCCCCAGCCTTGTCATTCTTGTAAGGTAAGGGTGGGCAACATGACTGTCAAGTCCTATATAAACAAACAGTGGGGACATGGCCCCTGCCTCTGCAGAACTGCACATTAGGTTTTTGCGCAGAAGGCTTCTTGTTTTGTCACCTGGCTATTCACATTCAGGGGATCCAGACAATCTCAGCAGGAAATATCCATCCTCTTATGTCTATTGCCTAAGCCCGCCAATCTTTATGGTTCTATGCCTAAGGTAAGGAATGCTAAACAATCTTTTTGCATCTCTTGATCTTTTACCACATCAGGATCATACTCTTCTTCCTCTTTTAGCTCAAGGGTTCAGGAGGAGGTAGCTTGTGAGACAGATGCTCTTTCCTGTTCTTGGCCTCAGATTTTCCTTTATGCTTTTCTGTCATTCTCTCTGATATTGAAACAGTCGTAGAGGGTAGAGAGAGTGTGCTTTAGTGGTGTTGAATGATACAATGTGTCCCCACTCTTCCTGGTTTCCTCAATCAATCAATCAAGGAATTGTAAGTTCGCTACTCACCTGTGAGGGTCTCAAGGCACTGAGTGGGGGGAGGTCAGCAGATCTGTTTAGACAAAGAGCCAGGTCTTAAGAGTCTTCCTGAAGGTGTTCAGGGAGGGGGCGCGTCTGAGACTGCCAGGAGCTCATTCCAGGTCTTGGCCACAATGTGAGAGAAGGATTGTTAGACTTGGGGGTCTCTAGTTGGCACAGGTATGCACTTGTGACAAATAGGGACCCTCTCCTCTAGTCAGGGTAAGGGGGTACACTCCTAAAATAACCCCTGCTCACCCCCTTGGTAGCTGGCACGAGCAGACAGGCTTATCTCAGAGGCAGTGTGTAAAGCATTTGTGAACACCTACAGTAATCAAGTGACAACACTACAAATGGACACCACACAGGTTTTATATCTAAAATAAGTACTCTTTATATAGATTTACCACAAGACCATTAAACGACAAAAATACACAATACTGTTACTTTAGATGGTAGGATTTTGCTTAGTTCTCTTAAGTTCTTAGATGCAACACTTTAAGTCAATGTACCTTTTAGATGCGACACGCAGGGCAACAAAAGTGTTGCAACGATGTTGATGCGATGAAGTTTTTGGTGCAAAGAAATAAAGACGTGAAGATCTTCCAGATGCGGTACGCTTCTCCGATGTTGCGAGAAGACTCGACTCGATGCTTCAGCTGCAGCGGCGTCACCCTTTACGCGATGCGACGACAGCGGCCTTGGCAGCGACACTCTTCTCCGACATTTGCGAGACGCTTCCGCTCGATGTGATGTTGCAGCGGCGACACCCCTTTACGCGATGCAACGACAGCAGCTCCGACGGCGGCACACTTCTCCGTGGATGCGAGGCGCTTTTCTTGATGCGGTGCAATGCGACAACTACGATGGCTGCGATGGCGATACGCTTCTTCCTCGATGCAAGACTCTTCTAAGATGCAGTGCAATGCATCAGCTACGATGGCTGCGATGGCGACACGCTTCTTTGGCGTTGCGAGACACTTCCTGGGTGATGCAAGATGCTTCCGCTCGATACGATGCTGCAGCGGCGACACACTTTACGAGATGTGACGACAACAGCTCCGGTGGCGGCACGCTTCTCCTTCTTGAGTCGCGCTTCCAGCTCCTTGCGACACGCAGTCCCTCAGAAGGCCCAACAACAGCAGCAGGCACTTCCAAAGAACTCTGAGGAGCTGGGGGTGAAGTCTGTTGTTCCTGAGACTTCAGCAGGAGGCAAGCTCTTTTCCAAGTCTTTGGGGATCCTTCACAAGATGAGCAAAAGTACACACAACGTTCCTTTCTCCTCTCTTTGGCAGTAAGGCAACCACTGCAGGCCAATCCCCCAGTTTCAGGGATAGTTTCCTCCTCAGCTTCTTCTGGTTCCTCCCTCAGCAGAGGTTCTTCTTGTTTTCCCAAAGTGATCTAAGTTCTTGGGATCAGGGTCCCAATATTTATACTCAGAAATCCTTTATCCTCTGAGGGCAGAGGGGCCTTTGCCCAGTCCAAACCAGTTCTGGAGCACTCTGTTTACATGACTCCTTCTTTCCTTTCACAGTGCAGGACAGAAACATCAGACGCCCCACAGGAGGTGGAGCCAGCATTGTGGAGAGAAAGCACAGCCCTGGAGCACTTTGTTGACATGATTCCTTCTCTACTTTCACAGTGCAGGGTAGAGACATCAGACGCACCACAGGGGGTGGAGCCAGCACTGTGGGGGGCAGGCACTGTCCTATTCAGGTCCCAGGTGCAACTCCTCCCACCCATCTAGATGCAGATCTCTCTATTCACCACTGGGCTACCTCACCCTGTCTCCTGGAATTCCCCAGCCCTGTCACTCAAACTCCAGACAAGGAATACACAGCCTAGCAGAGGCAGGTTTGAATGGTTAGACGAGAAAATACCTACTTTCGAAAAGTGGCATTTTCAAACACAGAATGTTAAAACCAACTTCACTAAAAGATGTATTTTATCATCCTGAGTTCAGGCATATTAAATTCGAATTTCTACCGTGTTCCCTGAGACAGTTAGGATTATAAGATGTAATAATCAAACTGCCCATTCTGGCCTATGGAGAACAGTTAGCCTTGCAATAGTGAAAACGAAAATGGCTGTAATTCACTATTAGAACATGCCACACACACCAGGGCATGTTCTACCTTATGCTTACAATGCACCCTGCCCTTGGGCCTACCATAGGGGTGTCTGATATGAAGAAAAGGGAAGGTTTAGGGACTGGCAAGTGGGTGCACTTGCCCAGTCAGCATGACAGTACCAGACTGCACGCAGGCTCTGCAATGGCAGACCTTAGACACATTTTTACAGGCCGCTTCTGTGGGTTGCACAACCAGTGCTGCAAGCCCACCAGCAGTATTTGGATTTACAAGCCCTGGGCACTCCTGGTGCACTATACTAGGGTCTGACACTTAAACCAATCCAACCAATCATGGAATCACAAATCATACATTAATTTACAATAGGGAGAGCATATGCACTTAAGCACTGATCAGCAGTGGTAAAGTGCCCAGAGTCATAAAACAGCCAACAACAGGTCAGAAAAAATATAGGAGGAAGGCAAAACGTTCAGGGATGACCCTGCAAAAAGGGCCAAGTCCAACACAACCTCCTTCTAGCCAAAACGCAGGATAGACCAATCACTACCTTGATGGGCTTCCCTGCTTTGGGCGATAGAACAAGGACCTGGCCCACAACTGCAGGGTCAGACTCCAGTTCTACGCCAATCTGAACCTATTGGAATCCCTCTGTCCATACTCTCAGGGCCCACCAAGCCAATCCAAGGGGAACCCTTCTCCTCACCTGTGGACACCACCTGTGCAGCACCTAACCTTAACTGGCTCACAGGTGTGTCCCAACAGACAGACAGCAAAATGCCACAGTGGCCACTGACAGTAGTCAGGGATAAGACCCAGGCCTTATGCCTCTCATGGCTCTCAATCCTCTGTGGTGCTGGGGATCGGGTGACAGTATCCCCAGGTGCTTGGCACCATTTGTCCATTCTCCCTCCTGTCAGGTTAGGTATGACATCCTGGCACGGACCCACCAGCCCCAGGCCTGTACCCGGCGGCTGGACCAAGACTGGGGTGGCCTCTCCCACACCCGGTCCTCCTCCTTGGGGCTCTGTACCCTCCCACTTGGAGTGGTACCCCCTCCCAGAATTGCCAGGGCACCTGTGGCAGGTGTCCTGCACAATTCGCCCTCCAGTTAAGGGGTTCTATCCTGTAACTGGGCATCCAGGTCAGGGGGGACACCCTGAACCTGGCCCTCCAACCTAGGATCTAAACCCTTCAGTTGAACCGGGGTCAGAGGCGAGGACTCCCTCTCTCTGCACCCCCTTCCAGATGGCTGTACCCTCCCACCTGGAGTGGTACACCAAGAAGACAGACTGGTAGGGGCACTAATTACAGATGTCCCTCCCTCCAGGTCAGACAACACCTGAACCTGGCTCTCCAACCTAGGGTCTAAACCCTCAGGCTGCACCGGGGTCAGAGGCGAGGACTCCTTCCCTCTGTACCCCCTTCCAGAGTACTGCACACTCCCAACTGGAGTGGTACCCCTAGAAGCAACATGGGTCAGGACACTGATTACAGTTGTCCCACCCTCCAGGTCAGACAACACCTGAACCTGGCTTCCCAACCCTGGGGCCAACCCATGCGGTTGAACGCTCGCCTGGCGCACCAGGACTTCCTGGGGAGCACGCATGCCCCCCGGAGGGTGACACATAACTCGTGTCGTGTGACAGTCTGCCTGGCGCATATCTCCCGAACCCTGTCCATCTGACAGTGCGCGAAGATCCCCCAGGACAGAAGTGGTGTCACCATGGTCATTCACTGGTGACGCTGCCCTTCTGGCTGGCCCCTGACCCACTGATTCTTCCACTGAGGACACTTTCCCCCTCTCACCCCTCAGTCTGGACTTCTGCACCCCCCCAACTGGAGTGGTACTGCCAGACACCAGAACTGATGGAGGCCTGCTTACAGACACTCCCCATTCACCAGACACTAGGGGATCCCGCACAACGGGCAGCCCCTCAGGACAGACTAGGCTCCCCACCTGGTGTTCCCTTAAAGAACCATCCAGGCTCTGAGACTGAGGTTGGGCACTAACGGGGCATAACCCATTCTCACTCCTTCCCCTTAAAGACAGGACGTGAGGCCCTACACCCCTCTTACTACTACAGGACCTAGCTGGGCTACTCTGAGCCACTTCCACCACACTGGGTTTGAAGATTCCTTAACCACTCATCTTGGGATCACTCCCCAATGCCTTTCCAGACCCTCTGGACTCCACCAAAAAGTCTGCCTCCAATGTGAGCTCCCTGCAGTCAGAGAACTCACTCTTCAACAGGTGTTGGCATAGCTCTGTAAAACAGGGACTTACAATATGCTCTCCCACAATTGGATCACACAGCCCCCTAGCAGGGTTAACCAAACTATCCTTCACCTCACCATCCAGTGCCCTGCACACGTACTCCACACCACTCATCTGAGATTGGCAAGACAGTATCTGACTGTCTCTGTCACACAACCCACACTCTTCTGGGCGGTATTCACACTCACACACCAGGATCTCAACCATAGGGGAATCCCTCCCACCACTAGGACTATGAACCCCGGTGCCAGTTTCCCAATTCACCTCAAGAACACTGCGCACCACTGGAGCTACCTCATATCCTTGAACCTCCTGGTGTAAATTAACACTCTCCTTCAAGTCAGGCGCCACACCTCTGAGTGTGTGTACTACTCTCTCAGCATTAGAAAATTCAATATTGCTGCCACCATCTGAGCTGGAATCCTCCTCCCACTCAGCAAAGCTCAATCTCTGAGCTACACACATTTCTTGTTGCTGGGCTGAGATACTCATGGCCTCAAGCCTCTCGAGCTCTAAGTCACGCTTCCTCATAATCAACTCATGCTCCATTTCCATTTTCTTTTCCTCTAGGGCTAACTTTCTAATTTGCCATTCCAATTCTAACTGCCCTTTTAACTTGAGCTTGGTCAGCTCCATTTCATGCATCCTACACTCTCTTCTATCTGCCAGCTCCTCTGGAGATAGACTTTTACCAGAAATACTGCTATCGGCAGGGGAAGGTGCTTTCCTCCCTCCTGGACCCAATGGCCCCTCCAGCTGCCTTACATTGTAGCATACCAGTTTCTCCTCTTCCCATTCCAACTCATTATCAACAGAGACTATGGATGCTGATTTCTCCACCATGGTTAAACTTGGCAGTACTCAAAAATAGAAAGTCCCAAAAAGAAATCTACCAACAAGTATTGGTTGTGTTATGGTCTGCACTCACTAAGTAGTGTTCACCAATCACTGTACATGAGTCACAAATGCAAGTCCAGAATCCTCGCCGCTGACCACCAATGTTAGACTTGGGGGTCTCTAGTTGGCACAGGTATGCACTTGTGACAAATAGGGACTCTCTCCTCTAGTCAGGGTAAGGGGGTACACTCCTAAAATAACCCCTGCTCACCCCCTTGGTAGCTTGGCATGAGCAGACAGGCTTATCTCAGAGGCAGTATGTAAAGCATTTGTGAACACCTACAGTAATCAAGTGACAACACTACAAATGGACACCACACAGGTTTTATATAAAAAATAAGTATTCTTTATAAATATTTACCACAAGACCATTAAACGACAAAAACACACAATACTGTTACTTTAGATGGTAGGATTTTGCTTAGTTCTCTTAAGTTCTTAGATGCGAGACTTTAAGTCAATGTACCTTTTAGATGCGACACACAGGGCAACAAAAGTGTTGCAACGATGTTGATGCGATGAAGTTTTTGGTGCAAAGAAATAAAGACGTGAAGATCTTCCAGATGTGGTACGCTTCTCCGATGTTGCGAGAAGACTCGACTCGATGCTTCAGCTGCAGCGGCATCACCCTTTACGCGATGCGACGACAGCGGCCTTGGCAGCGACACTCTTTGCCGACGTTTGCGAGACGCTTCCGCTCGATGCGATGTTGCAGCGGCGACACCCTTTCACGCAATGTGATGACAGTAGCTCCGACGGCGGCACGCTTCTCCGTGGATGCGAGGCGCTTTTCTTGATGCGGTGCAATGCGACAACTACGATGGCTGCGATGGCGATACGCTTCTTCCTCGATGCAAGACTCTTCTCTTGATGTGGTGCAATGCGTCAGGTACGATGGCTGCGATGGCGACACGCTTCTTCGGCGTTGCGAGACACTTCCTGGATGATGCGAGACGCTTCCGCTCGATACGATGCTGCAGCGGTGACACACTTTACGAGATGCGACGACAACAGCTCCGACGGTGGCACGCTTCTCCTTCTTGAGTCGCACTTCCAGCTCCTTGCGACACGCAGTCCCTCAGAAGGCCCAACAACAGCAGCAGGCACTTCCAAAGAACTCTGGGGAGCTGGGGGTGAAGTCTGTTGTTCCTGAGACTTCAGCAGGAGGCAAGCTCTTTTCCAAATCCTTGGGGATCCTTCACAAGTTGAGCAAAAGTACACACAAAGTTCCTTTCTCCTCTCTTTGGCAGTTAGGCAACCACTGCAGGCCAATCCCCCAGGTTCAGGGATAGCTTCCTCCTCAGCTTCTTCTGGTTCCTCCCTCAGCAGAGGTTCTTCTTGTTTTCCCAAAGTGATCTAAGTTCTTGGGATCAGGGTCCCAATATTTATACTCAGAAATCCTTTGTCCTCTGAGGGCAGAGGGGCCTTTGCCCAGTCCAAACCAGTTCTGGAGCACTCTGTTTACATGACTCCTTCTTTCCTTTCTCAGTGCAGGACAGAAACATCAGACGCCCCACAGGAGGTGGAGCCAGCATTGTGGAGGGAAACACAGCCCTGGAACACTTGTTGACATGATTCCTTCTCTACTTTCACAGTGCAGGGCAGAGACATCAGACGCACCACAGGGGGTGGAGCCAGCACTGTGGGGGGCAGGCACTGTCCTATTCAGGTCCCAGGTGCAACTCCTCCCACCCATCTAGATGCAGATCTCTCTATTCACCACTGGGCTACCTCGCCCTGTCTCCTGGAATTCCCCACCCCTGTCACTCAAACTCCAGACAAGGAATACACAGCCTAGCAGAGGCAGGTTTGAATGGTTAGTCAAGAAAATACCTACTTTCTAAAAGTGGCATTTTCAAACACAGAATGTTAAAACCAACTTCACTAAAAGATGTATTTTATCATCCTGAGTTCAGGCATACTAAATTCGAATTTCTACCGTGTTCCCTGAGACAGTTAGGATTATAAGACGTAATAATCAAACTGCCCATTCTGGCCTATGGAGAACAGTTAGCCTTGCAATAGTGAAAACGAAAATGGCTGTAATTCACTATTAGAACATGCCACACACACCAGGGTATGTTCTACCTTACACGTACAATGCGCCCTGCCCTTGGGCCTACCATAGGGGTGTCTGATATGAAGAAAAGGGAAGGTTTAGGGACTGGCTGTGAGATGGACTAAGCCACGCCCTATTTACAACACTAAGTTAGCACAACCGAGATCATAGTTAACAAGCAAGCTTGTCGCTTCTGCTGCGCTGCACACGACACTGTTGTTATGTGTTATTGATTTTGTAAAATGCTGACTCGACTTTGCCTTACAGGATAACAAACGGTTGTTATACATTCTTAACCGTGAAATGTGCCCTTGGTCTGTACATCATGCAAAGAACGCGTCTGGGTCACTAGAAGGTACAGAGTGTTGTGTTTAGATTGATCGTAGACACTTGTTAGACATATCATGCATACAGCTGCCAATGTTTGAAGGACAAACGTCTTTAATATTGCAGAACAGTTTGGTTTTACATTCATTCGAACAAGAAGAGCTGATGCATGCTGTGAGAGCTGATCCTTTGATGTGATTCTACTAAGCTGATCTAAACGGTATGGGGTCCCCCCTGTTAGCCTAAGAGACCTTCTAATAGTCTAATAATAATAATGTATTAGATTATAGTGAAAGGAGTGTGGTCGTATACCACTGTCATTAATAGTATGATTGCTCCTTTCATTCTATATGGTATTGTAACAATGTTCATGATTCTGATCTTTACTGTTAGTCTGCTAGTGTTAGCCAAAATACTGCATCTAAGGACACGAGGTTTATAAAATAAACTCTTTAAACTTTACCGTGTCTGTATTATTATGTTGTGGACTAATAAATAAGTACGAACAGGTATTTCGGATTCCCACCACTCCTGAGAAATATCTAAGTTGCTTGTTCTGGTTTGTCTATACATTGGGACCACCTAGCTAGATCTAGGTTAACGAATGAGATACTAAGCTAGTCGGATAAGGGGTTCTGGGTTCTGAGGGGAGTTTTCTGGTACACCACAATTCTCTGAGGTCCTGGTCTCCTGTGCATAGTTCTGTGCAAAAGCAGAATCCCTGCAACATGGCGCACCTAACGTTTGGTCTTAACGTCTGAGACGCTTTAGTAGTGCTTGTTTTAGTCCACAACAACCCTCGCTCTCGTTTCCGGAAAACTTGAGTGACGGTTTAACCTACCTAGGTTTAGACTAAAGGTTCTATCAAGCTTGAAAATTAAAAAGGTTAAAATTTTTAAGCCCAAGTGCTACTGTGTAAATCGTTGTTATTCTTTAAGGAGTCCATATGGCGGTTAATATTCCCGCTCATAGTAGGGTTCCTCTACGCGCTCATTTGAGGGTGTATGGGGTACCTGATGACGGGATGTCCGTTGTTTTTGTGGTCAGTGCTGATACGACCTACCCGTATGAGTTGTTTAACTCATGGGTGACCTTTGTGGAGGTGGATACAGACGATAATTTGTTCCACGAATATACAGCCTCGGCTGTTCCTGCGGCATATGCCCCATATCGGACTCTGGAAATTCCTATTTCTGCCTGGCAGCATACAATTTGGTTTAATGGCGCCCTCCCCCATGAGGTCGTATCGGCGAGAATGGGCCCGTTGTCAATTGCAGGGGCTACATGGCCGGTACTGGCCGGATATACTCCACACCCACGCTACCTGACGGTGGGAGTGGGTGATTTAAGAACACTACACACAGCCCTGATTACGGTCCATAGGGCTTTAGTGCAGTATGTGTCACGCACAGTTCAGGTGGGTACACCTGCAGCTGCTGGACACCGGGCGGATCACCATCACGCGGTGGTGATTAGCCCTGTTATGGTTAACGCGGTTGTCGGCAAGCGCCCCCTCAGTAAGGATGAATTTCCTTACTGGCTTGCGGAAAAATTTGATCAATTAGAAGCCGTGTTTCCAAACACTACACCTGTGGATAAACACAGGATACTCACCATTACTTTGCCGAAAGACCTGGTCCCTGAACTTGTGGATTGTGACAATTAGGGCAAGGTCTTTGCTGCGACATATTCGAAGTGCTACGGCACTCCGTCTATGGCTGTACTACCCTCCGTCATCAAGAAAGTTCAAGAAAGTCATGGTGCGGAGGCAGCTATTGAGTTGGGAATGAGGCTTGTCGACAGTTTCGATGTGGTTTGTTCCATGGTAATGGGCAACCTCAAAGGAGATGCCATGCAGTTCCAAGTTGGTAATATGCTGGAGCTTGTGGCTGATGCCGATAAGCCTAGGCAGTTCACAAAAATTATCGCGAAAGCCTATAGGATGGTTGGACGTAGTGCCTTAGGTGTGAAACCCACCATCAAAATTCCAGATGTAGTGCAACAAACTAAGGTGAGTTCGTCTACAAAAGACGAAAAGCCCAACTTTCCTAAACAAAGTTGGCGAGCCAAAAAACAAGAGAAGCAGCAACAGAAACAGGTTTCTCGTCCTTCCTCAGCAGTTCAGTCGTATAGTGAACGCACTTATGATTTGCGCGATCGTACTCGTATTAAGTCACCTGATAGGTTTCAGGTTTCTGAACAACGCTCTCCTCGTTCTTCACAGGAAACATCGACTTCGCACTCTGGTGGTGGAGAGCGTGGAAGAGGAAGGGGCACTCAAGGTCGTGACCAGCCCCGCCAGACTGACGGTAAAGGCAAGCAGGAAGACGCTGCCAGACCACGTCCACCGTTTCAGAAAAAGAAAGTTGCTGCTATCTCAGCGAGATATGCCTCAGATGGTCAGGACACAGCTTCGGAACCTGACATGGGCACTAACGCTGCTAGACAGCGCGGCAGAAGTTACAGTAGTGCGGGAAGCATTGCGTCCATTTCTGGAGGCGACAGCAACTGACATATATGTGACAGTTGAAACTGCTGATACTCGCGTGGCCCCCCCAGAAAGATTATTTGAGATAGTCCTTAATATTGAGGGTGACATACAATGCAAAATTAAAGTGGTTTTTTGGGATAATCTTACCACCACATATGATATTCTTTTGGCGGAGAAAGATTGGCCTCCGGCTTTCATTTTGGACGCCCCTAGGGGAGAGGAAGTTATACTTCCTGCCTTTGGGCATGCAGTGCCCACGGAGGAGTCTAATAGGTTGGCCGGGGAGTGGGCGCAGGTGCTTGCGCCTGCGTTATATCGTAATCAGGTTGGCTGGGATAAATGTTCTCCCAATCACGAGTTTCCATTGCGATCCGATCCCCAGCCTCAACCCCAATATCCCATGCGTCGCGAGGCTAGACCTCACGTCGCGTCCATCCTTGAACAATTGGAATATCAAGGAGTGATTGAGACATGTGTGTCACCCATGAATAATCCTTTATTCACTGGAACGAAGCCTGATGGGTCGTACCGCCTAGTTTTGGATTACCGGCATTTAAACTCGCATTGCAGGACGTGTGCGGTACAAAATACTCATAGTTCGGCTCTCGTAGATAGTCTTGTGAAAAAACGTTTCAAAACTACGCTTGACTTATCCAATGGATTTTATTGCCATAATCTGGCCCCTCTTAGTTATGAGTGGACAGCATTTACCTCGGCTGGCAAACAAAAATTGTTCAAGAGGCTCCCGATGGGCTATAAGAACAGCCCTGGAGTTTTTGCCGCTCGCGTGGTCTCTCTCTTAGAGATGGTGGACCCGGAAGCATACTCGTATGTCGACGACATCTATCTGACAGACGACGAGTTGCTTCCACACCTTGCTCGTGTGGATAACATAGTGACTATGTTTGCAGACTTCGGTTACAAGTTTAACTTTAAGAAGTCGCACATTGCTGAATTTACAGTGTTGTTCTTGGGGTACGAACTCAATAATGAAGGTCGAGGCTTGGCACCGCAGTTCCTTGAGAAATGCGCAAACCTTCGTATCCCTACGACACTGAAAAAACTTCAATCCTTGCTGGGTTTTCTGAATTTCGGTCGATCCTACATTCCTGATTATGCCCAGCGTATCAAGACACTTTATGCCTTGATACAACCAACTTATACCAGATCTTGCTGGCTGCCAGAGCACTCGTTGGCATTATATACTTTGCAAACTGATCTTCTTACAGCTAAATATCTCAAAACTCGTGACAACCACACCAACCTGGTCATTAGAATTGTTCCAGGCGCGGAAGGTTTCACGTACTTAACGTTCAATGAGGGTTACACAGTCCCCATTGCTTACAAATCTCATCTGTACACTTCGGCTGAGCTGCGATTTTCCACTGTTGAAAAAGTTTTGACAGCAGTTCAGATGGCGATCCTGAAAGAACGAGCGCTATCACAAGGAAAGTGCATGCCGGTGGTAACACCGTTTCCTGCTCTTGAAGCAGTCACTAAAGCTAGTGTACCAAATTCTAAGGCTTTGCATCCAAGGTGGATACAATGGGTGACCTCCTTAGCTTCGCCTGACGTCGAATACATCTTTGACGCAGCGTTGCAGACTCAAGAGAGTTTGGAGTATGAATTCGTTCATCCAGCTCCACAGTCATTGCGCCCTATCGAGGAATACCATTGTGTCATATACACTGACGGGTCGGCGCAACCCGCAACTGGATCAAGGCACGCTTATTCAGCGGCTTGCGCAATTGTAGTCGGTACTTTCATGAATGGAGAGTTCAAATCTGATGCAGTGCATACGCAGTCATTGGGTGATTGTACCGCGCTACTGGCGGAGCTACGTGCTCTGGTGCTTGCACTTGAGTTTGCTGATCACAGAGTCACTACTCTTATAGTGAGTGACTCTTACTACTGTGTTCAATCTTACAATGACAATATACTTTTTTGGATTATGAATGGTTTTCGTGACTCCAAAGGTTGCTCAGTAAAGCATAAAACGATTTGGGCTCGAGTTTCAGAACTCAAAGGGAGTCTGCCACTTGTGGATGTAATTCACACTCTTGGTCACCAACGAGTTGGTGTCCATGCTGTCGGTAACAGTTTGGCTGACGAGGCAGCTAAAACGGCAGTGGCGACATATTTAGTAGCAGCAGTTACAAGATCAAAATCTAAGATTGATGCAGACATCTTAGCAGCTATAGCTGCTTCTGAGACAGGGACGAACTTCCCTAGAGGTTTCCCTTCTCGATACCATTATCACTTAAGTCCTGATAACGTCCCATTAGTGAGGATTAATGACGTTGGTGATAGATGAATCCCCAATGCGGACTGCAGACCAAATCTGATAACAGCTGCCCACGAAGGTGTTGCGTCTGCGCATGCTGGAGTGTCAGCAACTGTCTCTCTTTTGCAGCAACGTTACTGGTGGTACGGTTTGTATAAACAAGCGCAGGCTTATGTACTTAATTGTGACATTTGCCAGCAGATCAAACCTTCTTCTGTTGCGCGTCCACCTCCAACGCAGCTGCATATATCTAATCAACCACTAGCGTGTGTTTATTTAGATCACTGCGGTCCTTTTACCTCTGATTCTGCGTACAAGTACATCTTGGTTGCAGTGGATTCGTGCACACGTTTTCTGTGGGTGTGGCCACAAAGGAGTGCTGATGCCAGGACTGTCATCAAAGCATTGCGTGTCTTTATAGGGAGTTTTGCGTGTGGTACCCTTCACTCTGATCAGGGCCCGGCGTTCGCCTCTAAGGCTTTTTTTATTCATGACAATTGGCTTTGTGGTAGTGTTTTTCAGACTTATCAATGGACACCACCTGAATGAACGTTCTACAATTCAATTAATTGATGGAATTTGGCCCCCCATTCCTCATCACACATCATGAAAAGGGACCAGACGTTTGTGAACATCACCGCCTGGCCTGTACGTGACGGGATTGCTTGGGATGCGGTGAACTTTCAAATTCATGGTCCCACCGAAGTTATTAATGTGCCAACTGTTTTTCGTGTTTCTATGGGTGATGTAGTTAAACAAAACATCCGCTCAGATGATTGGGATGTACAAGCAATAGAAGCACTGTTTTCTGATTTAAAATATTATGCTGCATTTGATGCTGAAGATCTGTATTTAAATACTGCGAACTATGATGAGCAGTTTTGTTTTCAACATTATGGCACACATTTCCTACACAGAGCGAATACTTTTAGAAATTTTGTTAATTTCACACAATGGGAACATTGTCCTGTCCCTATGCTCGGCAGCTCTGCCACTTTATTGAAAAAATTCACATACTTTTCGGATTTTAGTGTGTCAAACCCTGAGTCTTTTTATTTTAAGGTAGCGGTAGAACCTGCTTCCAAGGTCAGACTGACACACACAAAATTATTATATTCCAAATCCTTTATGGAGGAATTGGCTGTAGGAGGTTATGAAGTATGGAAAGCTACTATCGATCTTAAATCGGTTTGGGGAACTAAACATTGGCAGGTACAGGGAACAGAAGCCTTGCATCGTGCCTGTCTTATCCCTAACCATATTTTATTTTTGAATTCATCTATTTTTCAGACCACCTGTTTTGGATTAGCTATATCTAAAAAATTGATTTCCCCATCTATCCCTGATCTGGGTGCTTATCCTGGTTGGGAAATTAACTCAGATCTGTCCCTTACTATGTTGCAGTCGCTTGTGTCCAATGGCACCTTCAATATTTCAACACTGAATCCTGAGGGTTGGTTGGTATGGCAAACAAGCTCAGATTCCTGTCAACGTCGATTTCTGAATTTGACTCCGGGGTATACACAACTTAGGGTTGACCCTCGTTTCACATCTTCACACACGGTGACTACCTACTCTGTAGGCAAGTTATATCAGTCATGGCTGCAACATTCCACGTTAACTTCAGTTAAGCTTCATTTGTCACGTTTAAATGAAAAAATAGATTTGAATGATTTCATTAAGGGTCCTGTAAATGGTAGATCTAAACGATGGGCTTATGCTATTTACAATGAAATTTGGAAATTGTCGCAAATTGAAGCTGCTTCTAGACTACGTGCTATTAACCAGGCCAATATGGAAAAGTATTGGCTGTGATAGATAATAGTATTAATACGTTTTCTTCTAGAATTTATACATTAGATAATATTGTTTCTTCTGTCGTAGACATTGTGCAAGATGATGTATCTGTGTTGTATCATGGTCAAACTCAATTGCGTTCGATTATGCAGTTTGCATGGACATTGCAAACGTTAAAGGCAGGGAAAGTCCCTTGGGATTACATGAATATTACATCATTGTTCCTTCCGTTTAATTTGACTGAAAAACAGCAGTTCATGTCCATGAAAGATGCAACATATGCATTACTGCACATTGAAAAATTAGAACCTTTACCTTTTTCTGTAGCTGAGTTAAATTCAGCCGTGTGGTTAGTTCATGGATTAGTAACTTTACCGTTCAGTTTGTTCAAGTTTAGTTCGTGTATGAAACACTATGCTATCGGCAGATATGAACAACTTGGTGATGCGTTTCTGCATGAAGTTTGGTCACTTCCGTTCACTTACAGATGCGTAAGGGATAGCAAGGAAGTTTACTTAAAAGGTGAGGAATGCAATTCTGCTCCTGATCACTCTGTTGTTTGCAGACATATACAATTACATGGCGCTTGCAATATACACGCTCCTAATTTAGCTTGTGTCCTAAAGGGGATTCCAATGCCAGTTATAACGTCTTCTTTTAAGCTGCTTGCCAACGGTAGTTATTTGCTTTTAAATAGTGAAGCTTGCTGTGGGATGCTAGTGGGTATTCCTTACATAGTGACTGTTTCACAAAAAGTAGTTTTCTGTAATAACGTCCTTTTCCCGCCCCCGCAAGGCCGACTCGACATATCCATCTGGCCAGCGATTCCAACCTTGAACGCAGAGTTCAATAGGATGAGCAGAATAAGGGCTCTTTTGTCTAAAAAAGAGGTTGCGTTGACTTCATCCCGTGAAACATTTCTACTTAATGTTGCGAATACACGCACCGAGGTACAGGCTCTTTTAAATACCGACCTCCCCCTCCATTTTGGAACCTTGATTCAAACTATCTTTAATGCTTCGTCTACGACTGGCCTTGTTCATTTTTTTAAAATTGTGGGCTCCGGCCTCGTGACATCTATCCAGACTGTTTTTGGTGTGATCCCCTCATTTTTACATTCTATTTTTTCGAGTGTCTTCGGAGGATTCCCCTTGCTCCTCGCTTTGGTGGCTGGGATCCTCGTGTTGATTTGGCACTTCGATATGGCTGCACACCGGGAGTTGCAAGACAGAATGCTGCGCTTGCTCCATCTTCGTAGCCGGATGCTTGATTTCTACGGCACCTTACCACTGGCGGTATTAAGCGTCAAGTATGGATTGTCTTTCCGGTTTCCCTTTTTTACGTGTGTGCAACCTGTCTTTCATTGCCTAGATTGTCCGTTCCAATGGGCTCTGGACTTGTGCCTGTCAAACTTGGCGTCACCTGACCCGGATTTTGATGAACTAATGTGTCCCTTAGTGGCTCATGAATTCGACTGTTCTGGTGTCGGGTTTATGGCTTTGGGTGCTGCACACGGAGTCCTTGGGAACTGGGATATCGGAGAGGCAGCTATTGATTTCCTTGAAAGGAGTTATATTGAGGAGACTGACAGTTGTCCTATCATGCTGCTGGATGATCCGATAATTAATGAACATGTGTGTTCCTTTCCCTTACTCAACTGGATGGCAGATACTTTTGCGGAACGCTCCAATGATTTCCTCTTGGAAGCAGTCGCAACTTACGGTGCATATACCTTCATGGATTGACTAATTGACATTGTCATTGCAGCTTGCATCCAGATTTATTAATTTTCTACGCAAGTTTTGCTTATTTTTTACCACATAATTTTTCATTTTCTAAACGAACATTATTTAGTTTTTTTTTCGGACTTTACACTTACCTTATATGACCTTGGTCCCGTTCTAAATCACTTGAACTCTGCGTTCTTAATAAAGGTATCCCTATTGGTTAGTGCTCCGATCATGGGGGGGTGTGAGATGGACTAAGCCACGCCCTATTTACAACACTAAGTTAGCACAACCGAGATCATAGTTAACAAGCAAGCTTGTCGCTTCTGCTGCGCTGCACACGACACTGTTGTTATGTGTTATTGATTTTGTAAAATGCTGACTCGACTTTGCCTTACAGGATAACAAACGGTTGTTATACATTCTTAACCGTGAAATGTGCCCTTGGTCTGTACATAATGCAAAGAACGCGTCTGGGTCACTAGAAGGTACAGAGTGTTGTGTTTAGATTGATCGTAGACACTTGTTAGACATATCATGCATACAGCTGCCAATGTTTGAAGGACAAGCATCTTTAATATTGCAGAACAGTTTGGTTTTACATTCATTCGAACAAAAAGAGCTGATGCATGCTGTGAGAGCTGATCCTTTGATGTGATTCTACTAAGCTGATCTATACGGTATGGGGTCCCCCCTGTTAGCCTAAGACACCTTCTAATTGTCTAATAATAATAATGTATTAGATTATAGTGAAAGGAGTGTGGTCATATACCACTGTCATTAATAGTATGATTGCTCCTTTCATTCTATATGGTATTGTAACAATGTTCATGATTCTGATCTTTACTGTTAGTCTGCTAGTGTTAGCCAAAATACTGCATCTAAGGACGCGAGGTTTATAAAATAAACTCTTTAAACTTTACCGTGTCTGTATTATTATGTTGTGGACTAATAAATACGTACGAACAGGTATTTCGGATTCCCACCACTCCTGAGAAATATCTAAGTCGCTTGTTCTGGTTTATCTATACATTGGGACCACCTAGTTAGATCTAGGTTAACGAATGAGATACTAAGCTAGTCGGATAGGGGATTCTGGGTTCTGAGGGGAGTTTTCTGGTACACCACAATTCTCTGAGGTCCTGGTCTCCTGCGCATAGTTCTGTGCAAAAGCAGAATCCCTGCAACAGGCAAGTGGGTGCACTTGCCCAGTCAGCATGACAGTACCAGACTGCACGCAGGCTCTGCAAAGGCAGACCTTAGACACATATTTACAGGCTGCTTCTGTGGGTGGCACAACCAGTGCTGCAAGCCCACCAGCAGTATTTGGATCTACAAGCCATGGGCACTCCTGGTTCACTATACTAGGGTCTGACAAGTAAACCAAACCAACCAATCATGGAATCACAAATCATACTTTAATTTACAATAGGGAGAGCATATGGACTTTAGCACTGATCAGCAGTGGTAAAGTGCCCAGAGTCATAAAACAGCCAACAACTGGTCAGAAAAAATATAGGAGGAAGGCAAAAAGTTCAGGGATGACCCTGCAAAATGGGCCAAGTCCAACAAGGATCTTCCACCAACTCTGGCTCTGTGGATGCGTGGGGTATCGGCCAGTGCCAGGTTGGAAGATCAAAGGTTTCTTTTGTGTAAGTGGAAGTTGATTCTGTCGTGGAGGTATGTGGGTCCGGTGTTGTGTAGGCATTTGTAGGCGTGGGTGAGGATTTTGAAGGTGACTCTTTTCTCCACGGGGAGCCAGTGGAGCCTTCGCAGATGTGGGCTGTTGTGTTCATAGTGGGGGATGCCGAGGACAAGTCTGACGGCGGTGTTCTGTATCATCTGGAGTAAGCAGAGTAGTGCCTTGTTTATGCCGGCGTAGAGTGCATTGCCATAGTCCAGTTTGCTGGTGATGAGTGCGTGGGTGACTGTCTTCCTTGACTCAGGAGGGATCCACTTGAAAATCTTGCAGAAGATGCAGAGGGTGTTGAAGCAGCTGGAGGTGATGGCGTTGACCTGTTGGTTCATGGTGAGGGAGGAGTCGAGTATGATGCCGAGGTTTTTGGCGTGTTCCGAGGGGGTCGGTGGGCTTCGCGGCCACCTGGTGTTATCCCATGCTGAAGGGGTGGTTCCAAGGACAAGGTCTTCTGTCTTCTCAGCGTTGAGCTTCAGGCAGCTGTTGTTCATCCAGACTGCAACATCCAGCATTACTTTCTGGAAGCTGAGTCTGGCGGTGGTGGGGTCTTTGGTGAGGGAGAGGATGAGCTGGGTGTCATCAGTGTCAGATACGATGTTGGGGCCGTGTTGTCGGATGATGGCAGCGAGGGGGGCCACGTACATGTTGAAGAGGATCGGGCTCAGCGATGATCCCTGTGGGACTCAGGAGGTGATTGTCGTGGGGTCGGAGAGGAAGATTGTAGTCTGATTCATTGGCCTCTTCCGGGGAGAAATGATTGGATCCAGTCTAGGGCTGTTCCTTGTATGCCGGCATTGTGTAGTCTATCGACGAGTGTGCGGTGGGAGACGGTGTCGAAGGCTGCTGATAGGTCGAGTAGGATAAGGGCTACAGAGTGGCCTTGGTCCAGGAGGGTGTGGATGTCGTCTGTGGCGGCGAGTAAGGTGGTCTCGGTGCTGTGGTTGCTTCGGAATCTGGATTGGGACGGGTCGAGGATGGCGCTGTCTTTGATAAATCGTGTCCGTTCCCTGTTGACTGTGTTCTGTGCGACTTTGGCTGCGAAGGGGAGGAGTGAGATGGGCCGGTAATTCTTGAGGTTGGTGGGGTCTGCTGTGAGTTTCTTGAGCAGGGGCCTGACTTCTGCACGTTTTCAGTCATCTGGGTAGGTGCCTGTTTCGAAGGTGGTGTTGATGGTGTGTTGTAGTTCGGGTGTGATGGTGGTGGTGGCTCTGTGGTTGATGTTTGGAGGGCAGGGGTCACTGGGGGCCCCTAAGTGGATGCCTTTCATGGTCGAGGCGGTGTTTTCGGCCGTGATCAGAGTCCAGGTGGAGATGGAGGGCTGGCTGGTGTGCCCGGGGGGGAGGGCCGGCTGTGGCGTCTGGTGGATGATCGACGAAATTGTTGTAGAGGTGGAAGGAAGTTCCAAGTTTGTCGCAGAGGTCTTGGGACAGGGTGATGTCTATGTCTTCGCTGCGGGGTTAGTTAATTCCTGAATGACACTGAAGAGTTCCTTGGAATTGGTGGATTTGGCGAGGATTTTGTTGTGGATGAACGTCCTCTTGGTGGTTCTGATTCGGTTGTGGCATTCCGTCATGGCGTCTGTGGAGTTTCTTTTGTGGTGGGCCTTGGGTGTTGTTGCTGGGTGCGCGCGCAAACGCTTTACACATTGCCTCCGGGATAAGCCTGACTGCTCGTGCCAAGCTACCAAGGGGGTGAGCAGGGGTTATCTTTGCCGTGTAACTCCCCAGACCTGACTAGAGTGGTGGTTTCTGCCTGGCTTTGGCGCAAGCCCTAGCCAACCAGAAATCCCATTTCTAACATTGGTGGCAGCGGTGGGATTAGGACTTGCGTTTGCGCTGCACCGCAGCAGCAGCTGGCTGCACCACAAAACTCTGCATTTAGATAATCACATGGTATAGGGATTATTGTGCTAAGTTTGTTCTTAAGTGTAATTTCTGTGGAAATGTGTTTCTGGATTCACCAGTAAGGGTGGGATCCAGTGGTGGCAGCATAATAGTGTCCAGTACATTTGTTCCCCACCCTGCACCCAGAGTTGGTACCTGTGTCACTTGTGGTCAGGTTGAGGAATCAGGGGTGGTAGAAACTGCCTTACCAGTCCGAGGGGAGGGTTGTGTGTGGATGAATGGTGTGTGGCACTAGACAGTGAGTGTGAGTTCTCTGGGATAGAGAGCTTGCTGAATCCTTTTTGTGAATTGTGTGCTCCTGTTAAGCGCAGACCCCTAGGTTCCCTGTGTAATCTTTTCACCAGAACGTCCGCCAGAATGGAGCCTGCTTTTGATCTCAGTGATCTAGCTTGGTACAATATGCAGGAGTTGGAAAGGTTCTGTAGAGAGAGAGACATAGGGGTGAGAGAGTCAGACACTCTGTGTGAACTTAGGAGCCACATGATCCAGTGGGTTAAGAATCAAAGGGATCTTGAGCGCAGTAGGGAAAGGGCCCGGGCCTCACACCTGGAGGGTGGTGGGTCTGTGGGGTGCCCTGAAGATTCAGAAGAGGAGGGAGAAGATGACAGTACCTGGACGCCAGTAGAGAGTGAAGACCCCATAGGTAGGGAGTCCCTTTCTGGGTCCAGCGTAGGAGGCAGCGCCTCATCCCTTTCCCTGTCCCCAGAGGAGTGGGAAGATAGGAGGAAAGAAAGGGAGCACCAGCTGGCGTTAGAAAAGCTCAGGTGGTTAGAGCATGCCCAGGCTATGGTGCAGCTGGAGGTCAAGAAGCAACAGCTAGGGGGAGGAGCCTAGCGCGCAACCAAGATGGCCGCGTAGGCTTACGGCTCTCGAGGGCCTCCGCAACCTCCCACGTCTATCCTGACTAAATCCTGGTTAATTTGACGGGCTTTTGCTGATGAATTTGCGCTGAGGTGCCACCCGTTTTCCAAATTCAGATCAGACACCGGGAACCCGAATGGTTGCCCTCCGAAGTTTTTATGGCCTGCTATCGCCTTGGTCCCGATCTCGAGTTGGTGAGGTGCCCGGGTACGAAGTGAACAACAGCGGCATGCTGGGCTTGACTTGCCACGTACCCCGCACTTTCACTTTCGTTTTCAAGTTTGTTTTCTGAGACCGGCTGAGGGACCTTGGTGTTTCAGAGGAGCACGGATGGCGGAGTGTCTGGCCTGATTTTCGGACTATACACGGGCTTCCGTCTGCGACTGCTGTGTTCTATTGAATTAGCTACCTGGTCCCTGTCCCTGGTGCTGGCGGGTGCCAACCTTGGTGGCCTCCGGAAGATGGCGGCGAGACTAGACGGAGACAAGTCGAAACCCAAGTCAACCCGGAGGGGAGCCTATACTCAGGTCAACAACATGGATCGTTATGCGCAGACAAAGAGATCCCCTAGTGGCTCGCATAAATCGCCTGTGAGGTGTAAAGAGGTCTCCGGCCCATCGTCAGAATTGACCCTGCAGGACGTCATGGGCGCCATTGAGGAGATGAAGGCTGCTGTGGGTCAGCGGTTTGATACCCTGGCTCATAAATTGGACGCGGTCCTGATCGATGTGAATTTGGTCAGGGCAGACCTGTCCAAAACCAACGAGCAGGTCGACTAACTGTGGATGTGGCTGCCCTGCAGACAGAGGTCCGTAGGTTGCGGCTAGCCAGTGACCTGACGGATCGTCGACTTGAGGACTCCGAAAGCAGGGCTAGACGGAACAATGTTCGTATCATTGGAGAGCCGGAAAGATCGGAGGAATCTGCTGCTGATCTTTTTGTGGAGGATCTGGTGATCAATCGTCTCGCGCCCAAGGGATTGAGCAAGTTCTTTGCAGTGGAGCGGGCCCACAGGATTCCAGGTGGTGCGCCCAAAGTGGGTGCTCCCCCGCGGCCTATAATCGCCCGACTCTTTAACTTTCGGGATAGGGATGCTATCCTTCAGGCGTCGAGGGTGGCCGGGCCGCTGAAGTTTGAGAACTCTAATGTCAGCTTTTACCCGGACTTCACGCAAGCGGTCCAAAAACAACGGCTGGGATTTTTGGGCGTCAAACGGCGCTTGAGGGACATGGAGCTGAAATACGCAATGTTATTCCCGGCTAAGCTGCGGGTTGAGTTCCGGGGTCGCTCACACTTCTTCGACCGGCCGGAGGCGGTTGGAGACTGGTTGGATGCCCTGCCTCGGGGACAGGATCGAGACACTCGGATGGCAGAGAGCGGAGAGGATTTGGTGGAGCAGGGCTAGAACTTGGTCACTGGTGATGGACTAGACTGGTGACGTTTGGTACCTTGGCTCAACTGGACACTAGTTTGACACAATATGCCCTTCAAATGCCTGGAGGTTGTGGGGAGCTTATTGGGGCCCTTTCCTCCTTCTGGGGTTCTTTTTGAGGTATATGTTAGGGCGACAGGCACACTGCGAGTTGGGGGGGCTGTTCGGGCTCAAGCAGGGGTGCAGGGAGGGGGGAGTTGTGATTTTGGGATTGTGGGGGAGGGGGGTTGTTGGGGACTGTTTGTTTGTTTCGCAAGGCAATGTGAAGTTCTCTGCTGACTTGTCCGGGTTGTGCTTTCCGGGATGTGGGTATCATGCACGGGAGTGGGGTGGGGGGTAGGGGATTGAGAATCCTTTTGTGGAATGTGAATGGATTGGGGGACAGGATCAAGCGCGGGGTGGTGCTGCAGTTTTTGAAACGGATTTCGCCCGACATTGTTTTCCTGCAGGAGACACATTTGATTGGGAACTCCTTCCATGCCCTAAATAGGAGGGGCTATCGCCTCGCCGCTCACTCTGGTTTCACTTCTGGCTCTAGGGGAGTGGGCATTTTGGTTAGGGCCTCTCTCCCATTGGAGGTGGACGAGGTGTTTCACGATGATAGGGGGCGCTATGTGGCACTGGTGGGGAGATGGGAGGGTAGGACTGTTTCGCTCGTTGCTGTTTATGTGCCTCCGGGGTTACAGATGGCTACATTCGCTGATTTGGGGCATCTGGTCCTGGGACTCCCTGGGGGGGTTCTGGTGTTGGGGGGCGACTTTAATGCTGTTGTCTCCGGGTTGGAGGACCGTTGCCCCCCCAGGGATCTCCCTAGGGCTCAGGCCTGGTTGGGTGGCTTTTTGGACACTTTGGGACTTGT
This sequence comes from Triturus cristatus, assembly GCF_964204655.1. NCBI lineage: Eukaryota > Metazoa > Chordata > Amphibia > Caudata > Salamandridae > Triturus > Triturus cristatus. The sequence goes on from NC_140589.1 coordinate 470,182,865, forward strand.
AGATTGCTGGAGATTGATGCACCCGGGACAGGCGCAATACACCTTTCACTCGGGGGCCCATGGGAGTCTCTCGAGACTTGATTACATGCTTATGCCGGTGATCCAAGCTGGGATGATTGGGGAGGTGCGTCATTTAGCCCGAGGTATCTCTGACCATTCCCCCATATGGTTGCAACTGAAGGTTGTCCCTGGGGCAGAGGGGAGAGTAGCACCCATTAACCCCTGGTATCTACGTAACCCTAAGATCCGCGCGGAACTGGTCAAGTCCACTGATCACTACTTTAATGATAATGTGGGGTCGGTGTCGTCGGCCGTCTCCCTATGGGAGGCTTATAAAGTGGTGGTCAGGGGTCAGGCCTTGTCCCTTATCTCCCATGCTGAGAGGTGCGAGAGAGCAGAGGTGGTTCGCCTGGAAACTGAAATAGCTGAAATGGAGGAGGACTTGGAGCGGGGAGTTACTGATGAGAAATTGCACGTTCTCAGCCTCAAACAATCGGATTATAGAGCGCTAGTCACGGAAGCCGCTAAAGGGATGAGTAGAGAGCAGCAAGGACAATTGTATGATGTGGGGGATAGGGCCGGAAAGTTGATTGCCTGGTTGGATAAGAAGGAGAGAGCGAGCAGGGTGGTGCCTGTGGTGGAGAGAATGGACGGAGTGCGTGTGACTGACCCTGTGGAGATCGTTGACTGCTTCGCGGATTACTTCCGCGGGGTATACTCTCCGGTTTCTGTGCGTTCGGAGGAGGATTCTCATCTGTTGCTTAGAGACATTGCATTGCCAACCCTATAGGAGGCTGATGCAATATTGATGGAGACGAAGTTGTCGTCAGATGAGATCGCTCTGGCCATTCGCTCGATCGCATCTGGTAAGGCTGTGGGTCCTAATGGTCTTCCCATTGAACTGTATAAGTTGCGTCCCGATAAGATAGCGCCGTATCTTCGGGACATGTTTTTCGCGGCATGTGCGGCGGGTTTCCTTCCCCCTGACCAACGTCTCGCCACCATAGTTGTGATACACAAAGAGGGGAAGCCGCGAGATCGCTGCGCCTCCTATAGGCCCATTTCGCTGTTGAACGCAGAACCCAAAATCCTGGCTAAGGTATTGGCTAATCGGCTGGTTCGGGTCGTGGGTGAACTGATTCATCAGGATCAGTCCGGTTTTATACCCCATCGGAATACTGCCCTGAATTTGAGGCGGTTGCACGGCGTGCTTGCTAGAGCGGAGTTTATACGTGAGCCGGCCATCTTGGCATCTTTAGATGCCACTATGGCGTTCGACACTTTGGAGTGGCCGTATATTTGGGCCGTGTTGGCGAAATTCGGGTTCGGCCCTGAGTTCATTGGTTGGGTAAAATTATTGTATGCTGACCCATTGGCTCAGGTTGTGGTGAATGGTAGGGTGTCGGCTCCCTTCGCACTGGGGAGAGGTACGCGGCAGGGTTGTCCGTTATCACCCCTTCTTTTTGCCCTTTCTTTGGAGCCTCTCACCGCTTGGTTGCGTTGGGAGCCGTCGCTGCGGGGTATTAGATGGACGCCGGAGTTTGAGGACCGTGTCTCCCTTTACGCGGATGACATCCTTCTGTACCTTACCTCTCCCCGACAGTCGCTAATTGTATTGGTGGATGTATTGAATTCCTTTGGTCGCAACTCTGGCCTGGTTATTAACTGGGCCAAGTCATGTGTTTACGTCCTCTCGTGCGAGGCCCCCCTCCTACAGCGGGATTGTCCTATCCAGATTGCTACACTGGGGTTCAAATATTTGTGAATCTTTATCTCTCTGGATCCCGCGGTCCGCTATGAGCGAAACCTTCTCCCTCCCCTCCAGCGATTGAAGGCCGACGTCGCGAGGTGGCGACGACTTCCGCTCTCGCCGCTCGGACGGGCGGCATTGTTTAAAATGATGTCGCTACCTCGCTTCTTGTACGCTTTGCAAAACACTCTAGATGTCGTGCCAGCCCGTTATTTTCGTGAGGTGGAAGGTCTTCAGCGCCAACTGTTTTGGGACGGGCGGCCGCGGATCGCTCTCGCCAAGTTGACGCTCCCTTGGTACGATGGGGGGGTCGCCCTCCCCGATATTAAAAGATACTATTGGGCGTCTCAATTGGCGGTGGTGAACCACGGGATATATGGTCCTGCCTTAAACCCGGCCTTCGAGATGGATAAATTACTGCTTCCGGGCGGGGATTATAACAGGGCGCTGTATTCGGTGACCCCGGATGCGTGGTTGACGGGACCCACACGGGTCGCGGTACGTGTGTGGCATGCGGCGAGTGCTGCGATGGGGTGGAGGGATCGCTTGACTCGGGCGACGCCGTTGTATGCCTCCGGGCGGCTGGGTTGTTTGTGGAAAACGAAAGGCTTTGAGAAATGGGATATGATTGGTATATGTAAGGTGGGTGATCTTTGGGCAAAGGGGTCTTTCAAAACGTTTGAAATGCTTAAAACCGAATACAAATTAAATGATAGAGAGTACTTCCGGTATGCACAAGTCTACCATGCGCTGTGTTCCGTCTTCCCGGACGCTGCTGCTATCCCCGAATATTCCCCGCTGGAGGATAGAGTGTTGGATGGCTATGTGCCTGACAGCACTATCTCTCTGATCTACAAAAAACTTATTAATGATCGCGCGGACTTGCTGATCCGTCTCCGGGAGGCATGGACGGGCGACGGCTTGGAACTGGACGATGAGGACTGGGTATCGGCGGTGGCCTCCCCGAAAGAGGTGGCGATCCCGGCCCGCTTACGATTTGTACAGCTGAAGATCCTCCATAGAGTGTATGTCACGGGGCCCGGTTTGCTACGTATGGGTTACTCGAGGGATGAAATGTGTAAGAGTGGATGTGGCCTGTCGGGCACCTTTCTTCATATCCTATGGGAATGTTCGGAGGTTGTGCGATATTGGAACGGTATCCACGCCGTAATGGAGGAGGTCACGCATGTCGCTCTGTCCCCAGAGGCTAGGAGGTGTTTGTTGAATGTCTGGGAACCGAATGACTATAATGTGGCACAGACGCAGTGGGTGACTCTGGGGTACATGGTGGCTAAGCGTAACATAGCACAGCTGTGGGGTTCCCCGAGGCCGCCCACGATCGCGGTATGGAAGGAGAATATGGACTGGTGTATGTTTAGGGAAAAGACGGTGTAGGTGGCGAGAGGCAAGCCTGGGAAGTGGACGAAGGTATGGAGTCCATGGAATTCCTATCGTGGACATATCTGCACCCCGCCTCTGCCGTTAGAGGTCGATATTGCTTTGTCCCCCTAGCCACGCATTCTGCGGGATTGTGTGAAGTGTGTTCTATGTTTTGTCTTCCCGTTGCCCCCCGCTGCCACTTCCTGTCAAGAACTGCTTTGGATACTATACGTTGTCCCCCGCCCTGGGAAGCGCACGCTGCTATTTCGGACTCTCATTGCCTTGAGTGTGTTTTGCATTTAATAGAAAATGAAACTGTTTTTTCCGATTGCTCTTGGCCTATGGCCACGGCCGGTTTCATGTGCTCACGAACTGCCGGGAGCTTCGCTTCTGGTTCATTTGAATGTGTGGCGTTGCATTGCGGGCCCTCGGGCTCTGTAGCGGCCGGCCTTGGTGGTTGTAGGTCCTTGTATGTATTTTATTGTGTAATAAAGGTTTCTAAAAAAAAAAAAAAAAAAAAAAAAAGAAGCAACAGCTAGAGACTGAGAGGGTCTTGGCGCAGGAGAGGATAGAGGAGGCTGAGAGGGCCTCCCCCAGAGGCAAAGTAGCTCTGGAGGGTAGACTATCCCCTGCGTGCAGTTTTAATTTGCTGGGCTCCCCAGGGAGGGTTGAGTCCAGTGGTGGCAGTTATATAGAATCCCGTGCGAGAAGTCCCACTCCCAGTTCCCCGAGTATGGTACCTGTTTCCCAAGAGGAGGAGTATAGGTTGAAATTCAGGGGCAGTAGGAAGCTGTCTCACCAGTCTTGGGAGGAGTTTGTGGATGGATGTGATGAGGCACTGTCCGATTGGGCGGTTCAGAACTCGGGACGTACTTATGACGCCCTATAAGAACTGATTCTCAAAGAACACCTGCTCAGTTGTTGTGTGCCGGAGTTGCGCCAACACCTGTTGGGGTGTGGATTGACTGAGCCATTTTAGCTTGCGGATGAAGCAGAGTGCTGGGAAAGTGCTAGAGTTTCTCTAGAGTCATTAGGGGGTGACTCCAAAAGTAGTGGTTCAGGTATCTTCCAGCCCAGCGTGGTGGAAGAGGCTCAGTGTAGCCCAGCTAGGTCCTAGGATAGCGAGGAGGGTGTAGGGGCTTACTGCCTGGCTCAGTGGAGCGGGAGTAAGTGGGTGACCGAGGGTCCCCAGACGCATGAAACCCTGCCTCAGGACTTGGATGGTTTCATGAGGGAACACCAAGTTGGGGACCTAGGCTGTCCTGTTACTCCACTTGAGGAAGATCTCTTAGTGAGTAGAGGACCTAGAGCACCTGTAAACAGGGCTCCTGTGGTTCTAGAGTCTGGCAGTGCCGCTCCGGTAGGGAGGGTACAGGAGTCCAGCGTGAGGAGTGATTGGGGGATGAGTTCCCCAGTGGAAGAGCCAGTGGGTCAGGGACTATCCAGTTGGGCTAGGATCCCGTGTAGTGACCCTGGTGACACCACTTCTGTTCTGGGGGATCTCTGCGCACTGTCAGGTGGACAGGGGACGGGAGATCCACTCCAGACAGACAGTCACACGACATATGTGTCGTTTGTTAGCCTCAGGGGGACGGAGTGTAAATCCCCAGAAGTCCTGGAGTGCCAGGCGATTATTCCACCAAAGGTTCTAGGCCGGAGGTTGGAAGGCCAGGTTCGGGATCAGCCTGACCTGAAGGGTGGGACGTCTGTAACCAGCATCCCGACCGGTTCTTCTTCCAGAGGTACCGCCCCAGTTGGTAGGGAGCAGGGCTCTGGAAGGGGGTGCAGAGAGTGGGAGAGCCCACCTCTGACCCCGGTGCAACCTGAGGGGTTAAACCCTGGGTTGGAATGGCGTTCTAGGTGTACCCCTCGCCAGAGGAGGAGGAACCCTACGGGAAGAGGTAGGGGGAGGAGAGCCTACCCTGAGACTCCTGGTCCGCCCGAGGTTGTAGACCCTAGGCTGGAGAACCAGTGGCAGTCTAGTCCTGTCTTGCAGACAGGAAGAGTGGAGAATGGCCGCTATGTGCCAGGGGTTACTACCCCCCACTCTGTGATTAGGCGAGGACCGGTGGCACCTGGGTGGCCTAGGGCCTGGTCTTGGCCGCGGACAGCTTGGGAGTACCAGTGGGATAGCCCAGTTGGTCCGGACAGTGGTTTTAGAAGGAATCCCATGGGTTCACTGTGGCGTAGAACAGGAGGGTGTCCCTGCAGTTGCGGGCCCGCGTCCGTGTTCTATCGCCCAAAGCAGGGAAGCCCATCACGGTGGTGATTGGTCTGCCCTGCATTTTTGGCTGGAAGGGGGTTGTGTTGGACTTGGCCCTTCTGGCAGGTTCACCCCTAAACTTTTTGCTTTTACTGGTGACCTGGTGGTAGTGATTTTTGGTTTCTGCGCACTTTCCCTGTGTCCCAGAGTAAAGTGCGTGCGCACTCTGAGTGCATGTGGTGAGATAGGCCTGCCCTCCCATAGGAATGCATGGGGAATGTATGTGTCCCTGGTAGTTCCTGATGCGTGGGGTGTGCAGGGTCGAGTCTGGTATGTGCGGACTCGTGTGATGAAATGCTGCGCGATGATGTGTGCGGCGTGCATGTACCTAGGATGGAAGTGCCACTTCTAGAAGTGGGCACTTCTGTGTGCAGTGTGTAATGTGTGCCTTGTCTGGCGATTGGCTGGCTGAGGTCATGTGATGGGCTAGGGAATCCCCAGAGTCAGGAGGAGTCACCCAGTGGTGAATAGGGATATCAGCAGCTAGATGGGTGGGAGGAGTACACCTGGGTCCTGAATAGGGTTGGGTTTTCCCCACACAATGCTGGATCCGCCCCCTGTGGTGCGACTGATGACCCTGGCCTGTTCTCTGAATAGGGAGAGGGGCTGAGCAAAACAAAGTGCTCAGGAACCAGTTGTAACTGGTTCGCCCCTTCCCTGCACCTTGAGACAAAGGTGTTCTGTGTATAAGAAGGGGCTGTGACCCCATGAAAAATGTTCTCTTCCAGGATCCTGCCTGAGGGGGCTGCTGCTGTTGCTGGGCCAGAGGACCGCCACTTGGACTACCTCCCTGCCTGGAGGCCCAGTGAGCTGGCTCTGGGCCCAGCCTTGCCCCCCCCTGCCTTGCTGCATGCAGGGGAGAACTCCGCTGGACTTGCCTTTAGCGCTGAGAGCGCTTTCACTTTTATCCTTAGCGCTAGGAGCGCTTTATTTCTGGAAGCCGGTGCCCACCCGGCATTTGCCCCGTTCTTGGCCGTTCCGGAAGTCCCCTGGCAGGTGCCCACCCTGCCAGGGACATTGCCGTGGTCGTTGGCGGGTGCCCACCCCGCTTGGTTCTGCCTATTTCGACTTTAATACGAAGGCGGGAGCCCACCCCGCGCTTCGGAGAAAGCAGAGAGAATCACCGCCGCGGCCGGGCTTACCGGAAGACAGGCATCCTCTGGGGGCGGGCCACGAGACGGAAGCAGGAAGCAAGCGGGAGACCACCCCACGCTCCTGCGTATGCCCCGGGAGAGAGACGCCGTGTCCGAGAGAGCGCCGCGTCTAGAGGCCCAGGCGGGAGCCCACCCCGCTCTGTGTCGTGCTACTCCGGAGAAGCCAGCAGCTGGTTTGAATGCGGGGCTCCAGTGAACCCGGGGAGAGCCCTGCGGATGCTGCAGCCGACACCAGGTAGCAGAGCAGAGTCGGCGCGTCGGAAGTCCCGGTAAGGAGAGGGCTCGGGGTGGTTCCTGTCCGCATCTGAGCCCCCCACGAGGAGGCTCCACCGGAGGGGCCAGCATTCTTTGTCTGTGAGCCCACAAGGCTCCAACGTATACGGGGGCAGTTCTTTTGAGGTTCAGAGCAGCCCCGGAAGGCAGCGGCCCGCTCCAACGTATGAGGACACTGTCGGTTAAGAAAGCGCGTGACGCTCCAACCCCGGGGGCAGTATTCCTTGAGCGCGTTGCACGCTCCAACGACGGGGCGAATTGTTTGTCACGAGTCCCCCGAGCGGGACTCCAACGAGTAGGACAATCTTTGGCTGTGAGCCCAGGACGTCCCCCGCTTTTGGGGCATATTTTAGCTCAGAGCCCAGAGGGGCTCAGGGGGCCACAAGTGTTGTGTATTCAGAGCCCTGGAAGGCTCCAACGTTGGCCCCAGCATCTTTCCAGCTGCCCAGCACTTAGTGGGCAGCTGCCACGTTTAGGCCCCTGACATTGGGACACAGGGCGTCCTAGCCCCCTACGAGGCCAGTTGGCCTAGGGACTGCCACAGGTGGTGGCTAATGTGAGTTTTGCGCTATTGTTCCTAACCTGCACCTCTGAATGTGTTTTATGCGTCATGTGCCTTGTGTTTACACCTCTGAATGTGTTGTGATGCATCATGTGTAATGAGCTTATACCCCTACAGGTATTGTGATACTTAGGGGGTTGTTTTTCTCCTAGTACAGGTGGTGCTAGTGAGGTCCTGGTTCCCTGCGCAATATTCTCCTAAGGTTGTTAGGCTTGCGTAGGTGGTACTTACCTGTTACCAGTTGTTACTGGTTGTGCGCTACATTTTCTAATTTTGTGCTACAGTAATTTTATATCCTATGTTCTAAGTGCTAAGTTCTAAAAGTGCTAATTCCTGACAGTGGTCCATGTGGCCCACTGTACATATAATCCCTTGTAAAATTCTGCCCAGTGCCAGTTGGCATAGTGTAAATTGTGTGGATATTATCTAATGTGTTTTGGTATAATACAAAGGCTATTTTTATATAATACCTTGTGTGGAGTTTCTTTTGTGGTGGGCCTTGGGTGTTGTTGCTGGGTGCGCGCGCAAACGCTTTACACATTGCCTCCGGGATAAGCCTGACTGCTCGTGCCAAGCTACCAAGGGGGTGAGCAGGGGTTATCTTTGGCGTGTAACTCCCCAGCCCTGACTAGAGTGGTGGTTTCTGCCTGGCTTTGGCGCAAGCCCTAGCCAAACAGAAATCCCATTTCTAACAGCGTCCTTGTAGGTGGTGTGGTTTTCGGGTATCTTGATGTTTCTCCAGATCTTCTCCAGGCATCTGCAGGTGCGTCTGGCTTTTTGGAGGTCAGTGGTGAACCAGGTGGCTTTCCTGGGGAGCTGTTTGTCGGTGTTATGTAGCGGGGCGAGCTTGTCTGAGCAGTTGGAGATCCAAGTGTGGAGTTCTCTGGCTGAGATATTGGCGTCGGCTGCCGAGGTGTGCTTGTCTCGGGTGAGGGTGCAGTTAAGTTGCTCGTCGGTGACCTTGCTCCAGTTCCTTCGTGGTGGGCGTGGGGCTGGTTTGGGTGTCTTGGGTTTGTCGACGGTGAAGTGTACGCAGTGGTGGTCGGTCCATGGGGGTTTTGTTGTGTGGCTGAAGTGAACGCTGTTTCCTGCAGCGAAGATGGGGTCGAGGGTGTGTCCTGCACGGTGGGTCGGTGTGGTGACGAGTTGTTTAACTCCGATGTTGGTGAGGTTGTCACGAATGGTGGCAGAGTTGGGGGTCAGTGGAGTTGTCGAGGTGGAAGTTCAGGTCTCCGATGAGTATGTAGTTCATTGAGGCTATGTCGTGGGGTGCGATGAGGTCGGTGATGGTGGTGGCGAAGGGGGCCCAGGAGCCGGGAGGTCTGTAGACGAGGGTTCTGCGGAGTGTGAGGTTGGAAAGTCCTCCATTGGAATGTCTGTGAAACTATGTTATAATTGAAAAATGCACTCAATCAACACTGTTTTGTCACTAACGCATTTTATACTGAAAGCAATACCTTTTGCTACATTGGCTCATTCGCAAACCCAAATAGACAGGTACGAAATAAACAGGATTTGTGCATGCAATGCACGTAAACAACATTTTTTAACCCTGTGTGTAGATGCATTGGCATTAAAGCTATGCCAGTGCTTGCCTTTATAGAGATTTCAGGGGATGTTTGGAGTGAACAGGCTGCTTTATTTGATGTTTTTGTTGCCTTGAAAAGTGTCATAATCTGATTTGTGTTCAACTGCCCGGCGTTGAGTCAGTTGCTTACTAACTAATAGAGGTCTAGGTCTGAATCCACATTAGAAACATGGAGGACACCTCTGTGAGCCTGTACAAACTGTTTAATCTTAGGGGATAGTTCTGCCACCAGATGGCATACCTGTATGATCTCTCAATGTACTGGATAATATTTCTTATGGATCTTTGCAACCTGAAAGACTCTTTTGCAGGCATATGCCTGAGATTGAATTTATTTTGTAATATGAGAGATGGGTCTGTATTCATAGGTCTGGGCCTGTACTATTTTATGTCAACTGAGGAATAGCTTTTCTGCCAGATGTGTGATCCTGTATGATATATGTTCAGTCAATATGCACCCAAGAGAAAACTGGAGTAAAGTGAAAAATGTTATGAATGATAAACATACAGGAGTATTGTAATTGCTAGGTCTGGTGGCTAAGTGGACATATGGATCCACTCCAGGGATTTGTGTTTGATCTAAGGCTTGCCTACACGTTCAAATCCTAGTGGGTCCCCTCATTCGTCCACCCCTCCATGGTTGATAAAATGATTAAATTCAATGGCATGAGGGTTATAAATAACCCTAATTGGTCCTAGCATCCTGAACAACAGTGTAGACCCTAAAAGCGGAGAGCAACCTGATGTCATATCGCCTGTATTTTTGACATATATTCTTTGCAGCGGGGAAAGCATATCAGAGAGACACTACTTTTTAATGACATAAATCGGTATACATCTGCTGTGCTACCAAGTTTTTGTAGTCGTCTCACAATGTACACTTAGCTACACACATTATTCTCATTTAGCAAGAAATTGTACATACACATATTGAAATATTGGAATATTTCATTTAGCTCCTCCTCAGGCCTCCTTGTAACACTGTTGGCTTTTCAGCAAATCTATTAGAAAATGATGTTGTGCAAAATTAACTCATTGAGCTAAATTGTCCAAGGTTTTGTGGGTGGGAAGAACGTAGAACCTATACAATCATTCCATTAGAAACGCAAGCTTTTTAGGTCGGGTTGCTTTTTTGGTGGTATTTTGGGCTGGCATTTAGAATTCGTCATTTGCTGTTGCAGCTGTCTGTTAGCACAATACTCAACTTCAATGAGGCACTAGGAGCTCGATCTTACAAACTGACAAATTGGTGGGCTGGCACAGTTACACGTCCTTCATGGTTAGTATGGCAATGCTTGGAGCAAAGACATTTTACCATCGTAGTATCAAAGCAGATTTGTGGAGCTTATAATGTGTGCTAAGAATATTTGTGCATATTTAAGCAGGCACCGTGCAGTTTAAGTACAGCTGCCCAACCACAACACAATCCTCTGTTACAGTAGCAGATTAAAATAACAGCAGTCACGCACCAGAACACAACATAACAACACAACAATGAAACAATAAATCAATAGGAAATATACAAGTATCAAAATGCAGCACACTAACAAAATGCCACAAAACAACACGTTGACAACACAAAACAAAACTAAACAATACAACAACACATCAGTACAATATACCCACACAACTACACAATGCAACAATACACCAATGTAAATGGTTGACATTCGAGCCAATTAGAGAACTAAGGGGCATATGTATCAAACGATTTTGTATTCACAAACACTGCGATTTGCAAAAAAACAGCGTTTGCGAATACAAAATCGCAAAACGCGATGTATGAGCCATTTTCGCATCGCATTATTAAGGAATCACTAATTTTGTGATTCCTTAATTTTGCGTAAGCATTTAAGGAATCACAAATTGCGATTCCTTAAATGCAATGTAACAAGCACCCAAGTTGTGCGATATCTCCTTAAGAAATCGCAAATTACCACCAACTTGAAGTTGGTGGTAATTTGCGATTTCTTTGCGATTTCTTTGCGAACTTTTTGGCACATAAATGTCCTTAGGGCATGTATGTGCGCCATATGCGCTCACATGCTCATTTCAGGGGTGCATCAGGGTGTCCTTATGACACCCTTGCAATTATTCTTAATTTGCGATTCTCTAATTGCGAATCACAAATTGAGAATAACTTCCCATTCATTCCTATGGGCCTCCTGGCCCATAGTAATGAATGGGAAGGTATTCCTTAATTGCAATTTCACAATTTGCTAATCGCAATTAAGGAATAACAAGAAATCGCAAAATATTTGCGAATTTTTAAGTACTTCCCGCTTTGCGATTCTCAAATAGCGATTCTCAAAAAATCGCTATTTGAGAATCCTAATAACGGATTTTGATACATATGCCCCTGTTGGAAGGCGGACCCCGAGGAGTCGGTACGACCACCAAGGGGGGGGCCCTCACACTGCACGAAGTAGCCGAGCGCTGCCGAGAAGTCTCCTGAGAGATCCTTCTCCTATCACGTACTAGCACAGTAACACCACCACACAGGACTCAAGGAGGTTGTCTTGTGACAAGCAATTCTTTATCAGCAATAAAAAGGTTACGAGGTCAATATTTACACGAAGGGATCGAGGGATCCACCAAAAGTCTCAGTGTCTCTTTGGAAGGGTCGGGGTAGCGGGACAGTCTTTGGCAGGAATGCGGTACGAGGGTACCTGGGGCCCAGTTCTTATCCTCAAGCTGGAGGACCTCCGGATCTCGGATGGGTCGAGCCGCGACGGCGTCAGCAGGGCTCTGGCGTACAGTTCGTGGAGAGCCGCGATCAAATCAGCAGGGCTCTCAAGATGGTTTCTGCTCAGCTCGAGCCGCGACGTCGTCAGCAGGGCTCCTAGGAAGGTTTCAGCGAGGTTGGGCCGCGACGGCGTCAGCAGGGCTCCGATGTTCCAGGTGGTTCAGAAAGGGTTCACAAGAAGGAGCCGCGACGCAGTCAGCAGGGCTCGTGATGGTTCCGACAAGAGTTCTTCTCCGTAGGGTCAGCTGCGATTCAATCAGCAGGGCTCTCGACTCCGGGATACAACTGCCGAGCTGTGGTGGGATCGCCCCAGATATAGGTCTGGAGCCCTTTGATGTCCGGACCTATGCGCCCGAGGGGGCGGAGTGGCCGGGTGGAGGTGGCCAGACGCCCAGCAGGAGAGGCGCCAGGCCCATGGGAGTTGCAGGGCGATCACACCTCGAGAGGGGAGGACAGTTGGGGGTCCCATCGATACTGTCCTCCGCCGGGGGCGATGAATGGTTCCTGCGGCACCCCCTGGCTAGTTCGTGGTGCCTCGATGTCGGGGCTTCGCTGGGGTCGAGGCCGGGTTGAGCGGGGGTGCACGGTGTGACATGGATGCCAACAAGATGGCGGAGCCACGAGGAGTATGCGACCACGTGCAGCTCCGGGTGAAGGGTCTTGGTGCAGTTCAGACGGGTGGCCCGTGAAGGCCGGGGCGGGGAACGGGCACAATCCAGGGGTTTAAGGACCACGCCACGCGGCCGGGTCCAACAGGCGTCCCCCCCAGCCGAAGGCATGGAGAGTCACCCATCTCCTTGGGGATTCTCCTCGTCAAGGCGGAAGAAGCGGGACAGGCCGTCGGCGTTGGCGTGGTCATTGCCGGGCCGGTGTTCGACGTCAAAGTCCATCCCTTGTAGCGAGATGGACCACCGCAGCAGCTTGGGGTTCTCGCCCCGCATTTGCATTAACCATTGCAAGGGCCGGTGGTCGGTCTGGACCCGGAAGTGGGTGCCAAAGAGGTAGGGACGGAGCTTCTTGAGGGCCCACACCACAGCGAAGGCCTCACGCTCAATAGTGCTCCAGCGTTGCTCTCGGGGCAGTAGTCGTCGGCTGATGAAGGCCACTGGTCGGTCGAGCCCCTTTTCGTCGGCTTGGGATAGGACGGCCCCGATCCCATACTCAGAGGCGTCCGTCTGTACCACGAACTCCTTCTGGTAGTCCGGGGCCTGCAGCACCGGAGCAGTACACATGGCTGTCTTTAGGGTGTCGAAGGCTGTTTGGCAGCGGGGGGTCCAGTGTACCTTCTTGGGCTGCTTTTTGGACGTTAACTCTGTGAGGGGGCCAACAATGCTCCCATAGTCCCGGATAAACCGCCGGTAGTATCCGGTGAGGCCCAGGAAGGCCCGGACAGCGGTCTGGGTAGTGGGGGGTTCCCAGGTCTGGATGGCATCTATCTTCGCTTGGAGGGGGGCCACCTGCCCGCTCCCCACTTGATGGCCCAGGTAGGTCACGGATCCGTGGCCGATTTGACATTTGCTGGCCTTGATCGTGAGTCCGGCCCGCTGGAGGGCGGCCAGGACGGCCTTCAGGTGGAGGAGGTGCTCGGCCCAGTGGTTGCTGTACACAGCAATGTCATCTAAGTAGGCCGCGCTGAAGGCCTCAAGCCCGGCCAACACCTTGTTCACCAGTCTTTGGAAGGTGGCCGGGGCGTTCTTCATTCCGAAGGGCATCACCCGAAAGTGGTAATGCCCATCCGGGGTCGAAAAGGCGGATCTTTCTTGGGCGCCGGGGGTGAGCTGGATTTGCCAGTACCCGGCGGTGAGGTCCAGCGTGCTCAAGTAGCGAGCGGCCCCTAGGCGGTCGATGAGTTCGTCGGCCCGGGGTATCGGGTGTGCGTCTGTCTTGGTTACTGCATTCAGGGCTCGGTAGTCCACGCAGAATCGCAACTCTGGGGGGTGACCAGGAGCTGCGGCCTTGGGCACCAGGACGACAGGGCTGGCCCACGGGCTGTCGGAAGGCTCGATGACCCCCAGGGCCAGCATCTTCGCTACTTCGGCCTGGATGCAGGCCCGCACTCGGTCAGGCACCCGGTAGGCTCTGTGTCGTATGGGGGGGCTCTCCCCGGTGTCGACGTCGTGGACGCACCAGTGGGTCACCCCCGGGGTGAGAGAGAAGAGGGCTGCGTAGTCCCGCAGTAATTGCTGGCAGTCGTTGCGCTGTTCCGGGGTCAGGGACGAGGCGAGTTGGACCCCTTCGATTGATCCATCGCGAATGTCGGATTGCAGGAGGTCGGGCAAGGGCTCGGAATCGTCCTCGCCCCCTTCGTCAGTCGCCAGCAGCAGGCTCAGTTCGGTCCGGGCGAAGTGGGGTTTTAGCCTGTTAGCATGTAGGACCCGGAGGGAGTTCCGGGGGGACTCCAGATCGACCAGGTAGGTGACGGGACTTTTCTTCTCCACCACCTTGAAGGGCCCGGTCCACTTGTCCTGGAGGGCGCCGGGTTCGACCGGGGCCATGACCCAGACTTTCTGACCTGGCTCGAATTCTACAGTCGAAGTGTTGCGATCGTACCACCGCTTCATGTCCTCCTGGCTGGCCTCGAGGTTGGCTTCGGCCATGGCTCGGAACCTGCGGGTCTGGTTTCGGAGGGTCAGGAGGTATCGGTAGACGTCAGGAGGGGCGCCTCGGGGCTTCATCTCCCAGCCCTCCTTGACCAGGCTGAGCGGTCCGCGGACCGGGTGTCCATACAATAGTTCAAACGGGCTGAACCCCAGGGACTTCTGCGGGACCTCCCGATAGGCAAACAGGAGGCAGGGCAGCAGGACATCCCATTTCTGCCTGAGGGGTTCTTCCAGGCCCTGGATCATCCCTTTTAATGTTCGGTTGAACCGCTCAACCAGTCCGTTCCCCTGAGGGTGATAGGGGGTCGTGAACTTGTATGTGACCCCGCACTGTTGCCACAGGGACCGCATGTACCTGGAGATAAAGTTCGTGCCGCGGTCGCTCACCACTTCGCTGGGGAATCCCACTCGGGAGAAGATCCCCATCAAGGCCCGGCCGACCACAGGGGCTGTTATAGTTCTTAGCGGGACCGCCTCCGGGTACCTGGTGGCGTGGTCCACGAGGACCAGGATGAAGCGGTGGCCCAGGGCGGTTTGGGGGTCCAGGGGTCCCACAATATCGATTCCGACCCGTTCGAACGGGGTGCTGACGGCTGGAAAGGGCTGGAGGGGGGCCTTGACCCGACCCCCCGTCTTTCCGCTGGCTTGGCAGGTCTGGCAGGACCGGCAGTGGTTGTCCACATCTCTCCGCATCCGGGGCCAGTAGAAGTGGGTCACCAGATGACTGTACGTTTTGTCCTGCCCCAAGTGTCCGGCGAGGGGCACATCATGGGCCAGGTTGAGAAGGAACTCCCGGAAGCGGAGGGGGACCACCAACACGCGGCTGGCCCCGAGTTCTGCTACTTTCTGTTCACTGTACAACAGGCCCTCGGCCCAGTAGACCCAGTGGGTGCCGGTCTGGTCACCGTTGGCTTGCGCGGTCGCCTGTTGTCGGACCCCTTCGAGAGAGGGACAGGACTGTTGTTCTTGCTGGAACTGCTCTCGGGTGGGGCCCCCTTCGTGTCGCCATTGTGTCAGCTCTGGGAGGGCGCTCGGAGAAGCCATCTCTTCGGGGGAGGATTCGCTGGGTCCAGGGTCGGTGTCCGCCTCCTCCTCGCTGCTGGTGGGAGGGGGTGTGAGCCCCTCGGGTTGGGCGGTCCCGGAGGTCGAGGATGAGCGGGGGGCCTGGGTGGTCATGGACCGGGTGATGGCGCAGGCCCAATCAGCCAGTCCCAACATTCGGAGGTGCTCTCGTCGCTCTACTTGAGCCCAGGGGGAACTTTCCAAGTCGTTCCCCAGGAGGCAGTCGACCGGGGCGTCGTCGCGCACTGTCACCTTCAGCAGGCCCGTCACCCCTCCCCACTCGAAGGGGACCAGGGCCATCTGGCATAGGCTTTCACTGTTGTCGGCCGTCCGTACGGGGCACAGCACATTCGGTAGAATCTGTTCAGGGGTCACCAGGTGGCAGCGGACAGCGGTGACACTGGCGCCGGTGTCACGAAGGGCTTCGGCCCGTTGTCCATTGACCGTGACCTGCTGCCGGTACTTCTGGGTGTTGGTTGGGATGGGGGTGCAGGGTACCATCTCTCGGCTACCCAGGCAGACCAGGGACATGGCTGCCGGCTCCCACTCAGTGTTCTCTCGGTCGAGGGCCTCCTCTTCCTCTTCTCCTCCCCCCAAGGCGGCGGCTGTCAGCTGCCGGGGCGGGGGCCCGCCGGCCCCGTTTCTTCGGTTCAGAGGGCAGGCCGGATCGCTGGCAAAGTGTCCGGTTTGTTGGCAGCCGTAGCAGGTCACTGGTGGCCGTGGTCCGGGTCGGGCCGGGCCCGCCCTTCGGGCTAGGCTCGGGGAGAGATGTGGCTGCGGTGGCCCTCGAGGGGGGCTCCTGGGGGCCCCGGCGGGAGGGTCTCGGTTCCTGTTCGGCCCTCCCCCCCCACCGCGCTGGCGGGGGGGTCCGTTGGGGTTCCTCTGGTACTCCCCCATTGAGTTCCGGGGGACCCGGGAGTTGACCCATCGATCGGCCTCGACGGCAAGTTTTCGCGGGTCGGTCATTTTGCTGTCGAGGAGGTGCTGTCTCAGTTCCACGAAGCAATTGTTGGAAAGGTGTTCCCACACGATGAGGTCGACCAGCTGCCCGTAGGTGGTTACTTTGCTCCCTTTGATCCACCCTTCTAGGGCCCGACTGAAAAAGTCCACATATTCCACCCATGTGGTACCCAGGATTTTCTTGCAGTCTCTGAACCGCTGGCGGTACATTTCCGCTGTTAGCCCGTAGCGGGTGAGCAGGGCCTCCTTCATGTGATCGTAGGAGGTCATCACCACCTCCGGTAGCTGGAGCAGCGTGTCCCGCCCCTCACTCAGGAACCGCCCCCACAGGCCCGCGCCCCAGTCTTTTCGGGGCACCCGATGAGAGGTCATGGCCACCTCGTAGGCCTTGAACCATTGTTGGATGTCGTCATTCTTGTAATACTCCTTGACGACCTCTTTCGGGATATGTACCTTGGCCTCGGAAGGCGGTAGAGTGTCTCTAGTACTGGGGGTGTCGGTCCCTCCGTTCTTGGCCTTGATCTCGAGCTCCTTGAGACTGCGCTCGTGCTCAAGAGTTAGTTTCTTTTCCTCCAACTCCCGGTGTCGTCTCTTCTCCTCTATCTCTTCTTGAAGGCGCAGCTGCTCTAGGGCCAGTTTCTTTTCTGCCAGCTGGAGTTCGCCGTCCAGCCGCAGTCGGGCGAGCTCTAGCTCGTGGCTCCGGACCTTTTCCCGCTCTCGTATTTCTTCTTCGGAGAGGCCGGTTTCTAGGCTCTTTCTTCCTCCGGTTGCCGGAGTCCGTGCGGTTGCTGTGGTCTCAGTCAGGGGCAAGGGCCCTTCTTCCTGGGAGGGGCCTGCCCCGGCCTCCAACCATGCCCTCAGAGCTTTCTGCATCTCCTCTTTGGTACCTAGGCTGGTGGTTGCAATGCCTTTATCTTTGCAGAACTGTTTTAATTCTTTGTGCGTATATTCTTCCAGCCGTTCGGGCTGGAACTCCATTGTCGCGTTGTTTTCCTGGCTGCTCATGATGCTGTTCGTTTGGATGGGTAGCTAGTGGGTACTGGCTGGTACGTACTGCGTTCGGCTCGGATCCCGTCGCTGGCCACCAAATGTTGGAAGGCGGACCCCGAGGAGTCGGTACGACCACCAAGGGGGGGGCCCTCACACTGCACGAAGTAGCCGAGCGCTGCCGAGAAGTCTCCTGAGAGATCCTTCTCCTATCACGTACTAGCACAGTAACACCACCACACAGGACTCAAGGAGGTTGTCTTGTGACAAGCAATTCTTTATCAGCAATAAAAAGGTTACGAGGTCAATATTTACACGAAGGGATCGAGGGATCCACCAAAAGTCTCAGTGTCTCTTTGGAAGGGTCGGGGTAGCGGGACAGTCTTTGGCAGGAATGCGGTACGAGGGTACCTGGGGCCCAGTTCTTATCCTCAAGCTGGAGGACCTCCGGATCTCGGATGGGTCGAGCCGCGACGGCGTCAGCAGGGCTCTGGCGTACAGTTCGTGGAGAGCCGCGATCAAATCAGCAGGGCTCACAAGATGGTTTCTGCTCAGCTCGAGCCGCGACGTCGTCAGCAGGGCTCCTAGGAAGGTTTCAGCGAGGTTGGGCCGCGACGGCGTCAGCAGGCCTTCGATGTTCCAGGTGGTTCAGAAAGGGTTCACAAGAAGGAGCCGCGACGCAGTCAGCAGGGCTCGTGATGGTTCCGACAAGAGTTCTTCTCCGTAGGGTCAGCCGCGATTCAATCAGCAGGGCTCTCGACTCCGGGATACAACTGCCGAGCTGTGGTGGGATCGCCCCAGATATAGGTCTGGAGCCCTTTGATGTCCGGACCTATGCGCCCGAGGGGGCGGAGTGGCCGGGTGGAGGTGGCCAGACGCCCAGCAGGAGAGGCGCCAGGCCCATGGGAGTTGCAGGGCGATCACACCTCGAGAGGGGAGGACAGTTGGGGGTCCCATCGATACTGTCCTCCGCCGGGGGCGATGAATGGTTCCTGCGGCACCCCCTGGCTAGTTCGTGGTGCCTCGATGTCGGGGCTTCGCTGGGGTCGAGGCCGGGTTGAGCGGGGGTGCACGGTGTGACGTGGATGCCAACAAGATGGCGGAGCCACGAGGAGTATGCGACCACGTGCAGCTCCGGGTGAAGGGCCTTGGTGCAGTTCAGACGGGTGGCCCGTGAAGGCCGGGGCGGGGAACGGGCACAATCCAGGGGTTTAAGGACCACGCCACGCGGCCGGGTCCAACAGCCCCCATGTCAGATACTGTCTCAGTAAGAATATCTCAAGCACAACAGCTAATTACTAGGGACACATTGTGGGACCCTATACCCCGATAGCTGAGCCATGACAGAATTCATAGCAGGACATGACTGCTTTCCAATCCCCAGAGTCATCTAAAGCAGTAGTGCTACAGCAAATAGCAAACATTGTATCTAGGCCTAGGAGAAACTTCAACGGCACTGGAATAATTCACATAATTCACTAATTTAATGGTACAGACAATTCACGAAATGAATTGACATTTTTTATTATGCAATTCTGCATAATTTTTACGTGTAAGAGATTAGATCCTACAGAAAATATCTCTCCAAGAGACTTTTTTGCAAAATGCAATTTTCAGCCAGCATCTCTCAAGATTTTTTATTCAGAGTGTGCGCTCTTGTGAGAAAAATCATGCAACTTAACAGCAAACCACATTTTGTTCTAATAGCATAGTTTCCTGAAATTTGTATGGAACTTAACTTGAAAAAAATGCACGATTTTGCCCACCATTAATTACTACTGGCTGTTTTCATGGAACAGCATTTGTCACACATCTTGTGTGTGTTTTGAAGCATGTTTCAGCAGGTGCTGTAACATTGCAGATGTGCTGTCTCTTTAGTCCATTCTGGGCTCCTTTAGAGGCCAGCCTACTTAGAGTCTAGAAAGTGTAGTTTACGTAGCATAAGAGCATGACCAAGGTCTCTTATTACATGGTACTCCCTCTCTTGGGTGATTAATTTTGCGTTGGCTAAAGGGTAAGTGTTATGAAGATATAAAGGCACACCAGGCAGGAGTAGCTAACGAAGTGTCCTTTATTACCGGTCATCCACTCTCAACAGGAGAATGCATCGTCAACATTCTACGGTAAGCTCCCGGGCATACTAACTAGGGGAGAGGGGAGGGGGTGGGTGGAAGGTACCAAGGGAGAGGGAAAGAGAGATTACAACACATCTCCTACCCACAGAATGATGTGGACAAATGGGGAGGTGGAGAGAGATTACAACACATCTACCCACAGAATGATGTTGAACATACAGGGAGGTGAAAACACAGTTTTACATAACCAGTCTATCCCCACTCCAGAATTGTCCATCCTCCAACTGCACCACATTTTTCCTGAAACTCTTTACGTTTTGAGGAGGGAACATTTTGCTCTATCCCACTTGTACCCGGGTAGGTTTTCTTACCACTGCTGGATAGCTAACTTGGGGATTAAATTCTTTCACACCATGTTTCCTGTTATACCAATCTTTGTACTCGGATTGATGTTTTAGGACCTTAAGATGGCTCTCCTTCCTGTTGTAGTCAACACTTTTACCCCCGTCCAACCAGAGTGGGTTGAGTTTGGTGCCAGGCTCTCTCCCTCTTAGGGCCACAAATGGTGATATACCACTTACCAGGTTGGGAGCTGTATGATAGGCCCATAAACAGTCCCTAAGTGAATCATCAATATTGAGCCCGTTGGAGATTGCCAGTTGGATATGATCTTTAATCATGCGGTTAGCTCTTTCTGCTAACCCATTTGCCCTGGGACAGTAGAGAGCAGTCCTTTCGTGCTTGATGTTGAGATTTTGAAGGAAAGCTTTCATCTCATCAGAGGTAAACTGCACCCCATTATCAGTTACTAGGATAGCTGGTATCCCTTCGAACGAAAAAACAGACTTAAGAAATGTGATGAGATTGTTAGTTGTGGTAGATGAGGTGAACTTGACATTTACACAGTGCGAGGTGTAGTCCACCAGAACAAACATAAACTTTTTTTGCGGTCCTAAAGCCACCATTGGACCAATGATGTCCATAGCAAGTTTAGTCCAGGGAATTTCCGGCACTTCTACTGGGGATAAGGGAATCTTGTGTAAAATTTTTGTCTTGTCGCTTCTAGCGCAACTGATGCATTCCTTCACTTTCAGCTCCACCAGGGAATCTAGATTAGGAAACCAAAAGCTGTTCCTTACTTTCTTTTTGGTAATACTCCTCCCTAAGTGTCCCTCGTGGGCGAGGTCTATGATCTTATCTCTCAGGGCCTCAGGAGGAACTGCTTTATTGTTACGGAAAATAGTGTTGTTACAGATGGATAACTCATTTCTTACCTCCCAAAACTTCTTCAACTCCTCTTGGACATTGCAACATTTCTCTGGCCATCCATTTATTATTAGATTTTTTAAGTCAATCATGTTAGAGTCATTCTTCATTTCTTCCACCCATTCTTCCTTAGTGAGGGCAGGAAGAGAATAGATAGAATGGGGGCATCTAAAGTGTCCTCATTATGTTCAATATCGAGAGGAGACCTTGATAAAAAATCCGCAACCACATTAAGCTGCCCCGGGAGGTGGTCAATCCTGAAGCAAAAATTCTCCAACCCAAGGACCCATTTTGCTATCCTAGGGGAATCACAAAGGACTTTTTTTGAAGAAAATATGTGTGTTAAAGGCTTGTGGTCTCTGCGGACCGTGAATTTTATTCCCCAAAGGAAATATTTGAAATGAACAATGGCCCAGTAACATACCAAAGCCTCTCTTTCAATAACGGAATAGTTCCTTTCAGACTGACTGAGGGTGCGGGAGGGAAACGCTATAATAGTTTCACCACCTTCACCTTTCTGAGATAGGGTTGCTCCCAGACCTTTTTTTGAGGCATCAGTGCTTAGAATGGTCTTCTTTTTATGGTCGAAGGGGCCAAGTGCACGAGACCCTAAAATTTCTCTTTTTAGATTGTTTATACACTCGGAGTGTCTCTCTTCCCACTTGAATTCTTGTTTATTCTTCAGAAGTTCTCGTAAGCTATCACATTCCTCTGAAAATCTTGGTATGAATTTAGCCATATACTCGATCAGACCTAAGAATGACTTAAGATCTTCTTTATTGGCGGGTAATGGTGCGTCTACCACTGCCTGAATTAGATTGTGTTTAGGGCTGATCCCATCACCTGAGAGTTGATGCCCTAGGTAATCTACTTGGGATAGTTTAATTTTACATTTGTCACGCTTTACTGTCAAACCTGCTTCCGACAATCTTGCACAAACTTTTCTGAACAGAGAGTCATGTTTGCTTTCGTTTGCCACATAGACTAAGACGTCGTCTTGGAAACACATGCTGTTCGGGATGCCATCCAGCACTTTCTGCATAATTTTTTGAAAAACAGCGGCCGCTGAGGCAAGGCCAAAAGGCATCCTACAGAACATATATGTGCCGAAGGGAGATGAGAAAGCGGTCAAAGGCCTGGACTCTGGGTGGAATTCAACCTGGTAATACGCCATAGACAGATCTATAACAGAGAAAAACTTAGCATTACCTATTGTGCTCAACATTTCGTTGATATTGGGGAGAGGGAACCGCTCCACCCAAATATTCTCATTGAGACTGCGTAAGTCAATGCAAAGGCGGATGCCTTGGCCACCCGCTTTCGAAGCAATAACAATGGGAGCCAGCCACTCCGAGGCATCAATGGGTTGTATAACACCTAAATGACACAGTTTATCAAGCTCGTTCTTCAGTGGCTGTCTCAACAAAAAAGGAACTTGGCGAGTTTTATGGACCACTGGTTTTGCGCCCTGTCTGATTTTTATCTTATGTTGATATTGTTTCAACAGCCCCAAATCGTCAGAAAAAAGGCGTGGAAATTCATTACAGAGGGTACTTTCCAAGTCATCATCCTCAACCAGAATGACCTGGTCCTTTTTGTTAGGGTCGAGAATGATACCAAGCTCTTTTTGGTGTCTCCACCCTAAAAGGTTAGACCCTGTGCTCACCAGATACACTTTTCCTGTCGTGGATCTGCCCTTAAAGTTTATTTGCGCTTCCAGCATACTCACCAGAGGAATAGGATCTTTTGTGTAACCATGAGGTGTGATATCAGGTTTGTTGATTAACATGCCCTGAACTCCCAGACTTTTCCTATAATCTTCAACATTTAATAATGTAAAGGGAGAACATGAGTCTGCAAACATTTAAAAATGTACCTCATTAAATAGAATGTTGCATTTAGGGTATGCCACTTCCAAACTACCACAAGAGCTTTTCACTTGGAAAACAAATCTGAGTTGATCATCACAACCATCATTAATAGCTTTAACTTGAACACTCTCACCATCCCTACACACTCTTGCAATATGGCCTCTTCTATTGCACTTTTTTCATAGGGCATTACGTGCAGTGCACAATGGATTATTGGCTAAATGGTTATTGCTTCCGCATCTGTAACATTTAAGGTTAGAATGTTCCCTTACAGATCTGTTTGTCAGTTCCCCTTTATTTTTAACTTTCATTACACTACTGGTGAGACTGTCGACCTGCACTGCAGCTACCACTTCCTCAGATACTTTTATTTCTTTCATGCATTTGGCAGTGTGTTCTATTGATGGAGCTAAGGAGATGGCCTCCTCTAACGTGAGTTTTTTTGACAACAACTTTTCTTGGATCTTGCTGTTGCTAGTACATCTCACTAACTGGTCACGTATGAGGGAGTCATTTAGTTCCCCAAAGTCACACCTCTGAGTTAGGCCTCTTAGAGCCACAATATAATTTTTTACGGATTCATTCTTCCCCTGTGTACGGTTGAAGAATTTGTGGCGTTCTAAAACAACGTTAATTTTATCACCAAAGTGGTTTCCTAACTTCAACAGGGTGATCTCATAAGCATCTAGATCATCTTCCTCCTCTAATTCCGGTTCAGGCAGAGTCTCGTAAACTTTGCGACCATGAATACCCAAGTTATGTAATAGGATGTGCTGCTTGCGCAAAGCCGAGAACCTTTCGCCCCTCATAGCAATCAAATAAGACTTGAATAGTTTAGTCCATTCCTTCCAGTGGATATCGGGTTCTCCGCAATCATTTAAAAATTAAGGAGGTTGACAGATCCCTGGTGTGCCCATGCCTGGTAGAATACAAATAACGATTGGGGGGCACCCTGAAATAAAAGAAATGGCCAGAAAGGGAAATAGCACCTGAAGGGAAACTTAAAAATAAGGTTAAAGGTAGAGGAAGAGGACAACGCTAGTACACACCCCTATACTGATCATGGACAAAGATGTACAATCTGCGATGGATTAAAGTAATGCGCTGTACTTGCTTCAGCAGTATCCAGAATGCATGCAAGTGTAGGAGGGAAGTAAAATGGTAAAGTACACGGCTCTCCTGATTAATACCAAAGAACTTGAAAATCAAAGTGATAAAAATGTTAGTCAAAGTTCTTGAATGAAGGAAATGAGGATGACACAGGCAGCGCAGAGGAGGGAAAAAACTGTTCACCTCACCATAAACTGTGTAGCAAGCAAGGGATGGCTTGTAAGTAGAGCACCCAACCTGCGCTGAGAAGTTCCTCCTTTCAAAAATGAGTTGAACTCGGCAATGCAACCTCACCGTAAGCTGTGGAGTTGCCAACCTGCAAAAAACAAACAATTCGCCGGAGACTCCGCCCGCAGTGGGCGTGAAGTGGGCGCCAGGAAGCGCGCCAGTAACTGCAGGGATGTTGGGAGATCCGCCGATGAGATGCGGAAACCACCGCTACAGAGACGCTGACAAAATGATCCCACAAAGTGAGGGAAACGGTGCCGGAGAAGGACGCTCAACACCCACAGGAAAGTAAAGCTGGCGAGGTACCTGCAGACGCTGAGAGGGGATTACCTCTAGCGAGTTCGAGTAGGCGTGGCTCCTCATCCAGCGACGAGGAGAGACATGAACCTTCCCGCACTACAGCTGTCACGCCGATCGCCTTACAGCGGAACAACAGGCATAAATGAGGCTCAACACTGAAGATTGCTCCGAGGTACAATCCCCATCTGGCACGCACACGGTGTAGTACACAGCAGGAAAGTGCCTTCCTCCGGTCGCTTCAGCCGAGCAACACGCGCGACCAAAGTCCATAGAATTCCTCAGACAGCACCAGTAGATCTACTTCAGATCGTTGGACGATGGCGGTAATTGGGGAAGTCCATTGAAAAATCTTCGTGTCCCCATCAGCCTTCAACGAGTAGTGCCATAAAACCACGACAAAGGCTGTAGCTTCCTGTTGTACGCAGCGGAAACTCTTTCAGCACTTCGACACACGTGTCGATACTTCAACCTTCAATACAACGAGAGTGCACACAAGGGGGAGATGACCAGTACTGCCCCCCTCGCAGGATCGTCGCCAGTGTTATGAAGATATAAAGGCACACCAGACAGGAGTAGATAACGAAGTGTCCTTTATTACCGGTCATCCACTCTCAACAGGAGAATGCATCGTAAACATTCGACGGTAAGCTCCCGGGCATACTAACTAGGGGAGAGGGGAGGGGGTGGGTGGAAGGTACCAAGGGAGAGGGAAAGAGAGATTACAACAGTAAGCAAGGAGTCTCTCTTGAGAAAAAAACAAGCTCTGTTTTTAACACAACTTTTTGGGTTTTGGCATTTGTTAGATTTATGTACTCTAATGCAATTACCTATGAGGTATTTCTTCCAACGGTTTTACCAGTGCATATAACAATCAGCAATCTACATCATTCTATTGTGTTAGCGTAAGCAAAATAAAGTTAATTGTACGGTAGCTTATAACAGTTTGCTGACATATTCTTTACAGTAATCTTTCCACCCCATCCATATCTCCCCCTTCAGGCAGGCCAGAACTATATTCAGAGCTGACAAAAGATTTGTCAATTCAATGAGACAAAAGACTACAAATTCAAGCCAAACAAATAATCACATTGTGGCCACTAAGAATATAACTGTCATGGACAACACATAGGGCCATATGGTTAAAGGTATTCTAATGCAGTATTCACAATTTACATCAATAAGAGTGAAGAATAATTTCCCCTGGACAGTTCATACCAGTATACTGATGAGCAAAGTATAGGTCTATAAGTGTGACAGCCTCTTGATACTCAGAAGGTCTACCATTGCTTCGTCAGATCAGGGAAGTTTGTTATCGTTCTTGCATTCAATTGTCTTGGCTAGAAGCAATTAATTCCATTGTAGTGCTATATGGGTTTTCCTCAGCCCCCTCTTCTCTTCTCTTCTTGCTGTAAAGCCTGAAACTTTGCCTCAGCCAATCGGGTTATGGCTCTTCTCCACCTACTCAAAGGGGGAGGTCCAGTGGTCTTTCAAGAGGGGTGATCTCTCTAGTTTTTCTAATGGTACCCTAAGGTCCAAAAATCTAGTTACCACTTACAAGGAGACAAGTCATGTAGATAAGATGTCTGATGTCTTTATTCAAGATACTTCAGGCAACAGGATGGAAGTACAGCTTCACCTTCAATGCTCCCTCCCAACTGACTTAAGACCTAACATTCTCTCCCCATGGATACTGGCACATTCTAATAAAGAATGTGAAGGCTCAACACATCCTTCCCCTTATAATACCAGCAAAGCTTTCCTTTCAACATGATGAGCTATAGCTACCTTATACTTGTTCTACCACTTGCCACCTTCCAGTTTAATTACGCTCTTCCTCACCTCTACCACCTTCTTAGTTGCTGGGAACAAGGACTCACCCTTGGGTATAATCCTGTAAATCTTATTTCTCACATAATCTCCTGCAATCACCTTTGACTTTCTTCCCTGTTAACCTCCATATCTGTCCTGAGCTTGTTCTCTTTTCCTACCCACATCATTCAATCTACTGTCTTATCATTTTGGAACACAGGAACTCTACCGCTTTATAAAGCAAAAGGTGACGCACCAGTGTCTGAGTTGGGAGTAGTGCGTACAGCCCACAATAACTTTTCTCAATTCCACCTCACAGTTCGACCTATTTGTATATTGCCCTTGAGAACTCTGTTGTACCTCTAAACAAGACCATCACTCCTGGGATGATATTATTAAGTCTTAGGGGCCGATTACGATCTCAGTCAGAAAGCCACTGACCTCAGGTCGGAGGTTTTCCGACTGAGATCGTCGGTTTTACTTCTGCCCGTCTAATTACAATTTAGGCAGTCGGAAGTGAAACTGACTGGTCATTCAGGCTGGATTCCGATGGGCTCAAGGAGCCCGTCGGCCAGTCAGAGACCGGCCCATAATCCATATGGATGGTGTTTTAATACGTCCGGATTACGATGCTCGATTTCCGGCAGGCTTTCAATGCCGTGCTTTCTGACATAGAAAGCCTGTCGGAAAGTGAGTTTGAAGGCCCCTAGCAGGGCCGGTTGGGGGCCAAGTGGGCACTTGTTGATCCCTGCACCATGTGGCAGGCACCCTGAGGTGCAGGAACAAACGCAATCTCCCATTTCCCTATGGGAGCTAGTGCTATGGCCGGTTTACGGCCATAGCAATTGCTGCCATAGGGAGATGTGAGTATGCGACCTCACCATGTGCGGTCGCATCGTAATTAGCCAGTCGGTACCGCTGACCAGAGGTTGGTCGGACCCGTATCTACGACAGTGTCGGGCAGACACAAGTCTGCCCAACATAGTAATAAGCCCCTTAGTGTGTTTAATTCCCCAAAAATGTAAAACCCCTGAAAATTGCAGAGATAGAAACTGACAACCATTGTCCGACATAATCTCCAGATGATGTCAATAGCCAATTTGCTCCACCCTTTTTTCGGTACTTCTATTACCTCCACAGGACTAGGAACAGTGACTTGTCATTAATACAACAATTAATACAATCCCTCACATTGTGCTCTACACTCCTGGCCAACCCTGCCCACAATAAAATCTCACACATTCTTCTCTTCATCGCCCAAATTCCTGTGTGCCCTTCATGAGCTAAAACCATAATTCTGTTTGTCATCCATTCATGAACCACCAATACACTAGAGCAAAACTAAAGTCCATTAACAATAGACAACTCCTAAAATATGTGCTTGTACGCATCACTTTTCATCCCCTCTGATTTTCGTTGTGACCAACCTTGCAGAATACCATCTTTTGCTTCCTTCATTTGCTCGTCCAAATCACTTGCACTGACCTATTCAGTTTCCAAAATAGCACCATCACAATGACGTTCTACAGTGCACACTAGATATGCCTCCACCCCAACATCACCTAGGTTTTCACTATTCTCATTCTGATCACACCCAGGAAAATGAGTCAAGCAATCTGCCAACACATTTTTAGCTTCAAGTATGTACTCCACCCGATAATCGTATTCCTGAAGCCTATACTGCCATTTGGCAATTCTAGGTGTGGCATGTTCCATACCTTTGGCGGTAAAAAGTTGAACCAAAGGCTGCTGATCAACTTGTACAGTGAAACGAGTGCCCCATAAGTATATTTTCGAATGAACAATGCCCCACCAACATGCAAAAGCCTCTCTCTCAATTTCAGACTAAGGTGACTCAGCCCCCCTCAAACTCCTAGAGGCAAAGGCTATTACTTCATCTATGCCATCTCTAAGTTGCATAAGAATAGCACCTAGGCTCATCTGGCTTGTGTCTGTCATTTTCATTTTTTGTCTCGAGTGTCCAAAGGTTTCAAGGGTATCACATACATAACCTCCTTTTAATGAGCTTGAATTCTTGATTACACACTGCCCGCCATACAAATCTCAATTTTTTTAGTCGATTCCTCATGTTGTATGTTTTTTCTGTGCATTTGGGAATAAATCTTGTGTTAAATCCAATCAGACCCTAGAAAGATTGTAATTGATCCTTATTTCCTTGAGGTCTAGAATCATCAATTGCCTCAACCAAATTTGACTTGGGTTCTACACCATTTGCTGATAACTTGTATCTTAAATAATTAATGCTAAGAGAGTTACATTTGCACTTCTCCAGACCAAGTGTTGGCCTCCTTTCTCTCAAAATGGACAAAACTATGGACTCTCCTGTCATGTTGATCTTGATCCTTGCCAAACACTAGAACATCATCCTGGAGTGCAATCACTCAATCTAGGCACTTAAACAAGCTTTCTGCAACCCTCTGGAATATGGCCAAAGCCGATGCCAAACCAAACGGCATACGTTTGAATCAGAGTAGGCCCTCCGGAGTTATGAAAGATGTTAGATGTATGGAACTAGGATGCACACACTGGCATTTCCCAGGTGAGATGTACTACCACAACTATAACACTCTAACTGTCTGAATGATTGTTCTTGTTGGGCTTGTCAGGTACTTTTCACATGTCCTCCTTAACTTTTCCTTTCTTGTATTTAGATTTCAAAGTTAAAACATCCTACAGTTGGGACTTCACATCTGATACATTCATTTGATCCATGAAGGAAGTCAAAATTTCTGTCCTGGATGCTATCTCAGCAGTCTTCTCTAACATTAGATTTGGTTTAGACAACAATGCTTCTTGAATCTTTTTGTTGTTATTTTTCTTAACTAGTTGATCTCTTATCAACTTCTCCTCAAAATCCCTATATTAACACAAGACCAGCAGAATTCTCAGAGCTCCAACATAACTAGCATTCACCAGAGATTTGAGCCCTTCTGTAAAACGTATGTCTCTCCATGATAAAAAATTTCTGAGCTTTGAATCTTATCCAGGAATTTTATGACCATTGCGTACTCATCAATGACAGCATCACCCTCACCCTCACCATCGATAGTCATGACTGCCTCTCTGGGAATGTGTTTTCATATCCTCCGACCTTCAGAGCCTAGATAATGATGGAGGATGGCAAGTTCTAAAGCATCCAAATACGCTTCAAAGGCTTCCTTCCATTGTTCCCAATCCAACTTGGGGGTTGTTGGGCTCAGAGTAAAGCCTAGGGGAGGAACTAATAAGTGCTGCATTTTTAAAGATGCACAAATTACTCAATGCCTTGGTAGTTTTAAATATTAGTAGACAACGATAAATATAACAGAAGTACTGTGCAAATTCCAATTGCAGAGACTTGTGTAAACAGCTGTGAAATATTGTGAGTCAATTAAAACTGCAAAGTACCTTTTAATATGGTGTGCCTGTCACAGCAGGCTGAGAAGAAACAGTACAACTTGCAATGAGCGTTGAGCCAAGGGG
This sequence comes from Triturus cristatus, assembly GCF_964204655.1. Taxonomy (NCBI): domain Eukaryota; kingdom Metazoa; phylum Chordata; class Amphibia; order Caudata; family Salamandridae; genus Triturus; species Triturus cristatus. The sequence goes on from NC_140589.1 coordinate 470,212,332, forward strand.
CTATCAGATACACTGTGCCTTATGATACGTATACCTGTCACCATATGTGCAGGCAGCGAGGAAGCTGTACAACAGATTAACAATGGCCATTGAGGGGGAGGAGCCTAGCGCTTGACCAAGATGGCCGCCTGAGCTCTGAGCTCCCGGGACCCACGCGCCCTCCGTCGACTATCCTGTCTTAAATCCTGTTTTCTATGCACGGCATCTCGCAGATGACTCATTGCTGAGGCGATTGATGCCACCCAGGCTCGGATCGCCCACCGGGAACCGGAGTTGTGCACGGTGGAAGATTGAGGCCTGTCTCCGAGGGATGCCAGGGGCTGGCGTTGGCAGGATGCCCGGCCTCTAATTGAACAACAACGGCCTGGCGAGGTGTGTACTGGCGGACGGAGAGCGTCGTACTTTCACTTTCACTTTCTCGCCCTTTGTTTGCCTTGGCCCGGGAGTGTCTTCTGCTGCTTTACAACCCTTCGGACGCCTTGCGGCCTACTCTGACTGGTTATTGCAGATCTGGCTTCTCCTGTTCCCTCTGACTGAGAGAGGGTCGTCTCTTTGCACCGGATTGCTCGGGGCCAGACATGTCGGGTAGAGCAGAGGTGGACAAGCTGAAACCCAAGGCTACCAGGCGGGGAGCCTATACCCAATCCAATAATATGGATCGCTATGCCCAGCAGAAGGGATCGCCTGGTGGCTCGGGCCAGCCGCTGGACGTACAGAAGGCTGCCTCATCCCCGACCTCGGACCTCTCGTTGCAGGATGTCATGGGTGCGCTCGAGGGGATGCAGGCCTCGATTGGGAGACAGTTTGATGCCCTGGCGCATAAGGTGGATACCATCTTGGTGGATGTTAACCTGATCCGCGCGGATTTGGGCAAAACTAATGAGCGGGTTGAATCCCTTGATCTCAAGACCACAGGTCTCGCTGATGATGTCTCGGAACTTCAGACCGAAGTTCGTAAGCTGCGGGCCGAGAATGACCTCTCCGCCCGCCGGCTGGAGGACTTTGAGGGCCGGGCCAGGCGCAACAACGTGCGCATAATTGGGGTCCCGGAATCCTCGGACGAGGTCTCCGCAGATCTGCTCGTGGAGGACTTGGTGCTTAACCATCTGAAGCCTAAGGGCCTTGGGAAGTTTTTTGCCGTCGAGCGGGCTCACAGGGTTCCTGGCGGGAGGCCCAGGGCGGGAGCCCCTCCGAGACCGATTGTCGCCCGGCTTTTTCACTTCCGAGATCGGGACGCTATCCTGCAAGCATCGCGGGTGATGGGCCCAGTCCCTTTCCAGAACGCATCAGTGAGTTTCTATCCTGACTTCACCCAGCTGGTGCAAAAGCAAAGGCAGAGTTTCCTGGGGGTGAAGAGACGCCTTCGGGAGAGGGACCTGAAGTATGCTATGCTTTTCCCTGCCAGACTACGTGTGGTGTATGAGGACCAGACTTTCTTCTTTGAGTCGCCTGCTATGGCCGGAGACTGGTTGGACGCTTTGCCCCGACGACGGACTGGCGGGGATGCTGCCACAGACGTGGAGGGTGACCGAGATGGGCAGGACTGATGCCTTTGGAGCCGGACTGACTTTCTTGGATAATGACTTGAGCTGATTGCAGTAATACGGAGGGTTGCGGGAGGACAATGGGAGCTCTTTCTCCCTCAGGGTACTTTTTGTAGTTTTGTGTTATGGTAGGGCGACAGGCACACTGCAAGTTGGGGGGGCTTTGTAAGCTGCAGCAGGGGTGCAGGGTGGGGGGGAGAGTTGGGATTTTGGGGTTGTTGTTGGGGGGTTTGTTTTTGCAAGGCGTAGAAATGATTGTCAAGGTTACTCGATGGTGGCTCTTCGGGTGTGGGGTGGGCCTCGTTGTGTGGGGGGATGGGGGGTAGGGGCCTAAATATTATTAGCTGGAATGTGAATGGCTTGGGAGATCGTATTAAGCGGGGGATAGTCTTGCAGTTCTTGAAACGGTCTTTGCCGGATGTGGCCCTACTGCAGGAGACACACCTTATAGGAAATACTTGCTATGCTCTTAATAGAAAAGGTTACAAATTCATCGCCCACTCGGGATTCTCCTCGGGCTCCAGGGGTGTGGGCATCCTAGTTAGAGCTTCACTACCTTTCGAGGTGGACTCCACCATTGTTGATGATAGGGGGAGGATTGTGGCGGTGGCGGGGAGGTGGGAGGGAAGAATGTTGGTTTTGGTTTCGGTCTATGTCCCTCCTGCCCTGCAGGCCTCCACGTTTGCAGATCTGGGAAGGGCCCTGTTGGACCTCCCGGAGGGTATGCTAGTGGTGGGGGGAGACTTTAATGCTGTTGGCTCTGGGCTGCTCGATAGGTACCCGCCCAGGGACACCGGGGGGGCTCAGAAGTGGCTTCCAGACTTTATAGATACACTCGGATTGGTAGACTGCTGGAGGCTCCGGCACCCCACACAGAGCCAATATACCTTCCACTCCGGGGCGCATGGTAGTCTCTCTCGGATAGATTACCTGCTCACTCTGGCTGCGCACGCCCCATTGGTAACTGAGGATAGGCATATGGCGCGGGGCATATATGATCATTCGCCAGTGTGGGTCCGGCTGGAGGTCGGCCGCGAGGGAGGGGGCAGGGTTGCTCCTATTAACCCCTGGTATTTTCGTGATCCCAAGATGCGTAGTGCGCTGTTGAAGACGGTTGACCGCTATTTTAAGGACAACCAGGGTTCCGTTGACTCGGCTGTGTCGTTGTGGGAAGCATTTAAGACCGTGTTGAGAGGGGAGGCCCTCTCCTTGGTAGTAGCCGCCAAGAGACGGAGAGATGGAGAGGTTATGCAGGTTGAGGAGGAGATCGCGGCTTTAGAGGTGGCCCTGGAGGGGGAGGTTACAGATGCCTCACTGCATGATCTGAGCTTGAAGCAAGCGGAATATAGGGACCTGGTGACGAATGCCGCCAAGACCCTCAGTAGGGAACAGCAGGGTCGTTTGTACGATGTAGGCGATAAGGCCGGGAAACTCCTAGCGCGGCTGGACAAAAAAGAACGTGTTAATAGGGTGGTGCCGGAGCTGACGAGAGAGGGGGGAGAGGTGGTTGTTGATCCCGAGGGTATAGTACAGTGTTTTTCGGATTATTTCCGTATGGTTTATGCCTCAGTTTCGGATAGGCCAACTGAGGACTCGCTTGACCTCCTGCGTGACATCGCTCTGCCCTGCCTTTCTGATGTAGATAGAGAAGATCTCGATGGAGATATAACGGTTGATGAGGTGGCAGGTGCTATCCGCTCGCTGAACTCGGGCAAGGCCTCAGGCCCAAATGGTTTGCCGATCGACTTGTATAAGCTGTTCCCGGATAGGGTTGCCCCTCACCTGCGCGCCATGTTCGTGGAGGTGCGGGGGGATGGGTTCCTCCCGCGGGACCAGCGATTGGCGACGATTGTTGTGATACATAAGGATGGTAAACCCCGGGACAAGTGTGCCTCCTATCGGCCAATATCACTCCTTAATGCTGAGCCGAAAATTCTGGCCAAAATTCTGGCGGGCCGCTTGGTCAGGGTGCTCGGAGACTTGATCCATCCGGACCAATCGGGTTTTATCCCGCACCGGAACACTGCGTTAAACCTTAGGCGTCTTCATGGCGTGATTGCCAGGGCGAGCATCTCTTGATGCCACGATGGCTTTTGATACAGTGGAATGGACATATCTGTGGGCCGTGCTTGCCAAGTTCGGCTTTGGCCCTGGTTTCGTGAGCTGGGTGAGGTTGCTTTATGAGGGACCCCTTGCGAGTGTTGTGGTAAACGGGCGGGCGTCGACTCCGTTCCAGCTTGGGAGGGGCACCCGGCAGGGTTGCCCCCTGTCGCCTTTGTTGTTTGCCCTCGCCCTCGAGCCGCTGGCGGCGTGGATACGCTGGCACCCGGATATACGTGGACTTAGATGGTCGCCCGATCACGAGGACCGTATTTCGCTCTATGCCGATGACATCCTGTTATATCTCGCCTCGCCCAAGAACTCGCTTATAGTGGTTTGTGACGTTCTGACGTCTTTTGGTAAGAACTCGGGTCTCGTCATCAATTGGAGTAAATCATATCTGTATGTCCTGAGCGGTGATGTTCCGCCTGTCCCGCGAACTTGTTCGATACAGATTGCCCAGCAGGGCTTCGTGTACCTGGGGATTTTTATCTCCACTGATCCCACTCTGCGTTATGAGAAGAACCTGCTACCTCCCCTGGCGCGTTTGCGGCGGGATGTTGCGGGCTGGCGGAGGATGCCGCTCTCCCTCCTCGGGCGCGCCGCCTTGTTCAAAATGATGTCGCTTCCACGGTTCCTCTATGCCTTGCAGAACACTCTTGATTGGGTACCGGCCAGTTACTTTCGGGAGGTCGAAGGCCTCCAACGATCGGTGTTGTGGGACGGGCGGCCACGCATAGCGATTGCTAAGTTGACGCTTCCGTGGTACGACGGGGGTATTGCGCTTCCAGACATTCGGCGCTATTACTGGGCCACCCAGTTGAGCGCGATTAATCATGGATTCTATGGTCCGGCTCTAAGCCCCGGCTACGCCATGGACCGATGGTTGCTGCGTGGCGGTAATTATAATAGGGCGTTGTACTCGCGGTCGCTGGACTCGTCCCTCACAGGGCCCACTGGGGTGGCGGTGCGGGTGTGGAAGTTGGCTACTGACTCGCTGGGCTGGAAGGATAGGCTCACCCTTGCTACCCCGTTGTTTGATTCTGAAAAACTGGGGAAGCTTTGGCACACGAAAGGGTTCGAGAAGTGGGACTTGATTGGTATCTCCAGGGTGGGAGATTTGCTGATTAAGGGAAGGGTGAAGTCCTTTGAAGAGCTGCAGAAGGAGTATGAGTTGGGGAAATCCGAGTTCTTCCGCTATCTTCAGGTGCGTCATGCCCTGCGGTCAGTCCTCGTGGAAGGTGAGAGGGTGCCTGAGTCCTCTCCATTGGAGGACCGGATCCTCGATGGCCATATGCCAGAGAGTACGATCTCTCTTATCTATAAGAAATTGATTAATGTTCGGGCGGACCTGCTATTGGGGCTACGGGACCAATGGACTAGGGACGGACTTGAGCTGGACGACGAGGACTGGCAGTCCGCGGTCTCCTCTCCTAAGGAGGTCGCGATCCCGTCGCGTCTACGGCTGGTGCAGCTCAAAATACTCCACAGAGTCTATGTCACGGGGCCAAAGCTGGTTCATATGGGATTTTCTGAGGAGGGCTTATGTAGGAGGGGCTGTGGTATGGTGGGTACCTTCCTGCATATCATTTGGGAATGTGGCGTCATCACGGAATTTTGGAGAAGAGTCCATGCGGTAATGGGGGAGGTGACGGGCATTGCTATGCAGCCGGAGGCGCGGTGTTGTCTCCTGAACGTTTGGGGGCCTACTGATCACGATAAAGCACAGACCCAGTGGGTGACACTGGGTAACATGGTGGCTAAGCGAGACATTGCGCGCCTGTGGGGCTCCGTGGGACCCCCCACATTGGCTGCGTGGAAGGAAAACATGGACTGGAGTATGCTCAGAGAAAAGACGGTATATTGTGCTAGAGGGCGCCCATCGGAAGTGGCACGCCATCTGGGGGCGCTGGAACCACTATAGGGGGGGCATATGCCTTGCCCCTGATCTGGATCCCCCGAGGAGCAGCTCTCCCCTTAGTATTCTTTCCAGCTCTGTACATCTATTTGATTGTTAACTGTCTTCTTGGGTCTCTGCTTTTCCCCCTTTTTCCTCTTATCACAGCACTGTGACTGATAGACGAGGGGGGCCCGGTCTCCCCTGAGGGGCAATCACCAGTTGCATTCGGTCTTTTTCGCCTTGCTTGGGTTTGGGGTGTGTTTGCGTTTATTTAAAATAGAACCTTTTTGCTTCTCCTTTTATGCACTGTGGACGCCTTTTTGTACTGCTTTCTTGGAGCTGCCGAACCTCCGGGTTGTCGGCTGAATAGCTGTGTCCCTGTTTTTTCATGAATAAAGGTTTTCAAAAAAAAAAAAAAAAAAAAAAAACAATGGCCATTGAGTACTAGACAGAGAACCAAATTGAAATCTTTAGTATGCGCGTCAATAACAAAACGACAGGCAATTAATTCTGAAGAAGCCAGGGGTGCGTCTCACTGAATTCATGACAATAATAAAATACTTGCAAGATGGCCGTGACGCTGGCGAGTAGTGGGATAGCTTCACCCTGTATTCGCGCTGCACCAGGAGTACACAGAAAGCTGCGCGGGCTAAATTCCTCCAGCTGATGTCACACAGGAGACTTCCACAAGCGGCTTCACAAGACTTTACAGCAGGAGGTTCCCCTTGTGGCTCATGGACCTCGGGTGCTATTTATGCACTGACAGCAATGCTCAAATTCAAAATAATTATAAATATAAATGGTACCTTTATAGCATGGAGTAACAGGGTCGGCATGAAAATACCGTAACAACGATGTCAACGCAACCATTCACCCAGAAAAAAAGGTGACAGTAATTGAAAACTTGATGCATGGTTCAGAGTTTGTCATGTTGATGACTACAACTCACTGCCACTACAAGGATGCAAGTCATGTAGGTAAGATGTCTTTATTCAAGACACTTCAGGCAACAGGACGGAAGTACAGCTTTACCTTCAACGCTCCCTCTCAACTGACTTAAGACGTAACATTCTCTCCCCATGGATACAGACACATTCTAATAAAGAATGTGAAGGCCTAACATGCCCAATAGACAATGTTCCATATGGCAAAGATTCTATCTGCAGCAATGCGAATCAAGTGATATGTTACTCCCTCCCAGAAGGTTACTATTTGTGGACATTCCAACAACATATGCTTCAGATCCACTAACAGATCATGCAACAAGGGTATTCTAATTTGACCTCAGAGTAAATCTTACTACTCTTATAATATATGAAGTTGTAAGAGCTTGAAGTGAGCATTATGCGAGACCTTGTGGGGTTAGTGTAATATTTAACACAGTCTTTGTTATTAGAGTCACACGCTAAATTCCTTTCCTACCACTCTTCCACTGGAGCTAGTGGAGAGCTAGCCTGTTCTAAGACTGACCCATGTAGCCAGATAAGTAGCCGCTGCCCATTCCCCATTGCATGAATTATTTGCATGGTAGAGTATGTTACAGATTTGTCATCCGTTATATTTTGGAGAATGTTAAGGGCCTTCAGTAGCTTATTATGTATGAGAAATTGCCCACTGTGTAGCATAGTCTTGACTTGTAACTCCTGAAAAGTAAGTAGTATATCTTCCCTGACTAAATACATTACTGTGGTGTATCCTACATCTTCCCTATTTACCCGTTGACCCACAGTGACTGCAAGGCCTGTGTAGCTAGGTCTTTAATGAAATTAATAGTGTATACAGAGTCTCTGGGCGAATAAGATTTCAACATTACACCAAGCATTTGACTATAACTAGGAGCAGCCAAGAGAGTGCCTTAGGGTGAATGTTCCGAGGGAACAGCAATGTCTGCAGCTTGCCATCACTTAACTATGTGAATGTGTATCCCATTTCAGTAAGATGGTGACCAGCCAATAATCTAGAAACCCTTTGGAGCTGGGCAGCTAAATAATAATTTTCAAAACCTGGTACCTTCTCTTTCAGGAGCTTACATTTTTGATGCTATACTTCTTCCCCCTTTTCCCCACCTGAGTGCATTCAGTCTGTTTGTGAACTAATTTCTTAGGGTCATCACTGGCATATTGACAAAATAATACAACAGATATGGTAATACCACCATTTTGATATTATGATCTGACCCAGTACCTACAATGATAGAGATGACCGGATGGAAGGTGCGCTGCTCTCAACGCAGCTGCCCATCCCCCAACTCAGCTGCCTTTTAGCAAGAGTATGGGGCTCAATGTGAAGACACAAGGTTTACCCGAATTGATCACCAGGCACAAGACATCCTGAAACACTGACAGTACCCTAGGTCTGGATGACAAATCAGCATTTATGTCTCCCACATATAGAAGCACGTTTTTAGCATGTAAGGAGATGGAAAGTGTGATTTCCCCAATCCAATATCCCCACTGCTCACCCTTCTTAAACACCATACTTGCAAAGGAGCTCAATAGCCAATGCGAAAAGCAATGGGGACAGTGGACAACCTTGACGTGCACCTATGTAAATGTGAAATTTAAGCAAAGTAAATTGGTTGATTTTCACCTTGGCAGTTGGCCTAGTATACAATAATTTTACCCATTGAAACAATTGTGTGCCTGCCATGGGGTGCAGGGATCAAAGGGCCTCCAACCGGAGGTCATGCACCCAAGGGGTTCCTGCTGGGGGCCCCAAATTCAAGATCTGACAGCCTTTCTGTGTCAGAAAGGCCGGCACTGAAAGGCTGCTGAAACCCAACGTCATAATCCCAAGGGTGGAATGAGCCACCCTTGGGATTACAAGTCGCATTCCGACTAGCTGACGGACTCTCTGAGCCCACCGGAAGCCAGCCAGAATAACCTTTTGGATTCCTTTCTGACCGCCTTCATAGTAATGAGGCGGTTGGAAGGACTCCGACTGGCATATTACGATGCGGTCGTTAAGGATCCAACCGAGGGTCAGAGCCTTTTACGTCCGCTTTGAAATCAGCCCCTTAGTATTTTGTATTCTGTAGTCAGAATAGATACAGGCATGCATGAAGCAACGTCTAAGGAGTCCCTTTCTGACTAAGGGAAAGAGACCACCAATCTTCATTTGTTGATGGGTTCAAACACCCCTCTTGTTATGACTCCCCAAATAGAGCAACCATCTTCGGGATTAATAAGGAGGCATTTATAGTGTAGAACTCTGTGGTTGGCTGTTACAAATGGGTTCTATCCATTTAGTACGCTAATATTGTTGGCTATCTGATCAGCCCATTTTTTACATTTATTGTTGGTGTGTCTCCCTATCAGAGGCTCAGTCCTAATAATTTAACGGTAAATTGGACTGCACATTTTTACCATTTGTGTCTGCCTTGTAAGATAATGGTGCTGCGACACAGTTAGGGAAAGAGGCTGCAGATGGGTGAAGACTGCATGTGAGAGGCTACAGTCATGCACAGCCTGGTAGCTACACATGGGTAACCTGTCTGTGGCAGTTTCATACTGCAATTTTGACCTGTCAAAATATCCCATTTGACAGGCTAAACCTTCCTTTTAGATAATATTACGTCACTCATATGTAGGACTTATTTACCAAAAAGGCAGGGTGCAGATATTTAAAAGTAAGACACATAGAAATTAATGTTAAATGTGTACTTACAGGGAAATCTTCCAATATATAATTTTTACTGTAGCAAGGCTGGATACTGCCATAGGTAATCATTGGACTACATTGTTATATTTTTTAAATGCCAAAGGCCTTATTACAAGTTTGACAGCCGGACCCCCCGAAACCCTGCGGCCATGGCAGCCAGGAAACCGCAGCACCAGCGGTCTTCCAACCGCCATATACACTTTTACTGTGGTGCCTGCAGTGTTGCTGTGGAAATATTGCAACAAGAGTAATTTCTTTCCATATATATCAATGCCTGTGTGAGTATTTTGACTGCATATGTGTCAGATGCACACATATGCATGATACATGTAGAAAAATACCACCTACCCATTGCCGCAGTTGGCCCATATGTGGGAAGTCCAGGCAATGGGTGTATAGTACAAAAATGACTCACCTGTACATCGCCATAAACAGGATCATATCACCCCCAGGATCAATCCTTGGGGTGAAGATGTTGCTGCGAAGGGGGGTTATGAATAAAGGGATCCACGTCAAACTAAGACTGAAATCACAGGAAAGAGGTGAGTAGTCACTTCAAATCCTTAATTACCGCCAACTTGAAGCTAGCACTCTCACCCCTGTGGTCAGCAAGTGGAAAGGCCAATTCATAATATCGCAGTGCAGTGAAACTTCCCTGTACCGCCCTATGGCAGCTCCTTTTCCCCGACCGTGACCCCAACTGTCTGCGGTGTGATGGTGGTGTTGAGGGTTTCACCGCAGTCTTTCCAAATGCAATCTGCACATCTCGTAATACTGCGGTCAGACCACAAAGCTCGTGGTGTTTGGACTATGACTGCAGGTACGGTGGTTCACAGACCTCCAAACTCCTAATAAGGCCATAGATTTGAATTGGTAGCAGCTAGAAAAACAAAACACTTTTTACACTCCTTTGAATATTAATTTATAGTTCTCTCTAATGGTTATGTCGGATTTAAAAATATATTAGAAATGCCACTTTAAAAAATGTTGACATTTTTTGCCTTAAGTTTAGGTAGGAAAATTTGGTTATTAGTTAATAAAAACCATAACTATTGATTAAAGCATACAAAACAGATCATATAAATAGATAAAATCTGAAATAAAGTTATTGATCATATGAAACACTCTCTCATTTGAACAGCAGTCATTGATAAAAAGTTTGCTAGTCCTGCAAAAAGCAAGTCTACCGTAAAGTGCAAAAGTGCCTACACAGATGTCTAAAACTGGGAAGGTCTAAGCAATGTGCAAATTTATGGAGAAATTGCGGATGTTTAGCCAGGGTAACATTTGGACAGCGTTCATTGATACAGAGTTGCTAGGGCTACAATAAGCCAATTTAACATAAAGTGCAAAAGTGCCAAAAATTGATATCTAAAACTGGAATAGCCCAATTGATATGTGAATATAGGGAAAAGGTGCTGATGTTTAGCCAGGGTAACATGCAGACTAGTTTTAAAACTGGTGCTCAACCTGACGGGATAGGGAACAGCAATAGTAGTTGTTCCCATAGGCCCGCCATGATCATAAATACCTACAAGGGTTTTTGTCAAGTGCGTTCTTCTTACCCCTTCTATATCTGTGTATCTGCTTTGGCAAGGGTCTGAAAAATATTCAGGAACTGGACTAGTCTAATGTTCAGCATTTTGTTCCTTGGATCTAGTGACTCCATCTGCGCGGACCTACAATACCTAATCCCTAGGTTGTTAAATTCTTTTCTCAGCAAACCACTAAGCTGTATGACCAGGGCGGGGCCAATATATAACGTGTTGCAAAGTTTAATCTGCCTGATGACAAAGGCAGCCTTTCTTGTCTTCTCTTTGGCCCACTTCCCTTCACAAAATCTAATGTTGGAATATCACAGATTGTTAGTGGCAGTAAACTCTGCTTTATCTTCTGATAGTAGGAGGGGAGACTCACTTGGAGCTGCATAATATTTCAAGACTAGCCACCTGTGTGACCCCACTGGACACCTTTTATTTGCCATTCATCCAGTTTGAAGATTAAAAGATTTATTTTTAAAAAAAAGCTTGATCAGATATACAGGCATTCATAGGTCATTCAGCTATTTTTGTGTTTGCGGTTCCCATTTGGCAAATTCATTTCAGATCGGACTAAATTGGCCAGTGAGCTCTTGGTGGCTGACTGCAGTTTATGTCAGCACTTGATGTAGGCTACGAGTCTGTCGAGTGACTGCTTCATCAATATAAACTCCAGCCTGACTTGGGCGGGTAATGCCAATCAGGTTAGACGGAAAATTTGCTTGTAAGTTCTTATCATGATTTTATTAAGGAGGCTGGCTGGCGTCAGTACCTATCATTATTTCTGATCCACATGCAAGAGTTGGTAACAGTTTGGCTTTCATTACTGTTAGCAGTGGCTTCAAGTAAGGACCCTGAATAGATATAGCCAGTGTTGTGAAGGCATGATCGAGTGTTCGCACATTTCCCTTAATCGCCTCTCTTTGACGTGCAAATGTAGCACTTGCATCTATTTTCACTCCTAGGTAGATGTAGAGCGGTGCTTCATCAATTATGTTTCCGCTAAGGTGCCATTTGCGCTTATTTAGAATACAACAATTAAATGAGATGGCTTTTGTTTTTCACAGTTTACTTTCAGCTTGTTATCCTCTGCATATGAACTGAGGCAGTTTAGTATCCTCTGTAAGCCTATTCTGTTATGGCTAGGAAATAACAAATCATCAGCATACAAGATGTTTGACAGTTGCTAGCCACCCAGTCTTGAAGCATGGGATATCTTCCCATCCAGTTCTACAGAGAGGTCTGCAATATGTAAGTTAAATAGGAGAGGTGCTAGAAGACAGCCTTGTTTTAGGCCCGTTGATGTTTTCACTTCCCTTGACAGGTGACTACCATCTCTGATCTTTATCTTGACCCGTGTATCTGAGTACAGCTGCCTGATTGCTTGCAGGATATTGGGTGGAATTCCACATTCTTGAAGTTTGGCCCATAGTCTGTTATGTGGAATACCGTCAAACGCTGCCTTGAAGTCAACGAAGCACATATAGAGGGTTGTACCTGTGGCCTTTGCTCTACTGAGTATTGGACCCACTGACATAAGATTCATTAAAGTGCTTTGACTCCTTGTAATTCCGGTTTGGTCAATTGGAAGTTGGCTGATATACTAGTGCCCATGTCTCCAAATCATGAAGTAGCATTTTGGAGAAAAATATAAGGTCCACGTCCAGAAGTGCAATGTATTGATAACTGCCTGGTGAGGATGCCATGCCTCCTTTAAAAATAGGGTGGATTATTGAGCCTTTTCAACTTTCGGGAATGAATTCTTGTGCAGAGTGTGGTTGAACATTGCTACCAGAAAGGTTACCCATCTCGATGGCGAGTATTTAAAGAGTGCTCATTGTAACCCATTAGGGACGGGGGCACAGTCAGCCAGGGCTTTTAAAATAATCTTTATTAACTCCGCTGGCGTATAAGTTAGATGTGCCAATAACCCAGTGCCAATGACTGAGTCACACTCGCTTATATTTGCATTATGGACTGCTCTTGGACCTTTTTCAATGTTTTTTATGAGTTTCCGAAATGTTTTTGCCTCGTTTGTTTTTTAAGCTTGCAGCAGCTGGGCCCACACTGTTTCCTGATTGGACTTTTTAAAAGCCCAGCTCTCCCTTTTCCATTGTCTTTTCTCCTTACACAGACTTTTTAGTAGAATCTTATCCTTGGGGGTTCATCATAGCTGCCCGAGAAGCCTGCACACAATAGATCTTTTCAAGCGCATGGGTCACGGCATAACTATATGTTTATTGTACCCAAGTTGGGCTCCCTTATTCCCTCTACTGTCTCTTACGACTTGATGTGCATTAATCAATTCTCTAGCAATTGTTTCACAATGCTAATATCTGGTTTGAGGTCTCTGCAGCAATCTCCTCAAGGTTGACCACTGCTTCTTCTGCCGAAACCTTGACTGAACTTGAGCTCCACCATAGGCGTTTCAGGTTTTTGATGTTGGTCTCTTCCTGTAAGGCCGTTGCCACTTCATGTTTACGTAGGGACCTGCCTACAGTGATTACCTGTGAGTGGTGGTCACTCTCTGCACAGTGGGAAATTCTGAAGTCCCGCACTTGCTTGTACAGTGGTAGGGTCACCAGTGTATAATCTAGATGGGAGACTGAGTTGCATGATGCTCTTGTCAAAGTGGGGTTAATATCACATGGCTTTCAGGCCAAGTACTTCACTAGTTCCACTGCTATCTTATCTTTGCAGATTTGAGGGGGGAATGTTTTGCGCTGGGAGGAGCCCAACTATTTTTGCATACTCCTACTCTGATAGAATAAATTGAGACTGAAGTTTTCTGAGACTAGTCAATACAATGGATGGTATGTTTTTTTTAAAGGAAGCATGTGTGCTGTGAGACTTGTTTCTTGGAAATTCAAGCGGCCTAGGCTTTTGATGGCTCTCCCACTGGGAAATGCGTATTGAAGCCAGACAGTGCACAAAGGGAGTGAGTTGTCCTATGGATGGCTTAGGAGGATAGGAAACCTGCCATGCTTACACCTCAAAGAGTCTTTTTGCTAGCACACATAAAGAGACTTGATACTAGCCTTTTGTGTCGCTAGCTGGACTAGAGCCAAATCCAGGAAAGGGTGAAAGTTGGACAAGGTGTGAATGCCCCAATCACAAACCTGTCTGGGCATAAAAGTGGTTTCCGGGAACCTGAAGAAGAGCAAGACTTTGGGCCAGGACTGCAATAACGGCAACGCCACAGACAGCTAGAGGGAATAACCCCCTGATGCACCAATGAACTGTAGACTCTGTCTGAAGCTAATCTCAGGACTAGTGGGTTCCTCCAGGGCCAGTTATGCTGGCCACCTTATGAACCATGAGGACCAGTTGGTGGAAGACCAGGACTCTGTGCACCTGTAGGAGGAGTGCATCAGAAGCCAGGCACAAGAGAAAGCTGGCACAGGGAGTCAGTGAAACAAGCTCCCTGCAAAGTGCACCCTTTGGGAGGCCAGGCGACCTGCTGATGTTAGAGATTGCCACCTGGCATAATATGAGGCCAAGATCATTGAAGTAGGCCGAACTGGGCCTGAGATATTCATATTTAAAGAATGTGACCTTTGGGGTCTGCTCAACGTTCATTAATTATCTGCTGCGGAGAGGGGCATGCACGGGCCCCCCTCCCCAGATTCCTTCTTGGCCTTGGGATCACATACCATGGCCAGCGAAACTGGAGCGAATCCAAAGAACGAGTTCGGAAACTCCATCTCCAGGACACATGATATGTGGGCCGGGCCGGGAAGGGATCACTCTGCTACACTGCCCCCAATTATGTTCCTCATACGGGCTGGAGGTAAAAGGATCCACATGCTCTCCTAGTCCGCAGGTGACCAGTGATGGTGGGGAGACCAAAAGCAGTTACCTTGGGGGTGCTCCAGGTAAAACGAAATAAAGAAAAACAAAAGAAAAAGACATGCAGCACAAGGCTGTGCACATATAACCAAAGTAGCTGAGGTCGCTCTTAAAATATTCACTTGATCCGTGGAGAGAGCCCCCATGATACCTTACAGAGCTTGATTTGCATGGTTTTCTATCCTGGTGGTGGCCCCAGGAGTGCAAGGGTACCACCAACTTGAATTTGAAGTACTGTGGGGTGTGGCAGGGAGTGCAGCAGCCTTCCCCATGGTGACTTTGAAAACTAACCCTAAGTTGTTGGACTCTTGGAATTTTTGCCCCCCTTATATTGTGATGTTTTGGTATAGGTGATGGGGTACTGTGATTTTGGTGGTAATGGCTCATTAGGGGTCCAATGGTGTTGGACTTGGCCCTTTTTGGCAGGTTCACCCCTAAACGTTTTTCATTTTCTGTGACCTGGTATTGGTGGTTTTAGGCCTGGGGGCACTTTAGCACTGTGGTCCAGTGTAAAGTGTGTGCACTCTCAGTGTTACCTTTGTAAGGTTGGCCTGACCTCCCATAGGAATGCATTGGGGATTCCCTGATCAGTGTGTGTCAGTGGTAATTCCTGTTATGAGAGGAGCAGTGTGGTCAAGTCTGGTATGGATGAAATTGTGTGAATAAATGCTGCGCAGTGGTGTGCGCAGATTTATTGTGGTTATTTTAGAAATGCCACTTTTAGAAGTTGGCATTTCTGTGTGCTATGTGTCTGCCTGTCTGATGTGAATTGCATGTCTGGCTTGTGAGTGACAGGAGCTGAGAGATGTGGGTGGCTCCAGGAGGGGCAGGGTGAGTCAGCACTAGGCTGAATGGAACACCTGGAGTAAGAGTAGTGGGAGGGGTAATCCCCTGACTTTGAATAGGATGGTGCCTGCCATAGTGAATGTTGGCTCCGCCCCCCTGTGGTGTGTCAGATGGCGAGCCCCCACCTGACAAAGGGTAAGAGGAGCTTCCAAAACAAAGTGCTCCAAATCCCCCCTTGAACCAGTTGCATCTGGTTCCCCAGTGCCCTGCACTTTAGACAAAGGAGAAAGGGTGAATAAAAGTAGGGGCTGTGACCCCATAATGTTGTTCAGTTCTGTACTTTGGTGTGCTGATCCTGCTGGGGCGTGCTTCTGCTGGGGCCCAGGGGGGCTGCCATGAGGGCAGCCTCCCTGGGCCCTGCATTGCCCCCTCATCTTTAAGGACTTATTCTCTTAACTACAGGACCTTGGTTTGCTTCTAAGCGCCTTAGGAGCGCTTGACGTTTACTTTTAAGAGCACCTGGCTCTTTGCTGCGTGGAGCGAGTGGGCTATTGCAGCGCTACGCTGCATATAGAGAAAGAGAGGGAATCCCTCAGCGTACGGATTCCCCCAGTGATGCCGGAAATGGCGCTTGCCCACCCCGCAATCTTTTGGTGCTTTGCGGGTGCCCACCCCGCTTATGGAGTCTGCAGAACCGCGGGTACCCACCTCGCTTATACCTTTATTCAATTAGCGGGAGCCCACCCCGCGTTGCCGGCGAGAAATCACCACCACGGCCCGAGCCGCTAAAGTAATCGCTTCTGAGTCGCTGCCCAGTGCGACCCAGAAGGCAGGCAAGGCTATGCTTTCCGTGGGCAGGGCTTTCGAGAGGGAAGGGAAGCCCCGTGAGTGAGGAGTCCGGCGCCAGTGGTGACGCGGGGCTCCCATGAGAGAGGGAGAGCCCCGTGGTTGCGGCTGCCAGAAAAGAGAAGTCCCGAGTCACAGGAGGGGGCCTGGGTGAAGAGAGATGATGCTGCTCCAGCACAAGGGAGCAGAGCCGGCCCCAGCTGTGTTCAGAGCCAGAGAGCTGGTAAGTGACAGCTCTTCATGTTGGTGCCTGTTGGAGGCAAAGATTCTGAGCAGTCTCGTCTGGCAGCGGGCCACTCTAACATGAGAGCACAGAGGTGCCCGGGCCCCATAGCGTTGTTCATCCCAGCTGCCCCGCTCGCAGAGGGCAGCTGCAACGTGGAGCATGTTGGTTTCCAGAGCCCCAGTGAGGCCCCAGCAGGCACAGTCGTGCCAGGACCTATTATTGAGTCACAGCTGCACCGCACCAGTGTGGGCAGCTGCACCGTTTTGCATAATTGATTCAGGAGTCCCTGAGGGGGACGGAAGCAGCACAGAGGTGCCAGGCCTTTACTTGATCCACAGCTGTGCAGCACTTAGTGCCAGCTGCAACGTTTAGGCCACAATTCTTTGGGGGCATTGTGAGAGGTAGGAGTGAGTTGCACTCCTCAGCCCCAGCGCAATGGCGCACGTGTGAACTATGCTGCATTGGCAGCAGCCCTGACATGCTGGACACAGGGCATTTGAGCCCCTTTGAGAAGGCCAGTTGGCCAGAGGGTCAGTGATTTATGTGGTATTAGGAAATGTGATGCTCTACAAGGATTCATGCCTCTAAATGCGTTTGGAGATGAGATTATGTGCGCAATGTGTTTAGGTTAGTGAGATTATTTCCTACTGTGAGTATACCCCTAATGTGAATGATGCTTAGGAGGTTAGGGTCTAAAATGTTAGACTGATGAGGTTGGCGTACAATGTATTTGGCGCCTAATGTGATACTGTGCATAACGTGGTTTATGTTACAGTCTGATGCTGAGTATAGTGGTTACCAGTAATTACTGTTTGTGTTCTACGTTTATGATATGTTCTACATTTACTAATTACACTTTGTGATGGTTCTGACAGTAGCCCAAGTGGCCCTGTCAGGTGTATGTAATCCCCTGTAAATATTGCCCAGTGCCAGCTGGCACAGTGTATATTGTGTGATTACTATTCTAATGTGTTTTATGATAATACAAAGGCTACTTTTGATATAACCTTGTGTGGAGTTCCTTTTGTGGTGTGCCTAGTATGTTGTTGCTGTGTGCGTGTTACGCAAATGCTTTACACATTGCCTCCGGGATAAGCCTGACTGCTCGTGCCAAGCTACCAAGTGGGTGAGTAGGGGTTATCTTTGGCGTGTAACTCCCTTGCCCTGACTAGAGTGGTGGTCTCTGCCTGGCTTTGGCGCAAGCCGTAGCCAACCAGACATCCCATTTCTAACAAATGGGATTTCAGAATGTCACCTAAGGTGTAAATGAATGTATAAAACCACATTTTGTACAGAAGGCCACTCAAGAACATCACTAACCTTAAAGGGTATTCCATCAATCTCCTAAGATTTATTAGATAAGATTTATTTTGTTAACTTACTCCAGAGGCTGAGATAGACCATGGGCCCTGTAACACAGTGCCAATATGAAAGAGCTAAGATGCTTATCTCTGGCTTCTCATGACCTTAATGTAAAGAAACTGGAGGGAGTTTGCTAGTCAGTTTCTTACTGCAGCTGCTTAGGTTTGGCACAGGCCAATGTGAACCACCAACACAGTGGACCTACACTTAACTCACTGTCACCATGTTAGAAATGGGATTTCTAGTTGGCTAGGGTATGCACCTAAGCCAGGCAGAACCCACCACTCTAGTCAGGGTAAGGGAGTTACACACCAAAGTTAACCCCTGATAAACCCCTCAGTAGCTCGGCAGAGCAGTCAGGCTTACCCCAGAGGCAATGTGTAAAACATTTGTGCAACACACGCACACACACACGAGTGACACACACGGCACACCACAAAAAAAGACTCCACACATGGTTATATAAAAATATCTCATATATTGTATATGAAAAACATAGCAAAGACAAGGAGATGAGTTTGCTTTGTTCGCCCTAAGCTGGCAGGGCATGCCCAGACGTGGGTACATTGCTCAATTTGCCACTGGATTCAAGTGAGCCTGGCTGATGAGGGCTGTTAGCCTGAAACCAGTCCCAGGATGCTTGTTTGAGGTCTAGGGGAGACATGGCTTGGCAGTTCAGGCTGGACTGGTCCCATGAGGCACAGGGTCAAGACTGATTTGCATATTGCTGTGTCTGAACTGAGGTGGCGAAGTGAGCTAAAGCACGATGATGGATTCAACCCAGATCTGTGACTAGGGGCGAGTGTCTGAAACGTTTCAGCGCTCCATCCATCATCTCCTTGTGTTTGCTTTGTTCGTTCTAAGTCGGCAGGGTATGCCCAGACGTGGGTCCCTTGCTCACTTTGCCACTGGATTCAAGCTAGCCTGGCTGATGAAGGCTGTTAGCCTGAACCCGGTCCCAGGATGTTTGTTTCCGGTCCAGGGAAAACATGGCTTGGCAGTTTGGGCTAGACTGTTTCCATTAGGCACAGGGTCAAGACTGATTTGCATATTGCTGTGTCTGAACTGGGGTGGCAACTTGAGCTAAAGAACGATGATGGATTCAACCCAGATCTGTGACTAGGGGTGAGTGTCCGAAAAGTTTCAGCGCTCCGTCCATCATCTCCTTGTGTTTGCCTTGTTTGCCCTAAGTTGGCAGGGTATGCCCAGATGTGGGTCTCTTGCTCACTTTGCCACTGGATTCAAGCTAGCCTGGCTGATGAGGGCTGTTAGCCCGAAACCAGTCACAGGATGCTTGTTTCTGGTCCAGGGAAGATATGGCTTGGCAGTTCGGGCTGGTATGTTCCCATGAGGCCGATGGTCAAGACTGATTTGCATATTGTTGTGTCTGAACTGGGGTGGCGAAGTGAGCTAAAGAACGATGATAGATTCAACCCAGATCTGTGACTGGGGGTGAGTGTCTGAAAACTTTCAGCGCTCCGTCCATCATCTTCTTGTGTTTGCTATGAAAAACATAGACCACAATCACATAAATCACTTTCGCACTAGGCAATTGTCATATTATCACATAGATCATAAATGAATTTGCCATAAGGCAATCTTCACAACATTACATAGATCATAAATCACTTTGCCAACCAGGCAACTTACATAGCCATACATTTAGTGCAATAAAACAAAAGACTTATAAGTTGCACATGTCTTAAAAGAACCATAAAGGAAAACATGATCACTGTACATAGTAGGTAGCTCCTACCAAAGGTATTTTGTATCCTATCACCAGGCATAACATGCCACATAGCACCACATCAGGGCATGAACCAAGATGCAGCAGCTTATAACATACCTTAACTGCCATATGTCTCCCAAAGCACATAGGGTGTAGCATACCTGCATTCCACTTATGTTTTGCGTGGTAACTCCCACTGAACACATAGGAGACCTCCCCTGGTCAGATGCACCCAACCCTAACAATGCCTGCCCACCTCTGTAGTGAGCGCAGAAGGATGATTGAAATGAACAGTGGGCCGAGTGGGACCTCCATTGAGGATTCCCGCCCACTCAGCTAAATGTGAGGGAGTGAAGCATAATCTACATATAAAATGTATTTTTATTTTTTATCTTTAATATGATTTAAGTTAAAATTTATAGTACACTAATTTGTATTAAAATATAATTACATTACTTAATTCTGTATACCACTTTTAATGGTTAAATACATTTTAAATCTTATTTTGTACTGTAGGTGGGATTTTATTAATTACTGAAAAATAATTTTATTTTAAATTTCATTTATTCAAAATAATGAAAGTTTTTTATTGAAAATGCATTTTATTATAATAATTAGCATTTTAAATAAATATATAAAATTAACATTTAACATACACATATTTTATCAATTTTTTAAAATGTAATTAACTTTTGGCTTTTCCAAAGGCTTTACATGCAGAGATCTCTGCCCAGACAGAGGAGGCCTTTGTCAAGTGTGCTGAATGCCAAATACGGTCGAAAAATTGAATGAATGAATGAAATAAAATTTATATTGCGCAACTAAAACCCGAAGGCATCAAGGCGCCTACAAAACAAATCAAAATCAGAAGGCAGAACACAACTACAAGTATGACCTCGCAAAAAGACGGGTTTTCAAAGCATTTCTAAATAGCTGTAGAGTGGGAAGGGACCTAATTTCCAGTGGGAGATCATTCCATCACTTAGGTGCCAGAATGGAGAAGGCTTTGCCCCCCCATTTAGTTTTCCGGATACGGGGGACTAATAAGAGAAGTCTGTTGGAGGAGCGCAAGTTCCTGGAGGGGCTATAGAGAGATAAAATAGATCCAACTCCGGAGGAGCTACCATTAGCTAAAGCCCTATAGGTCATGCACATGGTCTTAAACAGTATCCGGTCCTCTATAGGAAGCCAGTGTAACAGTTTTCTGGCAGATGTAGCCGAGGCAGGCCTGGGCAAATCCAGGACAAACCTAGCTGCTGCGTTCTGGGCCATTTGCAGGCGCTGCAGCAGACTTCTATTCAGTCCCGCATATAGCGCATTGCAATAGTCCAGCCAGGAGCCAATGAGAGCAACAGCAACTTGTTTCCTTGCCTGCTGCGAGAGATAGTGCCTAATTTTCCTCAGTATGTGTATAATGCCCCAACAGGTAGAGACAGTTCTATTAACTTGTTGACACATGTTGAGGGTGGAGTCGATCAAAACTCCTAGGTTCTTGGCCGACGAGGCGGGAACAGGACACGCTCCCAATGAGTCCGGCCACCAATCGGATGACCATACCTCTTCCTTTCCTCCAAACACCATCACCTCTGTCTTCTCCCCATTCAGTTTCAATGAATTGTGAATCATCCATTGGCCGACTGCCTCCATACAAGATCTAAAATTGGAGGCAGTCGAACTAACTGACTGGGAGAGAGAGACGAGGATCTGTGTGTCATCTGCATAGGAAACTACCTCCATCCCAAAAGATCTAATTAGTGTGGCAAGGGGGGTCACGTATATGTTAAAAAGGGTCGGACTTAATGCCGACCCCTGAGGGACCCCACATTGCACAGACATGGATGGAGATAGGAACTCCCCCAACTTCACTCTTTGCTCTCTTTGGTCGAGGAAAGAGGTCAATAGACACAGGGCAGCTCCCTCAACCCCAATCTCCCTCAGACGAGATGATAAAACTGAGGGAGAGAGGGTATCAAAGGCTGCCATGAGGTCCAGCAGGATCAGGAGGGCGGTCTGACCCCCGTCCACACATGTGCGGATATTATCCAGCACTATGGTGAGGGCCGACTCGGTGCTATGTTCCCTCCTGAAACCATGCTGGGAATAATCAAGGCAGCCTGAACTTTCTACAAAAGCTGCGAGATGTTTATTAAGATGAGTTTCTAACATCTTCGCAGGGGCAGGGAGCAGTGAAATGGGGCGAAAGTTCTTTAGGACCCCAGGATCAAGAGATGGTTTCTTGAGTAAAGGCTTCACTACCGCCCTTTTCCATTGAGGGGGGAAAATACCATCCCTCATGGCCCCATTCATGATGTCAACGAGAGGGGGCAAGAGGGTTTCCCTGCATTGCTTAGGGATCTTAAGAGGACAGGTATCCAGTGGTGAGCCTGACTTGGTATTATTCAGGAGGATCTCTAAATCCTGCAAGGAAAGGGGAGGGAAGAACTCCAAACGTCCCAGAGAGGAATTCTCAGTAAAAGCAATGGGAACAGGAGCCACATCCCCAAGTACAAGGGGCTCAGTTGTTAAAGTCCTCTGCAGCTCTAAAGCGGAATAAATGTCAGAGATCTTCGTCTGGAAAAAGACAGCTATGCTGTTACAGAGCTGCTGCGAAGCAGTAACAGGGTCCGGGGTTTGAAGGGACATAAGAGAGTCCACTATCCTGAAGAGCTCCTTAGGGGAGGAGAGTGAGGAGGTAAGTAAGGTGATACTAGTCGTACTTTTAGGGTCATATCTATTGTTTTTACTGACTTCATCCCCTTTTTTTTTTTTACGGGTTGATATATGCTACTTATGAGTAACTTTATACTCTGAAATTATGTATAGCTCAAAGGTGTAAAGTTACTCAAAAGTGTAAGACAAGCAAACTTGAGGTAATGGGAGATGATCCTGATCATATACATCATATCCACAAATACAATTCATACATTACATATTTTTAGCTATGAAGATATTGAGGGCCTGATTATGAGACTGGTGTACCATGGACTGCCAGACTCACGGTGGTGGTCCAGAATTACACAATGGGAAGTAAAGCGTTAACCCCGGGCATTAAACCTTGGTGTCCAGGCTCCAAAATAGACAGCGCTAGCTGCTAGGCCTGCCGCCCAATATTGGCAGCAACATAAATAAAGGTGGAAGGGATTTACATCTGGAAAACATTTATTGCCCTGGGGAATTTTGACTGTGGTGTGTCACGAATACCTTTCTTGCATTTGAATGAAGAGCGAAGCCTGCAAGCCAGATATATATTATTAGGGTTTGGTGATGTGATATTCCTCCAAGAAACCTTTAAAAAGGATAAATGGTGCATTGTAGAGGTCACGTTTCACCTGGAATGGCTAACATTCAGAGGTTCTGAAAGAACACTAATGAAATATTCCAAATATATTTCTGTTTGCCAGTCAAACATTATCCACCCCCCTCCCCCCAGTGGAGGAGAGATCATCCTCCTCAGGAAAAATTGTGGCAAAACAGTGGATGCTTCAGCATAACGTCATTAACATTGACTGAAGAGCTTCATGTAATCCAGGCAGAAGAGTAGTTTCAAATTCAGATAAGCACTTTAGTATATTTGTATAATGTAATTATTTTGTCTGAAACATGACCATTCCAGCTTCTAAAAATTCATGCATTTCATCATAAAGCACATTAGTTTAATTGTGAATAAATGCATGCAGTTGCCATAATTTCCACAAAGCTTGCCATTTTTACGAGAACACAGTATAATGTAGTAAAGTGACAGGTTTGCTTTTTCAGTAAAACATGTTTGGTGCCCAAACATCACACTGTCAGGTTTACCAATCACTCACATGCAATTCTGTCTTAGATGGACAGATTTACATGCATTCATTATTGTTGTCAAATACCAGGGAGGTCCACTATACAGAAGGGATTTACATGATTTATGTACTAGAATTATCCAAGAATGACCAAAATATGTCATGAATTGATACAATAGTTCCTCCTGCACAATACTGCAACGAATAACCACACTTATGTCAGGACATCCTGCAGTATGCCAAGGACGGCCAGCATGTTGTGAAAACATAACTAATATCTCAAGGACTGCCCACTATTGTACAGTACAGCAAGAACGGCGTCTAGAAAGTTCGCTATATGTCACATACAGGCCAAAGTTTCACCAGGGAGAGTGCTGTTGCCCAAAATGCCCTCTATATGTCAAGGAGGAGGTACCATCAGGTGGGGGACAGATAAAATAACAAAGGAAAGCTCACTGTATGTGAAGCATGGCCTCTTTTCACCATGATCAACTCCACACCCTACACCTCCCACCACGCCACTTCTTCTACCCACACACACACACATATATGCACTAATTCGCCCATTATTGCACTTATTGACACACACACTATATATATATATATATATATATATATATATATATATGGGGCGCTCCGCTCCGCTCCTACCCTGACAGTCTCGGGGGGATTCGTCAAGCGGGGGCTGAGAAAAAGGGGGGGTCCCAAAACGTGTTTTCCCCATGCATTTTTCCATAGGACCTTTAGTCCAAGCTACAGCCCGAACGGCTGAACAGAATTACTTGAAATTTGGCAGAGAGGTAGTCCTCAGGTCAGGGATGTGCCTTTTGCAGGTCTGGTGTAAATCTGGTCAGTATTTCCAGAGAAAATAGCATTTAAATCAATATATATCTATAAGCGCGCTCCGAGCGCGTACGGTAAGCTTACCGTACGCGCACGCTGCAGTGCGCAAGCTTAATTCTGATTGGTGGTTACATGGCTGTAAACATTCGAATCGGTCGAAATCAGGAAGTGTCGGCCGCCATTTTGTGTGTCTCACACTGATAAACAAAGGTGGAGAACATGAAAAGGGGGCAACGAAGAGAGTTGCAGACCCCCTATCGTTTGTCAGGGGGACCAAGAAGGTCCCAAAAAAATGAAAAATACATTTAAATTTTTTTTTTAAAAATCGCGGGGTGCGCGTACGGTAAGCTTACCGTACGCGTACGGCAGAAAAAAAACAATTAAAAAAATAGAAGTAAAAATCAAATTTAAGTGTTTAGATATTAGGGGGCTCTAAAAAGAGCCGTTGTGTTTATGAAGTGTTTTTTTTGTGGTACCTACAAGTAATTACCGATGCAGAGTCTAAAGTTCAAGAGGAAGACTCTGTTGCCTTCATCAGTGAAATGTACACCGTCTCCTCTATAAATGCCTTGCATGTTGTAACGCAAGTTGTTGTTGTCATTTGAGATGTCATCAGTGATGTCATGAGTGATGTCACTGACCATGTCATGAGTGATGTAATATGTGACGTCATCAGCAGTGGATTGCGGGTGCGCGAGTTATAGTTAGCTGAACTAACTATAACGGGAGAATTTCAATGTTTTTTTACGAGAGAAATGTCCAGCTAACTATAACGTGTGTGAAACCTATGGTTTTTTCAGTGAATATATATATATATATATTCATCACCAACTTTTGCTTATCCAAAAGAAATCCAGGACACACAGGAGTGTATGTTGCAAGATTTAATGGGCAAGGTAGCGCCTCACCACCGCGTTTCACTTTGCAGCTTCATCACGGTGTGGTTAACATTATGCACTTCCTGTATTTACATCCTCCCTAATTCAATGACATTGAAGAAGGACTTCAAAGATAGACTACGCTTACTGATACACATATCAGCGCCATCTTAGCATGTTGTAAAAGACAATATATCATTGTTACAGTAGCCAAATGTTATCAACTACGAAAACAAAAAGTGATTATTGAACATCATATAAGTCAATAAATTACTATAACAGTGTGCTCGCAAAATTTCATATATGAACACTGATGCTAGCAAAAACACGGGACTTCATTGTGTTTTAAACTATCCTTCCTTATGTGCGTTAATATGGCCGTGTATCGGCTTTTGAAAAAATCCATCTATATACATTTTCATACATTTTTGTTTAAGAATTTTTACAGTTTTACAGTACTACATTTCATATTAGAGTTCACTTTGGTTGTTTGTTTGACTAATTTCCCAAATGCACTATAAAAATACGTCAGAGGAAACAGGAGAAGTTTGACCGCGATGAAAGGGACTACTCAATGGGTAGAGTACTAACATTCGCGAAGAAATTCGATGGGCCCAGGAAGGAGATGTCAAAGAAAAAACAGACACCAACAGTGGCACCAGAAAGAATAGAAACTTCAGAGTCTGATCTGACGGAAAACGAACAGTCCGGAGATGATAGAGCAGGCCCCTCAGGAGAACAACAAAAGAGAACCCCTTTTCACGAAGAGTTCAACTTGATCAGACAGTCGTGGTTAAGGGGGGGGAAAAGCAAGCCCCCGGAGGCAGACACAGACAGACCAGAAGGGGCGGCTGGAAGAGGAAGAGGAAGGGGCAAGGGGGCCAGAGCTACTCGAAGCAAGAGAGGAGCAAGATGGTAAATGAAGCTGACGACCTTACCATCGTAAATCTAACATCAAAACAACTATCTGAGACGGAAGAATCCGTATTGAAACTAGGATTATCATTCTGCCCGCAAACCAGCTTTGAATTTACTCAAACAAGGATTGACCTTTTTAAATTTGTTAGAAAGCTGAAGTTACACAAGTTCTTTAAAATGAAACCAACAATGAAAGAAGCCAGAAAGATCAAGGGCAAAGTGAAAGAAACAGATCTACTGACAGTGGACGATTTAACTACTCTGGAGTTACTCGAAGAACTTCGACAAGAACAAAATCAGACCCAAGATCATAGTGAGGATTCACTGACACAAAGAACTAGGAACCTGGGAATTGACCAGGAGGCACCATGCAGTAACTTTAAACCAATCTCTCAATTCTTGCCTCAAATGCCGCAAGATGCTATTGATGTCTTTTCAGATACGGTTATTAAGGACCTGGTACAATTGCGAGAGAAGGATAAACGGAGAACATCAAGAAGGAACTTATCAAAAGCCCAGGAGGAAGCTCTCAATAATTTACAGAAGGATCCAACCATAATCTACAAACCCTCCGACAAAGGAGGAAACATTGTCTTGATGTCTAGAGAACAATACGTAGGAGAAGCCCTACGCCAACTAACGAACAAACATGATTATGAACCAACAACAAGAAAAAAATACGAAGATAGTGTAAACGAATATCATACACTGATCAAAAAATGGCAAGACAAAACTATGCTGACTATGGAGGAATTTCTCTTCTTAAGAACTTTGAACCCCACCATCCCTACCTACTATCATCTACCTAAGATCCACAAGGACGCAATAAACCCTCCAGGCAGACCCATAGTGTCTTCATTGGGGAGCCTGACAGAAAACTTGTCTGTCTTTGTGGACCATTTTTTATTTCAAGCTGTAACACAACTATCCTCATATATTAGAGACACGAAGGACTTTATTTCCCATATTGATGGACTACAATGGGAGTCTTCTTTTGTTTTCATAGTTTTGGACATCACAAGTTTGTACACTTGTATAAATCATGAACACGGATTAAGGGCTGTGGAATACTTTTTGAATAAGAGGCCACTAAAAATGATGGAACATAACAAAATGTTGATTGAATGCCTAAGATTTTGTTTATTGAACAACATATTCTTATTCCAGGGGGACCTCTATAGACAGGTCTCGGGGACCGCGATGGGCACCTGCTTCGCCCCCAGTTACGCAAATTTATTTGTGGGCTGGTGGGAGGAGCAGGTGGCCTGGTCACCCCAAAATGCTGCATGGACTAGTAACATCATAACCTGGCACAGATATATAGACGACCTCTTCCTTGTTTGGAGGGGGTCGGTTGATAGTGCCAAAGAATACATCATTCATCTGAACCAGAATAATCTCAATTTACACTTCACAGGCGAGATAAGTTCAGTGGCAGTGAATTATCTTGATCTGGAAGTAAAAATACAAGACGAGAGAATAACAACTGCCCTGTATCAAAAGCCAACAGCTGGCAATAGCACATTGCATGCCACGAGCAGTCATCCAATAAAATTGAAAAACAGCATCCCATATGGGGAATTCTTACGTTTGAAACGTAACTGCTCAAGGGAATGCGACTTTCAGGCAACAGCTAAGGAAAGTCTTAAGAGATTCACTTCTAGAGGTTATGATTTAACACTATTAGAGAATACATTGAAGAGAGTAAGCAAGATACCCAGGGAAAAACTAATAAGGGATAAAGAGAATGGAATAAAGAAAGAGGAGGGGAAATTCCGCCTTATTACTACTTACTCCGAAGATGTTGACTCCATAAGAAACATCTTTTGAAAGAATTGGCATGTCCTGAAGACAGACACCATCATTGGTAAAGACATTCCACCGATGCCACTGATGACCTTTAAAAAAGCCAGGTCAATCAAAGACAAATTAGTCCACAGCCATCTGGATAATCCTACAATAAGACAAGGTACACTAAGTGAATTGAAGGGTTTTTACCCCTGCGGTAAATGCAAGGCTTGTGCATTTAGCAGACGGGTATTAAACTATGAAATCAGGGGAATGAGAACCCGTAAAACTATCAATAAGTTCATAACATGCCACACCACTCATGTGGTTTATTGTTTGATATGTCCCTGTAAGCTGCAATACATCGGTAGCACCATACACAATGTAAAAATAAGAATTTTAGAGCACATGCGTGCAATTACAAACAAAGATATGAGCTACCCAGTGGCAAGACATTTTGCCATAAAACACAACAGTGACAGGAACCTACTCCAATTCTTCGGGTTAGACCGTGTACCACACCACATTAGAGGAGGGGATAGAGTGCTTAGGTTGAGAAGATTAGAGTCGAGGTATATCATTGATCTGCAAACAAAAAATCCTAATGGCATGAATAGTGGAGAGGAGCTTATAGTGCATTTGGGAAATTAGTCAAACAAACAACCAAAGTGAACTCTAATATGAAATGTAGTACTGTAAAACTGTAAAAATTCTTAAACAAAAATGTATAAAAATGAATATAGATGGATTTTTTCAAAAGCCGATACACGGCCATATTAACGCACATAAGGAAGGACAACGGGCGGTTTTACAAAACCGCTGACATGCCGATCCACGGCGAGATTTGCATTAATCATGGTCAGGACAATAACATTAAGGGTGTGTATTGATGACAAACAATATTTGTTAAACAACACGAATTTTATCGATGAATTTACACTGACTGTAATAATGTATGTTTAACGTGGTGTCCTGCACATTCAAAGATGGCGCCCAAGAAACACGTAGGGGCGCGTCAGTCCTTCCTTGCTTGCAATCATTTGGAAACATGTAAATTTGTATATAAAAATGGCGCCGCGCTTTTTAGATCGTTAACACACTGACGAAGGGGAACCCCGAAACGCGTCTGTGAAGCGCTAAGGAATAAAACTGGTCCTGAAAAACTGAAACCGCGAGTGCTGTTGCCTTTTTCTCCGGATGGAGTAAGGGACTCTGTGAGCTGTATATATATATATATATATATATATATTTTCGTAGCGCTTTTCCTGTTCGGAAATATTTTCAAACGCACTCACGGGTATCCAAGTAATTTGCTTTTATTGATTTTTTATTGATCTTAACAGCAAAATTAGCCGACAAATAACCCTACGCGTTTCAGTCTCTCCTAGACCTTTGTCACCCGTGACAATTGTCTAGGAGAGACTGAAACGCGTAGGGTTATTTGTCGGCTAATTTTGCTGTTAAGATCAATAAAAGCAAATTACTTGGATACCCGTGAGTGCGTTTGAAATATTTCCGAACAGGAAAAGCGCTACGAATTTAATGACGGCATGGCTCAGCCGTGTTCATATCGCACCATCAAAGAGCGCCGTTTTACTGGGAAAGTGAGCTGGCTGGAGATATATATATATATATATATATATATATTTTTAAAGAGGTCATGTGACCCTGTGATGTGTATTTAAATGAAAGTGTTTCGTAATGTTGATTTGTGTGAGCAAATCAGTTGTGCCGAAACGCGTTGCTATAAAAGAATAAACCCTAGCCGGATGGCTAAGTACATCTCCTGTGTCGGTGTCCGGTTTTAAGAAGATCGGGTTTTGGTTTTGATATATATATATATATATATATTATCCAAAGTTTGCCATTTCTTGAGATGCACTTGCGGGGCAATTCCGCTGGATAGGGACAAGCGCTGGATGCCTGACACGCTTTACTCTGCCATCCCTGCCGACGCGTTTCGGGCTCACGCCCTTCTTCTTGGGCAGTTGAAACAAAGGAGGGCAAACGAAAACAACCAGTAACATCCCCTTATTTATTGGCAAAACACGTGACATGATACACTCCAGGTGAGTCACGCTGTGGATTCTGGGACTGGTAGTCACTGTTATCTCCCAAGTGGGTCGCCGCCCTCAGTTTCAAATTACTTGGATACTCGTGAGTGCGTTTGAAATATTTCCGAACAGGAAAAGCGTTTCGAATTTAATGACGGCATGTCTCAGCCGTGTTCATATCGCACCATCAAAGAGCGCCGTTTTACTGGGAAAGTGAGCTGGCTGGAGATATATATATATATATATGTATATATATATATATATATTCACTGAAAAAACCATAGGTTTCACACATGTTATAGTTAGCTGGACATTTCACTCGTGAAAAACCATTGAAATTCCCCCGTTATAGTTAGTGCAGGCAACTATAATTCACGCGACCGCAATCCTCTGCTGATGCTAATACTGTATTTAGACACTTATTTGCCCATGTCTTCTTCCATTAAATTTTAGCTATACATATATTACAAATATTTTTTTTTCATAAAGACACATATGTCATCAGCAGAGGATTGCGGTCGCGTGAGTTATAGTTGCCTGCACTAACTATAACGGGGGAATTTCAATGGTTTTTCACGAGTGAAATGTCCAGCTAACTATAACATGTGTGAAACCTATGGTTTTTTCAGTGAATTTGTACGGTTTTTTAAATGCTAAGTTACTTTATGCCGTTCGTGGCGTGCGCGCCCACTTCACGCAGTTCGTTCCGTGCGCGCACGGTGCGCTTCGCACACCGTGCGCGCACAGTGAGCACGCGATGCGCTTCGCGCACCGCGCGCCCACTTTACGCAGTTAGTGCCGTGCACGCACGGTGGGCACCGCGTGCCCATGTTTATTTATTTATTTATGGGCTTGTAACGCGCCGGCATCACACCCGAAGGTGTATCTCCGCGCGGTGCTGTGAAGAAACAGGTAGGGCAGCGCTCCAACTAGAACAGGGTTTACCGGCTAGTGGGGAGCGCAAAGCGCTGTTGCAATCACAGCAGATAGTAAAGCGGGTCGGGGAGACTCTGCCACCGTCCTCCCTTCCGTTACGCTGGATGGGCCATGTACGCACGATGCCCTTCGCGCACCGTCCGCACACGGAGGACATATTATGCGCTTCGTTGTGAAAGGTTATCTATTAAATGCTCAAATTATACATATGCCAAGCACAAAAGGTGCCCAGCGGGCACCTTTTGCACACGGGGGTGGGGGAAAATGTGGATATTTTTTTTTTTTTTTTTGTTTTTTGACCGTACGCGTACGGTAAGCGCATTTGGCGTTTTTTCAAAAAAAAAAAAAATTGAATTTTTGGCCTTGGGGGTTCTTTTGGGACACCCTAACCAAGGCTAGGTGGTTAGGAGCTGTCTAGGCTGCCCCTTTTCATGTTATCCAACTTTGTTTTTCCTCCCCCCCTCAGAGTGCGAGAGAGAAAATGGCGGCCGACACTTCCTGGTTTCGACCGATTCGAATGTTTACTAAGATCTAACAGCCAATCAGAATCGCGCTCGCGCACGGCACCGTACGCGTACGGTAAGCTTACCGTAAGCGCACGGTAAGCGCACGGAGCGCTGCCACAGATATATATATTGATTTAAATGCTATTTTCTCAGGAACTACTGAACAGATTTACACCAGACCTACAAAAGGCACTTTCTTGACCTGTAGACTACCTCTCTGCCAAATTTCAAGTAACTCTGTTCAGCCGTTCGGGCTGTAGTTGTGTCTAAAGGTCCTATGGAAAAATGCATGGGGAAAACGCGTTTTGGGACCCCCTTTTTTCTCAGCCCCCGCTTGACGAATCCCCCCGAGACTTTCAGGGTAGGAGCGGAGCGTAGCGCACCATTAGTTTTGAAAATTTCGCGAGGATTCGTCGACCGGCGCCAAAGTTATTCCAAATAGAATGTTGCGGATTTCCTATGGAAACATGGTCCTAACTATAACTATCTACTGGCGACCGCCAGTAGATAATAAATATATATATATATATATATATATATATATATATATATATTTGTATATATATATATATATATATATAAAACATCATAGCGGTGGGTACTCCAGTTATAGTTAGGGTGACCAAACATAAGGAGTTTTGGGGATTTTTGTCCCTTAATAACTTTGCACCTGTTTGATGAATGTCTGCACAAATTTGCACACCTACTGGCTCAGTTTCATGCTTGGAGTCATGAACGTTTTGCAGCATTTTGTCAAGGAGGTGCAGAGTAAAAAGGGAGGTCCCAAAGTGAAATCAAATTTTGTATTTCGCATAGCGCAAAAACCATAACCTGGATTTTTGTGAAATTTGGCAATATTTCATAGTAGGTTGTGCAGATTATACTTTTGGGTACTGCAACAAATTAAGTATGTAAATGTTAAGTTATATGGTATTTGTTTATCTTTATCTGTGACTGCTGTAGTATTGCAGTACAATCTCAGTACATAGCGATGACATGGAATCATCTGATTGGCTAAGGACGACATCTCCAAAAATTCATGGCAGCCATGTTGATTTATGAACCACAAAAAGAAACACTTGGGTCTATAGTGAAATATCCCTTTTAAAGGACGGTTTCCCTCACCCACCATAGGTGGCATGCTTCATCATTGGGAACCTCCTCGTACTGTGATGCATAGCCACAGTATGTGCTACAACCCCTCTCTGAGAGGGTGGAGCTCAGGAATTTTTCGGAAAAATGTATAATAAATATTCATTTGAAGAGTTCGGGGTGTTGAGGGCAGAAGAGCGAGGTGAAAATGATAATTAAACCTAGCTACAGGGTTCACAAATATCTCTATCTGTTTGTCCCTGGGCCAGGAATAAAAACAGGGCATTCTGGGAAGTGATTAAACCAGCTTTTAGTGTCAAACAAAGGTTGACATGTTTCAGCCTAAAACCCTCAACAGAGATGTTACGGCTTTTCTCAGGACCTAATTTCAGTGCTGCTGCTCAAAATGATCAAATCAAAAAACAAATTAAATTTATGACATACACAAAACCGTCAAGGGATCCTATGAGACATCACAAGGTGAAGGATTCACTGGCAGTAACCTGCTAATGTCAGGAATCATGCCTTAACCTACCCTGCCATGGAGCTCACGGTGCTCCTTGTCCTGGTAAAAGAGATCTGACCAGTCACTCACCACGCCAAGGAAGAGGAACGTCGAAAACTGCAAGTGTACAAAGTTTGCTTTACTTGTTACATGTACAGGTAAAAGGTGTGTGATGTAATAATGGGTATTTAAAAATGTACAGAGTACTGCAGTGCCGAAAAAGTATTTTTTTTAAAAATACACCCCGTATATATTGATACTCTTGTTAGGTTGGCCCTTAAAAGAATATTTTATTATAACTCATTATTTTCAATTGAGATATTTTGTAGTCGGAGTTGGTGCATGTTATTAAGGAAGATGTAATTGCCAGTTGTAGTGAATTGGACACCATTAGCACAATAAATAAAACTATTTGAAAACATAATGTTAAGGTGATGCATGGAGGACATGTTGAAATAATTTAGGAACACAAACACCATATTGTTTCCATGTCTGCGTTTTTTTTCACACTTTGCAGCATTTTTCGTAGAGTTTTTCACAAAATGGGTGTGAAGAAATAAACTAATTAAAGATATAAAAGTTGATTTCACGTCAATTTTCACACCTGTGAGGTTACTTATATCATTGCCTCCATAATAAATAATCATAACACGGGAATAATTACCATTACTAAGTGATGAAATTAGAGGTTGGATGTTATTCTACCTTAAACCATATTTACGCCCACCCATGTGATTTCAACATTTGGCACACCTAAATTATGCTGTATTTCTTTTCTTTTGGTATACTCTTTAGCCCCAAAAATTAAATGTGTCCAATTATCCACACATGAACCATTTTGTTTTACAAATATCTTGAAGAAGCTGTTAGTGCCAAAAGATCTTGTTTGTACATATTATACTTCTGAAAGAAGCATGTTGATTGGTTCAATATAACATAGAGCAGCACACATAGCACAAATAGTAGAACTGCAGCCCATTCATCCTTAAAAAGGCTAGACTGTTAACTTTTAGCATACTATAAACTACATACAGCTATTTCAGTTGAAATGAAGGTCATCTGACTACATTCACTAATTGAGCACAGTAATACCAATGTACAACCCTAAGTTTTTGTGATGTACTTTGTAGTTGGTTCAAAATTATTCTATAACTCTAACTAACTTTAGTGGTATGAGAAAAGTATCCAATTGTATGATTTGCTATAAATAACTTTTGGATGTAACAGTAATACCTATTGTATAATATTTAACAGTAAGCTTTCAACATAGCCCAATAGTACTATGGTTTGCTTTATTACAGCTGTACTCAAACAGAAGCTTACGGATACAGTTATGTGTTTCTCAGTGTTCCATTCTTGTGGGAATAACATGACCCTTTATTTAGATCGAAGGTAAATTAGAAGACACTGAAATAATATTTATTATTAAACAAATGTTACATGGACATTTAGGCCTTGATTACGAAGCTGGCGGTGCAAGGACCGCCAGACTCGCAGTGTCTAGTCCAGCCACCGCCGCACAACTGGTCCGACCGCCCCATTACGATTTGGGTGGCCGGACTGCCTGGGACCGCTGCAAGGGATCTGCCATTCCCTGGCGGTGGGATGGCAGTCAGGAAGCCGCAATTTGCTTGTGGAACTGCTGCGGTTCCGCCAAGCATATTACGAGTTTCCTCTCCGCCGGTGGCGTCACAGCGGTTCTTCCACCATGTACACCATGGCAGTGAGGAAGCAAAGAGGATGCACACAGGGGGGAATACATGCACACCAGTTTCTGCACAGCATGGATGTTCGAGTCCATGGCATGAAGGAACCTTGTTGTACAGTCCCATTGCAGTGCCTTTTTTAAAGGCACCACCACCTTTGAAAGAGGCATCACCACGGGACCGTCAAGCCACCAAGCTGCCCGCCCACCAGCCCACTTTTATGTTGTAATCTGGGGGGTGGCGGCGAGACTCGTCAGTGCGGTGGCGCGGAAGTGGCATACCGCCCGCAGCGCCAAAACTTGTAATAGGGCCCTAAATGTTTATTTTATAGTTTATTGTATTTATTAGTAATAGGACTCTTTTTTTTTTTTTTTTTTTTTGGTGCAGGTATACTCAAAGTTGCCATGATGCTTTTGAAAGATTATCTAAAAAAATGTAAATGAGCTCCAAAGATATGATAAAAAAGGATAGTCAAATAATCCAAAGGACAAACTGGATGATGTAAAAAGAATAATGGTAGGAGTAATATTAAATGTTTGCATAGTAAAAATTGAGTTTCCTCCCAGAAAATTAACTCAAACATGCGGTGATCAATAAAGAACAACATACTTAAAAGAAACAGGTACATTTTTCATTCTTGTATAATCGTACAAGGAGGAAGACTAATTTTATCTCTAATCAGTTAAAACAGTTTTTTGCGGTTGCAAATGGTAAATCGGCCCGTTTAGGAACGGGCGTGCTAAGGGCATCCCTTCCTAATAGCGAGTCCCAATGGTATGTACCATTGTTTTGCGACTGCTATTGCGGTCGCAAAACACTCGTAGTTACCACCTACTCAAGTAGGAGGTAAGCCACTTACAAACAGGAAGGATTCCCCAAGGGCCTCCTTCCCCTTTGTTAATGGATGCGAAAATATTTTTAAGAGGAGGCAGTGGTTCAGTGGTACGATGGACCACTGCCTGCTCTTAAAAAATTACACAGAAACGTTTTTTTTTTTTTAAATGCTTCCTGTTTTCCTTTAAGGAAAACGGGCTGCAATTAAAAAAACTTAACCGCTTTATTTAAAAAGCAGTCACAGACATGGTGGTCTGCTGACCCCAGCGGGCCACCATCCCTGAGAGTGTTAGCCATTTCCAATGGGTTCTCAAATTGCACCTGCCTCATGAATATTATTGAGGCATGCAATTTGCAAGCCCATTAGAATTCGCAAACAGTATCTGAGACACTGTTGTAAATTACATTTTGCGAGACGCAAAACAGCCCAATTTGGGACTCGCAAATTGTAATGGACGTACATCTGGCCCTTAGAAATTTACTATGAAATAATCCTTCTTTTAAACACCGTACTGCTAAACTGAAACAGAAACTATGTGTTCATTTAATTTTTAATTGTGGAGAAAGCCTTTGCGGTGAAAAGGAAATTATTTATTTTAGCAATGAATCCCATGAAAACACTAACACACTTAATTGTAACTTTTAAAATATCTAAGGTACTCAAAAGGATATTGAATCACTTAAATTTTTCAAATATATTTGAAGGATGGTAAACACACACATGAAGTAGTGAACCATACTTTCATGAAGAAGGTTACCATACATATACTACATGGCTTCTAGCTGTAAACAATGAAGGTAGTTGCTATGAAGTTATGCATGGATTTGTTGTTGGCTTAGAGAAAAAACTAACCAATTTTATAGAGCATTCACAAAAAGAGGTTCAGGAAAAAAGAAGTAAACATCCTGTTTACCAATACAATTACACCTCTATATGCAAAGTGACAAAACATTGTATGGAAATACTACTGAACTTTATTACCTTTTTAAAAAAAAAAATGTACATGTCAAAATTAAAACTTTGCAAACCGTGGACAACTACCCATTTCGCAATCTTACACAGAAACAAGGGCATAGTTTTGTCTGGCTTAAAAAACTTACAACTGTAATTCAACTTTTAAATTCATTAAAATGCTTACAATACATCATTACACTATCAGAAAGCTTGTACGGCCTTTATATTTAATGAAAGGCCCTGCAATAGAATTGGAGTCAATTAAAGATGCTTTAGTACACTGTAATGCAGGGAAGGTCCTATCAATTACTAACTATACTTTAGTGGTGACTGTGGGGAACACGTCTCCACAAATATTTTGCACAAAGAAACTACAGCAAATCATACAATTAGGGACTTCACGCAGTCTAACTCGGACATTTTGGAATTTCATGAAACCATAGCAGAAATTACAGTAATGTAAGCATTTGCTTTAGACAAACACATTATGGAAAACAAATACAATTTATTGATTTAAAGGTAAACATGGAGAAAAAAGCTAGAGAAGCTTGGAGAAAACTTGCCCTCTATCTCATTGTGCAATACAGATATGATGTCTGTTCTCATCTGATGGTATGTTATTATTGCATTGGAAAAGTTGACTGAAACTGTATGCCTTCAGGGTCTATTTGGAATAATTTGGAAACTTACCCTATACCTTCTGAATTGCAAAATTTTAATTTATACAAAAGCATCTTAATTTAAACCTTACATCTTTTTCATATTATTATTAGAATGCAACCTAAATCTGGAAAATTTCAAGCAAGGAAACGAGTGCGTTCATTAAAAGGAAAAGTTGCTTAAGAAAAATATTGACACGGTGGAGGCACAGGGCGAATTAGAAGAGTTACTACAACAGATTTAAAAGATTTGGTAAGAATTCATATGCATTTCAAAAATACAAAATGCTATTTCATTCTTGTTACAACATAACACAGTACAACAACTTCCAAGTGAAGGACTTGACACCAGTGATCTATAAATTCTAGAGGACACAAATATAGGTCAGTTTATAAAAATGAATAAAGAACAGTCAGAAAAAATATACAAGCACTACAGTAAACACCCTTTGCATTCTAAAGATTTTGTGGTTGAAGCCTAAGAACTCTATCAAATGAGAGAAGGTACAGGAAATCCTGTTAGTATTTGGGGAAAAAACTTTAGTGATTGATGTTATCCAGCTTTACTTACAACTGGAAAATGAGGGTGATGTGATGATTTTCCAATTTCAATTTCTGTAAGCGAATATCGTTCTACAAGACTAAATTCTGAAGACCCATGTTTTAGGAAAAACATACCTCATATTTTCATTTTACTCTATGAAGTGAATTATCTGTTACCTCTTTTGCTGTTGTCCATGTGATGCGTACTGGAACTGGGTTTAATGATATAACAGGTAAAGAATTTGTACATTAAGTAAAAAGTAATAATTAGAACCTGGTATATAACTTAATTACTATTATGGCATGACAGAGAGGTACAAATGAATACTGGTTCAGAAGACACAAAAAACTCAAATGTTTGTTAAGGAATTTGGGAAAACCTACTTGGTTTCTCACTTTAAGCTGTGCTGAATACCTATGGGATGATTTTTACACTTTCGTACTACAGGTGAACAATAATTTGACAGATGTATGTATCAAAACACCAGAGGAATTACATTCTTTAGATCTAGCAAATGTATGCAGATTTTTTAATCACAAATTCCAAAGTATGATTAAGTTCCTAACAAATGTAAAAAACCCTAGGACAGGTGGTTGATTTCTTCTGGAGTAAATAGTACCAAGCAAGAAGCTGCCTCACATTCACATACTAATATGGATAAAGAATCGTCCAACATTTGGATATGACTCTGATGATTCTGTTCTTGTGAAATCCCAAATAAAGAAAAAAACAGACAATTACTCCACTAAGTACTAAAATTTCAAATTCACAAATGAGCAAAAATACTGCTTAAGAAAATATCGATACAGATCAAAAATGTATACTAAGGCGCCGATTCCGATATCGGACGGTCTCAGGTCCGTCCGACATCGGGCAGGAGCCATTACCAACCAACCTGCTGTCGTCGGTTACGGCCCTGCTAGTACGATGTGACCGAACAGGGTTCGGTTGCACTCGTATCCAGCACAATGCAAGCATGCATTCCGAGCGGAATGCATGCCTGCATCGTGGAAAGCAGGGGTGCAGTTCATCCCTGCACCGCGAGGTGCCTGCCACCCTTGGCATGCCAATGTTGGGGGGTACCGTAAGTGTCCCCTAAGTGCAGCCACCCACCACACAACCCCTAGGGCCCGCAACGGGCCCCCAAAGTTTTTACCCAATGCCTTTCCATGGCAGAGTCTCCACCATGGAAAGGCATACTAATATGGATGCCACCATATTGTGTCCCTTTTCCGCCCGGCCATCAATCCGACTGGCGGAAAAGCGGCGGACGGTCTTTCCGTCCGCTGCAGTGCCTCTCCCCATACTAATATGTCGGGGGATGAACCAGGGACGTTTTGCAGGCAGATCGCTACCGCCAACCCGGCGGTGGCGATCTGCCCGATATCATAATGGGCCCCATAGTCAATAGAATCATCAGCCACATCAGTTGGTGAGCTGGAGTCCCATCAATGCATATTTGGTTGCATTTTGCCTGGCAGTGCCTAAAATCAGGGGTCTAGTCACAGAATCTTCACTGGCATACCTTTATCATAAGGTTCCTGGGTATTGCATAAGAATGATGTTGGGAAAGGCAGTAACCTACTAGTCAAAAAACATGCAATCACTTTTTTCCTTCAGCAAAAGCAATTATATGAGTACACATGCATGCGTTTCCAGTGTATACAATTACTTGCAAATTGTTTGTGAACATACACAAATGCATGAGTTTCTGGGTGCTCTCCATTACTACCCACAGCATCTGCAGCCAGTGAAAACAAGCATTGGCATAGCCAATAGGTCTTGCTTTTAGGACCTTATGTGTTTATTAATACATTTTGACAATAATGTAGAGTATTGTGGCTGATTGTATAAGTAAAGCACAATGAATCCTGGTCTATTGGCGTTGCCAATGTTTGTTTTAACAATAGGCTCTAGAATGACAGAGCGAACGCTGTTTTGACCAGACCTTAAAAAGCAGAGTATAGCAATGGAGGTCCCCAGGAGGGCAGTGCAACAAATTCTCGAGAGGACTTCATTATTGCACCAATTTCTACCTCACCTTGAATTCTGCTCTTCGTCTTGAACCGTTCGAAAGAGGTGGTTACCCTCTGCTTAGCATTGCCTGTGAAAAGATGCCGTTATGGCTTTCAAGCTAACCTTTCAAGCATATAATAGCATTTTTGATTTATTACATTCTGTTTTTGCTTCTACCAAGCTGGAAGTAGTGCGCGGAAAGCTATGTGACCACTCTCCTCCTTACTGGGCCTCTGCGTGGACATGCACACTGGCTCCAATTAACCTAAGTGCGCAAGCACAAGAGCAGTATATTGACACCATTTACAGACTCAAATTGGTTCCAACCCTTGTTGACAATGAAGCTGGGCATGCGCACAAGCATTCTACTCTGGAACGGAACAAGTGGTGGAAACCTCCTAAGACATGAGCGCTTGCGTCTATAGCTCGCGTAGCAACCAGTTGACTGGTGGCCCATGATTCTGACTACGGACCTGTCTGCATTGTGTAGATTGCACAGATCTCAGCAACACATGTATTAACCTGCTGAGTTGTCCAAACAATTTGTGCATATGGGAGAGATGTTTATTTGCAGCTGGTTGAATTTAAACGTTCTAAAAAACATATGCAAACGATTGAGTCCT
This sequence comes from Triturus cristatus, assembly GCF_964204655.1. Classification (NCBI taxonomy): domain Eukaryota; kingdom Metazoa; phylum Chordata; class Amphibia; order Caudata; family Salamandridae; genus Triturus; species Triturus cristatus. The sequence goes on from NC_140589.1 coordinate 470,252,508, forward strand.
CCAGGTCTAACTATAAAAAATTAAGAGTTGATTGTGTGCATTTTATACCCAGCTGCTTGGTACTCCTCTTATCGACCTCTGAAGGTTAAAAGGCTGAGGAGCCTCGTTGGGCTTTGAGCCAGTGACTTGCACCGAGGGGTCGACCAGCAGATTTAACGGCGCCTCCTTTATTTTAGCAGTGACGTGCAGTAAAAAATCTAAAGCACTTGCTCCTGACTGCCCTGAAGAAGTCCATACTAGTAAACGGCTACCAGTTGCGCACTGCTTTTTGGCAGTGCCAAACGCTGCACCATCGTGCGTGTGAAATCTAGGCGCTGCAGGAAGGCTTCCACGTTGAATCTCCAGCTCTCTGCATTATGGATGTCCGCAGGGCCGGCTTTAGGGCGGTGCGACCTGTGCCACCGCACCGGGTGTTGGCTTAGCATGGGGGCGCCTGTTTGCTAGACTATATTATTTTTCAAAGCACCCTTAGCAGCGTTCCTGACCTCCAGCATTTTTCAGCTAACAATAAAAATGTCAAGCCTACTCCGGTGATTGATGTTCATCCTGGAGAGAGAAAGAAGTTTTGTCTAGTTGAAGTTTTGACTGGGGGATGTTTTGATTCATCATAAGTTAGTGCAGAGGGTTAATATGCCTGCTGCAGAGAATGCAAATCACGAAGTGAACATAACGTAAATAGGTCAGGGGATTACTGCTTTCGTTGGAGACTTTGTTTTGTTACGTAAAATACTAATAAAACGCAGTGAACTATTAACTGTCAAAGAACTGAAATGCAGACTTTAAGTATAGATGAAAGTGTATTGATTTTTCCCCAGCCTTACAATATCCTAATTTTGTACAAAGTGTTGATTTGGGTAGAAGTCAAATCCAATTATTAAAGATAATCCCCAACCATGGTCTTCGTTTTAAAGTCTGAGACTGTGCTTCTCCAGACAAAGCCCCCCTAAACTTTATTGCCTACCAGAATGGATGATATATAAATCCTACCACTCTGTTTTAGGTAATGTTTCCTATACATTGATTTACACACATATGGTTGAGTAATGTGTGTGCAATGTAAAGTGCTCTGACACCCTTCACTTTTATGAGTGACACTATAAAACGAATTGAATGCATCTGAGTAAGAGTGGTTATGGAGACTGTTAAGGGGTGGTGGTAGTGCGGGAATTCATTGCACAGGTGGTCATTGGGTGGGGGGGTGCCAAAAACATTGTCGCACTGGGTGCCACCAGTGCTAAAGCCGGCCCTGGATGTCCGGCTGGCATGTGGCAGTATTGACGAAAAGCCTGTGATGCAGAAAATAGACACGCTAATGCCTCTTCCTAAACAAAAACAATGCCCTGAATGAACGGTGCGAGTGGTGCCGTATTGATGATAAATGCTCGGCATACCTGAAAAGAAAAAAAAATCCAAGTTAAGCAATCTTCACAGTGCTGGAGACCCCATACTTTCCTTTCAACCGGAGGCAAATAAAGCTCGTCATCGACCATACAAATACAACAAGTTTGACGAGGAGAGGAGGAGGCAGCAGGGGGAGGGGAGAGAGGAGGGGGCCTGCGCCTGTTTCCCTTGCAGAAGCGAGCAAGGGGCACCATCTGTTTGAAGTTAATTACAATCAGATGGTTTCAAAGCTCGCTCCCGCAAGGGAATCGCCAAACGTGCATGCGTTGCTATTTAAAGCATTGCAATGCGTGCACGTTTTTGGGCGAAAAACCGAATCGATTTCAAGAGGTCTCCGCCTATGCAGCGCATGTGCGCTGCGTAGGCGAGACCTAAAAAGGAAGATGTTGGTGTATAAAACACGTGGCAACCCCAGGGACTTACAAGGAATAGGAATACAACTGCCGTTATTGAGTATTAGGGCATAACGGAAGAAGTAAACAGCCACGTTTTTAGTATTTTACGAAAAAAGAGTAGATCGGATTAGCCAAGGAGGTTAAGGACCGGGGCCCTGTATCTCGCTCTTTTGGGGTCAAGCAGTAAAAAACACTCGTGCCAGCCAGATCTGCCTCGGGGAATTAAGGTAGTGACTGGCTTGAAGAAAAGCAGATGCAGACAGAACCAGAGCTGAAAAATAAAATGTTTTGACTGATTTCAGCGTTCATAAATGCAATTTCTTAGACGTAAATTTCACACTTTCTGGAATTCCCGCCCTCAGATTTTAAATTCAGAGTTTGCTGTCTTTGGGAGAGAAGCGGAACTAAGATGCGCAAACTCATTTATTATTCGGGCTGTACTTCTTTAGAAGGGAATGAGAATTCCAAATGGATTCTTCTGCAAAAGCAGCTTGGTCATTGTGCATGAGGCGAATGTATAAAGATCAAACTGCGTAATTCTTGAATGCAGACAATAAAAACATACTTCTTGCCCTTTCTCGGCAGTCCTTATTTTAGGAACTTAAACTACGATTGTTTTGTTAACAAAGCATTCTGTTTTCAACTGAGCTAAACTAATCGGAAAAGTGTTTCTGAAAAACACACTCTGACCTCCTCCTATTTGTTTTGTGGACTTCAATTTCACATGACATAATTGTCCACAATATTTCTCTGAAATAGACTAATTATTTACTTCATGGGACACATATTCCTTTAAGCCACTGCAGAACAGCTGACATACATAAACTGTAACAGACGCAGGCAAATAACCTGATTGCATTTATGAATCTCTTCTATTGCTACTAATTTATTTTAAATACCTCTTCCCCTCAATCTTTAGTGGACGGTCTCATTTCTTTCTGTCTATTATCTATTTCCTCATAGAATTGTTTTTCTTATAAATGTCTAATGAAATCCTGTCCCGAACTCGTTTCTTTTTTATTGTGCGGTTTTATTTTGTCCTGGGGTCTAGTTTGTCACATCTCTCGTAGGTATATCGTTCATTCTTGTATCAATCCCACGAATGAAATAAAGATTAAAAAAACGAGGTCTTGCTGCCAGAGAATTCTTCAGCCTCGGGTTTTAAAACTTCTCTGACCTTTACACGAACCTTTTGGCCTGTTACCTTGCTGCATTGTCTGCTATGAATATGTAATGGCGAGTTCTGGAGATGTTGACAACTTGAAGACGGGGGAGGAGTTATTTTAGCACAAGAGAAATTTAAGCGATGCAATGACATCTGTGTTCTCTCTCAGTAGGGGACAAAACGCCTCGTCATAGTTTGCATTTTGTTTGATCTTATATGGAATCTGTATCAGTGCCCTGCCCTTCGGCAGCTGGGAGAGTGACCTTTTGCCTTGATTGCCATCCCTGCCCTCTATTTCACACCTGGTGGTAGCGATGAATAATGAAAAGGTGAAAAATGCCCTAATTGTGTGAAATCAAATGTGAAGAAAAAACGAGCGCTGACATTTCTCAAATATGCATGGAATTCACCGGTAAAAGGTGAGGAGCAGTTCACCACGCTGGCCCCCTTCTTAATGTAACTGGGAAAAGGTTATGCTATGGTCTGACCTTTATAATTGGTACAACAAATCCTCGACGCAACATGGTCCAGACATAGACGGAATAAGGAACCAGATTAAATTAGCCACTCATGAATCAAACATTCAGCAGGTCTGCGGGGCAGGTGGAAGACTCTAACCCACTTTATTCCGAAATAGTTGCGAAGAAATACCCGTCCAAGAGAAGGACATTGTTAAAATGTTGCTTTTGCTGTGGGTCGAGGACGATGAAAGCCATGTAGCAAGACAAAGTAGGTGTACGAGCTTTCTTTTCATCTTGCAAGGTTTTTCCTAGATATGATCAAAATGTATTGCATCCCTTTCGATATATTACAGACATAAACTATATGAGGAGGGATGTAGCCTCTGTAGAACGTGAATGAAAGAGGCGGAGTTCTACTTCCTGTGAACTACTGGGCCCCAAATGTGGTGGTTGATGTTGTTTCTCGCTGGTGTCTTGGAGTCTGCCCTACTATGGCTCATGGACAAGTACAACTATTTCAGCGCTTGACTCTCAGGATTGCTAGGGCAAGCAATTGCAGGCTTCCCATGGAGGTAGTGTGGGCTGCAAGAGCTCAGAAGTTTCTATGGGTGCAGAGTATGCACTGTGTTTTACCTGCTGGATAATCATATAATTTCATTGACTATGGTGGATGTGGTCAGGGCTTCTGCCCTCTTGGTAGCAGCTCCTGTGGGGCACACCAGCATGCCTTGCTTACCATGAAGTTCACCAGTGGGATTAGCGAGGCAGATCTGTGCGGCAGCACTAGTCCTTGGTGGCAGAACTTCGTGCCTGCTGCAGGCTGGTGTTCTAGAGTGGCAACTGTGGCCTCCAACCTGAATCTCTCCAGGTGGTATCCTCTGGTAGTTACAGCAGCCAGGTCGATCAGGACTTTCTGCTTCTGTGGAGACACAGCTTTCACTCAGATCATCTGAGGCGACACGTGTCTCTTAAGCTTGTGACAAACATTTAGGCAACACAGGATAAGTTTTGTGGTAGATTCTCAAGCAGATCAGAAATAAACTGTGCAAAGCAATCTGGGTTACCCCTCCACAACATGGAACAGCATACCCGGTTTCTGTGGCTACTGCTCTTGTCGGGAACACACTGGGCTTCTCTTCCTGGATAGTCCCTCCTCTTGCATGGCCAGGCATACTTCTTCCCTTTCCCAGTAGTCCGGCAGGCTTCTAGGTACTTTAGTCAGACCTCTAGCGCATCAAGCACTGATTGCAGACTGAGGGCGATGTCCCCTTAACTCTAGGACTCTAGCTGTCAGGTAGAATCAGCCAGAGCAGCCCTATGATTACTTTGTAAAATGCTACTTTCCTTGGTTAAGAAGAACTTGGAACTGAAAAGAAGTGGGGTGGTTTGTATCTCTCTTAGACATTTTCCAGATAAATGATCTAAGCTTTAAGAACTGGCATGGGCTGGTTTTCTTTCCAATTTAATTCTCAGGCTGCTTGCCAGACACATCCTTAAGACAAAGTGATGGCTCTTACAGCAGATAGCAAGGTTCCTGGCTCCAAGCGTTAGTATCCAAAACATGGGCACAAATGAGTGCATCTGGCAGACATCAGCCTTCCTGAAGCAGTAACCAGGGGCAGACAAAAGAGCCTGAGTCCTACTACCATACATTACCTACACACTCATTGCACAAACACACACTCAACATGCAAATGGGATGCCAGTGCAACGCTCAGGTTTTCACATCGCAGCATAACTTTACACAAGAGCAGCCTATGGGCTTGCCTCGCCTTAGCACCCAGGAAAGGTTTTGGTCACATTATAGATTCAAAGAACCCAGTACACTACTACACCTCTTGTGCGCCCCAAATCACAGAACAGGATCTGTACCCCTCACTACCAGGGACAGAACTAGGCTGCTATGTGCTTGCTAGATTAGTGTGATGCTAGGGCCAAAATAAAGGTCGGAATACTAGTTTCACATGCAGTCATGTACAGGGGTACACGCTTGTTTATCTTGCAGGGGACATTTTGATCTTAACAGTCGTGTGATACAACTCAACATTAGAATATAGTATTTTTTAAGTGCTACCCAGCAAGATTATGAGCAGGATTGCTGAAAAACATTCAGAGAAGCTGGAAGAAAGTAGAATTAAACAAATTAGCTCTTGCATCAGTCCACAGCTCTACAGCACTCAGGCAGATTTTTGCACTGAAGAATGTGACTTTGTCAGAACCTGAGGATTGACTGTAAGGTGCAGCTCTCAATGAATGTGTTATCCCATTGTGTTTGTCCATTATTCCAAATAAAATGTTTAACTTTAGAAGCATGAAATAATACCTATAGCAAAAGGAGCTAGGCCCTCTTAAGATGCAGTCTGTCGGAGGTGGAGCTATGCCTTGCTGACAATGGCAGCCCAGTAGTGGAGCTCAGACAATGTGAGCCACAATATCATGACCATAAATAATATAGGAGGCTCAACACCTTACTGTTAGACTTGTTCAGGGCTGCAAAGCTGTGGGGCACGGTTATTCTTATCACTCCGCAGCTGGGTCTCGGTCTGGGCTTAGAGTTTATAGCTCTCGGACCTCGGCTGTGCCGCCTTCAGGGCGCTGGAATCAGGAAGCGTCCGTCAGCCCCACCCCCATCATGCACCTGCCACCCTGCTGACTCGGAGCCGCGTTGTCTGCGAAAGTGAGCAGTGTACTTACTAATCATGGCGAAAAATTAGCTGGTTCATAAAAAGTTAGAATAAAATAATTTTTGTTGCGAGGAATGGGCTGAATAAGTTCTCTGCTGCAATAGGATAGGAGCAGACAAAGATCACAAAGAGACACTGAAATGAAAGGAGCTATAAATCACACTAATTTTCGCACTTCTCTCTCTTTCTTTTTCCCTCTCACCTGTGCCTTTTAAGTGCCTGCTTTTTCTTGTTTGCCATTCTTCTTCCCTGCGTTGTCCTTCCCCTCTCTCACCCTGGGCTCTGCATGTGTTTCCTTGCTCGCTGGCTTAAAGAGACATGGAGGCGCGTTTACCCAGGGGCCCCCTCTGCCAACATTTTTTCATTTTGCACGATTTTTATGTTTCACTGTGCTGTGATCCCATCCCGTACAGCAGACTTCAGCCAGGCAGCAGCTACAGTATTTTTTTTCCAAAGCCTTTGTGAGAAGGCTTCGGAAGTGGATGGGGGCCCCCTCCGGGGGCGCCCCGCACTACGGGGGCTGCAGGGGCCTGTATTACGCCCCTGCTTCTAGTACTTTTAATAGCACGTTGTTAGAACTGGGGTTTTCTGGTTGGCTAGGGCTTGCGCCAAAGCCAGGCAGAAACCACCACTCTAGTCAGGGCAAGGAAGTTACACGCCAAAGACAACCCCTGCTCACCCCCTTGGTAGCTTGGCACGAGCAGTCAGGCTTATCTCTGAGGCAATGTGTAAAGCGTTTGCGCGCGCACCCAGCAACAACACCCCAGGCCCACCACAAAAGAAACTCCATACAAGGTATTATATAAAAATAACCTTTGTATTATAATAAAACACATTAGATAAAAACACACACTTTATAATGTGCCAACAGGCACGGGCAGAATTTACAAGGGATTATATATACAGGGGACAGGGCCACATGGACCACTGTCAGGAATTAGCACTTTTAGAATATAAAATTACTGTAGCACAAAATATACATATAACACACGACCAGTAACTACTGGTAACAAGAAAGTACCACCTACGCAACCCTAACCACCTTAGGAAAATACTGCGCAGGGAACTAGGACCTCACTAGCACCACCTGTACTAGGAGAAAACAAACAACCACCTAAGTATCACAATACCTGTAGGGGTAAACACACATTACACATGATGCATAAAACATTCAGCGGTGTAGGACATGGCACATGACGCATAAACTCATTCAGAGGTGCCGGGCAGGTAAACACATGATGCATAAAACATTCAGCGGTGTTATGAAAGAAAACACATGATGCATCAAAATACATTCAACGGTGTAAAACAAGGCACATGACGCATAAACATACATTCAGAGGTGCAGGTTAGGAAACTCACATAAGCCACCACCTGTGGCAGTCCCTAGGCCAACTGGCCTTGTCGGGGCTAGGACGCTCTGTCCCAGTCAGGCTGCGCCAGCTGCGCAAACCAAGCGTAGAGTACCCAACCTAAACGTTGCAGCTGCCCACTAAGTGCTGGGCAGCTGTAAGACAATGTTACTGGGGCCAACGTTGGAGCCTCACTGACTCTGGGCAGGACTAATGCCCCCAAAGCAACGTAGGAGCCACGTGGGCTCAAGACCACAAGAAATGCCCCCTAGAGCCTCTCTGGGCTCTAACCAAAGAAATGCCCCCGTTTGGAGCCTCGTGGGCTCGAAAAGGATTGTGCCCCTAACGTTGGAGGCTTCGCGCTCTAAACAACCTCTGCCCCCATGGAGCCTCGCGGGCTTGTGAACGAGGAATGTCGCCCAACGTTGGAGTTCCGCTTTGGGGAACTTGTGAGCCTCGCCGGCTTTAAAAGAACGACGTGCCCCTTTGTTGGAGCCTCTCGGGCTCAAGGACAATGCCCCCTATGTTGGAGTCCCACTCGGGGGACTCGTGGCCACACCGCGGCCCGCGTTGGAGCCCGACAGGCTCAAGAAGCACTGCCCCCCCCTCGATGGAGCGCCCGGCGCTCTGCACCCAACACTGCTGCCCCCACTCACCGGGATTCTGGCAGAGGCGGCGTTGATGTCTTCGAAGGCAGCGGGGCTCTCCTCTTCCTCACGAGAGTCCCGCTCGGGCAGCCAGTACCTCAGGGACCCTTCTCTTCTCCGGCGAGGGCAGGAGCGCGGGGTAGGCTCCCGTAGCTTCCTGCTTCAAAGTCCCGCCCCCGTCCCAACGAAGGCTGCCTGACTTCCGGGCTTCCCCGGACCGGGCTGCAGCGGTGATATAAAACTTCAGCAATAAGAGGGGTAGGCTCCCTCGTCATAGGAGCTAAACGGCGGGGTGGGCACCCGCCGCGATATACCACAAATAAGCGGGGTGGCACCCGCCAATGGCAAGGACAGGGCAAACACCGGGTGGGCACTGGCTTGCAGCAAGACAGCGCTCCCGAGCGCTAAAGGCGGATAAAAGCGCTTCCAGGCGCTTAGGGCTACAAATAAAGCGCTCCCAGCGCTTTAGGGCACAAATAAAGTCCAGCCAAAGTCTTCTGGAGTAGGGGGGCAAAGACTGGGCCCAGGGGCCAGCTCACAGGGCCCTCCAGCAGGGAGGCAGTCCCCAGTGGCGGTCTCTCCTGGCGCCCAGCAGCAGCAGGCCCCCCCTCAAGTTGGATCAGCAAGAGAACAAGTTGTAAGGGGACACAGCCCCTTTTTATACAGTAAACCCTTTGTCTTCAATGTGCAGGGAAGGGGCGAACCAGTTACAACTGGTCCCTGAGCACTTTGTTTTGCTCAGCCCCTCTCCCTATTCAGTGGACAGGCCAGAGTCATCAGTCGCACCACAGGGGCGGAGCCAGCATTGTGTGGGGAAAACCCTGCCCTATTCAGGACCCAGGTGTACTCCTCCCCTGCCATCAATATGCTAACTCCCTATTCACCACTGGGTGACTCCTCCTGACTCTGGGGATTTCCCTAACCCGTCACGTGACCTCCACCAGCCAATCGCCAGACAAGCCACACATTTCATACTGCACACCGAAGTGCCCACTTCTAGAAGTGGCACTTCCACACTAGGTACATGCACGCCGCACACATCATCGCGCAGCATTCAATCACACGAGTCCGCACATACCAAACTCGGGCCTGCACTCCCCACGCATCAGGAACTACCAGGGACACATACATTCCCCCATGCATTCCTATGGGAGGGCAGGCCAACCTCAACACACGCACGCACTTTACCCTGGGACACAGTGGTAAAAGTGCGCAGAAGCCAAAAATCATTAAACCAAGTCACCAACAAAAAGCAAAAAGTTTCGGGGTGAACCTGCCAGAAGGGCCGGGTCCAACACAACCCCCTTCCAGCCAAAACGCAGGGCAGACCAATCACCACCGTCATGGTCTTCCCTGCTTTGGGCGATAAAACACAGACGCAGGCCCGCAACGGCAGGGACACTCTCCGGTTTTACGCCACTCTGAACCCACGTGGTTCCCTCTGGAAAAACCAAGCGGACCAACTGGGCTACTCCACTGGTACTCCTCAGCTGTCCGTGGCCAGGACCAGGCCCTAGGCCATCTAGGCGCCACTGGTCCTTGCCTAACCACAGAGTGGGGGGTAGTAACCCCTGGCACATAGTGACCATCTTCCACTCTTCCCCTCATCAGGGCTGTTCTAAACATCCACTGATCTTCCAGCCCAGGGTCCGTACCCTCAAGCTGACCAACAGTCACGGGTGAGGCTCTCCTCCCCCTACCTCTTCTTCTAGTGTTCCATCCTCTCTTCCTCTGAGAGGCACCCTCAGAAATCAACTTTCCCACCAGCTCAGGACTTCTCCCTGAGAACTGGCCTCCCAACCTAGGGTTTAACCCCTCAGGTTACACCGGGGTCAGAGGCGGGCTCTCCCACCCTCTGCACCCCCTTCCAGAGTCCTGCTCCCTACCAACTGGGACGGTACCTCCGGAAGAAGAACTGGTCAGGACACTGGTTACAGTCGTCCGACCCTTCAGGTCAGGCTGATCCTGAACCTGGCCTCCCAACCTCTGGTCTAGAACCTTCGGTTGCATACTTGCCTGGCACTCCAGGACTTCTGGGGACTCACACAGTATCCCCTCTAGAGTAACATATGCCTCATATGTTGCATGACAGTCTGCCTGGCGCAGATCTCCCGTCCCCTGTCCACCTGACAGTGCGCGGAGATCCCCCAGGACAGACGTGTAGTCACCATGGTCACCTCTAGGAGACTCAGCCCTACCGGCTGGTCCCTGACCCACTGGCTCCTCCACCGGGGAACACAGCCCCATGCCACTCCTCTCGCCGGACTTCTGTACCCTCCCTACCGGAGCGGTACTGCCTGACACCAGAACCACTGGAGCTCCATTTACAGAGACTCCAGGTTCTCCATACCCTAGGCTAGCTTCCTCAAGTGACCTAACGAGACAGCCTAGGCCCCCAACCTGGTGTTCCCTTAAGAAACCATCCAGGTTCTGAGACTGGGTTTCGGGCCTCTGGGGACTCAAAGTCACCCACTCACTCCTACTCCACTGAGATAGGCCGTGAGCCCCTACACCCCTCTCACTACTCTGGGACCTAGCTGGGCTACTCTGAACCTATACCCCCATCCAGGACGGGAAGATCCCTGAGCCACTGCTATTGGAAGCACTCTCCCATACCTCATCAGAACCTTGGGCACCCTCCCAACGGTCTGCTTCCTCTGCCAGCTCCCATGGGCAAAAAGAGCCATACCTCAACAGGTGTTGGCGCAACCCGGGATAACAACTACCAAGCAGCTGCTCCTTGATAACCAGAGCATACAGTCCGTCAAAAGCCCGTTTCGTGTGTACCCTTAACCAATCGTCCAGTGCATCCTCACATTCACCCACAAATGTGCCCCAAGACTGGTGAGGCAGTTTCTTACTGCCCCTGAATTTCAACCTACATTCCTCCTCTTGGAAAACAGGTACCATACTCTGGGAATGGGGAATGGGACTCTCTGCACTGGGCTCTCTATCGCTGCCACCACTGGACTCCACCCTCCCGGGGGAATCCAGAAAACCAATGCGCTCAGGGGACAATTTACCCTCTAGAGCTAATTTCTCCCTGGCGAAGGCCCTCTCAGCCTCCGCCATCCTCTCTTCCGCCAAGACCCTCTCAGTCTCAAACTTTTTCTCCTCCACCCCCAGCTGCGCCATCGCCTTGGCATGCTCTAACCTGAGCTTCTCCATGGCCAGCTGATGCTCCCTCTCTTCCCTCCTATCTATCCACTCCTCTGGGGACAGGGAAAGGGATGGGGTGCTGCTCCTGACACTGGACCCAGCAAGGGACTCCCTATCTAGGGGGTCTTCACTGTCTACTGGCGCCCCTGTCAGGTAACCTTCCCTCTCTTCTGAATCTTCAGGGCTCCCCTCAGACCCACCACCCTCTCGGCGTGCGGCCCGGGCCCTATCTTCCTCGCTGCGCTCTCGCTCCCACTCATCCTTTTGCCATAGGATCAGGTTGTCCCTCAGTTTGGACTGGGTATCTGACTCACCCACCTCTATGTCCCTCTCTTCACAGAACCTTACCAACTCCAACCTACTGTATCTAAACAGACCACAGAAATTAAAAGCAGGCTCCATTTCGGCGGACGTTCCTGAGAAGAGTTTAACACAAGGAACCTGAGTGTCTGAGCTAACACAGGAGTACATAATTCACAAAGGACACCTTTAGGAGAAGAAACAATGGAACTCAAAAACAATAATCCCCAAAAAAATGAGATGTATCTAAATGCAGAGTTTTGTAGTGTAGCCAGTCGCTGCTGCGGTACAGCGCAAACGCACGTCCAAATCCCACCGCTGATCACCAATGTTAGAACTGGGGTTTTCTGGTTGGCTAGGGCTTGCGCCAAAGCCAGGCAGAAACCACCACTCTAGTCAGGGCAAGGAAGTTACACGCCAAAGACAACCCCTGCTCACGCCCTTGGTAGCTTGGCACGAGCAGTCAGGCTTATCTCTGAGGCAATGTGTAAAGCGTTTGCGCGCGCACCCAGCAACAACACCCCAGGCCCACCACAAAAGAAACTCCACACAAGGTATTATATAAAAATAACCTTTGTATTATAATAAAACACATTAGATAAAAACACACACTTTATAATGTGCCAACAGGCACGGGCAGAATTTACAAGGGATTATATATACAGGGGACAGGGCCACATGGACCACTGTCAGGAATTAGCACTTTTAGAATATAAAATTACTGTAGCACAAAATATACATATAACACACGACCAGTAACTACTGGTAACAAGAAAGTACCACCTACGCAACCCTAACCACCTTAGGAAAATACTGCGCAGGGAACTAGGACCTCACTAGCACCACCTGTACTAGGAGAAAACAAACAACCACCTAAGTATCACAATACCTGTAGGGGTAAACACACATTACACATGATGCATAAAACATTCAGTGGTGTAGGACATGGCACATGACGCATAAACTCCTTCAGAGGTGCCGGGCAGGTAAACACATGATGCATAAAACATTCAGCGGTGTTATGAAAGAAAACACATGATGCATCAAAATACATTCAGCGGTGTAAAACAAGGCACATGACGCATAAACATACATTCAGAGGTGCAGGTTAGGAAACTCACATAAGCCACCACCTGTGGCAGTCCCTAGGCCAACTGGCCTTGTCGGGGCTAGGACGCTCTGTCCCAGTCAGGCTGCGCCAGCTGCGCAAACCAAGCGTAGAGTACCCAACCTAAACGTTGCAGCTGCCCACTAAGTGCTGGGCAGCTGTAAGACAATGTTACTGGGGCCAATGTTGGAGCCTCACCGACTCTGGGCAGGACTAATGCCCCCAAAGCAACGTAGGAGCCACGTGGGCTCAAGACCACAAGAAATGCCCCCTAGAGCCTCTCTGGGTTCTAACCAAAGAAATGCCCCGTTTGGAGCCTCGTGGGCTCGAAAAGGATGGTGCCCCTAATGTTGGAGCCTTTGCGCTCTAAACAACCTCTGCCCCCATGGAGCCTCGCGGGCTTGTGAACAAGGAATGTCGCCCAATGTTGGAGTTCCGCTTTGGGGAACTCGTGAGCCTCGCCGGCTTTAAAAGAACGACGTGCCCCTTCGTTGGAGCCTCTCGGGCTCAAGGACAATGCCCCCTATGTTGGAGTCCCACTCGGGGGACTCGTGGCCACACCGCGGCCCGCGTTGGAGCCCGACAGGCTCAAGAAGCACTGCCCCCCCCTCGATGGAGCGCCCGGCGCTCTGCACCCAACACTGCTGCCCCCACTCACCGGGATTCTGGCAGAGGCGGCCCTGACGTCTTCGAAGGCGGCGGGGCTCTCCTCTTCCTCATGAGAGCCCCGCTCGGGCAGCCAGTACCTCAGGGACCCTTCTCTTCTCCGGCGAGGGCAGGAGCGCGGGGTAGGCTCCCGTAGCTTCCTGCTTCAAAGTCCCGCCCCCGTCCCAACGAAGGCTGCCTGACTTCCAGGCTTCCCCGGACCGGGCTTCAGCGGTGATATAAAACTTCAGCAATAAGAGGGGTAGGCTCCCTCGTCATAGGAGCTAAACGGCGGGGTGGGCACCCGCCGCGATATACCACAAATAAGCGGGGTGGCACCCGCCAACGGCAAGGACAGGGCAAACGCCGGGTGGGCACCGGCTTGCAGCAAGACAGTGCTCCCGAGCGCTAAAGGCGGATAAAAGCGCTTCCAGGCGCTTAGGGCTACAAATAAAGCGCTCCCAGCGCTTTAGGGCACAAATAAAGTCCAGCCAAAGTCTTCTGGAGTAGGGGGGCAAAGACTGGGCCCAGGGGCCAGCTCACAGGGCCCTCCAGCAGGGAGGCAGTCCCCAGTGGTGGTCTCTCCTGGCGCCCAGCAGCAGCAGGCCCCCCCTCAAGTTGGATCAGCAAGAGAACAAGTTGTAAGGGGACACAGCCCCTTTTTATACAGTAAACCCTTTGTCTTCAATGTGCAGGGAAGGGGCGAACCAGTTACAACTGGTCCCTGAGCACTTTGTTTTGCTCAGCCCCTCTCCCTATTCAGTGGACAGGCCAGAGTCATCAGTCGCACCACAGGGGGCGGAGCCAGCATTGTGTGGGGAAAACCCTGCCCTATTCAGGACCCAGGTGTACTCCTCCCCTGCCATCAATATGCTAACTCCCTATCCACCACTGGGTGACTCCTCCTGACTCTGGGGATTTCCCTAACCCGTCACGTGACCTCCACCAGCCAATCGCCAGACAAGCCACACATTTCATACTGCACACCGAAGTGCCCACTTCTAGAAGTGGCACTTCCACACTAGGTACATGCACGCCGCACACATCATCGCGCAGCATTCAATCACACGAGTCCGCACATACCAAACTCGGGCCTGCACTCCCCACGCATCAGGAACTACCAGGGACACATACATTCCCCCATGCATTCCTATGGGAGGGCAGGCCAACCTCAACACACGCACGCACTTTACCCTGGGACACAGTGGTAAAAGTGCGCAGAAGCCAAAAATCATTAAACCAAGTCACCAACAAAAAGCAAAATGTTTCGGGGTGAACCTGCCAGAAGGGCCGGGTCCAACACACGTTGGCAGCACTCATTATATAATCTTACTAAAAAACACACGTTTAAATGTACCCGCTGGCATCTATCTCGCGCACACTTAGACAAATGAAAACATGAATTTGGAAACAAAATTTTGGCTTGAATTTGTGGCGTCTGGGAATAGCCACATGAACATATCATGACGCTTCAACAATTATCAATATGACCATAATACTGCCCACACCACTATAATACAACAGATATAATTTGAATGAACATAAAACACAATAAAAAAACGCCTTCATGTTAGTATTGAAATAGCGGGAAAAACAAGGCCGTATTATTCAATTATATCGCTGGTCGCATAGATGACCTTCATCTTATATATGCCTCGCGCTGCACTGAATATCTGGCAGGGAAGACATGCTGAAACTAAAACACACCGACACGTATTAATCACAAATAGGCCCCAGGTGAAATTGATTGTAAAGTCACGTTAGATTTCTATAGTCGAGCCCGGCTATAGAAATCTAACGTGACTTTACAATCAATTTCCCGCTCTGGCAACAGGACCGGAGGTGATGTCCCCCCTCCCCCCCTGCGGCACCACGGGCAGACTTTGAATTACATCCTGCCTCAGCGGCGCCACGGGGCGGGCATCAGAATACATTGTAGCAGCAGTGCACTACAGTCAGCCTGATAGAAGCCAGCTGTAATCACCACAAGCCTGCAGAAACAGTGTGTGCAGGCCACAGCCTTGATTGGAGCTACGTCTCTTTCACTTCGTCTACCACCTTCAACCGCTCATACCTGCCCATCTTTTTCCCTTCTACCCGCTGCTTTCCCTCTCCACCCTCCTTGCCATCTCCATCGCTGGGGTTCATTCGCTCTCCTCTCTCCCCTCAAACCCCCTTACACCCCCTCCTCACTCCTCTCACCTGCTGCTCCCTGTAGCTTCTCCTTTCTCTCTCTTCCCACGTGTGCCCATCTCTTCCCCTCACCTTCTCTCCTCTCGTCCATCCATTCTACCTCTCTGTAGTCTCTCCATCTCTACCTCGCTCTTTTATCCGCCGTCTCCCCGTCCCCTATTATTCCCTCACAGCCCCTCTCCCTCCATCTCCCTCCTCCCCCTCCCCCCTACACACACACACCGGCACATGCTCCACTGTGACTGGAGAGGCTTGGAGAGTAGAATGTGATCTGGGGTGGGGGAGCCGCTCGCGCTCGCCTGCCTCTGTGCACCACTGGACAGCATGGCATGAATGAGAGAACGAAGCCTGCCGCCGCTTCCTTCCTTCCTTCCTTCCTTAGACCGAGCCTGTCGGAGCCCGAGGGGCCCCCCCAGGACCGCATTCCATTACACCAAGTGACCTGTAATTTACGACGAGCCATAGACCCGGCCCTGAAAATTAAGTGCCGGTGCTTAGCACCGGAAAGCACCGGCACAAATTAAGCTCTGGGGCAAAGTGGAAAAAGGCTCTCTTTGTTCAGTGCTTCAATATTTCTCAGCCAGTAAGAAGTATCTTTGCCTTCTGCTTCTGTGAATAATTCCTGCAATGACATGACCCTTTTCAAGGTTATCTCTGACTGGAACAAATATTCTTTCACCAAATACTTCTGAAGTATCCGAACTCAGCTGTTCTATTGAAACTTCACACACAACCTTTTGCGCTTCCATTAATGTGTGAAATGTTAAAGTTCTTCACTTTTTTTCTTTTTTTTATATTCTCCAACCTTCGTCTGCCAACACCTGCAGAGAGTAAAATTCAAGAATGGAGTTCACAGGTCAACTATACTTTTTTCTCTCCTGTGACATTCATTTCCAACATGCTTTCAGATAGACTGTTACTCTTCATTTCAAAGCGCCCTTTCATGTTGGTAATGCGCAATATCTTCACTTAATACCACCTCACTGTCCAGTGGAAATATCTTTCTGCCTATGAAGTATTATTTATGAGGAATTTCTATGGCATGAAGCTATATTTCTAGTATACCCTTCAACATCAACATCAATTAAATGAGTACCACCCTCTCGTGAATACAAATCTGAGTAAAATTGCCTAAAGACTTCTCTAACGGCATCAGGATCTGTGACCAGATTACCCTGCCCATCTATAATCTCCTTAATGTCTGCCGCAGCTATTTTCTGTCTTGTACGGACAGCTAGTATGTGCCCCACCTTCTCGCTTAATTCATATGAATTCTCTTTTCTTGTTAAGTAGTTAACTGCTGTTTTTATTGCAATACTCTCCATAGTTTCGGATTTAATCAGCATGATTTTAAGCAGAAGATCCTCTAAAGGTAGTTTTAATCGAATTCCCTGTACCAGTTCATTCTCTAAATTCCCTAGCTCCTTAATCAAGTCATCTAATCTCGTTTTATCCAACTTACGTTTATAACCAGTATAACTAAGAGTCTCCCCTCTGATACCTGCTTTAAACGTATCCCAAACCATTCCTGGGGCTGCTGTTCCTCGATTTATTGCCCAGAAACTCTCTATCCATATGCTCATATGTTCTCTGTATCCTTCATCTTTTAATACTGCTCTCTCAAATGTCCACTGTGAGCTTTTCCTTTGAGTCTGCCCTATATTCACTTCTAGGATCAGGGGATTATGGTCTGAAACAATCCTAGGTTGCTTTTCCATCAATAATCCTGAACTAAGGGAGCTGGAGATTAAAAAATAATCAAGTCTAACCATAACTTGGTGTGGCGCAGAGAAGAAGGTGCTACCTTCCCTATGGGGATATAGCTTAACCCATGGATCAATTAGGGAATTGTGGTGCGTCATATCAGATAGGGCTCTGTACATCTTCTTCTTTCTGCCAATATATTTTCCCCCTCCCTGTGCAAATGAACTACCTGAATCATGTATATTAAAGTCACCACAACATATTATAGGTTCTGACCATTGAGCCAGCTCAGTATCTAAAAATTGAAAGACGTCCGGGTCATCCTCAGTGGAACCATATAATGTAACTACCGTGCACTTTGCTCCTTTATATATTATTTCCACCAATACCCATCTCCCCCATTGATCCTCTTTTTTTCTATTTACAACAACATCCCTGTCTTTGGCTAGGATTGCGACTCCCCTTGTTTTAGTTCCCTGTTTAGAAGATGCCAACAAATGGCTTTAGACTTACCTTTACAGCTGGATGAAGTGAAAACAGCACTGAATGAGCTACCTTCAGGTAAAGCATCTGGTCCCGACCAAATCCCACTTGAGTTTTATAAGGTATTCCAACATATCATAATTAAGGACTTTTTTAATATTCTGAGGTTAGCACAGAGAGGGGAATCAATTCCGGATTCATGGGGGGGAGCAGATATTATAGTAATCCTGAAGAAAGGAAAGTCCTCGATACTCCCCGGTTCTTATAGACCAATCACGTTAATAAATGCAGACGTTAAGATATTTTCTAAGATTATGGCTAAAAGACTTGGTAGAGTTATTGAGAGTATAGTTAGTTCAACACAGCACGGGTTTATTCCGGGGAAAGGTACCACCCATCATATTAGGCGGCTGATCACACTATTTGATGCAACGGTAGTCCTGGGAAACCCTATGGCAGCCTTATTCTTAGACGCAGAGAAGGCGTTTGATAGGGTTTCCTGGGATTACCTTTGGGTAATCATGAGATGGTTTGATATAGGGGAGGGGTATATACGAGCAATACAGACATTATATAGGAACCCTAAAGCTAGGATAAGAGCCAATAGAGGGTACTCCTCAACATTTAGGATAAGCAGAGGGACGAGACAGGGTTGCCCGTCATCCCCATTATTATTGCCCTTTTTATTGACCCATATTTACGTAAACTAGAGGCCAATGTTAAGATACCTGTAGTCTCAATAAATGGAAGAGCATGTAAAATGTTGGCGTATGCAGACGATGTAGCCATCATAACATCTAATCCATCGGAGGCTATTAGGGAGGTGGACGCTGAGGCTCATTATTTTGGACAGTTGTCAGGATATAAAATTAATAGTACTAAGACACAGATTGTTAAAAATAAGTATACGCATTGTATTGACAATCGAGTTGTAAAATCAGCAGTATATCTTGGGGTTCAGATTTCTGCAGAGGTGGAGAATGTGGTAGAGCAGAATATGACCCCTCTTATGGCAACTGTACGAGTAGAACTGGAACGAATGAATAATCTTCATTTATCTTTGGTTGGGTGTACAAATGTTATTAAGATGTTAATATTGCCAAAATTTCTTTACTTTTTCAGATCCATACCTTTGTTTTTTGAAGCTAGGTGGTTTCATGCATTAGAGTTAATTTTGAATAGGTTTATTTGGGCTCAGGGGAAAACACGTAGGGCTTATAAATTTATTTCTCTTCCTAGAGAAAGGGGCGGGTGGGGTGCACCAGATTTTAGGTTGTACTATTGGGCCGCAGCGTTACAATATATGCAGGGTCTAATTGGGGGGGGGTTACACGATTGTTGGGATATTAATAGCTCCATGGATATTTACGCAGTGGTTTTTGGCGAAGACGTTGGAAATTGTTTTTTGAACTGTATTGATTTTTCATATTACAAGAGGACTAGGTTTAAGACTGTTAGCGCAGTTATTAAGATTTGGAATGCATTTAGGAAAAAATTTGGTATGGGTAGGATAAACAGATATACTCGACTATATCGGAATAAATCGTTCCCGGAAATGATTTTTGCAGATAATGTTATGGCAGAATGGACGAGTAAAGGGATAGTGCAGATAGGGGACATGATGGGACAAGAGGGCGTTGTACAGTTTGTGGTCTTAAGAACTAAGTACCAGTTGGATACTAGAATTTATTTTCAATATCTCCAAATTAGGAGTTTTCTGAATACTAAGAAAGGGGGGCCTGCTGGGTTTGGGAATAATGTAATATTGGACAAAATAAGCAGGGGGCAGGGCTGTACAATACGTGGTTTTATGCAACATTAGTAGAAACTAAAACAGATGATATCGATAAGTTTGCTAATAAATGGGTGGAGAAGCTGCCCATCGAGTCGGGATTTTTTCAGGAATCATTGACTTTGGGATATACCGTTTTGTGTTCAGCCCCACTTCAGGCCCAGCATTATAAAACAATATATGCTCTGTATCATACTCCTGCTAGAATTCAACAATGGGGAGGTACCAGTGGGACGAGCTGCGCAAGATGCAACTCCGTTGGAGCAGATATTATTCATATATTTTCATCTTGTCCTCAGTTATACACATTAAAACGGGATCTGGAAATGTTTTT
The DNA here is from genome assembly GCF_964204655.1 of Triturus cristatus. Taxonomy (NCBI): domain Eukaryota; kingdom Metazoa; phylum Chordata; class Amphibia; order Caudata; family Salamandridae; genus Triturus; species Triturus cristatus. The sequence continues at coordinate 470,272,331 of NC_140589.1, forward strand.
AGCTACACACTTAGGCATCCGAGTTGCGCTTTCATCAACCTTAGTGCTACTTGGGATTAGTACAGACCCATCGGTCCCACATCGGGAATTCCTCTTTATAGCAATGGCAGTATATAGATTAATGATTGCCAGGGCTTGGCTGGATGTAAGACCTCCGGACATGCGTCAGTGGTTGGCAAGTTTATTGTCTGCTTATAATATAGAAAAAGCAATCTATGCACGTAAGGGTAAAAAGAAGAGGCAGCTTGGATTAAAAATCTGGGAGCCTGTAAGAACATGGAAGCAGGGAATGGTGTTAATTTAAGGATGTTGGATTGATTGTTAGTTTAAATACCTTTATGATATAGTTGATCACATATATATGTAAAGAGATGTAATATAATGTGAATATTGGTTGAATTAATATTGTCTGTAGGGTTATTTTTCAAAAAGCAATATACTGTATTATGCTGTGATAATGATGGATTATTGATGGATGTAAGGAAAAACTTTTGAAAAATTCAATAAAAAAAAATAAATAAAAAAAAAAGGAATTTCTATGGCATATTATGCGTTTTTTCGCTCAATGATGTGAACACACTGTCAGCTTTATATTGCATGTTATGAAGGTCTAATGATTTTATACACAATGCAGTAGAAGATTGAGCTCTTTTTTTCTTATAATTTGTATCTTACTAGTTTCTTATGCTGATGTTGTTTTTCAGTGACAAACACTAAATATTTTATGTCATAGGATGCCATACATTGTCATTTGTGATTGATTATTTTTGTCATTATTATCGGTAAGAGACTAAAATATTTATTTACGTGAGCATACAGGATTAAGTGTGATAAGTTTACTCTTTCACCCTCATATTAACCCCTACGTGCTCCAATTGTTTGCATCTGATTGTTAATCGCTTCATTTGTGTCTGTTTTTTTAACACTCTGCGGACACATTTTACAGATGTCTAATCACCAGAATTACAACAAAAATTCTAAATTGTCTCCTCCTGTAGACACACATAAGCAACTGCACACTATGCCTACTAAAGGTTCACCCCTATCACCACCTACTTCATCTTTGGTCAATTCAACCGCTGAGTCAGCAGCAACTATGAATCGTATTTTGCAGGAAATTTCAAATATTAGTTGCCGTCTGACAGAAATGGATAATAACATTTCCTCCCTCACGATAGAAACCAAATCCATTAGAGCGGATATTGCGCAATTTCATCAAAAAACTGATGGGCTGGATCGGCGATTAACTGTAGTGGAAAACAGGCTTGACTCAGTACAAAACAGGGACCAGGATTTTCTACTTCTTCGCAGTAAGCTTGTTGACTTGGAAGATCGCAATAGAAGAGACAATGTTCGCTTCTTTGGATTTCCAGAGAAAATTGAAGGACAAAATGCTCGGTTATTTCTATGTAAAATTCTTCCCAAATTACTTGGTACTACTTTTGACCCACCATTGGAAATCCAACGTGCTCATCGTATTGGTCCTCCACGACCAAACCTGGATTCTCGACCGCGGCCTCTAATTGCTTGTTTTCTGAGACATGAGCAAGTCAGACAGATACTAATATCAGCTCACACGCAAAGATCTTGCATCTATGATGGTAATCAAATACATCTGGCAGCTGACTTCTCGAGAGAAACCAACGATAGAAGGAAACTATTCTTAGCTATGCGACCACAACTGCGGAAGTTGGATATCAAGTATGGCCTGTTTGACCCAGCTCGCTTCCACCTTACTAAAAATGGTGAATCACAAGACTTTTACAACCCTGAAGACTTACAGCAGTTTCTAGACAGTTTAACAGTTCAGGATATGGATGTACAACATATTTCTCATGAGCAGTCTGGTCAAAGTTCTACACAACCTCAACAGTCGACAGATAAAAGGCGTCGCAACCATGGGGATGTGCGTACTCGAGGTAGAGAAACAGAGCGACCTTTTCGTACACACGAGGATCAAGTGTCCGCCTTGCAGTCTGTAATTACTACCACACAAGATCAACGTAGAGATAAGTCCAGATCTCCCTTAAAATCTGCTCCAGATGGAGAATGGGTTGAGAGTCCCTATTTATTATCCTCATAGTTGCGGTCTTAGTTAATATCGTTTAATCAACTTACCTGACTCTTTAAGTTCAGTTAATGCTTACTCCTTGTGTTTACTTACATCTTACTCTTCAGCCAGAAAGATGAATAAGTTCTACTTATATTTATTATAGATGATTATAATATATTACTGAGTGTTTTTTCTTATGGATATACTTACTATGTATTTTAATATGTATCTTATTTCAGTCCCTTTATCAAAAGAATTTTATTCTAAACATTATTTATAATTTTATTTCACATTGGTCATATGTTATACGCTATGATATGTGCTTTTAATGTATTACTATCTCACTTTTTAAGAACAGGCTCTTTATCCATCTTTACAATGCTGACATTCTTTATTAAATAATACCAACGTTTTTTCTTATAGTTATTTATGAATTTAAGTTATCAAATGTCGTTTATTATGTAAATATTATGAGAATTGTATTTATGAATAATAATTTTACTAGTTTACTTTAACTTCTGGTATTCATTCTCATTCATTTATTGCTTTTAGACCCGTTTAATGCTTATCTATGTTTCTTAATGAAATGTGCTTATCCTCCTAACGCATACTATTATATGTATTTGGGTCACAGGAGTTTTCACTCTCTTTACAGCTTTTCTAATTTATTGTCCTGGCTGATATTCATTTTAATTGTCCACCCTCCTTAAGGTGTCTGTACTCGTAGTGGTGCTCCAGTGAGCCCAGACCCGCGCTTAAAAGTTAAAAGTTGTATGTAACGAATCTATAACAATTCTTTTGATTGTCCTTTATATTTTAACAGCCAGAAATATACTGATTACATAGAACATTTTGATCTCTCTAATATATATCAATAAGAACCTTCTTTTACATTTTCTTATATCTTTCTCTATTGTTCTATACAATACTTTATTAAATTCTTTATTTGCTTCTTTATCACGTTTGTCCTCCATAAGTCTTTTTCTTTTCTTCTCTTTTTCTTTTCATATACTAAACTTTCTTAACCTGTAAAACTCTTATTTTCTTAAACTTTTCTATTTCTTATCAACCAGAGTACTCTCCCTTCCCATACAGCCCTATTCCCTCCCATTTTATGCCTACCTCTTATTTTTCCAATTTTTGACTAATACATTGATTCCCAATCCGTTTTGATTGTATCCCATCATGGGTAATGTTCATCCTTTATCTACCATTACTTGGAATGTCCATGGCCTCAATCATTACATTAAACAGAAGAAGGTACTTTCTTATTTACAGTCCAAACATGTAGACATAGCTTTATTACAAGAAACACACCTCGGTGAGATTGAATCTGACAAACTTTGCAGAGATTGGGTGGGGAAGGTCATTCACAGCAGCATTCACAAAAATGACCCCACAGATACTAATCCTGTCCGCAAATGTGGAGTTGCAATTCTTATCCGCAGACCACTTCCAGTCACGATTTCCAAGACTTGGTCAGATCCTGATGGTCGATATGTATTTGCCAAATTACGTATCGGGAATTCTTACATCTGTCTTGGGTCTATTTATGCTCCGATTGGCACTAAAAAGTCTTTTTTCCTTCAATTGAATCGCGTCCTCACAGAAATTGATGCGTCGCAATACCTCATTGGTGGGGATTGGAATTTGGTACAAGATCCTATTTTAGATAAAACTGGTTCGTTTGATAAGGCCAATGCAGCGGATAGAGCGGTATTAAATGACATATTTTCGGATAACGGTTTGGTTGATCATTGGCGTCTTAGTCATCCACAAGACATAGAATATACGTTCTTCTCATCCTCACATGGTACATTTTCCCGCTTAGACTATTTTATGATATCGCACAAAGTGGTTCAATTAGTCACGGAATCACGTATCCTAGAAGCAGCCTTGTCTGATCATTCTCCTGTCCTTTTATCTTTAGATTTAGGTATATTCCGACCAGGGCGTAAACCATGGCGTATGAGCATTCAAAGACACAGGACGCCCAAGGGTAAACTTCAGTTACAATCCCATCTACAGGACTATCTCTCTATTAACCAGGGTTCTGTCACCTCCAGCAGAACTGTTTGGGCGGCGGCTAAAGCCACTATTAGAGGGCAACTAATGCGCGATGCAGCACTTGCCAATAAGAATAATATTGCAAAGCAGACAGAATTAGAACGAGATATTCAACTCTATTCCCGTTTATATACGTCGGATCCTACCTTACATAATCGCAAGTTATTGGAGCAAGCACGTATGTCTCTTAATAGTCTCTTTACATCTAAAGCTGAATTTGCTTTACAAAGGATGAAAGGAAGACATTACGAGCAAAGGGAGAAGGCCGGGAGGTTGTTAGCTGCACAATTACGTCAAAGGGAAGCAGCAATGGCTATTCCAGCTATTCGATCGACTCAAGGTGACATACTTACAAGGCCCCAAGAGATAGTTAATGAATTTGCCTCCTTTTTTCAATTCTTATATCCTCCAGGTAGCTAAATAGACCTAGGTAAGATGTCCTCTTTTTTAGAGGAGGTGAGTCTTCCGCGTCTTTCTGATGATGGTAGAGCTCTGCTTGATGGTGAAATCACAAGAGATGAGATCTCTTAAGCCATTACTGCTCTGCCTTATCATAAAGCTCCTGGGGAAGAGGGCTTCCCTGCTGAATTTATTTTATAGGGCAGGTCATAGTATAATTGATACGTTACATGCTGTATTTCTTGAGGCTGATAAAGAATCATGATGGGCCCTCTCTCTAATAAAGCAGTTATAGCTGTACGACCTAAACCTGGCAAAGACCCTCTTTTGTGCGGTAGCTATCATCCAATTTCTTTATTAAATTGTGATATTAAAATCTTGGCTAGCATCTTGGCGTCTCGACTCCGCAAAGTACTGCCTTCTTTCATACATTTCACTCAAGTAGGCTTTGTACCAGGGCGTTCTTCTCGGAACCATCTCCGCACCCTGGCCTACACCTTGTGGTCTGCTAAACATCTTTCAGAAGATATCTTGGCCCTTTCGCTTGATGCAGAAAAAGCGTTTGATCGCATTGAGTGGGAATACCTTTTTACCAATATGCATAGATTTGGTTTGGGTGATCAATTCATCAATAAAGTGCGTTTATTATATGACAATCCCTCAGCCCAGGTTAATTGCGGTGGTTTTTTGTCCAATGCATTTCCAATACGGAGGGGAACACGTCAGGGTTGCCCGTTGTCCCCCCTTCTTTTTCTTTTAGCTATGGAACTACTTGCTGCTGCTATCCGTCAATCTGATGATATTATAGGTGTGCATACAAACTAATATCGTGATTGCACCACTCTTGTTAATATATCAGAATAGTTCATATTAAGTCCAAATACAGATTAATGTTCATCTTTATTGGTGATTCATATTCTTCTTTCTCTTGATATAAAACAGAGCAAACAGCCAACGCGTTTCGTTCTCCACTGAGAACTTCTTCAGGGCTGTGAAGTTAAAACACATATAAAAAATCCAAAATATGTGGAACAAGATACACATATAATAACAAACATAAAAATGCCACAACATTTTTGCACATGATGCACATTACATAGTGACATATAGAAACCCTAAACATATCGCATACTCAATTGTATCGGAGGTGCATAACATCATATTAATATCCATGCACCGATTGCTTAAAAGGAATTAACCTATGTATGACCACTTCACAAACGAGTAAATATATGTCTCAATAGGGTATGACCAACCTAAGGACATTCCAATATATCATTTTCATCAATAGACATTTAAATCCACTAAATGCCAATAAAATGCAAAGGCTAGAATCAAAAAGTACAAAAATTAGAGGAATGCATGAAATTCATATCCTAAGAAACTATCAACTTCAATAAGGTAGAAAAGGTAAAGTTTATCATATGTTAACATACCATTTTAAATTTTCCAAAAAGCGAACAGAGTTGATATTTATAATCTTGTTGTCCTGGTTTGAATAAGTATGTCCGCCCAGTAATCGTCAGTCAGCTGTATAAAAGCATAAAATTAAAAAACAATATGTGTGCTCAAAACGAAAAGCAAAAAACATATCTCAAAAGAGAACATGTTCAAAAAATGTGTATCAGTGCTATAAGACATGGTCATCAGCCTACCTTATGAGTTGAAGTGAACGCTGTTACTGTATTGCAGTATTCAGTTGGAGTCGTCAAATGGTGATATAATAGTCACCATATGCACCATAATATATACTTTGAATCAAAGTATCAAGGCATTACCTAAGAAGATTCAAACAACATGGAACAAGCTATTAATTTCCCTTGTTGTGAGTCCAATGCTCATCTGCACCAAACCTCAGAGTCATAATTATCTAATGCCATATGGTAAATGATGTATCAATAATTTATTATTGGTCAAAGTTTTTTAAAAAAGAAAAGAAAAACTAGCCCCAACATTTTAAAGTGGTAAGATAAACCATAATCAGATATTGTATATCGGAAATTGCTCAGACTCAGAACGTCGAGAAAAGATAATTCCTTCACGTTTGGAGCCCACAAACTCAATAGAAATATATACAATTTTATAAACCGAATATACGTGGTCCAGTTAGCAATGTCGCACTGATCCGACCAGCAAGTCCAAAACTCCAAAAGGGGATCACCCAAATGCGGAAGACACCCAATTCAGAGGGGGCCGTCGCAATACGACACCGGCCATGCTAAAGTAACGGACAATAATCATAACCAAATGCGGAAGGCACGCAATTTAAAGGGGGGCGTCACAATACGAAACCGGCCATGCTAAAGTAACAGACAATGATCAAAACCAACATCATTACAATCAAAGACAACATAATTATGAGACGTATAGGTATCGAAACGATACTAATCATGAACATGTACATGTCCAGCAAAAAGCCCTTAGTATGGCATTAATACTACATATTGTTAGGCTTTAGTAAGCACGATCAGTACAACGTACCGCATATCGCATTTAATGGGCACAAGATAATATCATGTGAGCACAGTTGCCGCGATAGTATAATAACTATAAGGAGACTTGTGTATGGCAATAGTTCTTACCCCATGTTGCAGTGACAACGTAGCTATCACTCTCGTAACTCGCGTGAGCCCGCCGTAATTTCGAAAAAGCGGGCGCGAAATAAGTCGTCATTTAAACGCCGCACCAAAGCGTGCATCTGACGTCAATCATACGTCCCCATCCCAAGCTGGATCTAGTCCCACGTTACCTATATTGAACGTGGTGGCCATATTAGAGTGTGGATCGTGTGTAACAAATGAATATCTAAGTCACGATCAATAGGTTCTTCCTATGGTTACATAAACAATGCGAAGAATCTAAACCGATAAACCATAATTACAAGAAAAAATGTAAAAAACAATAAATTAATAATACAAATAGACAAAAAATTTATAACACAAAATAAAACAAAAAATATATAATCAAAATGATACAAAATCGATAACTGACAGATCCCCTAGTTGTCCGAGGCGTGACTAACATGAAACGGATAGTATCAAATCCATTACCATTACTAAACCCTTCAAAAAGGGAACACAATAGCAACTGCCCCACAATGTGAAGAGAACCCGCCATTTTAGAGCATTGGCCCATGATGGTATTCTTTCAATATATAAAAGCAACAGACTGCATGTTTGATCATAAGGACCTATAGGGAACAGAAAGTGTAAACAATGTCGATCCAAAAAGGGATATGTAAACAATGATTATCTTTATGATGCTACACTGGGGCACAGCCTATTGTGAAGATATGGGAATACATATTTAAATAATGTCTTGAAAATACCGTGATAAAATTAAAGAGAAAAAGTATATTCTGTTAAGCCTATTGTAAAGGCATGGGGGTACATATATATCTCCCAACATCTCCAATCACCATTAGTTCCTAAAACGTGCTTGAATGGCAGAAGTGGGACAGAACACATTAAAACTCATGGTCCAATTAGGTAACCCTATAAGCAGAATAGAGAGAAGGATAGTATAAGATGGTGTACCTTTACAGATGATAGTGCATTTCATCTTCCGTATTGTGGCCCATCTCAATGCATCTCAGACGACAAATCCACATGGCCTCTTTTTTACGGAGGGTAAGTTCTCTATTACCACCACGAGGGTGGGGAGGGATATGTTCAATGCCGTGGAACCATATTCGATAATTAGCGCCATGATGTTCTCTCATATGATAAGTCATAGGGTATTTTAAGTCATAGTTCTTAAGAGCTCTTACGTGCTCCTGAATACGTAACTTAAGCGGTCGAACAGTACTACCTACATATATCTTATTGCAGTCACAACCCAAAATGTATACAACATAACATGTTTTACAGTTAATAAACTGTCTTATGTCATATTCCTTTGTCATGTTGTAATTAAATTTTAAAGTCTTGTTCTTACCAAAGGTACAAACATTGCAACCAGAACATGTATAGAAACCATTTGGTGTGGTGGGCATCCATGTTTTGAGGCTTGTATGCCTGGGGTAAGTAGGGCATAGTAGATTTCGAAGTGTTTTGCCTCTACGAAAGGTGACTCTAGGTGTAGCTGTAACATATTCCTTCAAATTCGGTATTTCATACAAAAGTCCCCAATGTCGTTTAAGTATACTAAACAATCTAGCACTGTTATTTGTATATTGTGTAATAAATGCTAGATGGGACCCATCTGTTCTTAGATGTTTAGTTCTTGTTTGTTTTTGTAAAGTACTAGCTCTAGTTACATTCTTAATTCTTGAGTCAGCCTTGGTTAGGATGTCCTCTGCATAGCCCCTTTGTCTGAATCTGTTTTTAACATCCCTGATGTTAACCCGGAATGACTCCTCCGAACTACAGTTACTACGCACACATACCATATTATAGGTGTGCCTCTCCCAATTGGACATTCTAAAATCTATTTATATGCAGATGATATTCTTCTTACTCTTACTAATCTTCCTCGATCTCTTCCATCCCTTCTTCAAATTATTAATGATTTCTCCTCCTTTTCGGGTTACAAAATAAATTGGGACAAAAGTGAAGCGTTACCCATTTCTAATGGCACTACAAGGGCAGTGATTCATGAATTCCCTTTTCATTGGCAGTCCTCACATCTTAAATATCTAGGAATTTTGGTCAACAAAGGTTTGGAAGATATGGTTGCAGATAACTTAGCTCTTTTACTTTCTCAAATGCAGAGGGATTTTGATAATTGGAAAGCTCTGGGTTTATCTCTTTGGGGTAGAGTACAAGCTATCAAAATGGTGACCCTTCCTCGTTTCATCTATGTTTTAGGTATGCTTCCCCTCCAGATTCCTTTAGCTACCCTTAGATTAATAGATTCTAAGATTAAGATTTTTATATGGGGCTCAGCTAAACCACGTCTTGCTATAACAAAATTAAAAGCCAATCAGTTATATGGAGGTATGGGTCTTCCATCCATTGAACACTATTCCCTTGCTCTACACATCTCCCAATTTTCTTATTTTTTGCCAGGAACTAAAGATGTCCCACAATGGGTTTCCATTGAGCGTCATCTTTTATCCAAGAACTCAGATTTTTCTCTTTTATTTGGTAGTGGCACTAGTTCTTCTGATCCCAAGAATCCGATCTTATCAGTCATGCACAAATCTTGGCAAAGGGGGCATCGTATACTAGGCTCAAACGCGCGTATTCATGTTAAGGCTCCTCTTTGGAACAATTCAGCTATCCGTATCAATGGTTGCACTTTATCCTGGCCTTTATGGCAAGCAGCTGGTATTTACTCCCCAGATCAGCTTCTTCATGATGAAAATTTTAAATCATTTTCTCAATTATGTGAGGAATTTAATCTTCATATACAACACTCCTCTAGATACTCTCAACTTCAACAATGTCTGAGGAAACACTTGGGATCTCCCCCTTGGGTGTTGCAAGTGCCCCCAATACTATCTTACCTAAATCTGTAGGGGAAAGTTTAGAGGAGTGACCTCTGGTCTTTATAAAACCTTTATGTCTCCTTTATTTTCACAATCTCTCGTGTATGCTCTCCAAAATAAATGGCAATCTTGTTTATCTATTTAATTTACGGCTTCTGAATGGGACAAGATACTGGAGGGATTACACAAAGGCGTTCGTGAAGCAAGGCTTAAATTTTGTATATTTAAAGTCCTTCATGAATGGCACTGGTCACCAACTAAGTTACATAAAGCTGGATTGCTTTCACACACTAATTGCTGGCGATGTTCCACCTCTGGTTGTGACATAGTTCATATCATTTGCGATTGCCCAGCAACAAGGTCCTTTTGGTCCTTTGTTGGCAAGACTTTACATTCCACAATGCCATTATCCTTACCATTTACACCTGCCACAATCCTTCTACATGATTTTCGACACTTTCCAAAACTTTCTAAATCAAAATACGTCTTCTACACACTGCATTGGCTACAGCTAAAATCTGTATTTTGTGTCATTGGAAGTCTCCTTCTCCACCCTCTCAGGAAGAATGGCTGGTGGTAATGATGCAAACAGCCCTACATGAGCGCACAATTTATAACCTTCAAGATCAAGTTGATGTATTTCTCCAGACCTGGTCTTCTTTTTTTAAAACTGAAATTAACACTGATGCCAACTCCACTCTCTCTCCTAATGCAAACACTTGAATTAACTAATTCATTATTTTATATTTTGTGTATTTCTTTTCTTTTTCCCTTTCCTTTATCCTTCATAAATGTATTTCCCCCACTCCCGTCCTCCTTCTCCTCCCTCCCTTCCTCTGGCTCTATTATCTTTCACTGTTCTCTTATTATCTTCTTTACAGTTTACCTCTTTTCTCTTCTTTTCTTCTTCCACTTTTCATATCAATTTTCTCCTCCCTTTTTAATTTTTGTGCTCTGATCTAATTATTTAAATTTTCTTGTACAAAGTCATTCTCTTTTATATTTAGATTCATTCATATTTTATATATTATAATATGTATAATATCCAGTTCTTATTCATGTTCTTTATACCATATATCTACTCACTGATTTATTCATTTTAATATTTATATATAATATGATTCATATTTATCATCAACATATGTATTTAATATTATCAATAATTCATTGTTTTAGTATTTCTGTGTTACTCTGTATTTCATGATAAAATTCAATAAAAAATGTCAACACAAAAAAAACTAGCTTTAAGTTGCTCATTATGAACTCCATTGTTATATAAACCATGGTGGCAGTGTCTGACATAGTAGTAGAGTTTGGAGACAGCTTCCCAGAACAGTAGTTGCTGTTTTGTCCTGTTTCGAGACAGTGGAAGGAGAAAGTCATGCCTGCAGGATACCTGAGAGCACCTGCAAGCTGCTAAATTTGGTGGAGTTTAACGAGCGTGCGGAGAAGGTTGATCACACGTACTAACTGAAGTTTTCAAAGGACGAGTTCAGCGGGGCAGTTGAAAAGGGTTTACCATGTAAAGGGTGTTTGTCAAAGGAGGAAGTTGTTTTCAGCGGTTATAAAGTTGTGCACAGAGTCCAGAGGGGGCAACATGTTAAGGTGCAGGAATTAATTAACGTTTAGAGACTGGGGCACACAGAATCAGAGAAGTCCCACAGTCAGAGCCACTCCCTCCCATCTCATCGCAGGTCTCACGGTCGGGCAGGGCAGGGCAGGGCCTGCCCCCACTTCTGCAGATGCTCAGCGCCTCTTACCTGCCGGGGCCCAGTCGCTTGCCCGTTACTGTGGACAGACACAGCCAGGACCAGAAGACTCTGAGCAGGGAACAGCCAGGAAAGGTGATGCTCCTGCCAGCGTAAGGCTGCTCTAGTCAAGGAAACACACCACTATCTTCCTGTCCCAGCCCTGGTAGGAGTGGCCCACTGGTAAGATCAAACAACTAGACCATTACCCATCAGTCTAGTTGTTTGCTGTTACCAGTGGACCTCTCCTGGAGCAAACAACTAGACTTCTGTCTGGCACACACACACACTGCCGAACCTGACTTTCCACAAACACTAATAGCTATCATCGACTCTAGTTAGAGCAAAGCTCTGCATTCTCTGGAAATAGAAAACAATGGCAGTTCTGACCTATGACGGATGAAGGTGTTCCATGGCAAGCCAATGAGAGACTCATATATAAATGCACTGATCGACTACAAACATTTCAGGATGTGTTCCTCCTCTAACTAGTCCTTATTGAGATTGGCCCTTGCCCCGGAGGGGGACAGCCCATTTGGACCCCATGACCAGTCCTCCATGAACAGCTTTGCTTTATGTGACAATTGACCTTGTTATTATAAACCATACTCTTGCATCAATCCTCACCTTTCTTTTGCACATACCTCCCCTTCCTTCCACCCACCCACCACTTGCTGGGAAATAATGCATCATCCCTAAAGGTCCATGAGATGCCTCAAGCAGATTGTATATTTCATAATGTTTTAGTGTACAAGGAGATGCCAGAGAAAGCATTTACTGCATAGCTGATATTATTATTCTTCACCATGTATGACTACACATAAAACCCAATAAAATATTATAAAGCTGACATGTAGACACTCAGATCACTACATATGGTGCAGTGGATTGTAGGTTGATGAATAACTCATTTCTCTTATTGTCCTCTGTAAGTTTGGATTCAGAAGGGACCGAAAGAATAGAAATTAGGCATACAAATACTGGGAATAAAAGTAGAATCCCAGGTGCCTCTGCCAAATACTGCTGGAATCGGTTACTTTGAGAGAGTACTGTAGGAAAGTTGATTATTAGTAGGTGGGGGTATTTACCTTCAGCTATTAATAATACTACAATCATAGGACCATTCAAGTTTCAATAAATTAATACTTGCTCAAACCTGAGTAGCTTGGCAAATGACCCGTCAGGGTTAAAACCAGCACAGTCAGGTCGATTCACAAATAGATGACAGCGGCTTGACTCTCAACATCGAACCGGTCTCCTCCTTGAGCTTTTCTGCAATCCTTTGCATAAAGTGTTGAAACTTTCAAATCTTGACGTTTCTTGGTTCCTTGGGGTAAAATAAGTGTCCAATAGCACAGTCCAAGGTTTCAGAGACTCTGGAGTGCCTCTTGGGGGCTAGGACTCAATTTCCCATAATGCACCTGCAAAGTCCAGGAAAAATCCAATTGCCATCAGTCAGCTGGGGTGATCCTCTGTTTGACTGGGCAGGTGAATATTTCCAGCTCTGTTGAACCTGTTGCTGATCATGGAGTCTACTTCTTTTCCTTTGAGTCAGGCACAGACCTTTCTTTGTGGGACATTATGAGTGCAGCAGGTGTAGTCTTTTTGAGTTCAAAGCTTATGTGGTGCAGTCAAGGGTCCAACAGGGCAGTCCATCTTCTTTTGATGATTCAAGTAAACCTGAACATCATCTTCAAGTCTTGAAGCCCTTCATATTCATACTCCATTCTGCGCTAGCAAGCAGAGGGACACCCCAGCTAATAGGGCTGAAGTTACCTCCCATTGTTATGACGACTTCCTGCAAAGCGTGGGATAGTTTTGACCCAGAATGCACAGTTGTCCCAAAATCAAAATGGAGAAAATCTCTCCTTGGTGTGTGTGTGTGTCGGTGTAACCGAGCCCAAAGGTGTTGCTACCATCTGATTACACACCCATTCCAGACCCTCTCCTAAGCTAATTAGGGGTGCTCCCATCTGGTTGGGGATCAAGGAATTTTGGGATGACCTGGGCCCTGTGACATCTGTTCTCCTCCCTCCCTCTGAATCCCAGTTATCTCTCCAGCTCCCTTCCTCTTTCTGGATTCTCCAGGAAGCCAATCTCCTCCCACCAAATGGCTGTACTGTTTTAGCCCCAGTCCTCTTTCCACCTACTGAGCAGCAGCTTGGCTCAAGCTATCAAAGAATAGCCAATCAGAGGAGGCTGCTACAGGGCTTTTTTAGGCAACGCCAGGATAGTAAGTTTTAGAACAACTTTCCTGTAATATTTACATTACATCTAACTTTGGCAAGTTTTTGGTCCTAATGTGACCATTAACTTGATACTTTGAATGATATTGTGAGCTAGCACCAATAAATATTTAGACTTTATTAAGTTTAATAAATACTTCCCATGTTAGCCTGTGGAGCTAGCAGCACTACAGTAGGGAAAATTACGGTGGCTGTTTTTCCTTACTAGGCCATATAAACCAGAATATTTATTGTCCTGACTTTTATAACAATGCGCCCTACAAATGGGCACCTAGTGCAAAGTTTAGGGGTGACTTATAAGCTATGAAAAGGTAGCTTTGGTCTTTGGAAGTACTTTTTATTCCAAAGTTGAATTTGGACAGCATTCTGTCTTAAAACCTGCCTGCAAGGCAGGTATGGCTTAAAAATGACACCAGACACCACAGCAGTGCACCCATAAGTGCATTAAGTCTACTGAGGTCTCTAAACCCACATGCTGTACCATATCCTAGGGACTTGTGGGTAGGTTTTCTTTGCCAAATATAATTATACCAATTACTGTATACCTTTAGAGGACAGAGCACTGGGCCTGGTTAGACAAGACCAAAGCACTGCTAGAGTCTGTAACCACCAGCATCAGTCGGAAAATGAGTATTGATCAGGGCAACAAAGATGACTTTCCTACACGCCCCTCCCCAGACGAAAGGTGATGGGCAACTAACCTACACCCTGGTAGTCTTTGTCATCTAAATGGAAAAACCTGGAAAGTCCATCTTCATTGGCATGGGCAGTCCCAGGTCTGTGTTCAATGCTGAAGGCCATCCCCTGTAGGGAAATGGACAACTTAAACAATGTTTCCCCTCCCTCATCTGCATGAGCTGAGAGGTCCGTGGTCAGTATGAACACAGACATGAGTACCAAACAGTTATGGCCTCAGCTTCTTCAGGGACCAGACCACAGCAAAGGCTTCCCTCTCAAAGGCACTCTTTCTTTTCTCTCTGGTGAGTAGTCTACTGCTAATAAAGGCAACTGGTTGATCTTTGCCCTCTTCATTTACTTGTGCCAGTACTTCCCCAATCCCTTACTCTGAAGCATCTATCTGGACAATAAACTCTTTATTTTAGTTAGGGGGCAGTAGAACAGGTGCTGAACACATAGCATCCTTCAGAGTGTCAAAGGCTTTTTGACACTGTGGGATTCAAATGACCTTTTTGGGCTGCTACTTTCAGTTAGGATCTGTCAGGGGAGCCACAATGATCCCATAGTCCCTCACAGACAATGCCTTGACCTGTGTCTGGGTTTTAGGAGCTTCCCAATCCAGGATGTTCTGGATATTGGGCTGGAGAGGTTGTACATGGCCTCCACCTATAAATTGGCCATAGCCAACACCAAAGAACATTGCCCTATCTGGCATTTGCTTACCTTGATAACCAGGCCTGCCTGCTGCAGGGCCTGAATCACTGTCATCAGGTGGACCAGGTGCTCCTCCCAGTTGGAACTGAATATGGTTATATCATCCAAATAAACTGCACTGAAGGTTTCTAACCCAGACAGCACTCTGTTCACCAACCCTTGGAAGGTTGCAGGAGTATTTGTCAAGCCAGAGGGTATCACCTTGAACTGAAAGTGGCCATCTGGGGTAGAAAATGCTTTCCTCCCCAGTGCTCCTGGGTTTAGGACAATCTGCCAATAACATGCGGTCAAATCAAATGTACTTTGCAGCCCCTAACCTGTCAATGAGCTCATCAGCTCTAGGTATGGGGAGAGCATCAGTCTTGGGGACTGCATTCAAATCTCTCTAGTCCACACAAAACCTCAATTCTTTCTTTCGCCCTTGGGGATAAAGCTTGGGCACCAATGCCACTGGACTGGCTCATGGAATGTCAGAGGGCTCAATTACCCCCAACTCGAGCATCTTGGCAACCTCAGCCCTAATGCTGGCTTTGACCTGGTCAGACAACCTGTACAATTTGTTTTTGACAGGTAGGCTGCTGAAGTGTTAATATCATGGATGCAACCAAGTGGTGAGTCTAGGGGTCAGCGAAAACAGCCCAGCAAACTGCTCCAACACTTGTCTGCAGTCCTTTTACTGCTGGTCTGTCAATTTAGGGGAGCGTACTACTCCTTCGACTGACCCGTCTTGTGCATTGGTGGAGAGGAGGTTTGGCAGAAACTCACTCTCTTCCTCTCCTCTCTCTTCTGTGACCATCAGCATAGACATGTGTTGGTAGGATTTCAATCTGTTGACATGGAGTACCCTATAGGGACTTCTGGGGCTTTCAAGGTCTACCAAGTAGGTGACCTCAACCCTTTTTTTCCAGAATGGGGTAGGGCCAGTCCACTTGCCCTGGAGGCGACAGGCTCTAACACCCACACCAATTGTCCTGGATGGTACTAAATCAAAGTAGCCTTCTGGTCATAACAGAGCTTAATAAGCTCTTGGCTGGCCTCCATGTTGCTGCTAACTCTCTTCATGTACTCTGCCATGCTGGACCGCACATCTAGCACATAATCCAGCACATCTTGTTAGGGCTCTTTGAGAGGCTTCTCCCAAGCTTCTCTAACCAAGCTAAATGACCCTCTTGCAGGATAACCAAACAGTTACACGATGGGGCTACATCCAACCCTTTTCTGTGGCACCTCTCTGTAAGCAAACAGCAGGCATGGAAGGAGGATATTGAATCTACTCCTAAGCTTATCGGTTAAGGCCATGATCTCACCCTTCAGGTTCTTATAAAATCTTTACACCAGACCATTCATCTGGGGATGATATGGGGTGGTGAACTTGTAGGTAACACCGCATGCACCCAATATCGCCTTCAGGTAGGTGGACATAAAATAAGTCTCCCTATCTGAGATCATCTCCTTTGCAAAGCCCACTCTAGAGATGATGCCAAATAGGACTCTGGCCAGTATGGGAGCAGTGATAGTCTTGATTCTGGGTATCTAGTGGCATGGTCCACTACCACCAAGATACATTTGTCCCCAGAGGCAGTTTGTGGGTCCACTTTGGGAGGAAATCTAATGTATGAATATCACTGAGTCTTAGTGCCGGTAAACACTGCCTTACCATCCTGTAGTAGGTGGCTTCCAGGAAGGGTGACTCACTTGGGGCAGCATAAGATTTCAAAACCAGCCACCCGTGTGACCGCTTCAACACCTTTTATTTGTCATTTATCCAGCTTTGCAGTTTAATAGATTTATTTACTGCTATTTTAAAAACCTGATCAGGTATACTGGTAACCATAGTTCACCCAGCTCGAGTATCTTAATGCTGTTTTCAACATATGTTTTGTGTTCGCGGTTTCCCCGTTACAGATTCATTTTGGACCAGACTAGATTGGCCAGTGTGCCCTCAGTGGCTGACTACAGTTTGTGGCAGCACTTAATGTAGGCCGCCGGTCTGGCAAGTGACTGTTTCGTCAATGAGAACTCCAGCCTGACTTGGGCGGGTGATGCAAATTTGGGTAGCAGGAAAATTTGCTTATAGCTCTTCATGTGATTTTATCAAGTAGTCTGGCCTCAGTGCCTATCATTATTTCTGAGCCATATGCAAAGTTGGTAGCAAATTGGCTTTCATTACTGTTACCAGGGGCTTCAAGTTATGACCTCAAATAGATCTTGCTAGTGTTGTGAAGGCATGATTGAGTGTTTTCGCCTTTCCCTTAATCGCCTCTCTTTGAGGTGCAAACGTAGCTCTTGCATCTATTGTGACTCATAAGTAGACATAGGCCGTTGCTTCATCAATTATGTTTCTGCTAAGGTGCCATTTGCACTTATTTAAATATGGAGTATAAATGAGATCACTTTTGTTTTTTTATGGTTCATTTCCAGTTCGTTATCCTCTTACAGGTGGATTGGTTCTGAATATTCCCTCTTTGGGCTAGTGTTTGGGGACATTTGCGGACTCTTTCTGTTTTTTATCTTGGTTACCCAGGGCTTTCCACTGGGAAGGGACCTGTCATGCTTTGTTCTGAACACCTCTCTGGTTCTTCTTGGTCACCCTGTTGAAAACCCACTCATCTTCTGTCCCACCCAGCTCCACGGGACTAGGCAGCTTAGAGTCAACTAGATACTGGTGTAACTTCTCTGAGGGACAGTTGGCCAATCTGTGCTCCTTCATGAACAAACTGTACAGCTCTCATGGGTACTTATGTTGTTACCCTGTATCTGGCCCTCTAGTGCCTTGACAGATAGGTCTGCAAATTCAACCCTGGATTGGGTACTGACTTTCTGGGTGTTCCTAAACTTTATCCCGTACTGCTCAGGGGTGAGACCAAACCTGATCAAGCTCTGCTTCATGTAGGGATATGATTCTGCCTCCAATCCCTCTAAGGTCAAGAGACTATATCTCCCCACTACTGGAATAAGTTCTCACAGGAGTGAACTCCAGTACTGAGAACTCACCCTCTTCATCTTGAGGGTCCTCTCAAAAGCTGTCAGCCATTTTCAATGTCATTGCCTTCCTCGTACTTAGGAACAACCCCCTTGAGTAGTCTTGGGTCAAAACCACCACCCCATGACACTTCTGTCTCCTCTTCGCTGCCACCATCTTCCTCTCTACCACCCCATGTGGTCTTTCTGTCCTCACTGGCCAACATCTCTGCTTCTAGGGCCATATAAGCCAGCGTTTATTCAAGCTATTTTTTTTCCCTAAGGGACAGACCTGGCTCATTTCTGGTGGCTCTTCTGCACCCACTAGCTTTGGACAAGGCCCTGACCACTGTGTGTGTGGAGAGGTGTTCAATTTCCTCAACACTGAGGTCTAGGGGTTCTTCCTCTCCCTGTTCTCCTATCTCTGGAGCCTCCTCTATGTTAGAGTGTTGAACCTCTAGCTGGGCCTCTGCCTAGGCCATAAGGGGTTTATCAGCACTGTCTTCCTGGAATTGGAGAGTGCTGGTAAGCCCCTATCCCTACACAGGTACCTAAGCTCCCTTGGATTTAAAAACAAAAGCTTTGCAAAAATTGAGGTCACAGTAATTCAGAAAAAAATTACATTAATCAATTAATATTAGTCCAAATTAAACATCAAAAACAATTTTTGCACTGGGTCAATTTAGAGGATTTTTATTAGTCCAACTTAAATACTGAAGGGTGCTACTAAACACAAGTTATGGATCCCACCACTGCTTACCAAATGTAGGAAAGTGGATTATTAGTATCTGCAGGCATCCACTTTCAGCTAGTATTAGTACCACAATCACTAATAAGTCAGTCAAGTCTCAATAAACGAATCCTTGCTCAACACTTAACTTAGAAGACAGGTATGTATAAAGCATTTAATATCACCAAAACCGCAAATACGTATAGCACAGCACAATAAAATTTATAAAAAGTGAGAATATTTTTATTTCAGAACACCAAAATGAGAAAATTCTAATGTAGGGAACCGGAGATATGAATTTTTAAAGATTATGTATTCCAGCACCGAATAGCTTAAAGCACCACTTATGATTTTCTGGTCGTGCTGGACCGGGACAAAGTCAGCGTTTTAGGCCGACCGTGATAGAGTGTCGGTTGGATAGGATCAAGGGTAGGTCCCAGTCAAAAGTTTACCATTAAACTTAGGGCCTGATTCAGAACATGGCAGATGGGTTACTCCAGCACAACGGTGATGGATATCCCGCCTCCCGAAATATAAATCGAACCATATCATATGGGATTTATATTTTGGCAGACAGGA
This sequence comes from Triturus cristatus, assembly GCF_964204655.1. Lineage (NCBI taxonomy): Eukaryota > Metazoa > Chordata > Amphibia > Caudata > Salamandridae > Triturus > Triturus cristatus. The sequence continues at coordinate 470,291,937 of NC_140589.1, forward strand.
TATCTGTCAGTGGTGTGATGGAGTAACCCATCTGCCAGATCTTAATCAGGCCCTAAGTCTTATTTTGGAGCTTTTCTGTAATCGGAGTGTCGTCAGGCTTCTCTGATACAAATTTTGATTCTTCAATGGTGGCCTGTTGCAGTGCGATGCCTCAGTGAGTCTCTGAAAGTCTTTGTCCTCGACGTCGAATGCGAGGAGCTCCAGAGTTTTCAGCAGAGCAGAGCATTCAGGCCAATTCTCAAGTCAATTACAGTGCCTTGACTCTCGACATCCAGCTGGTCTTCTTTTGGAGCTTTTCTACAAACTTTTTCAGAAAGTTTCCAAACTTTAAAATATTGAAGTTTCTTGGTTTCTTTTGGGGAAATTAGTGTCCACTAGCTCAGTCCACGTATTCAGAGACTCTGAATAGCCTCTTGGGAGCTAGGACTCAATTTCCCGCAGTACACATGTGCAGTCCAGGAAAACTCCAGTTGCAACTGATCAGCTGGGGATGATCAGCTATTAGGCTGTGCAGGTGACTTCTTACAGCTCTGTTGTACCTATTGCCGATCAGGATGTCCACTCTTTTTTCTTTTAGCCTGGCATAGTCCCTTCTTTGTGGAGCCTCATGAGTGCAGCAGGTGCAGTCTTTTTGCGTGCTAGCCTTCTGTGGTGCAGTACAAGGGTCCAGCAGAGCAGTCCTTCTTCTGATGTTAAAGGCAGTGTTCTGAGGAGCTCCTGCAGTTGGCCAAACAGAAGAGGCTGCTGCAGGGCTGTTTTAGGTAACTTTAGGATAGTCATCTCTAAAGGGACTTTTTCTTGTAATATTTACATTTCATCCAACTTTGGCAAGTTGTATTTAATGTGACCATTATTTTAATACTTTGAATGTTATTACTAGCTAGCTCCAATCAAAAGTTAGATTTGATTAAGTTTAATACAGCCTTCCCATGTTGGCCTGGAGGTCATGAGTGCAGCAGGTGCAGTCTTTTTGCGTGCTAGCCTTCTGTGGTGCAGTCCAAGGGTCCAGCAGGGCAGCTCTTCTTCTGATGTTAAAGGCAGTGTTCTGAGGAGATTCTGCAGCTCTCCCATATGTATCCTTCAATCTGGGCAGGCAAGATGGTGAGTCACCATAACTAATAGGGACAAAGCTAACTCCCTCTGCTATGAACACTTCCTGCAAAGTGTGGCATAATTTTGACCCAGAATCCAATATTTGCCCAAATATCAAAATGGAGAAAATCTCTCCTTGGTGTGTGTGACTTTGTAACCCAACCCAAAGGTGTGGATACCATATGATTACACTCTCCATCCAGTTCCTCTCCTAATCTAGAGAGCTCCCATCTGGCGGGGGATCAAGGAAGAAGGGGCTGGACTGGATCCCGTGACATCTGTTCCCCTGCCTTTGAAGTGAAGCTTATATCGCCAGCCCCTTCCTCTCGCTGGATGTTCCAGGTAGCAAATTTCCTCCCCCACATGGCTGCATTGTTTCAGCCCAAGGCCTCTTCACACCGTCTCAGGAATCAGATTGGCTCAGGCTATCAAAGGCTGGCCAAACAGAAGAGGCTGCTACAGGGCTGTTTTAGGCAACTTCAGGCTAGTAAGTTCTAAAACGACTTTCCTGTAATATTTACATTTCATCCAACTTTGGCAAGTTGTTGTATTTAATGTGACCATTATTTTAATACTTTAAATGTTATTACTAGCTAGCTCCAATCAAAACTTAGATTTTATTCAGATTAATATAGCCTTCCCATTTTGGCCTGCGGGGCTAACAGCACTACAATAGGGAAAAACGAAGTTGGATGTTTTCTCCTTACCAGGACATATAAAATATCTTTTATATTGTCTCTGCTTTTCATAACAATGCACCCTACCCTTTGGGCACCTAGGACGGACGTTAGGGGTGACTTATAAGTTAAAAAAGGTGGTTTTGGGGTTTGGATGTACTTTTAATTCCAAAGTCGAATTTGGTCATAGTTTTATCTTTAAACCAGCCTGCCAGGCAGGCCTGGTTTTAAAATCGCACCAGATACCACAGCAGTGCACCCCTAACTGCATTACGTCCACTGAGGTCTCTAAACCTGCATGCTGTACCATGTAGTTAGGAATTCACGAGTAGGTTATCTTTGAAAATTTGAATTTTCCCAATTACCATATACCTTTAGAGGACAGAGCACAGGCCCTGTGCCTGGTTAGCAGAGCCCAGGGAAGTTTCAGAATCAGTGACCACCAGCATCAGTCAATAAACAGGGGTGATCAGGGCAAAATGGATTACTTTCCTACAAGTACCAAGAGTGAGTAGGTTATGTTTGTTTACAGTCTTGCTGCACAAAACTGGCCTGTCAGGCTTTGAATGTGATGTATGAATGAGTTCCCATGCTGTCAAAACAGGAGGTCATTCAGATGTAAACTGGTTTCAGCAAATACAATCTTAGCTTATAATAGGTTAGCTGGCTTGGGTAACAAGACAACCTTCAGAGAAAACACAAAAGTTTAATAAGATATACAGATCTTACAATGTCCACACCACATTTTAAATTACTATCATTACTTTTAGCAGAGAAATGTAGCAACTATAAAGAAACATTGAAATGGGTTAATGAGTTAATGAGGAAAACATAGACCTTGCTGGATTAAGTATCGATTAATTATTTTGGTTAAATGGGTTGAATACAAACCTGAAAATAATTATATAGCCATGATAGATAGAATATTTGTGAATGTGAATTGCCAGCTCATAAGTTGAAGGCAATGGATACAAACAATAAGTCCAAAAGAAACATAGTATTATCAGGAACAGCGAAAAGACAACAGCAATATGCTATGGATATAGGCTGTTCACATGGACACTTTAACCCACATATGCTCACAGAGACAGACAGGGTAGTGACAAAGTTGGTAACTTTCATGGACACTTTATCTCTGCTGATATAGCACACATTCCAAGTGGATGTATGACGTTACAACGCATACTATTACAACGCATACCATGACAACGCATTTTTTACAACGCAAACACTGTTATAACGCATTATTTTACAACAAATACTGTTACAACGCAAAACTGAGTAAATTACTTAAAAGTGCATTTACAACGAAAACAATTACAACGCATGCCATTACAACGCCAAAATATATAATTTTTTTTTAAAAGTACAATAAAATCTGGCACGGGATGCAGGGAAATTAGGGGTTTTGGGGTGGGGAAAAGTATTAAAATGTGGAGAAAAACTGTACGTAAATTAACTGAAATGCATTACAAAATGAATACTCGAGTATTAAAATTAATACTCGGGTATTAAAATTAATACTCCTATTTCCCCAAAAAATCTCACATTTAAACGTTTTACACAAATAACGAATAATTACTCAACAGTTCATATACATGCAAATCATGATTATATCAGAAAATAAGTAAACGGATTAAAACACAAAACACATACACATAGGTGCCGATCACAATCCGGTAAAAAATTCCCCCGTGCGACTCGTATCGGGTCTTTTTACCGTACGAATCGTACAAGTGCCGTACGAACTGGCAATCACGATTCGCATGGTAAAAAGTCCATACGAACCGCACTGGGAATCATTCCCCACACGTCCTCGGGTCGGAAAATGTGTCCGACACGTCCTCGGACGATTTACCTTACAAACGTGAAAAGCCAAGTCCGACCGAGGAATCACGATCCATCCCGTGCGTCCGACCGTACAACCGTATGGAAAAAACACCGTCCGCACCGAACACCCATAGCAACCATGGAGACATGTGCCCGCATACGCGCCCAACACTCCCCCCAGCCCCCGTACGTCCGACACGTACCCCCCGTGTATGTATACCCCCACCCGTCTAGGTACACCCCAGTACGTTCCAGTCGAACCCCCACCCCAGTACGTGTCATACCCCCGTCAATGTACACCCCCCCACCCCTGTACGTGTCGTACCCCCGTGTACCCCCACCCCAGTACGTTCCAGTCGTACCCCCACCCCTGGACGTGTCGTACCCCCCGTGTACCTACACCCAAGTACGTTCCAGTCGTACCCCCACCCCAGGACGTGTCGTACCACCGTCAATGTACACCCCCCCACCCCTGTACGTGTCGTACCACCGTCTATGTACACCCCAGTACATTCCAGTCGTACCCCCACCCCAGTACGTGTCATACCCCCCGTGTACCTACACCCCAGTACGTTCCAGTCGTACCCCCACCCCAGTACGTGTCGTACCACCGTCAATGTACACCCCCCACCCCTGTACGTGTCGTACCCCCCGTGTACCTACACCCCAGTACGTTCCAGTCGTACCCCCACCCCAGTACGTGTCGTACCCCCCGTGTACCTACACCCCAGTACGTTCCAGTCGTACCCCCACCCCAGTACGTGTCGTACCACCGTCAATGTACACACCCCCACCCCTGTACGTGTCGTACCCCCGTGTACCCCCACCCCAGTACGTTCCAGTCGTACCCCCACCCCTGGACGTGTCGTACCCCCCGTGTACCTACACCCAAGTACGTTCCAGTCGTACCCCCACCCCAGGACGTGTCGTACCACCGTCAATGTACACCCCCCCACCCCTGTACGTGTCGTACCACCGTCTATGTACACCCCAGTACGTTCGAGTCGTACCCCCACCCCAGGACGTGTCGTACCCCCGTGTACCTACACCCCAGTACGTTCCAGTCGTACCCCCACCCCAGTACGTGTCGTACCACCGTCAATGTACACCCCCCCACCCCAGTCCGTGTCGTACCCCCCGTGTACCTACACCCAAGTACGTTCGAGTCGTACCCCCACCCCAGGACGTGTCGTACCCCCCGTGTACCTACACCCCAGTACGTTCCAGTCGTACCCCCACCCCAGTACGTGTCGTACCACCGTCAATGTACACCCCCCCACCCCAGTACGTGTCGTACCCCCCGTGTACCTACACCCAAGTACGTTCGAGTCGTACCCCCACCCCAGGACATGTCGTACCCCCCCGTGTACCTACACCCAAGTACGTTCCAGTCGTACCCCCACCCCTGGACGTGTCGTACCCCCCGTGTACCTACACCCAAGTACGTTCGAGTCGTACCCCCACCCCAGGACGTGTCGTACCCCCCGTGTACCTACACCCCAGTACGTTCCAGTCGTACCCCCACCCCAGTACGTGTCGTACCACCGTCAATGTACACCCCCCACCCCTGTACGTGTCGTACCCCCCGTGTACCTACACCCCAGTACGTTCCAGTCGTACCCCCACCCCAGTACGTTCCTGGCGCACCCCCAACACAACCTCCTAAGTACGGAGCGCACCCCATGCCCCAACATCACAACCGCATGTACGAGTCTTACAAAGCCACACACAAGGACAAAATCGTACAACCAAATGGCCCATGTACACACCGTACACACGCTCAAAACGCACGTACACAACCAGGACAAAATAAAACAACACAAGAATACACCAGTCGAAAGGCACACAGCCACTAAACATGGCCAACAACCACTTAAATAACACAACACTGACCTGCAACTGCCAAAAACAAACAGAGGCCCAATACACCACCACTCCTTATAACACACCCACCCAAAATTCAAAAACTGCCACACCCACCCATGGACCAATAAAAAGGGCCCACACACACAAACCATGAGCCTTTCCAACAGACTCACTGCTGCCAGACACCACAGAACCAGACTACAAGCTACACCACACCTTACACTTGCACACCTTCAAACGACCACCCTCACAAACACCCTCTCATCACATTCACACACACACACAACCATCCACACCCCCCCCCCAACATCCACACCCCCCCCACACCCACACCATCCCCACCCACACCCCTCACCATGCCCACTACCAAGAATCCAAAGTTCAGTCACCGAGAGTTGGAGGTCCTTGTTGATCAAATCCTCAGAGTCGAGCCACAGATCTTTGGAACATTGGTCAGAAGCACCAGCCAGGCAGCCAAAACAGCCATGTGGCAGACCATCGTCGATGCTGTGAATGCTGTTGCGGACACCAGGAGGACCAAGCAGGATTGCCAGAACAGGTGGTACGATCTGCGGAGGAGGGTCAGAGCCAAGAGGCAGGAGGAACACGACCAGGCCAACGCCACCGGAGGAGGGCCCTCCCGCAGAGCCGTACAGTACCATCCCTGGGAGGAGAGGGTGATGGCCATACTGCCGGTGGAGGCAGTTGAAGGAGTAGAAGGACTCCGAGACCCGGGTGAGTACACAAACAACGCACCTCACATGGGGGGAACTGCAACCACAACCAAAATCAATAACAGGCACGCAACCACCACAAGCCATCGCATTACTCAACCACACTCCATGAGCAGGCACATGCCACTGCTGCCACCATGCCCCATGCACCCAGCTGGACAATGTCAAGTCACAGGCCACAGAAGACAACAACACATGACACGGTAACCCGGATGGCGGGAGGCTGGGCACCAAGAATCACATAGTGCGACTCCAAAGCAGACAACAATGCCCTCTGCCCATATGGCCTAGGTCACAGCCAGACAAACACTGTGTCCCAACACAGGAATGACTTGCCAGCAAATGGCGGACGCCTTGCATCAACACATGGGGGTGAAGGCACTGTTTTGCACATGCCAGCAGCTAATGAACAGCCAACAGTGTGAAAGAGTGGCAGCACACACCACCACAGCAGCAGCGCACAGACACACAGCAGACAAAATGGGTGCCTGGAGATCAGAAACAAACTCACATCAACAGGCCAAGGGCCACTCAAAGATCTGCTAACAGTGTGTGCCCAGGAAGCTGGGCCAAGGTGACAGAGGGTGACACACGGAGGGAGGGAGAGGGGGACACAGAGGGAGGGAGAGGGGGACAGAGAGGGAGGGAGAGGGGGACTGAGAGGGAGGGAGACGGACAGAGGGAGGAGGCTGACACACGGAGGGAGGGAGAGGGGGACACAGAGGGTGGGAGAGGGGGACAGGGAGGGAGGGAGAGGGGGACTGAGAGGGAGGGAGACGGACAGAGGGAGGAGGCTGACACACGGAGGGAGGGAGAGGGGGACACAGAGGGAGGGAGAGGGGGACAGAGAGGGAGGGAGAGGGGGACTGAGAGGGAGGGAGACGGACAGAGGGAGGAGGCTGACACACGGAGGGAGGGAGAGGGGGACACAGAGGGTGGGAGAGGGGGACAGGGAGGGAGGGAGAGGGGGACTGAGAGGGAGGGAGACGGACAGAGGGAGGAGGCTGACACACGGAGGGAGGGAGAGGGGGACACAGAGGGTGGGAGAGGGGGACAGAGAGGGAGGGAGAGGGGGACTGAGAGGGAGGGAGACGGACAGAGGGAGGAGGCTGACACACGGAGGGAGGGAGAGGGGGACACAGAGGGAGGGAGAGGGGGACAGAGAGGGAGGGAGAGGGGGACAGAGAGGGAGGGAGAGGGGGACAGAGAGGGAGGGAGACGGACAGAGGGAGGAGGCTGACACACGGAGGGAGGGAGAGGGGGACAGAGAGGGAGGGAGAGGGGGACAGAGAAGGAGGGAGACACAGGGAGAGCAAATCAGTCCTTTGGTGTGTGGGAATGTCTGCTCGTCAGCAGGTGGACTGCGTGCATGTAGACAAGGGAGCCCAGTGCCAGAACCCCCCCTCTTCATCATGGCAAAACGCAGGGCCATGTTACAACCTATACACGAGCACAAGGACAGCCACCTGCATCATATGAGTGTGTGGATCCACTCCATGTGCACATGTACAGTGCTACAAGGAAGGCGCAAACGCATAGCTCGGCACACATGCACACTCCACTGCTGACTGCAGTCACACTTGACGCAGCAAGTAAGACTGTGCCACACATAGTTAAAGGGGCCAAATTGGTGCCCAAGGGACACACACATGCACAAGTGCACTGTGAGTGGAATGCAAGACAGATCCTAATTCCAAGAGGAAATGTGCCAACTTTGTAACGGATGAAACATGGATGTTGCATGGATCAAAATTAACATTGTCTCTCTCACACACAGGTCAACGTCGTGCTGCACCCCCCAACACTGGGGGGGAACACTCACAGGACCCGGATCTGCAGGAGACCGATCCCACCGGCAGCGACCACTCTCACCACTCTGCGGACGACCCCGACCGACCTGGCCCCTCTGGTGTCCAACCACCTGCAGCACCTGCGTCAGGTACAACCGTGCCAACCACCACCCCCACTCCTGCCACATCCCAGGAGACACCCAGGATCCCTGCCCCAACACCACAATGCAGCCAGGCTCGCCAGGAGGGACACGGTGTCCCGGGCACCCAGGAGGAGGCAGGCGACAACGCCAATGCCACCCCTCAGGGGTCCCGGAGACCCCATGTGCCCACAAGTGCAGGCCAGACGCAAGTGGGCAGGGGTGGTGGGAGTGGAGAGCGGCGGAGGCGCGAGCCTGACCAGTTGGCTGGGGATCCGGTATTTTCCCATGTCCGTAACATCCTGGACTCATACCGGCAGGACACCACGGGCATGGCCCAGGTTGTGTCCGTCCTCGAGGGGATCAAGGTCCAGCAGGCCCAGCAACATGCGGAGCTAATAGCCTGTCTACAGCTACACCAACGGAGGATGGAGGACAGACAGGCTGAGCAAGTGACGGCGTCCCAGGGGATTCACGCTGAACTCCGTCGGATGGCCGACACCATGGCCGACCCTCCCTGTGCCAGAAGGCGGAGAACATCACCACCCACAGGGAGGGATCATGAGGAGGAGGAGGAAACATCCGACGGAGCATCCCAGACGTCGTCACGGCCTGCTGCTGAGGTTCCCCGCAGGAAGCCGGGTCGTCCACGGAAAGGACCGTGAGGGTGGCTGCTACATCACCATCTCCCAGGACACCTGGCCTGGCACCTGGCCCACTGGAGCAACAGCATCACAGCATCAAGAGACATTCTCTGCCACATGGCCCTGCTGGTCACTGGCTGACCAATGTTGACAAAGACTGTGGCATGGACTCTGAGGATTTCCAATGGCAAGGACACCAACTCCCCTACTGAACTTTGGATTCCCTAATCCCGGAAAGCCCCTCACTTGGCCCCCCCCCCCCAATAATAAATCACACTATTAAGAGTAGATGCCTGCTGGTAGCATTATTACCTAACATGTGTCTTGTACAGTCTAAACATGCCTGAGTCATCTGTTCACTTCAACCATCCACACCCTGGGGCCTGAGTCTGGCACAGGACACATGGGTCACAGTTTTCTAGGCAAGACAGACATGGAGCACCATACACACCCGTGATGGTCAGAACCAGCTGAGGGGGTGGCCGAACAACCGTGCTGACAGACACATTGAGTACAGCAACAGTCATGCGCAGAGGTCAGGGATCCTGGCCCGTGTCCTGGGGGGCACCCAGGTACGTGTAGACAGGTGGCAGAACCATGTCCTGCAAGCTTGAGTCCGGTTGATGCAGAGAATGGGGTCATGGACAACGTTGGATGCATGGGGATGGCACATGTCACAATACCCACACAGTCATGGACATCATGCCCATTACACAGTCTCAGCACACACACACAGCTTGCATCTTGCCACTCGACACATTGACACATAGCCACAATCAGGGAATACCATGCCAGACATGCAGGATGCACCGTGCCAACACACCAGCATTGACTGAGAAGAGGCACCTTGGAGGCATAGGGACACCTTTAATAGTCATGTGTTTGGGATTGCAGAGGCAACTTGAAGTACACATGAACACATCATGTGGAGTAACATGTGGCTCCAACACTGGCACCCCCCTTCTGCAGCACAAATGCGTGATAGCCATGGGACTGGCACACAAGTGTCGGATAATAGCTAAATACCCACAGCTGCTCACGGAGAGCCTGCCATACACCATACATCCGCTGATGTGGAAGTCCCACGCCATGTCAAGACAATGTTAACCGTATGTGTCCGAGGGCAGTGTCACACACATTGATGCCTTCATCACAATCCACCATCCCATCACTGATGACTGACAACCAGCCAGCCCATCTATTCAGGTGTACCCAGCTGCATGTCGTGTCCCATGGGGATGCCACATGTCTGCAGAGGACCCAAACCCCGACCGGGGCAGTGTGCACACATCGTGAACAACTGCCACACCCAATACACCCCAGATGCATCCCTTACCCCATGGAGACTTCCAAACGTGTCCGTGCCTGTAACGCTGAGTCAGCCCACGATGCCATGTCCATGAGGAATAGCAGTGCCACAACAATGCAACCAGCAAACGGCATGCGCAGGTACCTGGGGAAGAGAGACACACAAGAAGTCAGCCACAAGAAGCACAGCCACTTGCATGTGCATTTACTCGACACATGTATGTATGACAACATGCTAGGTCACAATTATGCCTGGGGAAATACTACCATCACTGCCACCATCACTCCAGTGACACACCCACACACACCTCTGACCCACGTGCCATACATGCAGGTGGAGACACACATCACAACGCATGCCACACGGGGACCAATGCGTGCACACTCAGACCCTGGTACTCACCACTAAGCAAAGAAGTCGCGTATGAGCCGAGTCCGGATGTCCTCTTGCGGCTCCACATCCTCCACATCACTAGCCCCATTGCCAAGCCCTTCGTCCTCCACGGGTGGATGGTCCTCGTCATCTTGATCCAGGATGAGGGGCACAGCTCTTTCAACTGCCATGTTGTGCAGCATGCAGCAGACCATGAAGATCTTGCAGACCTTTGCCGGGGCATATGGGAGTGCGCCGCCGGTCTTGTGGAGGCACCGGAATCGGCTCTTCAGCATGCCAAACGTCCTCTCTATCACTCGCCTTGTCCGGCCATGGGCGGTGTTGTAGCGGAGCTGGGCCGGCGTGATGGGGTTGCGGAGAGGTGTCAGCAGCCAAGGCATGTTGGGATAGCCAGCGTCCCCTAAATGGAAAGCACATGGATATCGTTAGAACAGGCGAAGCGGTAGTGCTGCTCGGCCAAACAGAATACAGGACAGACAGACTGTACCCACCAACAACACATGCACGTTCGTTGCGCAGCTGCATCATCATATCAGGCATCCCGCTACGCCTCATGATGTAGGCATCGTGTGCTGATCCTGGAAAACGAGCACAGACATGTGAAATCACAATGTTGGACAGACACACCACAAGGGCATTGATGGAGTGGTAGTGCTTCCGATTGCGGTACGCCACCTCCCGTGCGTGTGGTGGTACCAAACCTACATGTGTCCCATCTATGGACCCAATGACATGGGGCATCCCTCCCAGGGCATAGAAACCACGTTTGACCTCAGTCATCTGTTCAGGGGTTGGGAACTTGATGAAGTCATCCAGGTGAATCAACATGGCCTCCAAGAAATCATGCAGCACACCGCTGAACATGCTCTGGGACATGCCACCAACATGAGCTATGGTATATTGGAAGGTACCCGTGGCAAGGAAATGTAGGGCAGCCATTACCTTCAGCTGGGGTGTCAGTGCCGTAGGATACCTGTGCTGCGGTTGCAGGTGTGGTGCCAGTCTCGCCGTCAGCTCCAGAATCAACGGTTGGGTGAAGCGGTAGAGCCGGATCCTGTCATTCTCCTGCATGGTGGCCAAGTCTGGAATTCTTCGGGCAACAGGAGGCGCTCTGCAGTAATTTGGAAGTGACAAGGAAGAGTGAGTGCACTACGAGAACAACTCATGTCTACTGAGCACATGTAAATCTGCCAATACACACATGCCACATAGGGAGTCAGGCATGTGCTACATGCCCAGGACACGTATGGATGCAAGGTGACACTCCTTCCAAGACCCAGCTACACACGGTGATTGAGAACCTCCCCATGCCACGCCATGGGAATAGCTGTGTCCCAGTGCAAGTGCACTGCCCGACGCAAGACAGGAGTGACATACACCCACACATCAGCAGAAGTAGGATGCTGATTGCAGAGACTGGCAGCGGAACACTTGAGCCACAGGTCACATGACATTACACTAGTCCAGCCCACACACCTTGCCATGAAGGTGCACATGTCATGACTCCCCACACATTCCTTGTGAGTTTGCTGACATGGCCTTGTCACGCTACTCCGTGTCCCTTGCATACATGTGCACCTCACATCCGGTAACACATGTGGCATGGTGTTGGGAACAGTGTGCAATGACAATCTACACACAGCCACATGTTGGTTGCTGCAACGGCTGCAGCTTTTGAGGGTGCAACGACATCAACCCGATGTAAATCCCGGACACATATATGGCATAGTCACATTGTGCACTGTGGGTAGTGATGAGTCATGTGTCATGACCCCTGTACCGGGCATCATGGGACACTTCCGTGTGTTGGTGTCCGTGCCATGCCAGTGACGCTCACCCCAAGTGCGCAGTCCCACATGCACACATGTCAAAGGAGTCAAGGGCATGCCTGGCACACATTGCACCCTCACACAGTACACATGTACACATCTCATCATACATCTGGTGCCTTCTCCACTCAGGAGGCATGTTCCACATCACAGCCTGTGACACCTGTGCCCAACACATGTGGTAATGCACAGACGATGCCTTGGTGTCCATTCCTGGACAAGTATGTCCATCCATGGACAAGTATGTCCGCCCTATTCCGACATGTGTGTCGCCTATCACCACAGTGATGTGTAAAATCCGCCGTACTGCTGCAGAGAGGGCCTGTGCATGTTCCCAAATCACTGTGGGAGTGCTGCCGTATGTGTACCCATCGTGATGGCGAGCGTAGATGCGAGTGTACGGTCCGTACCACTACGGGTACGCATACGCGTGCAGACCCATAGTGATAGTGAGCGTAGATGCGAGTGTACGGTCCGTACCACTACGGGTACGCATACGCGTGCAGACCCATAGTGATAGTGAGCGTAGATGCGAGTGTACGGTCCGTACCACTACGGGTACGCATACGCGTGCAGACCCATAGTGATAGTGAGCGTAGATGCGAGTGTACGGTCCGTACCACTACGGGTACGCATACGCGTGCAGACCCATAGTGATAGTGAGCGTAGATGCGAGTGTACGGTCCGTACCACTACGGGTACGCATACGCGTGCAGACCCATAGTGATAGTGAGCGTAGATGCGAGTGTACGGTCCGTACCACTACGGGTACGCATACGCGTGCAGACCCATAGTGATAGTGAGCGTAGATGCGAGTGTACGGTCCGTACCACTACGGGTACGCATACGCGTGCAGACCCATAGTGATAGTGAGCGTAGATGCGAGTGTACGGTCCGTACCACTACGGGTACGCATACGCGTGCAGACCCATAGTGATAGTGAGCGTAGATGCGAGTGTACGGTCCGTACCACTACGGGTACGCATACGCGTGCAGACCCATAGTGATAGTGAGCGTAGATGCGAGTGTACGGTCCGTACCACTACGAGTACGCATACGCGTGCAGACCAAAAGTGATGGAGAGCGTAGGCATGCATGTACGGGCCGTTGCCATGCATTTGGGGTGCCCTAGGGCCCCCACACGCACCGTACCTGTGTGTGATGCTCCAAATTACATGGGGGACAAATATTAAGGCCTACATGCATGCTGGTTGTCATGGAGACCAAGTTCAAAATTGGAAATTGTTCTGGAAGGTGCACAGCAGAAGTCAGTTGGGATTTGTCTACTTTGTTGCAATGTGTTTGTGGGGCTGACATCATGCAGGAGAATGAAACCGATAGAGAACCCACAGACTGCTAGGTTTGAAGGGATTGGTGGAAACATAGGATGCAAATGTGAGTGACCAATCTCTCTGTACTCCTGTGCATGAGACTGGGCAGAAGGGCACATATAAGGCAGCCAGGTCCCATGAGGGAGCACTTGCCTGCACATCTTTGCATTCGTCGACCCAGCTGCTGCTACTGATTCCCTGGAACCATGTCAAGGGCTGTGGAGAGGACACAGCCATTCACCCTGGAGGAGAACATGGCTCTGCTGGATGTGATCCTCCCACAGTACTCCATGCTGTATGGGCGACCAGGTTATCAGGTGAGTGCATAGGCCACTGCCACAGACTGTCCCTATGTGGTGACTGTGACTTCTGCCATTGCGTCCAGGTGTAACACACATGCCATGTACTGTCGGGGGGGTCCCAGGGGGGGGGTGCCTGATGTCTCCCAGCAGTGCCCTGAGACAGGAGGGGTGGGGGCCTATCACTCACAGCAGTGCCCTGAGACAGGAGGGGTGTGTGCAGAGTCCTCCCAGCAGTGCCCTGAGACAGGAGGGGTGTGTGCAGAGTCCTCACAGCAGTGCCCTGAGACAGGAGGGGTGGGTGTGGAGTCCTCACAGCAGTGCCCTGAGACAGGAGGGGTGGGTGTGGAGTCCTCACAGCAGTGCCCTGAGACAGGAGGGGTGGGTGTGGAGTCCTCCCAGCAGTGCCCTGAGACAGGAGGGGTGGGTGTGGAGTCCTCACAGCAGTGCCCTGAGCCAGGAGGGGTGGGTGTGATGCACAGTGTGAGCCTAGATCATTGATTGTGACATTGCCATCATTCCACCTGTGTACCCACTGTGGCACGTACTGCTTTTTCCCTCACCAGGGGATGATGTCCCTATGACAAAGGTGCAATGCGTTGGCTGCATGACATGCCTTGTTGTTACCAGCTAATTTGTACCCATATGTCTCTCTGTGACATGTGGCTGGTGTATTGATGTGGTGTCACTTGTTCCTCCTCACAGGTAGGCGCCACTGCCAAGGAGCAGATCTGGCTGACCGCCGTCAGTGCCGTGAGGGGTGTGGATGGTCGGAGGCGGCGCCTGGCCCAGGTGAGGAAACGCTGGCAGGATATCCGGTGCTGGACGCGGAGGATTGCACGGCTCCTGCTGGGGGACTCACCTGAGAGCCACAAGAACCGCGGCCGCCGCCGTCTGAGCCACCTCCACAGGCGTGTGCTGCCGGTGGTCTTTCCAGACCTGGAGAGGCGCTTACAGGCGATGCAGCAGCCGGAAGGGGGTAGGTACATGTGTGTTTGTTGTGTGTCACCGGCATTTGTAAGGGCACAGTAGCATGAATCCACTGGCAGGGTTTAAAGGTGCTGTGCAGATCCTGTTTGGCCCAGTATAGCGCTGTGCCCCTGCCACCCTTCCCCTCCTTGCAATGTGTTCCCTGGTCTGTGTGTAGTCACTCCTTCCCAGGGTAATGTAGGCTGGCGCTTTGTCCACGGGAACAATGTCTGTAGCATCATGTGTGGGGGTGGTGTGTAACAGGTTGTGGGACCTTGCCTGTGCACTGTCAAGTTCACTGCATGTGGGTTCCATGTCAGTTGGCACTGATGCTGACTCCAGACATGGGAGTTGGTCTCTCATGTGTCATGCCTTACAGCGCGCATGTCCTATGTAGTGGCCTGTGACATGATGTGCATGACTGTGCGATACACATAGTGCAGGGATGGTGACGTGTGTTGCTGTCATTACCATTCAGTAGCATGTAGTTGCGTGCCCACTACTGTCCCCTGGGGCACCTTTTCCTCAGTGGTGTATGTGTCATCATGAACGTGGCCACTGTCAGTGTCTACAGCGTAAGTTGTGCTCTGTGCCATTGTCCCCTGTCACCATGTATATAGACGTGCTAATTTGTACAGGTGTCCACTGTGCAGCCTGACCTGATTGTCCTTCTTCATACTCACAGTTGCCAGTGCCTGTGTGTCTTGTTATACTCATCTGAGGATGGGCACTGGTACCTCATTATTTGTACAGGCGCACCTTGGCTGTTTGGCGTCCAATCTTGCTTTTTGCCTGCCCCTGTGTGTATCACCCAGACCATGAGATGTTGGTGCCACCTGTGTCTCCACAATTTGCCTCGTGTAGGGTCTTGTTGGGGCGGGCAATGCCTATGTGTTAAATCCTGATTACCACTTGCTGGGTCTGGGCAGTGTGTGATGTGCCTGGACACACACGCAATGTGCAGTGACCGAGTCATGTTGTGCATGTTTTCAGCATTACCTATGCAGCATGTGTCTCAAGTTCATGGATATGGTCCCTGGTCATCGGTATTTTCGCAAACGCTGTGTGGTGCAGATGCAGTGCTGGATTGTCCCCAGGACCTGGGTGCTATGTCAGACTCCTTTTCCTGTGTTTAGCTATTGTCTCATGCTCTCCATGGTATTTCAGTGGCATGGTGGCTCAACCAACTGTGTGTTGCATGCCCTACATCGGTACCCTGTTCAGTAGATGTTAGGGATCTTCCTTTTCAGGCCATGCAATGTTACCTATGTAGATTGGACTCATGTGACAGATGTGTACAGGTGTCTGAATAATTTCTGTCTCTCCACCCTGCCCACAGCATCGTCGGGGGACACAGAGGGAGACATGGACACAGACCAGGCGGAGGGACCGAGCACCAGTGCCAGCCGTGACATCGGGGCTGGCACATCGAGTGGGACAGAGGCGGAGGAGAGTGTGGCCGAGGACCTGTCGACTGGCACATCAGACTACGAAGCTGACAGGTCCGGGGACGATGTCTCCGAGTGGGCGGAGGCTGCACCAGCAGCTGGAAGCGGAACAACACCTCGCACCGCCCCCTCAGTTTCCACCAGCCGCCTCCCACTTGCTCGTGTCCCTTCCCAGCGTGCCCGGTCACAGCATGTCTCCTTCCTGCCAGGCACCGCGCCCCCTGCCCCTGTCTCCACTGCTGCCGCCAATGCAGAGTCTGTGGACATCCAGCGGCAACTGCAGGTTGGTCAGGCTGCGATCCTTAATGTCCTCCATGCCCACGGCAAAACCCTCACCAACATCGAGGCTTTCTTGGAGGGCATTCATTCATCGCAGGCTGACCAACGCAACTTGCTGAGGTCCATCGACTCCACACTGACTGCAGCAGTGGGTCTCCTGCAGCGCGACCTCCCCCCACCTACCCCTGCCCCATCCACACTTCCCACTCCCATGCCTGTCACACGTACACCCAGACGTCGGCATGCACCCACATCAACGGACACGGGCACCACACCAGCAGGGAAGGTCCACCGCACTCCTCCTGACACGCACACACAGGGTGAGGTAGGCACACCCACTGGGTCGGGGGGCAAACGTGTGACACGCAGCCATAGTGGGAGTCCGCATTCCACCCAGTCCACTCCCTCCAAATCCCCTCCCCTCAGCTCTCCTGGCCACATCTCCCCCAAGGACTCCTTCATGGCCGCTCTGTCCCTGAGCCCCACAGTTACACCACCACGCAAGCGGTCACGGAGGTCCCCGGTCAGGGTGGTTGAGTCTCCCCCCCTGTCTCCACCCTCCCCCGGTGGCGCTGCGACCCATCCCTCTGACCCCCCCCCCTCCTTGGGGCCTGAGGTCTCTTCGGGTGCAGGGGACTCCCTGGATGACCTTGCAAAGGTGTGTAGTGCCATCCTGGCCTCCGCCTTTGGCACTGACCCACCCCCTGTGGTGGACTCCTCCATCCCTGCACCCACAACGCCGCCCCTTTGCCCTGATGTCCCTGCGGTGCCTGTTGCTCCCCCCCCCCCCTGATGCCCTCACCAGTGTGGAAGACAATGCCATTTGACTGTGCAGGCAAGGTAGGGGACACGCATCCCACTGTGTCCCCCATCCAGCTGAGAATCATTGACTGCCCTATGGGCTTTGTGAAGATTGAACTGCCTGCGATCCACGGACATTGTGCTCCTGCAGAATAAAGCTTAATTTTGTTTTCATTATCACACTACTGCTATGCTGGTATTGGTGTTGGTGGGGCTGCTACATGGTTTTGGGTGGTGTGTAAGGGTTTGGGTGTGTGGGATATGTAGTAGTGTACTGCTCATTGGTGGGACCCTGTGATCTGTGTGCCATCACAAGGTGTTGGCTAACTTTCTTTGTTCATGTAGGCAGTTACTGCATGGTGCACTTGTCCAAGGGTGTATTCCTTCCTCTGTGTACCCAGCTTTCTTCCCTGCAGGGTGTTCCCAATGTTTAGCGCAGAGCTGTGTCTACATGAGCTGTGTGTGTGACGGAGCCCTTCTACTTTGGCCATGCATGCAGGGCCATGTCTCCACCTGCGACAATCGTGGCATCCTTGGTGATCACTGTACTTGTGTGTGGAGTCTGTTGACATGAGTTCATGGGGACATGTTCCCTTGTAGCCAGTATGCATGTGGATAATTCTGGCCTCACACACATGTGTTACACCCCTCCAGTCTCAGGGCACTGCTGGGAGGACTCTGCACCCACCCCTCCTGTCTCAGGGCACTGCTGGGAGGACTCCACACCCACCCCTCCTGTGTCTGGGCACTGCTGGGAGGACTCTGCACACACCCCTCCTGTCTCTGGGCACTGCTGGGAGGACTCTGCACACACCCCTCCTGTCTCTGGGCACTGCTGGGAGTGATGGGCACCCACCCCTCCTGTCTCAGGGCACTGCTGGGAGGACTCTGCACCCACCCCTCCTGTCTCTGGGCACTGCTGGGAGGACTCAGCACCCACCCCTCCTGTCTCAGGGCACTGCTGGGAGGACTCCACACCCACCCCTCCTGTGTCTGGGCACTGCTGGGAGGACTCTGCACCCACCCCTCCTGTCTCAGGGCACTGCTGGGAGGACTCTGCACACACCCCTCCTGTCTCTGGGCACTGCTGGGAGTGATGGGCACCCACCCCTCCTGTCTCAGGGCACTGCTGGGAGGACTCTGCACCCACCCCTCCTGTCTCAGGGCACTGCTGGGAGGACTCTGCACACACCCCTCCTGTCTCTGGGCACTGCTGGGAGTGATGGGCACCCACCCCTCCTGTCTCAGGGCACTGCTGGGAGGACTCCACACCCACCACTCCTGTCTCAGGGCACTGCTGGGTGGACTCTGCACACACACCTCCGATTTCTGGATATGTGCGCTTGGCACATACACGGTGGGGTTACGCACACTGCATTAGAGGTGAGGGTACGAGTCTACTGACACTGGTGTGGTGGGGGTACGCTCCGTACGTCCGCGGGTGTGGGTACGGGTCGTACTTACACTGTTGGGCAGGGGGGTACGCTCCTTGCATTCGTGGGTGGGGGTTCGAGTCGTACTTACACTGTTGGCATGGGGGGTACGCTCCATGCATACGCGGGTGGGGGTACGGGTCGTACTTACACTGTTGGGCAGGGGGGTACGCTCCTTGCATTCGCGGGTGGGGGTACGGGTCGTACTTACACTGTTGGGCTGGGGGTACGCTCCGTACGTCCGCGGGTGGGGGTACGGGTCGTACTTACACTGTTGGGCAGGGGGGTACGCTCCTTGCATTCGCGGGTGGGGGTACGGGTCGTACTTACACTGTTGGGCTGGGGGTACGCTCCGTACGTCCGCGGGTGGGGGTACGGGTCGTACTTACACTGTTGGGCAGGGGGGTACGCTCCTTGCATTCGCGGGTGGGGGTACGGGTCGTACTTACACTGTTGGGCTGGGGGTACGCTCCGTACGTCCGCGGGTGGGGGTACGGGTCGTACTTACACTGTTGGGCTGGGGGTACGCTCCGTGCGTCCGCGGGTGGGGGTACGGGTCGTACTTACACTGTTGGGCTGGGGGTACGCTCCGTACGTCCGCGGGTGGGGGTACGGGTCGTACTTACACTGTTGGGCTGGGGGTACGCTCCGTACGTCCGCGGGTGGGGGTACGGGTCGTACTTACACTGTTGGGCTGGGGGTACGCTCCGTACGTCCGCGGGTGGGGGTACGGGTCGTACTTACACTGTTGGGCTGGGGGTACGCTCCGTACGTCCGCGGGTGGGGGTACGGGTCGTACTTACACTGTTGGGCTGGGGGTACGCTCCGTACGTCCGCGGGTGGGGGTACGGGTCGTACTTGCACTGTTGGGCTGGGGGGTACGCTCCTTGCATACGGGGTGGGGGTAGGGTCCGTACATATCCGTCCCCACGCTATGTGATGTTTGTGCGGCCCGTACCCAGGCCTTTGCCACGTGGGTGCGATCCGTCCCGCCATTGTTGGGGTGACGTGTGTGGGCGTGGTCCGACTCGTACCCACGCTCTTCAGGCGTGGGTACGGGACGTACCTGTCTGGTTGTGTTGCCGGTTCGCGTGGTGACGGACTTCCGTTGTGGCGGTCGCTGGATTATCAGGACACGCCCCCACCCCCTCGTGGTGACCAGGGCATGGGAGTCAGGTATGTCCAGGCCATGTGTAGTGTGTCACTCATGTGGTTGTTTTGTGGCCTGCCCTGGTCGTGCCACCCCCACCCCACCCCACTTTCCCCCCTCCCTTAGTTATTCTGACCTTCTGCGGCGTCTGCGTCGTAACCTGTAGAGGAGGTGTACTGCTATGAGGGCAGGGATGACTCGTAGGTTCGGGTCCATGTCTGTCCGTCGCGTACTGGTACTCCTTGCTCGCGTCGTCCTGTCGCGTACGGGTCCTCCTTGATCGCGTCGTCCTGTCGCGTACGGGTCCTCCTTGGTGGCGTCGTCCTGTGTGTCCGTCACGTACTGGTCCTCCTTGTTCGCGTCGTCGTCTGTCCGTCGCGTACTGGTGGTCCTTGTTCGCGTCGTCCTGATTTCCCGGCAGTTTTTGGCTGCCGCAAAATATTCACCGTGCGGGGTGACGTCGGTGCGAATCGTGATTCCTGGGTCGTGAATGGCTGGCTGCGTGCGTCCCGACGTCAGGTCGGCGCTTTCCCGGATCGCATTGGTAGGTGTTTTTTGTTCGGTCGGTCTTTTTTACGATTCGTACGGTAATGGTGTACCCGTGCGAATCGTGATTCCATGTTTGTATATTTTGACGACCGGGTACGCGTCGGACGGAGAATATGCTCCGTCCGACGGTTCGTACCCGGTTTTTAACGGATTGTGATCGGCACCATAGTCGCCATTTTAACCATCCCACTTCTAAAACTTGTCCTACAACACTTTCTATGAAAACAATAGCAAAATACATGTTCCAAAATGGATGCCAAAATGGAGCAAATAAGTGAAAAAAACACATCTTTTAATGCTTTTTTAAATTATCATTTTCCACAGCAAATAAAAGTATACTAAAAAACACAACGAACGCTGTTTTAAAAAAAATTAATAATGACACTGACTAAAACTTATAAATACCAGCAAGACACCATTTTACAATCAGTTGATTATCAACTACCAGAGAGACCAGACGCAAAAACCTGACCCTCTGACTCCTAGACTGACAGAACACTGCAATCCATTGGAGAAGCATTCTTTCTTTCCTACTACAAGTAAGTTACTATTATATTTTAACACCATGTTTTCTCATAAATCATGTTTCATTTCCATCCAAACAGTGCAGCAAATATAATTTTAATATTTTTAAAAATGTACTCTAACCATTTTTTTTCTGTGAAGTAACTTTAATATATACGAACTTATAATATCTTCTTTTTTTTACCTAAAACAGGAATTTGTTTTTCTTTCAAAACCAACATATCGTTTGAAAAAAAAAATTTCAATACAACCTACACCACTCACCTTTCTTAATGTGAAGGTAAATTAATTAATACTTCTCATAATTTTAATTTTGTAAATAAAAACATTAACTTTACCATTAGCAAAAGTGTTGTTTGGTATAGGGGTAACAATTAATTTTTTTACTCCTTGAAGGTGCATCATTAAGGAAAGTTTGGGATGGTGCAGGGGTAACAATTACTAATTAACTCCAGGAAGGTGCAGCAGTAGGGAAAGTGTGGGATGGTATATGTTTAACAATTAGTATTCTTACTACCGGTAAGTGCAGCAGTAGGGAAATTGTAGGATGGTGTATGTTTAACAATTATTATTCTTACTACCGGTAAGTGCAGCAGTAGGGAAATTGTAGGATGGTGTAGGGGTAACAATTACTATTCTAACTCCATTTAGGTTCAGCATTAGGGAAAGTGTGGGATGGTGTTGGGGTAACAATTACTATTCTAACTCCAGGAAGGTGGAGCTGTAGGGAAAGTGAGGGATGGTGAAGGGGTATCCATTACTATTCTAACTCCTGGAAGGTGCACCATTATGGAAAGTGTAGGATGTTTAGGGGTAAAAATTATTTATCTAACTCAAGATAGGTGCAGCACAAGGGAATATGTGATATGTGATGTAGTTAGACTTAAATAAAATGTCACCTTTACAAAGAAGTTTTCTAATTTTGCAATTTTCACCAACGTTGTCAAAATTGTTCATTTCTTAGTTGTTTTTTCTTTCTTTTTCTCAGATAATTCTTTGCAACTTTGTCGTAAAAGTCAAAAAACAGAAGACCAAACAACCAAAAACTCCAGCCAGCAGGCCAAAACCATAGCAGAAGCAAAACCAAGAAAGAAACACCAAAAACAAAAGGTATTTGAAATAAACACTGTTATAAATCCAACAATATAATAGTCAAACCTTTAATTTAATAATTAAAATAAAATCCCACAATACAGAAAATATGGGTTGTAGTTGGAATAACTATTACTATTCTAACTCAAGGAAGGTGCAGTCATTGGCTAAAGTGTGGGATGGTGTAGGGGTAACAATTACTATTCTAACTCCAGGAAGGTGCAGCAGTAGGGAAAGTGTGGCATGGTGTAGGGGTAACAATTACTATTCATTCATCTGGTAGGTGCAGCATTAGGGAAAGTGTGGGATGCTGTAGGGGTAACAATTACTATTCTAACTCCAAGTAGGTGCATCAGTAGGGAAAGTGTAGGATGGTGTAGGGGCACAAATTACTATTCTAACTCCAGTTATGTGCAGCAGCAGACAAAGTGTATGAGTGTGGTGGGGTTAACAAATATTAATGTAACTCAACATCGGTGCAGAATCAGGGAATATGTGATATATAATGTACTTAGACTTAAATAAAATGTCAAATATACACAGATGTTTTCACTTTTTGCAATTTTTCCAAACATTGACAATGTTTCCCATTTGTGAATTGATTTTTCTTTCTTTTTCTCAGATAAATCTTTGCTACTGTATATGAAAAGTTGAAAAAAAGAAGACCAGACAACCAAAAACTCCAGCCAGCAGGCAAAAACCATACCAGAAGCAAAACCTAGAAAAAAACTAAAAAAGCAAAAGGTATTTAAAATAAACACTCTTATAAATCCAACAATCTTATGGACTAACCTTTTTTTTAATAATTAAAATAAGCTGCCACAATACATAAACTATGGGTTGTAATAGGAATAACAATTACTATTCTAACTCCAAGTAGGTACAGCAGTAGGGAAACTGTGGGATGCTGTAGGGGTAAAAATTACTATTCTAACTCCAGGAAGGTGCAGCAGTAGGGAAAGTGTGGGATGGTGTAGGGGTAAAAATTACTATTCTAACTCCAGGAAGGTGCATCAGTAGGGAAAGTGTGGGATGGTGTAGGGGTAAAAATTACTATTCTAACTCCATTTAGGTTCAGCATTAGGGAAAGTGCGGGATGCTGTAGGGGTAAAAATTACTATTCTAACTCCAGGAAGGTGCAGCAGTAGGGAAAGTGTGGGATGGTGTAGGGGTAAAAATTACTATTCTAACTCCAGGAAGGTGCATCAGTAGGGAAAGTGTGGGATGGTGTAGGGGTAAAAATTACTATTCTAACTCCAGAAAGGTGCAGCAGTAGGGAAAGTGTGGGATGGTGTAGGGGTAACAATTACTATTCTAACTCCATTTAGGTTCAGCATTAGCGAAAGTGTGGGATGCTGTAGGGGTAAAAATTACTATTCTAACTCCAGGAAGGTGCAGCAGTAGGGAAAGTGTGGGATGGTGTAGGGGTAACAATTACTATTCTAACTCCAGGAAAGTGCAGCAGTAGGGAAAGTGTGGGATGGTGTTGGGGTAACAATTCCTATTCTAACTCCAGGAAGGTGCAGCAGTAGGGAAAGTGTGGGATGGTGTAGGGGTAAAAATTACTATTCTAACTCCATGTAGGTGCATCAGTAGGGAAAGTGTGGGATGGTGTAGGGGTAACAATTACTATTCTAACTCCAGGAAGGTGCAGCAGTAGGGAAAGTGTGGGATGGTGTAGGGGTAAAAATTACTATTCTTACTCCATTTAGTTTCAGCAGTAGGGAAAGTGTGGGATGGTCTAGGGGTAACAATTACTATTCTAACTCCAGGAAGGTGCAGCAGTAGGGAAAGTGTGGGATGGTGTAGGGGTAAAAATGACTATTCTAACTCCAGAAAGGTGCAGCAGTAGGGAAAGTGTGGGATGGTGTAGGGGTAAAAATTACTATTCTAACTCCAGGAAGGTGCAGCAGTAGGGAAAGTGTGGGATGGTGTAGGGGTAAAAATTACTATTCTAACTCCAGGAAGGTGCAGCAGTAGGGAAAGTGTTGGATGGTGTAGGGGTAACAATTACTATTCTAACTCCAGGAAGGTGCAGCAGTAGGGAAAGTGTGGGATGGTGTAGGGGTAACATTAGAGATAGTGTATGTACTTTTACAGACTAATTTATTTTTATTCTCTTCTCTTCACAGATAATGTCTACTCTTGAAGCTGCTAAATATATTAAATCTAGGAAAGGGAAAAATTTACTTAACCATGCAGGATACATATATAGTAAAGAAAGAATAAGTTTTCCTAGAAATCATTGGAGGTGTGTGCAATACTACTCTTCCCATTGCAGTGGCAGAGCGGTTACACTTGATAATTTAGTTGTAAAAACAACAGAACATAACCACTCTGCCTCTGCAATGGAGGTAGAAATAAGAGAAACAGTAAATGAAATGAAAGCCATTGCAAGCACCTCCAATGATTCTACAGGATCCATTTTAAGAGAGGTTGCACAGCATGTCCCCAGTCATGTTGCTAGTAATATGCCTATAATTCCTAATTTGAGACGAATTATTCAAAGACAAAAGCAGGCAAGTAACATCCAATTATCTACACCACATACATTTTCTGATAATAGAATTCCACATGATCTTTCTATTTCTTTTGCTGATGAACCTTTCCTTCTGCATGATAACGAAAACCCTCAAAAACGAATTCTTATTTTTAGTACCCCACGTAACCTTGCTAAGTTAGAAAATAGTGAAATTTGGATGATGGATGGGACGTTTAAAAGTACACCCCATCCTTTCACTCAAATTTACACTATACATGCAAAAATTAACAATAATGTAATACCCTTAGTATATAGTTTGCTACCTGATAAGACTTCTGCAACATACTCTGAACTTTTATCAGTTATTAAAAATAAAACTTCCAAAGTCCTAGGAAAATCATAGTAGATTTTGAATTGAGCATGATCAATGTGATCACTAAAACGTACATGGATACCCAAATTCAGGGATGTTTTTTCCATTTTTCCCAGGCATTCTGGCGTAAATTACAAAAAACATCCCTAGTTGCAGAATACTGTCGAGATAGCAAACTTCAGTTTGAATTAAAAAAATTAACAGCACTTTGTTTCGTTCCTCCCGATAGTGTGGACGAGTACTACACTGCTATTACAGAATCTGAATATTTTACAAGTAATGAAGAAAAATTGGCACCCATCCTAAATTATTTCGAAGACACATGGATTGGGCACCTAAGCAGATCGGGTCGCAGGAGGAAGCCACGATTCCATGTGGAGTGGTGGAACTGTTACAGGAGCTGTTTAGAGGGAGAAGCGAAAACAAATAATGCCATTGAGGGATGGCATAACTCCTTCAACCATACAATTGGCAAACCTCATCCTAATTTCTACTCTTTCTTGGAAACTTTGAAGAAGGAGCAAAGTTTTCAAGAAATGAGACTTTCCCAAACACTTGCTGGTAGTCTAAACCCACGAGTAACTCTAAAAACAAAGGAAATGTCTGAGAGACTATTGGGTATTTTACAACAATTTACGTTGTGTGTGGCTCTAGACTACCTCGCAAATCTTGCTAACATTCTTTCTTTTTAAAAATTGATATCTACTTACTTTCCTGCTTTGCTTAAAATTTAATTAACCATTATTTACAATTGGCATACAAATCTTACACAAACATTTTTTCCAAATTACGAGTCGGGTCTACTTATTTTTCACTTTTTTTTTTTCAATCTACTTTTTTTCCAAACAACCAAAGTATCAAAAACGACTTCCCTAGAATATGTTTCCAATTTTCCAATTATCAAATTCAAGATATTAATTTCTTATAAACATCCTTATGTACTACCACCAAAAAAAACCAAAATATCTCTACCTCTTCAAATATCCCTATGTCAATCCATGAAACGAAATGTACATTGCTGCATAAACAACAGTAAAAATACAATCATTTTTTCACAAATTCCGAAAACGCAAAAGGTTTTTTTTTTTAAACAAAGTTTTAAATCATTTATATTTCTTCCGAAGTGATTTAATGTACATTTTTGTACAAACTTTAATTAATGTTACACTAAAACAAGACTTTTTTTTTGTTACTATTAACTTTCCTCGACCCGACATAGGCATAAACTAATGACATGATCGTGGACATGCTTTTTTACATTTAAAACATCAATTAGTTATTCCGCAACCTCTCCTTATTCTTTATTTACTATATATGTATCTATTTTTAACTTTATATCTATAAATAAATGTGAAAAAGTTTCCTACCTGGACGCAGATCAGCTTCCTGCTGCTTCCTCCTCCGATGCTATCCAAAATGGCGCCTTACGTTTACGTTCACGTCATGACGTCATCGCGTGGATCAATGTTAAAAAAGGACTATTTTATTTATTGTTTCATTAAATATATGTTTTATTTTATTAATAAATAATGTATAATTTTTAAAAAATATGTACATAATGTTATAAAAAAGAATAAAACCAAAATGTTTATCCTATGCTTTTTTCAATATAGAAATATTTTTAACACCTTATTTGTTTATGGTTATTTATTATTAATTTGTTATTTATACAAGTTAAATATATATTATAATTTCTAAATTTACTAAATTTGTTCCTTACCTCGACTCTACTATCTTTTTTCTTTCAAACTTTAGTTTTCGTCTTCTTTCACTCCTTCCTTTCTTGTTCCGCGGATTGTATCTTCTCAAGCTGCCAAAATAAATGAAGGACAATTTTTCTCATAGACTTCAATACAAAAGCGTGGGAATTTTTTCAAAGTATGTTCTATTTTCTTTTATCTTTTTTGTTTTTTTAATATTAAAAGTAATATTATTTGTTTAAAACTCTAATAATAATTTTTTTAATTATTTCTTATTTTTAATTTTTTTTTAAATATTATTTTATTTATAATATTTTGAAATATTTATTTTTTAACATAATCTTTCAAATATTAATATCTTGTATCAATACAACTTGTTTTTTATTTATTTTTTTATTTATTTATTCTACATATATATTTTTTCATTATATGTATTTTTAGTACAGTAATAAAAAAATAATACATATAATAAATATGTATTTAATAAAAAAGGTTTTTCAATTAATTCCCTTTAATTTATTTTTTTGAAGGTAATACTCAAGTATTTTACAATTTCATTTTATTTTATTTTTTATTAATCAATAAATACTCAATCTAATTTTTAAATTATTAATAATATTACTTACATTTTAATTAAATACTATATAAATACTCAAGTATTAATCATTATTTGTAATACTCAAGTATTTTACAATATCTTTATTACTTATTTTTTAATACTCATAAATTACTCAAACATATTTTTTCATTATTAATATTATTTCTTTGATTTTAAATTAAAAATCTATAAATACTCAAGTATTAATCATTATTTATAATACTCAAGTATTTTACAATATCTTTATTATTTATTTTTTAATACTCAAAAAGTGCTCAATCTTATTTTTAAATTATTAATATTATTACTTACATTTTAAATAAAAAATCTATAAATACTCAAGTATTAATCATTATTTAAAATACTCATATATTTTACTTTTTCTTTATTATTTATTTTTAAGTTCTCAAAAATTACTCAATCATATTTTTAAAATATTATTATTTTTACTAAATAATCAAATATTATTTCTTTTTTTTTTTTTTTTTATCTTTTTTTTTTGTTTTAATTAATAAATTTGCGTTGTAAAGGTCTATGCGTTGTAAAAGTACTTACCATATAAAAGCATGCGTTGGAAATGCATGCGTTGTAAAAGCTTTTGCGTTGTAAAAAATGCGTTGTAATAGCATTGCGTTGTAAAAGTTGCGTTGTAAAGGTTGTTTACCATTCCAAGTTGTTTCATTTCAGGGATTGTTTAGGGTAGGTCCCAGTGCAGACTCTAGAGACTTCATCCCTCTCTAAATAAATATCTGGTATATTTTGTACTGGAATTAATCCTTCTCATTGGCCAGAGAGTTCTTCTGTTTCATCATATTTTCTTATTTCTAGCATGCATGACTTCAGAAAACTAAGTCCCACAGCAGGAGTCAGTGACCCACAAAACAAACATACAACAACTTGTTTCAGCCTACTCATGATTCCAGCACTTCCACATAACTGGACACCCTCCAAGTTCAGCAGCTGTCCTTAGGCTTACATCACTTGTCTAAGCAAAATAGATTCCATGAGATAGCTCCCAATTAGTTCTAGATGAATATCCTCAGCAGACACATACCTCACTAGAAGGACACAAAGCCGTGGTAGAAGGTCAAGTAGATGTATTAAAATTCATGCAGTTTCCGGTGTTGCCTCATGAAATGGACAATGATGTAAACAGCACAGTGGTCAGAGTAAAAAGGTGAAACACATCTATGTGAGTGGTGAAGGGATAGATCTGTAAAAACAAAAAAGTTCACCCTATTTGGACCAAAAAGTGGTGAGTAAATTAGTTAGGGGAACTGTTCAACACAGAATTAGTGTGACAAAGTGTGTATCATGATCCTAAAAGTCTCACTGATACACTTGTGATATTGAAAGTCTTCACAGAAGCCATTGTGGTGGCTCCTGTGAAAACACAGAGATCTCTACTGGGCATATCTCTAAATATGACAGGCGATTGCTCACCAGGGCAGCTGAGTACATCCCTTAGCTGCCCTGGTGGAACAGATCATAACCTGTAAATGGCTAAATAAGCTCCAGGTCTGGCAAAAAAACATCAGAAGAATCTTTTGAATGGAAGTGAAGAAATAACAATTAACTTATCAATTATGTTTACACCTGGGTATTTGTGTGTGTCTTAATTATGTAGGTTACATTCATAACATTACAACGTGGATGGTGCTACAGATAACAGATAACATCAAGTAAGAGAGAAGACATCATGTTTAACTTACATTGCAATTACATTGTCCCATTCGCAAACCCCTAGCTGAATTGAATTCAGTTTGTTTATACAGAGACACTTCTTGCAGTTGAGTATTGGTCCTATGTCTCATTCCCTTGACGTCATTCTCTCCACATCAATAGCCTGTAATACTAGGTTATTTTCATTATGAACTGCCTCCAAACAGTGGCTGACCTGTGGTGCAGTTTGGGTTTTGATGTGGATCCTACTGAATCGTTGCGAAATGCATGATCATCTTGTAGGCTGTCTGCCTTACATATATCATTCAATATGGGCACCAAACACAGTATACTATATCACTGTATTTAAAATGTATGTGAAAACAAAGTGGGAAACCTTTGTTCTCATGTACAAGTGTTTTTGTATTCATGTTGAAAAGAGATACAATTTTTGCCACAGCTGAGGTGCCCAAGAGTTGGTAGCAGATCCCATTAAGATGTAATGGTGTTTCCGGTTAGGGCGTGTAAAGCTTTCTGGTTCTTAGATCTCTTGCAAGCAAGTGTCCTGTGTGTTTACATAGTCAACTGGCAGTACGTTTAAGCCTTTTTTTATCATTTTTCTAATAAGTTGATTTTTTGTGTTAAATATTGAGAGGCAGGTCTCTCTTTGAGGCTCAGCATGGCCTCTCCTGGTTTGTAACAAACATTCTAAAGGTCCCATCAACCTGTTATCCTCTGTCACACAATTTGTGGTGCAATACTTTGGCTTTTTTAAAGTAAGAACTCCTTAATTCACAGTTATATCAAAATCTGCAACACAGTATAAGCTGAACCTGTCACAGCATAGACCAGCATGTATGCCACTCTTGCAAACATAGGGGCAGATTTATGTTAGACTTGCGCCACTTTTACGCCGTAGTTGCGTTACTTTTGTGATGCAGCGGCGGTGTAAACCCTGCGCCACGTTGCGCCCCATTTACATTGTGACGCATCTATGGAGATGCGTCAAGGTGTAAAGCCCTGCGCCACATTAAACCTGCGTCAGAGTTAATGTATGCAGGGTGGGCGTTCCATCGGAAAAAGCCTTGGAAAAGTGACGCAGTGAAATCTACAAGATTTCACTCAGTCACTTTTCCGACGCTGCTGTGTCAAAACCTTGCGCCTGCTTGAAGCAGGCGTAAGGCATGACGCAGCATGTTAGGTATGGGCAGCCCCTAAACATTGCTGGAGTTGCGTCGTGCTTGCGACACGACTCCAGCAATGCGCCGCCCTTACGCCATCAGATGCATCACGCATCTGTTTATCCTTGCGCCACGATGCGCTGCATTGTAAATGCGGCTCATCTGTGGTGGCGCAAGGGTAAACTTGCGTGACGCATCTTTCCTGGCGCATCCCTGCTGATTTGCAGGGATGCGCCAGGAAACATAAATCTGCCCCATAATTCCTAGATTCCATGCCAGGTGGAACTGTAGCACTGGGGTGCTTGCTTCTAGGCTCTATTTTTACCTCTAACAGAAAAGGTTAACTTCCTATGGCCTTGTTCAAATGTAGTAGGCAACATATTCTAACTTTGCAAGTAGAAAGCAGGTAGCTCACTAAACACTGATGGAAACTTGACTCATGTTGACTGTGTGTGGTGCTGTGTAAGATCCACCTCTACACCATGCACTCCCCTCGGCTTTCTTAAATACAACTGAGCTAGTTTTGTAAACTTATAAGTCTTGAAATGCTAGATGTTTTGCTGGCCGAGAGTCTTCCTCATAACCGACACCTGGAGATCACTTAGACAGCTAACATATCCCATTGAAACTGATTTGAAAATCATCCAGCATTTTGGACCACATCACTGCAGAGGTGCTGCCATGTCTCCACTGTTACTCTTTTTGCTGAAACAGGACAACTTGCATCCACAAGATAAACAATACTGCCACACACTCCTTGACAGAGTGGCAGTGGCATTAATGGGAACTGTAAAGCCAGAATCCAATAGAGTCTTCCCACACAATTCACAGCTGTCAGTCACCCATACTTTGAGGGACTAGGGGTGCAACTAGACCCAAACTCTGGCTGGGTCAACGAATTGAGGAGGGACTCACACTTCAAATAATGGGGCAGAGCTATCTTTAGAGCCAATACAAGAAAACAGAGTGGTATATTGTGCATTCTAAACTGGTCCAACCTGATATGATTAAAACAAACATGTTTCAGTGGATTTGACAATGTTTGAAGGCTACTGACAGAGATCTTTAAAAGGAGAATGAGTGATTTGTCCAAGTAAAAAGTAGCTTCTACAGATTTCAGTTCAAAGAACTTTAGAAAAAGTTTTCGCAAAGCTATTTCAAGATGACAATCCTTGTTGCCAATTTCTCCTCTGAAATGACAGTGAGCTCATGAAATAATTTAAACCCATCTTCAGAAAGATGCTCCTGCCTGAATGTTACACAAAATACATTTTAAGTCTGCTCATCAGTACTTTGAAACATATGTATGTTTAATGTGGCAAACATTTGCAGGTCTCAGTATATTGAGTTTAGTAGATTAACACACCTGATTTCAGGATTTGTGACTAGCAAGTCATTGGTATGACTCCTAATACATTTTTCCATTCTTAATGAAGTTGATTAAATGAGTATCAGTCAGTTGGAAATATTGCCACTTGTTAATCACTCTGCCAGAAATCTGCACTTGTCATATAAGATGGCTGGGCTGCATTCATGCAGGACGTCACCAGGCTTAAATAACTGGCAAAAAAGTAGTTGCATTGAAATAACGTTACAACAAATAGCGTTGTAGCATGCAAAGGATACAAATATTCCTCTGAACTCCAGAACATATAAAAAGAGTGGGCAATAGTCAATATCTTGCAAAGAGTTCACTCCGACTCTAAACATATTGTACCTCTTTCTATTGTATGTTATAATAACATCCTTGTTTCTAATTCTGTTCTGAAAGCCCAGAACATAAAGGTGCCGATTACGATCCGGCAAAAACCGGGTACGAACCGTCGGACGGAGGCTTTTTTCCGTACGACTCGTACCCGGTCGTAAAATTTTACAAACATGCAAGTACGATTCGCACTGAAACACCATTTCCGTACGAGTCGTACAAAACACCGACCGACGAAAAGATACATACAAATGGGATCCGGAGAATGCGCCGACGTGACGTCGGGACGCTCTCAGGCTGCGTTTCACGACCCAGGAATTACGATTCGAACCGACAGCAGTCCGGACGGCAATATTTTTACGGCACCCAAAAAGTGCCGGAAAAGCGAAGTACGGCGCAAAACGACCAGAGTAGGTGGCCCGGTAAGCACCGTACCCCCCCCCCAGCCCCCGCATGTACGTGCCGTACCCCCCCCCAGCCCCCGCATGTACGCGCCGTACCCCCCAGCCCCCGCATGTACGCGCCGTACCGCCCCCCAGCCCCCGCATGTATGCGCCGTACCCCCCCAGCCCCCGCATGTACGCGCCGTACCGCCCCCCAGCCCCCGTATGTACGCGCCGTACCGCCCCCCAGCCCCCACATGTACGTGCCGTACCCCCCGTGTATGTACACCCGAGTACATGTCGAACCCCCCCGTGTATGTACACCCGAGTACGTGTCGAACCCCCCGTGTATGTACACCCGAGTACGTGTCGAACCCCCCCGTGTAAGTACACCCGAGTACGTGCCGTACCCCCCCGTGTACATACACGGGGGGGTTCGACACGTACTCGGGTGTACATACACGGGGGGTTCGACACGTACTCGGGTGTACATACACGGGGGGTTCGACACGTACTCGGGTGTACATACGTGGGGGGTTCGACACGTACTCGGGTGTACATACACGGGGGGTACGGCGCGTACATGCGGGGGCTGGGGGGGGTACGGCGCGTACATGCGGGGGCTGGGGGGCGGTACGGCGCATACATGCGGGGGCTGGGGGGCGGTACGGCGCGTACATGCGGGGGCTGGGGGGGGTACGGCGCGTACATACGGGGGCCGGGGGTCGACTCGAACGTATGGGGGCTGGGGGGGGTCGACTCGAACGTACGGGGGCCGGGGGGGGTTCAGCGCGTACAGGGCACCTGTTTGGACATCTCCATTGTTTGCTATAGGAGTTCGGTGCGGACGGTCTTTTAACCATACGGTTGTACATTCGGACGCCCGGGACGGATCGTGATTCCCCGGTCGGACTTCGCTTTTCACGTTTGTACGGTAAATCGTCCGAGGACGTGTCGGACACATTTTCCGACCCGAGGACGTGTGGGGAATAATTCCCAAGGCGGTTCGTATGGACTTTTTACCATGCGAATCGTGATTGCCAGTTTGTACGGCACTTGTACGATTCGTACGGTAAAAAGACCGGATACGAGTCGTACGGGAATTTTTTTTACCGGATCGTAATTGGCACCAAAGTGTCTAAAGTGTCTAATCCATTAATCCACCAAAATATTGATGTTTTTTAAATTCTATGGGCGCAATGTGCATTATAAAATACAACATTTTGAAAATATTTCTCCAAAATCTCTTTGAAAAATTCGACCATATTATCTATCTTGGTTGTTCCTAAATATGAATACTTATTATAGCAATTAATCTAGTCAGGGTAGAGAAAGGGATAACCTTGAATGGAGCAGTGGAGAGATATCAGGCAGATAGCATGGTTATCTGCTTGTCATTGGAATAAGAAATGCACAATGTAGTCTTTCCACCATGCAATGCTTTGGCATTGGTAACCTATTATAGCCAATATCAATGTCATGCTGCTTTTCACAGACGCAGGCTTAGGTTTACCACAGACTAAGGTTCCATAAGCCTTTGGTCCAATACACAGAAATGCAATACCTACACATATGGAATGCTGGCGTGCTTCCTCTGTATAAAAACTATAACAGATAAAGAACCCACAAGTCAACGTTAAATCAAATTCTACATTTGTCTTACAATCCAGTCTGAGAAACTGATCATAGATATGTCTGCTTTTTGCAGCAGAGGCATGCCTTTTGTTAGACATAAATCTTGTGGCTTCACATGGGGGAGCTATCTCGCTGTCTACACATAGGTTAGACCCCAGCCACCTGAGCCTTCCCTTACTTGATGTTAGACTTGACAGCCTTAGGGCAGTCTTCCTCAAACATTTGGCCCGTTTGCCTCCAATTTTGATGATTTCTTTTTGTTGGCCTTAGGAGTCTGAGCACTTTACCACTGCCAACCAGTGCTAAAGTGCATGTGCTTCTTCCCAAATACATAGTTTGATTGACCTATCCACAATTGGCATATTTAATTTTCCTATATGTCCCTAGTAGAGTGCACTACAAATGCCAAGGGCCTGTAACTTAAATGCTACTAATGGGTCTGCGACACTGATTGTGCCACCCACACAAGTAGCACTTTAAACATGTCTAAAGCCTATCACTGTAGAGCCTGTGTGTGCAGTTTACACTGCCATGTCGACTTTGCATTTAAAACCCATTGCCAAGCCTTAAAATCCCTTTTTTATTACATAGACATCACCATTAAAGTAGACCCTAGATACCGCATAGGGCAGGGTGCTATGCAATCAAAAAGTAGGACATGTACTTTTAAGTTTTGCATCTCCTGGTAGTGAAAAACTCCCAGATTATTTTTCACTCCTTGTGAGGCCTACCCCTCTAATAGTTTAACATTGGGAGTTCCTTATTACACCTAAAATATGCAATTACTGATTGTGAAGGAGTAGGTCAGTCATGTTTCATATCATGTCAAAGGTAGTGATAATCCTCTTTACTGGTAAAGTTGAATTTATCACTACTTTTTAAAAAATGCCACTTTTAGAAAGAGGGCATGTT
This sequence comes from Triturus cristatus, assembly GCF_964204655.1. Taxonomy (NCBI): domain Eukaryota; kingdom Metazoa; phylum Chordata; class Amphibia; order Caudata; family Salamandridae; genus Triturus; species Triturus cristatus. The sequence goes on from NC_140589.1 coordinate 470,326,748, forward strand.
TCTACTCTTAGACCTGTGGGCCTGCAGTTGTCTCCAATACATGCCTGGGTGGGTGACAGCTGGAATTTGTACATTCCCTCTATACAGTCACACAGAAAGGGGGCTAAGGTGTGACTGAGTGGCCATCCACATTCTGATGGGCTAGCCTGGGCAGGATGAGAGGGAGGAGCTGACACTTACACCTGAATAGACAGTGTCCTGTACCCACACAAAGGGCTTCATACCCCCTGTAATGAGTTGGGAGACAGAGCTGGGAAGGAGGGCCTCTGTGCACTTCAAAGCCCCTCTTTGAAGTCACCTCCACTTCAAAGGCACAACTAGCTATAAGTTCTGGGTCTCTGACCCCACCAAACCAGACACTAGTGGACCTATGAAGAACTCTGCCAGGAGGAAGGACTGCTGTGCTGCTACAAGAACTGCCACTCTGCTAGACTGTAGCTCTGGAAGAACTGTTTTTCTGCTGTGCTGTCCTGCTGCCTGCTATAGTCTGCCCTGCTGATGAAGGACTGGACCCTTGAACCCAGAGTGACTTCAAGGGCATGCGGGCTTGTCGCCAGTTCTATGTCTCATGGACATCAAAGACTTCTCATCCACCTGCAACCACACCTGGACTTTGCTTGCTGTAAATCATGCCCTGCTAAGTGGTGCAAACCTAGTCCTGGCCCCTTGGAAGTGGATATGAAGTGCTGGAACTGCATAAAATCCATGCATCAATGATGTTGCAGCGATTAGAAACGGCTCATCTCCCTCAACGCGTTACTGCTGGGACACGGACATGGATCTCACATCGTCGACTGCATGGCACATCGCCTCCAGTTCCCAATGCATCATCTGCATTCTGATGCTTGACGATGATGCCTTTCTGATTTACGAGGCTCAACGATGAAGCATCGCCTTCGATCTAGTGGTTCAATGCCGATGCACCGTCTTTTGATTTCTCGCATCTCGACCCCTTGGAAGATGCATCCCAGGTACTTTTCAGTAGGCCAAGGCTGATCCCAGTATCTGATGTGTGATCTATCGTGGTTGGCCTAAACTTTTGGACTTACACCAGTCAAGCGTCCCCAGATGTCCCCGGTTGGCGCTTTAAGCTTTTAAGAACTACATTTTCATGTATTCTTTACAAACTTCATACCTCTGGTGATATTCATTGGATTTGTGTTGTTTTGGTCTTGTTTTGTTCATAGAAATATAAGATATTTTCTAAGGTGGTGTGGCTTCTTTTTGTGGTGTTTTCACTGTGTTACTGTTCGAATATTGTAAAAATTCTTTACACATTGCCTCTTAAGTTAAGCCTGCCTGCTCTGTGCCAAGCTACCAGACGGTGAGCACAGGTTAATGTATGGTGTGTATCTGAGTTACCCTGGCTAGGATTGAGGTTCCTGCTTGGACAGGGTGCATATCTCTGCCAACCAGAAATTGAATTTCTAACAGGTGACAAGGCTCCATAACCACAACAAGAGCCACAACAAATAATTTCTGCTCGGTTTTTTCTTAAATTGTCACCAGCCCTCTATTTAGTGCTTGAAGGTATCCACTAAATATTAAAAATTCATACATGCAAGATATGGTTTCAGTTGAGTTGTTACTTATAAAGTGCACTGAATGCCCTAAGGCATCTTGGAATCAAATTAACTAACAAAATCATATTTGATATGAAAATAATCATTAAAATAGTAGCAGTGGATGAAACACGTGGAGTTTCACCCCATGAAATTCTACAGAGTTACAAAGAAACTCTGCGAGATTCTGCAGAGTTCCACAAGTGGGTTGAATCGGCACCAGCGCTCTTTTTAGAGCCAGGAGCTTGTTCCGTACTGCAAAAACAGTCCAAATGGCACCACATGGTGCACCAGAGTTGTTAGCATAGCTGCGTGAACTCAGCCGGAGGAGCAGAATTTATCTTCCACCCCTATACAAAAGCTGAATTTTAAGAACCTTCCTAATCATATAATTATTCTTTATTTTGCAATGACCAAGATGGTGTACATTTCAACTAGAGAAAGCAACAAAAGAATAGGAACATAATGGGGCCATGGCTTGGTGGATACATGCATCAAAACTATAGAATGGTCCTACAAGCAGGGATAATGCTCCCTGCATGTCAGGAAATCTGTGTTTTGCATTGAGAAATCAAACTCTCACTTTGAGAGTTTATTTCCTCTATACAACAACGATTTTTAAGTTGGTGCTGTAAAGGTGATGCTCCCTTAGCAAGCCTGCAGTGCTCTGAAGTGAGTGTGACTATGGTGTCTGCCCTTAAAATTCAGAAATCCCATATAGATAGGTGGGGGATCTCTAAATAGGGCAGACAGACCTCTGCCTGAATGGAGGAAGCCATAGGTTTATCCCCCTCAAGATCTACAGACTGTCCTCTAGTTTCGAAATATCCCCCTAAGCATGGCCCACAAGGTTAGGCATTAGACCTATCAGGCACGTTTGGTGACCATTGTGTATTACCAATATCTATGCATAATCTTGATGATCTATTTAGCTATCCTCTATGATTTTTTTTTTTTTTTTGTAATATGTTTATTAACATTCAAGATCATACAAATACATGACAATCAGTAATCGACCCTCGCTGAAAACATTTAAGTGGGCAATTGCACTAGAATAACCATGCTCGCTGAACCCCGCTGACATATTCTCTGATTAATCGCTCCTCCTACAAACCTTACAATAAAGTCACTAGCAATTCCACCATCGGAGCAACTTGCAAGGCCATATTTACAGACATTTTAACCATGGAGCCTCCGTTCAACAGGTTCAGTGCATAAGCAATATGACTAATCCTAAACTGATCAACTAACCCTGAGTACAACCCCCCTATCCTCCCCCCCATCTCCTCCGGCATAACGTGTTGTCTTAGTATATGGGCAGACGTTCAGTTCCGTATGGGACACCCTAACACAGGACCACTGGGAACGCAAGTAAGGCAGTGCCTGATCCCCTCGGTAATTAGCTATCGTCTATGATGTTACCATAGTGCAAGAGCAAAGACAGAGCTGGTGACTGCATGAAGATGGAGAGAAAAATGGATACTGTCAGTCTCCATTTCCCCTACTAAAACACACACACATCCACACCAAACTCCCTCCTTTACTGCTTATAATATGTAATTGTATTGCCAGGGCAAAGGCAAAGGTGGAGATTAACTAGAAAATATGAGATTACAGCTGGTAGATAAATAGGCAACCTAGGCTGGCTTGGTGACTCCAACTTGATACTGATATATTGTAACCTATATACCTGTATAGATATCATTATGATTGAAGCACAAAGCAAGATTTGAAGAGCAAAGGCCATGGTTCCAAGTCATGTACCACAAACCAGTACCTGTTATCTATGTAGTGGTCTGCATATATATATATATATGTTCGAATCACATAGAAATGGGGCTAAAACATGCATAGAGATGAAGGGAACTGCCATTGGGAAATGCAAAGTCAGGGAGTGAGGCAGTTATGAGGGCTGAGAGTGTTTCCAGTCAACCCCAAAACACCCTCTGTAGAAGAAAAAAGCTATATCGACAGCACAGTATAACAGGGCCTACAGCACCCAGAATACACCTACTTTAAGATAACAACTACCTGGGATCAGCAAAGTGGGCAGGCTTTGGAGACCTTGGGCACTAATTAGAATCAATGATAAAACCTGATGACAGAATATATCATATTTTCATTCAGCATCTGCTTTAATAGGACCTGATATCATCAATAGGTTGAATGCATTATGAAGATAAAAGAAAGCAACGCTCATGCCATATCTGCGCTTTGGGCTGGAAGGTTAGAAAGGTGCTATGCAAATGATGATACAATACAACATCATTGTCTTTCTGTAATAAATTCTGATGAATTGTTGCATTTTGTGTCTTTTTTTAAATTAAAGTCTGGTGAACTACCCCTGCTGTGCATTGGTTGGTGTGGTGGTCTCTGATAGTTGTGCCTTTCTTCCCTGATGAAGTATTCCTCAGCATTTTAAGTAGCTCACTATGGCCAAATATAATTTGAACTGTACTGGTTGGATGCAAACTCTGTACCGGTAATTATCAGTCCTGTACGGTAACAACCCACCAGGATAGTGCGATTACCATTTAAACCCCATGGATTTACAAGCTGGTATTCGTCATGGTATCCCTTTTCCATGGGCTTTAAGATTGACACACACATTTACCACCTACTTTGAGGAGGTGGCAAAAGTGTGCAGGGGGCTGTGGTAAAAGTGGGCATGAGGCTGTTGTAAGGTAGGTTTGGAGGGGGAAGAAAGGAGTGGAGAAAGCTGAATGACAGGAGCGAGCGGGTAATGCTCTCTCCGTGCCTTTTCTGAGGTTAATGCTGGGGTTATTAAAAGAGTCTGGGCTACAATGCAGCTTTTTCTAACACTGATTTTTTCTGCTGGATTTTCTAGCTGGTAAAATTGGGCTTGTATTTGCCGCACTGAGTAAATCTAGGTGCCAGAACACTGGCCTCTTATAATTGCAATTATTATTATTCAATTCTGCACAGTTACCAATCGGACTCATGTCTTGTGCACTCTGCAAGTGGGCTGAATAGGCAGAAAATGTGTGACATTATTTCAATACAAATTCAATTCCATCCCGGCTAGTATTGAAATGGTTGATGCGGAGAAAGCCTTTGATCTTGTGAATTGGAAAACTTTGTTTTTCACTTTGCGGCGGTTCGGGTTTCCTGCACAGGTTGCTGATATGTTACATAACATCTACCAGGGGGCTACTGCCCAGGTCATAATTAATATAATCTGTGCAGGAACCATAAATATAAACCGTGGAACTAGGCAGGGCTACCCGCTTTCGCCATTACTTTTTACTTTTTTTATATAACCTCTGGTTTTGAAGATATGTAATAATGCTGCTATCCAACCCCAGTTACCTGGTATGGCTAAATTAAAACTCTTCGCTGATGACATTATTTTATACTTGATTCCCGATAAAGAGAACCTCAACACAGCTCTGAGGGAATTCTCGGAGTTTGAGCAAATAGGCGGGTTAAAAATAAATGCTAATAAAACTGAGGTTCTCGCCCTTAATGCTGATTTGAATACTTTTCCCTCTTGTCTAAAGACACAAGCAACAAAAACCGATCCAATTAGATACCTTGGGATACATGTATCTAATCAGTATCCTCAGTTATTTGAACTGAATTATGTAAAAATGAAGGGCAAGATCAAGAAGCTGCTGGAACAATGGATATTACTCCCCCTATCGATAGTGGGTAGAGTTTCATTGATTAAAATGTCCATACTCCCGCTGCTTATTTTTCTGTTTTCTAATATCCCGATTAAAATAAATCAGTCATACTTTAATGAAATGGATACTTTATTTAGAGAATTCATTTGGGGTAAGAAAGCTCCGAGGGTAAAATTGAACGTGGTCCAATTACCAATAGTACAAGGGGGTTTAGCGCTGCCTCATCTGAGAACTTATTATGAGACCGCTTTTTTAGATCTTGTGTCTGGCTTGTTAGGATCTAATTTTACTAGTGATAGCTTTTTTATAGATATAATGACACAAGAAATCGGATCACTAACCCGAGTGTTTTTAAAAACTTCCAAACTTCAAAAAAAGACACGTTACAAGACTTCAAAAGATTATTTTTTTAGACACCAGTCCTTTTTTTAAAAGACAGGTTCATCTGGTCTCCAGTATTTAAAATTAAGGGAAAGTATGAGTCTCGGCCTCCAGCTGCAATTAAATCATATAAGTACTTGGAAGGCTGTGGATTCTCCGAGTTAAGGCATTTTATAGATCAAAATAGGCCGATCTCCTGGCAAGAAGTAACGGCACGGGCGGAAGGCCACTGGAAGCCGACCTTTTTTGAATATTTACGCATTGTCCATCTGCTAACAAATACCAGCGGTATTTTGGACACCCCTAATCAATATGTGGTAGCCCTTTATGGAGCCAATATTAAAGGGGTGGGCAAATGGTATAGGCTACTTCATAAGCAGGGACAGGCTTCTGTAATCGAGACTCACCTGGTAAAAATAACTCGGGAGACCGGATGTTGGCTAGATGGGAAGGAATGGGAGTTTATGTGCCATCTAGGAAGTAAATCCCTGTGCGCTGCAAATTTTAAAAGGATGGCAGTCCTATTAAGATGGCTCTCCTATTTAACGCCGGCAGCCTTACAAAAAAGATTTCCAGGTGCAGAAAATAGGTACTTTCGCTGCCAAATAGATGGGGAGGGAGGGTGGCACCGTACTTTTTTTGCATGTACAGGACTTAGGCTTTTCTGGGAGGCTGTTTTTTGGGATATTGGTCAAGCAATCGGTAAGAATATTATGCTCGAGGCCGAAGCTGCCTTGTTTGGTATCAGTAAAGAAGATAAGATACTATCCGAACCCGAAAAAGCCTTTGTATTTATTTCATGCATGGTGGCTCGCTCCCTAATTCTGCAGTATTGGAAATCCAGTGAAGCACCTTCTCATCTGAAATGGTTTAATAAAATGAAAAGAACCCGAAAATTTGAAGAAGCATATGCTAGGAGGGTAGGAGCTACTAAAAAATTTGAACAAAACTGGAAGTTTTTTAATGAACTGGAAAAATTTAAAGAGAGATCATAGCACCAGGGTTGGTAAATTAATATAGCAGCATTTTTTCTAAAATGCATCAGCACTTTCTCTAATTGCACTTTAGCAGCACCAGTACTTTAATAGTTTTAGCACTTTATAGAATGTATTTGGTACTTTGGTCAGTGATATGAGGAACTGTAATAGTCACAAATCTTTTTTTTATAAAATGTATTTATGTTGGTTTTAGGCGAGAAGATGGCACTAGCACTTTATCGGCATTTGCACTTTAGATGTATTGGGAATTTTCCTCTTTGCTGCTGTGTTTTAGGATAAATTTGCACTTTGCTTTGTGAATAAGTACATAATTAGCTGCTATACTTTTAGTTCTTTGTCATTCTAAATTAAGTATTGTGAGGCTGTCATTTTGAGATATTTTGTAGAAAGTGGCTTTAATTTTAATGAAAATGATCCGTAGTATACTATGTATTTCTTGAACCTATTGCTCTGCTCAATAAAAAAAAATTAAAAAAAAGAAAAAAAAGAGAATGCTGAATGACAGGTGCGAGCGGGTAATGCTCTCTCCGTGCCTTTTCTGCGGTTAATGCTGGGGTTATTAAAAGAGTCTGGGCTACAATGCAGCTTTTTCTAACACTGATTTTTTCTGCTGGGTTTTCTAGCTGGTAAAATTGGGCTTGTATTTGCCACACTGAGTAAATCTAGGTGCCAGAACACTGGCCTCTTATAATTGCAATTATTATTATTCCATTCTGCACAGTTACCAATCAGGCTCATATCTTGTGCACTCTGCAAGTGGGTTGAATAGGCAGAAAATGTGTGACATTATGAGTAGGAAAAACAATAAAAAAAGACCTCCTCTGCCTGTAAATGGCTTTTGGATATACTCAGTGGTTGAGATGAGCAGGAGCTATTGAAAATGACATTTCCAATCATTTTTAACATGTCAGGAACAGTTTCCATGTCGTTTGTTAAAAAACAGCAGTTCCAGAATGGATAATGCCGACATGCAGATGCCTTTGTATGGAAGGGAAGGGGAGGTCTCCTACTCCTTGGTGTGGGCGAGCCACTGAAAGCTCAATCCACGCTCAAGCCACATGTCTGTTTGTCGCACAGTTTCTCTTGGACCCTCGAGACCCAATCGGGCTGAGCTTCCATGTTCCCTCTAGCTACCACCCATGGCCTAACCTCAAGCACAAAGAATTAATAAAAACAAAGCAGTTTAATTTGATATAAGAAAGAAGAGTGAAAGAGATGCCTATCTAGTGGCTGACTCACATAATGTAAAACCAGAAAACCTAGGAACAATCACAGCTTCCCAGCTTCATCAAACTATGTGATCCTAGGCAAATATTTTATTACATCGAGCTGCCTTTCACTTCATTATTACATATAATCGCAACTTCAAATGTGTGAGTTAAGGATGCGTGCTGTACAAAACCTCTTGTATTTGGCATTATGTACAGATGTCACTATGCCCCTGTGAACCAGCCAGGATTTAGATCTATGACTGGTTACTTGCACAGTCATCTGCAGTGGTCTCCTTAACCAACTGAGCTTTCATAACATAAAACAATGCATTTCCCTTGCATTCGTTTTTCTAGCATTTATTTTTTACTCAAGATGTATTCTTTATATTGTATATGTATTTACCTGAAGGCGAATGGTCATCAAAATAATTTCAGACTATTTAGTTCTTTATAGCCACCTCGCTGGCCCGCCTCCAAACTTCCTGACCCTACCCCCATCACACTCAGAATCCCAGTTTCCTTATTTTTAGGCTGTCATTGAGAGACCATCTCCAATGCAGCAAAAGCCATCAGGTAAAGAACTGTGTGTCCTGGAAGCTGCAGCAGCCAAGGCTGACTCACCAACTGGGGGGCGAGGGGGCCTTAAGCCCTTTTAGCCCGATGGGTAGCCTACGCCTGGTTGGACCCAGAAGCTGGAGCACAATGTATGTGGGAAAATATACTTACAGGGACAATGCCAGCTGCATATGAAAACCATGGAAATTACAGCATGTGTGTTGCGCATTCATAATGAAAGCAATGGAGTGTACTAAAGAGGTACTTGGATACCTGGAAGTTTATTTGAACGTTTACTGTATAATTACTATAGCATAATATAATATTGTGAGATGCTAGGTGGTGAGCAATGCATAGTGAAAGAAGGCCAAGTGGCATCATGGAAACTTGAAAAGAGATGCAGAGATTGTTAATGAAACGTGTGTGGAATTATATTGAGTAGCTCCATGTATAAATATTGGGGCATTAAGGAACATTGGAAATTATGATGATAGGATAATAACGGAGCTTTTCAAAATGCCCTGGGACAACGATTTAGCCTAATAGACCACATGGAGGACTATAACAACCGGGTATTGCTATTGGGTGATGGAAAATTGCAAAGTATGCAGGCTGGAGTATAGTGAAACTTTTAAAGGGTTGCTAACTGGGACGTAAATGAAACATAGATGTCGTGCTAACACAGATATTTTTATCAATGTTTTGTAAAAATGCTTACATATAATAAAAAGCCATAATCCATTTATCAAACTGCAGCATTTACACCTAGGGGTCCCATTTATAACCTATCCTATAGCAAAGTGATTTAATAGTCAGTTGTGACACACCGAACACACTTCACAAATTTGAGGGAAGCTATTCCTTTTCACATACCTGTTTGCTCTTTCCTTCCCCATTTTGGTGGCATAGAGAAAAACACCCTCACTCTTTACATCCACACCCCAGTATACAGTTAATAGCAAGCATGAATAGCTCTGGATTTTCGCACTGCCCTTGACACACTTCCATATCTCATACTTAGGCCAGGGGCAGTCACAGAGGTCTAGTATTGTTCTTGTCTTTAGCCTGGCCATAAACGCATCACGCTCACTGCACTTCTGCCTTATGTCCCCTCCTTTTGCCAACATAGGGGCATATTTATCAAGCAGTTGATTTGACCTTGCGCCACGCAATGGGAATCAAGGGAGACGCAACTACTAAGTAAGATTTATCAAGCCACACAAGGCCACCTTGCATGGCCCTGTGTGGTTCATAAATCTAGCGTAACGTAACACAGTGCAAATCTCTGCATTGCGGTAGTGTGCCCCAGGGAGGAGACTGAAGGGTGGGGCATGGTTGTTCCCACGCATCCACCCATGGATTTTGGTGCATTTTCTGATTTTTTATTATTGGTGGTCCTCCGAATGTATTAAAATGCTATGCCTCCCCAGGTGAGGCATAACGAGGAGAATTATTTTGATTTCTCCTAGTTTATTCCTCTTTCTATGTTCACACATAGAAAGAGGAAAATGCCACAGAAGATTGTTTTTGTGCAGGAAGGTCTCACTTCCTGCACAAAAACAATCCTGCTTGCAACGCAGGCACCCTTGCACCATGATGCAAGGGTGCCTGCGTTGGTGCTAGGCAGCCGAGGGAAAAGATAGGAATGCGCCTCATAACACTAAATATGGAGCACTCCTATCCTTTCCTTATCATGCAGCGCAGCTGGGCGACTTGCTGCACTGTGTGATTTTTTGATAAATGTGCCCCATGGTCAAACCCATAAGTGCGCTAACAAGCTCAATTCAAAAAGACGTCAACAAAATCATCTAAAACTTCAGCATCGTTAGAGGATAGGGCAACCCTAGAGAAAAGCCAACACGCCAGGGTTGTATTGAATAGCTACACATCCCTGAGACCTCAGCGGAACTCGCGGAAGCCCTAAATCCCAAGACAAAAACACAATTCTTGTTTTGCCAACTGGGCAGATTCCCATTGCTACCATTTATCAAGCCCTGGAAGAGGACAGCTAGAGACACGGCCTACAGGCTATGCGGCTTGGCAGTCGCAAACCTGGTCCACACCATCTGTCTGTACAACCACACTAAGAATTCACCTGACACTTTTGCGCCCACATTTGAAACAGCAAGGGGTGCGCACTTGCTGGGAAGCAATCTTGACCTGCTTCAAGTCATCAGACAGGAGTTCCATTACTGGAATATTTAAGTATATTCATGGTATGGAAAAGGCATTTATAAAGGCAGAAAAACATCATATGGGGTCAATATCCCAACCTGCCCAACAACAGACTAACAACTACTTCCTGCTTGAGGAAAGGCACATCTCCCGGGACAGTGCCAACAAAGCACCCTTCACCTGTCTACTTTATCATTTTAAGATGTGTCCTTGACTAATTTTATCATCTTGTCTTCTCCATTGATGTACAAAAAAGGAACATAAGGTTGAATATTTAAATCACATGATTTATTGATATTCTGAATGATCAGTATCAATGCCGTATTTTAATTGCTTTTTATTGTAAAGATTTTAAATAATCAAACAATAAAAATATTTCAATATTAATTGCACTAACAGCCTTATTGGTGCATGTGAATTAATATTACAAAATGAACTAAAAATAACTGTGGAATTTAGGAAAACTGAAATGTGCGCTAACTGGTGAGTAAAAAACTATTTGCATGGACTGCGAATGGTTACATTTTGAAACGTTGTGTGCTGATTCTTTATGACGAAATGACAACACAGCCACAATAACAAACTAGAAACACATCACAAAAACAATGTAACAATCCAGCCCTGAAACAAATTTTAAAAATCCCTAAAGAACTAACAAACAATAAAAGTCAACAACATAAACTAACACACCAATTCATGCAAAAACACAGCATACATGCACTACTGTGATTTCATGTGGTTTTACTATTGTGCTATTGTTTTGTATTTGTGCATGCACGTGTTTTGTTCGTATGTTAGGTAGGTGTATAGTTCAGTGAGAAACTATCTATGCGACTATTAAGGACCTGCACAGTACAATTGTGGACTGGTGCCACATGGCATTTATCTCCCATCTACGTTGTCATTCAAGGCATGCCCCTTCACTTACTTCCACAGCTTACACTGTCCACCACTTATTTACTGTTAGAAATGGGGGGTCTCTAGTAGGTAGACCTTTTTCCAAATAGGGACCCTTGCTACTAGTCAGGGTACGGGGGATGCAGTCTTTAGATAACCCCTGCTCAACCCCTGGTAGCTTGGCATGAGCAGACAGACTTGTCCCAAAGAACATGTGTAAAGTATTTGTACTCAAAACACACAGTAATACAGTGATAACACCACAAATGGACACCACACCAGTTTAGGGAAAAAAAACATATCTTTATCTAAACTCAACAAGACCAAACCGACAAAAATCAAACATACATGTAATAAGAATATAACTCTGGATGCGTGATTTCTCACAAAGTACCTGAAGATGCGTCACAATTCATGAGGCCAATCAGCTGCAGAGGTGGGAAGCGTTGAAAAACAAAGAGATGAGTCAGTTCCTGAGACCATGGGGAGGTGATGCAACAGTTCTGCTGCATGCAAGAGAAGGGATGCGTCAAATCCGGTCTGCAGGGGGAAGTGATGAATCTATTCCGAGACGGTTCTGGTCTGCGGGTGATGCATTGGTAAAGCTTGGCACACAGGTACGATGTGTGGAAATCCAGGATGCGGCGACGATCGATGCAGCGGCATCGAGCGGTACTGGGTCGGTTTCTTCAGCCACAATCCCTCAATGTGTCAATTCTTGCAGCGGCGACAGGTGCCATATTGGTTTCGGCAGCGGCGATGCGTGGAGATTCTTCTTGCACAGCGGTGCTGTGTCGGAAAAACAGCTGTAAGAAAAGCGATGTGTCAATTTCTTCTGTTCTTTAGGTTTCTTCCAGCTCCCAGCAGCAAGCACAACCTCCAGAGGCCCAGAACTGGAACAGGCACCTCCTGGCAGGACGAAACTCTCAGCAGCATAGTTCAGGTGAGCTGGGGTGAATACTTTGTGTCCATGAGACTTCAGAACAGGAGACCGCACACACAGGCCCTTTGAGATCTTCTTCAAGCAGGTTCAAAGCAAAGTTCCAGTCTTTGTCCTATCCTTGGCAGAGACAGCAACTGCAGGCCAACCCCACACAGAAAAGGGGCAGTGCTCCTCCTTACACCTCTTCTCCTTGGCAATGATTCCTCTTGAGTCCAGAAGTAATCTAATGTTCTGGGGTTTAGGCCTAATACTTATACCCTAAAATGTCTTTGTTCTCTTTGTACAAGGATCTCTGAGCCCAGTTCAAACCAGTTCTGTCCTCACTGGTGCAGCATGACCACAGGGGATGGAGACAGCATTGTGGTGAAGAACCAGAACCTTTTGGGTCTGGCGGCACAGGGTACGCCCTCTGTCCTCGGAGTTCACCTGCTTCGCTACACAGAGACACGGGACACTCTGTCTACGTTAGAAGATTGGATTTATTTAGCTGCAGCTAGTACAGTTATCCTAGAAGTACACAAAGTAGGTTCTCAGGAGACTGCCACTTCACTCTGTGGCGCATCAGAGTAAATACTATACAGTACATAATTATTAACGAGACACACTCCCGAAGCATAGAAGAAAAGAGCCAATAGGGTAAGTGGAAAAACAAGGTGGAACCAATAAGAAAGGTTCGAAAACAGAAATATCAGATGACTCGAAGAGACCTCTCCTCCAACTGTGTTTGTCATCCCACCCCCGAACTAATTCATTAACAGATTATAACTAACTTGCAGGTGGTGAGATACGCTTGTGTGTATTGGAGGACAGTCGTGACACGGGAGAATGCTAGCAGGAGACAGTGAAGGCCAGTTGATAAGATATGATCAGGAAAGAATAGTGTGAGCCTACAGATAGTTGAAACAGGGATTAGGAAAGCCAGACAAGGATTAGTGTACTCGGCGAGTCCAAACACCAGCTTCGCAAATAAAGCCGAGGACGTATTTCGACACCAAGCTACAGGAAAAGCAGAATAGACTTCGTTCGCCGTGCTGCCTGAGTGATGGCAACACAAAATGGCGGCGGGTCACACAATGGCGGGTCGATTCGATCGTGATCGAAAATCGAAGTTCCTCAGTGGAAGGGAGACAGGCCCTATTTAGGTGCAAGGAAATCTCCTCCCACTACTCTAGATTCAGCCAAGGTCTATTCAGCTCAGCTCTGAGTCATCCAGGAAGGGCCAGGCACGCCTCAACCTCCCCCAGTGGCTGTATAGAGTGAATGCAGATCCCCAGCCCCTGTCACTCCAAAACCAGACAGTCAACACACAAACAGGCAGAGGCACACAAAATGGTTAAACAAGACAATGCCTACTTTCTAAAAGTAACTTTTGTATTGAGCTGTGATTCTGGGAACGGTTCACAGCATCTGTTCACCCACAATAATATGGTTCTACATTCTAAAGACAATACACGTTTAAGGGAAGGAGTGCATTCTTATATTTCCTGTTTTGCATCGCTACTTTCTAAAAGTGGCATTTTCAAACACACAATTTGAAAACCATCTTTACTAAAAAATGTATTATAAAATTCTGACTTCAGAGAGCCTAAACTTTATTTCTCTATTGTGTCCCAATGGGAAGTTATACTTGTAGGACGTTACAAAGCATTTCCCATTCTATCCTATGCGACAGGATAGCCTTTCAATAGTGAAAAACGAAATTTGCCGGACATGTCACACACACCAGTACATGTCCTACCTTTTACAAACACTGCACCCTGCCCAGAGGGGTACCTTGGGCCTACTATAGGGGTGCCTTACACGTAGGAAAAGGTACGGTTAGGGCATGGCAAGTGGGTGCACTTGCCAAGTCAACATAGCAGTTAACAACAGCGCACAGACACTGCAGTGGCAGGTCTGAGATACCTTTTCAGGGATACTCATCTGGGTGGCACAATCAGTGCTGCAGGCTCACTAGTAGCATTTGATTTACAGGCCCTGGCACACTCAGTGTATATCAAAAAGAAGGGGGAAAGAGAGGTTTTTTAACGGTTAGGTTCACCCTCCCATTGTGTACATGACTAAATAAATAACCCGAATCTTCAGATTATGAGAACCTAACCTAAGGGTGTAAGGAAAGCACTTGTTTCCTGAAGGAACACCCAAGCAAAAGAAAGAAAGGACAATTCCTTTCTTGAGTCCCCTCACTCACCAGGGTTTCCCCACGGTGACATGCTTCATCATTGGGGTCCTCTCAGTCCTCTACGGGCTGAGGCGTGCTGCGACTTGCGGATTTACGTAGGAGCACTGAACAAGACTATGTGTGGTGCAAGTGTTGTGGTGTGGAGTGGTTTAAAGTGAGTTAAAATAATCAACTAGTGGGCCAAATAAATTTTATTATTGCTCCTAGCTAATTGGTTAAAAAATGGGTGATATGCTAGAATAAACTACTTTAATGGGTAAGTGTACCTAGCATACGGTTGACTAGTTTCGAGCTTCCCAAGCTCTTCATCAGGACTACACTGGGACCAGCCCAGTGTAAGTACCACTCCTAGAAGACCTGATTTGGTGCAGAAATAAGTGAAAAAACACACAAACGCTGCGCAAAATTTGCATGCGTTAATCAAAATACATACGTAATGTACGTCTAATGAGAATCTGTAGGATGAAAAACAGACGTTAATGGAGAAAAAGCGGCTTATGCTTATTGTCATGGAATAAAAAAGTGATTACACTATGCACCAGTGTCGCAATGCTCAATATTCACATATTCTTATTGTGCCACTGTGTAGTTCTCCAGACAGTACATCTTTCATGCTGGCGTCTAGCTATATCGTGAATAAAAAGTGATCGTGAATGCACGAAGTGCACATTTAATAAAACACACTGGAACAAAAAACATGCGTCTGACAACACAAATTACACACAAGACAAACAAAAGTACGAAAATACATACATTTTAAAAGGCAAAACTGTGCCTCATGGTCGACTGAGGGGGGGTAGGACACTCGTACACCTAGAATAAAGGTACAAGTGATGAAGTGAAGACTGGAGCGCCGTCCTGTTTGGAAACCCAGCGCAAAATGAAGAGAGATGCAATGAAGACCCATCTGAGTTCAAGATGGACAAAGGGCATCCCGGCGCTACGTGATTACTTACTTGTACTCTTCAAGCCACCCACCGGAAACACCTACTGGAGACCTGCCTCGCCAACCGCATACTGAATGGATGCGAGCCGGGTGCCTTGATATCTACCTGGTGGGGGATGTGAAGAGGAAGGAAGGACTCGCCGGTTGCGGTCCCGCTCAATAGCCGCCATCTTGGAGCAGGCAAAAGTCGTTAAAGGAAAAAATAAAACTAAGAGTAATTCAAAAGGAATTAATTGTTAGCAGTGAAAAAAGCAATATTAATCATCCGCTCCGTTTTTCTCAAAAAACCGGACAAAGGGAGGAAGAGCTCGCTGATTGCGGTTCCCCTCAATCGCCGCCATCTTGGAGCAGGCACCAGTCATTAATATAAATAAAGACGAAAAAATAAGAGAAATTAATTATTGGCAGTGACATAAGCGGTTATATTCATCTGCTCCGTTTTGCGCACAAAAACGGACAAGGCAAAAGAGCCTTAGCGTGTCTTTTCTCTTAATTTGAAATGGTTCGGCCATCTTAGGTAGGGGAAAGAGTGTCCATCTGAAATATTGTGCATTTACAAGGGACTTACCAGTAAATAAAATATGCCAATCATGGAAACACCAATCCATAACACATTTTACACAGAGAGAATATGCACTTTAGCATTGATCAGCAGTGGTAAAGTGCCCAGAGTCCTATAGTCAACAACAACAGCTCTGGACAAAATAGGAGGAAGAAGCAAAACAATTGGGGATAACCCTGCAAAATGAGCCAAGTCCAACATTTACCCTTTACCCCTTCCTGGCAATGTGCCTGCCTCTTTGTCCAATACCATCCCAAGGGCTCAAGTTCCCATACCCCACCCCTTCCTACTGCCCTTCAGGGTAGAAGATTATAAAGATCAGCCTCCAAAATTCATCCCAGGCAGTAAATACTTTTTAGGTTGAAGTGTACCAGACAGTGCAGCTGCCTCGGGTGAAAAGACTTCTTAGGGACATTTGGAAATCTTCCCTGACAATGCATTTCACCCTTTGCTTACCATTGTACTTTGTGTTTTGTAACTCACAGTTGCTTGGTTTCTATTTGCTGGCTCTATTTGTTTTAGGCTGTCTAGTATGTCTTTGTCCCTTCCTTGGATCATAGCATGTCTACTGTATTCTTCCACAAGTGCTCGTTTTCTGCCTTTAAGTTTTTTTCTTATCTTGTCACATTTGCTATGCGTTCAAAAACAGAGGTCAAATGTTCGCCTGTGTCTTTCAAGGGACCTTGGTGTTTACTTCTCTTTCTCAGTCTTTAAAGTGCATGAACTCATATTTCAATCATGATGGAATGCTGTAGGAAGGCTACATGATGTTCCTTTTTTAGCTCACAATAAAATTTCAATGTCCATAAACAAACTTCAAATATTTGAGAATATATCAGAACTAGGAAAGCACTAATGAAGCACTTTTTTGTAATTTTGAAGTGTGACGAAAACACATTTTTTAATACAATCATACACTAGATGATGCTGTTTCCACTCGTTATTGTTTTTTCACTGCATAGTTTTATAAGTAAAACTGTATGCCTGTGCAAATGTAATGGTCATTTCAATTCAAAACGTGTTGTCTGAGAAAGTAGTGACCTATTGCGCCCTCTACTCCACAACACTCTTTGACACTTTACTCACCTCTATGTTACGCCACTCTACTCTACACCACTGCACTCAACTCTATGCTACTCTACAACACTCCACAACACTCTACTCCGCTTTATATCACTTTACTCTATGCCACTCTACTCCACTCCACTTCACTTCACTCTACTCCACCCTACGCCACTATTCTCGACTCTATGCCACTCTACTCCATTTCATGCTACTCAACTACATCTAGCGCCAATCCACTCTACGTCACTTCAATCTATGTTACTCCACTCTATGACACTGTACTCCACTATGCACTTAGAGTATGCTCTATGATACCTTGCACCACACTACACCTCTCCTCTCCACAACACTCCACAACACACCACTACACAAGACTCAACTGCACTCTACTACACTTTATGCTTCTCTGCTCCACCCTCTGCCACTCCACTCTGTGGCACTCCACTCTAAGCCACTCTATACTAATTCACTCTAGTCCACTTTACTCTACTCTGCATAACTCCACTCTACGCCATTCCACTCAATGTTACTTCACTCCACTCCATTCTAATCCGCTTCTGATGCTGCACTTCACAGTGCACTACTCTATGACACTCTGCTCCATTCCACTCTACTCTACTCTACGACACTGTATGCCACTTCACTTTAAGCTACCCTACTGCGCGCCCTACCATCCTACACTCCACGACACTACACTCTATGAAACTCTAGCTACTCTACGACACTCTATGTGATTCTATACCACATCAATCTACAACACTTTACTCTACTCTACACCACTCCACCCTGTGACACTTTACTCCACTCTATGCTATGCCACTCTACTCTACTCTACTTCATGCTACGCCACTCAACTCCACTCTACCGTACTCCATTCTACAATACCTTACTCCACTCTACAACCCTTTTTCTCCACTCCAGTCTCTGCTACGCCACGCGGACACTACTCCATTCCAGTCTATGACACTCTACTCCACTCTATGCCACTATACGTTACTCTACTCCACAGCACTACACTCTATAAAACTCCACTCCACACATCTCCTCTCTATGCCGTCCTCGGATCCACCCCCTCTGCATTGGACTACACCTGGTGGCCCACTGCTCTCAGCAACACTCCCACACCCACAGACCACGCTCGCAACCTCAACATCATACTCGGCTCCTCCCTCACCATGTACCGACAGATCAACGCCGTATCCTCTTTGTGCTTCAACACCCTCTACATTCTCCACAAGACCTTCCAATGGATCCCCCATGAATCCAGAAAGATTTTCACCCACGCACTCATAACCAGCAGACTGGACTACGGAAACGCCCTCTATGCCAGAATAAGCAAATCTCCACTCCTTAAACTCCAGACAATCCAGAACGCTGCAGCTAGACTTCACCTCGGCATCCCCCAACAACACAACATAACCCAGCACCTGCAAGAACTCCACTGGCTCGCTGTCGAAAAGAGAGTGACCTTCAAGCTCCTCACTCACACGACAAATCCCTCCACAACATTGGACCCCAAACCTCAACAAAAGAATCTCCTTCTATGCACCCAGGAGAAACCTCAGCTCTGCCGATCTTGCCCTGGCCAAAATTCCATGCATCCGCAGAGCCAGAGAGGGGGGCGATTCTTCTCCTACACTGCAGCCAAGATCTGGAATGATCTCCCCCTCAGGATCAGACTAACACCCTCATTGCAAACATTCAGGAAGAGCCTCAAGACCTGGCTCTTCAGATGAGACGGAGCTGCCCCAACCCCCCCCCCAGCACCTTGAGACCCTCACGGGTGAGTAGTACGCTTCACAAATCCCTGATTAATTGATATGCCACTCCACTGTATACTCCGACACTCTACGACACCCCACTCCACTCTATCACACTTCACTCTAAGCAACTCCACTCTTCGTCACTATACACCACTCTATGCCACTCCACTCTACGACACTCTACTCCTCTCCACTCTATTCCACTCTGCTCCTTTCTATGCCACCGTACTCTTCTCTATGCCACTCCACTACACTCTGCAACCGTAAAATCTTCGTCAATTTACTCTACAACACTCTAAGACACTCCATGACACTTTACTCTATGACACTCCACTCTACACCACTCTACACCTCTCCACTCTAAGGCACTCTATTCCTTCTATACCATTCTATCCCACTGTATGCCACTCCACTCTAAAACACTTTACTCCACTCTATACCACTCCACTTTACTCCTCACTGTGCCACAACACTCTACAATACTATACTTCACTCTACGTTCCTCCACTTGATGCCTCTCCACTCTATACTACTCTGCATCACTACTCTACACCACTCCACTCTGCTCCACTCAATGCCATAACACTTCACTCTAAAACACTCCATTCCACTCTACCCCATTACATGACGCTCTGCGCCACTTCACTCTAAATCAATTTTACACCACTCCACTCCATACCACTCTCCTCTATGCCACTATCTTTAAACAATGATGGTGCACAACATCGCTAAAACACATTGGAAAAAGTCAATAGGTTTTGCATAGGCGAGACCTATATACTTTGCCAATGCTTGTTAATAACTATAGCTGATAAAGGAAGTGGGATGTCAGGATGAATTTTGTTCATATTTGTACATGATGCACCAATACAGTTTACATGACCATGATTATTCATGACTCACTATTTGCAAGTATTTTTTAATCAAAATTAATTGTTGGGATTCAGGTTTTCAGGTTTATGGTCTATAAAAATAGGTGCATCTGTTTTTTCATTGACTTTTCTTCATTAAACAAATGAGAAACTCAGATTTAAATAATGTTCTAGGCTGTTTTCTTTTGCTCATAGCAAATGTACTGGGAACAGGTATTCCTCTAAAGAGTTAAATTAGCATTATCCGTTGGCAGTGGACCTATGAACAATTAACAGCTATGACAACCGGAAGCATGCATTTAGGGAAGAGCTGTCAAACCAGTTTTAATATAATTGCTTGCAATTTTATTTGTAATGATTTAAATACGCTGTTATTTGGACAGAAATATGTTGCAATTAATTACCATTGAGTACAATTCATTTTGATGTATGAACTACTCTTACTGGACTTTTTAGGAGAATATGCATAAACTAACTGCTTATCTATATTTTAAAGATATTTACATTTTATTCTCTTTTGTATTGAAATGCAGGCATTTCTTTTAGATGTAATTCACTGCTTGATTACTCTGAATGTATCAGGTTTTCTAGACATTGATTTAAGCTGTATTAATTTCTCCCAACTTTTTTTGTATATGAAAAATGGCAGATGAGGAATACAGTGGATTGGTTATAAATGCTTTTTTTTTCTCTGTTGAGATTTTAGTTTCATAATGTCAAGCATTGGAAGATGAGGTCCCTTTTTAGACATTTTATTGTAACCAAAAGGTTAATTTACAAATACCCTTCCCTGTGCTTCGCAGGCTCATTGTCTTGAAATCCGGGGTATCATGATGAATAAGAGGCCTAAAAAAGTGTCTCTAACAAATTCACTGGGATGTTTGGCCCCTTTGTCTGACAAAACTACAAAGAATAAATGCAGTATCAGCCATGGGAAAACCCCAAAGTACAAAATAACACTGCAAGTCATAGTTAAGAAATTAAGAAAATATTCCTTGTCTTTGTATCTAAGGAAAAATATGTCTTCACTTTCAAGATGCTGAAACCGTTTCTTACTATAGGTAGACCACTACTGTAGCATGATAGGTTTCGAATTTATAACATGGCTATGCAGGAGACATGACTGGTTGACCTGCTGCTCAGGCAAATGAACAGAGGACTGGTCCATCTTCAGAACCCCTCTATATCCTTAGACCAAGACCATCCTGAAACCACTTCCATTCCATATTCCATTGAGATTTTATTTTCATTAATATCAATGATGTCACAAGCCGACATGGACATACCTAGGTCACTAGAAAGGATCCACTCTATTATGATGCCTTTTAGAGACCCATATGTTCGGCTTTGCTGAGATGATGGCAGCCCGGGGTGATGAAAATACTCAAAAGCAGTTTTCAGGCA
Organism: Triturus cristatus; assembly: GCF_964204655.1. Classification (NCBI taxonomy): domain Eukaryota; kingdom Metazoa; phylum Chordata; class Amphibia; order Caudata; family Salamandridae; genus Triturus; species Triturus cristatus. The sequence continues at coordinate 470,347,911 of NC_140589.1, forward strand.
ACAGAAGGATCTACTTATTAGGAGAGCAAAATTTCTCAACCCTCCTTCCAGCAAGTTGACAAGTTGAAGGACAATGCCCGGAATCAGAATGGATCAACAATTAAAGGGTTTCTTTTTCAAACATGGAGCCAAAAGCATGGTTGCCACATGACCACATGCCTCTGTGCTGCATGTGGTATTCGCCAGAATATGGAGTGCATATATCAGTGAGCTCAAGACAGTGGGCAACATTTGGGGAAATAGTGAGTGAGTGGGTCTTGACTGTCTGCTCAGAGCCATTACTTTACGTCCTTTCACTAATTGGGTCTGACTTACTTGATGTTGGTTTTTAAAGCACACTGCATTTTAGATTTGTTTTAAACTTTTTAAAATTATTGTTATAATCATATGTGTGAAAGGCAGCTATGTTTTGAACTGTGTGTTGATCGCATTTTAAACATTCAAATTCACTGGGCAGTGGGGACAATTTGGAAGGCAGAGAGAAGGCGGTTCGGAGACTTTTCTTTGAGATCTTGGGATTGTCTTTTGATCAGTAGCGTGGAGTGCTGTACATTCCATAGTGTCTTTAAAGTGTCCTCTCCCTTTGGCAGTGCAGCTTATTTTTTATAAGCTTAGTACATTTTTGTTTACTGCATAAACAGTGCATTCTGGGCAGAGTCATATTTCCTACTTAAGAGGTGCTTGTCTGGACTTCTCTGCGAATAAATACATTCATTAAATATAAGATGGTCCTGAGGCACCCCAGAATGTTCATTAGGGGTCATTTCTGGATGCTACTGGGAGTATGAGATGGATTGTTAAATTCTTGTTTGCAATATTAACCGTGCTAAATATGTATATTTTTTTAAACACATTTTATTGACGTTGTATGGTACCATCTGGGCAGCAGCCCTGCATGCACATATAGAAAAATAAGATAATTTAAAAGTACCAAGCTAGTACACAGTATTAACAACAGTTTGCATATGTAACAACAAAAACTTTGTGCAGACAGTTCCATTACCCGTGTATTTTAGTGAGTATGTTTGAGTACCCGCATCGGCGATGATAAGATATAATTGGTGGCGTGTTGTGGTCAAGGAAGTGTGGAGGGGTTCACTCGTCAGGGGGTCTGAGAGGGAAGGGGGGCAGGGCCGGACTGGGAACCAAAACCGGCCCTGGCAAAGTGCTCGGCCGGCTTGGGGGTGCCGCCGAGCTCTTTGCCAGGGCCGGTTTTCGGCCGATTTTGTTACAGGGGCGATTTTGCAGCTACGCTGCAAAAACGGCCCTGTAACATACACGGCCCCCAGGGGCCCAAAACCGGCCCCCACCCATGCGGCGCACCGGGGGATTGCCCGGTGCCCGCTATGGCCAGTCCGGGCCTGAAGGGGGGTAAGATTGATACCCTGATATGTTGCCCATCGGGACCATATTTTCCTGTGGATCAGGGGGCAGCCTCGCGCTTGGAATACAGCCATCTCTGCTCCCATACATCTATCTAGTTCTTTTAGCCATTTCCCTTACACCGGGGTGGGAGGTCCCCTTCCGTAACAGAGCGAAATCACGCTTAGCAATAGGGCCAGGAAGAGCAGTTGTTGTTTATACCGATTTCCCCCTATCCCATCAGTGCAGTGTGCTAAATAGATTTTTGATTACCTGAAGATGGGGCACATGCCATTTTCAATGTCCTTCAAGTGTTGGTTTCGGAGAAAAGAAATCGGGTCTTAAGCTGATACTAGATTCAGATACCACTGCCTGCTACTCGGAATGAAATGAAATGCAGTGGACGTTGTGGGAGTAGTAATCATATGACCCCATGGTCTTGACTTGACAACTCATCACCGAAAAGTAGACCACAGATTGTGCTGAGAATGTTCTTGCTTGAGTGCACGCTTTGCAATGCATTGTCCTAATGATGCACAAAGGGAATCGACTAGGATCTGTGATGCCATTTCAGTCTGCTTTGATCTCTATGTGATACTTCAAGGGTGGAGTCCATAAGGCACAAAAGAAATAGAGGATACTATTGCAGATATTACAGGCACACGTCTTTCATCAGACCCTAACAAGTAGCTCTACGCAGTCCAAGATTTCACATCAGTACCTCAAATATAGCTTGAGAACCATTAAACTAACTCAAGGTGACTATGGCATTGTGCCGCGGTGCTCTTTCAAACATGGCGGCTTGTTTGTTAACTGTGTGTTTTGTATGAAATGCAATACAACGTGCAATGACTTTACTTTGCATACCGTATGTTTGTGCGAGGCTGAATGCACAGGAGCTGGAGCAAGATTCGCTATAGCTGCTCTCTGTACCTGTGGGGAGGCATAAAAACGGATCGAGTCTGTTTTCCTGTTCGCTTGACGTCTTCCCGCAGGTGACATCAGAGTCGTGAAATCTGCCCGGCAGTCTGAACTGGGATCTGTAGCTGCAGAGGCGCTAAAAGCGGAGACAGGTGCGCGCTCCTTTCTGACGGCTTCGCAGGCTTTGTCTCGTCGCCGCCTTCGCGCAGGAGCCGCCGCGCCGTGTTATTTTTTCAGTGGACATTAAGTGGCCCCTTGAGCACAGCACTTGCCATTAACATTTCAGTGCAACAGCTTGAAGCACAATGATATGTAAGACGCTTCCCAGCAGGGTTACCATTCAAGTCAGGTTTTCTGATTTCATTTGAAATAAAATGGTTCACTGTTGTGACATGAGAGGGACAAACACATCCCCACTCTGATTGCATTAGAACATCCTGCAAATCAGGGAATTATTCCGGGAAAAAAGAAAAAAAAATGATGCTCATCGGCTCCACTACGAACAAGTGCAATGTAACAGCTTCTGTATGAATTTACATTCCGGTCTCTCACGCCAATTTTCACAAATCAGTTTTATCAGCTCCATTAGCATTGGGGACTGATAGAAATCTTAAGTAGACTTCCTGCTGTCTCCCCTCTAAGTGTCAGCAGTAATGTTTTCCATGTAACAAATATCCGGGAGGCAGAAAATGTCTGCGGCTCTCAGTACTGTGGTATCTATTGTTCCTCGGGAAAAACATCTGCTCGAAGACTCATTAAAAATTACAAAATAAATCACAAATATAAGCTGCTGAAACAAAGAAACCGACTGCAACTGAATGACTTGGAAAAGCTGGGGTAGTTCAGACCCATTTGATTTTATTAACTCCGGTGCCATGCTCGCTGGGGCGCTGCAGTCTGCCGCGCGGCGCGCCGGCGCCCTGGCTGGGAAGGCACACCGTTCCAATCCGAGCACAGGACATTGGCTGCAAGGTCCCGCTGTTCAGCAGATTGAAAGTATATGTGGGCTCTTTAAACGCAGAGTGGATTTAATTACCGAAAAGGTCACTCTCCTTTGCTATTTGGCCACCAGCTTGCATTATTTGGCACTTTGTGTTTATTCTCTATGACGGGCCACTGGCAAATGCTGTGCAGTCCCTCAGCGCACTCGGAGGGTAACATTTAGAATGAAGTTTCCAAACTACTGGCCAGGACTCAACTGAGGTTAGAACAATCATCACTCCTTTCTCGCTCGTTCTCCTCAATACTCATGCAAGCCTTTGCCCACCTCAACCTGATTCACACTTACGTCTTGCTTAAGGATTGTGTTGCATTTTTAGTGAAACACTTTCCTTGGCAAATGCATACAAATACATCTTTCTAAAATTATCTCTAATTGTTAATGCAATATATATATTACTTATAAGTAAGTAGCCATTCCTACTTACTTAAAGTACTATATCAAAGATGATATCTTCTTTGAGGACCCTCATCAAACTTTCCTAAATGCAAGAGTTGCAAAATGAGTTCCGCCCATTTAGTGGGCACAGATTTTTTGCTTTTTTAATCACCCGTTTTTGTTTTTTTACTGTGGGTGAGTCTCACTACATGTGCCTCACCCATAGTAATCACAAGGTAACTGAACTGCACATGTTTACCACCAGCAGTGGCGGTTCCTCCGCTAAAGCAGAGGAGCGTCACCCCACTGCTTTTAAGCAGTGTGACGAAAGGAAATATAAAATGACATTAACTTGTTGTTATCATTTTATTGTTCCCAGCCGCTTTACTGGTGGGCCGTGCTGCTCTGCTCTCAGAGCAGGGCAGGGAAGGAGTGGTTTGCCCACTCCAAGTGCACATGAATGCTTGGCCGGCCCTCAGGGTCCGGACAAACAGTCATGCGCACTTTGCATGTTCTCCACGCAGGCTGCATTACAGCCTGCGTGGAGAACATGCCCAGGCCCCCCAGTCTCTGTCTGAGCGCCGAACCACAGCACTCACACCAATCAAAATGCTGCATTGCAACGTTGTGATTGGTCAGGGCAGCCTGGGTGCTTACTAATCACAACGCTCCATTGCCGCCTTGTGATTGTTCAGGGGAGCCTGAATGTGCTTCTTGGTTGCTGTTCCAGCCCAGGTCCAATGGAGGAGACTAAGGTAAGTGTTGTTTTGTTTTTTACATTCCCCTTCCTCCTTCCCTCCCCCACCCCCTGCCCCGCCACCTCCGATTCGTGCTGCCACCACTGACCCCCAGTGTCCGCCTTTTAAGATAAGGCTGCTGTGACACAGCAAGGGTAAGGGGCACTTGGCTTGTCACACTTGAAGACGTGGGCACATGCGTGTGCACACGTGTGCAGCTGTGTGGATTGTCCTAAATGTCCATATTTCTCTGGCTCAGCTCAGGATCATAACCCAGCCCTTTTGTCACCCAGCTTGGCAAAGTTTATTACTCTACTCCCCAGCAGAGGGAACAAATGACTCCCCACAAAAATGCACTGTATCAGGGCAGTGGATGACCAATGGCCAATGAGCAAAGCAGGAAGGCCAGACAACTGGAGCCAACAGAGGAGGGAACTCTTCTGTGATATTTTGGTGGGAAAAGCCCTGGAAGTGATGTCAGCTATAGGTGGAGCTGAGGCTCCCAGAGGAGATGTGACCAGTGACTCATGGATGCTGCCATCTTCAACTGTCATAGCATGCTGTGGAGGAGAGTTGGACAGGGGTAGAGAGGTGACATGGCACCCTAGGATTGGCCAGGGGTGCCTGGCTTTTAGAACCTTCCACCCCCATTTAAAAACTCTTGCATAAGGGAGAGAGAGAGCTTTTGCTGTTCTTTTTACTTGAACTGGATAAAATCAGCAGCCATAGACAACTGGAAGGACAAGCCTCCTGATGTTGTATAGGACTAAGGACTCCACCCACTGTTGACCCCTGGAACAGTGGGACTCTCCAAAGGCAAGTGAGGCTGCCCTCCTTACACCTCTTAGGAGCAGCTGGGGAACGATCTGGACTGCTGCATCCCAAAAGGAGTAGAGGAGCTCCAGAGACCAAGAAAAGAAGAAAAGCTGATGCAGGGAGTTAGTGGAATCAGCTCCTTGCAACGTGGATTGCCTTGGAGGCCTGATGAAACTGCTCCTAGTGGCTGGAGCTCGCCACCAAGATTAAAATGAGCCCAATATCATCTAATTCTGTCCAATGCGGCTAGAGCTGTGGCCTTTTTTTAAGTTTGGTGATCTTTGACTTTTTTGAGACATGGAGCATGAGGAGCTCTGCTGCAAGATCTGACAATAACCCTGGGATAGACCTGGGGCAGAGGGTCGGCACAAGCTCGTTAATTATTTATGAGCTTTAGAGGACGTGTGCATGGGGCCTCCTCCCCAGAGCTCTTGAGTCCTGGGCACCTCAACCCTAGAGCTGGCTTATGCCAAAGAGAGCCCAGGACCCATCTCCAGGCCTCCGCAAAGTAAGAAGAAGAGGAGCACTGTTGCACCCCCCAAGAGAGAAAGAAGTGGTCATGGACCCTTCTCTAATTCCCTGATGAGAGAAAACTAAGGGTGGGGCTTCCATCATGCCCCCCATTGGTGGTGGCCTTGCCCCCACTCCCTTGACTGGGGGGGCTGCCACTACTGAAGGTTGTACTCTGCCCACATAGAGCGGGCAGGGAGGACAAGACTGCTGGATTACGCACCAGCTGATGTAGAAGACCGAGTGCGAAGTAGCCATCTGGGGTAATGGGGGCCTTGGGGTCCCTTGTCACCCCCATCGCACACTCACCTTGGGGGTGTCCTGGGTGGGACTGGGCACCCACGGATAAAAAAAAGGAAAAAAGGAAAAAAGGATTGGGGTTTTCCCAAGCAGCGGGAGAGACACTTATTAAATGTTCACTGCTCCTTGGCTGGGAGAGCCCTTAATTCTTCAGGTGGAATCACATCCAGCACACCTAATTTGCATATTTGTCTTGAGTTATGATGGCCCCAGTTTGGCACAGGCACCATTAATGAATCCAGGAAGTGGTGTTGGGGGCTGCAGGAAATAAATTAGTCTCTCAGAGGTAACTTTTAAAAACAGACCCTATTGTGGGGGTCAAAAAATGATAACCTAAGTTGGAGGGTACTGGGAGTTTGGGTGCCATTACCCTTTAGGGGTCAAATGTGATTGCAGAATGTCATATAAGGTAAGGTATTTCCATCTGCCTTATGTATATATTTCTAAATTAATGCATAGTATGTAGTAGTATGTGTAAGAAATTTCCTTTTCATTTTCTAAAGATAAAACACTGACCGGGCAATCGTTTACTGAGTGTTATTATTGCATGCCAGGGAATGTTGACTACTAGCTCACCCCACCTCCCCTGAGTAGGCCTTTTGACTGCTCTGTTTCACTGCCCTCAGAGAGCCAAACACTACAGTGGGGTGCTTGGTTACCAGTAAGGGGGAATAGTGGACCTATTACTTTTGCAGGCCTCATATCCTGCACAACTAATAAACCAATGTTTCTACAATATTGGATATCCAACAAAATCATAACAGGCTTATTAAAATTACAGTCAGACCAGGGCACAAGTCCTAAACAAAACCATGATGGGGGGGGGCTAATTATCATATTTAATTTTCAATACATCACAGAAAGTGATCTCACAATAAGTAATGTCATTCCCTTATAATATTCTTCACTTATAATTGAATGGACCTGTTTACAAAACAAGAAATTAACTTAATCATGCACAAAATGTGATAACATCTTTTGTTTTTTTGACTTTTTATATAGCACATGTAGATTTTCCACATGTCAACATGTAACTAAGCAAAGAAATAACTGAAAGAGACTATTTTTTAACAGACTTGTAGAATTATGTTATAACATCTTTAAGCTGCGTTTAAAGAGAAAACAGAATGTCCTGGGTGTTTTTTTAATATTAAAACTTGGTGTTAAGGTGTATTTGTTTCCTGCTGGTCTTCTGTGTCCGCTTCACAGTACCAATGCACTGTACATTTGTAGTTCATTAGGTGATGGGAGGTTTAATTTTTAAAGTCTCTGTAACTACTTCGGTAAGAGAATCAAAGATAAGCCACTCCTGGGCGTCTTTGTCAAGAAAAGAGGATGGACCAATGGGAGGAGGTTCGATAAAACCATATGGCCATATTACATGCATACTGTGTTTGTAAATGAAAGCTGCTGCAGATCCCAGGCACAAGGTGACACTTCTCACCCGCCTTCGGGTCCGGGGAAGGGGAATCGAGACACCTCTCTAAAAATAGAGGTGGAACTCTGTACACCTGCATCCACCCACGACTTCTGCCCTGGGTCAGACCACCCACATAAATGAATCCTTTGTACCATTGATGGAAATCAAGCAGGTTTAATGAACACCACATTGCAATATGCCCAGAGCAATACAGGCAACCAGTATTTTAGGCAACCAGTCACTCACTCTTTGTTAATGGCCACATATCCAAAGGGTTCTGTAACCCTGGACAACCTAATGAAACTAACCATTATTTTTAAATTCCCCTCCGTGAAACAAAATCCCCCTAAATAATATTTGGTGAGATTTGGCGGTTGCAGATAAATGTGATAAACAAAGTGTGATTCATATATTTGTAGCTGAAATATTTGAGAGAGGGTGAGGCGGAAACGAAAATGATAGGAGGCACTTCAAGGTAAGGAGCACAAGATATTCACCTGTGAAAACGAAGGCAGTGAGTGAGTTCCCATATTAGCGATCACCATTTTAAGATGCTTGAGCCAACAAGACAGAAAGGAAGAAAAAGAAAACATCACATGTAGTATAGATGGACATTAGGCAGAACAAAATGAAAAGGTAGTCAACACACAGGCAAGCTCTATCAAAGGCGTCTCAACTGTACTACAATTGTGAAAACAAATGTTGAGACAGAAGCCATGGAAAAGTAAATTGATGTATCAAGAAAAAACAAACAGATAATATGTTTGGTATAATATATAACCCAAGGGGGCGTGGCTTGGGAGCCTGCGGTGATGGCCGCCGTTCCCGGGAGCTCCGCAGTGGTGTGAGGCGGCGGAGGCTATCCAAGGCACTTCTACCTCGTTTCGGAGCGCGAAAACCGCTTATTTAATCAGCGGAAATGCTGCTTTGTTTAATGTGTCATGCGCAAAGATGAGGGGTGAGACCTAGACTATATTTCTGCTTTCCTCAACGCTCGCGGCTGAAGTGCATTAGCGGCCGCCATTTCGTTTTTGTTTCCAACGCGCATATCGCGTTTACCGCCTCTGTTCTTGAAGAGATGGCTTTCTTCAGCAAAATGACTGCCTGACATCAAATATTGTTCTTCCTCTAGTCCTCTAGTCTGCTTCATTTTTTCTCCCGTTTTTTGACCTGCATTGTCTGAGGTGCCTGGTTTTTGTCCTGCATTGTTTGAATTGCCTGAACCAAGTGCTACTTTCTCCTCAGACATTCCTTAACTCTGCCACCTTTACATTGGAGACAACGTTTTCCCTCATCGTAATGCCTGTTTGGCATGGAAGTGTTGTCCTTCACCTGGTCTCTATGATTTTTTCCCCTCATGTTAAGCAACGTTACTTGGCTCTCTTGAACTAACTGTCATTTTGCATTCCGACGCTCCTCACGGTTGCTGCATTCAGTCTTGAGTCATTTTTTTTTCTTTTCTCATCAGTATATTGACTGTTTGGCATTTAATTAATATTTTCTTTTGTTTTTTGCTGTTCTCATTTATTTTGAGTAACAATTTCTCTGAATTCCGGAACTATTGCCAATGTTTCTTTTCCGCACATGCACTCCATACAGTGACGTCGTGCATTACTTTGTTTTTGGACAGCTTATATTACTATAACTTATTCTCCAAGTTGGTTTGAAATCGCCTTTTTATTGTATGTACCATGGCAACTTCTCGTGCTAGTCGTAAGGAGGCCTCGCAGTCCAAAGATGCATCTTTGGAGGATTACAACCCCTTTAACATCCTGCAAGAGAACGTGGATGATATTTCAAATTATACTGTGGCTCTAAAAAATCCATCTTCCTCTACGTCTCGGCTGGGTCCCAAACAGGGATCCAAAATACCATCAGCATCATCCTCCACACCAAGAAAGCGAGGGAAAACGAATCCACCTTCTCCTACTAATTCTTCTTCGCCTCTTTTGTTGGAACTTCTCCTTGAGGAGATTTGCGCTCTCAAGCCATACATGGAAGAAACCAATACTCGTTTGCAGAGCTTGGAAGATCATTGGTCTCATACTGAACAAAGAGTTGATGTCCTGGAGAAACAAGTTGATTCTGTTCGGGAATTCACTGTCCAGGTTCCTCTTATTCACAAGGATATAGAGCAGCCCAAGCAGCAGGTTGAAAGTTTGGAAAATCGAAATAGGCGTAACAACTTACGCATTTATGGTCTGGCCGAAGGCCTTGAAGGCTCTAACCCAATATCCTTTTTTCAATCCTTTCTTCCAACTCTTCTTGGTCTTCCTGATACTCCATCATTAAATATCCAACGTGCGCATCGCTTGGGTCTAATCTCTCGTTCTTCATCTTCCTCAACGAAACCTAGAGGAGTCATTTTGTACTTTCTAGAATACACTGAATTACTTAAGGTCTTACATACTGCCAAACAGCGAGGGAAAATCTTTTGGAATGGATCAAATCTCTTTTTTGCTCAAGACTATGCCAAAATAACTGCTGATCGTAGGAAGAAATTCTTAGATATGAGACCAGCACTTCGCAGCATGAATGCTCGCTATGGCTTGTTTCATCCTTGTCTCTTCAAGGTGACCTACAATAATAGAACGACCAACTATGAAGATCCTGCCCTGCTTCAACAATTTTTGAATTCTTGCAGACGAGAATCTATGGGCACTTCTACGCCATGACATGATCTGTTTATCTCAATGTCAACTGTTTGCTGATTGTTATTGTTTGTTTCCTAATTGTACAATTCTTTACCCACTATTATTTTTGTAACTTTTTCTGTTATATAATTCTAGTATTATGCATTAACTTATATTTTATTTTGTCTCTTTTACCAGGTTGCGGTTTTTGTGTATCCCCTGCTCTCTGCTTCCTTCATTGTTTCCTGGAGGTTGTTCTCTGCGTCTGTCTCGCCCTACGGTCTCTCGTTCGACGCCTTGCCTTCCCCATGTGGCTCTACCTACCCCATCATTGTTGTCCTTTTGTGGTACGTTTTCTTATTACTGTATTTTCTTATCATATGTTAGCTTTGTTTTGTCTTTTTGTTTCCTGTTCTGCACTCTCCTTTTCACTTTTTTTCCCTACTTTCTTGTTTCATCTTGTTCTCTGGTCTTTCTTTTTCTTTCCATATTCATATCATTTTTTGTCTCATACTAATTTCTTTTTCTATTCTGTTCTCCTATTTACCTTTAATGACTATTTCTCTACAACATTTCTTCTGACTCATGTTTGGACAAATGCTATAGTATATTTCACACTTACATGCCATAGTTTTTCTCAATAATTTTTTGATTATAATGTATAAGTTTTAGATGTCGTTAAATATTATATCTTGGAATGTTAAAGGTTTGGGTTCTCCTATTAAGCGTCAGCGAGTTTTATCACATATTGCAAACTTAAAGGGAGATATTGCTTTATTGCAAGAAATTCATGTAGCAGCTACTGAGATAACTAAATTACGCCGTCATTGGGTAGGCCATGTTTTTGCATCACCAGGTTTAGGTAAACGCAATGGTGTTGCTATTCTTTGTCATAAAAGATTGGATGTTCATTTTATAAGACAAGATAATGATTCTGAAGGAAGATGGGTTGCAGTTTCCTTATTAATTAATAAGATTCCTCTCACTATTTTCAATATTTATGCTCCTACTATCCAAGATAAACTGTTCTGGCCCCAAATCCTTTCCTCCTTAATGCAATATACTGATGAGTATTTGATTTTTAGCGGCGACTGTAATATGATTGTAGACCCTTTTATTGATAGAAGAACTAACTCCAGATTTTCCCCTTCTACCATGCATTCTCAATTCACTTCCACTATTACTCAAAGGTCTCTTTTGGATTCCTGGAGACTTTGTCATCCTACGCTACAAGAATACACTTATTACTCACCTGCTCACTCTTCACAATCCCGAATAGACTACCTTTTTATTTCCAAAGCCCTAATCCAACACATTTCTCATTCAGACATAGGCTCTATTTTAATCTCCGACCATGCTCCAGTTTCATTAACTTTGGACCTACTTCCTCCCATTAAAGGCACTAGACGCTGGAGATTTAATAATTTGCTTTTACTAGATCCTAAATTCACTACAGCCTTTCTTGATTTTGCGACCCTGTTTTTCTGATGAAAACAAATCTCCTCAGTTATCTCCCCAGCTTATTTGGGTCTCCTTTAAGGCTGCCTCCAGGGACTTTATTATTTCTTTTGTTGCTCAAAAACGGCGTGCAACTTCTCACTCAATACAATTGCTCAATACACAGATTAAAAAATTAGAACACCTTTATTACTTAACTAAGAGTCAATCTGATTTAAAGGAACTTATTAATGCAAAACTCTCTTTTAATAAACTTTCAACTGAATCTGCAAATCTGTACTTACTTAAATCCAGTGCTAAATACTACAGTGCACAAAATAAATCTGGCAATCTTCTTGCTAATTATCTCAAAATTAAAAAGGAACGGACTAAAATTGAATCCATTGTATCCTCATCTAATACTATTATCCATAAGGACGAAGATATTCTCTTAGAAATCTCAAATTTCTATCGCTCATTGTATACACCTGAATCTTCTCCTCATCCACATACCATTGCCCAATATTTATCCTCTATTTCTCCACCCTCCTCCCTAGGTGTCGACTTTGCTTCCTTGGAAGCAGATATACAACCTAAAGACATTCTCTCTGCCATTCAAACACTTAAAAAAGGAAAAGCTCCCGGACCTGATGGTTTTACTATAGAATTCTACACCCACTTTTCCAACCTACTAATTCCCAAATTACATAAATTATTATTATTCTTTATAGCATCCCAAAAATCTGAAGGTTCATTTCAAGAAGCTTTGATTTGTCTTCTTCCTAAAGACAATAAAGATCATACATTGTGTAAGAATTACAGGCCCATTTCTTTAATCAATTTGGATTATAAGATATTTGCGAAAATCCTTGCGCTTCGTTTGGATAACATTCTACCGCAATTGATTGGTAAAGAACAGTATGGTTTCATTAATGGCCGTCACCTTTCTGATAATGCTCGTCTCTTTTTCAATGTACTTAGTAAATCCCATTCCTATAGTTCCTCACTAGCAGCTGTTGCTTTGGACGCTGAGAAAGCATTTGACAGAGTTAATTGGCAGTTTATATTTTCAACACTTACTTGGTTTGGTTTTGCCCCCAAATTTCTCTCTTATGTTTCGCTTCTTTATTCTTTTCCTAGATCATTTATTCTAGCCAATGGCCTTGTCTCCTCTTCAGTCCCTCTCTTCAGAGGTGTCAGACAGGGTTGTCCTCTTTCCCCTCTCCTTTTTATTTTGTCTTTAGAACCTTTTTTATCTAAAATTCGGATGAACAAAAATATCACAGGTTTCCCATATGGCGATAAACACCTTAAACTTTCAGCTTACGCCGATATTATCCTTTTATTTATATCTAACCCTCAAACCTCTATACCAGCTTTTCTTTCAGAAGTTTCATCTTTTGCTTCAGTTTCCGGATATAGACTTAATGTTGACAAATGTGAAATTCTCCCCTTAAATAAGCATTGTTTCCATGCCGATTTCTTAACTTCCTCTTTTCACTGGAGCCCTAATAAAATCAAATACTTAGGCCTATGGTTTACTCCTTCTATTAGAGATACTGTATCACTCAACCTAAAAAACCACCAATCAACCCTAACTGACTCCACATCACAATGGCATCCCTTATTTTTGTCCTGGTGGGGTAGACTAGATTCTGTGAAAATGATGTTAGTCCCAATAATATTATTTTTCTTATCTAACCTTCCAATTAATATTCCTAAATCTTGTTACAAAAATATCTACAAAATGTTATCAACATTTTTGTGGCAAAATAAAAAATCTAGGATGTCTTTTTCCAAACTTAAACAACCTAAACATTTAGGTGGAGTTAATTTTCCTGATTTTTCTTCATACCATTTTTCCTTCTTTCTTAAATACTCCTCTTCTCTGCTATCACAAAATATGATTGACTCTATATCTTTACCTTTATGGGTAGAGATTGAATCTTATTTCATACAACCTCTCTCATTTGAAGAATTGATATCTGTATCTAATACCCCCTCAAGATTTTCTCTCCCCATTCTTAAAAATATTTGTAAAGTTTTTCATCCACTCATAATGGACGGCTTAGATGACCGCAGTCCTTTTTTGCAATCCCCGATTTGGTATAGTAAGCATATTAAAATTAACAATAGAACTCTTGTTTGGAAAGACTGGTTTAATTTTGGGCTTAAATGGACTCATCAACTTTTTCAAGGTGATACCTGCATACCCTTCTCTTTAATGCAAGTGCGTTATTCTCTCCCTTCTTCCTATCACTCTAAATATATATTATTGACTCTGACTGCCCAACGTTCCTATGATACTCTCCTGACCTCCTCCCCTCTTGTTAAATCCTCTCTTGTTACATTTTCATTCTTAGATTCTGCCCCCTCAGCTTCTCAAATTTATAATAAATTAAGATAAAATGTTCAAACACGTGATAAATCTAAAGTAGAATATAACTGGGAATCTGATTTGGATGCTTCCTTTTCTATTCCAACGTGGGACAAAGTTTGGATCAAAATAAGGAGATCTTCTAGGGCAGCAAATACCACACAAACGTTATTGTTTGTATACAATAGACTTTTAATCACTCCGGCCAAATTACACTATATTAATTCTAATAATCCATCTTCCTGTTGGTCATGTCCTGCCCCTGTAGCAGATCTTAAACATATGTTAGTCACATGTCCACTTATTTATAAATTTTGGACCAAAGTATGGCAACAAATTAACAAAATCTTTCATACACATATTCCATTTTCTTTTTCCCATATTTTTCTAGGTAGTGTTTCTGAAGTTTGGTCCTCTTCTTCCACTTTTAACGTCTCCATTATTGATTTGCTTATAGCTGTCGCATTTCAACAAATCACTAAGTCATGGAAGAATACTCTAAATGTTTCTTTTCAAGCCTGGTGGTATGGAATTTGTTACAATCACAGATTAGATAGAGCTTATGTTCATTTGATTGCATGTGCTATTAAACGTGATTTACTATGGCTACCTATTACCAATTTTCTGAATACATCCGCTCAATCATTACCCATACATACTCCAGCCAATGAGGAAGTCTCCAAACCTCCTTGAAGTTTATTGTTATTTATTTGTTATGATATTCTATTTCAGTCCTAATCATATTCTTAAGTTTATAGTAGAGAAATAACTGTAATGTAAATATTCTATTTTTGCATGATAAAATTATGTGATACCAGTATTGGTTTTATTTTCCCCTTCCCCCCCTTTTTCCTCCCTACCTTCCCTACCTTCCTTACTTTATTAACATATCCATAGTATATTGTCATTATATATTGTATTGTATTGCTGTTATATCTTATAATTATATCCAATAAATTCTCTTTTAAAACTGAAATAATATATAACCCACCAGGATTAAGATGTCCTCTATACAACTTAGTGCATGTACTCCTGTATTTACTAGAAACAAATAGTTAGCTAGAAGAACCAGAATGCAAATGGTGGTGTCACTCAAGGTGGAATTTCTGCTTGCTGCACTCCTTAACTGTTGGTCATATTAAAGAGACACAGAGGGATGGAATGCCAGTTCTTATGCCCTTTCTCTTTCTTACAAAGGAGCAGCATGCCTAAAAACAAATAGTGCAAGCTTCCAACAAGTGGTGGCACTGTGGAAATGATTTAGCAAGGTATCACGTAAGTGCTCACGTGGTACAAAGTGATGCATACCATTGCATCAATATGATTACCTTCATAAAAGTCCACTGAAGCAGCTTAAAACTCCACAGTTCTATGAGAGCGCACAAACAATCATTTGAACATCAGACAATCATTCACAGAATTTGTAGGGTGCACAGTTACTCAGAGAAGGTCCTGGTGCTAGCAGATTCACTGACCACCTAAAACTAAAACAGATTACTGATATGCTGATTTCCAAGAGCCAGAGTCTTAAGGTTGCATAAGAAGGAGAGTACATTCTTCATAGCCCGTGGATGAACAGGGAGATCGTTCCAGTCCCTGCTGGCAAGAAAAGATACCGCTCCTTTTTGTTTGCGGGACCACCGCCAATAGAGTGTCAGACGAGCAATGGGTTCTAGATGGCTGGTAAAGGATAATCCTATTGGCCAGGTACCGAGGGCCAGCCCAATAAATGGCCCCATGAGCCAGCATGAGCCAATTGAGGCCCATGTCTTCTTCTAAGGAGCTTGGAGGGAGTGTCACATAACGTCTGGCTAGTGATGTCACTTCAACAGCCTCTACCTTCTTCTATGAAGAATGTACTCTGTGAGAGTATATGCGAAACTGGCGATGAAAGGAAAAAAATGTTTTAAATATGCAGCAATGACTGTGACATTGTCCTTACATTTATTTCCCTAGGTTGGGACCGCAGTGACTCATTGATGCATCTTTTGTGTGGGTATGGCTAAAGGAACCTGGCGTGTTGGCTGTAAAAGGTAATTGAGATGCAGGATTGGCAAAAGTCAGAGGGAAACTGAAGGAGGGAATAGAAGATGAAAGGAACAAAGCCATGTGGTGGTGGAGTAGGAAGCAGGGGAGGGTGGAAACCTATATATAATTGGGGTTGTCAAAAAAGGTAGGATGAGATAGTGGATGGCTGAATGGAGGGGGGTAAGAAAGGGAAGGAAAGAAGTGAATTGTAGGGTAAAATAGGAGTGGGGGTATAGGGAAGGAGGACTGAAAGCACTGCAGAGAAAGCAGAGCTGAGTAGAAATGGAGGGCGAGGCAAAGTGGGTAGATAGAAACAACACAGAAAGATAGGAAAGAAGAGGAGGAGGGAAGTAGAGAGAGAGAATGTGTAAAATATTTACATCTAATACAACTTCCACAGAATGCCTCTGAAAGTGTGACATGAATGGTGGCTAGTTCCATCCATACTGGGTGACTGAAAGAGGATTTACTCAAAATGTGTCCTCAAAGATTAAAATCAGTGTGTAGAATATGTCCTTCTGTTTCCCTGGTGGTAATTTTCAACTACTCAGTGGGCAGTTCTGGGGGTGTCTGTGACCAGTTATGAACAGTGAGAATACCCCATTTACTTTAATGTGTAATAGTTGCTGCGGTGTTGTGCAGTACTGCTAAAGATGCCTAATTGTACTTTGTAGAGAGCAAACTGATCAAGAACACTGTGCCGCCCTAGGGCCTAAGTCGTGTGTATAGTTGAACTTAGAACAAAATCAATGTATTTATTCAAGTGTCAATTTTACTATAGTGCACTAAGGAACTGTAAGATTGTTTTTGTGTGGTGAGTGTTAAATATATTTAATGTACTCGTGGGCAATGATGTTTTAACATGGTCAGAAAGCATGAATGAGCATCCTGAGCTGTTTGAATATAGGATAGTGTGGTGCAGAGTGACAGCTATGCTACAAGCTTCCCTGACTTGCAGTGCTCTGATCTCATGCACAGGAGGTGGCATTGACATGGTTTTCAAAGGCTGATAGGGTGTGAGGGGATGTTTTTGCAGAGGAGAATGGTAGTGTATCATAGCAAAGGTGTTAAATCAAATATTAAAGGGAGGCTGTGTAAGTAGGGTGGATTGTTAACAGTGCAGGCTACTTTTGTTAATTTAACATTTAATATACATATTTTCAAGTCAGAGGAGTCGTAGAGTACAAGACTGCATTGCTCTTATCTATTTCCCATCTGCCTGAGGTGAGCCCCTTCCCAACTGCCCAGCATTACTGTCTGTGACTAGTTTTGCTATACTAGTCAGAGCCACAGATTTAATACATGTTCAATATGTATTGCAAAAACAAACCTCAAAAAAGGTGACCTGCTATATATAGTAAGCTCAGATTGACAGAATTAAGCAATGAATAACTTGCATTTAAACAGTATATCTATTGGTTTTTTATTGCATTTTTAGGGGCAGTTTAGTGGACCACAACTGAGACTACTCTGAGGTTACAAAATGGCTGCCTTGGGACAGAAGTTAGTTTCAATTGCGCATATTTTAAGAAAAAGTACATGCACTGAGATCTCGTTAAGCGGATTTAATCTACCCAAGGACCCCAGTTTCAGAAACCAAGGCAAAAAAAACCTCGAAGAATTCGAGGGGGCGCATGGGGGCATGACAAACAAAATTTTCTACACATGCCCGCCTACAGGCATGCTGATAGGGATTCGTCTATTATTGAACTTTGTAGAAAGAAAGATTTTGTGTACTGGTTCATAATAAAGTTTGCATCTATTTAATTTCCTAGAGTAAACAAGCATTTGCAATGCAATCGGCCTCGCCTTTGGGACCTTATAAGTTGTTAGCCATGCAGTATAGTATTACATATTACTGCAATGGACAGTGTGGTAGTGATTATAAGTGTGGCAGTAGTTTTGGCAGTGAACGTGGTATTTGAGCTCTTAGGAGTGGTTTGAAGAATAATACTTTAAATGATTGATACACTGTAACTAAATATAAAAATAAGTGGAGCCTACAAAGAAGTTTGTGTACTTTTCTGGAAATTAACATATATGCGCTGTGGTATTTGAGGTGCACACAGGAAGAGAAAAGCAGACATTGTGAGAGCAGGGGGTGTGCTCTGTGGAACAGATGTGTACTAGGACAGAGGAGGAGATGAAAGATGGGAGCAGAAAAACAACAAGAGCAAAAGAGTGGTAACAAAAAATCAAAAAAACAATAAAACATGGCAATCCCAGAAATGTTAGTGGATAAATTAAAATGCTGCTAGTTAGTCTTGATGTGATTTTTCTGTACAGCCCAAAAAACACAATGGTGACCCTCCGGCCCCAGTTGGTGGGACATATGAACAATGCCCCTTTGTACACATACAGCGCGTGGCGAAATAAAGTGGTACAATGACTACTAGGAAACCTCAGTACCAAACACCGGATTTGCAATGCAATTGGTCTCGCATTTGTGAAGGTTAGAGTTAATGGCGTTGTAAATGGCAATGTTTTTTACTTATGTCATTTTGTTTGCAGTGGAGTGATCATTGAGAAATGAGAGTTATAGCTACTGGCGTTGTAAATGTAAATATTTTTCAAAGCACATTTACAAAAAAAACTATTTTGTGTGGTGTTCTGACATGCTAAGCGGTTAACAAGCATCCTGTGAGGTTAAGACAAAATGTACTCGGATACATAAGAAAATACGGCGCCATAAAAAGCCTCAGCATCAAAGAATATTATTTAAATAAACTAAGCAAGTATTTTACAGTAAATATAGTCTATGTTGCATCTATGGACATGCCTCAATTTTGAACAAAACACAAACACAATGCCCTGGCTCACAAAAAACGCTTCTCTGTGTGCATGTACGCCCGTACAGGTAAACTGAGAGGGAACCAAGCAAAATAATAATTTCAGTAATTTTATAATTGCCCAATCACTGTAAACGAAACATCAAATGAGCGCTATCAGTTAATCACAACACCTGTGATTATTTACTTATTATGCTATGCACTGCGGTCGTACTACAAGGAGGAAATAGCAACATTTCCTGCATTTCACTAAATGTGCATTTTGAAACACAGGAGGAGACACACAGCAAATCGTATGATATAGAACATTGGACTCCAGCAATAACTTCTATATTACTGCGTGGGCTCTCAAGTTATGACGGTCACTCTTGCTTACACAGACAGGAAGGGCAGGGGTGAAAAGAAAACAAAGACTTGTGCACAAGCAGACTATGCGGCTGTGTCCAGTTTTTCCTGCACTCAGTAAGGCTGAAGCCAAGCATCGCTTCCCCTAGCAACTGAGGCGTGTTTTTAGCATCAGGTCAAAGGACATCAACATAGCTGAAGCTGCGAGGGCAGGGCTATCTCAATATCGTGCAACTAGCAGGATAAACTATACAACGGCACAAAGAAACCAAAGACACACAAATATTAAACGGATCAAAAATACATCAAATTATACATTATATTTCATAGAGTATAAGTGCGATAGATTTGCTTTTAATGTATACCCTGTGCCAACCAGGGTGGTGACGACTGCCAATTCCTGCCTAACAAAATGGAGGTGTTACCTATAAGAGTGCTGCATAATACCAAAGGAGAAGTCATTTAAAAAAGCATGGTGGAAATTACTGTCAATGGAGTTTGGGGCTGATAAACAGGGTTCCAAATCGCTTATCGCAATAAGGAAACTAAGGAGCAGCAGCCAGCGGGAGGAGCAGGAAGGAGGGGCTTAGGCGGGACACTAACAGGAAAATTTCATAAATAAATAAAGGTATGCTTAAAGTGAAAGCGGCACCGGTTACCTTGTAGAAGCAGCAGCAGCTAGCGCAAGGAGCGGCTTCGCGCAATAATCAGTCCACGCAAGGTACTTTGCGTAAAAGGCCATTTTATTAGGACAGGGTTGGACAACCATAACCAGAAACATAACACAAATCCCCAACAATCCCCAACAACAACATTCCTCACTACCCATACTCTCCAAGACTCCAACTACTCCATACCCACTTCACACCGCAACCTTCTCCATTCGTCGTCCACTGCTCTGACGCACCCCCACGTTCTCCCCAGTATCCCCCTCCCCGGAAGGGTGAGTATGCCCGTCATGGACTCCTCCCCCCTCCCCAATCCGCCCCACACACACACACACAACCCGTCCTAAACTGGCACGCTGAAAAACATGACCTCCTCAACTAGTCATGTAATTGCCGGGTGGGCGGGTGGCCAACGGTCCACTAACTATCCCTCCCTGAGGCGCTGGGGAATGGAAGAGGAAGGACTTCCTCTTCCTGCCCCTTTTAACCCTACCTGCGACCCCACCCCTTATCCCACCCCTTCCTCCCCTGTCCTTCCTTTTGCGCGAACTCCCCGGGGGAAGACTAGACCGCTGGTCTTACTTCCCCCGGGGGCCTCCTCGCGCAATAATCAGTCCACGCAAGGTACTTTGCGTAAAAGGCCATTTTATTAGGACAGGGTTGGACAACCATAACCAGAAACATAACACAAATCCCCAACAATCCCCAACAACAACATTCCTCACTACCCATACTCTCCAAGACTCCAACTACTCCATACCCACTTCACACCGCAACCTTCTCACTTCCTTTCGCTTCCTCACTTCTCTTCCAAAACTCCACCACCATCTCCATTCGTCGTCCACTGCTCTGACGCACCCCCACGTTCTCCCCAGTATCCCCCTCCCCGGAAGGGTGAGTATGCCCGTCATGGACTCCTCCCCCCTCCCCAATCCGCCAACCAGGGAACCCCCGGAGGGCGGTTACCTGCCCCACCCCACACAAGTGCACCTTTCGCCCTCACCTCCTCCTACACCAGATCGACTCATTCCACAGCCCACTGATAAAATCCCTCATCTCCATCATATAGTAGGCGTTTCCCATGTGCGAAAGGTGCACGCCATCAGCCCTAAAAAGCAAGGGCTCTTCAAGCCGCAGACCAGGATGCGCCAGCACCTTGATCCCACAGTCCTCACAAAAAACTCCCATTGCCCTATTTAATTTTCTGCGGGCGCGTTCCACCGCAGCGGGCTTCAGCGCCCCCCTCCAAAACTTTCTGGGAATGAACTCTGTCCACACAATACAAGCGCCAGCCAGATTGCTTTTGATCGCTGCCAAGTCCCGCTGCATTAAGTAGATCAAGGACACCGCCGACTGCCGCACCAGATCGTTCTCTCCCAGGTGAATGACAAGCAGATCCGGACAGCCCTGCTGCGAGACCTTCTTCGTGAGCCAAGGCAAAAGTTCTCCCCATCGCATCCCACTCCTACCCCACCAGAAAACCTCATGACTGCAGCTTCTCAGGCCCAGGCTACGCCCATACACCTGCCTGTCAGCAAACTTGGCAGCCCAATGCACAAATGAATGTCCCACTATCCAGGTAACCGTCTTGGCTCCAGGACCCCCAACACAACCTACGAAGAGAAAAGGAGCATTAGAAACGAGAAAGGGCACACAAAACGCTCACACAGCCGCCGCGTACCCCTCCGCCCTACTTCCTCACGTACCGCTCGCAGCAGCGCGAACGCCATCTACCAATCCTCCTGATCTTATCCCAGGACCAACCCAGCCGTGCCGCCGCCGTCGCCGCGCCGATCCGGAAGGAGTGAGTCCCAAACCCCGCCGGGTCTCTCCCTAAGCGCCGCAACGCCATGCGCAGTACCGCCAAGAGCTGGTAAGCCGTGACCCGTTTCCCAGAAGCATGACAGAAAATTTCCCCCGCCAAACGGCCACACTGCCCGCAAAAACTGCTCCACTCCCGCACAGGGCACGCTGCCTACTCCCCCGACTCATTCAGCCACACCCACGTGCCTCTGCCAACCTGATCCGTCTTGGAATGCCCCAGCCATATCCCCAGGCGCCCCCCATCCACACGTACATCCTCGAACCTCAACCCCATCACCCCCCTACCCCCCAGCAACTCCGAAACCCGAAAGGCCCCAAAGAACATCCACGTCATACACAGGCGGAACAACGCCAACTCATACCGATCGTAACACAAAACCCCCAACTCCCCCAACACATCCACCAACAGGCCAAAAGTGATCGCCTGGCACAACGGCGCTCCCTCCCGCCCCCCCCGCTCCCTTGTCCAGCCCTTCAGCATCCTGCTCAGCACCTCACCCTTGGCCGGATCAAAACCCAGATAGATCTTCCCATATAAAGAAATCCCTGCCAATTTTCCTGCAATTGTCACTGACGACAAACCCCTGTCCATGCAGTGCAAAACATAGCGCACGACACCCGCTTCACACTCACCCTGAGACATCCGCCAGTCCTCCCGCGACCAACCCAAAAACGCCCCCAACTCCACCCATGCCATACGATAAGTCCGCCGCGTGGACTCGGCAACAGACTGCTCCACCAGATTCACCACTCTCACTCCCCCCAGCTCCAGATACCCTCCGGCACCTTGGTCTTGGCAAAGTCCGCTCCGGGCGCCAACCTTCGGAAACGCTGCCACTGCGAACGAGACAATGCATCCGCGATGTCATTGCTAACGCCCGGCACATGTTTCGCGCGAAACAGCACATTCAAGCGCAAGCACAGCAGCATAAAACTTCGCAGCAAGCGCAGCACCCGCAAGTCCCTCGCCCTCTGATGGTTCACCAGCTCCACCACCGTCATGTTGTCCACATGAAAAAGCACCGATCGGTTCCGGAATTCCTGCCCCCACACCTGCAGCGCCACCAACAGCGGAAAGAACTCCAGAAACGCAATGCTCCTGCCCTGTGCCAACCAGTGCGCCGGCCACTGCTCCGCACACCACCGACCGTCCCAGAACACACCAAAGCCCCGCGCCCCAGCCGCATCCGAAAAAATCTGCACCTGCCACACCATGTTGTCATCTGCAAAGTCCAAGGAGACCCCATTGAAGTCACTCAGGAACCCCTGCCACACTCGCAGATCCGCCCGGACACCCACCGAAATCCGCACCCTGTGATGGGGCAACACTGCCCCTGACATGGCCAACCCGAGCCGCCTGCAAAACGTCCTGCCCGCCCGCACCACTCGGCACGCAAAGTTCAGCAAGCCCAACAAACGCTGGACGGACCTCAGATCAATCTTCCGTTGCACCATCACTTGGCTCAGACAGTCCTGTATCTCCAAAACCTTCTGCTGGGGGAGGCGCGCCATCCAGTCCACAGAATCCAATTCAATCCCCAGAAACGCCAGACAACAACTGGGCCCGGCCGTTTTTCCCGGCGCCAACGGCACACCAAACTCCCCCACCATCCTCTGAAACTGGCCCAAAGCCGCCCCACATTCCCCCGTCTGACCACGACCTACAAACAAGAAATCATCCAAATAGTGGGACACCAGCCGGTGCCCCGCCCTGTCAGTGAAGGCCCATTGCAAAAAGGAACTGAAAGTCTCGAACAGAGCACAGGAGATCACGCACCCCATGGGCAACACCTTGTCCACAAAAATGGCCCCACCGAACTGCATGCCCAGCAACGAGAAATCCTCCGGGTGAATCGGCAGAAGGCGAAACGCCGACTTGATGTCACACTTGGCCAATTCCGCCCCCCGCCCACACAGCCGCACCAATCCAATCGCATCATCCACCGACGCATACAACACCCGGGAATCCTCCTCCGCGATGAAATCATTCACTGACCGCCCCTCAGGCCAAGACAAATGGTGGATCAAGCGAAACTCGCCAGGTTCCTTTTTTGGAACCACCCCCAACGGGGATATGATGAGTTCGGGCAGCGGCCACGTGTCAAACGGGCCGGCCACGCGACCTTCCAATACCTCTTTGCGCAATTTAGCCTCCACGACTTCCGGCAACTCCTTTGCTGACCGCAAATTCTCTGCCCACCTGCACTCCCGTGGCCCCTGGTACCCCACTCGAAAACCTTCCGTGAATCCCCAAAACAGCCGCAGCGCCGCCACCTGATCAGGGTAGCGGGAGAGCCACGGACCCATGGCCTCCACACTAACCGGTGTAGGAGCCCTTTGGCCCAGCCTGCCCCCTTCCTTTCGTGACCCGCCATTGCTCGGACGGGGTGGCCAAGGTGAAACACTGCGTGACCGGGTGCTTGCCACCACACTTAGAACACTCATGTTTTAATTTGCAGGGGTGGCGGGTGCAGAATCCCTTGTTGAAATTCCAACAAGCCCCAGTGGTGGCTCCCCCATTCTTCGCAGGCTGTCCGGTTGCGCCGGCAGCGGCAGCCTGCCCACCCGCACCCCCAGCTCCACTTGCGCCCCCTCCCGCCCCCCCCCGAGGCGGGACGGGACTGAAAAGACCGATAAGCCACCGGAAGGCCACTCGCAGTGTGTGTAGCCGCAGAGGACTGCGTGGAGGCCATCCACTGCACCCACAGCTCCTGATCTACCTCTCCCCAGGGCTTGTCCGGGTTGACGCTGACCCTTGCCCGAAATTCCTCATCATAACTTAGCCAGGCAAAACCCCCAAAGTGCATCTGCGCTTTTCTGATGATATCCATGTATTTGAACAACGCAATCGCCCTATCCGGATGCTTCTCGCAATAAATACTGGCATAAATCAGGAAGGCCGACGTCCAATTCTCCATAGTTATCGGCACCCGTGGCCGCCGTGTCAATTCCCACTCCTCCTCTTTAGACCCCTCTTTCGCCTGAATCTCCCGATGCAACAATTTAAAGACATCCACATATTCGTGTTTCCAAATCCTGCCCCTTGTCTTTTCAGACAGATGGGACCCCAGGGGCATCGCCAACCCCATATAAGGCAGCTTCTTCTTATGTTTCTCACCCCCTTCCTCCTTCCCATCTGTCACCTTCTCCGTCTGAACACCAGCTCCCACCATTCGCTTCACATCCCCCTCTGGGGCCGCCGCCTTAGCCGGCACCTGCGGCTGCGCCGCCTCTCCCACCTCCCTCACCGACCCATCCCCCACCCCCACAGACCTACAAGACTTCTTACGCCCCCGCCCAAGCCCCTCATCCCACGCCCCCCACCATGTACTCTCACCTGTCAAAGTGCGTGGCACCTCCTGCGCCCGTCCGCCGGGACCCGGGGCCGACACCCTCGCGGCTGGCGCCTTGCTGCAGCTGGCTTTGCTGTCCTGGAAAACACCAAACTTCCTCGTTGCCACCGGCCCCGTCACCTCACGCACCTCGCCTTCTTCCAACTCCTCACTTTCCGACTCGTAATCCAGCTCTTCGACCACCACAGGCTCACTAGGCTCCATGCGCACCTCACGCACTACACGCTTCATTCCTTTTCCTTTCTCTCCAAGGACAAACTCATACTCCGGCGCCGATGATGCGCACTCCCTCGATGGAGGGCAGGCCGCCGCGGACCCCCCTTCTGCTTCGTCCCGGCGTCTGGAGGCCGTAGTGCGCCCCGCCGGCCCACCCCGGCCTCTACCAGCAATCAGCGCTGGCGTGGATCCCACCCCCCCCTCGTGACCGGCATAGTCCGAGGGGGCCCCAGCGCCACCAGGTCTCTGAGACGTCAAGTCCGTCCCTGCCTCATCCAGCCACACCCAGCGCCAGCGCCCCCGAGCCGGCCCTGCCCCTCCCCGCGCGCCACCACCCGGTCCGCCGCGCGCTCCCCCTCCCTCTCCCTAGCCGCGCACATCTCCTCCCAGTGCCGCTCCGTATCTTCAATCAGCCGCCGCTGCTCCCGGATACGCTCCTCTAAAGACATCTCGGCCCAACGGTCGTCCCACCGGCCCTCCCCCGCGGCCCGCGCCCCACGACCGCGGCCTGCGCCCCCAGAGGGGCCAGGCATCACAAGCCCCGTCCCCCGGCCCCCCACAGCCTTCGCCGGGCCCTTGCCTTTACCCCCCCGCCCCCCACCCTTCCCCTTGCCCCCACCCCCCACGTCCGGCCCCTGGTCCCCCCACCCACCGCCCTCGCCCCCCGCGGACTCACTCCCCGAAAGATACAGGGAGAAATCATCCCCAACCCGCTCCTCTGCGTCCTCCGCCAAGTCGCTGTCCTCACTATAGTCAACCAGGAACGAGGCCCCCCCGCTGCCCCCAGCCCCCGCCCCCCCCGGACCAACCGCGCCTCCGCAGCCCCACCCCTGCCCTCAACAGCCCCCCCGCCCCCCCCCCACAGGCACCTCAGCGGACGAACCCAGCGCCGGGAGGCTCAGACGCCTATCCCCTGGCTTCCCCCCAGGCCCCGCCTTCTTGCCCCCCCCTCGCGCGCCCACCGCGTGTTTCTTGGGAGGCGGTTCATCCATGCAGGCAACAACGGCCGCTGCAACCCCCGCGGACGCCGAACGCGGAGTCCTGGACATCCCCACCCACGCCTGCTCCAACACACCCGGCCGCAGAAGGTCCGCCCTCCCCGCACGCCCCAACAGCTGTAGCGCCGCCCGCACCGCCGCCTCATCCGGCGCCTGACCCCCTCCCGAGTCCATCGCGCTCGCTCCCCGCGCTAACCGCCGCTCCGCCCCCGCCGACTCCACCCGACACCCACAGGCCGCCAAACGTCGCCAAACGAGGCCGCCCGGAGACCCGCTCGTCAACTCACCACACGCACCGCTCCCGACGCGAGAACACGCCCCCGCCGATCCTCCAATGCTCCACAGCCCCGCTCCGCGCACCAACGGTCCACTAACTATCCCTCCCTGAGGCGCTGGGGAATGGAAGAGGAAGGACTTCCTCTTCCTGCCCCTTTTAACCCTATCTGCGACCCCACCCCTTATCCCACCCCTTCCTCCCCTGTCCTTCCTTTTGCGCGAACTCCCCGGGGGAAGACTAGACCGCTGGTCTTACTTCCCCCGGGGGCCTCCATGGTAGGATACTAATAGGAACATCTATTTATCTAAAAAAAGGAATGCTTAAAGTGAAAGTGGTGCCATTTACGTTGTAGGAGCAGCAGCAGTCAATGGGAGGAGCGGGGAGGTGGGGATTTGGCAGGACACTAATAGGAACACTTAAAAAATAAATAAAGGCACACTTAAAGTAAAAGTGGCGCTGTTCACGTTGTAGGAGCAGCAGCAGTCAGCCAGAGGAGGGCTTTGGCAGGATACTAACAGGAACATTTTATAACACAATAAAGGCGCGCTTCAAGAGAAGCGGTGGCATTCTCGTTGGGAGGTGTGGGGGCGAGTTTTGAAATGCAGCATGGTACCCTGTACCGAAGAAGCGCCTGGCCTCTCTGTAGGTGTGATGTCACCTCATGTTCAGCTTGAGTGAGGCACTTCCCTGTAACAGGAGGGGGGGCATGAGAGTGGCGTTTTTTTCCAACTTGGACAGCATAAGAGAGGGTGGGAGGGGCTAAAGGCAACACAAACAGAATGGAAAGCGGGGCCCATGGCAGAAAGCGGGACAGCGCTTGGAGCAGGCAACATAAACAGCAAATGTAAAAAGAAGCAGAGGCAAAAGAAAAAGTAGTGCAGGACACTAAGGTATATGACCGATGATGAATTAACCCTTGCAACAGAGGCGATCCCCAGGACATGACGTAAACAGCAAAAGGCAATACAAATGTAAGCTATCCACCAACTAAAACAAAGGAATTTGGATTAGCACATGAAGGACCCAATCATAAGCGATGGACGTGCTGAATATCCATACAGTAGATTCATCAGTCTCGCACAGCAGCGCATGCGCGCTGACTCTAACCTTGACCAAAAAGCGTCCATTTACATTCCAAATTCGTACCATATCTACAACTGCTTTTATAGGGAACTGAAAATAAAAATCCACTTAAAAATGATTACTCATATCTATAAGTCTACAAATGGGTCAGTAGAAAGACAACAATGCTCATTGCAAAGTATTTAAGAGTCTGTTGTGATATTGCACTCAGAATTAACAATACAACACTGAATGAAATTCAGTGGTGTGTGTGCCATTGAAATCTATTTTTATGAACTAAAAATGTGTGTGATATGACTTGAGGAATTGGTCCTTTGGTAATGATTCCTACAGTTTTTTTTTACAATTATCTGGAAGAGAAAGTAGAGAAAGAACGCTAGAGACGCTATAAGGTATCGTACTAGCAGCTTCCCACTCCTCCTCAAGCTAGAAACACCCTCCCCAAACAATTGTACGGCGCTGTAGCATATATGAGGCTACAGAATTTTATTGGCCAGGCTTCTTCCATCCCTCCTATTCACTGTGTGACTTGGAGAGAGCGACTTACGTGCCCTGGACTTCACAGAGAATAATGAATGTTGGGCCTGGTTCACAGTTAAAGACATAACTTTATACATGGAGGTTGACTACCATGCACCGGGTGATTTTATGATTATGAACCTGCGTCAGCCGCAGCCACGATAGGTGCAGGGTCAGATTGGGATCAGAATTAGGCCCGGGCATTTCGAAAAAAGTGGCCACATCCCCATATCATCCCTTTCTTGGATCACCATCTGTTTACTCTCACTGGAATCTGGGCGGTTATTTTTTTAAATAGTTTTATATAGTGTGAACTTGGTTCAAAGTCATTGGAGCAATGTGCATGAGCACCAGTTACATTACACAAGATCAAATTCGTTTTCATTTTCGGTACAGGGATTAAGTGATTTGTCCAGAATCACAGATGTTGAGCTGGCGCTGGGACTCAAACCTAGTTTCAAGGTCTGCAACCATAGCGCAATTTTATGCAACCCTCTCCTCTCCCCCAACAAGCCCTAATAGACACTGGGGATGAGATTGCAACACCTGGCTGCTATGGAGGCCACTTCTCTCACTCACCCCCTGCCAAGCCCATTATAGTCTCAGGGCATTTACCTGGCAAGGGAGGTGTCAAAAGCACATTGCTGCTGCTCAAAGGGGTGGGGGTAGGTAAGAATATCCCAATAAAACCTGCCCCCCTGTGAGGCCCTTACATACAACCCACCCTCCCTGCACCCGCCATGGCCCAAAAGCGATGGCCCACTGGGGGATAACACTGCTTTTGGTAGGGCACATGAGGTAGGGCACCAAAGTGAGAATACCCCAAAGCCTAAGGCAACACCTGGCCTGCAGACTCAATTTACAGCACGGCAGGGGAGTGACCAAGATACTGGTGCCACACTAAAGTGGCCTGGCGGGGACTGGGAAAGAAAGTCAGCCTCTTGGGCCGGTTTACAGAGGCCTCAAAAAAATGGCCCACAAGTGACCCTGGGACACCAGCCCATTGACCAATGCCCGATTACCCGCCAGTTCTGGCAGCTCTCCCTATAGTACATGCTGCTAATTGAATCCCACAATCACTACTGCAGCATGGGAGCCTCAAATTCCACTTGTTTGTACTTTACCAAAGATAAATAAGGAGCAGCAATGCAGTGTGGACAGAGCACACATGTTAGATGCCAGAGGATGTCTGTCAAGGGGAGACTGTCTGCTAGTAGGAAGGGGGCAGCAGCAGCTGCATTGACTCCATGGAAAGAAGGTATCCACTGGCCAGAGGACAAAGGCCACGATGCAGGACCAGAAAATACATCTGTAGGACAAATTATCACGTAAATGGGATAGGTTTTTAGTGATGGCTTCCTTGGTTTAAAAAAGATGAAACATTTATTGAGAACAAGATACGATTAACAAGGGCCCCATTTTTCTATTGCCAAAAAGTTCTTTCTGTGATTTTGAGCCAAATATTAAGGAGAGGTGATCTGTTTAGACTACACCTAGACCTACAGCAAAGTAAAATACACTGGCCCTCGCAACGAACACACTCACTGCCTGCTAAACTGAAATGGTCGAAACTGTTTGACTGAAAACTGGATACACATTGATAGACTTGGCATCTTTGGCGTGGTTTCCCCTGACTTTTGCCTCTAATTCCTGTATTTTTGATGCTGTGCTGGATTTCGTTTTTGCTGGCTTAGATGCTTTGGGCACTTTGCAACGGCTGATCAGTGTTAAATTGTAAGTTCTCCCTGTGTAAATTGTTGTTACAATTGGTTCTCCATGATTGGCATATTTGATTTACTGGTAAGCCTCTAGTAACGTGCACTGAATTGTGCCAGGGCCTGTATATCAAATGCTACTAGTGGGCCTGCAGCACCGATTGTGCCACCTACATGAGTAGCTCTGAAAATGTAACTCAGATCTGCCACTGCAGTGTCTGTGCGCAGTTGTACTGCCCTGTCAACTTGGCAAGTGCACCCACTTGCTAGGCCCTAACCTTCCCTTTTCTTACATGTAAGGCACCCCTATGGTAGGCCCAAGGTACCCCCCTGGGCAGCGTGCAGTGCATGTGAAAGATAGGACATGTGCTGGTGTGTGTGACATGTTCGTTTTTCATTATTGAAAGGCTATCTTGCCCATAGAATAGAATGGGAAATACTTTATGACATCTTACAAGCATAAATTCCCATTGGAACAAGATAGATGAATAACGTTTAGGCTCTCTGAACTCAGAATTTAATAACACGTCTTTTTAGTAAAGATTGTTTTTAAATTGTGTGTGTTTGAAAATACCACATTTAGAAAGTAGGCATTTTCTTGTCTAAACCCTTCTGTGTGCCTCATCCTGTTTGTGTATTGACTGTCTGGTTTTATAGTGACTGGGGCTGGGGATGTGGATTCACTGTAGACAGCCACTGGGGGTTTGAGGTGCACAAGCCTCTGTGACTACAGCACCCCATGTTTCCTGGTGGTCTCCCATCCAGGTACTAACCAGGCAAACCCTGCTTAACTTCTGAGGTCAGACGAGATCAGGTGCTTTCAGGGTGGTATGGCCTTATGCCCCACGCAGCCAAACAGCCAAGGCCCATTCACTAAGCCACAGCACCTGGCTCCCAGTGCGAGGCCCCCAATGAAGAACCAAGGAGAGCCTCACCCTGTCCCAGCCAATGGCAGCGCAGCCTTCCGACCCAGCCCACATCACAGCGTGCCAGCACCTACATTTGCACACAATGCGCTTAGCAAGGGAAAGCAGGCCCCATTAAACAGAGCTCCAACACAAGGCAAAACTGGCAAAGAACAGGTCCTGCTAAAGCAGGGACTCTAACAGCCTGCAAAGTCTGGTCCCACAACAAGCCACTAAGACAGACCAGTACATACTCACTTGCACATCCCGGAAACATGCAAAACTACGAACCTGCCTGATGACGAACTGCAGAAAAAAACAACAGGATTTCTGGATGTGAGGTCAGAGGTTTTATATTCCACAGGATAAGGGTGTGGCCTAGAGGGAAGGGATGGGAGTTGTATGTGTTTTTTTGGTTTGTTTGATTAAGGCTGTGGGGAGGAGCTGTCGCTCATTGATGTAAGGACTGTGACGGAGAGGTCGGAGACTCCGAGTAATGAACCTTACCGGTAGGTGACTGGGCATTCCAAACCACTTATATTTTCATGAAACCTTTAACATACTGGAATTACCAGTTGTATAGTGCACCACTGCCTGATGTAAATCATGGTTGAACGCCACATGCGTGGAGGGTTTCCTATCTGGAAAGAGTATTATGATGTGCGCTCAGTGATTTGCTTCATTAGGTTTATTAACCCCTTCGGTGCTCATGACGGAATGGTTCCGTCATGACCCACGGTTGAGCTGTGCTCATGACGGAACCATTCCGTCATGACCACACCCGCGCAAGATTCCGTCAGCACAGCGGCGGAATCTGCGCAGCATCGAAGGGGTTAAACATGTAAAGGTGCAGCCAGGAGAGCTGGTGACACGATGCTTTAGAGTAGAAGTGTTCTGTGCAAGCTTG
Source organism: Triturus cristatus (assembly GCF_964204655.1). NCBI lineage: Eukaryota > Metazoa > Chordata > Amphibia > Caudata > Salamandridae > Triturus > Triturus cristatus. The sequence goes on from NC_140589.1 coordinate 470,379,429, forward strand.
GTGGCAGCGTGAAGAGAGGAAGTCCTATTAGGCAAAGGAAAGGGTTCGGGTCATGTGTGTTGGCGAGAGATGTGCACCCATTGTGACTGAAATACATGGACACTGCAGAGAAGCATGTTGCCTCTTCAAGGTGCAAAATGAAGCGGGGGAAGCATCTTACCTGCCACTGTGACTGCAAGAGATCTTATCTGGACCACAAGTCGGGGTACACTGAGATGAGTAACCATATGCTCTATGCAGTGGTACTGCTATAAATATAGACTTTAATTCCCTGCCACTACAGTTCATTATTCATCTCATACAAACATCGCTAGTGCCACAGGCTGGCTTTTCTAATTAAAAAAAAAAAATATTTCATAGTTTTACTTTTGCAAGTGCAGGGTGTGGATAAGGCAATAATACATCACTGTTGCACAAACATTAAAAGTCAAACAACTACATAAGCATGTTAAAAATAAATATAACAACGCTGTTGCACAAACATTAAAAGTCAAATGCCAGCACAAAAAATAAAAATAAATCTAAAGATTTTGACATTCGAACGAAAAACAATTAAGTGAATAAGTTTCTGAGAAAGAAGCACTGGTGTCAATGTATTTTTTCTAACAGCCTTTCTCCGATGCCCACACTCCCTGAAAGGCCCAATAGGAACATGATATGAAGAGCAGGCAGAAGACTGGAGATTCACTTGTCTGACATTTACAGAAGAATATATAACATTATGAGATGCTCAAGGGCAAAGGGACTGTGTTCAATAAAATGTGACCCACCTTGATGGAAAGCCTGATACCAGTCCCCTGAAGAAACAATTTCGAATATAAGACGGACAACGACTTTTATTTCCTCTGAACAAAGTGATTGTACAAGTGCAGACCTTTTGACATTGGCTATTGGTGTAGTAACTCGTTGGCTGCTTGAGCACCAGTGATGAGTCAAAAATCCTACCTTCAATAAAATTCAGTATTTCATCAAAGGCCTCTGGTATCTGCCTGAAACTGACAAATGGAGTAAAGGCATTTTTTAGGTTTAGCATCATTGATCTTGCGCCATACATGGCAAATATATTGTATTCTATGCTAAAGTTAAGAGGATTTTGGTCAGCATCTTTCAGTTGTTGGCTTCTTCTGCTCTAGATTATTCAGGCTTTGGCTTGAGACATTGTCCATAAGGCCTTACATCAGTGCTCTGGGGGGTTTTACCCTCACCATTTTTCTATTGGCTGTTCGGGTTTATCCTTCCACCTCCATTTAAATGCATGCGGGACTATTACATCTGAATCAGTGTGTGGTCTGGCCAGTGACACTGGAGTGTAAAAACTGGCAAAAGCAGCCTTAAAAATGCATGTTATAGAAGCAAATTTCAGTAGCTCTGCTTTTTAGATTTCTTTTTTTTCAGAACTTGCTCCCAGTTCTGTTACATCATTTCCTAACTGCTTATAAACATGGTCTCCATCTTGGAATGGTAATCTACCTACTCAATATTTTTTTTACCATTCCAAGTCAATTAGCAGGGTGCTTGCAAAAAGATCTAAAAATGGGTGCTAGACAAAAATAATTTTTTTCAGTAGCATTTACTTTTAGATGCTTTTGTCTGCGCTCATATCCTACTGTTGCTAGACAAACAAAGCATTAGCAAAGCCAAAAGGTTTGACGTTTGCACATCTTGAGCGTGTCTGATATGAGCATCATTGAAACATTAAACATATTGGATCTGGCACCTGCTGGTGTGGATGGTTATCAAGAGAGGATATTGGGAAGGACATGACAGTCCACAAATATATACAAGGGGGTATGATTTGCCAGGAAGCCTCTACAGCAATAATAAGACCTTGACATTCCAGGAAGCTCAAAAGTATTTTGGTGTGGGGAGGGATCAGGTCCTGCTGCATACTAAATTAGCGAAAATAGCCAAGGATCTGTTGCCAATGTTCCTGGAGGCCCCAGGGTCACACTCACAACTGAAGTACTATAAATGACGGCTTAAGGAAAATACTGATAACCAATATGTACAAGGCACCGTAGGAGGATAAAACGGTGGAGGTGGGATCTGTGCAGCACAAATGGGTGAAAAACACAGCAGAGCACATAACAGACAGGGCATGCAAACACATTTTTACAATAACCACAATCGTTTGTTTCAAGCTCATACAATTTCATTATGTGCACAGAAACCACCTTGCACCCCAAAAAAAGGCAAAGATATGTGTGGGCACTAATGCTTGATGCAGCAAATGAGTGGAACTGAGAGCTGATTTCAACCACATGGTTAGGTCCTGCCATAGCATTTAAGGGGCATATTCTCAAGGACCTATCGCCGAGTTATCGGCACTTTATCGCAGCCAAAGTCGCGATAAATTTATCGCCCCATTCACAAGCCGGTGAAAACAGCCAATATCACCAGTTTTCCAGCGATAGCATCCTCAAAAAACATCGCCACGGATGACCCCGGCAACTATCGCTAATGAAATGCAGAGTAGGCGTTCCTGAGCAAAAAGTTGCGACAACACCACTCCACAACATTCTCAACGACCAGCCAGATCGGCGATAAGATCCCAAATCAGGCGATAAGGCGTGTTAGCAGCAGGATCTTAAAACCTGCTCTGACTTGGTGTAAAGTCGGACGACAACCGGCAGCAACCAAGGGAGCACAGTCCAGAACCAAACATGAAGAACAACAGATGGCCCTGAGCAACTGAACATGCAGCCTGGAGCCCCAATAGGGCAACAACACCCACCACCCCACAAAACCATGAACCAAACAAATCGCCTGAAGTCGAACAATCACCACACCTAACATACAGGTGTGGCCAGAAAAATGTCCAGTCCAGGAAGGACCTGGCTTGGCATTTCGGGCTGGACTGTTCCCATGATGCACAGGGTCAAGACTGTTTTGCATATGGCTGGGTTCAAACTGGAATGGCATGGAGAGCAAAAAAACGATGGATTTAGGCCCAGATCTCTGTACTGGGGTGAATGTATGACATTGTTCTGCATTCTGTCCATCAACTGTTGTTTTTGAATTTGTCACCCCGAGTGGGACGGGTATGCCCAAACATTGGTCCCATGCTCTCCATGCCACTGGAATCAAGCTATACTGGCTGAAGAGGGGTGAAACCCCCAAACCGGTCCTAGGATGCTTGTTTCCAGTCCAGGGAGGACCTGGCTTGGCAGTTCGGGCTGGACTGTTCCCATGAGGCACAGGGTCAAGACTGATTTGCATATGGCTGGGTTCAAACTGGAATGGCATGGTGAGCAAAAAAACGATGGATTTAGGCCCGGATCTCTGTTCTGGGGAGAATGTATGACATTGTTCTGCATTCTGTCCATCAACTGTTGTTTTTGTGTGGGGAGTGCAGGCCTGTGGCTGGTTTTTGCTGATTTTTTTATCGCGATTTGCGTCATCACTGCTTTTTTCACGTTCGTGTTTCGCATTTTTGCGGCGTCGTATTGATTTTAACGCATTCATTTGACGCGTTGTGGTGGGTCTATCTCATGGTGCCGCCTTGTTGAGAATACCACATTAACACTGTTATTTTTTCGTGATATACTGCGATGTGAGGAGTTGCGTTAAGCTACTTTTGCGGTGGTTATCCCATGTTCTTGAGAATATCCCCCTAAGAGTTCTGGGATGGAATTTTGGCTGCACTTTAGTCTGTGTCGGATGCATTACTAGACAATACTATGATACACTGCCTGATATATAAAATACGAAAAGAAAACTTCTATCACTAGGGACGGTGCTGGCAAAACCTAGAATTGCAATTGATTTGAAAAATAAAACACCTCTGCCAGTTGGAAAATTAAGATTTACTGGATTGGAAGCTAGCTGAAGAGATTCATAAAAAAACCCACTTGCAGAAAAAAATTGACAGATGATCTCCAGAGATGGGCTAAGACGCTGTGACTTATCACAGATCACCGGACATTGGCGCACCCTGAATTTTCTAAGAACTAAATGAACACAAAGAAGCATGTACTAGGTGCACTGTAAATTAGAAGTGAACAATCATTGTGGTGAGGCTGTGTGCTCATTGGATACCTAGGTGAACCTACCAAATAGGCTTTTGGTGATTGCGTTTGTGCATATGATTGGTTGCCATTTGTATACTGTAATGCTATATTTCCTAATTTTTATCTGTAGGTTTTTTTTGAGAAAAACTAATAAACTATTGTTTTAAATTTGTTTAAACTATAGGGTTTACCTATGCTTGTTTCTCTAGAAATGAATCTGTCCCAAACATCACATAGACTGAATACTTGAAATTGGTTTAAGGATAGCACAAGGACCTATTTCAGTTTAGAGATGAAAATAAAACCAACAGCGCTTTTTCAACTTGGATTAGCAAATTGCAAATGTATTCTCTATCATGGTTTCCATTAAGCCTGTCTTTAAAGACAGAGAAGGCACTTCATTACAGGGACATTATGGCATGTCACATTCATACCACACGTTACTCTGAGGTTTTTCCGCTTCAGCATACTTTTTGCCAAGGGAAGAAAGCCTCTCCTAGGCCAGGCTTCTCCAACTAGTAGACCGTGAGCTATTGGCAGCTGCAGAGACCTGTAAGTAGCTCTCCTCTATACCACCCACTAAATCAAAAGCTTTTGAGTGTTTTATAAATACCAAACTTGAAAGTGTTTATTTGAGGCAAAAATATATTTCTTTTCATAACTCATATGGTGATATTTGGAGAAAAATGACAGGACTTCCTAAATATATTTTAATCAGATATTTGAGTGATAAATCATGTGGCACTGAGGAGACTTTTTACAAATGTTATCACCTTGGTACCAGTGGCATTGCTGCTGTGGCTGTATTATATTACCCATGTGGAGGCAATCCAGATTGACAAAGTCCCTTTTCCCTGATGCCAAACACACCTAATGCACTGAGGTGATCACTGGTAGGAATCATCCATATGGTGGTCGCTAGTATATTCTGGTCTGATGTGGTCATTGTTACAGCACTAATAATGCTAGTAGCTCTCTATGAGTTTCATTAAACATAAGTAGCTCTTAATACAGAAAAGGTTGGAGATCCCTGTCCTTGGCACTAAAAACATTGTTGAACTACTGTTCAGGAGCATTTGTACTCAAAAGAAAGCTTCATCTAATATGACAAATAAGGTAAACCCTCCCTCCAATCCCTAAACAAACTAAAATCACTTAGAAACGCAAATGATTTCAATTGTCACGCTTTTGTGATGTCACCAATTAACTTTGGCCCAAGACCCGAATCAGCCTTTGTAAAACATCTCGGTCACATTCCAGAGTAGTGATCCATTGTTCTGCCTGACTCCTCTCAGGAAACGACAAGTTTGATCACATCCTCCTCGCCCTCACAGAGTTCCACTGGATTCTCCTCAAAACCAGGATTACATTCAAGTGACCTGCATCACCCTTAAGGTTGTTCGTCACCAACAACTCACCTACCACTCATCACTTGGCTGTGTTGCATGGCTCCCTCCCTGTGAAATTCATTACCGTAATAAATCAGGCATCAAGAAAATTCAAGAAAAAATATAACACATACCTGTTCAACTGTTACCTAACTGGGGAACTTGTTGGCTCCTGATATCCTTCTACCCTTCGGACCATGCCTCCATGCCATGTTGATTAACTTTTTCGCTTACAGCCCATTAAACTGTTGCATTCTTACCCTTTCTTTTGGATTCTAACATAAGCACAGATGGTGCACAGGCAGCTGTTCTATTAACTGCTCATTTCTCTCTCCTTTCCAAGTAAAAAAAAAAAATCATGGTTGTTTTGGAACGCGATCCCCGACTCTAAAGCTGTTGATTGTGAGGCACACCAGTGCCTCGTTTGAGCTGGTGGTTGAAGGTGGGGTACCCTGACTTACTTTTCCGCATAACACTTTGATTGACAAATTAAGCCACAGCCTACCGATCCCACCCAGCCGTGTCCAGCAGTAGGGTGAGACAGGGCATCGTTCACACAAAGCATGGCCGTCACTAGGGCTAGCTTCCCGAATGCAAAGAATGAGCATTTGTAGGCAACGAACATGTTCACTGGAAGTCAGCAGCTGGGGTGGCTTAGTTAGCATTAGGGCAAGAACCCTTCAAACATTGAGAGGGAGGAGTACCTGGGAATAAGGATTGAAACCTTCCCCTACACACAGCATGAGCAGCAGGACAAGCATCCCTCACACACAGGGGTGAATTTCCAATATTTGGGGGCAGAGCATCGCTGCCGTATGTCAAAAGAAAAGGTCAGGAAAGCTCTGTATCCTTTCTGCTGGCACACAAACTGCAGTACTGAACCAACGCAGGCACCCTTGCACCTTTGTGCAAGAGTGTCTGTGTTGTTGACCTGATTGTTTTTGTGCAGGAAGGGATGCCTTCCTACACAAAAACAATCAAAGGAGGCATGCTCCTATTTCTATGTGTGCTGAAGAAACCAGCACATGTGGAAAGAGGAAAAAACAAGGAGAAATGTTTACATTTCTCCTCGTAATGCCTGCTTTTGGAAGGCTTTAGTTTTAGCACTGCCCCAGATTTACACTATGTTGTAAACCTGGGGCATTGTCAAAAGTCATGGGTGTTGCGTTGGAACACCCACAGCCACACCCATGGAACTCCCCTTACATGCAGAGTAAGGCACTGCCTTACTCCATATTTAAAAGGCCATGAAGAGCCACGCAGGGTGGCTTTGTCTGGCCTTGTAAATATGGGTCGACACACTGTGCCTTCGGAGCTTCACAAAAGTGATGCTACGGCAATGCAAAAGTACTCCAGGGGCAATGCAAATATGTCCCACAACATCCTCAGCAGAGCAGCTCGCCTCTTCCATAGACTGCAGAAGAGCCAATATAGCAAATTACTGCCACACAAAACTTGTCTGGTACAGCACAGAGGAAGAAAGTAGCAAAGGCGTTTTTTCTTTGCACTCATGCAGCAGTAGGCAAGCTTCCTCCCACGCAACAGATGCAGCAGCAGATTTCCTTCTTTGTGCACATGTGCACACAAAATAGACATACTGGCATATTTACAATATGATATGATATGCTTTATTCGATACAAAAGATATATCATAAAAGCAGAGTCAATCCTTATACAATTCATAAAAACAACATGACATAAAACCAGCAATAGAAGTTCATTACAAATTTGCTATTTACAGAAATAAAATTCAATATGTAAAAAGATATAAGATAGGGAGAGACCCGTAAAATTTGAATATCATAAAAAGCAGTGCAGAGCGATATAATACAGAGCAATTCATACAAGCCTAACCCATATATTTTGTTGCCAAAAACTTCGAACGAATCACCCATGCACATCCCAGGTATTTAGCTACCCCACAGATCACAGTAAGGGAGGTAGTATCTGTTCTAAGGAGGCGTAAAACAGACAAATAATTTCTTGAGCCCAACAATATGCAAACAGGTTTTAGCCACTTACTTCTTATGTGTCTGTACACTGGACAGGCAAACATAAAATGGGCAATGGACTCTGTGCGAGCTCCACATCCTGGACATGGAGCTGCTACTGTTACTACTGCAGTTCGGTCGCTCCCCCTCCAGCTCGCTATTAGATCATTAATGGGGAGAGTTCCAATTCTCAGTTTCATGTACAGAGACCTATCTCTTGGAATTTGGATAAAATCAAGATATGCTTCCAATTTCCGAACAGGCTTGTGTTCCAGGAACCGCTCAGTGAGCGTTCCCCTGTCCGCACTGGTCGCTTGTACCACCTCTACCCAATTCCAGTAAGCCTTCTTTATATCCTGTTTAGGAGGCGGGGTCTGGTTAACCCATGCCTCCCCCAGACCTATATCAAATAGGAGACGCCTAAGGTTTAAAATCCATTTGACCCTCTGGCCTGTATCTGCTTTGATGACATCGCTAAAAGCTGCGGCATAGTTGGACAATTCTGGGGTCGATCTAATACGGGCCCAAAAGAGTAAAGGGCGGAGGCGTACAATATCCTTGATGGAATGTCTGCCCAGATCTAAATACAGGGGCTTCAATGGAGTAGAGATTGGAAGGGAAACCAGACCTTTAAGAAATTTATTCTCCGATCTTACTAAGTCAGTGGTGTTCTCAAAGCCCCATAATTCAGCCCCGTACAGGGCTGAGGGGAGTGCTTTACCTTCATAAACCGCAAGGGCCGGGGATATTGGTTTGCTTACAGAGAGTTGTTGTTCTCTTAAGATCACCCCGGATACCCGCTTGTGGTTTAGGAACATTTTTGCCAAATGGGAACTCCACTTCATTTCACTGGTGACCCGGATGCCCAAATAATCAAAAGACTCAACTAAGTCTAGTGATATTCCATGGAGGGTGATGTTATTTCTAAACCGCTTTGAGGGGGATATAGTCATTAATTTTGTTTTTACGGTGTTAATGACTAGTCCTCGAACGGAACAAAATAGGCTAAATCTATCCAACAGCTTTTGGAGACCACTTGGGCTTTTCGATAGCAAAAGGGTATCGTCGGCGTATAGGAGGGTCAGGGTTTTTTCACCCGCCAGGGTTGGTGCGTCGGCCGGAAACTCCTTCAGATGGTCTACCACCCCATTCACAAAGAGGGAGAACAAGGTCGGCGCCAATACACAGCCCTGGCGTACCCCCCATTCACCTTGATCCTCTCCGTTAGCTGTCCCTGAGTCCCCCACCTAATTCTGGCATAGTTACCCTCATGGAGGCATCTGATAAAATCCAGGACCATGGGGGGGTACCCAACTTGCGCAACACCTGCCAGAGCCTGGGACGCGGGACCAGGTCGAAAGCGGTCTTCAGGTCAATCAAGGCCAAGTACAAACTGCCTTTCCCTATGACCACGGTTTTCCAATAGATCATAAAGAATCTAAAGACCTGATCAATCGTACCCACTCGCCCCCTAAAGCCTGCCTGGAGGTGCGACAGAATATCACCTTCCTCCATCCACAGCCTCAACCTCATAAGAAGCACCCTGCCAACCACCTTTTGTATCACATCGATTAAACTAATCGGCCTGTAGTTGGCAGGGTCCTCCCTATCCCCCTTCTTGTAAATTACAACCACCTCCGCCCCCTTCCAAGATTCAGGGACTGCGTGGCCTCTAGCTATGAGATTCATCAGCCATAAAATAAACTGCGACCAAGACTTTGGATCGTACAAAAGGAGATCACCAGGTATACCATCTTGACCCGCCACTTTGCTGGGGCTATGTTTCCTATTGCCCGGGCTACCTCCTTTAGGTTAAAAGGTTCTGCCGATAATGGATCTCCCAATATATAGGGGTAATGCTCGTCTCCTATGTGTGAAACATCTGCCTTACCACAATACAGGTCATAAAAATGGTCGTGCCACTGTTGCCCCGTAATATGGTTAGGTATTGGCTCAGATCCTTTACGGGTCCCCTTATTGATTAACTTCCAAAATAGCGTAGGGTCTTTCTGTCGTGAGGCTAGCTTGAGCTCCTGCCAGTGGGTCTCTTCCCACTCGCACTTAGCTGCCACTTATGATCTGGCATAATCCTTCCTAGCCATTCTAATTAGTCCCACGTCTTTCCCCCTAAGGGCAATGGATAGCGCCTGCCTCTTTTCGATACATGCAACCGAATACCAAAGGTTCTTGGGTATTATTCGGTTTCCTTTCCCTATTTTGCTGTCCTTGATGGTGAAAAACTGTCCCAACCTTGTCATTAGATTTTGGTAAAAATCAGGAAAAAAGGAGTTATGAATTATCTCTAAGTTTTCACCTATCGAATCAAGCTCCTCAATCTTTTGATTCATCAATTCGGTTATACTGAACAGTTTATCATCCTGATTTGAAACCTTATGCCATTTGAGCCGTTGGTTGCAATTGGAGGGCACAAACTCTTTTGTTGACAATCTAAGGGGCTCCTCCACTTTAGGGTCAATGGGTACCCATTTATTTTTAATTTGCATGAATAGGGGATTATGATCGCTATCCAGAGTGTCTTTTACTACCATATCTATAAGATCGCCCCATAAGTGGACGTCTATCAGGATGTATTCAATACTTTTTTTTTTTTAAAGCTTTATTTAAATTTGCAAAATCAAACGATACAGAAATGATAGCTGTGTGTTCACCAGTGACAAAGTATGAAGATACATCACAACACCTCCAGCTCCTTGACAAAATGTGCAACTTATGGAAGGCATCCGACATCAGAACCCCATCTATCAATCCACCATCAACACCTGTCCTACTTGAAACAGGAGAGATTGACATCGACAATCCACACCCCGGGCCCATAGCCACCCCATCCCTCCACGCACACCCTGTAACTGACTTGATGTCCGTGCCATCAACCCCCCCACAGCAAGCGCCCCGTGGATCATACAATCCCCTCCATTCCATGACGACACCATTCACCCAACGCCCATGTCGTACCGCCTACCCCACTCCCGTTGGGACTATACCAGAATGTGTGGGTGACGAGGGGGAACCGGGAAGACCCGTGATGTATGTTTTGTAGGGGCCCCAGATGTCCCTAGGACGCGCCACCGAGGGGAGGAGACTAGAGTAGAGTTCGCTATTCGTGCTGCAAAAAGCCATGGCAGTGAGCCACGATTTGACCGTAGGAGCCCGTCTATCCCCCCAGCGCCTGGCGATTTCACGTTTGGCCAGAAGTAGACCCATAGTGGCCAGCCTACGAACATTCTTAGGGAAATTTGCTGTGTAGCCCAACAACGCAACCTCAGGAGCGGGAACAAGTGTAAGCCCTAACATGTCTTCCAAGACCTTGTATACCTGTGTCCAGAATGATTGCAGTCTCGGACAAGTCCAGGACAAGTGCGCGAAGTCAGCATGCGGTGCCGAGCACTTCCAACAGAGGTGTGGCCGTGCTGGGTCAATTGAATGGAGTCTGTCTGGGGTCATGTACCAACGGCGCAGGAATTTATAGTGAAGGAGTTTGTGACGACTGTTCAGTGACACCGTAGCAGTAACCTTACAGCAAGCCGTCCACTGTTCATCCGTAATAGGCCTACCCAAGTCCGTCTCCCATTCCGCCCGCGCCCGGTCATCCGCACAAGGGAGCAAAGCCGCACACGCCTTGTACAGCCTCGAGACTATATGGGCCCCCGTATCTTTGTCAATAAGGATGGTAAGGGGTTCAAAGGAAGCAGGCTCAAGGGGGAAACCCTCAATTGCCACCCTGGCCGCGCAATAGAGTCGGCGAAGAATGAACCTATCCATGAATGTAGCCTCGCTGAAACGCGCCTCTTCCGATGCCGAGAATATGTGCCCTCCAGGGTATAAATCCCCCATCTTGGTGAGGTTAAATTTATTTAACGTTTGCTGCACAATCGCCCCATCTGTGCCCGGCAGTAACCCCGGGTTGCGAATAGGGAGAGAAGAGGAATATAGGCGAGGGTGAGCTAAGTAGCTCAAAAGTTTCTTCCAGGCCCAGCTAGCAGTGGACACCGTTTGAATATCCACTGGGCTTCTGGGGATACCCTTGGGCAAAACGGCCGCCAACCGGCCCGGGAGAACAAAGTCTGCCTCAGGGCGAAGAAACGGGATCCGAGCGTCCGGATGGTACCAGGCATAGGCATGTGCGCACTGCGCGACCAGATAGTATAGATACAGATCAGGTACGCCGAGGCCTCCCCTATCATGGGGGAGTGTAAGAGTCTTCCAGCGAATCCGAGGGTGCTTCCCGCCCCAGACCAGTCGGATCAGGAGGGACCTCAAGGTGGAAAAGAAAGACCGAGTGAGAGGAACAGGGATGTTATTAAAAAGATACAAAAATTTGGGGAGCACTGCCATTTTTATGATGGCTATTCTGGCCGACATGGAGAGCGGGAGGCGCAACCATCCCTCCACCTGCGTCTCCAGCCTCGCAATCGTGCGGCCATAATTGAGGCGTATGATTTCGTCTGTGCTCAAATGTATCTGAATGCCCAAGTAGCGTACCGAGTCCGAGCACCACTCCAATGGGAACTCACATTGCCATGGGGAGGTGCCGCTAGTCAAAGGGAATATGATGGATTTGTGCCAGTTTATGGCCAGTCCCGAGTGGCCACCGAAGCGCAGGATCTCACGAATAAGGGGGGCAAGGTTAATATGCGGCTCCCTCACATACAGGATAGTGTCATCTGCGTAAAGGGAGGCAAGCAATGGGCCCGTCCTAAACTGGAGACCCCTGTGGAGGTGCCGCTCCTGGAAATGCCGAATCAGGGGGTCCATGGCTAAAATAAACAAGAGCGGGGAAAGCGGACAGCCCTGCCGTGTGCCACGCGTTAGAGAGAATGGACGGGATAACGTACCGTTGATACGCAGGTGTGCCGTGGGGCAGCTATAGAGGAGTCGAGTCGTGGCCAGAAAGTTCGCCGGCATGCCCATGCGCTCCATAACGGCAAGAAAGAATGGCCATTCTAAGGAATCTAAGTAGGATCGCAGCAGCAGGTGTGGCCGGGCTAATTCTGTGCAAGACAGTGAACAACGTCCGCAAATTCAGCGACGTCGAGCGACGGGGGACAAAGCCCGATTGCATAGGCGAGATAATGAATTCCATCAGCTGGGAAAGTCTGTTGGCCACTATTTTGGCTAAAATCTTATAGTCGGTGTTTAAGAGGGAGAGGGGTCTATACGACCCACACAGCGACGGGTCCTTGTTCGGTTTCGGGAGCAGAACCACCACCGCCTCTCCAAGAGTAGCCGGGAGTGAACCCCGCTCCAGCGCCTCCGCATAGACCTCTATGAGCTTAGGCGCCAACAGATCAGAGAAGGCCTTGTAGAAATCCCCTGAGAAACCATCAAGACCCGGTGCAGAAGAGCTCCGGAGCACTTTAATCGCTCCCCGTACCTCCGTCACCGTTATGGGCTCCGCCATAAACTCCTGCATGCCCCTATCTAGAAACACAAGAGCAATTTCCGACAGGTAGGCGTCACGAGCGGCCGTGGAGTCACCCAATTTGGAGGTATATAACTCAGTAAAGTAGGCCAGGAATTCATCCCGAATCTCAGCGGGCGTTGTGCGGAGCGCACCGTCCACTCCCCGCACTTCGGTTATCAGGGACTTACTGTACGGCGGTCTCAGAACCTGCGCAAGCGTGCACCCCGGCCGATCCCCCTCCCCATACCGCCGAGCCACACAATATTTCCCCAGATATAGGATCTCCTTGTCCGCAGCCTCACGAAAGTCCAACAGTAGGCGCAAGCGCCTGGCAAACACCTCGTCGGAGGGCGACCGTCGCGCCTCCATATCAATCGCATCAAGCTGCGTCTCTAAGTGTGTGATTGTTGCGCACAGCGCCCTCAGAACCCCAGCCTGTTTTGCAATGCAAACCCCTCTGATATAGGCCTTGAACCCCTCCCATAATACAGCCCACGAGTCCACCAAGCCAGTATTTAGCGCAAAATAGTCTTCTATCGCTTCAGATACCTCATGAACAAAAAGGTCATCCAGAAGTGCCCTTCCGGGGAAACGCCACTGCCGCTCAAATCCCTCAGGGCGGGGAACGTCTAAATCCAGTACGACAGGAGAATGGTCAGAATAGGTTCTAGGGAGGGTTCCCAATGCGCGAAACCAGAGGGACAGGCCCGGGGATAGGAGCCAGTAGTCAATCCTGGTCCAGGTGTTGTGTTGCCCAGAGAAGTGCGTGTAGGCCGTAGTGTCTGGGTTGCGCCTGCGCCATATGTCAGTAAGAGAGAAACGACTGCAGAGGTCCAGGAGCGCGTGTCTTGCCCTAGGTTTGGAATCAGTGGCCCCAGAGGTGCTATCGAGCCCCACATTCAGTAGCAAGTTGAGGTCGCCGCCAAGCAGGATGTCAGCGGGTGCCAGGGATGCCAACTGGGCCGCAAGCGCGTGGAAAAAATCCGGGGAATCAGTGTTAGGAGCATATACACATACCAGAGCGACCACATGCCCCATCAGCACTCCTTTCACAATGCGATAACGCCCATCCCTGTCCCCCAGGAATGTCTGGCAGTGGAAGGGGAGTCTCTTATGAATCAGGACCGCTGTGCCTCTAGCATAGTTGCAGAAATTGGAAAAATAGCGGTGGGCGCCCCAGGAAGCTGCAAAACGGGTATTCCCCGAGGGATGTAAGTGCGTCTCTTGAAGAATAGCAATGTCAACCCTATGCCGATTTAAGTAATGTAGTATTTGTTTGCATTTACGCTGATTGTTTAGGCCACGGACATTCCAAGACATTAAGGATAGATGGACAGGAGTTACATTCAAACCTATCTGGGCCATCGATGCCAAACTGTTCGTAGCAGGAGCAAGAAAGATGCAGCGCCTTCGTGTACCAATGATAACAGCTCACACATAGCCAAGTCATGAAAAGCAAACTTACATATCACCCCCCCCCTCCCCCCACCCAGCCAAACCACGCAAACGTGAGGCAGTCCCCAACCTAGAAGAGAAAAACATAGCTCTAAACAGTAATACCAAATGTATACCAAAAAAGGAAGGCAGAGCATCATAACCCAGAAGTACTCCCAACGGTTTCAACCAAAGGGGGGTGACGACGATCCGCAATCAACCCAGCGCTGTGTAGCAAAGATATACCAATTATTCAAAAAGTCCTCCAATAACAAGAGTCAATGAAAAGTAAGTTAGAGCCTGGGCGCAGTCTCAGCCGACACCGGAGGTCGCAAACAGGTCCTGGCTGCTCGCCGACCCACTGCGAGGGGGGGAACGTCCACCCTCGTCTCCCCCCGGCGGGCTCCGACGCGGCTTGTAGTTGCGACAGAATTCCTGCACCGCAGTGGGGTTGTCAAAGAGCCGAGTACGGCCCTCGATCTTGACCCGGAGACGAGCCGGGTAGAGCATACCATATTTGAGGCCTAGATTCCGCAGCGCAGCCTTCGCACCCGTATACTTCCGCCTGGCCTCCTGGACCGTGGCCGTGAAATCGGGGTAGAAGGACAGTCTCGAGCCCTGCCAAGTGATCTCACCCTTCTCTCTGGCTATGCGCAAGGCAGTGTCACGGTCCCGAAAGTTCATGATACGGGCAATAAGCGGGCGAGGCGGGAGCCCCGGGTTAGGCCGCGGCCCAAGGGAGCGGTGGGCCCTCTCCACCACAAAGCCCGGAGTGAAGGCTTCTCTCCCAAAAATGTCAGTAAGCAGCTGTTCCACAAAAACATCATGCCGGCCCGTGGCCGTGGATTCCGGCACCCCGGTGATCCGCACATTGTTGCGCCGACTGCGCGATTCCAAATTTTCGTTCTTGATGGCCACTTCTTTCAAGATGCGCTCCAGCTTGTCTACCCGGTTGGACTCCTGTACTGCTCTATCCTCGACAGCAGAGATCCGGACCTCGGCCTCTCCCAGACGCTTGTCATGAGCCTGGATCTTGGCCCCCATGCTGTCCAGCGTCCTATCCAGGGCATCGAAGCGGCCATCCAAGGCCCTGAAGCCAGCACGCATCTCCTGAAGCCAGTCCGGGGACGGGGCACCGGCCGGCGGGCCACCGGACGTCCCCTCGGCCGGGCCCGGCATGTCAGGGCGATCCCCCGCAGGCTGTTCGGGGAGCCTCTCAAAAGGCAATGTCTTCTGCTTGGGGTCCTTGCGACCCATGCCCCAGACCGTCCGATGGCCACCAGTCCGCTGTCTGTAGCGCAAAGTCGGCTCAGCTATGCTGCAGTGGTATTTCGGCAGGATAGTTCAGGCTGCCGCCAAGCCGCCAAGGTCCCCCAGGTGCCGCAGTGCCCACCGGATGCCGAAGCGGACCCGACTACACCACGCCGTCGGTCTGGGACATCACCAGTTGCAGTAGACAGGGTCCAGAATGGGATGGGGGGGGACCATAGCGAAGCAAACCGCAGCCGAGCCCCAGTGTAGCCAGGCAGGAAGAGGGAGGACAGCCCGACCAGGCCGCGGAATACAGGTCGCACCCAGAGCAGGCCCAAGGATAGAGGCGGAGACAGCCCGAGCGCTAGACCAGCGCAGCGTCCAACCCGCCCCCCACACCGCAAGCGGGCCACCCCGCCACCCCTCTCCGGCCCCCCGACCGCGCGGCCAGGGGCCCCAGGGAGGAGAACACGAGCAAGGACGCGCCTGGCGCGCCAGGTAAGATCCAGGCACCCGGCCGCCCCCCGGCCCGCAGCGGCGCAGGGAGAACCGTAGACACCCGTCAGCCCGCATCCCGGTGCTCAACGCCCCCCCCACGCCCCACCCCCGGGTACCTGACTCACGGTCGGCCTCCGTCCTCACACTCCCGTCTTTGAAGCCTGTGGTAGCCCGCCATCTTGGGTCCTATGGCGACATGTCCTGAGCCGGTCGCCCCAATGCCACGAGCGCTCTAATCCACATCTCAGCTCGCTCCGGGGCCCCAGGATCATCAGCGGCTGCGCCAGGAGTTCCGCGCCCGCATCAGGAGGGAAGGAAAGGAGCTTTAGCGCCGGGCCGATGGCGGAGCTTCAGTGCCGCGCGGCCATCTTAGCTCGCGGCTCGGCCACGCCCCATGTATTCAATACTTGATGGTGAACTAATTCTGTTGCAAGTGTTGGCCCCATGCTGATAAGAGGGTGTTCGACCATTTACTGCTCTTAGATCATATTCAAGCGTTAAAGCATTCATTTGGATAGCCCTTTGGGACCACTTCTTAATAGGAGCTATGTAAAGAATTGGAATATCCCATTTGGTGTCTTCCTCATTCGTGCCCAACAAATCCTCACTGCTCAGTGGTTCGTAAGTGCAGTTGAAATCCCCTGCCAAGATGATGTTAGCAAGAGGGTGGAGGTATGATAACTCTTGCTCTAAAGCAGCAAGGGTTGAGGATACTTGAGCCCCGGGAGACCCTCGAGCATAGATATTGAAAAGCTCCATGTTTGTATGAACCCCTTGTATGCCCATGACGAGCTGGACTCGTCATGGAGCACAGTCGCTCTGTGCCCATGACGAGTCCAGCTCGTCATGAGGCATACCCTGGGGAATCCCTCTGGTGCGGGCACCAGAGGCATTCCCTTTCATGCAAAATAACCTCGGGAGCTGGGGAAGAGCTTCCCCAGCTCCCGAGGCCACCCCCCCTTTCACTGTAATGACGATCGGCGCGCACGTCGCGCCGACGTCATTACAGTGAAAGTGAAACTGAAAGGAGCCAAGAGGCTCATTTCAGTTTCACTTTCTACGTGCTCAGGCGGCTATCTCAGCCCCCTGAGCACGTAGAAAGACGGGAGGGATCCCCAGTGGATCCCTGCTTGGGGATCGCCACAGGAGGGCGGTCCCCAAGCAGGGATCCACCCACTAGACACCAGGGAGGGGGGAGCGGCCCCTTGGGCAAGGGCCTTTGCTCTCCCCAAATATTTTGGCCATTATTTAGTCTTTTTGCCCCCCCCTAGGGGGCAGATGGGGGCAGTAGCCCCAAATCTGCTCCCCCGGGGGGGGGCAAAAAGCCCACTATATACCAGGGATTTTTTTCCAGTTTTTTTTAGGGTGGGGGCTGCCCGAAACGGGCACGCCAATGCCCCGACCCACCCACCACCATTACAGCCTTTCTGCCCCCCCGGGGGGGCAAAAAGACCACTAGACACCGGGGAATTTACAAAAAAAATAAAAATAGGGGTGGGGGCTGCCCAAAACGGGCAGGCCCATGCCCCCACCCCACCCCCCAATTATTACAGTCTTTCTGCCCCCCCCCGTGGGGCAGATGGGGCATTGGCCCCTAATCTGCCCCTTCGGGGGGGGGCAGAAAGCCCACTAAACACCAGAGATTTTTTTTAGCGCAATTGTTTTTAGGGTGTGGGCTGCCCGAAACGGGCACGCCAATGCCCCCACCCTCCCCCCCACAAAAATGACAGTCTTTCTGCCCCCCAGGAGGCAGATGGGAGCTGTAGCCCCCAATCTGGCCCCCCCTGGGGGCGCAGAATGCCCACTAGAAACCATGGATTTTTTTTGTTTTATTAGTGTAGGGGTAGGGGCTCCCCAAAATGGGCATGACAATACCCCACCCCACCCCCAGAGAAATTCCAGTCTTTCTACCCCCCCGGGAGTGCAGATGGTGGCAGTGGCCCCTGATCTGCCCCCTGGGGGGCAGAAAGCCCACTAGGCGCCAGCGAGTACGCAGGCTTTTTTATGCGTGGGGGCTGCCCAAAATGGTCATACCAATGCCCCCACCCCCACAAAAAATAGCCACAGTATTTCTGCCCCTTTAGGGGCATATCAGGATGAAAGCCCCTTCCCGGATTCCCCCCCAGGGCAGCAGAAAGCCCACTGGGCTCCAAATTGTTTTTAGCAATGTGCATATCAGTGGATTTTGGGCCCTAGCGCAGTTGGCACGTAGGCAAACCTAGCAAACCTGTACATTCTTTGAAACTAGACACCGAGGGGAATCCTGGATGGGGTGACTTCACTGGCTCTCACCAGGTTCTGTTACCCAGAATCCATTGCAAACCTAAAAATGTGTCCAAAATAACATATTTTCCTCACATTTATGTGGTGGAAAGTTCTGAAATCTGCGTGGGTCCACAAAATTCCACCCACCCTGCGTTCCCCAAAGACTTCAGAGAAAAATGGTACCTCACTTGCATGGGTAGGCCTAGTGCCCGCGTCAGGCAAGGGCCCAAAACCTATTGAGGAGACATCAAAATTACCTATCACAAAACAACCTGGTTTTGCAAAGGGGGTCCCATGAGTTTTTGGCCCCGGGCTTGGCGGCCACCTAGGGAAACCTACCAAACCCACACATTTCTGAAAACTAGACACCCGGGGGATTCCAGGGAGGTATGGCTTGCGTGGATCCCCCAATGTTTCCTTACCCAGAATGCCCTGCAAACCTCAAATTTAGCTGAAAATTTCACCTTTTTCACATATGTTTGTGTGGGAAAGTTGTGGCATCACCGGGCTGACACAAATTTCCTACCACCCAGCGTTCCCCAGGGTCTTCCGATAAAAACGGTGCCTCCCTCGTGTGGGAGGCCCAAGTACCCGCGACAGGCAAGGGCCCAAAACGTATTGAGGCGACATGAAAATTGCCTACATCAAAACGACCTGGTTTTGCAAGGGGGGTCACCTGGGTTTTTGGCCCGGTGTTCGGCGGACACCTAGGGGAACCTACCAAACCCACACATTTCTGAAAACTAGACACCGGGGGGATTCCAGGGAGGTATGGCTTGCGTGGATCCCCCAACGTTTCCTTACCCAGAATGCCCTGCAAACCTCAAATTTAGCTGGAAAAATCACCTTTTTCACACATTTTTGTGTGGGAAAGTTGTGGCATCACCGGGCTGACACAAATTTCCTACCACCCAGCGTTCCCCCGGGTCTCCCGATAAAAACGGTGCCTCACTCGTGTGGGAGGCCCAAGTACCCGCGACAGGCAAGGGCCCAAAACGTATTGAGGCGACATGAAAATTGCGTACCTCAAAACGACCTGGTTTTGCAAGGGGGGTCACCTGGGTTTTTTGCCCGGTGCTCGGCGGCTACCTAGGGGAACCTACCAAACCCACACATTTCTGAAAACTAGACACCGGGGGGATTCCAGGGAGGTATGGCTTGCGTGGATCCCCCAAAGTTTCCTTACCCAGAATGCCCTGCAAATCTCAAATTTAACTGAAAAAATCACCTTTTTCACACATTTTTGTGTGGGAAAGTTGTGGCATCACCGGGCTGACACAAATTTCCTACCACCCTGCGTTCCCCCGGGTCTCCCGATAACAACGGTGCCTCACTCGTGTGGGAGGCCCAAGTACCCGCGACAGGCAAGGGCCCAAAACGTATTGAGGCGACATGAAAATTGCCTACCTCAAAACAACCTTGTTTTGCAAGGGGGGTCACCTGTGTTTTTGGCCCGGCGCTCGGCGGCCACCTAGGGGAACCTACCAAACCCACACATTTCTGAAAACTAGACACCCGGGGGATTCCAGGGAGGTATGGCTTGCGTGGATCCCCCAACGTTTCCTTACCCAGAATGCCCTGCAAACCTCAAATTTAGTTGAAAAAATCACCTTTTTCACACCTTTTTGTGTGGGAAAGCTGTGGCTTCACCGGGCTGACACAATTTTCCTACCACCCAGCGTTCCCCCAGGTCTCCCGATAAAAATGGTGCCTCACTCGTGTGGGAGCCCCAAGTACCCGCGACAGGCAAGGGCCCAAAACGAATTGAGGCAACATGAAAATTGCCTACCTCAAAACGACCTGGTTTTGCAAGGGGGGTCACCTGTGTTTTTGGCCCGGTGCTCGGCGGCCACCTAGGGGAACCTACCAAACCCACACATTTCTGAAAACTAGACACCCGGGGGATTCCAGTGAGGTATGGCTTGCGTGGATCCGCCAACGTTTCCTGACCCAGAATGCCCTGCAAACCTCAAATTTAGCTTAAAAAATCACCTTTTTCACACATTTTTGTGTGGGAAAGTTGTGGCATCACCGGGCTGACACAAATTTTCTACCACCCAGCGTTCCCCGGGGTCTCCCGATAATAACGGTGCCTCACTCGGAGTTGGAGGCCCAAGTACCCGCGACAGACAAGGGCCCAAAACGTAGTCAGGCGCACTACGTTTGGGACCCTTGCCTGTTGAGGCGCACTACGTTTTGGACCCTTGCCTGTCGCGGGTACTTGGGCCTCCCACACGAGTGAGGCACCGTTTTTATCAGGAGACCCGGGGGAACGCTGGGTGGTAGGAAATTTGTGTCAGCCCGGTGATGCCACAACTTTCCCACACAAAAATGTGTGAAAAAGGTGATTTTTTAAGCTAAATTTGAGGTTTGCAGGGCATTCTGGGTCAGGAAACGTTGGCGGATCCACGCAAGCCATACCTCACTGGAATCCCCCGGGTGTCTAGTTTTCAGAAATGTGTGGGTTTGGTAGGTTCCCCTATGTGGCCGCCGAGCACCGGGCCAAAAACCCACGTGACCCCCCTTGCAAAACCAGGTCGTTTTGAGATAGGCAATTTTCATGTCGCCTCAATACGTTTTAGGCCCTTGCCTGACGCGGGTACTTGGTCCTCCCACAAGAGGGAGGCACCGTTTTTATCGGGGGACCCGGGGGAACGCTGGGTGGTAGGAAATTTGTGTCAGCCCGGTGATGCCACAACTTTCCCACACAAAAATGTGTGAAAAAGGTGATTTTTTTAGCTAAATTTGAGGTTTGCAGGGCATTCTGGGTAAGGTAACATTGGGGGATCCACGCAAGCCATACCTCCCTGGAATCCCCCGGGTGTCTAGTTTTCAGAAATGTGTGGGTTTGGTAGGGTCCCCTAGGTGGCCGCCATGCACCGGGCCAAAAACCCAGGTGACCCCCCTTCCAAAACCAGGTCGTTTTGAGGTAGGCAATTTTCATGTCGCCTCAATACGTTGTGGGCCCTTGCCTGTCGTGGGTACGTGGGCCTCCCACACGAATGAGGCACCGTTTTTATCGGGAGACCCGGGGGAATGCTGGGTGGTAGGAAATTTGTGTCAGCCTGGTGATGCCACAACTTTCCCACACAAAAATGTGTGAAAAAGGTGATTTTTTCAGCCTAATTTGAGGTTTGCAGGGCATTCTGGGTAAGGAAACGTTGGGGGATCCACGCAAGCCATACCTCCCTGGAATCCCCCGGGTATCCAATTTGTCAGAAATGTGTGGGTTTGGTAGGTTCTCCTAGGTGGCCGCCGAGCACCGGGCCAAAAACACAGGTGACCCCCCTTGCAAAACCAGGTCGTTTTGAGGTAGGCAATTTTCATGTCGCCTCAATACGTTTTGGGCCCTTGCCTGTTGTGGGTACTTGGGCCTCGCACACGAGTGAGGCACCGTTTTTATCGGGAGACCCGGGGGAATGCTGGGTGGTAGGAAATTTGTGTCAGCCTGGTGATGCCACAACTTTCCCACACAAAAATGTGTGAAAAAGGTAATTTTTTCAGCTAAATTTGAGGTTTGCAGGGCATTCTGGGTAAGGAAACGTTGGGGGATCCACGCAAGCCATACCTCCCTGGAATCCCCCGGGTGTTTAGTTTTCAGAAATGTGTGGGTTTGGTAGGTTTCCCTAGGTGCCGGCAGAGCTAGGGTTCAAAAACTACAGCGAGGCACATTACCAAAAATGGTTCATTTTTCACTGCGAAATTGAGGTGTGTCCACGATGCGTTTTGCGCCGTTTCCTGTCGCGGGCACTAGGCAGACCCACACAAGTGAGGTACCATTTTTATCGGAAGACTTTGAGGAACACGGGTGGGTTGAAATTTATGGATCCGCGCAGATTCCAGAACTTTCCACCACAGAAATGTGGAGAAAATTTGTTTTTTTTGGCAATTATTTAGGTTTACAAGGGATTCTGGGTAGCAGAACCTGGTGGGAGGCAGTCATGTCACCCCATTCTGGATTCCCCTGGGTGTCTAGTTTTCAAAAATGTATAGGTTTGCTAGGTTTCTCTAGGTTCCGGCAGAGCTATGGTTCAAAAACTACAGCTAGGCACTTTGCCAAAAAAGGGTAATTTTTCGCTGTGAAATTGAGGTGTGTCCACGTTACGTTTTGTGCCGTTTCCTGTCACGGGCACTAGGCCGACCCATAAAAGTAAGGTACCATGCTTTTGTACCCATTTCTACCATTAACTGGAAGGAGGTCGAAAGCACAAAAAATAGCAAAAATAGGCTATGTCCCAGAAAAATGCCAAAACTGTGTAAAAAATGTTGGGTTTCTGACAAAAGTCTGGTATACCCTAAAAGCTGGGAAATGGTGATTTCAGCCCCACAAACCCTTTTTTGATAACACTTGCAGGGAAAAACCCAGATGCTTTCATTTGCAGCCCGTTTTTTCCATTTTCCCCCAAAAAAACTACATTTTGCTGTATTTTGGCTCATTTCTGTGACCCCTCCAGGGGAATCCACAAACCCTGAGTACCCTCGGAATCCCCATGATGTTGGAAGAAAAGGACGCAAATTTGGCGTGGATAACTTATGTGGTCAAAATGTTACAGGGGCCTCAGCGCGCACTACCCCAAATAGCCAAAAAAGGACGTGGCACAGGAGGGGGAAAAGGCCTGGCAGCGAAGGGGTTAATGGTTGAACCTTTGATCGTTAAATGTAATATGTCTGCTAGATCATGATTATACTTGACAATTGACCAATTCATAGAGATGTTAATCCATATAAGAAGGCCCCCTGATGGACGACCTTTCCCTGACCAGGAGGCTGGAACAAAATATGTAGTGTACCCGGATTTATATAGAGGAACCATGCTCCAGGTATCCTGGAACATGCAGACATTGTACTTCTCAATGAGCTCATTCCACTCAGGCAGAGCCAGTTTTGTGTGGAGGCCACTATGTTCCAAGAGAGAGCATGGATCACCCTTGGAGTGTGCCTGTTGACCCCCCTCTCTTTGTCTTCAACTACCCCACCCATCGACTCGACAGTACGAATAACCATCTCCGTTCTATTCTCATTTGAGTTTTTTAGATGGGAACCCAAATCACCGCAACTGTCATCTGACCCAATACTAGACTTTATTTGCTGAATACCCTTTTCTAGTCAGTCTACGACATTTAGTCTGGACTCGGTTCCCACCTTTCCCTGTGCTATCGACTCCACCGAGCTTACCAATGACCAAAGAGGGGAGGATCTGATCTGGATTCCAGAGTGTCCTGGGGCAGATGTACGAAGCTCCAAAGCCAGTAACTTCTCAGCTAATTCGACAGTTGTTAATTTCAACTCAATGCAATCAGTCTGGGAATTAGCCA
Organism: Triturus cristatus; assembly: GCF_964204655.1. Lineage (NCBI taxonomy): Eukaryota > Metazoa > Chordata > Amphibia > Caudata > Salamandridae > Triturus > Triturus cristatus. The sequence continues at coordinate 470,403,003 of NC_140589.1, forward strand.
TTGTAATCCTCCTTACCGCCAACAGATCTTCACGTATGATTGACCTACACCCCCTCACATATCTTAGCCAGTGGATAGTTTTATTGCAAAGGGATTCACTACTTTCGTAGGCATAGTTATGTTTTGGTTTGGGGATTTTGGTCATATAAATTGTTGGTAAATTAGTCCCTTCACGGATAGCACTTCTTTGCAGATTTGATCTAATAAGATCTTTATTATGGAAAAGTGGCCTCTGAGAAATTGCGATGTTTCGGTTTAAGTCCAAGGGTCTATGTACTTTGAGTGACTCAGCATGTGATCTAGTAGTTCTGGGTACAGTAGCCGTGGCAACAACAGGGGGGCCCTGGGTTTGAGGCTCTAAAACTGAGCTCAAACTAACCCCCTCCCCCCGAATGGGTCTGGATGGTACTCTTGGTGCTAAAATAGTGGGAGTAATTGGGAGGAAAGGGACGGGAATGGATCGTGACTGCTCAATTCTACGTGTTAGGTCTTCCACTAATGCTTTTAGAGATGTTACCTCAATATGGAGAGAATCAACCTTCTGTAACAAACCTTCGATTGAGATACCACACGCACAACCCATTTTTGGCACTATGACGGTAGCTACAAAAGGAGGATCATTACCTGGGGTTGGCAATATACTATCATCAATATGATCTAAAATTGCAAATCTATTAGAACATACAAGCGTTTTATCGCCTTCACAGTGATGCAGTGCCTTTTGAATGGGAGGGCTGGAGCTTATAGTTGAAATAGCAACATGATGGTTTAATGTGGTGTTCTCAACTGTGGGAGACAAAGATATACCAGTAGGAGGTCTTTGGGTTTGTTTGCTGAACATTGTTGGAATCACTTTTTTTTTTTCCTGCAAACCAGAGCCTCCTCTAAAGGACATACGTGGGCATCTGGCTTGTTGATGTTATTAACTCCCAAGACCTCTCCACATTCTTCAACTATTGCTTCTATTCTTGTGAGCACGCAATTACTAGCGGCGGGGCCTACTTTCTTTGATTTTTTTCCTTTCTTATTAGGTAGCAATGATAAACTCCCTCCCTCCAATGATTTTCTTTTCCCCAATACTCACAATTATTAGAACAATAAAAACAGTCAATATAAAATAGGTGGACCACTCATTTACATAGTCACCATTGGGATACAAATTTGCTCCGTGGCTCCCCTGTCCCTGCTGGTTTCCAATTACAGTACCTTTAATCCCCAGCGGTCCGTTGCCCAAAACAAAAGAGGGATGGCACTACCCTGCTTCTTCCTGGCGATGACGGGCAAGGACGGGCCTGCCCTTGGCCCGGGCTTTGCCCGGGCGCTGCCCTCGCGCGTCCCGCGATGCGCGGGCGCCGGTGCTGCTTTGAGGGCGCCTCCTGGCGCGTCAATAGCCCACGTCAGCGTCGGGCTCGCTTAGCCGCCTGGGAGTTGTGGTCCTCCCTGCCGTTTACCTCACGGCGGCGATGAAGGATTGAAAGGAGCTTGTAAAAGGACAAAAGAAAGAAGTCCGCCATGCTCCCACTGTGGCAGCGCAGACCTCCAAAAAGCTGAAGTGGTTTGCCGTTCCCCTCACGGCTCACTGATTAAAGAAGCATATTTACAATATTTTGATGTAGGGCAGCTCTACAAGCCTTCTAGCTGCGCTACCCTACATAAAAAAAAAAGGGCAGGAATGTGGCATATCAGCAAGATTTCTGTCCTTTCCGCTGGCACACAAACTGCAGCTGTGCGCCAACACAGGCACCTTCACACCATGGTATAGGAGTATCTGTATTGTTGGCATGACTGTTTTTGTGCAGGAAAGAACACATTCAAAAGATGTGTTTTCCTCGTTCTATGTGTGCTGTAGAATGCAGCACACTAGGAAGAGGGAAAAAAAGAGAAGAAATGTAAACATTTCTCCTCGTTATGCCTGTGTTAGGAAGACATTAGTTGTAGCACTGCCCCAGATTTACGCTATATTGTGGGGAAATGTAAAAAACCTTGGGGCATATTATCAAGGAAGGCGTTAAAATTATCGTCGCTTTAGCGGCAGAAAACTACCGCTAAAGCGGAGATAATGGGCTTGATTATATACCGCAGAGAATTCCAATAGAAGCCCATGTTGACACCAGAACATGGGCTTCTATGGGAATTCTCAAGGGCATATTATCAAGCCCATTATCGCCGCTTCAGCGGCAGTTTTCTGCCGCTAAAGCGGCGATAATTTTAACTATGTTTCTTGATAATATGCCCCCTTGTGTGTTGCTCAGAACACCAACAGCAGCACGCATAGAATGCCCCTCCACCCCATATTTACAAGGACATGAAGCGTCACTCAGGGTGACTTTGTGTGGCCCTGTAAATATGGACCAGCACCGGAGTGTCACAAAAGTGAGGCTTCGGCGGTGTAAAAGTGCCACTGGGGCATTGTAAATATACCCCACAGTGTACATACACGTACTCATTGTCTAGATCTTGGCCAAGAGTCTTGTCCGTTGAAACTTTGGTGAAATGCCACAGTGCAGAGAAACACACAAGGGCGCTTTTTGAAACAACATGCATGGCTTGTACTTTTTTCCCTTACGTATGCTTTAGAGAAAAAGCCCTTATGACGTTTCTCAAACACGAATTCAAATATGGCCAGATATGGCAAAATCTAAAATATATATATTTATAGACACTGACAAAAGCTGAGGCTGAAACGCGTCTATCGTTTGATTTTGGTGCACGAATAAATCCGGATTGGGTTTAACATCAACGTGAGTGCTGGTCCTTTCTGCTTTAACAGGCAGTGGAGCGTCATATAAATATATATAATAGGTGTAAACGATAACATCGCTAAAAGAAATCCCGCCTCCGTTGTGCGGAATTTGCGAGAGCATGCCACGTATACATCTCAAATATTCATGCCTATGGAAACTAGGGGCATATTATCAAGCATGAAGTTAAAATTATCGTCGCTTTAGTGGCAGAAAACTGCCGCTAAAGCGGCAATAATGGGCTTGATAATATGCCATTGAGAATTCCAATAGAAGCCCATATTGTCACCAAAACATGGGCTTCCATGGGAATTCTCAAGGGCATATTATCAAGCCCATTATCGCCGCTTTAGCGGCAGTTTTCTGCTGCTAAAGCAGCGATAATTTTAACTCTGTTTCTTGATAATATGCCCCTAGGAACCTTAATCCCAAGTAAAGACTCAAAACACATATTGTCTGGGACATTACACGTTTACTTTTAGAGGAAAACGAGGGGAAAATGTAAAGTGTGGATAGAATATGCATTAGAGCTGTTTGTTAGCTCTGATTAAATAAGCTAAACGTAGCATGAAATGTAAATTTTGAAGTATTTGCTTTCGCCTCACCTATCAACTAAACTCACAGGGGCATATCATCAACGAGGCGATAAAAAATTATCGCCGCTTTGGCGTTTTCGGGCGAAAAGTGGCGCTAATTTTAACCCCTAATCAGCAAGGTCACGCTATCGCGTGAAACCTTGCATTATCACCTGAAATCTGAACACCCAGCTTTGCATCTCTAATGAGATGCAAAGTGGACGTTCCTGCCCTACCATGACTGGAGAAATGTCGCTAAGCGGCATTTCTCCTATCATCAAGCCCCATGCTATGAAGCATAGCGGCAAGAAAAGTAGCGATAACACCTGCTATCGCTACTTTCCTTATGCCTGCTTCAGGACTGCCTTAGCCATGATATCCTATGGAAGGTGGATATCATGGCTAAATTTTCCTTGCCCTATCATCAAGCTAACGCCAAACTTTGTGAGATTATCGCTGGATTTCCAGCGATAATCTCACGTTTGTCAGTTAGCGCTAGGATTTTTATTGCTTTTGAGATAAGCGTTGCTAATAGCACGCTATCTCAGCGATAAAAATCCACGTTAGCCGGCGATAATTATCCTAGCGCTAAGCGCAGGTCCTTGATGATATGCCCCATAGTATCAGGAATGACTTTTCTATACTGTGTAGCACGATTCGTGTTCTATAATTAAAGACACTTTAAAGCTGGGAATGTCAGCATTATCCCTAGGAAAGATCGCCGCCCTGCAACCACCACCATTTAGACGAAGAAAGGTGTTCTCACATTTCAAAGATGTATGCTTTGTGAAAAATTATATTTTTTGCTATGGAGAAGACGACTCGGGCGCCTTTGAGGCTGCATATGCTTTCTTTTATGGCGCCATGAGCCCCCGTTTGAGTAGGCAAGAAAATCAAAATGAACCTTTTAGTCGAATAAAAAACACCAATGTTTCAGCCAGCACACCTACTGCAGCTTTGAAACACGAAGATTACAAGGACACACACACAATTATACGGGTGCTTTCTCGTGCTGTTATTTGTATGGCAGATTTGCTACTGAAAAAGTGTTTCTATGGAGACGAGGAAAATGGGTTTACAGTAATTCAGATATATGTAGGTGAATATAATGGACTGTCGCGACAATAGTGAGTGCGCGGACTTCTTTGTACATCAAAGGACTGCATTTTCTCTACACCTCTCTGCGTGCAAAACATTTGTTCAACAATATAACTTCGTCCCATTGACAGTGTCTTATTCATTTGTGTTTTCCAATCCAGTTTTCCTTTGTTTAGTTTCCTTGACATATTCACGATCCAAATTGTGTTTATCAAGGGCTGCTACGCCATCAGAATGCGCAAGATGGCAGCAAAGAGCAAGCCTAGGTTCTAAGAAGAACGCTGTAGTCCTACAGTATTGTACCTCTGAAAGCAGGAGAAGGAAGCCTGGTGGAAGCCTTCAATCTCCACGGCTCCATCTTTCACTCCTTCCTCCACTAAATCTTCTATTAACGCACAGCGCCTCGCAAATAATTAGCTATCAGGCCCTACAGACTGACAATCTACAAACCAGGATCTTCCCGGTCCATGTTTTGATGTAGATGAAGTAGCTATGGCAGTTCATGTACAGATTTGCCGATGATAATCACTTTTACCTGAAAGCATAAATGAGGAGGAGTGCAGTCGGACCTCGAATGATGCTAGTGTGTGTATTTATCCAGCAGCAGAGAATTCGTAGCCCCTTATGTCAAGAGAGTCTTTATTAGGCTGCAGTACAGGACAAACAGGTTGCGGAATACCATGCTGGAATCCGACTGAACCACGTCATGTCACTGGAGCTCTGCCGCAGTCTGTAAACACGGGCATGTTGAGACTGACCGCGTGCGTGGGCACTGAGCCTCCTTCATTCAAGGGAAGTTAAACAGCGGGATATTGCTCTTCCCTGATGTAACATCCGTCTGCGTGGAACGTGGCGCTGTCGTGGCCTCTGATTACGTACGTCCCTCACAGCTTTTTCAGAAGGCCACCGCATTCTGAATAATGGGAACAACATTTTCAGTTCAAAGCCTCGATTTCCAGCATTCACTTACTTACCTGTGACTGGGAGCTGCGTCCTCCTGAGGATCATGAGTGCATGCCAGGCTGTTATTATGTAGTAATGTGTGTCAGGGTCCCATGGCTGATTCAGGTAACACACACACAGGGGCATATTCTCAAGGACTTATCGCCGAGTTATTGGCACTTTATCGCAGCCAAAGTGGTGATACATTTATCGCCCCATTCACAAGCTGGTGCTAACCGCCGATATCACCAATTTTCCTGCGCTAGCAGCTGCAAAAAACATCGCCACGGATGGACCGGCAACTAACTCTGATAAGATGCAGGGCAGGCGTTCCCGTGCAAAAAGCCCCGACAACACCACTTCGCAACATTCTCAACGACAAGCCAGATCGGCGATAAGATCACAAAACATGCAATAAGGCGCGTTAGCAGCAGGAATTTAACTCCTGCACCTACCTGGTTTTAAGTCAGACAAAATACATGCAGAATGAAAGGGAGCCCAGCACAGAGCCACACCTGAAGAACAACAGATGTCATGGAGCTACTGATCATGCAGCCCGAACACCCAAGAGGGCCACAACACCCACCGCCATCACCCCAGGCCCACCCCCCCACCCAGACTACCACAGCGCAGACAAAGACTGCGGACCATCAGAAAACGCACCAGCCTCACAGACTTAACACCAGAGGATATTATTGCCCACTACAGGCTCAAAAGGACAACCATCCTCCACATCCTGCCCATCATTGCCCACAGGCTGACGGTACCAACACAGCGGACAACCAGCATCCCTCCGCAGACAAAGCTTCTGGCTGTGCTGCACCTGCTGGCCTCTGGTACCTTCCAACCAACAACTGCAAAAGTCAGAGGAGTCTCACAGCCAGCCCTATCAAAGCTCCTCACACATGTCTTGGATGCCATCATCAGCTTGGTACCCCAGCACCTTTACTTCCCACATACTGCGCAGGAACAGCTGGAGACCAAGCAAGGCATCTACGCCATAGCTGGCTTTCCGCACGTGTTGGGGGCAATCCACTTCACACATGTCCTATTTGTGCCCCCTGCCGACACTGCACACAATTACTGCAACAGAAAGCACATGCATTCCATCAATGTGCAGGCAATAGTGGACCACCGGGGACTGTTCTCCAATGTCGTCGCCAACTACCCAGGCAGTGTGCATGATTCCTTCATCATCCGACAGTCCATCCTCAACCAGCGTTTTGAGGCTGGCACCTACGCAAATGCATTGCTCGTTGGTAAGTACCAAATGAACACACCACACACCTCATCTCCACAATCGTGCAGCTCACAACTCTGGGAATGCACACGTTACAAACTCACATACAACATGCCAAACAACATGCCCACCTACCAGACATGACAGCACAACTTACTGTGGCAACCTGGGCTAGCCATGTACATAAGCCATCAACGGCATGGCACCTCAGCTACACAATAGCATATTGTGGGGAAAGGTGGGAACCAGGCATGTGCGAAGGAGGCAAGTGTCCCATGAATGAGAATGTACACAATGCCAAGTGTGGCGTGGATGTGCTGGAGAGACTGCAGTAGGCAGATCACAGACAGGTCCATGTTGTCATATACTGCTGGTGTTTGGAGTGTAGTGAACAGCTGATGCAACCATGTTACCCCAGGCAGTGGGGGAGAATGTGGAAATGTAGCTTGTTACACCCCCCCGGTAAGCGTGAGCGGAGTGGGCTGGCCCGGCGTACGCCAGGCCAGCGTAGGGGTGTGAATAAAAAGCCAGTTGCTCTGGGTGTGGTTCTCTTCTGGAGTGGCCAACGTGTCTGCCAGGGCGGCGCCTCTCACCCCGCCACAAAGCCGACGCCATGAGCGGCAGTGCCTGCGATCATGTTCGTCTGCTGCACCCCAGGCTGCAGGTCCCCCGAACTGTCCTGGCGGCCCCTGCGCAACCAGTCCACACTGCTCACCTGCCGACATCGGCGTGTGTCAAAGAGGGCCCACCATGTGCCTGTGCAAGCTCCAAGCCTGAGGTCTGCGACCTTGGCAGCCTCCTCAGACCATCACGGCCTCCGTGACACAGGCCCCCAGTATTCCTTTCTCATTGACATACTCCACCGGCCTACACTACGGTCAAGTAGGTCACACATTTGGAACTGAGTCTTGATTTATTGATGGCAGTGTTCATATCATTGTACGCAAGGAGATAAGTAAGAGGAAGACGCGGTTCAGTCCGTAGGGAAAAAGCATCCTCGCTACGGAGGTGATAGAACACTACCATCAACTGCTCTGGTGCCACTAACTCTGTGCATCGCATTCCAACGACACGTGTCTGTGGGCCCTTGCTGACTACTGCCTTCGGCCTACACTGCGGTCAAGCAGGTCTCACACTAATCCAATCCAGGCAGGACACGGCATCGTCGCAGGCTGCACACACGCTTAGCTCTGGTGCTTCAACCACAAATCGTCACCACATGCCATTCTAACGTTGTGTTTGAGAGTTCCAGGAGGAGCTGGCTGAACAGTGGTTGGCCCTTGCTGACCGCTGCCTCCGGCCTACACTGCGGTCCAGTAGGTCACACATTTGGAACTGAGTCCTGATTTCATGATGTCCGAGGTCATATGTTCATGGCGGCATTTATGTCACTGTACTCCCTTCAACGTGGTGCCACCAACAGCATTCAAACGACACCTGTCTGTGGTCCCTTTCTGACTACTGCCTTCGGCCTACACTGGGGTTGAGTAGGTCACACATTTGGAACTGAGCCTTGATTTATTTATGGCAGAGTTTATGTCACCGAAATTCATGGGCACCCTTTGGTTAAACTTTGGTGGCGTCTGAGTATATGGCCTGGGGGTTGTCTTCATCATCATGTAGCTGTTACTGACTTTGTGTTAAGAATGAGTCTGTAGCATTCATCTCATTCATATTGCCTGTTTCTGCTTGGTTCTGCCCTCTGCATCATGCCCTGGAAGAACACCTTCCACTGTCCCCCGAAACACTCCGTGACATTCACCTTGGACATCGACGAGGACCCACTCACCTCTCTTGGCCCTACCTCAGTGCACTGCAAGTCACCGTCCCGTGGCAGTGTGCCTGGGCCTGCCGCAGTGCATCCAGAGCCACTAACTCTGTGCAGCTCAAGTCATGGACCCTTGCTGTTTGAACTTTGAACTTCTGATTGTCTTATCACTGTTGTAGTTTTTTCCAGCACCAATCGCTTCCTGAGGGCTGGCTTACACTCACCCCACACCCATCCAGCACATGCGTAACTGGACATGTGACCCTGGCAATAAAAGGGGCCGGGCGCATGTGCCCGTCACCAGTTCCACAAACCATCTGAGTGTGTCCGAGTGGTCATTATGTATGCATGAGGGCCCCGAGCACTACCACATAACATTGGGCTGTGTACAGCAGATGCAACCATGTCACCTCAGGCAGTGGGGTAGACCTGGGACATGTAGCCGTGTCGTACCCCCCTGTGAAGGTAAGCGGAGTGGACTGGCTTACGACAGTACAGCGTAGGTGTGTGGTTCATCAACCCGGGGCTCTAGGCGTGGTTAAGTTTTGGCCTTGCCAAGGCAGTAACTAATGTGTGTGCCTCTGTTATAGTGTCGGCGTCACCCATCCCGCAATGGACAATGTTGCAATGTAGCATGCCCCCGGAGTGCGGGCTCGTCTGAAGGGGCAAATGAGGGAGCGCAAGCTCTCTCGGGGTCCGGGATCATACATGCCAACTGTTGTGTGTGAAGCTGTTATCGCAGCATAAGCCAAAGGTCTACCCTCAAACGCATCGCGAGTTCAGCCAGCCATGAACTCTGCATCTGTGTCAGCCCCATCCTTAACATAGGCCTACACACACGTGACCACCCACCTTCAACTCACAACATCACAGTGTCATTCTCAGGCTTGTGGACATGCGCAGACAGGCATGACAATTGTGTGCCATAGGAGTGCAAGTGATGCAACCGCGCTGCGCACAATAGTAAATAGGCTCGGGGGGGCGGAGCAGCAGTGAGGCAACGTAATACACATTGATGCCGCTCATTTGCTACAAGCAGTACATGTCAAACAGGAATCACTAAGTCACACAAATCACACACCAATGAACCAGTGAGCCTGTCAACACATCATGCATAACCAACTATTGACTCAAGTCTCTCTGCACTGTCACAGGTGACCAAGGATATGCCCCGAACACACAGGCCCAGAGGCAGTACAATGCAGCCCCCAAACGCACCAGGGGCATCGTGGAATGCATATTTGGCGTGTTGAAGTCATGTTTTAGGTGCTTGGACATCACAGGTGGAAGGCTCCTGTACAGCCTAGACATTGTGTGCAAGATGATTGTTGCATGTTGTGTGTTGTACAACATATGTGTACGTTGTGAGAAGTTGGCCTGATATATGATGTCACTAATTCTAGTGTACACCTTGTATCAGTCCAAACAACCCTTATGGTGATTGGTTGTAAAGTCAACCTTATAGACCAGCTATCCTAGTGGTAGCATGGACAAGAGCAGGCTAAACTCTGAATGGCATGTGAAGCCAGCTGTTATACCATATGCACTCCCTTGAATACCAAATGAAAGGACACCACAACAGATATATATAAAAATAGAATGTATTTATTCTAGTCAAACCCTCAGCACTCTTTATGAGATTCGAGGTAAGTACAACACAGTCTTATTTAAGCATACATTAAGTCACACAGGTAAGTAATACAGTGAGGCCCTAGGGGCCACGCAAACTATATACTAAGTAAGTGGTATAAGAACCACTGTCACGAACACAGGATAGGCCTAGGCCTAGAGAATCGCTGGGGCTACACTATACTATCAAAGGTTAGGAAGTGGGAGGCCCACGGGATTCAGGTGCAGAGTGGAAACACTCATGCGTAATGCGTAAAAGTCGATAGAAATGGAAGTTATAAGAAATTAACAGTTTTAGGACACTTCTGGAATAGCTAGAAGGTCGAGACTTGGAAACTAGACCCTAGGATAGTCAATACCCTTGTGAGCACCGAAGTACTCAAGTTACCTAGCCCACGGGCTGCGGGTGCATAGGTGTGAACTTGCGTCGGGTTTCGTCGTTGACTCCTATGGATGCCTGAAGGAAAGTTGCTGACAGGCAGTCAGTGAAGAGTGTCCGGTGGATCCCAAGGATGGAATCAAGAAGGAAGGATACCTGCAAGCAGAAGGGACAGAGTCTAGGTCACCAGCCAGGAGCCGGGACAGAACCAGGAAGGAACCAGGCGATGTCTTGAAGATGCAGATGAAGAGGTGAAGCTTGTCGCAGCAGTCACGGGTACCAGGAGGCGTCAAGGACGACCAGGACCAGGAGGTGAGCTGTCCCACGAAGGCTCTTGCTGTCGGCGGCGTCGAAGTCGAGTCAGGACCCAACAAGCCTTGGCGAGCGGAACCCACGCAGGATGGAGGACTTGCTTCTGGTGCAGACCAGGAAGGTCTGGGGTGCTTCTCTTTCACAGTGGAGCGGGTGCCAGTCTGGAGGAGCCGCACCAGCAAGATGAAACAAAGGTTCGTCGTCGCAGAGGTCACTAGCCAACGGGCCAGCAACTGGACAACACGTCGAGCAACTCAGGTGCAGAAGGGCCCCACGCGGAACACGTGAAGTGTGGGGAGCTGATGTTCTTTGCAGATGGTGCTCGGGATGGGGGCTTCTCAATTCCCCAAGCACAGCCTCGAGGGAGCCTCGGAAGTTGCGCTAGTCAGGTACTCGCCACTTTTCCCAAGTCGCCAGTCCCACATCCCTCGTCGCCTCCACGGGTCTCAGCTTCGCTGTAGATGTGGATCTGGGTCAGAGGTGTCTGGAAGTCTCGGCGCTGGTCAGTCTCTACAGTCGTCCCTCGTAGGATCGGTCGCAAAGCAAGCAGCGGTCGCTGGATGGTGCCTGGTTGCCCAGGGTGGTCACTCCTTGGCCACAAGGGAGATTTCTTTAGTCTTCTTCCTGAGGTCGAATGTCGAAGGTCCAGAGTTTCTGTACAAGTTGCAGATTCAGGTTAATCTAATTTAGCAGGGCTCAGCTACCTACTGATATACTGGGCTAGTGGGCTGGGCTACCTGCAAGGTCCCTCCTATGGGTGGGACCAGGAAGGGGAGTGGTTATACCCCCTTTCCTTTGTCCAGTTTCGTGCCAGAGCTGGGGCTGGAGTGCTCCAGCGCCGGTTTGAACTGGACTATGCATGGGACACCTTGTGTGCCCCAGGCAGTGTCTAGTTTCTTTCATCCCTCCCTGCCCCAATACACTAACTCCTGTCTGGGGTGGTGCTCGCACCTCCCAAGGCAGGAAACCTATTGTCCAAGCCTCCCTCACTGGAAGGACTCCCAGCAGCAGGAGGTCAGACTTGTGTCTGTGGCAGCAGCATCCATTTTGTGATGCTGAGGCTTTGGTCATAGTTAAACAGCAAAGTAGGATTTTAACATGTCTCTCCCTCTAGAAAGGGGGAATAATATCCTCATCACCAGAAATTGTATGGGGGTATTATTCCAAAGTGTTAGACACCTTACACAACATGTTTTGATAAAGCCAAACCATAGTTACCATAACCGCTTAAGATTATAAGGTACTTTAAGAGTATATGGTAGGCTATATCATAGAACAGCTATAAGGACATGGTTCCGAAAGCTGCAGACAGGCTCAGCTCATGCTAGAGCACCATCTCACATGTTACCAAGCACTCTGCCTCCAGGATTGTTAAGGCCTGCCATAGGAGTGGCTCACAGGTACACATGTGTCTATTTTAAGGGTAGATATAGGTATACTATATCTAAGCAAGGGGTGATTACACGACCTTGCCCCAGCTGAGTGATCAGCCAGTTGTGTCTGATTGGAAGGCCAGGCCAGGGGTGGCATAATACATGCTGCAGCCCCTGGGAGGCCTAGGGTACACCTATGCCCTGGGTACCTAGGGTACACTGTACAGGGTCCTATAAGGTGATCCTTACCAATTGGGTATGTACCTAGGGTACATGGAGTCCATTTTAAAGAGAGAGCAGACAGCCTGAGACCCTGAATGGCAGGATCTCAGGCCAACTAAGTCGAAAAACCAGCTAGACACTAAGCAAAAAGTTGGGGGTAACCATAGTCAGATATCCACCTTCCTACATATGTAACCAATGCCCCATGGCTACAAGTGGCCGATGCACAGGACGATGATGAGGAAGATGACGCAGGTGGACCACACCCTACTGCAGCTGCAGCAGGAATAGCCCGTAGGAACATCATCATTGAGAATTTCTTCACATGAGCACGTCACATTGTCACAGTCCTTAGCAATCATGGGACAGTACAAAATGGCCACAGCATGTGCAAATACATTCATTCCAACACACATTCCCTGAGTGCATGTCACTCCTCTGTACAAGCACATCACTCTGACAAGTGTAAGAGCAACATGTAGTGCTAACAATCTTGAAAATTGAGAATAGATGTTGGGTGTGTCACCTCTGTACAGAGTGGCTGTTTGGGGTGTCACATACTCGAAATGCCATTTTTGTGTGTCAAAGATGGTAAAGAATCCCACTCATCAGCATTTCCTCTGTGTCCCAAATCATCACATATAGGCTGTCATTTGTGACCTACAATTGACAACAGGGCTTCTTTTGGGGTCAGATATGTAACAACATGGTGCAGAGATGCACCCTGTGACATAATTCCCACAACATGAGCAACATGGATGTAAGGGGGAATCACTACCCCTACATTTGTCCATGCTTTCATACTTGATTAATCATGGGCATGACATATCTGTGTGTATTGGAATGTGTTATTCACATTCAGTGGAGTGTTGAAGCTGTCTTAGTACTGGGCCATGCAGACAACACTTTACAATGTTCCCCTGTGGAGGTCCAGCCAGAGTCCTTGAGGGATTGTCAAGTTACTCGTAAGGGGAAGAGTCCAGTCCTCAGGCTGATTGCTGTGTCATTGTCTTGCAAACAATATATAGCGGTCCATGTCGATGTGCAAGGTTTGTGTTGCAGGGCAAATCTGGGGACAGTGGAAGGTGGTATTCCAGGGCATGATGCAGAGAGCAGAACCAAGCAGAAAGGAGCCATATGGCGTAGATTAATGCTACTTGTTAGAAATGGGGATCTCCAGTTGGCAGCGGCTGGCGCCGATGTCCAAATAGGGATCCTTCTTCTTAAGTCAGAGTAAGGGGCTACACCCTTTGATAACCCCTGCTCAACCCTGTGGTACGTAGCAAGAGCAGACAGGCCTATCTCAGAGGCAGTGTGTGAAGCATTTATGACCATACACAATAACGCAGTGAAGACACTACAAAGGGACACCACACAAGTAGCTATAGAAAAAAAGTATCTTTATATAGGCTTAACACAAGGCTCAAAAGCGATCAAGAAACCACAATGCACATAATTACAGATTCATTTCAAAACAATAGAGTGTGAACGAACTTAGTTCGTGGCCGGGATCCACGCAACCCGGTGATGCACAATGTACCTGAGATGTAAAGGGGCACGAAGGAAGCCGCAGTGATGACTGGCAGACTTGCAGCGGCCACAGCTCCCCGATGTAGCGGTCTGCGGCGTGCACTCACGATTATCCTGGGACGGGGCTTAAAGGCGGGCACCCAGCGTCACCCGCCGGTCATAGCAAGATCCTCGAAGTGGTGACTAGTGCGGGCACTCAGCAGCACAGCTCCTCAGCTGCAGCGGCCCACAATAGCGATAGCGATGATTCTTGTAGGACGGCAAATGTGGGCACTCAGCGGCACAGCTCCTCAGCTGCAGCGGCCCCCAATAGCGATAGCAATGATTCTCGTAGGATGGGCAATGTGGTCACTCAGCGGCGCAGCTCCTCAGCTGCAATGGCCCACAATAGCGATAGCGACGATTCTCGTAGGACGGCAAATACGGGCACTCAGCGGCACAGCTCCTCACCTGCAACTGCCCCCAATAGCGATAGCGATGATTCACGTAGGACAGCAAATGCGGGCTGCTGCATCCAGTTCCAGTGAAAGAGGTGGTCTGAACCGGAGGACGTCATGTCGTGTAAGGTAAGTGTTTTAAAAAAAAATATATTATTTGCTCGCATGTGTTTTAAAATATATTATTTGCACATTCGCCCACACCCCCTGTAGATGCCGGGCGTGACTACCCCATGCTCACCTTTTTGTTTCTTTATTGTTCCAGTTCTAGGTCCCAGGTCACCTGCTCTGTGGTGCCCATCCCTTGTTGCTCCAGGCCCATGCCACCACTGTGTTATGTCTCTATGGTGTGGTACGTCCAGAGGGCCAGGTAACAGTGGCGGCTGCTCCATTAGGGCATCGGAGCGCTGCCACACTGCTTTCTCGCAGTGCGAGGAGCAGAAAATAAAATGGTATTTTAAATACCATTTTATTTTTTGCTTTTCGAGCTGCGAGAAAGCAGAAGGCAGGGGTATGCCTTGTTGGGGGCGGGAGGGAGGGTATGCCTAGTTGGGGCGGGATGATGAGTGGCTTGCACCACTCTAAGTGCCCTGACTGTTTGGTCGGCCTTGGGGCCGACCAAAGCAGTCATGCGCACTCTACATTTTCACTATGTAGGCTGCATGCAGCCTACATAGAGAAAATGGCCTCCCTACAGGTGCCTGGCTGGGCGCTGCCCCCAACTCCGCACCAATCACAACGCTGCCATTGCAGCGTTGTGATTGGCTTACAGGAGGAGAGGGAGAATGCCTGTTCCTGTTTGAAAAGCAGAGGCGGCGTAAAACCCAGCCCAGGAGCAGAGGCGGCGCGGGACCCGATCAGGTACGTTTTCATTTTATTATTTTTATTTTAAGACCCTAGGTAATCCCTGCGCGACCCCCCCCTTCTGCGAGTATTGCGAGCCGCAAATTCCAATGCCAGTTTTGCTTTAAATGAAAGCGCTGGGATTTAGGAAAATGATATTTTATTTTCACTCTTCCCACTAACGCTTAAATCACGTAGAGCTGCATTATTATGATTGCCAGGATCATTTACTTTACTTTAAATAATTAAGCATGCATTGTGTATATTTTATTCCATCGAAGCCACGTCTTGGCGTCCTCTGCCAGCACGTCACTTTAGAGAGCTGCGCGCGGAGTCTCTGGAACGGATAGCATGAGCTGTGCGCGGAGTCTCTGGAACGGATCGCATTGAACTTTGCTGGGCGGCAGCATAAGGCCTGCTGTTAGCATTACCAGAGCTCAGCTGGGTAAATTAAGGCCCAGGGAAGAAAAGGAAGTGGCTCGCCCAAGGTTAAAAAGCAGCCAAACGCAGAGGAAAGGAAAACAGGCTTTCACACTGCAAATAGAGGCCAAACACTCACTTCTGTGCGCTGTTATTCCTTCCATTTATGGTGTATACAGCCAGATGCAGTGAGGCTCGCACCTGGAATTCGTTGTGCTTCTTGAAAAATAGTAAGGGTTAAAGAGTGCGTGTGCTGCCGTGCATGGGGCTCCTATATTCATTATGTTTATTCTGTCTTTAGTCACCCTTGATGATAAATGTACAAGATAATCAGACGAAAACGTCAATGGTTGTTGCGAGTCGACATAGGTGGTACAAATGAGAAATGCATAATAGTCGCCAGATTTCAGGTGCGCTGAGGAGAAATATCTTCACATGTAGATATTTTCATTGAAGGAAGCGGGCTTTAGTTGGTGCATGTTTTTAAGCTGATGATTCATGGAGGAGCAAGCGAGTGGCGGAAACAGATTGTAGAGAGATATATTTTACAAAACAAATATGTCTAATATATATTGTAGAATTCATGAAGGTAAACTTCAATGTAAAAGGCTTGTTTCTCGGCCATTTTTTGTCTGTGTGCTTTCTGTTTGTTACTTTTAGCTGCATAATGGGGTTTTGGAGGGGGCAGCCGACCAGCGTCAGGCCTGCCACCCCCGGGGAATTTTGGGCCAGGGGGGCAGCTGGACCACGTGGGGCGTTTTATGGGCTGGTTGGGCTGGGGTTGGGCGGTTTTTGGGCTGGAGGGGTCTAAAGTTGACCATTTCATGTCGCGAGCCACCATTTTGGTGGTCGTGACACGACAGCCGGCTAGGGGGAGGCTCTGGGTTTGTGTTTTTTAGTTCAGGGCTTTGGTGTGTGGTGGTGGTGTTCTGGTGGGGGCACGGTCTCAGCCTTGATTGTGGAGTGCGCTGTGCAGTCTTGATTAACTTGCACTGTGTGTGGGAAACAACATAGCTGCGGCTGTACCGGTGGGAGAGACGTCGGATCGGAGATGGCGCAGTGTGATGACCTGCGCGTGTTGGACGCCATCAGACTGCCTGAAGATGCGGGCCGCATCGATATGTTGTGGCCCGAAGTAAAGGTGAGGCCCCCCCAGGCGTGCCGCGAGTGGCGTAGCGGCAGCGGTGCTCACCTGTGACCCGCCGCAGGTGCAGAAGCGTGTCCCGGTGGAGGCAGGGGGCGCGGCCGCGTGGTGCACACGGCCGCGCCGATGAAGCGCCCATGTGCAGGGGAGCAGGAAAAAGCACGGAGGCCCATGTTGGCCTTCAAGGAAGGAGCGGGAGGGGCGGTGGGGGCTGGGGTAGTGCAGGGGCAGCGGGGGGAGCGAGGGTGAGTGGGGGCAACGCTATTAAGCGCAGGCAGGGCCAGAGGGCCGGTGTAGCTGCCACAGGGCAGGGGCGTGGCAGCGGAGGAGACGCCCCCGCCCCGGGGACCAGCAGGGCAGTGTCACCTCTATTGATAGAGAGTGAGGAGGAGGGGGAGGGGGCAGGGGGAACACAGGTTGGGAGCCTCTGCGAGGGGATGCAGCAAGTTGGGGGGTGTGTGGTGTACGGGGAGGAGGGCAGGAACAGGGGGTTGCAGGCCGGGCCACCGGAGAGGGGCCAAGTAGGAAGGCAGTGGAGGGTGTACACAAGAGGGCCGGGGGTGGAAGTTTGCCGGGCAAAGTGTGGGGGGCGACACAAGGGGGGAGGCGGGGATCTACCGAGTTGGGGTTCCATGCCCGCGTTAGAGGGGGGGTGGCATGGGAGGACAGCCGGGGGCTGGGGCGAGGGGGGCCAGGCACTGGGGAGCAGGGGGAAAGGGCGAACGAGTCAGACATGGGGGGAGGTGCAGGGGCAGCGGGGGGTTGCAGGGGGCCAGTGTGGTCCGTCGAGAGTTGGAGTTATTGGTTTGGAGCGACGGGGGCAGAGTGGGGACGGATGGGGAGATGGGGGTTGGGGCAGCCAGGGTAGGGGCAGGGTGCCGGGGTCATGGAGGTCTACACCGTCGCGGCGCGGGGGCCATTCGTCTGGGGCGGGTGGGGAGGGGGGGTTTGGGGAGATGCTGTGGGGTGTGGTGGTTCAGGGGATCGGTTTAACCCCGGCATGTTGGACTCCACTTCTCTCTTTCGACATGCAGGCGTGGCGAGGTGCTCGGGAGAGCTACATGCTGCTCCAATCCACTGAGGGGGTCGTGCTCCCACAAGGGACCTGGTGGTCGCGCCATACGGGTGGCGGGGCGGTAAGTCTCCGCCAGCCTCAGGGTCGATGCGGCCACCGGGGGATGGGGTCAGAGGTTCGTCAGTCCGTATCGGGACCACGAGGAGCGGCGCACAGGGCAAAGGAGTGAGAGTGTGGACTTGGGAGAACTGCTGCGCACATGTAGGGAGCGGGCGCAGTTGAGCAGGCTGGAGCCCATAGAGGGCGGCCTATGGCAAGAACAAATGCCAACAGGGCTGGAGTCCGAGGAGGGCGGCCCGTCAACTTTGGATTATGATGAGGAGAGCATGGAGGAAGGGGAGATACGGGAGGGTCAGGATGGGGGGGAGCGGAGTAATACTTGTTCTAGTTTTTTGCAGGGTGCGCCCCAGAGAATCAAGGCGGCCCCTCCAGTTCAACTGGTTAGTCTGCAGGATCCGGAGCGGACACCAACCTTGATGTCAGGTAAGGCACGGCATGGAGTGGGGAGGGGGTCGGGTGGCACCCCACAGGTTGGGGCATCGATAGGCATGGATGCGAGAGGGGAAGACGGGGAGTGCGTTTGAATTAGGGGACGTACATGAAGGACACAGGGGTGGGGCCGGACGGTGCAGGTACAGACGGGGCTGTTACCTCGGGAGACAAGGGGGCTGGGGGGACACCCGCCAAGGGTAAAGAGGGGAAGGAGAGTCATGAGGTACCGGTGCCCAAGCTGCCATATATGGGCATTGCGAAGCCTTTGGGGGCGCATTTGTCATTGGCCACCAAAGAGATGATCTGGAAAGGGGAGTACGTGGACACATTGAAGCTCCTGCATCGTGAGCTGATGGCAAAAGAAGGGTCTAAGGAGGAAGAGCTGGAGCTGGCTCGGCGGCCCAGGGTGCCCTTGAACATAGAGAATTGGTCGGCGGGTTTCTTGGTCTTTGCAAGTGTGTACTGTGATAAGTACCCGGAAAGGTCCGTTGCGCTGTTTAAATACATGGACGTGATCAGGCGGGCGCAGGCAGCGTACGGGGGTTACGCTTGGTCGCACTATGACGAAGAGTTTCGAGCGCGTTTGGCCTGGGACACGGAGTCAAAATGGGGGGAGATCGATTCGGATCTCTACCAGCAGACTATGGGTGGGGCAAAGTTCAGGAAAACGATTTACACAGCCAGCGGCTTACCGCTTGCACCTCGCCCCTTTCCAGCCCGGTGGGGTGGGGCAGGGAGAGAGTTCTGGTGGTGACACAGTGGGAGCGTGTTGGGATTACAACAAGGGAGCTTGTGTGCGGCAATACTGCAAGTTCCGGCACGAATGTTCTAAATGCGCAAAGCGCCACCCGGTGGTGCACTGCTAGGAGACAGGGGGCAGCCAGGGGCAGCAGTCCGCACTGATGGGGCAACAGTCCAGGGGCAGGGGTGGTAGGGGAGGACAGGGGGCTTTGGGAAAGGGCTCTTACGCCAGTTAAACAAGACCGTCTGGAAACCTTCTTGGCGTCTTACCCACAGACCGAAGACGCAAGGCTGTTACGACAAGGGTTTCGGGAGGGTTTCTGGCTGGGGTACGAGGGTCCGCGGATCGCCCGGTGGGCCAAGAATCTGAAATCTGCCAATATGCATAAGGCAGTGGTTCGGGACAAACTGGGCAAGGAGGTACGGGAGGTGCGGATGGCAGGCCCTTTTCGGGGGGGCTCCTATTCAGGACCTGATTGTCTCCCCCATAGGTGTGGTGCCAAAAAATGAGCCTGGCCAGTATCGACTGATTCAACATCTGTCATGGCCGTAAGGGGCGTCGGTCAATGATTACATAGCGGCCGAACTGTCGTCGGTCTCTTACTCATCGGTAGATGTGGAGAGGCTTTTGGTGGCGGAGGTGGGGTCGGGCGCCCTAATGGCAAAGTGTGACATCAAGTCGGCTTTCCGGCTGTTACCGGTGCACCCGGAAGATTACCAACTGCTGGGGATACAGTTCGACGTCTCCATTTTTGTCGACAAAGCGTTGCCCATGGGGTGTTCAATCTCGTGCGCGTTGTTTGAACGTTTCAGCACCTTTTTGCAGTGGGCTTTTTCGTGGCGCACGGGCCATGAGACGGTGACGCATTACCTGGATGACTTTTTCCTGGTGGGACTGCCCGGTTCGGCGGACTGCCAGCAACAGCTGGACAGTTTTACAGAGCTCATGGGCTACCTGGGAGTGCCCCTGGTGCCAGAGAAGACACAAGATCCCAGCACAGTGCTGTCATTTCTGGGAATAGAGTTGGACTCGGTGGCCATGGAGGCATGCTTGCCCGGGACGAGAAGGTGCATATGCTGGTGTTGGTGGACAATGTTGGGGAAACAGAAAGTGACGATGCGGGAGGTGCAGGTTCTTTTGGGCCATTTGATCTTTGCGTGCCGAGTGGTGCGGGCGGGACGCACGTTTTGCAGGCGTTTGGGGTTGTCCTTGTCCGGTTTGACACTAGCGTACCACCATTTGCTTTTGTCGGCAGGCACGAGGCAGGACCTGCGTATGTGGCGGGCATTCTTGGAGCGCTTCGATGGTATCCCCATTGCTCCTCCGGAAGAGTGGGAATGGGATGTCACCATCTCCTCGGACGCAGCGGGGGTAGGTGGTTTTGGGCTGTACTGGCAGGGGAGGTGGTGCGCAGAGACCTGGCCGCTAGCTTGGCAGAACGGGGGGAGGAGCATTGCATTCTTGGAACTGTTTCCCCTGGTGGTGGCAGTGACGGTGTGGGCGCAGGAGCTAGCGCACAAAAAGGTGATTTTCAAGGTGGATAACATGTCGGTGGTGCACGTCGTGAATCGACAGTCGGCCCGGGATCCGCAGGTGCTCAAGCTGTTGAGGGTTTTTGTACTGCGATGTTTGGAGCATGACATTTTGATTCAAGCCCGTCATGTGCCAGGGGTGGACAATGACATTGCGGATGCTTTGTCTCGTTCACAGTGGCAGAGGTTCCATGGGTTAGCCACGGAGGCGGACGAATGCAAGACGCCGGTGCCAGCGGGGCTGTGGTCAGTGGGAGAGAGAGGGTCGTGCAACTGGTAAGAGGGTCCGTGGCTGCTTCCACATGGAAGGCATACGAGCAGGCATGTGGGGAGTTTTTGGATAGCGGGGCAGCGAGACATGACAATCACTGGGTGAGGAGCGAACAGGTGGTGCAGTTTATTTTGGCAATGATGGACAGGGGGAGGTCAAAAGTGACGATTGCAGGCAAATTGTCAGCCATAGCATTTATGGGGAGAATGTTGTGGGGCTACGCACCGTCGGCAGGCGAATTGGGCACGTGGATATTGAGATATGCGTCAAGGCACCTCAGTGCCGCCCCATCACGGGGGGGTATTCTTGGCTGCTTGATACGGATCATGCCAAAAATCTGCCGCAATCGGGCGGAGGTCCTTTTGTTTTCCACACTGATGTTGTGGATGTATTTCGAGGCCTTTCAAGGGTCCGAACTAGTAGGGTCAAGGGGTAAGCAGGATCTGCGGTGGGGGGAGGTGGAATTGCGTTCACGGGAGGTGGCGGTTCTGTTGCGGCGCTCGAAGACCGACCAGCGGGGCATGGGTATGGGGGTGGTCATGGGACCGGCGGTTGATCCAGAGGTGTGCACCGCGGTGTGGGGAGAGAGGTTGGCATGTGGGGGGAGGGCAGCGGCCGGGGAGGTTTTCCGCCGGGCCGACGGAGGAACGGTGACAGCGGCTCAGCTGCTCTGGGTTCTCCGGCGCGCTTTGCATGTCATGGGTGAGGATCCCAGAAGTTTTGGGACGCATTCTTTTCACATAGGGGGGGCGACGGACGCAGCACGGAACGGGTGGGGGAGGGAGGAGCTTATTCACCTGGGGCGGTGGAAGTCGGATTGCTACAAGACGTACATCAGGTTGAGGGGTTGCGGGATGGAGGAGGAGGCATAAGGTGTGTTTCTATTGCTTTACATGTGTGTCTTTTTAGGTGCAGTGGCGGGGCCGGACATGGCAGGATTGTCCATCTTCATCATAGGACATACTTTTGTGAAGCAAGCGGAGCATTCTGAATGGGATAGGCACAAGAATCTGAATTTGGAACTGGATCCTAGGCTTTTCAGTTGTCATTGGCAGGGAAAGGGGGGCATGAGGTGGCATGAGCTATTTCCGGCATTGAATCAGGTGGTCGGGGGGGATTTGTCCGGTTGTTTTAGTCATTCATTTAGGCGAGAACGATTTGGTGCAATGCAAGGGCTTGGCGTTGTTGAAGCAAATGAAGCGGGATTTGATGGAGATTCGGCAGCAGTGGTCAGGTTGCCATATAATATGATCGGAATTTATACCTCGGAGAATTTGGAGGGGGGCGGAGCGTCCTGCGGCCATAGATAGGGCACGAAGAAAGATCAATAGGGATATGAGATTTTTTTGCGACAAGGAGAGGTTCGGGAGGATGGAACACCCGGACCTGCGCTATGCGGCAGTATACTTCTTTAGGGAGGATGGGGTTCATTTGTCCCGCTATGGCATGGAATTGTACATAGTACAGCTAAAGGAGGCATTGGACAAGGCAATAGAGGTGCACAGATAACCGAAGCGTCAGGATTCCTAGGGGGGGGTCGAAGGTTGTCAGGGACGCCCTTCGAGTGCCATTTTCCTAGGTCATTCGTGATAATGTTAGATGGTTACAGTTATGAAAAGAACATACAAAGTTTACCTAGTTAGGTAGGTGTAGAGAAGTTAGGAATGGCAAGTTGTTTATAATTGTTGCAGGGGGGAAACATGTTAGGGGAGGGGGTGGGGGTAAGGTAGGAAGACAATATTTAGTGAGGCTTAGTTTTGTACTGCACAGGCCAAGGTATTTGTATGTAAGGTGCACCTGTTTCCATTAAGACGGCCTTTTTCACACCAAGAAACGTTTTGTGGTCTGTGCTGCCCCCCAGGTTGGGCCCAATGGGGTTTTGGGGGGGCGGCCGACCAGCGGGAGGCCTGCCACACCCAGGGAATTTTGGACCGGGGGGGCAGCCGGACCACGTGGGGCGTTTTTTGGGCTGGTTGGGCTGGGGTTGGGCGGTTTTTGGGCTGGAGGGGTTTAAAGCCGGCCATTTCGTGTCGCGAGCCACCATTTTGGTGGTCGTGACACAACAGCCGGCTAGGGGGAGGCCCTGGGTTTGCGTTTTTTCCCTCCCGCCCTCCCTGTTGGTCACCTTTTCTCGGGTGGGTTTTTGCTGGGGGACTTGGCTAGTCTGGTCAGTTTTGGGTTGTCTTTTGGGAACAGGTGCATCAGGGGGGGAAATGTGTATGGGGTTGTCGCTGGAACAGGTGCGGGGTGGTGCGCTATGCTGTGGGGGCTTTTTCCTAGGTCATTCGTGATAATGTTGGATGGTTACAGTTATGAAAAGAACATACGAAGTTTACCTAGTTAGGTAGGTGTAGAGAAGTTAGGCATGGCAAGTTGTTTATAATTGTTGCAGGGGGGAAACATGTTAGGGGAGGGGGTGGGGGTGAAGTAGGAAGACAATATTTAGTGAGGCTTAGTTTTGTACGGCACAGGCCAAGGGATTTGTAAGTAAGGTGCACCTGTTTCCAATAAAGCGGCCTTTTTCACACCAAGAAACGTTTTGTGGTCTGTGCTGCCCCCAGGTTGGGCCCAATATCTAGTAAAGTTTGGCATAGCTGCACCTGCACTACTTGACTTTGTTGTCAAAAGAACATGCGCTGCTTGATTTGTGAAAGAAACCTAGGTGAGGGAGCCCAAAGTTTTCTTGGCCGACCGCCTCTGTTCATGGAATGGAGGGGGGGCGGTGTTGTTGTACACAAGGATGCCTAGTCTGGATTCCACCTCACATCTTTCTTTCACCACCATACACTGCCTCTTTCTTTCACTATAGTATGGGGGGTTCTTAAAATTAAAGCATGGTCCACTTTCACTAGGGGCTCTTAAAATTAAAGCAGGGTCCACTTTCGGATACAGGACCAAGTTTCAGTGCTGCTCAAGGGCAGGTTCCGCCACAACTTTCTGACATGCATACATTTTATGAGCCGATCTGTTCCTATTTAAAGATTGGAGTCCGAGAGCAGCCAAAGTACGTCAGAGAGAGCACGTTATTTCACTTTAGTGCTGTAAAGAGGTCTGCAAATGCAGAATACCTGCTTAGAGTTTCACATTATTGCTAGTGTTAGAAACTGCATAAACGGCTCCTTGCCGCGTAAGCTAGGTGGCTGGCATGCCCTTTGATGCCTTTAACTTAGTAGCGTGAAATGCAGTGCAATTTGCGCAACAAATTCTGCTGACAGAAGACGGAAGTAGAGGGGAAGTGGTAACCCATCTCTCAGCAGACTCCTGAAGCCGAGTGAAGTCATCACTAACACAGCGAGGTAACGTTTAATAATGGAAAGAATAGGCTGTTTTTTTAATGTTTGTGCTCCTGTTTTATGGTCTGGAAGGCTGCTTTTACTGTTTATTTCTCTGATACTACCACACACATTGCAGCAGGTAAAGTGCATGCAATCTCCCATACCTTGCTATACACCTATGTGTTCTTGGACTTTGATGTTTCTGGGGGTACAAAGCTGACCTCGGGTGATTGTCCAATTTACAAGCAATTCTACTGATTATGCAGCAGTGATGAACTGTTGTGCTTTGTTATGATTTTTAAATATTTTTTTCAGCAGTTTTTCAACTGTTGGCTTTTATATTTTATAGAGGAACAACATTGTAAATGGATGCATGTGATGGATGTTTCGTTGTGAGAAATAGTTATGGAATGTATTTGGGAGATGATGTATTCCGACTAGGGTCCTTTTTTCAATAAAAGCCACAATGCCGAGGCAGGATAGGACTGTCGCTGTGTATGGCTTCGTTTTTACAGAAGGAAGTGTGTTTTCACATTAAAGCTTTTATTATAGGTATTGGTCCTTACACTGCCCACTTATGTTTTTATTTTATGTTAGATTTGTGACAAATAAAAATAAAGTCAGGGTTAGTCTAACACCATGTCCCTAGACTGCTTACTGGGGTGCAGGTGTACTTTACTTGAAGTGCTCAGCCTTCCTCCTTACAATAATGCCATCAATAAACAAAGAGGCAACTCAGTTGTCGTGCACCCCATATATGGTCCAAATTCTTATTCCTTTTTCATTTTTTTGTCTAAATTAGCTTAAATTGTACTGTTTACCCTTTTTTTCCCCAAAAATTTCTCAGAGGAAGAACCCCCTCCCCCTGATCTTGACTTATATCGGTTGGGCTCACTTGGGGCTAATCACCAGCTGCCACTGCTTCACTTATTTTACGAGCTCAAACAGATAAGGTGAATGCTTCAACTAAAAGAGCATTTTGATGGAAAATGTGCTATGTATGAATGGTACTCAGAAGTCTGTTATTAAGTTATGTGGTTATACTGAATAAGCAACTACCTAAGTTATTATATGACATTGAAATCTCCCCCGAACCCCCCTTATGTCGATTGGGCGCGCTCGCTACGCTCGCCCACCACAGTGCGCTCCACCGCACATTTTACAACTCACCACTTTCAAATGTCACCAGCCGCCATGGACAGGCAATCACTGCGTCAAAAGGCCCCTTGGTTCGGGCCACTTTATCACCAGGTCTTTAAAATTCACTGCAGTGGGGAAGCTGCTGCTGTTCAGCTCTCCTATGCGGGCGTCATCTTGGGTGTCAGCCAGTCAGGATAAATAGTCCCTGCTGCTGTCTCCAAATTGTTTAGTGAAAGTTTAAAGGGGCCCTGCACCCTACCAGGTTTGCCAGCGTTGGGTCTCACCTCTACAGGAGGACTTTCCAGGAGTGGAACACCATGCAGCCATCTTGACTGTTTCTATTTTCGAGGGACAGTGGCGAACATAATGGATAGATTAACATAGAAGAAAGAGCAGGGCCAGCCATTTTAATTATGGGGGGCAGGATCTGACAGGAAAGAGATTTAATCGAATTAAAGAGTGTATTGAACTTGGCATTGTCAATAAGTTCAAAACCAGACTGGAGGTTCTGGACAGGGGCTACAAGTGCACCTAACAGGACGGCTCACCTGAGAGAGTGGTGTAAATATGTGCGATTTTCTTAAAAAGGGTTTTGGCCAGATCACCCGCCTATTCTCAGAGACAGGAGGACTGAGAGCCATGAAGGACTTCACAATTAAGAAAGTTTATTTGGAGGAATTGTCAGCGTTTGATTTTCTCCACATAAAAAAAGGTAGCTGTGCTTTTCTAATAGCCTTATGATATTGTTTGATAGCATCTTTATAGGTTGCCTTAGTAGCCAGATCAAATGACTTGGTCAGGGCTGGAATGGGAACCGAAACCGGCCCTGGCAAACTGCTTAGCCGGCCCCTCTAGGGGGGGGCTGAGGGGGTGCGGACGAGCTGTTTGCAAGGGCCAGTTTCGGCCGATTTTGTTACCGGGGGCCGATATTGCAGGCCCCCCGGTAACAAAAACGGCCCCCAGGGGCCCAAATCCAGCCCTTGTCCTGGCGGCCCACCAGGGAAACGCTCGGTGCCCGCTACGGCCAGTCCGGCCCTGGACTTGGTCCAAGTGGGTTCCAAAACTTTGCATCTTTTCTTTGAGCTAGCAGCTGGTTCTTGAATTAGAGACAGTGGAGATGGAATGTTCCTATTGAAGCAGAGGATAATGAGACAAGGGTGCCCAATTAGTGTTGATCTATAAATTAAACTTGTCTTTTTAATGCTCCACCCAAACCTCTGTAGTAGGAGGCAAGGATCGGAGTAAATAACTAAAGGTAATTGGTTTAAGTTCGGACGATGACCCTGGGGAAATAGATCAAGAAAAAACAAGGGAAGCCTACTCACTAAGGAACCAGGGTAATAGTTATATAGGAAAAAGCACAATCGCGATATAGAGGGTTAGATAATGGCAGAGCGCGAAGGAATCACTAACACACCGATTACAGTGTAGTATATTTTATGGATTTTTTAAACAATAAATTTAGGAGTAAACATTATACATCAAAACAACATTTGTGCATAGTGCCCCAAGTGACAAAGGGAACCTAAACCTAAGTGACAATGTGAATATTAAATACAAGGTTTCCACAGTTTGTACAAGTCGACCATTATTATAATAATTCCATGTGAACAGCAGCTATATACAGTGATATGTGCTGGGGAAATGGTTCGCTTCTTCTGTATGTCGACGGCGTTTCGACCCTCAAAACAATGTGGTTTCTCTTCAGGACTATTCATGAAAGGACATCTGAATATATGGTTGCGCAGCCTTGTGAAAATGATGTGACACACTTGAAGAAAAGAGGAAAAAGGTTTACTCACATGAGGACCCGTCCGGGTACTCAATGTGAGGACAGGCTGTCAATCTAATGGGGTATGTAGGTGGGCCAGAGGGGCTCAATTGATTATAACCCACAGCCTTAGCGTTGTAGAATCCCTTTGTAGATTAACAGTGACAATGCACTAAGAGTATTTCTCGGTCGAAGAATGGAAAAGCGGGACAGCGCTCCGCGTGTAGATTCAGAAAAAGCCGCGTCAGTCAGCTTGATTGGGTACAATGGTCATTGTACCCGATCAAGCTGACTGATGCGGCTTTTTCTGAATCTACACGCGTACAATGGTCATTGTACCCGATCAAGCTGACTGATGCTGCTTTTTCTAAATCTACATGCGGAGCGCTGTCCCGCTTTTCCATTCTTCGACCGAGAAATACTCTCAGTGCAGTGTCACTGTTAATCCACAAAGGGATTCTACAACGCTACGGCTATGGCGTATAATTAATTGAGCCCCTCTGGCCCACCTACAGTACCCATTGGATTGATAGCCTGTCCTCACATTGAGTACCCGGACGGGTCCTCATGTGAGTAAACCTTTTTCCTCTTTTCTTCACGTGTGGCACATCATTTTCACAAGGCTGCGCAACCATATATTCAGATGTCCCTTCATCAATAGTCCTGAAGAGACCCCACATTGTTTTGAGGGTCGAAACGCCGTCGACATACAGAAGAAGCGAACTATTTCCCCAGCACATATCACTGTATATAGCTGCTGTTCACATGGAATTATTATGATAATGGTTGACTTGTACAAACTGTGGAAACCTTGTATTTAATATTCACATTGTCACTTAGGTGTAGGTTCCCTTTGTCACTTGGGACACTATGCACAAATGTTTTGATGTATAATGTTTACTCCTAACTTTATTGTTTAAAAAAATCCATAAAATATACTACACAGTAATCAGTGTGTTAGTGGTTCCTTCGCGCTCTGCCACTATCTAACCCTCTATATTGCGATTGTGCTTATGTATCATAACCTCATAGTATATTATTCCACAGGAACCATTGTTGTTCCTGGGGAAATAGAAGCAGTCTGAATAGGGAGTGGCCTAGGATTCATTTAAATGGTCATAGGCAAGGCAAAACTACATGTCGCGGAGGATGAACTTTTAGTCCAGGTATATTCAAGAATATATGCTCAACCACGTCTTGCTATGTTGGTGGGTGCGGTATCCATTTGGTTGAGTTGGAGACCGTGCAAGTCTTTAGTGAGATGGCATGGTGCTGCGCAGTTGGAATCTTCAAAATGGAGATTAAGATGGCCCAGCATGGTGAAATTAGCACATCTGAGAGCGAAATGAGAAAGTGCATCTGCTAACATAGTACAGCAGGTGACTTCGCGGCCAGCTATGTTAAATGTTTCTGAATTTTGATGTGCTGCTGCAGGCAAAATACAACTTTGGGTTAAAAATCTGATTAATACATCAGAACTATGGTTAATGTAACTGTTTGAATTCCACACAGCAGTCTGAATATGTGTTTTGGTAGATATGTATTTTTAATAGTCATTTTTTTGGTGATAGATAAAACACATCATGCTCTTCTACATCGTGCAGCTCAATCAAAGAAGCAAAACAGAAACTGTATTTTTGCAAAGACGACGTGCTCGAAACTAAAGGTGAGTACAACAATTGGAAATTACAATATTTAGTGGTAGGCAGAATTAATGAAAACTCATATTTGGAAAATTCATGTTGAACAAAACGCAAAAATAATGGTAGACATATTCATTAAAAAAAGTAATGTGCGCAGGAGTTGGGATTTGACTGTGGAAGAGATGACTAACAGTGTGTAGAGCTCCCAATAACTTTGCACAATGCCACTTTCCACCCACTGCATTAGGCAACCCTTGGAATCCCTGCTAGAAGAAGGGTTGAGGGGAGGTCTGGGACCCGCTGTACTGAAATGTAGGTTCCCATTGAGCTGAAGCGGCGAAGGAAAGCCTTCTCCCCCTCCAAGGTATGCTCTTATGCCTGGCAGGTTCACGGGGAGAGATGGTGGTTGATGACGAGAGTTGGCACTATCCGAGTAGTGAGGACTTGTGCTGCTTGCAGGACCTGCTCTTGTGCTGGACTAGTGCTGCACTAGTGCTGCTGTGAAAGCCCCTGATAACGGATCTGGGGCAGGTTGTGCCCGGTTCACTTGGTGAAACAGAGCGGGCAGTGGATAACGGTGGACGGCGATGCACTGTCAATCGGAGCGAATTATACATCCTGCTTCATGCTGTACTAGTACCACCATAATACAGCTACGCATTAAAAAAAGATGCATGTCCCTGGAACAAGCACGATCTGGTCCCAAGAAATTCTATAAGTTATAGTAAGTCTTGCCATGGGCTCTTTAAAGTATTTCTCCTAAAAGACATGAAGATCCTCAACCACCAAAGTGGCATGATTCATCATCTCACCTCTCCACACCAAAAAACCCTACATTTTTAAATCTGCCTAAGCAGCGCTTGTGCGGTCTCTTCGAGCCATGTTGTGTTCAGGATATGGGCACTAAGCAACACCCATCTTTCTAATTGGCTACTTTTACTGTTCTTTGTAAATTGCTACTTTTCATTGGTTAATATGGTCACTAGTCTCTCCTTTTTTCCTTTCGTAACCTCCCATGAGGACTGCCCCTCTTACATGTGGTGTTATTCGTCCTGTTATTCATTACTGTCTGAGCACTCTTTATTCGTTTAGGCTCAGGAACTCACTCAAGCGAACTCACTCAAGCCCACGCTTGCTCCCCCTCCTCGTAATTATGAGCAGCTGCTCTTTATATTTGCTAATGCTCGCTCCCCCTCTTTGGCTACAGATCCACTCCCTCAACCATCCCCAGCCACCTCTCCGAGGTCTGCTTGTTTTTTCTTTTATTTTAAAATACTGCTTCACACTTCATCTCCCTGTACCGTTTCTCCAAACCCCTAACCCCTCCCACAAAACTGCTTGAATGCCCCTCCGAGATTGATGTATTTTTTGTTTAATTTAAATTAGTAGAGCCCGGGAAGGAGATTAAGCGATCTTCCAAGAATCTCAGAATGTTGAGCCCACAGTGAGGCCTGAACACGGGTCCCCAGCGCCTGAGTCGGCAGCTCTGACTGCTGAGCCACATCCTTTCCCTTTGGCGACAGCATGCTACAGAAGAACAGCTCAGAGCCTGAATTATTATGTAACTCAGAAAAATCAAAGACTGGTTATTCAGTAAATAGCATGTCACACTCACAGCTAACAAAAATCACACTTCCAATAAATACTAATGGAAATATATGCTCAGCTGCAATCTTTCTAATATAATTGCATTAAGTATGCGGTATCTTATGTGGCTAACTCCACTGGGGCATCTAGTAAACAGCCTGTGGTACCCAAAATATTGTCTTGCTTTGTGGATTTTATTTTTACTACTTATGACACTGCTGGGATATTTAAAAAAAAATAATAATGTAACAAACATTATCATTTGCAGCGCAAATAGCTTCAACTTTCTTTCAGTAATGGAGACCTATGCATTGCAAATGCTTGTTTGAGAATGTGGTAGGCTCCACCTGGGGGTCGGTCTTGGTAGGGCTGTTTGTTTATCTATTGATTTTAATATTTTAGATATTGCTCCTTAGTTGTTAAGAGCAATGGGACCCTAACTAAAAGGAGTATTTAAAATGTATCCAGGGACGCTTGATTGTTATTGGTGCTTCATAGAAGCATTAATAAAACAAAGGAAAAATGCAACGGTCGCATGTAATGCTAGGTCTTTGGTATAAGTATGAAGTTGTCTACACGCTTATGGCCATACGTGTAAGGTCCCTAACCGTGCAGGGCATTCCTCGTGGTCGGAGGGCTGGGGGGAGGGGCGGGGATTGGAGATATTTATTGGTAATCTAATTAGTTCCCTCCACTATCATTCCACGTATTCCTACAGGGTCATACTTCAAGCAAAATAAATACTATTATCTTGTACAGTTAGTGTGTGTTATATCAAATACATATCAAATAGGATCACTGCACTAGTGCTGCCGCTAGCATGGGCCCGGAGGCTGCAATCAAGTCTATCTGCCGAACGGTATAGGCCAGCCAGTGGCAGCCTTAGGGGAAACTCCTGCATGTCGCTGATTGGTATCGTAAGTGTCAAGGTCTATAAAAACGGCATCTCTGACACTGACTGCACCAGGTTCACTCTGGCCTAGGTTTCCTGCTCAGACCGCTATGGTCATAATGACTGTTGGGTGGAATAACAAATACGTCATTGCAACACCCTTCCAAATGACTGCTACTCACCTCTTGTATAGTTGCCTTTGCAGCCATAAAGGAGATCAGCCAGAAGGAAGAGCTGAGGTCCACTGTCACACTGCTTTCAGATTTTTTTATTCTTCGAGTACCATACAATATGGGGCTCTGAATATTCTCTGGCTCATACAGGTCTCACTCCTTTGTGGTCAAGAGTGGCCAAGTCCCTGCTGCAAACAGTCTGGCTAACACATTCACAGTGTAGAATGCCCCAGGCCATGATATCACGTTTGATGAAACAATCACAATCTTTAACACCTGCCTCAGTGGTCAAACTGATGGTTGGAATTTGCAAACATAACATGTGTATTTGTAAAGCGCACGTTCAACCATGGGCATCTTGGCGCCGAATAACTTATGTTTATTGTTACCCAACAGTAGTCATTTTCTCAACTTCAGAAGGATGAAAGGCTGAGTGGAGCTGCTGGGATTTAAACCTGCGACCATGAGGTCAAACACAGGCCCCTACTGTGACCATATTAGTCCACTAAGCCACCGGACCCAGCTAATGATATGTGATACACCAGGACTCAATGGGCATTTCAGGGCAGCTATGAACTGAGACATTTAAATGTGTTATCAGCCCATATCTTGACCAGAGCCGCAGAGACAACTCTCCACTGAAGCATTATGTGGCAAGTTGAAGAAGGTGCTTGCAACATTATGGATTTAAGAGCGTAGTCGATCATGAAAGAGCCCACCCACATTGGATTATTACTGCTGTGCAAAAGAGTGAAGCTGACTCAAATACTATAAAGCCAATATGTGCTGACATTTCTTCTTTCCATACCAGACTAGACTCTGCAGAATGACTTCTTGATGCAGCCATGTAGCAGCTCGAACAGGCATCCAGGATGGTAGATTGGGGACAAGAGCTATGGTGTCTTCATAAGAAGACTGTGGATTCTGATGAAAGGAGCCATGAAGACAATGTCAGTGTTAGACCTTGGGGTGGTCTTCCCCCAACATTCTGCCGTCCTCTTCCACCTTTCTGGCCTAGTTTTTGCTGGCATTAGGACTCTGCTAACCAGTGCTAAAGTGCTTGTGCTCTCTCCCCTAAACATACTCAAATGAATAGCTCATACCCATTTGGCATGTTTAATGTACTTATAAGTCCCTTGTAAAGTGCACTACATGTGTCCTGGGCATTGTAATTTATTTATAGGTCCCTAGTAAAGTGCACTACATATGCCACAGGCCTGTAAATTAAATGCTACTAGTGGACATGCAGCAATGATTGTGCCACCCACACAAGTAGCCACTTAACCATGTCTCAGCCCTGCCACTGCAGAGCCTGTGTGTGCTATGTCACACTGCCATGTCAACCTGACAAGTAAACTCTCTTGACAGGCATACACCTTTCTTCTTATACAAATAAGTCACTCCTAAGGTAGACCCTGTATAACCCAAAGGACAAGGTGCAGTGTATTTAAAAAGCAGGACATATACTTTTAAACTTTACATGTCTTGGTAGTGAAAAACTTCCAATTTTGTTTTTCAGTACTGCAAGGCCTATCTCTCCGATAGGATGCCACTGGAATTGCCTTATTACATCTTTTAAGTGTCACTCCCACTTGTAAAGAGATAGACGTATTGGGCCCGATTCACAGAAGTAACTTAAGACAAAATCCTAAACTTACTACTATTTTCGTATTCACAGAAGGCACTTACTCATTTTGGTATTCACAGAAGACACTTACTCACTTCGGTATTCACAGAAGTTAGGAGTCCTAACTATAGGACTCCTAAATGCCTTCTGTGAATACCGAAAGTCTCAAAATTAGGATTTTTCTCAGTTTAGGAGTCCTAAAGTTAGGAGTCCTAACTTCACTACTACTAAATTGAGAAAAATCCTAATTTTAAGACTTTTGGTACTCACAGAAGGCATTAAGGAGTCCTAAAGTTAGGAGTCTTAACTTTACTACTACTAAATTGAGAAAAATCCTAATTTTAAGACTTTCGGTATTCACAGAAGGCATTTAGGAGTCCTAAAGTTAGGAGTCCTAACTATACTACTATTAAACTGAGAAAAATCCTAATTTTAAGACTTTCAGTATTCACAGAAGGCTTTTAGGAGTCCTAAAGTTAGGACTCCGAACTTCTGTGAATACCGAAATGAGTAAGTGCCTTCTGTGAATACCAAAATGAGTAAGTGCCTTCTGTGAATACCAAAATGAGTAGGTGCCTTCTGTGAATAACAAAATGGTAGTAAGTTTAGGATTTTGTCTTAAGTTAGTTCTGTGAATCGGGCCCTTCAAGTTCAGTGTCACTAAACTTACAATTTAAAACCGCAACTTATGGTGACGTTGGATTTTGAATTCCAGTTTAGCAAATGCCACTTTTAGAATGTTGTCATTTACTTGCTTTAGACACTTGGTGCCTGTTTCAGGAATACACGTCAAGGGTGGGTGACAGCTGGCTACTTGCATTCCCTCTACACAGTCACACACAAAGAAAGGGTAGGAGTGCTTGAGTGGTTATCTACATGCAGATGGACTATCCTGAGCAGGATGGGGAGGGATGAGCTAACACTTACACCTGAAAGGGCTGCATCCTGTCCCCACACAAAGGGTTTATTACACCTCTGTAGTGTGTCTGGAGTCTGAGCATGCAAGGAGAGCCTCTGTGTACTTCAAAGCTTTATTTGAAGTCTGCCCCACTTCAAAGGATCTTTTCACGTGGTACCAACCTACTAGACAGCTCCAGTCCTTAGGGGCACGACTGTTGGCAGTGCCAAGAATTCATACCGCTCATTGGGGTGGCCGCAGCTTCTATTACGGTGCATCAAAACTGTGGAACTCTCTTCCCTTTCAACTCAGGAATGCTAGCTCCTTGATTGTTTTCAGAAAGCAATTAAAAGCCTGGCTCTTCCAGTATTAGGGGGGAGGTTGCGGCTGGTTTCTGTTTGTCCTAGCGCCAAGACATCCCCGGGTATACGTGCGCTCTTATACATTTTTATAACATAACATAACATAACGAAGGCACCACTGGTTATAATTACTACAAAATCAGTACACTTTTGGACCTGTGACCACACTGCCAGGAACAAGAGGGTTAGCTGTGCTGCTCAAGGACTGCCGCTCTCTTGGAACTACTTTTTGAGGAATTCTTGCCTTGCTGTGTTGCCCTGTTGTCTGATACTATCTCTCTGCCTGAGTAAGAAGAACTGGATCTGCAGCACTTTAACCCAGAGTGACTTGAAGGGCTTGCTGGTTTGCCTCCTGTTGCCTAAGTCTCGGGGACACATAAAACCTAGAACATTCCTGTTCCAACTCTTGGGCTCATCTGCTCGTGAATCAGTTCTGTCAAGTGGTGCCCCCCCAGTCCTGGACCATTGGAAGTGGACCTCGGGGTTTGCTCCAGTGGAACCGACGCATCCTCTGCTGTGACAGCAGAATCAGCGCAGCGCTGCTGTTGCGGGAACCGGACCGACCGGCACATCGCACTTAGAACCACCCCTTGAAACCAACGTATCGCCGCCACTGCATAGAGAAAATCAATTCATCGCCTCTACAGCATGGAGGAGCCCGGCACATCACATTTAGTACCGCCGCCCGTTGGAACCGATGATTCACTCATGGACACATCACTTCATTTGCATGGAGAGATTCGGTGCAACATCTCAAGTGTGTCGGTTCACCAACACATCTTGCTGTTACAACCAGGATCAAGGTACTTTTGCTCTGGGGCCTGCTTAGATCCTGAATCCGACCCGCACTTTATCATTGTTGGCCTGAACTCTTGACTTTGTCCCAGTCCAGCGCAACCAATTAACTCTTTAGGCACTACTTTCTTCTAAGCACTATATTTTGCATTTAATTTATGTAGGAAGGTGGATATCTGACTATGGTTACCCCCAAATTTTTGCCTAGTGTCTAGCTGGTTTTTCGACTTAGTTTGGCTGAGATCCTGCCATTCAGGATCTCAGCCTGGCTGTTCTCTCTTTAAAATGGACTCCATGTACCCTAGGTACATACCCAATTGGTTGGATCACCCTGTGGGCCCCTGTACCAGTGTACACTAGGTACCCAGGGCATTGGTGTATCTAAGGCCTGCCAGGGGCTGAAGCAAGTATTATGCCACCCCAGGCTTGGCCTGACAAATTTGACACAACTGGCTGATCACTCAGCTGGGGTAAGTTGGTGTAACCACCTCTTACTTAGGTGTAGTATACCTATACCTAACCTTAAATGGGACACATGTTAACCTATAAGTCACTCCTATGGCAGGCCTTAACAATCCTGAAGGCAGAGTGCTTGGTTCCATGTGAGATGGTGCTCTGGCATGAGCTGAGCCTGTCTGCAGTGGTCGGAACAACTTCCTTCTACTGTTTCCAGATAAGGTCATACCATATACTCTTAAGTGCATTATGAACCTCGCGGTTAAATGCTAACTTTGGTTTGGCTTTATCAAAACATGTCGAGTAAGGTGTCATACGAATTGGAATACTAACCCCTCGCCAATTCTGGCGACGGGGTTAGCATTCCACCCTTCTAGAGGGACACGACATGTACAGTACCTGAAACCCGGGTAAAATCAGACATAGCCTCAGCTCCACAAAATGGATGCTGCCACCACAGACACAAGTCTGCCCTCCTGCTGCTGGGAGTCCTTCCAGCTTGGGAGGTGTGGACAAAGGGTTTCCTGCCAGGGGAGGTGCGTGCACCACCCCAGACAGGATTTTGTGTATTGGTCAGGTAGGGCTTGAAAGAAACCAGACATGCCTGAGGCTCACAAGGAGCCTCGGTGCATATGCCAGTTCAATCCGATCCTGGGGCACACCAGTCCCGGGCCTGGGGCGAGCTGGACAAAGGATTGGGGGTGTAACCACCCCCCTTCCTGGTCCCACCCTTAGGGAGGGACCTAGCAGGTTGTCCGGCCCCTAGAATCCGCTTAAAGGTAGGAGCTGTGTCCTAAGACTTCAGACATCCTGGAATCAACTTAACTACAAGAAGAAGACGGGAACTTCGATGCTCTGCCGCACAGAGGACTGAAGCCAATCTCCCCTGTGGTCAGGGAGTGACCACCTTGCTAACGCAAGCACCATCCAGCGAATCAACGTCTGCTTTACCACCGCCTCCTGCCAGAGCCCGAGCCCAGAGACTGACAAGACCTGGACCTCCAGACCTCTCACCGCCCGATCCACAGTCCCTGAAAAGAAGGAACCCGTGGAGGCACCGAGACACGTGGAGCCAGCCATCTTGAAAAGACCACGACAAGCTGCAAGCGCAACAACCGAGGCTCCCTCCAAGTCGTGCTTTGGGATCTGAGAAGCCCAACCCTCGAGCAGCATCTGCACCAAAGGTGAGCCCTCCAGCATCTTCACGATCTGCGTGGGGCCCTTCTGCATTTTGCCACTTGACGCGCCTAACCGGTTGCTGGCCCGCTGGCTAGTGGCCATCTTGGCGACGAACTTCAAGAACTACACCGCTGGTCTGGTTGCTCCAGACTGGCCCTTGCTCCCCTCCAAAGGAGCAGTCCCTCTGACCTTGCTGGTCAGAACCATCAGCTTATTTCGTTTTCCACAACAATTGCTTTTGCCAAGGCTTGTTTGCTTTGATCAAGTCGCCGACACCGCCGACAGCGAGAGCCTGCGTGGGACAACTCGTGAACCGACTCCTGGACGTCGTCGACCTTCAGGGACCACGTGGCTGCAGAGACAAGCTACACCTTCCTTCCTGTTTGCACCCGACATCGCCTGGTACCCACCTGGTGCCACGCTGGTCACTGGCTAGTGACTGTGAACACTGTCCCCTCTGCTTACAGGTCTTCTACAACTCCGATCCACTCTTGGATCCACCGCATCTCTTCCGGACCGATCGCCTGCAGCATCTTTGTCTTCAGGCTCCATTGAACAGATAGAAGAAACCCGACGCACTTCGAGACCTATGCACCCGCTTCCTGTGGGTGAGGTAAAGCTGGCACTCTGGTGCCCAAGTGTAGAGTATCATCTCTAGTGTCTGTGTTTCCAATCTTGAGTTCATAGTCCATCCGGAAGATCCTTTTTGCAGTAACTTTGTAACTTTTACGCACCCATTGAAAACCTATGGGAGCTCGCGTGTGACTATTTGCTCTGCACACGCAACCCGTGGACCTCCTGGTCACTAACTAAAGTTAGCTCCTTGTAGGCCTAGCGATTCTAGAGGCCCTAGGCCTTTTCCCTTTTCTGTTCGTGGTACTTATACCACTATTTTAGTATATGGTTTGAGTGGCCACCAGGGCCTATCCATATAAAGTGCAACTTCTGTGTATTCTAACGTATTCTTGTTTAACGATTTGTGCTCCTGTGCTCATAAAGAGTCTAGGGGATACTTTGAGAAATAAATACATATACATTTTCAATATATATCTGTGTGGTGTCCTTTCATTGGTATAAAAGTGGGTTGCATTTGGTAAAACAGCCTGCTTAACACGCTTCACAAGTTTAGCCTCAAAGACTGCTTAGCCTACGCTACCACTAGGGCAGCTAGTCCGAAAAGGTTGACTTACAACCACACCATAAGGGTTGCTTGGCATGGTACAAGGTGGTCACTTTAACTAGTGAACATCATATACCAGGCCAACTTCTCACAATTTATAAAAATTTGTATCTCAAATTCTACTGGATGGAGTTTTGTTGTTTAGGTCTTGTTTTATTTATAGAATACTAATATATTTTTCTAACCCCTGTGGGGTCTTTTTGTGGTGTTTTCACTGGATGTTTGTATGTAGTGTTGCAAATACTTTACACATTACCTCTAAGTTAAGCCTGACAGCTCTGTGGCAAGCTACCAGAGGGTGAGCACATGATAATTTAGGTTTTGTTGTGCCCTACCCTAACTAGAATTGTGGTTCCTGCTTGGACAGGGTGCATACCTCTGCCAACCTGAAAACCAATTTCTAATAGTGGCTTTCTTGAAATGTTAAGTGATTTAGTGGCCTATGATTTTCCTTTAAAGTAGTAGGTAATCCTATTGACATGGAAGAATACGATAATGAAGTCTTTGTGAGTGGATTTAGTGATCACAATTGCTGCTAATGGATGTATGACGTTACAACGCATGCTATTACAACGCATGCTGTTACAACGAAAGTTTTACAACGCGAGTGCATTGACAACACAGGACATTACAACGCAAGTCTTTACATCGACTTGCACTAGATGGCGTGCTAACATTAAAAAAGTGTAATTTACTATTCCAACTCCGGTCCACGTAACAGTAGGGAAGGTGTTGGGATAGTAAACTACACTATTTTTAATGTTAGCACGCCATCTAGTGCAAGTCGATGTAAAGACTTGCGTTGTAATGTCCTGCGTTGTCAATGCACTCGCGTTGTAACAGTTTCATTGTAATGGTAGTGCGTTGTAAAAGTTGCGTTGTAAAGGTTGTTCCCCGCTGCTAATATATCACACTGTAGGGTACTGTGGCCAGTAGATGCCATCTCAAAGTTATTTTGGAACTGTATAAAGTGTTCCTTGCTCAAAAATAATTTCTCCCAGTGAGCACAGAAACAATATAGTGATGTCCAATCAGACAGGGCTACAGTAGAATGTATCACTGGGAAATGTAAAATTATGTATGTCAACTTCACCATTTCAGATCCATGAGGATAAAGGCAACAGAGACAGAGGAAGAGAGAACATTCATGGACAGTAGATGAGGCAGAAGGGAAAAGTAAGGTACAGTAGCGGATTGTCAATAGCACTTCATCAATGATGGGAAACCCGAAAGTACGAAATTAGGGGTCTTCCTGAACCTGATTAAAAGCTTAAACTTTAAGCGGGAAGATACATTTGCTTCTGCCCAACCACCTCTCTCCAAACCCTAGCCTTAAGTAGGTATAGAAAATGTATATCATAGGAGCAGTCCAACAGTAAATATCGCTAATGATATGTACGAGGAGGCAGAAAAGGTTCAAACCATAACAAATTATGTTAATCCAAACAAAGAGTCTGGGTTGTTGTTGTACTATGGCTACACTGCATTGCATGCCCATCCCTCCAGGTGCAACAGTGTCTCAGTTTGGAGATTCGGCCCTAGCAGTTCAGGACATATTTTCCAAATGAACAGATTACCAAAGTCTGTAGAACTTCAAATTCTAGAGATCTAGGTTTACAATTCATGCTTTGAGCGGGGACCTGGATTTATTTATTGTTTTGTCCCTTTTCATTGCTCTAGCTGGCAAGTAGTCTTTCACAGTCCATTGTTTTATGATAGACTCCGATCGTGTTCGTTCTGCAGCCATGTCACCTTTGGTTTACTCACATCTAGTGGAGTTATCAGGTGTTGGAATGCCTAATATAATATCAATAGGTATGGCAGGGTTCACAGCAAGTTTCAGAGAACTGAGACGCCCCCACTCAAAGGGAACAAGAGCCACAGGTAGATGGGTCTTGTGATTGTCAGCGTCTATCACTTGGTGAAATGTGTTCTGTAGGACCTGCTATGCAAACACCAGCTGACACTTGACAGTTGTCATGCTGGCTCCTGTGTCTCGCAGAGCCTCCGCCTATTGCACATTAATGGTGACCTACTGCCTATAC
Organism: Triturus cristatus; assembly: GCF_964204655.1. Lineage (NCBI taxonomy): Eukaryota > Metazoa > Chordata > Amphibia > Caudata > Salamandridae > Triturus > Triturus cristatus. Next base: position 470,442,791 of record NC_140589.1, read on the forward strand.
TTTGAAGTATTTGCCGGCCCTTGGGCTTTTGACACCATTTCTCTATCCCCAAGGGATACTAGGGTTAGCTTTATCTGTTCCACAAAACTATCTGGTACTACCTTCTCCCTGGGCACTACACTCGCTAACACAAGTGTCTTCCTACCAGTGGGGGGGGGGCTTAGATTTACCATACATATAGCATTCTGTACATTGGGGGAGCAAACCTACTTTCTTATAGTAAGAGCCCTTTCTTCTTTGGATCAGACTGGTACTGGTTACCACTACTCCCTTGGAAATTATACTGGGAGCCCTTTGAGAACTCCTTGTTTTTACAGTCCCCTCCATCCCCATTCTTCTGTTTGGAACCATGACCACCATTTTTGGTGTCACCCCAGATACCTTTTTGGACACTCTGGTGCTAGCCCAGAGGTCTGCCTTCTCAGCAAGCTTCCTTGGGTCAGTTAGTTTACTGTCAACTGGGTGCAGACGCAACTCTGTAAAACACATACTGAGCATGTGTTCTCTCATGATCAAATGATATACCCCATTAAAATCATAGGGCCCGATTCACAGAACTAACTTAAGACAAAATCCTAAACTTACTACCATTTTCGTATTCACAGAAGGCACTTACTCATTTTGGTATTCACAGAAGACACTTACTCACTTCGGTATTCACAGAAGTTAGGACTCCTAAATGTCTTCTGTGAATACCGAAAGTCTTAAAATTAGGATTTTTCTCAGTTTAGGAGTCCTAAAGTTAGGACTCCTAACTTTACTACTACTAAACTGAGAAAAATCCTAATTTTAAGGCTTTCGGTATTCACAGAAGGCATTTAGGAGTCCTAAAGTTAGGAGTCCTAACTTTACTACTACTAAATTGAGAAAAATCCTAATTTTAAGACTTTCGGTATTCAGAGAAGGCATTTGGGAGTCCTAAAGTTAGGAGTCCGAACTATACTACTACTAATCTGAGAAAAATCCTAATTTTAAGACTTTCGGTATTCGCAGAAGGCATTTAGGAGTCCTAAAGTTAGGACTCCTAACTTCTGTGAATACCGAAATGAGTAAGTGCCTTCTGTGAATACCAAAATGAGTAAGTGCCTTCTGTGAATACCAAAATGGTAGTAAGTTTAGGATTTTGTCTTAAGTTAGTTCTGTGAATCGGGCCCATAAGGTTTACTGCCCCTCACTTAGCCATTCAGTGCCTTACTGAAGTGCTCAATAAAATCTACCCAGGATTGGTTGGGAAGCCTCTGACTGTTCTTGAATCTTTGGCATTACTTTTCGTAAATCCGCCATAATTTGGCAATTAAAATAGCCTGCATAGAAGTGTACTTGGTTTGGTCCCCTACCTCTAATGTCAGAAGTGTCTCTCCCATGATTAGGCATGTTTTCCAGAGACCAGTCCCCAGTGCTGCTCAGTAACCCTGTGTCCTTTGACTGCAACCACATAAGCAGAAAACTACTACTCAATGTCCTCTCCCACCACAAAATTAGGCACCAAATCCTTGGGTATGTGGAACCTTTTGTTTCCATCAGGTACTGCATGTATGCTGCCACCATCACTGCTGGATTCTGCCTGCCTGGCCTTGATCTTCAGCTCTTTTTGACTCGGTTCATGAGCTAGAAGTAGTTTATTCTATTCTAAGGCTCTATCAGCTTCAGCCCTCCACTCCTCAGCTTCCATTTTCAATCTTGCCATCTGCAAGTTGAATTCTCTCGCCTCCCTTCTCTCCCTTAGATTCTCTGGGGATAGGCCATGCGCGAAGACATTCCTTCCTGCTCTCTCAAGGTGCTCAAATCTAGGGATGTCACCCTCAACGGAATGTACCCCAATGGACCCCAATCTAAGTCTAGGCAGCTACACGAACTTTTACCTACATTGTCCTACCCTGCTCTGCATAACGGTTCTAGCACTGAACTTTTACCCAGTTATGTGCTGAGTAAATGTTGTTTGGTTTCCTTGACACTACCCTCATTTATTATGCATAAGGATTCTTAGAAAAGTCCCTGCACATGACATACATAACAGGATTAACATACTCCGTATAAAAGTCATGGTCACAATTGACTTAGCAAAAATTGCTGTACTGTTTCCACGATACCTGAAGGGTCAAGGGTTGTCATGTTTGATAGTTACCAGAAACTTTTCGCTCCTTGATAAGGTCAGGGGGCTTATGGTGGCACTGTGAGCTAGCTTGTCTAAAGGCTGACCTATACTTTGGGGGTGTCTGGAATCAGTCTGGACACCAAACTCTTAGTTTATGCTGTTTAAATGCACAGATCCTATGTATTTTGAGGAACTACATGACATGTCGCCGCCAATGTTTGTGTGGTTCATATTTAACGGTCAAATCAGAGTAGTTCAGTCGTGCTTTCTCAGAGTCCCCTACTCATATTTAACCAGAGAAATCTGGAATGGGAAGGGGAAATCCGCCACAGCTGAGTAGGCATATCCTATGTAGTGGCTGTAGGTTTGTTCAAGCTTGAAGGATTATAGTTCCCCACATTGTGCAAAACCTTTTCTCTTTTTCTCAATACTTTCTCCCATAATGTCTAACAATGGGGACACTGGTACGAGAGGTGCTAGTACAGAGGAAACTGAGCAGGAAGGTGCTCTTAACATTTCAGAATATTTCAGTAATGTAATTACTATGAAAGTAGTAGATTATGGCCTCTCATCAATGGTCGGAACTGTTATCTTTGTGATTGAGGCACACAAGGCATTCAGGACAGAGGTATTCTATTTTTTGAATGAAATGTCCACCTGCAGATGCACGCACACATTTGTTTCATACTTACATTCCAGATAAAACTCCTGAAGAATGTGCTCCATACGAGGACATAGAAGTCCTGTTAACTTACCAAGAACATATTAATTGTTTAAAGGTGCCCTCCCCCACACCACAGAAAATGTGAGACTTGGTCCACTGAGCAGAGAAGGAGCAGCATGGCCGGTCCTAGCTGCCAGAGATTGATACCAGCCAGCAGCAAAATTACGTACTCTTTGCAAAGAGATAGTAAAACTTTACAGAAACCTTACACAGTTCGTAATTCAAACTATTACAATTTATCCTATAAGGGTCACTCAAGCTGGTCAACCGCAAGGGACTTCGAAAAAAATCAGCCCACAAACACTGAACGCATCCTGGGAAGAAAGTCCACTAAACGTTCTGGATAGCACAGAAAATGGCACAGCTTGAAGACGTATTTCCCCATATGGTACCGCAGGAAAACCACAGACTACTAACAATTTGCTTGCCAATAGGGATAGCTCCCCTGATAGAGGATTATACCATTTGGGGTACAGTTTTCACTGCAGTTTATACCAGAATTCATGATACCCTCTTAATGGCAGTCATACCAGATGTATTGAAACAACTACAGAATGAGTACGGGACAGAACCTGCCCTGGACTTAGGGATGAAATTGATAGGCAATTTTGCCGAAGTATCAACAATTATGTTAGGTAACTTAAAAGTGGAGGTAGCAGCAGTGGCTATATGCCAACGCCTGAGGGAAGTTACTCCTGCACAACAGGAGCGAGAACTATCTAAGATTATCAAAGAAACCTTTGATTTGCTGGGTAGAGATAACTTGGAAGCTAGACCTGGAAAACCGCATATAACAAGCAATCCTGAAAAGGATAACTCAAAGCAAGCATCTGATTCTTCTAAAAAGAAATAGGATAGCAAACAATCAAAAACTAATAAGCAGAATGCATCATGATCATGAGGTGGGTCCTCAACAGGAATCCTCTGATAGGAAATACAATCTTAGGAACCGTGATAACAAAAAAAAAAAAAAAACACAGCTGTCAGAATACTGACACATGTTCCTCTCATTCCTTTCAGGGTTCATTAAAAAACTCAGAGAGGGAAGGATGGTCAGATCAGAAGAGCAAGCAGCCTAGAGACACTAATCGCACTTTTGACTACATTATCAAACAAGAACATAAACCCAAAAATAAACCTCAATTTAAAAAGAAGGTAGCTGGCCTTAAAGTTAGAAATGCCCAGGCTACTGAGGACTCTGCTACTAAACGGGGAATGGGCTCTGAGGATGCTATGCAGCGCAGCACAAGTAAGAATAGCTCGCCAGAACCTGATGGAATTTTGGGTGACAGCAGCGTTGGATGAACATATCACGGTGGAGTCACTTGATACAAGGGTAAGTGTCCCACATATTTTATACGAAATTACACTCCAAATGAAGGGGGACGTACCCAGGAAAGTAAAAGGTCTCTTTTGAGAGAACCTGACTTATGGATACAATATCCTTTTGGCTGAAAAAGACTAGCCGTCTGAGTTCGTCATGGAGTGCCCAAAGGGGGAAGATGTAATATTACCAGCTTTCTCTGACCTCGTTCCAGAGTCACTAAAAGATTCATACTCGCAGGAGTGGGCATTAGCGCTAGTCCCGCACTTTACCGCAATCATGTAGGGTGGAATGCTGAGTTACCTTACCATTGAATCACATTAAAAAGTACTCCTACACAACAGAGGAAGTACCCAATAAAACATGATGCAAAGAAACAAGCCAGGGAGTTCTTTCTAATTACATACCGCTCTGAGCGGAGCTCTGACTGATACGGTTCCTGCTCACATACGCAATTTACCTTTACGCTGCTGCAATTTAATTTGAATTTTAAAAATCGTCGTCTGACACTCACTTAGAAGTGTTTGCTCACTTTTTAAATTGTCACGTTTTTCTGCTTATGTCACACTGTAATTGATTTGAGAATTTACTTTGTGCATTGGTGTGTTTCCCCGTTCCACCACCAATTGTTTGGTTAGTGTGGAGGGATTTAGCGCCTAACAGGAAGTGTGTTTTCCTCACTTCCGGTTTGCCGCAGAGGTTAGCAGTCCAGCTGCTCGACCCTAACGGCATAAAAGCCCTTGAAGCCTTCTGCTCGGGGATTCTTTCTAATTACATACCGCGCTGAGCGGAGCTCTGACTGATACGGTTCCTGCTCACATACGCAATTTACCTTTACGCTGCTGCAATTTAATTTGAATTTTAAAAATCGTCGTCTGACACTCACTTAGAAGTGATTGCTCACTTTTTAAATTGTCACGTTTTTCTGCTTATGTCCCACTGTAATTGATTTGAGAATTTACTTTGTGCATTGGTGTGTTTCCCCATTCCACCACCAATTGTTTGGCTAGTGTGGAGGGATTTAGCGCCTAACAGGAAGTGTGTTTTCCTCACTTCCGGTTTGCCGCAGAGGTTAGCAGTCCAGCTGCTCGACCCTACCGGCATAAAAGCCCTTGAAGCCTTCTGCTCGGGGATTCTTTCTAATTACATACCACGCTGAGCGGAGCTCTGACTGATACGGTTCCTGCTCACATACGCAATTTACCTTTACGCTGCTGCAATTTAATTTGAATTTAAACAATCGTCGTCTGACACTCACTTAGAAGTGTTTGCTCACTTTTTAAATTGTCACGTTTTTCTGCTTATGTCACACTGTAATTGATTTGAGAATTTACTTTGTGCATTGGTGTGTTTCCCCGTTCCACCACCAATTGTTTGGCTAGTGTGGAGGGATTTAGCGCCTAACAGGAAGTGTGTTTTCCTCACTTCCGGTTTGCCGCAGAGGTTAGCAGTCCAGCTGCTCGACCCTACCGGCATAAAACAGGATGCCCCCGCTGACGCGCAGCGGACGAGCGCAGCGGGCGCGCCGCGGGCGCGCTAAAGGCGAGCCCGTCTGCGCCCGCCCGCGCCGGCTCCGGGCCCAGGGCCACTCCCCCTGGCCGCGCAGACTTGGCCTACCAGAGCACCAGGATGCGTTACTCCCATTCCCAGCTGATGGATCTTAACTCAGGGGCCCCTAGTGATCGGTGCTTATGTCTGCCCCCCGCTACCTGTCTAATATCCGTACCCGCCACATGTTCAGGCTGCAAATTTGCTCTCCCCCGTCCCTCCCCTGTAAAGCACACTCCTGGCCCAGGACCCTTTCGCTACATCCAAGTAGCACTCATTAATGCCCGCTCTCTCCCGAGTCATTGTTGGGAAATAAGGAAATTCATTACAACTCAGGAGCTTGATATCCTGTTTATCACTGAATCTTGGGGAGATGCTTCCTCGGGCCCGGATTTCTGTTCAGCCACCCTGGAGGGCTTCTGTGTGGTGAGACAGGACAGAGCTACGGGGAGAGGAGGTGGCTTAGCCATAATTCATAAAGCTGACTTAAGAGTTAAAACTGACCCTCTAGGTCGACCAGATTGTGAAGCGTTTGTTTTCTCTATTTCACTCAACCACAATCAGGCCTTTAAAGGGATTTTGTTATATCGTCCCCCTGGCCCACACTTGCGCTTCCTTCTGGCCCTGGACGAATTTGTAGAACTCTCTATAAGCCATCCGGATTTCACCATCCTAGGAGATTTCAATTTCCATTTGGAGGACCTAGGGGATAAAGATACTTCCCAACTAATAGCTGACCTACACGTGGCCGGCTTATCGCAACTGGTGGACGTCCCCACACATCAAGCTGGACACACGCTGGACGGGTTGTTCACCAACAACCCCAAGCTTTCCCTCTCTTCAGTTAGTCCTGTGGTATGGTCGGACCATTCCGCTGTAATCTTCACCATCCAGTCTAACAACCGCAACCTCTCCAAACCCATGCCCCGCAGTCCCATCAGCTCTAGAGCCTGGAAAAACCTGGATCACTCACTTCTATCCCAGACTCTAGTAGACTCCCGGTACGAGGTTTCCCCTAATCCCAGCGTAACGTCCAGCAGATACCAGGAATGGATTTCTGATGCAGTGAACCATATGGTCCCGGCTAAATCCCGGGCATCACCATCTGCTCCATGGTTCACGGACGATCTCCGCCTACAGCGCCAACACTGTAGGAACCTGGAAAGGCGGTGGCGAAAGCACTATAATCCTGTCGATAGGCAGACTTATAAAGATGCCCTAGCACTATACAAAAAATCCATTGTAAAATGCAAAAGTATCTTCTTTCTGGCCCAAATTGAATCAGCACAAAACTCAGCCAGAAAGCTGTTTCAGGTAGTTGACACCCTGTCCAACCCCCCTACAGGCCCTCCGACGGAACCCTCTCAAGTTCTGTGCAATGCGCTGGCCAGTTTCTTTTTTACTAAGGTCTCCAGGATCTACTCGTCATTTTCCCTCCCTACACGTTTCGCTGCCCCTGATCCCACTTCTCACACGCCCAAGTTCACCAACTTTCTTCCGGTCTCAACTGAACACATTAGTAGGTTGGTTACTTCTATCAAGTCCGGCTCCCCTTTTGACCCATGCCCCCCCGCGATACTGAACACTCTCACTGAGGTCATAGCACCTCCCTTAACGGACCTTTGTAATTCCATTTTCCAATCAGGCATCTATCCGGAAGTCTGGAAAAAGGCAGTTATTAAACCGCTATTGAAAAAACCGTCTCTAGATCCTACTGACTCAGCCAGGTACAGTCCTATTGCTCCCTACCTTTCCCGGCCAAAATATTTGAGTCAGTTATGAACCTGCAACTATCCGAGTTCATTGACCATCACAATTTTCTAGATGATACTCAGTTCGGGTTCAGGAAATATCATGGCACAGAAACGGCCTTGATAAAGGCTTCTGATGAGATCAGGACCATCATGGATCAGGGGGGGGCGGCGGTCCTGGTGCTCCTTGATCTGTCCGCCGCCTTCGACACGGTCGACCACTCCATCTTGGTCGACCGTGTCGCATCCATGGGGGTAACTCATCGCGCAAAAGATCTCATTGCCTCGTTTCTGGCCAACCGAACTCAAGCGGTGAAACTGGGTAATTTCTACTCACCCACTTTCACTCTCCCTTGCGGGGTCCCTCAGGGATCCTCGCTAAGCCCCACATTATTCAATATATATGTGGCGGACCTGGCGAGGGTTATAAAAGCTCACGGGCTGCGGCTAACCACCTACGCTGACGACACCCAACTGGTGCTGTCTGTTCAAAAAGATGGTCCCGCAGTCGCCGCTAGATTCCAGGAAGGGATGATGGCCATTAGCTCTTGGATGGCGGATAACAGTTTAAAATTGAACTCGGATAAGACCGAGGTGCTGACCTTTGGCAGGCTTTCTCCTGAGTGGTCTGCGACCTGGTGGCCCAGCGATATGGGTCCCCCCCCCACTCCAGTAACCAAGGTCAGGAATCTCAGCATCATGTTCGATAACAAACTGTCTTTTAAGCATCACGTCAACGCTGTGGCGGCATCCTCTTCTATATGTTGAGGAAAATCAAGAAGTTGCTGCCATACCTCCCCTCAACTGCAGGAAAAACCTTAATTACCACCCTTGTTTTTTCAAAAATGGACTACGGCAATGGCCTTTTCCTCAATGCTCAGGAGCAGGTTCTAGCCAAGCTGCAATCAGTACAGAACGCGGCAGCTAGATTACTGCTCGACGTTCCATTTCATCACCCTACATCCGCAGCCATACACCATCTGCACTGGCTGAGAGTAAAGAGTCGGATAAAGTTCAAGGCTCTATGCATTGCCTATAAAGCCATTCATGACTCAGGACCTAGGTTCCTGAAGGACGCTTTCCGAATCTATGTTCCCAAAAGAGCTTTATGATCAGCCTCTACGCACTTGCTCCCGGTGCCACGCACCAGAACCTCTACATGGGGAGACAGACGCTTTTTGGTAGCAACCCCCAGGCTGTGGAACTCCCTCCCATTGGCTATAAAAACTTCCCCCACTCTCATCATGTTCCGCAAGCTCTTGAAGACTTGGTTATTCAACCAGTGATCCCTTCAGATGCCTTCTGTTATTAGGAAGTTCTGCATGCGCCGAGACAACCCAGGGTATTCGTGCACAATAAAAATCTCAAAAACATAAACATAAACATAAACATCAGCTTGAATACCAAGGTGTGATTGAGAATTGCACCTCTTCCATGAATAATCCTTTGTTTCTCGTAATGAAACCCAACAATTCATACCGTCTAGTTGAAACCTTTAGGCATATGAACGGGAAACGTCCATTACAACACAGGGATTACAAGTCAATGCCTTTACAAAGCAGTCAAAACAAGCAAGTTCCATTACAACGCATGCTATTACAATGCATGCCATTACAACGCCTATGCCTCACTGACCAGCATCTTCCCTGAGGTAAGCACCTGGTGGTGTTAGAATAGTAATTTACATTGTAATGTTACATGTGTTGTAATGGCTTGCGTTGTAATGGAAGTTGATTTGTAAAAACCGTGTTGTAAAAGTATGCATTGTAACAGTTTGCGTTGTAACATCATACATCCATTTGAACATATGCACAAGAACATTTGCAGGACAAAATTTACACAGTGCCGCACTAATGAATAACATTGTGCAGAAGAAATACAAAACAACATCAGATATCTCAAATGGATTCTATTGCCAAAATACAGCACCTGGAAGCAGACATTTGACAGCATTCTCGGCCCTAGGCTCTCAACACCAAGACTGCCCCCAGGGTATAAGAATATCCCTGGGTTGTTCTCAGCAAGAGTAATAGAGTTACTTCAAAATGGTGATGAGGAGGCATTGTCCTATGTAGATGATATTTATCTGACGGACGATTAATTATTGGATCACTTCTACAAGGTGAACAGCATAATTTTGGGGTTTGCCACTGTAGCTACAAATTTAATTTAAAAAAATCAAAAATTGCCCCCTCAATGTCCTATTTTTGGGATATGAGTTATCAAGAGAAGGAAAAAGTCTGCCAGCTAATTTTTTTGAAAAAATGTGTGCTGCTCCAACCTCCAAAGACTCTGAAAGGCTTACAATCCATTTTAGGATTCTTAAATTTTGACAGAACATACGTTATGCATTATGCAGAAAAGGTAAAACCTTTCTACAACCTAATCAGACCTGATTTTTCAGTTCATCATTGTACACAGGAACACACAGAAATTCCCCATTCCGTGGAAGCTGATATGAAAGCTTCCAAATACTTACACACACGTGTAAACACAACTAATTTGGTGATCCATGTAGTCGCGATCAATCAGGGGTACACTTACCTCAACCTTCAATGAAGAGAAAACTGTACCCATTGCTTACATATCACATTTGTACACAAACACTAAAATGTGTTTTGCATCTGCAGAAAAAATACTGACAAACTGCTGTAGTAAGAAAGGGAGCACTAGCACAGGGCAAACGCATAATTGTCATGACTCCAGTACCAACCTTAGAGACTTTTACCAAAGCAAGTGTTCCAAACGCAAAAGCACTGCATCTGCGATGGATACAATGGGCTAATTCTCTCACTGCAACAGATGTAGACTACAAATTTGACTCTACATTGAAAACACAAGCATTTCTGCAGTATGAACAAGAATATCCTCTCCTGAATTAAATAATCCCTCTAGATCAGTATGAATATATTATTCACATTGACAGATCTGCCCAGCCTGCTGTAGGAAGTAAACCGTGCAGCATGTGCGATTGTGAAGGGACGTATGCGGGATGGCAAGTTCCGTCCTAGCAATACACAGGTGCAGTCTCAAGGAGATTACACTGCACAGCTGGCAGAACTAAAAGCCGTGATACTGACACTAAAAAATACGGATCAGGAAGTCCCCACTCTTATTGTGTGCAATTTGTTTTACTGTATCCAGTCATGTAATGAATATCTTCACTACTGGGCACAGAATGGGTTTAGAGACTCCAAAGGTTGCACAATAAAGCACAAGTTGCTCTGGGAACAAGTGGAAGAGCTGAAAAAATGCTTGCCACGGGCTCATGTAATTCACACAAAAGTCATCAGTGTGTTGGCATGCACATTGAAGGGAATTCACTGGCTAATGAAGCCGCCAAGGCAAACTGCTGCCGTTGCTGCAATCACTTGTTCTAGCACGAGGATAGACGGACAGATAAAGATAGCTGTGACTGCTACACACAACAGCTCAGCCTTACCAAAAGGTTTTCCACTAAAGTACTCCTACAACTTAGGTGCGCAAAACATTCCTTATGCTTAAATTCCAGGAGTGCGGCATAGAGTATTACCAAATAGGAATCGCAGATTAGGATTAATTTTAGCCGAACACAAGGGTCTGGGTTTAGCACATGCAGGTATCGCTGCAACTATTTCACTACTTAAGCAACATTATTGATGGCCAGACCTTACTAAACAGACCAAGGGTTATGTCTTTAAGTGCGACATCTGTCAGCAAATGAAAGGCTTCACGCTAGCACATTCACCACAAACACCATTACTGATATGAGACAGACTTCTTGCATGTCTCTATTTGAACCACTGTGACTCCTTACAATCTGACGGGGCTTACATTTACATCTTGGTAGCAGTGGATTTATGCTCTGGATTCGTGTGGGTTTGGCATCAGCGCTTGTCTGACGCCTGAACTGTTATAAAGAATTTGCGAGTCTTCATAGGGATATACGCAATCGGCACATTACTTTCTGACCATGGCCCTGAGTTGAGCTCAGGGGCTTACAAAGAAGCCATGGGAAGTTTGGGTGTAGCATTGTGGTACTCCTCTCAATTTCGTCCTGAGGGAAATTCGATTGTGGAGAGGAAGAACCCGGACTTAAAGCAATCCTTAACAGCTAGGTTATTATGCTTGGGCAGCAGTTAGGTCAATCACCTATATGGCGTTCAGAGAGTACTTAACCACATGCCAAGAAGATCCCTGAGGGGCTGTACTTCATACGAAGTCCTGTTCAGAATTAGAATGTGGGTACCTGACATCGACTGTGGCATCACAGTGGCGGATGAAAAACCATTTGACTTCAATGATCGTTTGGCTGTTTTACAGGAACTCAAATGAATTCCAGACATTACAAAGCAACGTCCAAGTAAAATGCAATGCCACTGGAGAAGTGAAAACAAGACCTGCCTGGGTCCCAAAGATTGGGGACTTGGTCAGAGAAAATATTGTGGACAAAAAAGAATCTTACAGAGCGCCTGTACCTGTCCTGGCTGTTGAACGAACAAGAACAATGCTTTCTCTGCCCCTTGCCGGCCAGAAAGAAAAGAGATGTGTCTCAATTGATCCGATCAAACCCCACTATGTGGCCGATACTAAATAGTAGGCCGCGTGAACTCCTGAGTAGCACCTGATCTCCTCTTGCTACAATACAGAAAGCTCAGACAGAAAGATTGATAATCTTTGAAGACTCTACTCTACGAAGTGAAGGAGTTACCAACAATGGAAAGGAACGTGTACCTGTTGAAATTGAACAGCAACAAACTACAAATGAAACACAGATTTTAAAATCATTTGGGCAGGGAAAAGGGTATGGCCAGACACTACATCATAACCCCAGAAAAGTTTGCTCCTTTGCATCATGTTGCAATTTGCGTTTCTTTCAATGTTGACTCTAGTGTCAACACTACAGTCAACATAAGGGCGCTCCCCTTAGTTTTGACTGTAGTGATGACACTACAGTCAACACTGAGTGGAGTGCAAATTGTGCACTGCATGTACCATGATGCAACGGAGCAAACATTTCTGGGATATAATGTAGTGTCAGGCGACACCGTTTTCCTAGACCAAACTGATTTTGATGACATCGTCTACTATTTATTACACGTTCCTAATGTTCCCTTTTGTAAAAGTTGCATTCTGGCCCATTGATTACACTTCATCTGGCCCAAACCAGAGAGTATGGGCCGAGCCGGAGAGTTTGGCCCAACTGCGGACATAATGATATGACTCATAAATGACCTCTGTGAATACCAAAAGTCATAAATGACATCTGTGAATACCAAATGTCGTAAAGTTAGACTTTTTTCTCAGATTACAGTTGTGAATCGGGTCATCCGTATTGGGAAGCATTTTTGGAGGGCTTCTGCTGGTCCTACAACTTTTAGTTGGTATCCTAGTCTTAATTTTCCTGCTACGCAATGGACGGCCTAGTTCCTCCAGAGATGGAATAGGCACTCTTGGTGCGATGTTGCAGTGAGCGCAGGGTACTCCATCTGGGCACACCTCGGCTTCGGGAGCTAAGCGAGCATTGGGTCCTATTGTTCAGACTTGTCTGGGCTGACTGCATCTTGCCTGTGCTTTGCTGCCTATTCTGCGGATACGAATGTATGGTAGACAAATGTCTGACTCTTCCATCAGTTACACCACCGGACATAGACGTACCACTGGGCCCCTTAAAGGCTCATGTGTTACAATGTCCTCCACGTATTCCCATGTTGATGACTGCATTCTTAGAGCTTCCACAGGATGCTTCAGCTCCTGTCGGACCAGACAGCTGCTCTACAACAAGCACACAGGAATAGAGTATTGCCTCGGCGACTGCCGTGGGAACTGAAGAGGATCATCTTTGCTACATTGAACTGATACAATAGGTGTTACAGGGACTGCCGCCTGTGAATGCGAGCGGCAGTGATGTTGCATCTCCCACACAGGACACAGAAACATTTGGCTCTCGGTGTGATGGGAACAATTCGTCCCTTTTTTCCAAAACAAGCCAAATTAGAATGCAAAAGCATCATTTTGTTTTATTTTTTCTGCTCAGTTGGTCTAACAGTATATTGACTATTTAGCAGACTTATAGAGGTTGTATAATTTTGATAGCATCATTTTTTACATATACCATGTTTTTAGATGTTTTTATACTGGTCTTTATGACAATATTTTTATGCTTTTTAACAGGCATATGTTAGCATTAGTTGACCTTATCGACATTCGAGCGAGGAGAGGGTGTTATGTACCCCAAAGTACCGCAATCTAGGGCTAGGTAGCTAATCAACCTTTTACCTACATTTGTGCTACCTTGCTTTGCAAAACAGTTCTAGCACTGACCTTTTACTCAGTTATGTGCTGGGTAAATGTTGATCGGTTTCCTTGAAACTAGTCTCATTTATTATCCATGAGGATTCTTAGAAAAGTCCCAGCACATGACATACATAACTGGATTAACATACTCTGTATAAAAGTCATGGTCATCTTCATCCTAGGGCGAAAGAACTACTTTGCATAATTGCAGGTATTGATTTAGGCTCATTTACATAATTGTACTTACATCATATCGATTGTGTTAGGAACCCCGAGGCTATATTCATGGTATAAAAGAACCATATCAACACTAGATAGACAAAGGAGAAGCTTCACAAGATGGTGAGGTCCCTGCATGCAGAAGCTCCAGCATGAAGTGGTTTGCCTTGCGAGGTGTCCAACTCGAGACTAAGATGGGGTCCTTCGTTCTCTCCCATCAGGTAATAGGGTTGGCTCTTTCCTAGGGGATTGTTGGCTTAACACCCAAATACATTCTAGGTACACTTAGGTAGGGTTTCATCATAGGAGTACCCTTGATTACTGTCATTTATAGATGCCTGCATATATTTACTGTGTTAGCACCATGGTAGAATTCTACCTTTTATTTACTCTGTTGGTGACTGAAATCTTATATTTCTGTCTAATGGTTGTCACAGCAAACATGTGTTATACTAGAATGCCGCTGGTTCAATAAATGCTTATTGAAAACGTCCCCATCGTTTATTCTGTATATCTCTCTGAGACTCTGTGAACACAATTGACTGAGCGAAAAGTACTGTACTGTTTTCACGATCCCTGAAGGATCAAGGGCTGTCATGTTCAATAGTTGGCAGAAACTATTTGCTCCTTGGTAAGGTTAGGGGGCTTATGGTGGCACGTGAGCTAGCTGGTCTAAAGTCTGAGATATCCTTTGGGGGTGTCTGGAATCAGTCTGGAAACTAATCCCTGAGTTTCTTTTGTCTAAACGCGAAGATCTTATGTAATTTTAGAAACTACATAAAAACTGCTGCAGGTGTCTCCTCAGAACAGCCATTTCAGATTCTTCCAATCTATCATTATTTAGGGAGATGTCCTCTGCCCAGTCCCTCAGGGCCTTTTAAAACTCCACCTTCCTGGTGGCTCCTTTGGCAGATACCTCCTTCTCCTTTGTGAAGCTGTTCAACTATGCCACTGTATAATCACCCAGCTTGGCCAGCTCAAATAATATAGTTCCATTTGCAGAACCAGTCAGAGACATGATGTAGCGGTCGAATCAAAAAATGCAAAGCAAGGAAAAATGAAAAAGAAATCGAAATGGTCTTGGATGTGGATGGGTAGTGTACACCAAGCAATTGTATGTCATTGCACACACAAAAGTCCCATCTTCACCGCTGACCATCAAAGGTAGACATTGGGTTTCTGGTTGGCAGAGGTATGCACTCTGCCAATCAGGAACCACAATTCCAGTCTCTGTAGGTCACAACACAACCTAATTTAAACTATGCTCATCCTCTGATAGCTTGGCACAGAGCAATCCGGCTTAATTTAAGAAGCTATGTGTAAACTATTTGTGTAACACGTTATACAACATTCCAGTGAAACACCACGAAAGACTCCACACCAAGTTAGAAAAATAGATTAGGTTATTATAAATAAAACAAGACCAAAACAACAAAAATCCATCCAGTAGAAGTCGAGACTTGAATTTCTAAAGATTACATGCAAAGAAAATATAGCGCTAAGAAGCATGTAGCGCCTAAACAGTTAATTGTTGCACTGGACCAGGATAAAGTTAAGAGTTCAGGCACTGCTATGGTGCATAGGCCGAATACAGGACCCAAACAGGGCCTGGAGCAAAAGCACCTTGATCCTGGTCGCAACAGAGAGATGATAGGTGATCTCCATGCAGTTGATGTGTTGCACTGAATTTCTCCATGCAGCGGCAGTGAGGCTTCGGTTATGTGAGCGAAGCGTTGGCTTCAAAGTGTGGCAGTTCTGAATTAAATGGTCAGGGCTTCTCCAAGCTACAGAGGCAATGCATTGATCTTTTTCATGCAGTGGTGTCAATGCGTTGGTTCCGAAGTGGTGGTTCCTAGTGCGATACCGCAGTTCCGAGTGCAATCCACTGGCCCAGTTCTTGCAACAGCAGTGCTGCATTGATTCTCCACTTGTATTGATTTTGTAGCGCTAGAGATCCTGTACTTATACCCAGTGGTGCTTTTGAATTGGGGGAGACTTCAAAGAAAGCTTTGAAGTACACAAAGGCTCTGCCTTACTGCCCTGGCTCCAGACATACTACTTGGGAGTAATCAATCCTTTGTATGAGGACAGAACAGAGCCCTTTCAGGTGTGTCAGCTCCCCCCATCCTGCTCAGGATGGTCAGCCTGCATGAAAATATTGATGCAGACATTGTGTTAATGGTGGGCTCTATATAGGCCCATAATGGGAGCAACTTGACTTTCTTCTACAAATAATTTAGACTTTTCATGGCGTTTGGTAGAAACAAAATGGTATTTGGGAGGGGGGGGGGGGGGAGGGTTCCTATTCTGGACCAGTCTGGCTGACCTGGCAATGCTACCGACATTGCTTTGATTTTTGACATCCTAAAAGACAACACACTCATAAACATCCCCGTGAGACTACATCTTTATGTTGTGAGTGCCTGACGTGCATCTGTATTGATGGTTCTCTCACACAAAACTTGATATTACTGAATTTGTCATCTAGTGACATTCTAAAGGGTGGCATCTCAGACCAAAAGGTCAGATATATGACTCAATGCACTGTTTAGGGGACACTTGCACCTAAACTCCTTTAAATATAAATTACCTGAAGCAAAGAAGGCATTACAGTCTCACCTTACAGATTTCATCTAGGCAATGATGGCTGATTAGACAATATGGGCAGCTAGCAGAGTATACAGGGTGCCACTAGATCATGGAAACAACATTGAGAAAGTAAAATGCTCTGGAGGACCAAATGAAGATAAAAGCAGCTAAAAGGTATATTGACTAGGGGTGGGTGGTAAACTTTGTTCCGCTGGCAGAGTTTGTCGAGTTTTGCCCAATCTGTGCTTCACTTGGAGCATGGAGTTCTGCAAAAACTCTGCGAAGTGCCATGTGGCGGTGTTTACTGCCCCCTTTAGGGTCTCCTCTGCTTTGTTATTTGGAGATGTGTGTGTGTTTGTGTGTACACGGGGACACATCTGTACATGTTTATACAAGGGCACGTAGCTCTGTTACTGTATATCCCAGCAAATGTACAGTTTTTAGGAATGTCTGTGTATCAATGTTAGCAATTGCTACATAGTTCTTCCAATATAAAGTCGACTGCAAATTCAGATTTTTTTTTAAATTAGTGTCAGTGACCTCACGTGCCATTTTACCTCATGAGTCAGCACAGGGTCCATGCCTAGACAAAGCACATTACTTTGATTTTTCAGTTTGGCATGCTGACACCTTTTGGGCACACCCTCTCTTCTGTTGTTTACTGTTCACTTCCCACGCAGTGGCAATATTGGTTTCCCAGAACATTTGTTTGTGTCTTTCCCCAGATTCCAGAGCCTAAGGGTGAACGTGGCTGTCATGTGTAAACCAAATCTATGGAGGCTACACTATTCTGGAAGACACATGAACTGCTAGCAGGACTCAGAGCTTGCACAAGGGAGCTATGAACGGAGAGAGGAGTGGATACTGCAATGAAGGGTAGGACAACACCCCTGGTTTGCCTCTCCAGACAGCCTCCAAGACCTTGTAGGTGAGGAACCCTATGCGTGACTCCTTGATGACCACGGCCCCCTCACTCCATGTTGACAGGGGCCACTGTCCTTATCTCTGAGGCACCGCTCCCTGTCACCTTCCCCTGCCTGGGATGCTGCTTGCTCCTTTCCTTCTCACCCTGCTGATGCCTCCATACAAGGTCACATGAGAGAAGCAGTTTTTTCCCCTCTTCTCCTCAGTCACCTGACAAGGTGGCAAGGAATGTGAGCGAGGCTACCTGTCCCATACACACATCTTTTTTGACGTACAAAATGGTCTACAAGTGGAAACTAAGGTAGGATATGATGAAGTCCAACACTTTCCAAATGCATATTTAAAGCAAAATTATCAAACAGCACACTTCTCTTAATATGTCATATGCCTCAAAGAGATCGGCTTTCTCACCAAACATGACGACCATGTTGTTGGCGGACCGGTATTTGGCTTGAGACACTAGAAAGCATTTAATCTTTAAAAATGCATACCTCCGGTTCCCTATATTGGGTTTTTTGTCATTTTGGTTTCATTTTAATCATACAAATATTTCCTATCCTTATAAAGTGGTGTAAGATTGTTATTGTGTGCTGTGTATTGCCTATTTACTGTTATTGGTGTTTTTAAATGCTTTAAATACCTGTCTCCTAAGTAAAGCCTGACTGCTTATGAGCCAAGCTACCAAGGGTTGAGCAAGGATTAATTTATTGAGACTTGACTGGACCTTATTTGTGATTGTGGTGTTATTACTAGCTGTAGGCACCAACCTGCACCTACTAATAAACCACCCTCCAACATTTGCCGATCAATGGTGAAGATAGTACTTGTGTTTAACCATACCATACAGAATTTAAGTGAAGATCTTTAAAAATCAGATTAAATTTACCTAGAGACAAAATTGATTATTGACTTTTTAAAGGAGGACTAATTTTTCAATTCAGTTTTTAAGTTTCTAAATTGTTCTATTTCAGTTTTTGTGACCCAAAACTAGGGATACCAGGGAGCTTTATCTGGTTAAGCTGCCTAACCTCACTGTAACTGAGCTCAGGATTTTGTGTAGGGCTAGGCGGTTACCAGCTAACAACACCATCAGGAAAGTTGAGCTGATTAATTCTCTTGAGTCCTGGGCAGCTATATCTTCAGGGATAGAAAGGGAGGGGTAGGATGACCCCTCCAACAACCTCCAGGAGGTTGATGATGACTGCTTGTCCACTACTTCTAGCACTAGGGTCAGACATGTAGCTAATGGGGAGGCTCCCGCACAGAGGAACCAGAGGTGACCCTCAGAGAGCGAGAGCTTGAGGCTCAGCTAGCTTACATAGCTATAGAATAGAAGAAGCTGGTCCTGGTGTTAGAAACTGAGGCATTAGTTGTGTGGCCTGCACAAGTAATGGGTCTAGATGTGTCCTCCGCTGGGAACCAAACAGCCAATTGCAGCACTTGACTCTCATATGGTAGTGTTGCAGAGCAGTCTAAAGCCTACCCAAGGGAGGTGGTGTGGGCTAGCAATCAATCACAGACACACAATAATAAGACTCAATAAATGGCTGCCTAGTCTGTGCTTTTCTTTGGAAAAAGGAAAAGTACATTTATTACACACACACTATTCAATACTATGCAACAATTTACAAATATACATAAGCTGATGGAAATACTTCTTGATGACATTGCATAATCATTCTTACCCCTCTCGAAGGAGAGGGTCTAGTACCACACTTCACATATGTAAACATTATCTTGTCCCTTAATGCCAGGGGTTAAACATAACTTGAAGTAAGAGCGCTTAATTCTGGCACCAAAGCGAGTGGCTGTCCACCTCATTATGTCAACAAGCATTTCACCGTAGGAATAAATGTAATATTTACATATAACCAAGACTGAGGGCACGAATACTGGAAATAAAGCATGCAAACTTTAATCACGAGTGGCTGTCAGGCTCTTTATTCAAAGAAAGCACTAGCAAAAATCATCAATGTCTAGGCATGTCTGGGAGTGTGGTGTACTTATTATAGCTATCTGAATGACTCATGCAATTCAATCATGCCCCTAAAGGGCATCACATTTATAATTACATGACTCTGAAATTATAGTCACACCCCTAAAGGATGCTTGCAACCTACATGGAGAAATCACATTTAGCATAACATATTGCAGACAAAACTCGGTCCCTAAAGTACATCACTTTTGTAAATGTACACACCAGTGAAATTATCACCATCCACGCCTAGAGGGTGTCTCTCAGCATGAAAACTCATGCTGTATTCTTCCGGGCCAGCACTCTTTGCAGCCCTATTCTTGGCCCCCTAGAGAGAGCACTACTACAAAGTTAAAGAATGAAAGTTCTTGACGAGCCTTCCAAACCCTTGAGGGGTTGTCTTTTGGTAGTCACCCTAAACTTGGGTGAGGCCTTTGGAAGCACTATGGGTAGACCACACTTCTCCTTTAGCCACACTTTGGAGGTGGGCCAGCAATCCAGGGGCCACCATAAATTCAAAACAAGTAATTTTTCATTTTGGAATGTGAGCAACAGGGTGAAGCCCCACAGGGCATTATGGGGCACTCCTCTTGCTTTCTTTGTGCATCTTTTAGCAGCGTCTCCCCTGCTGCTCTGGGGAGAGTCGCTTTGCTTCTCTTCAGTCTATGCTTTAAGTTCTCTTGGGCGCCCGGTCCCACCCGGACTTTCCGTGGCCTGGTGCATCATTGGAGAGCAGACCAGGGAGGCCACACTCAGCTGCTCTTGCCGGCTCCCTGCATGGCCACCACCCTTGCGTGCGGCTGTGGGAGCCAATCCTACATTCTGGTTTGCTCTGTCTTGCAGGCACATGCGAATGCTGCAGCTGGCCTTCCGGATGATGAGGAGGAGTGTGACGGCACCACCCCTCCTCTCTCTGGCCATCGGGGCCCTGGGTTTGGGTCTAGGGCCCCAGTCCAGCTTTGTGGGAATGGGACACCACTCCCAATGGGGTCCTGGGTTCCGCAGCTCATGCAGTGGCACGTAACAGCAGCAGTCTTCTCTTCGGGGCCCAGGGATGGGGTCCTGGGCCCCAGCCTGCATCCCGGAGCTGCGTAGGTGCTCCCCCACCTTCAACTTTGTTGGGGGCCCAGGGATGGAGGCCAGGGCCAGTGGGCATTCTTGCACTGGGGGCGCGATGGTGCTCCTCTAGTCCAGGTTCTTCTGGGGCAGCCCCCATGACCTTACCCACCCAGGGAGGCACATAAACTGGCAACAGAGCCACACGCTCTTCGTCATCGGTTCTGCAAAGGACAAAGGTCACCCAAACTTCAGACTGGGATATCGTGGGTGCCATTGGGCCAATTGTGGTGATCTGGTCTCCTTTTGCTCCTAGTGGTGAGCCCTAGCCACTTTTAGCATTTCTTCAGGCCTCCTGGCCTAAAAGAGTGCTGACTTTTGCAGGGAGGTGGCTTTCTGGGCTCCCTGCACCAGTCTTTCATCTTACTCTCCTTCTGGGCTTCTCTCCTCCTTGCACAGAAGCCCAGCCATTCATTCACTGGTCCTGGAGTCACTCAAAGGCAGAGGCCCTTTAAGGGGGGGCAGGAGGTGCCAGCAGGAATGAACCTGTGGCCTATCTTGTGGTGAAATATCATTTCTCCGCCCCTGTTTCACCCAGGAGTCACTTGCCACGCGGGCTCTGAGGGTCTCAGCTTCCCCCCTCACTAACGTCATGGCTAGGGCCCCCCTAGCAATTCTTCAAAGGATCTCCCGTCTGAATGGAGGGGTCTGGGGCAGGCCTGGCACCTGACACCGACGGCAGCTGGCTGATTGATGTAGAGCAACTTCTGCCACCCGCTCCGTCTGGGAGAGTTGTCCTAAGCAATGTCGAGTGCTTGCTTCGAAGGGCGAAGCCTCTGATCCTGCAGCTGAGGAGAAAAGTATTCCAGCCCAGCAGAGTCACACCAGGCTGACTCTGGTTCTGAGCATAGTCAAATGAATATGATATTTCTGGATCACCCATAAGCAGCACAGATATGCTTTTGTACATGGCAGAATTGTTTTTCTCACACAGTTTACAGTGATGCATCTCTGGAGTCTGTGGACCCCCAGATAACTGAAACTGTGTCTTAAGGCAGACTTTCCCATAAGAATACAATGGAGTGTAACTACATTTCAGACAGTAAAACACACTGATTTCCCTACATGTGTACACCCTATTATAAAGCCTCTTCTGAGTCACCACCCAACTCTGCCTAGTCCCTTCCGTGTCAGGCTACCTATGCACAGCTCCTGGGCTGCACACGTCAGAAGTCTCTCATGGGCAGCCCTCACACATGTGCACATGTGTGCACATGTGTCCACATGTAACCAGCCCAGTGCCCCTTCCCCTGGCCACGTTGCAGCAGCCTTTTCTCATCAAGCAGACACAGGAGGTTACCACGCACAGTCCATTTTACCATGAATTTACCTTGGGTGAGTGTCAGGTTATGAGGGGCTCCCACAGTGAAAAGTAAAGAATCAGGTGATCAAAATGTGGAAAATCCGGGTGGCTCAGACCACCTTCTCACACCTCTCCAAAAAGAAGTGGGCATGACAGGAAAAAAGAGATGGTGGCAGTGAAGAGAAGGAAGATGATGAGAAATTCAAGGGCTGACACCATTTGAGAGGACCCTTAGGATGAGGAGGGTTAGCTCTCAATACTGGGGTCCACTCTTGTAGGGGTGGATCCCAGTAGCTGGGAGGGATAGGCTCTTGACCCTAGATGGGGAAGCAGCAGAATCTTACACCCACATAAAGCAGTGTCTTATCAGGAAGTTTAATCTCACCCCAGAGCAGTACAGGATGAAGTTCAGGGACACCCAGAAAGTAAGCACCAAGTCCTCGGTAGACTTTGTCGAAATTTCAATTTAGGCAATAAAGGGCTGGATACAGGAAAATAAGCTAAGTTCCTATGAGGGGCAGTATAATTTGTTCATTAAGGAGCTCATATTGACTAACTGTCCCTCAGAAAAGTTACATCAGTATCTAGTTGACCCTAGGCTGTCTGAACACAGGGAATTGGGAGAGACCGCTTATGAGTGGGTAAGAACCATGGTTTCCAAGAAACACCAGGGGGTGATCAAAAGAAAGGAGGACCGGTCATCTCTCTGGGGAAAGCCCTGGGTAGCCAAGATAAAAAAGCAAAACAGTCCTCAAAAGATCCACAAATACTTATGCGGGGGGATCCCTGAGCCAATTTACTTTCAAGGGTAGGGAGTATTAGGGGAGGTCCTTTGACCCTGCCAAGGCTAGCTAGTTCTTTGACCCTTCAAAGGTGGAGAAGTGTTAGAACTGTAACCAGTCAGAAGAAAACGATGCTGTCTGCATCAAGCAGCTCCACAGTGTTGGGCAGTCCCAGGGGATTGTCAGTGTAGGTGTGGGAGAGGAATTTGTCCCAGAGAAGGGGTTCACAGTGGTAACCTTGGTTTACCTGGGTGGAGTGGAAATTGCAGACCTGGCAGCCTTACCTTCCAGCATGGAGTGGTATAGGCAGCGGCCTAAAATCAGTGGGACTGAGGTGGAATCTCTGAGAGATATAGGAACCAGTTTGAATATGGTCAAAGAGAAACTGGTTTCTCCAGAGCAGATCATACCTGGTGTGTATCACCAGGTAACCTATGCAGACAGCAGGGCTAAACTCCATCACATGGCAATGGTGAGTTTGGAATGGGGAGGTGTGACAGACCCTAAGAAGGTATTTGTGTCTCCTGCCCTCTCAGTAGAGTGTCTACTGGGAAATGGTCTTCAAGCTTCTGACTGATTAAGATTGGAGAGGACAGTCAAGGCAAGGATGCTGGAACTCCCTGAGTGGGTATATGCTGTGACTAGGTCACAGACTGCACAAAAGGGAAATGCTGGACACTTGGACCCTGGAACAATGGGTCAAGCCTCCAATGAAAAGAGAAGGGACACAGGGTCTGATGAGCTGCCCCAAAGAACTCCAGAAGTGCAGGAGGAATCTGACACTTAGATGGAGGATCAGACCTCTGAAGTGGGGATACCAACCCTGGAAGATCTATCTGACTTAGAAGAATTGCAAGAAGCTGGCGGTCCCTCTATAGAAAAGTTGTGTCAGGGACAAAGAGAGTGTCCCACTCTTGAGAGACTGAGGCAGACTGCCTCCAGGCAAGGGAAGAGCGAAGTCAGTGGATTCCACAAAGTCTACTTGGAGGATGGCGTTCTCTATACTGAGGCCAGAGACCTTAAAGAAGAGGCAACCAGGAGGTTGGTGGCCCCCCAGAAGTACAATGAATTCCCCCTCATTTTGAGCCATGACATCCCTTTGGCAGGCCATTTGGGTCAGAGTAAGACTTGACTTGGAATAGGTTGGTTAACCATTTCTAATGGCACAATATGTCTGCTAAAGTGAAGGAGTACTGTAGCTCATGTGCAACCTGCCAGGCCAGTGTCAAGACAGTGGGTTAGCCAAATACTCCCTTTATTCCACTGCCAGTGGTTGGGACTCCCTTTGAAAGAGTGGGGTGAACATTGTTAGTCCCCTAGACCCACCAACTGCCTCAGGCAACACATATATATTGGTGGTAGTGGATCATGCCACAAGATATCCAGAGGCAATTCCCCTCAGAACAGTCACTGTTCCGCAGTGGCTAGGACCCTACTTGCTGTGTTCACCAGAGTGGATTCCCAAAAGAGGTGATTTCAGATGGAGGCAAGTATTTTATGCCTGCCTATCTGAAGACAATCTGGGACGAATTTGGTGTTACCTACAAGTTCACCACCCAATATCATCCCCAGACCAATGATCTGGTGGAAATATTCATTAAGACCATGAAGGGCATGATCATGGGTTTGTATGACAAACTCAAGAAATGTGACCAGGTATTACAGAAGGTTTCTTCAGAACTATGGGACCATTGTGACTCCCTTGACAGAACTCATCTCTAAAAGCATCCAGAATGGTCATTTGGACCCCAGATTGTCAGAAGGCTTTTGATCCTCTGAAGGAGGCCATGGGTTTAGCACCAGTGTCACTGGCCCCTGGCTACCCAAAATAAATTGTGGTTCAGACAAATTCTTCAGAACAAGGGATTGGGGCAGTGCTGGCACAGGTAAATGAGGCGGGCCTAGATCAGCCAGTTGCCTACATTAGTAGGCGACTACTTAACAGAGAGCAAAGATGGAGTGCCATTGAGAGGGAAGCCTTTAATGTGGTCTCATCCCTGAAAAAGCTGAGACCATACCTGCTTGTTACTTACTTCCGTGCTCAAACTGACCTCAGATCTCTCAGATGGCTCATGCAGATGAGAGGGGAGAATCCTAATCTGTTGAGGTGGAGGACCATTTCACTAAAGGAGGTAGACTTTACAATGGAACGCTATTCAGACAAAATATAGAAAATAAAATATCACCAGACAGAAATATCGAGTCTGAAATATTATCAGACTGAAGTATCGTGTGCAAGAATTTCGTTGTCAAAAATATTGATTTTTAAGATAAGTAAAATCAATTAAAAAGATATTGAAATCATTAATATAGTTTACAAAAATATCGATGTTAAGCATATTATTTAAAAATTATTTATATCTATTTTAGTATGTATTTTAATTGTGTGTGGTATAAAATGTTTGTTTAATTATTGTTTATGTTGTTGTTAGTAATTTAGAAATATAATTTTCCATATTTTTTTGTTATTAGGACCGTGGTAGGTTGAGGTGTTTATAGGAGTATAGGGTGGAAAGTAAATTAATTATAATGAATTAATACCTTTTAAATTATATTTTTTATGGAATTAATATTTATTTATGTTAATTGCATGCATATTTTTAAAATTATTTTCAGGTGTGGGCTTTGTGGTTTGTAGGGGTATAGGGTGGGAAGTAAATTAAGTTATAACTAGAAGAAGGACTACCCTGCTGAACCCCTGATCTGCACTAAGAGGACTGCACTCTGAAGGACTGCACCTGCTGCACACTTTGGGCTTCTCCAAAAGAAGGACTTTGCCTTGCTTTGAAAGTTTAAGGAGTGGACTCCCTGAAAGCAACAGGTTGGAAGTGCTCCACCTGCATCATTCCCACCAAGAAGAACCTAATTGACTAGATTCACCTGGACTTTAAAGGATTTGGCCAGGTGCATTGTGGGTCTTGTAGTCCCAATTTCCAAAAGAGCAACTCAGAGCTTCTGGAACCTTGGATTGGCATTGTGGATACTTCAAGACCCCAAAAGACCTTCTGGAAAAAGATCCAGAAGAAGATCCAGTAGTTTGAGACCATTTGGAGAATTTTAATCAAAAAGCTCTATTAGACTCAGCGACATTGAACCGCAACTTGGTCTGAAATCCAGGATTGCTCTGCTGAAGCTCCGGAGCCTTCTGTTATTGACAAGATTTCCAGAATTTCACCAAGGCTTCCCACTGAAGCACGCCACCATCGCCAACTTGCCAGCTGGCCTGCAAGGAGCCTGGCTCGAAATCGAGAGAAAAAGCTCCAAAAATGGGACTAAGTCAGATGATAAAATCTTGACCAGGATCTACCGCTCATCTTATCCAACCCGTGCTCCATTGCGGTCAGCCTGAAATGTTGACTTTGTGCTGGTGAAGCATGACCACAAGTCCCATGTTGGAGCTTTTGGGTTTTAGGCACTAGAAAGTATTTCATCTTTAAAAATTTATATCTCCTGTTCCTGGCATTGGATTTTTGTTTGAGGGTGACTAGACCTTATTTGTGATTGTGGTATGATTACTAGCTGTAGGTACCTACCTGTCTTTCAAGCAAAGCAGCAAGGCCAGTTGCTGTGCTGTGTTGCATGAAATGGAGAGAACAGAAATGCACCATACTATTAGGAAACCTTATTCTTGATACAAATGTTTGTCTCCAATGCACAGAAACGACTGATTCATTGTGTAATCCCGTCCTGATGATGACCTGAACTACAGGTCCAAATGCCGCCGACTACTTAGCATACTCTTGGCCTTCTTGGTTCCTATCATGTTCCTAACTAACTGTTCTCTCACTGCTCATGTTCTGTATCCATTTAAAATATTGTGCCATTTTGGTGCTTATTCCACTATACCCTGTGTCTCACTTGCGCCGTTCACCTTTTCACAGCCACTTTGTGTGCACTAAAGCTTTGAATTACACTTGCATATGATGTTTTAATGCCCATATAACTAAATGTACTGTACTAAGCGTTTCAATACAGACTGCATTCTCCAACCTTGGTGTTGTTTCCCATTTCTGTTTGTTTGCAATTGATTTTGCACCCTATCTAATTGTCGTTTGAAAATATTACCTGTTGAGACATTGTCGTTAGTTACCAGATTCACCCAGGTCTCAACTCGGTTTATGGGTTTTATCCTGTTGTTTTTCTTGATACTATTAACATTTTGAGCACTTCTGCTGTCTTCCAGTGCTGGTGCAGTGTGTTGCCTAGTGCTAATGCAGGCACCCTTGCTCCCTTGTGCAAGGGTGCATGTATTATGGGCATGATTGCTTTTGTGCAGGAAATGATACCTTCCTGCACAAAAACAATCCTTAGAGGCATATTCTTCTTTCTATATATGCTGCAGAATGCAGTACACATGGAAAGAGGAAGTAACAATAAGAAATAAAGATATTTCTCCTTGTTACGCACTGTCAGGTTGGTCGCCCCTTTGGCGCGAACCCAGGATTAAAAGCCTTTGAAAATCTGGTTTTGCATTGAAATACATGAATGGATGTATGAGAACGCCCATGCTCCACCCATGTAACGCCTACCCGACAAAAGGTACCATAAGGCAGCGCTATGCGCTGCTTTGTTTTACTTTGCATTTACTAAACCACGCAAAGCCATGCAAATCAACTTTGCATGGCGTAATTAATGCCAAAAAGGATTTTGCATGGGGATGTGCCGCAAAAGTGATACAGTCCAACATAAAACCTTTGTAAATTTGGGGCAGGGCATTTAAGTGTTGCCCTTTGTAGGCCTCCGGTTCAGACATCCTTCACAGACCAGCATCAAGGCACGCAGCTTAGACGCAGTACTGACCAAACCAGCAAATTTATATTAACTTCATTCTTGTAACACAATTCTTTTAAAGAATCATTTCAATTTTCTGAGCACGCTACTCGGCAATCCCCAAGTAAACTATTGTCTGTGTTTGTTATCGAAAACTAACAACTCTATCACTGGAGCTGTAAGACAGCAGCACCTGTGCCTTCAGTTTCAGCAAAAAACACCGCAACAACGATTTGGCACTCATGTATAAAAGCAGTCCTGGCTAAAACCATCCCTCCTATGGAGTTAACGGAGGATGGATAGGCGCATGCAGGGTAAGTAATAGCTGTATGTTCTCCCTGCTTCTTTACAGCTTCACTGGAAGCATAACACTCAATGACATGAGAAATATGCAAAAGGAGCGAAAAGTGGAAAACACCGTTTTAAAATGTGAGCAAAATTTCTTGCTTTCAAAAAAGGCTCTAAGAGGTTTTTGGCATTGTACTGTTCTGGAGAGATGCATCTCTAGCTACACACACACACACATGTACACAGCTGGTACTGGAGGAACAGGGCAAGAGAAGCAGAGTGTGTGGTAGGTAGCGAAAATGACATAGGGATAAGGAGAGAGAAACTGATAGAAAGAGAGTGATTTCACTCCCTCATTTTGCCAATCAATATCTAAGGGCTTTATTATGAGGCTGGAGGTCAGCAAACTGCCAGGCTTTTGGGCGTGCAGCGGTTGTGGTTTTCAGAGATCCCTGGCAGTGGTGCTGTGGTCTTCAGGCCAGAATATGCTTGGCGGGGCTATTACGAGTTTCCTCACCACCACACTTTTCATGGCGGTGTGACCACCATGAAAAGTGTGGCGGTGAGCAAACAAAGGGTACCCTACAGGGCCCTCTGGTGCCTCAGGCCATGTGGATGCACACAGTGCATGCACACCAGTACCTGCACGGCATGGACTGCAGCAGTCGCCCATGGCGTTTAGAAACTGCCTTTGACGTTCCCATTTCAGTGTCTATTCCATAGGCACCGCCCTGGGAATGCCAAAGAGCTGCCCGCCAGACAAGAGAAAACTCCAGATCTGGCAAACGGTTCATACATGGTTTTGGCCTTGCGGGAGCAGGGTGGTCCCGATTCCACACCGCCAAACTCTTAATAAGACCCTTAGGCCATACATTTGACGGAAAGAGTGGCAAAACAGTCACTTTATCTTGCACGGCACTACTGTATGACATGTCACAGACGGCTTCCACTGCCTGAATTGATAAGACCTCCTTTCAAGAGTTGGTATCCTACCAATCATTTGAAATTTGCAGAAGTGGTCGCACATCATTAATAAATACTCTTGTGAGTCTGAAGTAAGGGGGCGGGATGCTCCTTTGTGTCTCTTTTACCTTGTAATAAGCAAAGATTTACAGTTTTGAGAATGTGAATCAAACACCCAAACTGCAACTCACAATGTCTTTTTGGTATGCTGTTCTGTGAGCTTTTGAATTGACAGAGCTTAGCGCCACTGTGGCTCCAGAGCTGCTGACTTTGGAGCTGGGGAACCAGGTTTAAGGGTCGGTGTGGGCTCGGCATCCTGTGATTCTGGGCAAATCACTTAATCTCCTCGTGCATGAAAAAAAAATGAAAGTGTCCTTGTGTAATGTAACTGGCGCTCATCTAAAGAGCTCGAATACATTTGGGTCGAGTTCGCGCTACATAAAACTGCAAAGGCTACCAGGCCGTAAGCTATCTGAATAACTGCTTCTTCACTGTTATATTTAGCTATATCATAACCACTCCATTTTCATTTTGTCACGCCAAAATTATAGTCATAGAGAGAACACAGAGTGTTTTTTCTTCAATATATAATTTGAGGAAAAAAACTAGAGCTGGTGGCTTGTGAACATGTTTAAATTGCTTACTGGTGACCAAACATTGGTTGCCTGACGCTCTCCTTGCTGCGGGAGGCTGAAAGAGTTTCAAAGACTAGGATAAGGAAGCATTGAGTTAAGCCCGCATCTCAGCGTTGCCTCTGACTGGAGTATATTTCTTACTAAGTAGAAGGAAATACTCCTAACGAGCAATACATGATTTTGCCAGCTCATTCCAAATTGTAAA
This sequence comes from Triturus cristatus, assembly GCF_964204655.1. Taxonomy (NCBI): domain Eukaryota; kingdom Metazoa; phylum Chordata; class Amphibia; order Caudata; family Salamandridae; genus Triturus; species Triturus cristatus. Next base: position 470,472,278 of record NC_140589.1, read on the forward strand.
AATACCCAAAGAAAGAAATCACGTTTTATGTGACCATCAACTATAGCAGAACGTCCTCGATAGAAGGCTGACTGATAATGATGTAATATTTCTTTTAATTTAGCTCTAAGTGCACGTGGAGGGGGACAGCAAACATACAGTAATACACCCTGAATAGATGGTCACAAATCAAATATGTTGCCTAATGTTGTTGCACCCTCATCTGGAAGGTCTGTGCTCCAACATGGGGAGTGAAAAACTGAGGCCAAATGAAGGTCAGACCTCTGATGCTTCCAATGATGTGCTCCTCCACTAATCAGTCTAGATAGTGCAAGTCGCAGGCTAACCTTTGTGTCCCGGATCACTCCAAGCAACAAATCCTGCCATCTTCTTACTTTGAGAGCATCAGCTATTGAATGCCAGAAACCAACTTTATAGGAGTTGGGGGAGGTCATTCTGTAGTAACCTATCGTGTAGAACAGGGACAGCTCAAGACAAGTGTGTCTGAGGCTTAAAAAAGCTCCAAAGGAAACCAAATGTTTGATATTGTGCAAAGCCATGGTCTACAGTCTGTTTTTGTTGCTTGGAAATGTTTCTGATTCCTGGTCAAGACCAAGAGAACATCTGATTTCTCTTGCTTGAAGCCTCCTTTACAATAGAGGCTCTTGGTACAGAGCCCCTAGAGATCCTGGAGCGAAGCCTGTATTCTGGCTGCTGAATCCCCTGCCAGCCTCTGTTGAAGCCATGAAACAATTTCATCAAAAAGTGTTGCGGGGTGATGGTACTGCCGATTGTCTTTCCCTCAGTGATTGCGGTTTTTTACTATAAAAAAATGATACTTCAAGAAAGCCAATTAGCTATGGTAACATCTCCTTGTATATGTGCCTTCCAAAATTGGGGTTCTGACATTCATGCCTATTTTATTGTGGCTGTTGTTATAACTAGGAAGCCTTGAAACAATACATTAGTAAGAGACTGCAGTGGACATTCCTGAAAGTAAAGTTGATTTCCCCCAATCACCTGGCAGTGTGCAAGAGCAGTGAGATACTATTAGATTCCTAATAATCCTTTCATGATTTGTTTGAAAGACATCCTGTTAAGACAGTAACTGTGGATTTTGATGAAGTGAATTTTAAGGGTGACGTGCCTGCATCTATCCACAGAAAGACACAAACTCCCTGGCCCTGGTGAGCCCCTGTTGAACCTCAGTAGTACGCTCCATTATAGGCTCCTACCAGCTCTATCTGGTGCTGTTGAACTCTGTTCACCTTCAGCCTGCTGACAGTGCCTGCTGAAAAGAGTAAAGCTCCAAACTTCCAGATAAGGAATGAACATCAAAAATAGTTTTCCTAGACACTGGAGAGCATCCCATCTAATATATACCATTTAGAGGACCGTCCCACCCCATAAATCATAATCATCCTATTTCTTCTTCATTACAATGACCTCACCAGCATGTTAGTTTTCATGGAACCTTCATCCAATGATGTATTGGTGTCCTCTCACCTGGGAAGCTTTGAGGTCCACAAGGGAGGCTAATTCTGAAAGTAGCTTTCTTGAACTGTGTTAAACTCAAACCCCTATCCAGTTGGATACAGTCGCAAGTTGGATCAACGTTGATCCTGGTCCCTCTGAAAATACTCAGACAGACAATTATGTCCTCATTTAGGGAAGACCAATAACAGAGAGTTCATTAAAAATTGGTTGATTACCTGCACCTCTCATACACTTCTTAAGATATGAGTGTCCTAATAATTAAACTTGAGGAGGAGAATGAGTCAACAGTGGAGATTGCTCCTCCTCTGTCGTTGGCTCCACCACTGACCATGGTTAACATCATCAAAAATGATATTCGATCTGTTGTTCACCCTAGGACGACCTGTCTGTTTTCCTACCGGGCAAAGTTAACGCTATGAATGTCCACCACTGAAATATTATGGTCCGTACATTATTTATGCTTTCAATTGCATTGTTTACTTGAGTTGCTGTTACTTTCACCACTCTACACTGCCATAAGTATTAAGCTTGGCCCACAGTTTGAAAGGGTGAGTGTTGGAAATTGGGTTACTGGTTTAGAGGGGTGAAACCCTGGTTGAGAGAGGTAAAACCCTACTCAAGCAGCAACCATAATCTATGTCAGGGTGAACCACAAGCAAATCCTAAATTAACCTGTGTTTAACCCTCTAGTAGCTTGGCACAAAGTAGTTAGGCTTCAATTAGATTCAATGTGTAAATTATTTATGCAGATCTTAAAAGAATAATAAAGTGATAACACAACACAAGAAAAGTCCCACACCAATTTAGAACCATAGAGTAAGATATTATACATTATTTGATAAAAAAAACTACAAAAATCCAATCAGTAAAACCAGAGATATGCAATTTCAAAGATTTAAGTACAAATTGTGCATAGCAACACTAAGCGCCATCTGTGGTTATCTATTTGTGACAGACTGGGGCAAAGTCACATGTTCACAGGGAGCAGAGGCTGTTCTGGGAGGGTATGAAATCTGACAGTTTTCACCTCCCCTGCGGAGTTCCACAGGGGTTGGCCCTATCTCCAACCATGTTTAATTTATATGTCACAACATTGGCTGACCTTGTCAGGAGACATGGTTTTGCTTTGGTCTCGTATTCTGATGACTCTCAACTCATCATCTCTATTACCAATCAGCCTGAGGCCACAGCTCTTAGATTTCATTCCTGTCTCACGGAGATTATGTCTTGGATGGATTGGAACTATTTACAAATAAATACAGACAAGACAGAGGTGATGGAGTTTGGGTCAGGTCTGCCCCTGTGGAACCAATCGTGGTGGCCGATTCAGGCCGGAGAATGTCAATCCCCAGTGGAGAAGGTCAGAAACCTAGGTATTCTCTTTGATAACAAGCTGAATTTTGTTGCACAGGTTAATAGCCTCACGTCCTCATGTTTTTTTCTCCTAAAAACACTGAGGAAAATCTTTCCTTTTATACCTCAGGAGTTACAAAAATAGTGATGGTGGCTCTTTTCCTTTCAAAGCTGGATTATTCCAACGCTCTGTTTCTAGGAATTGATAAATTTCAATTGCAGAAACTACAGTCATTACAGAACGCAGCAGCCAGGCTCCTATTGGGCTTACGTAGAGGACAGCCTACTTCCCCTGGAATAAGATCCCTCCATTGGCTGCCTATAAAACAGCGCACAGAGTTTAAGGCAATTTATGGAGGTGCCACGGACGATCTTCAGAAATTTTTTGTACCTTATGTTCCGCCGTGCATCCTAAGATCGGCTACTCAAGGTCCTGTCAAAGTGCCAAAGATTAGAAGAGAAGGTTGGGGAGGCCGAGCAATCACATACTGTGTGGCCAGACTCTGGAACAAGCTGCCTCAAGCTATGAGGCTTCAATCCAACCTTCAGCTGTTCAGGAAGAGCCTGAAAACCCAGCTGTTTGCAGCTATATAGGCTGCGCTATACCGGCTTTCCCTGCCAGTAAACTCTCAGCGCCAAGACGCCTCGGCATTCGAGCTCTTTAAAAACATATAAACATAAAGATAAACATTCAGGCCGACAGCAATGAAGCGTAGGCTGGCTACAGGTACCAAGGTAGGCCCGCATAACTAAAGTAACTTAAATCCTGGTTGCAGAGCAATGAAAATGCCCACGTCAATGAAGTCTTGTGCTGCAGAGGTGATGAGATGTCCTTGTGTGGAGATGCATCATGCAGTGGCTGTTCTGAGAGAGTTGAGGAGGCGATGTGAGCTTCGTGTGCAGAGATGCATTGCGCAGTGGTGGTTCCGAAAACGTGCAGTGGTGTAATGTCCTCCCAAATGCGTTGCGGTGCGCCGGTTTCAAAGGCCTGCAGCCTATGAGAAGTCCTGCATCACTCAGCAGTTACCATGTGGAGTTTTGCAAAGTGATGCGTTGTGCAGTGTCAGTTCTGCTGAAACTATAGATGGGCTGACAGAGCACCTTCAGGCCCACTTCCAAGGGTCCAGGCCTGGGGAGGCACCACTTAGGGTTACTGGACTCAAACTGGCAGATTACAAGTGCTGGGTTCAAGGTTGTTGGAGCCTGTTCTGTCCATAAGGCTCTGGTGAGGAGGCCAACCAACTGGCCCTTTGAGGCATACTTGTGGTCCTGGGGTCAAGATGCAGGTGATGTCCTTCACCCAGGTGGCAGGGCAGATCCAGATGTGTACTGAAGAGTTGAGTCTGAGGATCCAAAATGTATGCTGGTTGTCGACTTTGAAGTAGGAGAAGGTTCTGGAGGTTTCCACTCCCACAGGTGCTTGGAATTTCCTGCCCTCCTGCTCCGGCCTCAGATTGTCCAGGGTCACAATAGACTAGTGTCAAACCCATTGTGAGTGTGCTCAGACAGAGGCTTTGTGATGTGCAAGTGTGATAGGTGACAGATCCTCCTACTCATGTCAGAGATTGCCCATTCTGCCAACATCTATTCCCCCTTTGTCTTACTGTCTTGGAGCAATACACAAAGACCATCTGCCAGCTGCACCTGGTCATGTGACTCAGGAGTCAGGCATCAGACTCCAAATGGTTGGGACAAAAATATGTCAACTTTCGAAAAGTGAACTTTTCTGAATTGTGACTTGAAATCTGACTTTACCATTAAAGCAGGCTTTAAATCATAATTCTTTAGACAATTATCTCAACATTCCTACCTGCTCCCAATTGAAAGTTCTCGCTTGTTAAATGTCTTAAGTGAACCTAATGTTATCCTATGGGAAAGGTAGGCCTTGCAGTAGTGAAAAATGAATGTAAGATTTTTTCACTACCAGGACATGTAAAGGTTAAAAGTATGTGTCTAATGTTTTAAATACACTGCACCCTGACCTATGGGCTGTTCAGGGCCTACCCTATGGGTAACTTACGTGTAGTGCTTTTGAGCCAGTGTTTTCTGATGCTCGGCACCCCAACTAAATTGTCAATACCTGCACTTATGAAAGTCTGCCACATGGTGGCACTGTTTGCCTAATTTACAGATCAGCACAACAACAGTGATTTATTAATACAACATACATTCAAAATTACTAATACCTGAGTCCAAATCTATTTCTATAGCTTTGGGGGCCTGGAATATTCTGAACTGTCACACTTGTAGAAGTATGATGATTTGTAGTTGTGTTGGTACTGCCACTGTCAGTGATGTTAGAGGCAATGGGTGGTACAAGCTGCAGTGGCCTCCTGAGAAGGGCCTTGGCATTTTTTTAAAACAAATCTAGCACTGTTTTTATGTATTAAAAAGGAAGGTGTAGGCCTGGCAAAAGGTTGATTTTGCCAGGCTGCACTGTCAGTGTAAAACTGCAAATAGAGGCTGCAATGGCAGGCCGGAGACCTGTTTAAAGGGCTACTTAAGTGGGCAGCACAATGAGTGCTGCAAGCCAACTAGTAGCATTTAATTTACAGCCCCTGGGCACATGTGGTACCACTTTACTAGGGATTTACAAGTAAATTAACTATGCCAATTGGGTGTAAGCCAATGTTTAGAGGAGCGAGCACATGAACTTTTGCATTAGCAAGCAGTGGTAATTTGCACAGAGTCCTGCAGGCAGCAAAAACAGGAGGCTGGAATGCAAAACGCTGAGGTAAAACAACGCCAAGGATGTCAGGTCCAACAGTGAGAATAGAATGCTTAATGAGTTCTTTGATTTACTTTTGTGAGATCTCTTTGATGTTGGAAATCACTTTCCTCACACAGCATAATACATTATTTCTGAATGTATTGAGCCGGATGAGCTATATATCTGGAATTGGCTTGAAGAAAAGCAGATCATTGACTTTACGGCACTATCATCAGAGGGATCCCATCACTAATTAAACATTTGATATATTCAGATTTCTCGTTATATGGGAAATTCTCAGCTCATTCTTTGAAAACATTCGGGACCTTTCACTGTACAGTGCTATTTTCTTTCCATGGTCTCATTGCTCTGTCGAATTAGTTATTGTTTTAATATCTCACACCTATTGTAAAGCCTAAAGATAACGTCACTAGTATGATTATATGGTTCATTTCCATCTCCATAGTTGAAACTCCACTGTTTCACAGGGCTTTTGGTTACATTGCCTCACCTGACTGCTTCCATTTTCTTTACCCCTTACTTACCTCTATTTGACTATACCCTGGGAGAAGATTGGGGTATGTGTGCACAAGGAAGGAGAAGCAATTCCAACCACTAAGTTTGAATTTCCTCTTTGTTAAGACCTTTTAAGTTTGAGACTCTGAATTTCGTTCTCCATTCTGGCAACACACTTTATTTACTAAACCTGCTCTTTCTGACATGACTGCAGCAGTTTTGGTGAAATCAGGCAATGTCATTTTTCTTTCGAAAGACAAAACCCTAACATAAAAGTTTGCTTTTGAAAACAAAAAAGAAAAATTCTATAGTCCTCGTACACAGGGAGATGCTTCTTTCTAACTCCTTTGGACTGCCATGCTATGAACTGGCGTTATGGACAAGACAAAAAAATGAATAACATGGCGCAAGAAGGCTCTGTAAATAGGCCCTAGCAGGCAGTGGGACTGTATCTAACAGTGGAGCAGTATGTGGCTCGGTCGACACAGCGCTTTCCCTGACTCAAGTCCTTCTTGGTAGACGTACACCAACCCCTATGACTATTCCAGTTCAGATGAAGCCACGCACCAGAGTGTTTGGCACTTCCATGAACATTTGCCCAAATGCAAATGTTTGACCTGTGGTAGGAAGGTTTACAGATGTTAAGTGCACATCACACCACTAAATAATACATCTATGCCGATTTGCACTTCAACAATTACTACTCTGAAAGTGAAATCAAGAATCTCTGAAGAACACCATAGTCTGTCATCTGAAAGTCTAGCAACGACTTGCTTAAATCCATACTGCATTCTGGCTCTAAAGGGTCTGGAAGGGTAAAACCATCAGGGAGAAAGGACCATATTGTAGGACGAACTTGCACCCTTTGGATTTTGGAATGATTTGGGATCATGAAGTGATTGGACATACCTTCCAGTAACCACTGACAGATGAACGGTGGGTAAAGGCATAACATGTCATTAGAACAGAACTCCTGACAAATTCAGGCTTAGCTAATCAGGAAGAGAGAGGGCGCAATGGCTTCAGACTGTTCCCTTCCTTGCTTCTGGTTTGCAGGTCAGGCACACTTCCAGTGTTCACAATATAATGGAAAGCAAAATATCAACTTTTGAGAGATAAAATCACTAATATTCTGATGCATGAGCTAAATAAAAATAAGTTTCATAAATAAAATATATTAACATTAAAACAAATAACCATTTAGCTGAGCGTATTACAGTATAAACTTCTTCAGGAAATACTGTCTGTCTCTGTGATGAACAAATGTAGAGCTTTTAGGTGATGAAAAGAGGAACAGAATGCAGCGCTAGATGGAACTAGGAAAAAGTTAGGAAAAGCAATCAAATTCAACTTGGTCCCAAGGGACAATCACTTTGATCCAGACAATACACTAATGGCCGTATTTATTATTTTTCTCCACAATGCAAGGCAAACAAATTTGCATCAGTTCTTTTCACAAGAGGTAAACCGTGCAGAGCTATATCAAGCCTAGCCTACACTGGTGCTCTAATTAGTCTGCCTTGTGCATTGCACAGCTTCGACCCATGGTGTAGAGGTGAGTGTCCAATATCTAGCATAGGACTGTGCTGGAAACCCACTCTGTGAATACAAATTCCTATGTCAAGACACATTTATAAGGATCCCACTCAACAGATGTGAAGTGTGCATTTCGGCACACATGCAATTTATAGGAGTTTTGGAGAATTGAACACATTTCCCTTTTTAATTTCTGCTTCATGGATGCATTATTTTTGACCCAAAGCCCAATCTGGCTCTGTTCTTAGATCGGGCCTTCCCTGAAATCCTTTAGTTGTTTGCATTCATAGGCCCAAGTAACACCCTTTAATGCTCCCTTAATACAAAGCAAGACAAAACAGCGCAAAGTGATTTGCACACTCAGAAAAGGCCAGCTTTCAAACGCAACATACGTTTGGATGGTGAAGTAATCGTCATAGCTAAATCAAGAACATTGGATTGGTGCACATACATGCAGTCTGGATTTTTCTGTTTTGAAATTATCCCAGCTGGCTGGTTTTTCATCATCTCAATCCGGATGCTGGAGTTTATTTACTGTTTGCTGCAACATCTCCTGGTTGTTCCATTTTTGCAAGATTATTCTTCATTAAAGTCTGATTTCCAGGTATTTTAACCTATGTGCCATTTAAGCAAAATTCTACACACTGCAGGACATTTTTGGCTGCTCTACAAGGACAGGTCTGTAGAAGATATTCCTTTCAGTTCCCAGCAATGCCAAAGCTTCGCCCAGAGACCTCGTGACGTCCTGAAGATGGAACACATCTTATGCAACCTTTCCAACTCACACAAGAAAGTCTTCAAGTAGATTCCTAGTTTGCAGACCCATATTTATGCAAGTTAAAGAAAGAATGAAATAGGAGATTTGTGATTTTCTCAGCACTTTCCTAACAGTTCATAACTGACCTTTCCAATTGGAAGATCGAACTGATTTGTGAACGCTTTGGAGTGTACTAGTTGAGTTTCTCGTGTATAACTCTCTTCTCCAAACCCAGCCGAGGACAAACGGAATTTAACAAGAGTCGAGAAGAGAAGGGTGAAATTGTCTCTGCATTTATGCCTAATGACTTCTTTTCCAAAATAACGCGCTGATTTAAACCCGTATGCACAAGCTCTGTCTAGTAACACAAAGGAAGGAATGTGGATGCAAAGACGCGGACAAACAAGATATTGTTTGAAAATGGTACATTAGTCTTCCATCGCAGACAGTCGTTACGCCTGATGGGAAGCAAGTGATTAGGAGCTTAGGACTCCTGAACCCTGTGTCACAGAGGAAGATGCCTATTCATAAGTAAAATTAAAAGGAGGTGGTAGATTGGAGGTTGATTAAGGGCATCATGAAAAAGCAGCCCTTACTTCGATGGTTTTATGAGCAATGCCAGGCGCAAGATAATACTAAATGAATGGCAGCCTTTACATTTTGGGTGTCTTGCAGCTATTGGATTACTCCTGTCGTTAATATTATTGGTGCTAATATTAATATATTTTTAGAAAATCGACATGCAGGAATATTTTCCAGGAAGAGGTCGCAGTCCTGATGCGAGCTGTGAATAGGTTCTCACACTGTTCAAGTAGGAAGTCCAGCAGAAGAAGCCCAGTTTTAGTGATTGCAATGTGCTTGGTTTGAGTGACAAAGCAATCCTTATAGAAAATGCTGGTTGGTATTCATTGCAGCAACGAGCCCTACAACAATGCAGTCTGAAATAAAGAATGTACAATGTACACACCAACTTAAAAAGAAAATATGAAGAGAAAACGTAAGGGGTAATTAAACTAAACCATGGATTGACACATTTGATGAAAACAATTTGGTCACGTGATGTTAAATTTATAGACAAAGATGTTCCTAGGCCATTCTAAAAAAGAGTTGTTTGTGTTCAGAATTAGCTAGCCATTTAGTCAGAAGATGAAAGGAATGGTCGTGTCTTAACCCAAAACGTGAGCTATATGTGCTGCAGTGCACTAAGAATGTTAAATTACTTCTCCCAAGATGTTTACAAATGTTGGAACGGCTAACGCATAGTGGTTTTCCTTGATACACACATGATGCACAGTCAATCAATGTGACTAGGACCATCCTTCTGAAATTCTCTTTTACACCTGGGGAAGGTCCTATAGCAAACAACTGAAATTATACCTACGTGCTGTGAAAAAAAATCCCAGTGCCGCGAAACCACATGAGGCGTAATGTATGGGCCAACGACACTTTTAGGGTTCTATGTATAATCAAAGATATTCTATATGTGATGACTTACTGTTACAAAGTAAGACAATGTTTTGTATAAAGGAATAATGGTTTGTATAAAATAACATATCTTTTGTACAGATAACAATCGTTTGATAGACATATCTTCTTTTATTGAAGATATGAAGCTAGCCTTCCTGTATCAAACGTTATGTATGAATTGATTGTCAGCCTCAATTGAAAAAATGCATAAAGTGTATAGTAGCATATTATTCTCACTAAATCAAATGGAGATTTGGCATTGGGCTTCCTATAAAATTTGCTGTTGTTTACGTGCGTCCAAACATTCACTTCAACTCTTTCACGCTTTTCAAATACCAATCAATGCGACCGTACCTAGCAGACTGAACTTCGTTCTCCTGCTGCAGCACTACACGGGAGATTCGTATACCCGGAAGCATCGAAGAGAGGTAGGGACAGCTTTGTTTTGTCGTTTCATACAAGTTTTTTCTGCAGACATTTGGTTAGTTTTTAACCCCAGGAGCTTATTATGTTTCCCTTTCATACTTTGTTATAGTTGATCGGACTCTTTGAACAAAAGCGACAGCTATCCAGCAGCTCGCGTTTGCGGTTCCCGTTCGTTATTCTATGTCATCAGACCCTCACACTGAGTACATTCAACACTAGATACCCAACCATTGGGCTACTGCCTCCTCGTGAGTCCCTTCTCACAGGGGTAAGTAGAAAGCTTGAGTACCTTGTTAATCATGCATTTTTACGATATCGAGTTTGGCACTAATAGTTTTTTCATTGTTCTCACACAGCACCCGGCTGGGTCCCTGTGAGTATTTTATTTCACATTGAGCACGGTGACACTGCACACTAAAACGTTACATATCATCTATGACGACCAGGTAGAGAGACTTAATATCAATGCTCCTCTAAACCCCCTTTTTTTAGAGACAAAAGAGCATTTTTTCTGACAAGAATTTTTCTTTATTATTCTGTCGTAGGTGTCCCTATATTAGACTGTCCTGACGAGACCCTCTAATTGTCATAGGGTCGAAACGCCGTTGACGTGAAAGGCGAATCATTCTTTCGACACTTAGAATGATTGAGTGTTGATAATTGGATTTATTAATTGTTTATGATTGCCTTTGTAATGAAAAATTGAAACCTTTCTGTATGTTGCACTTTATGTTACTTGTTTGTTTAGTTTAATTTTTTCACTGGGACACTATTTGAAATTCGTATAAATATTGTCAATTTGTATTGTGAATTTATGTCCACTTCCTACAAAACCTTTTTATTATATAAAAAGGAAAAAAACAAATTCTACAAAAGATCTAATGTGTATGGGTGTGCTTTTCTTTCTGACATCACATTTAATCCTTTTCCTTGGATTGTTATCATGTATTATACATTATATTAGTAACTTATGGTGAAGTCAGATTTTAAATTACAGTTTTCAAAATGTCACTCTAGAAATGTGTCATTTTCCTGCCTGTAGCCCGTCTCTGGTCACATGGTTGGGTGTAGCTGATTGTTGGCCTCTGTGTATTCCTCCCAGACAGCCACACACAATAGGGAGCTTATGTGTGCCTGAATGGGCCATCACTGGCAGGATGGGAGGTAGGAGCTGGGAACAGCCCCACTTACACCTGAATAGGCTATGTCCTGCCTCCCAACAAAGTGCTGGATACCCTGTGTAGGTAGGCTGGACCCAGGACATAAAAGACAAGGATGCCTGGGACTTCAAAGGGAAATCTCTATAATGTGTTTTCCACTTCAAAGGCACAGCTGGGTATAAATACTGAACATCAGAACCCACCGCTTCAGTACACTTCAGAATCCACCACTTCAGTACATGTCTGGACTTGTGGATACTTTACCAGGAAGAAGGACTGCTGTGTTGCTGAAGGACTGCCAATCTGCTGGATTGCACTCTGCTGGACTACTGTCTTGCCGTGCTGCTGCTTTACTCTGCTGAATTGCTGCCTGCTGCCCCTGCCTGTGTGAGATGGACCTACATCACTTGAATCCAGAACCCCAGAGTGACTCCAAGAGCTATTTGGCTGGCTTCCTGATTTTAGCTTCAAGGTCAGAAGGCTCCAATAACATTGCACCTGGGCCCTGTCATCTGTGAGTCAACCCTGCCAAGTGGTGACACCCCAGTCCTGGCCCCATGTAAGTAGGCCTAAGGTGCTCAATCAGCTGCTGTGAACACATCAGAACCAACGTGTTTTGTCTGCTATGTAGTGCAACTCCGAGCAGCACTGATGCATCACCGCTGCTGCATGGATTAGAACCAACCGCCGCAAGGACTCGCTTCACCTCGCAGCCCATCACCACCTTGAAACTGCTGGTATGCTATGCATTCTCGGAACAGGCCCTCACATCCCTCATCAACGTCAGCCTTGATGATGAACCAGACACCACATTACAGCCTTGCAGCTCCACTGAACTGAAGCTCCACCTCGGCTGCATGACGTATCCCCACCTCTGCATCACAAGCCGTCTTTGAATGGAGCTTTGACAACAATGCAACAGGACTCCGCAACGCAGCCTTACTGCATCTCGGACCAATGCATTGTTTTGACTGCACAACGCATCTTCAACACAAATCCTCGCAAGGCTCTGCACACCAGGATTGAAGGTACTTTGCTCAGCGGGTCTAACTGGGTCCCTGTAGCTGGCCCATGCTAACTTGCGGTTGGCCTGAAAGTGTGCCTTTGTCTTATTCCGCGTGACCAGATATCCATGGTTGGTGCTTTACGCCTCTTGGCTCTATTTTTACTAAAACTGTTAAATTGGAATAATCTCCAGTTCTACTGATTGGAGTTTTTTTCATTTTGGTCCTATTTTAGTTATTAAAAATTACTGTATGTTTCTAACTCTGTTGTGAACTCCTTTCGTGTTGTGTTTTGACTGTGTTACTGTTTGAAGTGATTTACAAATACTTTATGCATTGTCTCTGATTTAAGTCTGACTGCTCTGTGCCAAGCTACCGGAGGGTTGAGCATAGGTTAGTTTGGGATTTGCTTTTGATTTACCCTGAGGAGAAATTCGATTTTTCACAGCCTGGTGGGCAGAAAATCTGGATTTTATTAAAGACACGGAGGCTAAGATTATGCAAATCTCCTTTATTGAACTTCAAACAACATTCTAACATAGTATATAGTCCATCAACTTGCATCCATCTTCCTTCTTTCCAAATGCTGTGAACAAGTAAACTCCATTAAATAAAAACTTAAACTTTGATGTGGAATGATCCAGTTCTGTCAATCCATTCCGGGGTAGACATCTTATTCTGGAAAAAAAAAAAAAACATAATAGGTCAAAAACTTATAACCCTTAGGATGGGTTAAAATGTGGAGGGATAATCTTAGCCTCTGTGTCTTTAATAAAATCCAGATTTTCTGCCCACCAGGCTGTGAAAAATCTAAATTTTATGGCATAACACAGAGGTGAGGTTTGGGCCTTGATCATGCAGGGTAAGCGAAATATTAGAGTCCTAATGGGCATACTTCTACGCCTGTAGGTCTTATTTTTAGAGCACGCAGTTTGATAATTGATTTATTTTTCTGTAGGTGATGCTTGCATCCTGTAAATGAAAGTTTCGCATCAAGCGAGGTTGTATGGCTCTTCTTACTACAGTGTTCTGACATAAGAAGATCTTGATTAATGTGCAGTAGCTGCTAATAGGTCCTGAAGAAAGCCTGGATCATTTCCGTTTGGGCTGAAACATGTTGACCATGAAGTAGGAGTCATTGTGTTTTCTGCTATGAATCAATAGCGGAGACTCAAGTTAACTCCCCTTGTTTTTACTAGGTGTGAGGAAAGAGATATTGTCGAAACACTTTAAGTCTTTTCACATAACCTTTTTAATTTTCATTGCACTGCATCACATGATTTTTCTCTATTACTCTTCAACACGTTGTGGCATCAATTGCTTGCCTTGGTTGGGAATGGCATTCACGAAGTGCGCATGAGCTTGCCACAGAGGGAATTCTTATGATCAAAAAGGTTACCCTCATGGAGGTGGCGGATAACCACGTGATAACACTGATCAACAGAGCTTGATACTTTAGCTCTATCACAACGATATAATTTGATGGAAATCCTGCTCAGCTCTGTTTGCCAGGGACAAAAGAATAGTTATCCTTCTACCAGTATACACATCACCGATTGTGCTCCCCCTTTTTAGACCCCCAGTCTATTTTTGTAGTTGTATAACACAGAGGCTAACATTATGCAAGTTTAAAGTGTATTAAGTACATTCTCAATCACTTTTGTGATTGGTCTGAAATAGCAGGTTTTAAACATGCTTTAATTCGACCAGTCTTCGGCCCTAAGAATATCTTGGAGCCCTCCACCTAAAATAAAAGCCTTGGAAGCTGATGCGCCTCTAAGAGAGTGTGCAGCGAAGATAGAAACATCCACGCCACTCTCACTCATAACCTCTTTTACCCATCTCGCAGCGTAAGAGATGAAACTGCTTTATGTGGCCATCAGTGTGAAATCAAAAGTTAAGTTACATCTCTTCTAAAACTTCAAGTTCTCTTTTCATACTCCTTTAAGGAATTCACCACACACAGCCTTTCATTCGGTGGAAAGAAAGGGTAGAAGATAGAAGACAACATTGTTTTGGTCCTTTTTTTTGAGATAGAAACAAACTTCTTCCGGTTGGTAGACGCTGCTAGTGATGTCTAAAGCTTTAACATCTGAGGCTTGTCTAAAGAATACCAGGCATAGTAAAACCATAAGTTTATAAGAAACATGTTTAAGAGACAGGTTTACATTGTCACCCCAGGAAGATATAATTTGTAAAATGTTCCTACCATCCCATAAAGCAGTGTATTTTGTGGTTGGAGGGTTTAGGACCCGCATATTTCGCATGATTTTCTTTGTCAACAGGTTTTGTCCCACTGAGACACCGTCAACCAAGGGGTGTCCTGCAGCTATAGCTGATCTATAAACGTTAACTGTTCTATTACTTAGGCCAGATGCGAATTGTTCTGATAGGAAGTTTACGACATGAACTAGATCAGTTGAAATGGGATCGTAGTGTCGTTGAAGTCACCAGCAAACCGCTTTGTTCCATGCCAGTCGATATGCCTTCATCGTTCTTGATGCCCAGGACTCAGATCTGAAATCTTACAGGCCGTCAGACCCAGTAGTCCCTTATCTACTACGTAAACTATTTTAAGCTCATTCGAGCGACTTTGGGCTGACGAGCCTGGTGTCTGCACCTGCGCGCCTTGAAAGGTACTTTACCTATATATTTTGGCAGTCATCGGCACCCCGCATACCTACCTGCTCCCTGCTGACGAGAGGCAATTACCTCGAAACACGTGTCCAGGGATGGCATTATTTTCATATACTCGTGGCGTAGGCGTACTCACCGCAGCCACTACACTATCCAGAATCCTTTGGGGTTATTTGCAGTATGACGAGCAGTGTCGCGACCCACTACGTAAACTATTTTAAGCTCATTCGAGCGACTTTGGGCTGACGAGCCTGGTGTCTGCACCTGCGCGCCTTGAAAGGTACTTTACCTATATATTTTGGCAGTCATCGGCACCCCGCATACCTACCTGCTCCCTGCTGACGAGAGGCAATTACCTCGAAACACGTGTCCAGGGATGGCATTATTTTCATATACTCGTGGCGTAGGCGTACTCACCGCAGCCACTACACTATCCAGAATCCTTTGGGGTTGTTTGCAGTATGACGAGCAGTGTCGCGACCCACTACGTAAACTATTTTAAGCTCATTCGAGCGACTTTGGGCTGACGAGCCTGGTGTCTGCACCTGCGCGCCTTGAAAGGTACTTTACCTATATATTTTGGCAGTCATCGGCACCCCGCATACCTACCTGCTCCCTGCTGACGAGAGGCAATTACCTCGAAACACGTGTCCAGGGATGGCATTATTTTCATATACTCGTGGCGTAGGCGTACTCACCGCAGCCACTACACTATCCAGAATCCTTTGGGGTTATTTGCAGTATGACGAGCAGTGTCGCGACCCACTACGTAAACTATTTTAAGCTCATTCGAGCGACTTTGGGCTGACGAGCCTGGTGTCTGCACCTGCGCGCCTTGAAAGGTACTTTACCTATATATTTTGGCAGTCATCGGCAACCCGCATACCTACCTGCTCCCTGCTGACGAGAGGCAATTACCTCGAAACACGTGTCCAGGGATGGCATTATTTTCATATACTCGTGGCGTAGGCGTACTCACCGCAGCCACTACACTATCCAGAATCCTTTGGGGTTATTTGCAGTATGACGAGCAGTGTCGCGACCCACTACGTAAACTATTTTAAGCTCATTCGAGCGACTTTGGGCTGACGAGCCTGGTGTCTGCACCTGCGCGCCTTGAAAGGTACTTTACCTATATATTTTGGCAGTCATCGGCACCCCGCATACCTACCTGCTCCCTGCTGACGAGAGGCAATTACCTCGAAACACGTGTCCAGGGATGGCATTATTTTCATATACTCGTGGCGTAGGCGTACTCACCGCAGCCACTACACTATCCAGAATCCTTTGGGGTTATTTGCAGTATGACGAGCAGTGTCGCGACCCACTACGTAAACTATTTTAAGCTCATTCGAGCGACTTTGGGCTGACGAGCCTGGTGTCTGCACCTGCGCGCCTTGAAAGGTACTTTACCTATATATTTTGGCAGTCATCGGCACCCCGCATACCTACCTGCTCCCTGCTGACGAGAGGCAATTACCTCGAAACACGTGTCCAGGGATGGCATTATTTTCATATACTCGTGGCGTAGGCGTACTCACCGCAGCCACTACACTATCCAGAATCCTTTGGGGTTATTTGCAGTATGACGAGCAGTGTCGCGACCCACTACGTAAACTATTTTAAGCTCATTCGAGCGACTTTGGGCTGACGAGCCTGGTGTCTGCACCTGCGCGCCTTGAAAGGTACTTTACCTATATATTTTGGCAGTCATCGGCACCCCGCATACCTACCTGCTCCCTGCTGACGAGAGGCAATTACCTCGAAACACGTGTCCAGGGATGGCATTATTTTCATATACTCGTGGCGTAGGCGTACTCACCGCAGCCACTACACTATCCAGAATCCTTTGGGGTTATTTGCAGTATGACGAGCAGTGTCGCGACCCACTACGTAAACTATTTTAAGCTCATTCGAGCGACTTTGGGCTGACGAGCCTGGTGTCTGCACCTGCGCGCCTTGAAAGGTACTTTACCTATATATTTTGGCAGTCATCGGCACCCCGCATACCTACCTGCTCCCTGCTGACGAGAGGCAATTACCTCGAAACACGTGTCCAGGGATGGCATTATTTTCATATACTCGTGGCGTAGGCGTACTCACCGCAGCCACTACACTATCCAGAATCCTTTGGGGTTGTTTGCAGTATGACGAGCAGTGTCGCGACCCACTACGTAAACTATTTTAAGCTCATTCGAGCGACTTTGGGCTGACGAGCCTGGTGTCTGCACCTGCGCGCCTTGAAAGGTACTTTACCTATATATTTTGGCAGTCATCGGCACCCCGCATACCTACCTGCTCCCTGCTGACGAGAGGCAATTACCTCGAAACACGTGTCCAGGGATGGCATTATTTTCATATACTCGTGGCGTAGGCGTACTCACCGCAGCCACTACACTATCCAGAATCCTTTGGGGTTATTTGCAGTATGACGAGCAGTGTCGCGACCCACTACGTAAACTATTTTAAGCTCATTCGAGCGACTTTGGGCTGACGAGCCTGGTGTCTGCACCTGCGCGCCTTGAAAGGTACTTTACCTATATATTTTGGCAGTCATCGGCAACCCGCATACCTACCTGCTCCCTGCTGACGAGAGGCAATTACCTCGAAACACGTGTCCAGGGATGGCATTATTTTCATATACTCGTGGCGTAGGCGTACTCACCGCAGCCACTACACTATCCAGAATCCTTTGGGGTTATTTGCAGTATGACGAGCAGTGTCGCGACCCACTACGTAAACTATTTTAAGCTCATTCGAGCGACTTTGGGCTGACGAGCCTGGTGTCTGCACCTGCGCGCCTTGAAAGGTACTTTACCTATATATTTTGGCAGTCATCGGCACCCCGCATACCTACCTGCTCCCTGCTGACGAGAGGCAATTACCTCGAAACACGTGTCCAGGGATGGCATTATTTTCATATACTCGTGGCGTAGGCGTACTCACCGCAGCCACTACACTATCCAGAATCCTTTGGGGTTATTTGCAGTATGACGAGCAGTGTCGCGACCCACTACGTAAACTATTTTAAGCTCATTCGAGCGACTTTGGGCTGACGAGCCTGGTGTCTGCACCTGCGCGCCTTGAAAGGTACTTTACCTATATATTTTGGCAGTCATCGGCACCCCGCATACCTACCTGCTCCCTGCTGACGAGAGGCAATTACCTCGAAACACGTGTCCAGGGATGGCATTATTTTCATATACTCGTGGCGTAGGCGTACTCACCGCAGCCACTACACTATCCAGAATCCTTTGGGGTTATTTGCAGTATGACGAGCAGTGTCGCGACCCACTACGTAAACTATTTTAAGCTCATTCGAGCGACTTTGGGCTGACGAGCCTGGTGTCTGCACCTGCGCGCCTTGAAAGGTACTTTACCTATATATTTTGGCAGTCATCGGCAACCCGCATACCTACCTGCTCCCTGCTGACGAGAGGCAATTACCTCGAAACACGTGTCCAGGGATGGCATTATTTTCATATACTCGTGGCGTAGGCGTACTCACCGCAGCCACTACACTATCCAGAATCCTTTGGGGTTATTTGCAGTATGACGAGCAGTGTCGCGACCCACTACGTAAACTATTTTAAGCTCATTCGAGCGACTTTGGGCTGACGAGCCTGGTGTCTGCACCTGCGCGCCTTGAAAGGTACTTTACCTATATATTTTGGCAGTCATCGGCACCCCGCATACCTACCTGCTCCCTGCTGACGAGAGGCAATTACCTCGAAACACGTGTCCAGGGATGGCATTATTTTCATATACTCGTGGCGTAGGCGTACTCACCGCAGCCACTACACTATCCAGAATCCTTTGGGGTTATTTGCAGTATGACGAGCAGTGTCGCGACCCACTACGTAAACTATTTTAAGCTCATTCGAGCGACTTTGGGCTGACGAGCCTGGTGTCTGCACCTGCGCGCCTTGAAAGGTACTTTACCTATATATTTTGGCAGTCATCGGCACCCCGCATACCTACCTGCTCCCTGCTGACGAGAGGCAATTACCTCGAAACACGTGTCCAGGGATGGCATTATTTTCATATACTCGTGGCGTAGGCGTACTCACCGCAGCCACTACACTATCCAGAATCCTTTGGGGTTATTTGCAGTATGACGAGCAGTGTCGCGACCCACTACGTAAACTATTTTAAGCTCATTCGAGCGACTTTGGGCTGACGAGCCTGGTGTCTGCACCTGCGCGCCTTGAAAGGTACTTTACCTATATATTTTGGCAGTCATCGGCACCCCGCATACCTACCTGCTCCCTGCTGACGAGAGGCAATTACCTCGAAACACGTGTCCAGGGATGGCATTATTTTCATATACTCGTGGCGTAGGCGTACTCACCGCAGCCACTACACTATCCAGAATCCTTTGGGGTTATTTGCAGTATGACGAGCAGTGTCGCGACCCACTACGTAAACTATTTTAAGCTCATTCGAGCGACTTTGGGCTGACGAGCCTGGTGTCTGCACCTGCGCGCCTTGAAAGGTACTTTACCTATATATTTTGGCAGTCATCGGCACCCCGCATACCTACCTGCTCCCTGCTGACGAGAGGCAATTACCTCGAAACACGTGTCCAGGGATGGCATTATTTTCATATACTCGTGGCGTAGGCGTACTCACCGCAGCCACTACACTATCCAGAATCCTTTGGGGTTATTTGCAGTATGACGAGCAGTGTCGCGACCCACTACGTAAACTCCCTTATCTATAAGGGGCTGTGATTCGCCTTCTTGCCCCAAGAGTATTTCCCTGAAGGATGGTATGAGACTGGAAAGTCTATGGTCATCTCCAGGATAACTGGGAACCAGGCTTGAGATGCTCTCTTTGTACCAACGTGCAAGTAAGAGAAGCCGTTGAAGCATGACAAATGGAGGGAAAGCGTATGGACTTAAACCCTTCCAGTCTTGGAGGAAAGCATCCACCTCTCTTGCTTGAGGGTCCGTCTTCCAGCTGAAGAAGTCATTCAACTGTGAGTTCACTCTGTCTGCAGAAATGTCTGTTCCAATGAGACCCCATTTGGCCTGGATGGACATGAATATTCCTCTGTCTAGTCTCCAGTTGCCGAAGTCCTTGAAATTCCTGGAAAACCAGTCTGCCGCACCATAGTTTAGACCAGGAATGTGTTCCGCTATAACTGAGAGTCCTTTGTTTAAGCAATAGCCCCAGAAACCTTTTGCTATCCCCGTAAGACCCTTGGAATGTGGTTCCTCCATCTTGTTGACGTATCTCACTGCTGACACATTCTCCATGCCGAGCATTATGCAGAATTTCATTGAGTTCTGGGTGAAGCACCAAATTGCAAAAGAACCTGCTAGTAATTCTGAGCAGTTGATATGCAGTTCCTTCTCTTGATGTGTCCAACGACCCCCTGTTGATGAGTCGCCACATCTCACACCCAATCCAACTAAACATGCATCTGATTCTATTATTAACTAAGGTCCCTCCCCAAAGATGGCTCTGCCATTCCAGGCTTCAGCATTCCTCAGTTACCATAGCAGTTCCCTTTTCGATTCTTTGTCTAAGGACATCATTTGTGAGTAGGATTGAGTTGTTCTCAGAGTTTTTGCTTCGAGTCTCTGAAGGGCTCTGTAATACAAGGGGCCTGGAAAAATGGCTTGTATTGTTGAGGATAGGAGATTCAGGATCCTTGCTGGAATCTCAAGGGGATTCCTTATTTGACAAAATCTTTCTGAGTTCTTTGCAAAGTTTCCTTACCTTTTCCCATGGTAATTTCAATTCTGCAGTTACGATGTTGACCATAAAAGCCAGGAATTTAGTTTCCTGGTATAGTATTATGCATGACTTCTTTGTGTTTATTACAAATCCTAGATTTTCTATTAGGTGAATGGTGAGTTCTGTGTTTTGGGAGACTACGGATTTAGATTGAGCCATTAGAAGGATGTCGTCCAGGTAGATTATCAGTCTTGAGCCACTTTCCCTTAGCCAGACTACCACCCGTACGCAAGAGCTTGGTGAAGCACCAAGATGCCGTTGATAGTCCGAAGGGAAGGGTGTAAAATTCCCAGAGTTTTCTTTCCCAGGTGAAATGAAGAAATCGGGACGGTCAGGTAAGTATCTTCTAGGTCTAATCATGTTAGCAGTCCCCCTTTCTCAGGACCTCCCTTAGTAGGTGGATCCCTTCTATTTTTAAGTGGTGGTATGTTACCCATTTGTTTAGGCACTTTACGTTTATAACAGGTCTCTGTCCCTTGTCCTTCTTCTCTACAAGAAAGATATTGCTGACAAAGCTCGATACCGAGCTCTCCTATATAACCCCTTTGGCTAACAGATCTTACACCTCTTGGGATACTAGCTTCCTGTCCGCCTGTGAGAAGGATATCTCCCGGGGTCTCTTTGCTTGGGTGGGGATAACTGTGAATTCTATTTTGTATTCCATAACTGTATCTAGCACCCACGGGTCCTGTGTCACCAGGTTCCAGTTTCCAGAGAATAGGGCTAACCTGCCTCCCATCTTTGAAAGGGTACCTGAAGGGTATTTCGAGATTCTTACCTGTGGTAAATCCTCTGTGTCTTCATTCACTCTGGAAGGATCTTCTGCGGCTTCTTTGTCTTTGCAGATAGAATGATTGATGGGTAGAGAAAGATGATTGTGAAAACCTGGAACCACGGGCCAGGAAGGGTCTTGAAGTGGTTTAGCCACAGCCGGGGAACCAACCTTGCATTCTCCAGGCCCTACCGAAAATTCTATCTTGAAGCACCTTTTTGATGTCCCTCTGTGATTTTTGAATGGAGCTGAATGCTCCAACATAATTGGTCACATATCTTTTACAAAGTCCTCCCCAAAAAGGAGACCGTATGAGTTGGGTCCTCCTTCCTTAGTTGCCAATTCTATCAATTTGGGGACGATTTTAAGTAGGACGCCTTTTCTTTACTCATTGGAGATGGCAGTGCTAGCATTGCCTAGGAGGCAGATGGTCCGTTGGACCCACTGATGTAGCTCCTTGGGATCTATTGGGGTTCCTTCAATGTAGGCGTTCTCTGACATTTCGAATATTTTAATTAATGGCTTTATGGTGTCTAAGAGGCAGTCTTGGCACGATTTGAGACTCTTATCTATTCCCTTCTTGGGGTCTTTGGTGCCTTTGGCTATGAATGCTGCCATCTTAGGGTCTAGCTCCAGTGTCATTGCTATCTTGTCAGGAAGGGATGGGCGTGGGCATTCAGATTTTAGTCTGGATCTGACCTCTTTGGGGATCTCCCTTCTCAAGCAGAGGGTATGGTAGTCCGCCATGTGGGGTGAAGGTAACCACTCTGGTGATAAAGGGTATTTTAATAGGAGGGGGCCAAACATGTCTTCCCCCGAAGGGGTCAACGATGCCCATCGTAGACCCTGAGGCCTTACTTGTCTCTTCAGAGCTTCCCATTGTCTTATCCTCCAATTCCTCAAAATTGGTATCAAACTCAGAGGAGCATGAAAGGTCGATTTCTGCTTCCACTGGTTCATCGCTATTGATGAGGATAGGCAGCTCGGGGCCTGTTCCTTGCCCCTCTGTGATGCCCGAGGCTTCATTCCTGTCACCGCCTGAAAAGCGTGAATGGGCTGCTTTTCCCTTTTTCGTCTTTTTTGCCCCTTTCGGACTGTAACTGTAAAGGTTTCCCATTATGAACAATATTATTGAATAAGATTGCTTCATCATGTGCTACTAAAATGATGACAATTATAAATCTGATTTACTATACTATTTTTTACTTTTGCTTTTTAGTCTTTCAGTTTTACAAATAACAGTCTACTAATGTGTAAAGTAAGTACTAAAAAACATCATAGACCATATTTTGTTTTAAAAGTCAATGCGTACGCATACATCTGGTGTAGGAGAGTAGGATCTGCACTTATGTTTCCCCTACTTTTTTTCTGATGTTAACACTGGTTTCTGGCTATAGTCTGGCTGGGTCCCTGCTAATCAGGGCCCCAATCTCTCTGTTCTCTCTAAACAACTTTGAGTGCACACTAGGTGCACTAGTGATTGGATACTGTGGTACCTTATGAGCCCCTAGTATATGGTACCCTAGGTACCAAGGGCATAGGTACTTCACAGGCCTACCAGTGGTTGAAGCATGTATTATGCCACCCTGGGAAGCAGACTAAATCTGACACCACAGGCCTGCTACTGCAGCCTGGGTGAGGTAGTGTTAGCACTCCTCACTGAGGTATAGGTTCCTATATCTCACCATACACACACATATAAACCTATCAGTCACCTCTAAGGCAGGCCCTATCAATCCTGAGGGCAGGGTGCTTGTTTTACAATGTGAGGGGGTGCCTCTGCATGCGCAGGACCCCTCTGCAGCTGGCAGAGTCTATTCTCTGTGGCTGTTTGTGGATGCAGTTAAACCATATACTCTTAAGTGCATTATAACCTCCCGGTAAATGCTAACTTCGGAATGACTGCATCAAAACATGTCGTGTTTGGTGTCAAACAACTTGGAATCATACCCCCACACCAGTAACTGGTGTGGGAGTATGATCCCACCCTTCTAGAGGGGACGACATGTACCTACTGTGGTAACACGGTAGAAATCTGAAAGAGCCCTGGCATCACAAAATGGATGCCACCAGCACAGACACTGGGCTGCCCTCCTGCTGCTGACTGAAACTCACAGTGGAGGAGGCCCAACAATAGGCATCCTGTCACAGGGAGGTGTCACCACCTTCCAGACAGGATTTAGTGTATTGGGGCTGGGTGGGTGCACTCCTAGAGTGCTTTGAAGTCCTGCACTGGGGGAGCAGTAGGCTCCACTGTGCATATGCCAGCTCAAACCGGTTCAGGGGCTACCTGTCCCTACTCTGGCGTGAAACTGGACAAAGGGAAGTGGGTGTAACCACCCCCTACCCTGGCCCTCCCAGAGGAGTGGTCATAGAGCTAGTCCCTCCCTGTCTTTTAGTATAAGATAGGGAACCCTTGCCATTGCAAGTTCGATATCCCTGGACGACACTTTACAAGAAGAATCCTGATCCTTAGATGTTCCACTACCTTTGGAAGATAGAAGAATCTCCCTTGGAGTCAAGGAGTGACTCCCCTGCTTGGCAGGCACCATAACTTTGAATCAACGGTCACAAACTTTCCCGCTCCCGCTGGAGTCCGAAGTCCCTGCAGCCCCCGAAGTGGATTTCCTGACTTCTTGACGGCCATTAGGTGTCTTCAGCAGAGCTGAGGTGAGTGGACCCCACGAGTGGCGAGGAACAGCAATACCCGGGTTCCGATGTTCTATGAACTTGTGCATTGGACCATTTGTGGCCCAAGCCTCCAGCAGGTTGTGCACCGAAAATCAGAGGCTTACCCCATCCTGAGTGACCGTGGGCTCCTGTGAAGCATTTCCTCACAAGGTGTCTTCACGATCTCTTGCCTGTTGGTTTGTGGGTCCCCTGAAGACTTTCTGATCAAACCAAAGGGCTCTCCTGGTTGCTCCAGGCCTGTCCTCACTTACCTTGGCTGATGAGGTCCCTCAGACCTTGCTGGTCTGCACCATTGACTTTATTCACTTTCCACAAGACTTGCTGTTGCCAAGGCTTGTTGGCTCTAATCTAGTTGTCAACACCTCAGTAAGCTGCAGACATTGAGGGACACTCTGAATCCAGCTGCTGGTCATTGTCGATGCTTCCTTGTCCTCGTGAGCAAAGAGTCAAAACACCCTTGATCACCTGGAATCACCCAACTTCCGTGGGCATCATCTTCCTGGCCCCGTATCACTGGCAAGTGACTGTGAACACTGTCCCTTCTGCTTTCAGGTCATCTTCATCTTGAATCCAGCCTTGGATTTCACCGGACACTTCTCCAGTCTTTGCAAGCAGCAAATCTTCTTTGGCTTCCATAGAAAACAGCGACACAACCCGACACCAAAAGACACCTATGCACCCGGATTCCCTGGGTGAGGTAACTCGTGCACTCCAGTGCCCTAGTGTGTGTTGGCCCTCGAATTACTTACCTTGTAAGTGGCTTGCTTGAAGACTTCCTCGAAGTACCTTAAAACTTTAAAAATCCAACTGCGACTTGCTCCATTGAAATCAATAGGGAACCCGCGGCTGTGTTCTCACACTGCACGCGTCTCCCGTGGGTCTTTTACTTACCTGCCTAGGGTGGATTAGTGAAGCCCCAGTGATTCTACAGGCCCTAGGCCTTGTCCCCTTGCAAGTCAACTTTCCTAAACCTCTTTTTTAGTATATGGTCTGGTACGCCCCTAGGCCCCAGCTATATGTGTGCTTAACTTATTGTGAAACGTTGATATTTGAATGTGTTCCTGACTTCTAATCTCATAAAGAGATTAGTAGAGTGTATCTAGAAATAAATACATATATATTTGATATATATACCTGTGTGGTGTCCTTTCATTTGGTAATTCAAGAGATTATAAGGTTAAACAAGCTGCTTTACATTCCTCTGAGACTTAGCCTGAAGCTACCACTAGGATAGCTTTCTTTAAAAGGTTGTCTTAAACCTATCTACCATAAGAGTCAAATTGGACTGGTGCAAGGTGGCCACTATAACTAGTGACCAGCATATGCCAGGTCAACTTCTCACATCTGGTCAGACAGAGAACAGTGATTTAGGGGCCAAATTACTATTACTACTCTGCTCGGTACTTAGCTGAGGGCAGGTCCTGAACAGTAGCTTTGGGGATCCAGAATACTATCCCAGCTCCACCAGGTACACTGATTACCTCACAGCAAGTGCTGGACAGTGGCATGTGGTACCAAATTACTATTCCAACTCCTCTGGGCACTTACCTCAGGGCATGTGCTGGACAGTGGCTTGGGGTTTAAAATTACTATTCCAACTCCGCCAGATACTTACCTCATGGCAGGCGCTGGACAATTTTTGGGGGATCAAAATGGCTAATCCATCTCCACCGTATACTTACCACAGGACAGGTGCTGGACAGTGACTTGGGTGTCTAATTAATATTCCAACTATGCTAGGTACTTACTACAGGGCAGGCTCTAAACAGTGACTTGGGGGTCAAAATCATTATTCCAGCTGCACCGCATACTCACATCAGAGCAAATCCTGAATAGAGACTTGTGTGTCCAGATCACTATTACAATTCCAGCAGGAACTGATTGTGTAATCATTCCTAATTTCTCTTTTTGTGGTTGGGGGGTGGGGGGGTGGAGAAAATAACTCCTGTCCTCGGTACTTATCACTACCTTAGGCAATACATGTTTAAAAAACAAAGGATATTCTACACACATTTTTATTTTTACATTTCAATCTTTCAGATTTTAAACCAATTAATAAACTTGGTTCCCCATAAAAAAAATCCTGTAGAAGTCCCTTGTCAATCTACTACTCTACAAAGTAAGTATTGAAAATTGTCATATGACACAGTTGAAATAAAACAAAACAATGCATAGGCTAACAAATGTACATACTTGACCTCAGTGCAGGAGCTGAACAATGACTTGGAGAACCAAATTACTATTTTTGCTCCACCAGGTACATACCTCAGGGCAGGTGTGGGACATTGGCTTGTGAGTTCAAATTACTATTCCCAAACTCCGCCGACTACTTACCTAAAGGCAAGTGCTGTACAGTGACTTGTGGTTCAAAAATACTATTCCAACTCCGCTGGGTAACTAACTCTGGGCAAGTGTTGGACAGTGACTTGGGTGTCAAATTACTATTCCAACTCTGCCGGTTATTTACCTCAGGGCAGGTGCTGGACAGTGGCATGGAGTACCAAATTACGATTTCAACTCTGCCAGGTACTTACCTCAGGACTGGTACTGGACAATGACTTGGGGATCAAAATCACTATTCAAACTCCGCCGGGTACTTACCTCAGGGCAGGTGCTGACAGTGGCCTGGGGTTCAAAATTACTATTCCTACACAACCGGGTCCTTACCTTAGGGCAAGTGCTGGACAGTGACTGCGAGATCAAATTACTATTCCAACTTCGCCTGTTACTTACCTCAGGTCAGGTGCTTCAAAATGACTTGGGGATCAAAATTACTATACAAATTCCACCGGGTGCTTACCTTAGTGCAGGTTCTGGATACTGGCTTGGGGTTCAAAATTATTATTCCAACTCCACAAGGTACTTACCTAAGGGCAAGTGCTGGAAAATGACTTGGGCATCACAATTACTTATCCAACTTCGCCAGATACTTACCTCAGGGAATTTGCTGGACAGCAACTTGGGTGTCTAATTAATATTCCATCTCCGCTAGGTACCTCAGGGCAGGTGCTGGACAGTGACTTGGGGCTCAAAATCATTATTCCAACTGCACACCATACTTACATCATAGCAAATCCTGAATAGAGACTTGGGTGTCCAGATCAATATTACAGCTGCACCTGGAACTTATCGCATAACCAGTCCTAATTTATTTTTTTGTGGTGGTAGGGGTGGGGGGGGGGGGTGACCAGAAAACAAATCCTATTCAAAAGGTACTTATCTCTAGGCAATTAATGTTATGTTTGAAAAACCAATGATATTCTGCACTAATTGTTATTTTTGCTTTTCAGTCTTTCAGATTTTCAACCAATTTAATGAGTTAGTTCTCTTTAAATAATCCCGTAGAAGACCCTTGACAATCGACTACTCTACAAAGTGATACTGAAAATTTGTCATATGACACAGTTGTAGTAAAAAAAAAACATAGGCTAACACATTGACACTTAAACTCAGTACAAGAGCTGAAAAATGACTTGGAGGTCCAAATTACTATTCTCACTCCACCATGTACATACTTCAGGATAGGTGCTGGACATTGGCTTGTGGGTACAAACTACTATTCAAACTCCACCAGGAACTTACCTCAGGTCTAGTACTTGACAGTGACTTGGGGATCAAAAATACTATTCCAAATCCGCCGGGTACTTATCTTAGGGATGGTGCTGGACAATGACTTGGGTTCAAAATTACTATTCCAACTCCTCTGGGTACTTACCTCAGGGCAGGTGCTGAACAGTGGCATGCGGTCCAAAATTACTATTCTAACTCTGCTGGGTGCTTATCTCATGGCAGGTGGTGGACAACGACTTGTTGCTCAAATTACTATTCCAACTCTACCAGGTACTTACCTCAGGGCAGGTGCTGGACAGTGGCATGAAGTACCAAATTGCTATTACAACTCTGCGGGGCACTTACCTCAGGGCAGGTGCTGAACAATGATTTGGGGATCAAAATTACTATTCCAACTCTGCTGGGAACTTATCTCGGGGCAGGTGCTGGACAATGACTTGGGGGTCAAATTACTATTCCAACTCTGCCGGGTACTTACCTCAGGGCAGGTGCTGGCAGTGGCATGGGGTACCATATTACTATCCCAACTCTGTCGAGTACTTACCTTATGGCAGGTGGTGGAAAACGACTTGGAGCTCAAATTACTATTTCAACTCTACCGGGTACTTACCTCAGGGCAGGTGCTGGACAGTGGCATGGAGTACCAAATTACTATTACAACTCTGCGGAGTACTTACCTCAGGGCAGGTGCTGAACACTGATTTGGGGATCAAAATTGCTATTCCAACTCCGCTGGGAACTTATCTAAGGGCAGGTGCTGGACAATGACTTGTGTTAAAAATAATCTTCCTGCTCCGCCGGGTACTTACCTCAGGGCAGGTGCTGGACAATAACTGGGAGAACAAAATTAACGTTTCAACTCCAAAAAAAAGGAAATAATAATTACTAAGTACATTAGTTATGCAAATTCTTAAAAGAAATTATGATTTTTTTGCAACATGAGATAAGATTTCTTCAAACAAAAGCACTATAAAGTCCATTAAAAACAGTGAATAATACCAAATAAATTCTTGCACAAAAAATTGTGTGCGATTGAAAACAAAGAACTCCATAATACTATACATTTACAAGAATTAATTAACAATTGCATTTTTTGTCAAGGAGAAAAAGAAAACAACTATAAATCCAAAAACCATCAACCAGGAAACAGTTTTGAAAACTCAGATTCATCTCCACCATTATCCACCAAACAAAAGTAAAATTAACCTCAGGTAACTTATGCCTTTAGGGTGTCATTTGAAACCCCTAAGCACACATACAAGAAAAATAAAGTAATATACATTTGATTTTTTTCCCAAACAAATTGATAAAACTTCCTCTCTCAGAGACAATGAAAAATATGAACATCTGTTGTACTCCATAAACATAGTATCATAAATAATAGAAAGTATAACAAATGTGTAAACATAAATACTCCAACTAAATTTTTCTTTTTTCTTCCACAGATTGTACAACAATGGCATCCACTAGATAAGATAATTATGTCAAATCAAGATTTGACAACCAACTTTTATAATAAGTTGGCTATCTCTATTATAAAGAGAGATTGACAGAACCCAAGAGTCATTGGAGGTGTGTGCAATATTTCTCTTCTCGTTGCACAGGCAGAGCGGTTACCCTGGAAGACACGGTTGTTGCAGAACAGAGCATAGCAACTCTGCCTCTCTGGTGGAAATAGAAGTATAAGAAAACATAAACAAATAAAGCTTCTCATATACATCTGCATTGACTCCTGCGGTACCATTTTATGAGAGGTTGCCCAAAACATTCCAGTGCATGTTTCCAGTAACATGCCCTCCATTCCCAACCTTAGAAGAATGGTACAGAGGCAAAAATTGGCAAGTAATCCCCAACAGGTAACACCCTGAACCTTTGAAGACATTAACATTCACAATCAACTAACTGTAACTTTCTCCAATGAACCTTTCCTCCTGCATGACAATGAAAACCCTCAAAAAAGAATTTTAATTTTTAGCACTAACCATAACCTTGTAAACTTGGAGAATAGTCTAATTTGGTAGATGGATAGTACATTTAAACACCCTATCCATTTTCACAAATGTATGCTATTTATGCTAACAGGAATAATACAACTGTTTCTTTAGTGTCTGCTTTGCTCCCTGACAAACATTCCTCAACAATACACTGATTTTTTAACAGTGATTAAATCCAAAACTTTAAATAAAAGTCCTGCAAAATGAATTATTGATTTTGAGTTGTCTATGATTAACACATTAACCATATTATACCCGGATACCCAAATTTAAGGATGCTTTTTCCACTTTTCACAGGCATATTGGTGAAAGATTCAAAAGTCATCCTTGGTTGAGGACTAATTGCCAAGCAGCAAACTACAATTCGAATTGCGTAACTAACTGCGTTATGTTTCATATCACCAGACAATGTGGATGAGTTCTATATTTCCATTACAGAATCTGACGAATTTACCCAAAATGAAGAGAAATTGGCCCCACTTCTAAATTACTTTGAGGATACATGGATTTGCCATCTAAGCAGGTTGGGTCACAGGAGGAAACTAAAGTGTCCCATTAATGATGGAACTGCTATTTGACCTACTTAGAAGGTGGTGTGAAAACTAACAATGGCATAGAGGGATGGCACTATTCCTTCAACAAATCAATATTCAAGCATCATCCAAATCTTTATCATTTTTGGGAAAGTTTGAAGAAGGAACCGAGGTTCCAGGAAATGAGAACAGTACAATCACTGTCAGGTAGCCTGAATCTATAAATCTCCTAAAAAAGTGAAGAAATGCCTGACAGACTATTGGAAAAAATTCAACAATTTTTGTTAATGTTGCCTTCATATTACCTTGCCAGTATTGCGTAAATATTACATTTCTAGCACTGTCTAACACCTTAACTACATTATTTGTCAGTTGTTATAGTCTAATTAATTAGTTTAGTATTTTTGCAATTTTTTTGTAATCTACTTTTATAGAAAAGTTGGGGTCCTACCTGTTTTTAGTTTTCTTTTTTTCAACTCATAGTAACTTTTTTCAATCCATTAGTCACCATGAGTCTCAGATTCTTCCAAGAAGCATTATAAATCCAGGAATTCTTCCACTTTATTTTGTTTTGTGCAAATCCCACAATGATTGAAAGCATCCAAACCCCTTTATCTTTAAAACATCTATTTTTTATAGACAATTATATTAGCCTCAATCCTCCAAAACAACGTTATTTTATAGAAATGTTTCCAACTCTATGTACTTTTTGGAAAAAATTAATCACTTCATCAGACAACTACATTAGCCTTAATTCCAAACAGGTACAAAGTCTTCCCCAAAAATGAAAAGTGCTTCTCCACAATAAACAATTTCAGGAAAGGCAACTCTCTCAGTCCTATTTCTCAAAAACTACGATTTTCCCCACAATATTCCAGTGTTCTCTACACCATTCAAAAGTCCATTTTTGAAGGCAACTATATTAGCCTCAATCCACTCACCCAGCATATTCTTCCATCTAACGGTGTAAGTCCTCCTCTGGATACCAAAAAGGTTTTGGGGGCAACTATGTTAGCCACAAATTCAGAGAACAAGAGAATTTGTCTGCAAAGCATTATTTCTGTATCCAAATCGGTCCCTTGGGGGTATGCATGGGTCTCCCCTTTCCATGCATGCACAGTGTGGCGGGCACAATTTGCTCGGAAAGACCTCTGGATCCGAGTCGCATGGAGGGCTTTCCTTGCGAGATCGTACTTGGGCCCTTAGTGTTGAGACCAGCTGTGGTTGCCACATTGCATGGCCATGAATCTTCTCCATTATCACTTTCTCCTGCAGCTCTGTGTTGTCAGCTGTAGATGAGGCAGCAGGGAGCGTGTCACGGATAGGGCAATTGATGAGGGCACATGAAGTACTTAAGACATTGAACAGGAAGTAATATAACGTTCTAGGTCTC
Organism: Triturus cristatus; assembly: GCF_964204655.1. Taxonomy (NCBI): domain Eukaryota; kingdom Metazoa; phylum Chordata; class Amphibia; order Caudata; family Salamandridae; genus Triturus; species Triturus cristatus. Next base: position 470,504,018 of record NC_140589.1, read on the forward strand.
CCCAACTCTCCCAGGACTTCCTCTTGTTTTTCTGGGAGGCGAGGAGATGAGAAGATGGGGTCCGACATGCTTGGGAGATGGTATTTAGGATTTTAGTGCCAGTGGATCACGCTCTTTATGTACACAGTTCAAGAGAGTTCATAATGCTAGGCTTTTTTTTTTTTTACTGAAAGTGGTCCCTAGTGGTGGAAAGATTACTCTCTCTACAGCCTAAACCCATACTATCTATGCAATGACCATGAGCAATCCTATGCTAATATGACGGAATATCTCCTCTCTATCAGCACAGGAAGAATGAATGGGATGGCATTATTTAAGATAAGCAATCATTGAGTGTCACACACTGCAGCACATCTTGATTCCTTCTCTGTCATGCCCAGAGCCAATGTATTCCATTCTCTTGTTCCCCTCATGTCTATTGCTATTTGGTCGCCTTTTTGCTATTGTTGTTCGCCACTTGTTACCTTTCTATTTTTGATCTTATTATTGTTGGCTATTATTGGAAATTACCACTTTTTGAGTGGTATTCCCCAAGATTTTTGCCACTGCTACTGAACCAGTTTTTGTTGGTGATAGACCTCTGTGCACTTTAGGCTGCCAACCAGCGTTGAAGTGTCTGTGCTCTCCTTTCTAACCATGGTAAAATGGCATACACCTAATTGGCACATTTAATTTACTTGTGAGTCCCTGGTATATGGTACAACCTGTACTCAGGGCTTGTAAATGAAATACTACTTGTGGGCTGCAGCACTCTTTGTGTCACCCACTGCAGTAGCCCTGTAGGTCATGCCTCCAGACCTGCTTTAAATTGCCATTTCAATCTGTCAAAATCAATTTTAATATGTTTAAGTCACCCCTTAGGTAGACCTAGCTGCCCAATAAGGCAGGGTACATGGCATTTAAAAATAGGACATGTAGAAATTAATGTTTTATGTGTCCTGACAGTGAAAATCCCCGAAAGACATTTTCACTGTAGCAAGGCTGGTTCTTCAATAGGAAAACACTGGATTACATTGCAAAAACCTGTAATGCTTAACCCTTTCGCTGCAGCGGGAATTCCGCCGCAGCGCTGGGGGGTGCGGGGGGGGGCAGCGCGGTGGCGCTGTGCTCATGACGGAGCCGCTCCGTCATGAGCCACGGTTGAGCTGTGCTCATGACGGAACGGTTCCATCATGACTGCGCCCATTTGCGTTGTCCCCCCGCACAGGCGGGGAAACAGCGCCGCGTAGGCGGAGCGGCCGCCAACGGCCGTGACATGACGGAACCGTTCCGTCATGAGCACACGGCAACCGTGGCTCATGACGGAGCGGCTCCGTCATGAGCGGGGAAGGGGTTAATTTCAGTTTGGGAGCAGCTAGAAAACAATTCAGAGACTCATTTTAATGCTACGTAAAATTCCAACTTGAAAATAAAGTTAGGTTTTTATTACTATTAAGGAAAAGACACCTTAAAAAGTCTTCACTTTTTTTACCTAAAACCAAAAGGCTTTTATGCCAGAGTCCAGCTGTACCATTACAACTGATGACTTCCCTGTGGTAAGGTGTGCATTGCTCCCAGACAGTGAACAAAGGGTCCTGCGTATGGTGAAGGAGTTTCCTTCCTGGACAGAAGGGTCTGCGGGGCTGGGTTTCAAAGGATACCCTGTTACTAGCAGATGAAGAACATACTTAGCCTTGCCTTCCTTTTGCCTTTATAGTCAGGCTGGCTTCAAAACCAGTGGGAGGGGGAGCTACTGAGAAGTGGATTAGAGGGTGGACAAAGGGTTATGCTCCACCACAGGCAGACAATAGGCATAAAAGTGGCTTCCCCAGATCTCTACTCAAAACATTCCTGGATTGGAAAAGAATCAGAAGGACAGTCCTACTATCTGAAGATCCTGAAGGAAGATTGGACTTGCTTGTCTTGAATTCAGGACCACAGAAGTGACTCCAATGGATAGTTGGCTGGTTTTCTGTTGGAGCTACATAATCACAACAAGCACCCAGAGGCTTTCACCTGGTTTCCAGCTGGCCATTCCTAATTGGACCTAAACTGGTCCTCTCTGTTGGCATCTGAGGGAGTGAGTTCTGACTCCCCAAGGTCCTGAACCATTGACTGTGGTAAGAGTGCACTCCACCCTGCCCTGCCTAAATGAAAACTTCACTGCATTCTATGCTGAGCACCAACACCAACAACTAATGTCACTAGCTTCACCGGATTTGACACTGAGCAGCATCTGAGCATTGATGCAGACAATCTTTGCCAACACCTTCACTGGAATCAATGTCAAGCAGCCTCTGATTGCCTTGGGGACCCTGCTCTCCATTACCCTACTGTTAGCAAGCCCCACTTTGGATAAAGCGTGCAGCTTGACCTTCTGACGACTTGACATAGACCACTTTTACTCCAGAACACTTTCTAAGTCAGAAGATAAACTTTCCACCAGGACAAACCTTGTCCCTGTAGCTGACCTACAGCTAATGCGATTGGCCTCAACTTACGCGACCAGATACCTGCGGTTTGCACTTAACGTTTTTTGGAGCTATTTATCAGACTTTAAAAACACATATCTCTGGTTCTAGTTATTCGATTTTATTGTTTGGGTATTATTGTTTTCATTAGAATATTCTCAATTTTTTTATTTTGGTCTAAGAAGTGTTTTCACTTTATTACTGTTTGAGTATTTCATAAATACTTTATACATTGTGCTAGACCTAACCTTGGTGGTATTTTCCCCAAACCTTTTGCCTTCACTCCTTTTTTGCTGAATTTGTTTTATTGGCTCTAGGATTCTGCACACTTTACTGCTGCTAACCTGTACTAAATTGCCTGTGCTCATGCCTGTAAACATGGTAAAATTGGCTAACACTCACTTGGCAAATTTAATTTACTACTTACTCTGCATAAACTGGAATACCATATTCACAAGGATGGTAAATTACATGCTACTAGTGGGCATGCATTACTTTTTGAGCTACCCACATAAGTAGCCATTTAAAACCTGTCTCAGGAGGAGTGTCATTGAAGCCTGTGTGTGCAGTTTTAAACTGCTTATTTAACTCAGCAAACTAAACCTATTGCCAGGCATAAACCTTCCATATTAATACATATAAGTCACCCCAGGATAGGCCCTGGATAGCCCATAGGGCAGTGTTGATTTCATTTATCACTATTGCAAGGGCTAACTCCCCCATAGGATAGTATTTGGTCACTTTATTACATTTAATAAGTGATAACTTTTGTTTTGGAGCAGGTTGGAAAATCATTTTTGGTGACTGAGGAATTGTAATTTAAACCCTAGTTTAATGGTAAAGTCAGAATTTAGGTCACAATTATGAAAATACCACTTTAAAAAAGTTATTATACAATACAAAGGATTACCCTCATTCACTATAGACAAAAAAACATTAAGGAACAAACATGATATGTGGACCTTTTTCACCATTTCACAGTTCAATTGCTTCAGGGGGTCATTAAACAAAATGAATGGAACAAATCAACATTTAAAAGCAAAAATGATATTCAAGACATACATGATTAATTTATTAACAGTCATATTTGCCACTTTAAATATTTTGTTCCCCAAGTCCCCCTTCCCATTTTATTACATTTCTGACCCAGAGGTGAGCTCCCCAGGGCCTTTAGAGCCTCGGGGAGGGGTTGGTCTAAGTGTCCTCCTCCGCATCATTAAAGAATACGACCCCGGGAGATAGGTAAAACTGCCCCCTCCTCTTTTTAACACATTTTGTTCCCCAAGGGTGGGCTCCCTGGGGCCTTTAAAGGTTTCAGGAGCCCCCACCCCTTTAATAATAAATTCAGCCCCAGGGGATGAGGCCCATGGGACCTCTGGAGGCTCGGGGAGGGGGGCTGCATGCCCCCTCCCCCTTTTAAATAATTTCAGCATGGGGTGGGATCCCAGGGCCTATAACTAGGGAATGAGGGATCATGGCATTTTTTGCCATTATTTTTCTTTTTGCCCCAAGAGGGGCTCTCTGACTCCTCTCAGAGTGCTTAGGGGACCAGGTTATTCCTACTCAGCCCCCATATATCTTTATTTATTTATCATTTCTGGGCTGGAGACTAAGTCCCCGACTCCTGTAATCTCTGCCAGCATTATTTTTCTCGTATTTCTGGCAGCCAATCAGAGGGCTTGCTCCCACAGGAGTCTGACTCTGAGGGAGCGAGGTGGCCCAATGAAAATAAAGCTCCCTGGGCCAATCAGAATGCTCAATTTTTAGGTCTCGACTAGCGTTGCAGCGCGAATGCGCTGGTATCACTTTACAAGGCATGCAGTAAACACTAAAGCGGGGAAAGCTTTGTTTAAGGTCTGCCCACTATCTACCCATCTTTTGGATTTGCTTGGATCGTAAATGCTGCCTTCTGATTGGTTTTTGGCTTGTTAGTCCTTCCTCCTGACGGCCATGTTCTGATTTGTATCCTTCCATGGCTATCGGCCCCTTAACTTTAAAAACAATTTTGTCCCCGTGGCTCACACCCTCCCCTATCGCAGTCTATGACTTTTGGGGCCACCACTACCCCCCGCACTCCCATTCGTGCCTTTTTGCCCACCCGCACTCCCGTTTTAAATGCAATAGGACTCGCATAAATGTGAGTTCTATTGCACTGCAAATGCTTGCTTTTAAAGTAGTGCCCCAAATGTCAGGCAGCAGTTTCCTGGTTGTGGGCGAGGCTCAATCAGGAAAGAGGACAGCAAGTTAACCTGTACTTCCTGCGAACTTGCTTGAATTTTGCTCATTACTTTTTTTTATATTGGTGTGCACTTCGAAGTCCAGACAACGGACAAGATCCTTGGCTTGGCAAAACAGTGTTTCTTTCCAGGGCACTGCAGGAAGTCAAAGCCAGCCTGTCGTTCCCACTGTCTTTACATTTCCGGATCATCTTCTTGTAAAGAGGAAGCTACCCTTGTTCTTTGCCATCTTGTTTTCTGCGGATGTCAGCCTGGTTGGAACTTGCGAGGTGTTTTTATGGCTGCCAAGCAGAAAATTTGAGTCACAGTGACCCGTCAGGCGACAATCTGCAAAACACAAGGTCTGGGCAAAGGTGGTTGCCAAGAAGGTTATGTGGTCTTCTAGGGAGGGAAGGGATGGTGACTCTTCCCCAGCCCACGTGACTGCTACAGTATCAGTGAGTTTCCCAGAACAAAGACAGTCAGAAGGTCTTCTCCACTGTGGATAAAGGAAGACCTGTACAGAAACCAACATCTTGTGCATCGTCGCACACTGTGTTAGTGTCCCCAAGAGACCTCAGCCATCGTGCACACTGCCACCTCTCAGCAGCCCACTCATACATGTGCCCCGCCCTGCCTACATCGTATCCCCAAGACAAGATGTGGGCAGTGCATGATCCATAAATATGGGTGTTCGTGGAACGGGACAAGCTGTACTTTTAGGTGGTTGCTCTGTGAGCTGATTGTGGGTGTGTGCGTGGCTCAGCGAGTTAAACCGTTGCCCCTGTGCTATGCGGTGCACCATCACTAGTGATGCGTCATGGCGGCTCAGTGGAATAACTGACTTGTAAGGGATCTTTCTCGCATGCGTTGCGTCCGTGATTGACCGTTGAACTTTCACTTTGTGTGTATGCGTTGGAATGTTTGACTTGCGTGTTTTCTTCTTTTGTGACGAGGAGTGGTATGTGCTGCTGAAACTGCTTCTTGTTGCCAACGGTGCTTTGATGCTCTGCAGTGCGCATAAGAAGGGTGCCGGGAGGTCAGGAATGGGCCATTGTGTTTGTGAGGCGCGAACGCAGGGGCTTTGCCGCGCTTTATAAATCCTTGATTGATTGATGTATCCATAGTTGTAGTTTCACATTTGTGTATTGTAATATTATAAAGCATTGCATGTGCTGTGTTGCCTTTAGTTCTTGCATTATCGTAGTTCCATTACAATACCTAATAATACATTATGGTAACGGGATGCAATATATTATCAGCGTTTAATGGATTGAGTTCTTATTCAGTTTATACATTACTGACTCTTACACAGGAGGAAAGGACACTTGGATTTGGTTGTTGAGAGTCCAGCAAGCTCCAAGCCTGCATCTGTGATTGCTGTGTTTTTTTGCCTGGGCTTTAATTAACTGTGGTGTCAGTAGTAATAGTAGCCATTTTTGGTGCCTACTGGAATTCAGGGTATTAGTTATCTATTACAACATAAGTGCTCAGGACATACTTTATGAAACAGGTGTAGAACTAAAACACTGGAGTGCATTCTGTCATGATGACAGACATTGCCTTATATCTCATGGGGGAAAAAGCTCCTTCAATAGAGTTTGTATATGCAACTTCCCCTAAAATGCTCCATCTTCTTCTGTCTCATAACATGGAGAAGTTACTATTGATGTGGACAGATCAAGGACTGCTGTTGCAATGCTGTGTACTTCACGAGAGGTGTGTTTACCCCACTTGTCTTCCCCGCCTCATTCAGTTGCAATCCATCATTATTATGTGTCAGACCACTGTCCAGAGTTAATAGGACAGTGTGTACCTGCTGGGAGTGGTCAATGTGGAGTTGGCTGTATCTCTGCAGGATGTTTGTAGCACCTGGTTGTGACCCACCTTCTTCAAGTGTGAAAAACTCTCATATTGTTAGGCAGGGTAGACTGGAAGATGGCACATGTTGGCAGCTGCCCATTTCCCATATCGTTGAGTTGCTTTGTGGTAAAATAATTGTGTATGTGGTCTGCTGTAATGATGCCCTCTTGTATGCTATGCAATAATAATATTAGATTTTTATATATTTCTCTACATCACCCTTCTGCCCTTCCAGCATTCCAGATATCAGGCGCTGCTGTTGCTCCTGTTAATGGTACTCAGTTTTCTAAACTTGGAAGTGCTGTTTGCTGATGCTGTTTAGTAGCATCCAAAATTAAAAGCTAAAAAGACGTTATGACGCGACCTCTGCTGGCAGCAAGTTCATTTTATAGGTGCCTGTATGTTTGATGACGTATGAGTAAATATGCATCACTGTCCGTGCCTAAGAAATGACGTAGGCACCAGTTTTATACTTACCGATTCAAAATGGCAGTCGCTCAAATTTTGAGCATTGGAAGATATAACCACTGAAGGCCCTGATTTTATATTAAAAACAGAACTTTGGACTATACCATTTCCCGCTGAAAGACAATATTTCTCTCCATGTGTTCCCATACCTGGCATCTCATGCAGTTTGGTGCTTATTTCCCTCCATATTAAAGAATAGTAGATTTTTAAGCACTCAGGCTAATGTGCTTCATAGCTAAATACATATAAGGTCCCAAAGGCGAGACCGATTGCATTGCAAATACTTGTTAAACTTGCGCTCCCGCAAGAGTCTATCAAGACTCTCTTGGATACAACTGCCTAAATATACAATTACTTGTTACCCTAAATTTCTCAAAAACCAGAAAATGGATTTACACTAAATTAGAAGTAGCACAAGCTGCGGATCAATATCTAGGTTCCTGCCAGATTTGATGTAAATCCGTTCAGCAATTTTAACTTGAGCCTGTCTTAAAGAAGCCTCTGGAAAATGAATGGGGATTTTGTGTTTTGGGCATCCCCTTTTTCTTCACTCCCACTTGACGGATCATATACATATATATTAGCACACATAAACACACATATACACATATATATTTTAAGATTTGTATTTGTGTTTTTTGTAACTCTACCACCCTATGCCCTTACCCACCCCAACCCTTAAACCACCCTTAGCACCCAATATCCTTGCGCACCCCTAAACCCTGAATCCACCCTTAGCACCCTTTACCCTACCCACCCCTAAACCCTAAAATCACCCATACCACCCAACCCCTACCCACGACAAAACCCTAAAAACACCCTTAGTACCCTGTACCCTATCCCACCCCTAAACCCTAAATAGCCCGTACTTCCCTATACCTTACCGACCCCTAAACCCTAAATTAAATGTTATATATGTCTCTTCTAATGATGACCAGCAGCGCATGATCTGTACTTCACGCTACAGCATAGACAGTCCTTGGTAGCCGCCAACACTAACCTCCAGCAATGGCTGTCCTTGGACTCGACAGGACTTTCGTACTACAGCAACGACTGTCTGCAACTTCTGGCCTGCTGTTTGCATTACAGCTGCGACCATCCTGAGGCTATCCCTATCCTCGCAGCCTGCTCCACTGCGAACTGAGCTCTTTGCAATGTACATTAAAAGGTAACTTGTTCGGTGGGACTAACCAGCTCACTGTATCCATCCTCGCGCTCCATTGTAGTCTGCCTGAACCTTTATGACTTTCACCCAATCTCTCACGATCAGATAACCACAACTGGCACTTTGTGCTCTTAATCACAATACTAATTTCATTTTTGTTATTTTGGTGTCCATTTATTAGATTATACTCTTTTCTTCACAAAAAGGTGGGGTTTTTCTTAGGTTTTCACTTTATTACTGTTTGAGTGCTGAATACACATTCCCTCTAAATTAAGCCTGAATGTGTTTGTGCTAAACTCCCAGATGGTTAAGCACAGGTTAATTTGGTGACTTTTGTGGTTCACCTTGACAAGGATTGTGGCTGTTGCTTGAGAAGCCACCCCCCCCCCCCCACCAACAATCCAATTTCTTACACATTGCCTCTAAAATAAAGCCTGGCTGCTCTGTGACAGAGCTACCAGGGGTTTGCCCATGGGTTTATTTAATGACTCTTGTGATTCACCCTGACAAGGATTGTGATTATTATTCGAAGTGTGTACTCATCCAATTCCAATAATATTCCAATGCCCTACATCTGTTTACTACCTACTGTTCATAGTTTTTATTTAACTGTCTAAACTATACAGACAGAACAGCCTGCTTCCCAGAAACAATATTCTAGTACACATTTGTTCAGAAATCACATTTCTTGTACTATAGACAATCTACACCAGCCCATTAAAGACTGGGAAGCTGAACACACTCACTCCCTGGATGGTGCCAATTTAGACAGTTGTGTTTTATTGCCTAAACCATGAACACTATCCGGTCGCCAGCTACAGTACTAACTTTACCCAGACAGTATATAGCTACAACAGCTAACTTGCTGGCTACGTTTTGAAAGTTTCACTGGGCCCGATTCACAGAACTAACTTAAGACAAAATCCTAAACGTATTACTTTTGGTATTCACAGAAGTTAGGATTTTGTCTTAATTTTGTCTTAAGACAAACTTAAGACAGACTTAAGACAGACGTAAGACAAAGTTAAGACTAATCCTAACTTAAGTCTGTCTTACGTCTGTCTTAAGTCTGTCTCAAGTCTGTCTTAAGTCTGTCTTAAGTTTGTCTTAAGTCTGTTTTAAGTTTGTCTTAAGACAACCTTAAGACAAAATCCTAACTTCTGTGAATGTCAAAAGTAGTAAGTTTAGGATTTTGTCTTAAGTTAGTTCTGTGAATCGGGCCCAGAGTTCCCAGATCTCTAGAATGACATGGAAGTCATAATACAAGTCAGTAAGGTCAGCACAGAGAATTGGAGTCCATCTTCCAAGTTCACTAAATTGCAGCACATCCACAGACCTGGGTAAATACTATTGTTGCAACCAGGTTCTTTAGTAAGTAATTTTATGCACGGAGGCCCTCAGTTTGACACGTCTGATAAAAGACTATTTATGGTGCGAATTGCCAATCATTTCTATTTAAATCGCTTAGCAAGTGCTAGGAAAGTTTAACCCTAGAGACTGGTTTTACTGCAATTCTGAAGATTTCGCATCTTTTATTTAACATGTGTGTAGCCAGTGGGCTTAAAGATTGTCCTCTTTTCAAATACTATATGTTATTGTTTTTGTTGCGAGTGGCATGAATTTTATTTCTGGCTTAACAGAGGACTCATTAACTAGACCTCATGATCATCAGCTTTATTTCGATTTAGGATAATAAACCATAAAAGCAAAATTCCATCAAACAGATATTAAGAAATAACATCAAAGAAAATCACATAAAAACGCAGCGGCATTCGGGACGAATGCTGGCACTATGGCACCCCAGTGGTACAGCAAAACTCAAGAAAAATTAAGCAGCCATAAATATTTAGGGTATACTGGAAATTAAAAACACATTATCATAAATAAGATAAAAATAAAACGGAAGGACAGGGGCACACTGTAGGAAACATGAGTCAGTTAAAACATTAAAGATTGCCTAAGCTGTAAAGCATGTTTGAGGAACGTAACCACACTAAGGCAGACCTCAGGGTTCTGGAGGGACTATAATTACTGAAGGGCAGGAGAGTGTCGAGAGATTAAGGTGCCTTTCAATCCTGGCGTAACTATAATAGAACCTGCAGAAGAAGGTGAAATGGACAGGGGCTTGCAGGGAATGCTTGTCACCAGTGCTTAATTTGAGCTGGTGGTTTCCGGTGCTCAGCACCGGCACTTAATTGTGAACACCGGTACTTATGGCAGCTGCCACATGGTGGCCCTGTTTGTGAAATTCAGAGATAAACCTAAAAACAGTTGTTTAATAATTCAATATACATTAAAAACAACTGAAACCTGCCTCCTAAGCCATTGTTATAGATTTGGGGGCCTCAAACAGTCTGAATTGTCACATTTGTAGGAGTGTGATGGTTAGTAGTTGTTTTGGTACTGTCATTGGCAGCACTAGCAGTGGCAATGCAAGCTACGGTGGCATCATGACGAGAGCCCTGGCACTCACTTATTTGTTTTACAAATTAACCACTGCTTGTCACAGGGACAGGCCAGGATTTCCTTTGGGTTATGAAAAGGGAATAGAAAGTTGGGATCTAATCAATCCCAACCTGAACCTAGTGAGGAGGAAACCTTTCCCTTCTGCCCGGTACCATGGCCAAGTAAGGTTCCATGCCAAGGCTAGTTTGTACCAGCAAGTACTCTCTGTTTGCAGGTTTCTGCAAATCACAGGCCTTCCTTTCCATGGCACGTTGTTCCTTAAAAGCTTCTTTTAGCCATTTGTTATCACATATGCAGTTGGAAAAGATGTTAGACATCTGGTTATGAGTGACCATCTTCCAAAATAAACTAAAGTTGCCTTTTCTACAGACCAAGGTGCCCCAAACCTCCTCCTTGAGTTCGGCCTTCCCTCTATGAATAGCAGACTTGTAAGCCCTCATACAGGCCGCGATCTCTACCGGTCCTGTAGAATCGTTTTCAGAGCCTGCATTGAGCATCTATTGGTTTCCCTGCAGTTCTTGCCAAACCAAGAGTGGACTTATTGATTGAGATGGGGGGTCGGCTTCATCAGAATACTCTTGAAAGTGGACTCTAGAAGGTCAAAATCATGAGTGCGGCTGGCAAAAAGATAATTGCAAACAATCAAGGATTCATCCCAGATATTCCACACAGCGCCTACATATGACATTGTATATATTATCCAACTTCCAGGCTAATCTTAACCCAGTGTGGCTTGGCTGACGATGGGTCTCCCTCTTGGCAATACCGTGCACTCCGGACTTTGGGCAGAGCACTGTAACAAGAAGAGGGTTAGGATCACTATAAGAGCTGGAAATAACATTGCCCTTTCCCAGGCAGTCAAGAAGACTCCTGCTGACAAAAATGAAATCAATGACAGAGGATCCTACTTTGTTTACAAAGGTAGGAACCGATGAACAGTGAGGAGCAACCCAATCAAATACGTTGTACAAATCAAAATTAGCCAGATAAGGAATAAGCTGCAGTCCTCTACTGTCACAGGGCTGAGAAACATTGTCCAAGGATGTCATATCATGAGGAGAGGCATCAAGGTTGAAACCTCCATACACCCCTGAACCCAGCTTAGCATTAAAGTCCCCGGCCCGGACAATGTGTACACCACCATTTTGAGAAAAAATAACTGGATTCCAACTCACAAATAAGAGAAAAGAAATTATAAAATTATAAAAATTGACTATGACAAATTTAAAAAAAGTTTGATCACTTAACCAAAAGTGCTCAAATAAGCATATCATGCATAGGAATTGTGACAATAATACAATCAAGAGAGACTTTGAACCAAACAGCCAACCCAGACGGGCCCTGCCCATTCTCGATGGGGCAGCAGGGACTGAATAACAGATGAAGCCATTGCAAAAAAATTCTGTAGTGGCCCAAGTCTAATGTAAGATCACTATGTCAGAAGAAGAGACAAACTCTAGCTAGGACATGTCCCGAATTTTTCCAACAAGGCCCATCACATTCCCGCTCAGCATTTTGACCCCCAAGATAGTGGCTGACAGCGTGGAAGCAGGCACTATGCCATCATCCCTTCTTTGTGGTTGGGCTGGCAATGGGTAGCAGTGTAATACCTCTGCAGGATGCCTCCAAAATACAACCATTAGCAGAGCAATCCGCACCCTCAGTGCAGTCTAGGGTGACCAACGGTCCGTAAATTTCATGGACCATCCGTAATTTGGGCCTCATGTCCGTTGTCCATGAGGATCCCTTTTACGGACGCCTTTTGTCTGTAATTATGACCATTACAGGGAGCAGCACTTCTCCCCTGCGAGAAGTCTTAGCCTCCTAATGAGGCTGCCTCACACTCCTCCTCCAGCACAAGAGCAGCCCCACTCTGCCCTTTGTCATTCTGTCTGCGGCTGATTGCCACATACAGAATGACAATGGGTCAGTCGGGGCTGGTACAGCATGGTGGCCTCCGCCAGCCTCTGACTAGGGCACGGCATTCTGTCACATGTAAGTACAAAAGCGCCCATGCAGCTACGTGAGAAACCAGTTCATCAAAGGGAGGTGGTGAAAGAAGTTTTTCAGATTGCCTATGTGCAGGTGCATAGTGAACCCTTCCCCACCCCACCTCTTGCTTTAGGAACTACGGCGTGAGTGGAGTTCTTGATGGGTCTCTTCTGTCTGCAACTCTGCAGACAAAGGTAGGTTCAGCTCATAATTAATGTGAAAAGGTGAACATGAGTAAGTAAGTGAAGGGATGGGTGAATGGATGGCTGGATGGCTGAGTGAAATGATGGATGGATGAGTAATAGGGTGGATGATGGGCGAGTGAATGGGTGGATGATGTCTGAGTGAATGGGTAGATGGATGACTGAAATGATGGATGGATTGATGAATTGATAAGTGAAAGAGTGAATGGATGGACGGATGAGTGGAAGGGTGGATGTAAGGCTGGATGAGTGAGTGAAAGTGCTGGTAGATGGGCAAAAGGATGAATAGATGAGTGAAGAAGTGAAAGGTGGATGGATAGGAGAAAGGATGGATGGAGGAGTGAAAGGATAGATGAGTGATAGGTTCAATGGATGGATTCATGAGTGGATGAGTAGATGGATGGGTGGGTGGGTGGATGTATGGGAGGATGGATGGCTAAGTGAAAGGGGGTGGACAAAGAATGGGGGATGGGAGGATGGATGACTGAACGGGTGAATGGGTGGGTAGATGGATGAGTGACTGGGTGGATGAATGAGTAAGTGAAACTATGGCTGCATAGGTAAATGGCTGGATAGATGAGTGAATGGATGGATGAGTGGAAGAGTGGATGTATGAGTGCACAGATGGATAGGGTGAAAGGGTGGATAGATGGATGAGTATAGGGTGGACAGAGGGATGGATGAGTGAAATGATGGATGGAAGGATACATGATGGATAGGTTTGTAAATGCTTAAATATGGACATGGATGGGCACACAGATGGAAGGACAGAGTGAATGGTGAAAGACTGAATGATGGATGAAAGTATGATTACACCTTGTAACCCCCATTATCTTAAGCAATATATCCTATACATTGACTTTCACATTTATATGAGTCGTTGTCTCTTTATAATATGTGTGTTGTAACGCACTCCGTCACCCTGCCCTACATACTTGGGATGAGTAGCACTATAAAACAAATTAAATACACATGAGAGAGGGTCTATGTGAAGATGAGGGGCACCATTGGAGGGTGGTAGCAAGGCAAGACTGGCCGGACCGAGCATCAGGTGTTTCCTTGGGAGCTGGAAAGGTGGGGTGGGGGCGGTTTTGTTACAGCAAATAGAGCTGCACATTTGCTTAAAACTGCGCGCATACTGAAAAACCATGAAGTGCACAATTGTCTTAGCCTAATATAAACTTATTTTCACTTGTACTTACGGGGTGGTCTATTTACTTACTTATATACTATTGTGCAACTTCCTCTGATGTGGCCGTAAAACATACCTTTATCCTGAATTTTGACCTCCTGTCCTGAATTTTTGTCCTGAATTTTGACCCTTTGTCCTGTATTTTTACACTCACTGTCCTGAATTTGCACACATGCCAGTTGGTCACCCTAGTGCAGTCCGATCAGAAAGGCGGGAGCTACCGAGTCAGACATTACTACAAGGACAAGCCAAGGCTGAAAAGCGATTGGTGAACGTAACGGAGAAGAGGCACTTGATATCAGATTATCGGAAGACAGCAGCCTAGGTGGCTCAACCCTCGGCCTGTAAAAATACACCAGCGGGAGGACCTTTACATTGCTCTGCATGGTAAACCTCCTATACGAGTAACATAGCAACTCCTCATTAACCGATGATTTAGCAAAGTTTATAATGATACAATCCTTGTAAAATTCCTTTCTTATGGGCCCAATCCAGGGAACTCTGCATGCAAACAGGACTAAATTAGATGTGTGTCAAACATGTTGATTCAACCAATGGTTGGCCTTAGTCATCAGTTGCTCCATACTTTCATTAATCCGTGGGTTGAGCTCCAGGACTTTAGCTAGGTTAAGAACATAGGGGCAAGCAGCAAGAGATGAGTTGAAATCAGCTTCACCGCTGGCCCTTTGGGTGGCTATACGGAGCAATGGTTGGGCCGGAGCCTGCAAATTGATAGAAATTGGATCAAGGGAGGGTGGGCAATCACTGGAGTGATGAGCTGAGGCATCGCCAAGGGATGAGCCAGAATACATGAGTATAGTTGGCAATGGACTCTAGTGGGTGAGGCCCCTAGTCACACTAGAGGGAAAAGCAGACTGAGAAACCGCAGTTGTGGTGGTGGACTTGTTAGCTTCTCTGACACCGCCGCTCAGGGACAGACCCCCTAACCATGGCCTCTGAAAGCACAGATAGATTATTTTCAGTGGCTGTCAGGCAATCCATCACAGGCAAGAGACAAGCAGAAAGAATGGATACAGTGCATGGATCAAATCATTAAGCTGAGAGTTGCACCCCAAGACTGGGAATACATTGTGAGGAGTGCAGTCGGAATTACCAGAGGACCTACTCTGGGGGACATCAGATGGTGTTGTGAGTCTATGCTGCTTACCTCTCCATTTCCACTTTGCGGGGTGTGGCAACACTAGGAGCAAACGAGAGAAGGGGGCGTGGAAATAGCTCCTGCTTGGGGCAGAGCTGGACCTGTATCATGCATGCCAATAGCCTCCTTTCTTATGTGGTAAGTCCCCAGCGGAGACCAGCTCAACCCTAAGAGGGGTGGAAAAAGGGCAGGTCAATGTTATCAGAAACAGTCTCCTCTTGGCGAGCTCAGTTTCTTTGTCTATAACGCCCACTGCCTGTGCAAGGAAGTCCTTCATGGTGGTATTTTGTGCTGCGGCCGGTTTGCTTTTCCCTACTACGAGGCGTCTACCCACAACCTTGGAAAGTCAACCAAGCCAGAATACAGATGGAATATCTGACACTAGCCTCTCAGAGGAATAAGTGCCAAGAGGGGGAAGGTCATATATGCTGGACCAGGGAAACGATCAGGCAGCCCTACCATTAAGAAATTAGGAGTTTTAACCCTAGAGCCAAGGGAGGTGGCCCTACCCCGGCTTTTCCTGGTGCTGCGAGGGGGTGTGTCCTCCTCCTCCCCCATTGCACATTGACACCTCCAGGCACAGCTCACCCTGGGACTTGAAGTACCAACTGCGCCAGGTACAAGCAGTATCAGGCATTCCTCAGGCAGCGGGAGCCTGCGTCGAGCTTTGAAGCGCTGTGAGGTGGTGTGTTCTCCTCCTTGTTGCACGTTGGCGCCTCCAGGTGCAGATCACCCTGGGACACAGAGTCCCAACTGCGGCAGGCACAAGCAGTATCGGGCGTCCTCCAGGCAGTGGGAGCCTGTGTTGCACTTTGAAGCACCGTGAGGGTGTGTGTCCCCCTCCTTCCCCGTTGCATGTTGATGTCTCGAGGTGCAGCTCACCCTGGGACCTGGAGTCCCAACTGTGACAGGCACAAGCAGCATTAGGCGTCCCCCAGGCAGCGGGTGTCCACGTCACACTTTGAAGCACTGTGAGGGGGATTGTCCTCTTCCTCCCCTGCTGCACATTGGCACCTCCAGCCGCAGCCCCCCCTCGAACCCGGAGTCCTAACTGCGACAGGCACAAGCAGTATCCGGTGTCCTCACATGAGTGGCTGATACATGTTTTTATTGAATTAATCTGTTTATTCCTTACATTACACATTCTGCTAACTATTTTACTGTTTCATTTATTGTGTTCTTGCACTTGCAGTAATGTCCTAAGAGTAAGTTCTGACCTATTCCAAGGTAATTGAGGATGAGAAAATAATTATTTAAAATAACTTTGGGGTGTGTCTTGAGGGTAGTACTGACTCGATTTACTCTGGAATTTATGTATACTAAACGAATGTTCCTAGCAACTCTCTGTGACTGTAGTGGGAAAACCCCTCAATAACCAGAACAATTTCCAAAAATGGATAAATACGCTCAAGAAGCCATTTTGGGTTGTTACTTTTTGCATCACATTTAAAAACATTGGAAAGAGTTTCTGATGTTTACAACTACATGTACAGAGACATTGGCGTTGCAGATCATGCCTGTGTCAATTATTTGCATAGTTGAGCATAGAGGCATGCAGATTCCTTCCTGAAATATTGATGTGTCAAAGATCGTTGTCCATCAGTTAAAGGCCCAACTGTTCTAGTATGGTTTGGAAAAGCTATTAAGAATTTCTGAGCTCAAATTCATTAGGCATGAGCCAGTGATTCAGGCTAAGATTCTCCCAAAAACAGATCTTAAAAATTTGGGAAGAGGAGAAACTAAGTGGCCGATTCACAAAGGTTATTTGAGCCAAAAGTCTAACTTTACGACTTTTCCTATTCACAGAAATCATGTACGACTTTTGATATTCACAAACGTCATTTACGACTGGTATCTTTATGTCTGCACTCAGATAAGAATTTCGGCACTCAAGCTGGAATCTCCGCCATGGGGCCAGAGCAATGTCCCCTCTAATTTTTTCCCTCTGTGTGCGGCAGCATAAGGCCTCTGTGGCTGCAGCCAAGGGTATGTGCGCGAAGAAACTGACAATGCATGCAAGAGCAGCTACCAACATCAGTGGCGTTTGCCACTGTAAATGTGTGTATGCAGCCAAAGGAAAAAAAAAACGATTTTACATATGTTACTCCATGGAATAGGTTCTTAAGGAAATTCTGTGATATAGAGACACATCACTCTGACATGAACCATTAAGTAGCAGCTACACACGAGATATAGAAAACAACAGGATTTACAATATTAACGGTTATGAAATTTGACTGAGCATTCTCAATTAGAGTGTTGGTGGATCTGGAGGGTCGTATATACAGAGCACACCTCTGTTTCTGTAGTACATTTGATGATAGGGCTACAAAGTGACATCAGACTTAGACATCACTTTGAGGAATGGACATATTAAGACTGTCAAAGCCTTAAAACTTGACACTATATTACTCTAAGATAGTGACACAAATGTGACATCCCTTTGGAAATCCAACATCACAGTGTGACATGGTGAGAAATGTAAGATCAACAGTGCAGGAAAAGAAAACAGATTGTGACGGACATGCGAATAGGAGTTAAGGTCAAGCTATTATATTGTGAAACTAACGTGGCTTGAGAATTTCATATCTATACATGAAAGCAGCCCGAATGTCATGGAAGCTATGTGTATGGCTCTTTGATGAATGGACTGCATGAACAGAGGTAACGAGTACCCTTAAAGAAGACAAGCCATACCCCAGCAATAAAGATGTTGTACAGGCCCACATAATTTGCAAGGATCCTGCCACCAGTGCTGCCTAATGCCAGGGTTGCTGAATATGAAGGCTTCCTTTCTCTTGATTCCACTGTATTCTTCTGTACTCCACCACCCTATATTTCCTGCCCCTTACGCTCATTTTTGCAGGTTCTTTTCTTCCATGCTTTCTCTTTGTCCTCTCGTTGCCATTGATTTCCTATCTTTCTCTTTCTCCTTCTTCTGCATTTACCTCTTGGCCAAGATCACAAAACTCAACTCACCAGAGGTTAAGATCTGGCACTCTCATACTCCTTGGAAGACACGCATAACCCCTTCTACTGTTCATGTAACATACTTTCTACCAGACAAATATGCACTTTCTCTTCAACCTTATGAAGCTGTGAAAATGATGCTCTGCAGAAGCAAGGCATCCTGTGTCAGCTGAATGTGTGCTTCCCCTCAAAACGAATCTGTCTACATTCCTTCATAGTTGTATGACATGTGAATAGCTATCTGCATTTGCCTTCACAGCTCTACCTAGTTGAATAATCTAAACAATAAAGCATATTGGACTACGCATATTTGGTGGTTAATTGAATCACATATTCTTTATGTGTTTAAGTTCAATAACATGAATAGGCAACATAATCTGACGTTTTATTAGGCACGTGATGTTCATCTTTCCATAGTACTTAAACATATCTTTTCTATTGAGAGCGCTTAGAAGTGTTTTGGGCGCTTCAGTGAGTAACTGAAAATATGTGAATTGCTATATGAAGTGTTCAATGTCATGGATGTGTGTCAGTACAACATGCTTAAGTCTATCTGTCCGCTACATGAAGCGGGTGGCAGGTGGTTTCATATTAATAGATTGGGTCAGGATTGCAATGTCTTGAGTGGTATTGCAATATATATATTTTTTTTTTACAGTTTTATATATCTCGCAAACTTGGCCTAGGTGCATTAGAGTGCGTTACTTTAGCACCAAATTGCAATAATCAAGCTTAGGTCAGTTTTTTCTCCGTGGTTTCATGTGTTTTATGAGCCAAGGGGATATTTGGGTCCCTGTGTCCAAAGCATTTTTGTAGTTGCAAATGGCCCAAGTATCAAAGCATGAAAGTCACTAACCTCAAAGGCCGGCCAGCAGAGACAGAGACGATGGCGTGAAAATAGTTCTCTTACCCCCCCTGGACACACCATACACAGAGGAACAAAAAACACCCCTGCGCTAGGGAGCACCCCGGGGAGAAAAGGGAAATGGAAAAAATAATAAACACGGTTTTAGGTATAGCGTCCTGACTGCACCTGGTCTGAAGAGTCGCCAGCGTCTAGTCAATATCCTTCTTGGCTGACTGCAAAGGTAATAAACAACAAGGACACAAACATGAGGTGGAGAGAAGTCAATACACCCAGTCATACAACATTCCTCCCTACTGAATTCCTAGGGACCCTTCACTCACTTTATAAAACCACAATGACTCTGGAGTAAGGGGAACTCAGGATAATACTGCATAAGTCACCCACAGGAGAATGTAGAAGAAACCTCCAGTCCCAACGATCTCCTGGAAAGGGGAGAGGCTTGTTAAAGTCACAGCGCCTCCTGGAAATCGTTTTTAGGGAGAGAGGCAGGCGCGTGAGATGTTGCGGTAACGAGTCTGTCTACAATCCCCTTTATAACCGCACTCACTGTTCGTGTCACAGCAAGAATGGAATCCACCACACAACAAAAGGTAAACAGCCCCCTTCAGTGTTTGGGAGACTGCTCAATACAAAAGAAGTCTGGAGTACGGGAGGAGCGCGGTCCACGCCTCTCCTCCAGAAATGCCTAAATACCTGAAAAGGGCGTCCGCACCCTTTAAAATGCACAGAGAACGGGAGCCTCAGCTTTCCGATCACCAGAGAAACAGCGACGGGTAAAAACCTCAGCGAAGAACTGCAAGCGGACTCCAACGGGCTCTGCAATGACGGAAGAACACAGCGCTCGTCCTCCAGCGGGGAATACCATCCGCTAAGCGCTGCTTCCTCGAGGAATAACGGGATGTTTGTCAAGCCCCGTGTACAGGAAGGGGCAGGGCTTTATAGAAGACGGAAAGGCAGGCGGCTCCTACCGTGGTGTGCGGGTCGCTGTCCCTTGGTATTCTGGGCTTTGTCGTTCACTAGGACCTGCACTGCTTTGGGTGGCGCCCTCTTCCCTGCTGAACTCAACAGACATGCATTACATAGCCAGGAGGGAGCATACCATGCACGATACCCTCCCTGGATCAGGATCGTGACAATGCTAAACACCTGTGTAAGTGCTTACCATCCTCCACCATGCTCCAGCTGAAGCACTGCAGCACAACAGCCAATCCCAGCCCTGCAGCAAATATAAATGTAGAGCTATCTCATACAAACCTTCAAACATGAATGTTTTTGTTGGTCTGCCCCTTGCCATGCGGCAAGAAGAGTTGTGAAGGAGGAGGAGGATGAGGAGGAGGAGAGTAGAGAGAATATTCAGACAAAGGATTAACATAGTTGGGATGTTCAGCCAAGATGTCAGGGACAGATACTGTTTCCCCCCACATGTCACTTTGGAGATGGTTTATGAGTGGGAGGAGGAACTTGACTTTGTGACCTGTCACTCCCATGCCATCCCAGCCAATTTCAAGATCCTTGCTGCTCTCCATTGTTTCGCTCCAGGGTCATTTCAAAGAAGGGTCACCAGTGACCTTGTAGGTATCTCTCAGGCAAGCCAGTCACAGAGCTTGCATCAGGTACTGAGCTGCATCAATACAAGAGCCCACCTCCACATACAAATTTCCCATAGACTGGACAGGAGACAAAGGGCACCTAGGGATTTCTATTTCATTTCCCCCTTCCCACGTGTGCCTGGTGCAATTGATTGTACCCATGTGGCTCTTCAGCCACCCCACCACATTGCACACAACTTCTGGAACAGACACTAATGACATTCCATCAATGTGCAGGGCGTCTGTGATGCCAGTGGTAGCTTCATTGATGTGCATGCAGTGTTTCCGGCAGTACCCATGACAGCTTTGTATTCCGCATGTCACCTCTTGCCCGGCGAATGGCTGTGGGAGAATTTGGCAACATGTAGCTACTGGGTAAGTACCAAGTACAAAACATGTGGGATATGTATAAATGTAATGTATGAATGCCATCTCACATAAACAACCATTTTACAATAAGATTTATCATGCCACAGACACTGCATGTACCAAAGTATAGCTCATGTTCTGTTCAGATGTAAGGGGGAAATGTTATCATTTGTCCTATTTTCCCTCCTCAGGTGATGCTGGGTATGTACTCTCCTCTCAACTCCTCACACCATACAGACGTATAGCCGCTGTACCTCAGTGTAGGTACAATAGGGCACACATACAAACTCGAGCCATCATAGAATGCATTTTTGGTCTCCTGAAGTCGTGATTCAGATGTCTTGATCATGCAGAGGGGTCGCTGATGTACTCCCCTGAAGTTGTGTGCAAGATCATATTAGTCTGTTGCGTCTTGCACAACATAGCTTTAAATCATGGCTTACACATACCTCCTGTACCTCAGCTAGTTATGAATCCAGGCATACAGCCATTGCACCGAACAGAGGGCAGAGTTTGCAAGTCTGCGATCAGCTGATTGGCACTTATTTCACCTGAGCAACCTGTTGTGTTACGGACAAAATGTGGTTTGCAGTCTGTTGTCAATCATGAGAGCTGGATATTTACGACTCAGTCCAAACATTCCATCCTGAGACTACTTTGCAAGCCACACTAAATGTATGTAAACCACAGCTGTTTACAGGAGTCAAAAGATTGGCCATTCATTAGGTGAGGTGCAGATGTCAGCAATTAGAGTTGTCAATGTTCCTAAGGAATCTATTACCTCAGAGGACTAAATGTATGTGAATGTGTGAGACATCCCTGAACCTAACTATTGCATCGTGGATCCCCACCATCAGTGATGATGAGCTTGGTGAATCAGGCCCTATGTGTCTGGAATACACAGCACTTCTTACCCTGCATTTATAATAACACTATAGTCAACTCTTGAGTCGTATGCAAAATATGAACTACAAGTACCATAATGCAAACAAGCAAACTCTTCTGGGATGTGATGTTGTGCCTGGCCACACCCAGTGGTGGCTGGTGACATTTGAAAGTGGTGGGCATAAAGGTTCAGGATGATTGCCCGGTGGTGAGTGAGCATGCCAGACCGCCATAACGAAGGTTCAGGGGGGTTCTCCCACTGAGAAATTTTGAAAAAAGAGAAGGCAAGACAGATTATCATGCGCCATGGAGTTAAGACTGACTTCGAGATCCTTGCCTCACTCTTAAGTAATACCAATGTCTCTAAGTGGGTCCACATACACACGTCTTCCCAACAGTGGCTTGTATGTCATTTGTCTAGTCAAGGTAGCTGTAACAACTTGCCAAAACTGTTCATCAGGGTATAGCACTACCTGAGCAATCTTCAAAGGCAAAATGTGGCACTAGACTGTCTGCTCTTGTAAGGGAATATCACATTGTAAGACTCCCCACTAAGCAAAGCTATTATCCCAGCACCTATTTGGGTATGTGCACCCACATCTGCATTTGTGTTGTCATGTACAATGCTACACAGCAGATGACATTTGTTAGAAAGTGTAACAGTGCAGAGACTCCATATCACAGGGCCATTCCAATACCATCCAGACTGTTTCTGATCTCCTCTTGTAGACTGGCATTTGAAGATGCCTATGTAGCAATGACAGGAAACTCAGATTACAAGAATATGGATGGTGAGGGTTGGTCAGAACAGAAGTGTAAGCCATCAAATTTCAAGTAAGATGTCTATTTACAAGTCAAATCAGAACATCACAGTGAACGTACACATACTTTAGGCCCAAAGTCGCTTATATTTGTATAGTGTGATCAGAGGAGAACAAAGTCCGCCCTGGCTTCATGTAGTTTTGTGTGCCGTGCTGCTATGTACCACCACTACATTATTCCATTTCAGGGGGCTCAGCTGGCCAAGAGGACCAGGACCTGGGTCGTAGCAGGAAATCGTTGGGTCAGCGGCTGCCATGAGTTCTCTCCACAATGGAAGAGGAGGAGACGGAGGGTTCTTCTACATCAGAAGGCAGGGGAATTGTGCCCACCCGGACTGAGACAGACCACACCTCAAGTGCCACGGACCAGATGGAGGCTGAGGAGATTGTAGAGGGGTATAGAACTGGACACCTTTGGCCAGCGGGAAGGAGATCGGCTCTCCCCCTGACTATTCACAAATTTATTTTGGTGAAGTGTCCCCGGGGCAGGCCACAACACACCCTTGGCCTGCCAACAGCCACTCCATGACTCTAGAAGCCCCATTCCATCGGAGTCGCCAGCTACATCCCCTGCCGCTAGTCCCCCTCCAAGCGGCGGCCAGGAAGACCCCAAAATAGGCTCTGACCCCAAAACACCACACCCGTCATGTTCCACCCAAACCCCTCCCTGTGTTGTAACTCCTGTGCCTGTACCCCAGTAAGTGATGAGGGCATGTGAGGGTCAGCCAGACATGTCCTCTTGCATCATGCTGCAGAGGTGCGTATAATGCGAGAGGTAATTGCAAGATATATGGCCACCCTCACTGCCAGTGTCACTTACTTGGGGGCAGCCATGTTGTCTGTCCTAGCCCAACGTCCCTCCCACACCACCCACAATGTTTCCCCCTGTACGTTGCCCCACACTGTTTCCCCATACTTCTCGTGTATCTCAACCCCATGTGGTTCCTGGTCCTGCACCGGCCAGCCAGGAGCCTGCTTCAGATTCAGCTGATCTGAACATTGTGGAGATAGAGGATGACCAGAAAGACTGTTGACTTGGACATTTTTTTCCTTTCCCCCTTGTATTTAAACTGGTTCTCCTGATGCTTCCTGACATGTTTTATTTAGGTTCCCCCCCTCCAAGTCCCCTAGTCCTTAAAGAACATTATCTGCTTTCCTTCCTCTCTTCCAAACGGACTGAATATTTTTATTCCTCAAAATAATTTGTTTACATAAACTTATTTTGGATCAAACTTTCTCTATCTTGTTAACTTCATTCTAAATGTTGTGTTCAAAGTATGGACATATACCTTGGGAGTAGTTATTTTCTCTGCATATGATAGCTTGTTGCACTGATGGGGTTGCACTTTTAGATGTGTCACTGATACACATTCATCCTCACATCTCTAGGCCACCACAAGGGTAAACATTTGGACATCAGTACATAATACGCAACTTAGGGGCCGATTACGATGTCGTGCGGAAACCTTCGCCTGACTCATTGTCGTATTCAGTTCCGACCGACTCGCGATCGGTGGTTCCGCAAGACAGACTACGATACTTCTGAATACCGTTCGGAAGGACTACCATTGACCTCTATGGGAGCCTGTGTTCTGACTGACAACAGAGGGTCCTATGGGGAAGATGGGTGTCTGCAGAAAACCTTGCCCCATTCCGCAGACACCCCATGGTGCTACCACACAGTGCATGGTTTTAAAGGAGGTACCCTTGGGTACCCCCACGGCCCAAACCAGAGGCCTCAGATTGAAGGGGGGCCTGCTAGGGGCCCCCAAAGTAACCCTCTGACAGCCTTCTCGTGTCAGGCAGACCGACTCGTGTAGTGCTAGAGGCACTCCTATGTACTGAAACCACATGATGACCTTTGAATAACATTATTTGATTTGACTTTTGGTGATTTACTTTATCCTAGCTTGGATGTACAGCATTATGTTTCCTTCATGTGCACGTTTCCTTGAAGATTTCTTTTGTGTCTTCTTGTGGCTGCGGAGGGGGAGAGCTTTCACAGAGTAGAACAGCCTTGCCAGGAATAGAACGTGTGGGATGTGCATTTGAAAGCATGAGAGAGAGAGAGAGGTGTGGAATGTACTTCTTAGTCTTCGAAGTGCAGTATTGTAAGCAGTGGTGCTCAAATGTGCATTTTGTTGTAGATTGGGAGATGAAGTGTGCAGTGCTATAGGCAGTGGTGCACAAATAAGCATTGTGTTGTACATTGGGAAGTATTATGAAGTTCTTACTATTGCCTTTGACATGCCCTCATGTCATCTTGAATTCTGACTCTGTCTTGCTTGATGCAGGCCCCCAGATTACTCAAGTTATTTTGGCTATTCACATTCAAGGTTGTTTTAGGCTTTCGCAAGCAGTGCTGGGATAATGTGTGGGAAGTGTGCTTGGTACCTTTCAGAGCTGAGATTGTTGTTGTCAGAGAAATGTGTGGAATGTACAGCTCTATCTCGGAGTCAAAATACAGGGCCCTGGCCAGGTTCTGTATTGACCTTGACACAGAACAGTACGGTCAGCTTGGTTTTTCATAACAGAAGAAAGTGGGTTCGGTTTCTAGAACCTTCTCCTCAGGTTGCGTAAAAGGTATCTAAGGCGGGAAATCTTGACGCCCAGTCAGGAGCTCGCTTGTGGGGCAGACATGTCGTCACAAGGGAACTTGGGTCCCCATCGAGAATCCTGCCTGGTCTGTCAAAGAGCTCCTCCAGCTTGAGTTGATAAGGACGTCTTGTGAACGATCGGTGAGGTGTTTTATTTTTGAATTTTGAATTTTGACTTTGTGATGTGTGAATGAGTCTGTGTGCACATCCTAGCCTCCAGGTGCTCTGCTCCGCCACCCGCCTCCACCCCCCTTCAGCCACTAATAAAATATATTTAAAAATTAATTTAAAAAAAATTAAAGGGCACTTACCTGTACTGCGGCATCTCCGGGCTGCCCTTCTCCTCCTCGCCGTTTGTCTCCTGCATCTTGCGAGCGTGCGCATGTGCATTTCGTCTTAGAAATGCATGTGCACGTGCGCAGTTCTCGCATGATGCAGGTTTATCCCAAAGGCAATGCGTAAAGTATTTGTATCAACACTCACAGTAACACAGTAAAAACACCACAAATGGACACCAGACCAGTTTAGAAAAATAAAATATCTTTATCTGAACTTCACAAGACCAAAACGACAAACATCTAACATACTCAGTTAAAATATGACTTTCAAAAGGTTTAAAGAACTTGTACCATAGAAAACTATGGATGCGTGACTTTTCACCAATGTACCTGTAGTTGGGTCAAAGTCCACTAAGCCAAACAGCAGCAGCTTCGGAAAACAAAGAGATGCAACACTCCTGAGACCCTGAGGAGGCAATGCGACAGTCCCGCTGCATGCAGAGGAAGGGTTGCGTCTATTTTGGTCTGTAGGGGGAGTGATGTGTCGATTCTTTGTGCCGGTTCGGGTCCGCAGGTTATGTGTCGGGGAAGCGTGTCTCACAGGTACGATGAGTGGCTCTTTGGGATGCGTCAGCGATTGATGCGGCGACGTTGCGAGGGGCTGCGACGGTCCTCTTCAGCCGCGATCCCTCAATGTGTAGATTCTTGCAACTATGACAGGCGCTGCGACGGTGTTCACAGTGGCACGGCGATGGTGTGGAAATTATTCTCGCTCCTTGAAGATGCATCAGAAAAACTGCCGCAAGAAGAGCGATGCATAGTTTTCTGAAGTTCTTTGAATTTCTTCTCTCTTCCAGGTCCCAAACAGCAGCAACAACCTCCAGAGGCCCGAAACTGGCACAGGCACCTCAAAGCAGGTCGGAACTCACGACAGCAGAGTTCAGGGGAGCTGGGGGTGAAGTCTTTGTGTCCCTGAGACTTCTGAACAGGAGGCCAGCTCACTTCAGGCCCTTGGAGATCTCCTTCAAGCAGGGGACACAGCACACAGCAAAATCCTTCTCCATTCCTTGGCAGAAACAGCAAATGCAGGCCAACCCCAGAAACACAGCAAGGGCAGTAAAACTACTCAGTCTCTTCAGCTCTTCTCCTCGGCAAAGGTTCCTCTTGAATTCCAGGAATGATCTAGTGTTCAGGGGTTTTAGGTCTAATACTTATACACCAAAATGTCTTTGTTCTCTTTGTGCAAGGGGCTCTGAGTCCAGTTCAAACCAGTTCTGGGGGCACTCTGCCAGTGCACAACAACATCCTTTGTTAGTGTGGGCCTTGGTCCCAGACACATCACAGGGGGGCGGAGCCAGCATTGTGGAAAGTAGGCATAGCCCTATTCAGGAACAGGTGCTACTCCTCCCACCACTCCAAATGCAGATCAGGCCTATTCAGCCTAGTGCTGACTCATCCAGACTCCTGGAGCCACTGCACTGCCCCAGCCCCTGTCACTCCAAAGCCAGACAGTCAATCCACAAACAGGCAGCGGCACACAGGAAGGTTGAAGAAGAAAATAGCCACTTTCTAAAAGTGGTATTTTCAAACACTCAATTTAAAAACCATCTTTACTAAAAGATGTGTTATTAAATTCTGAGTTCAGGGGTACTAAACTCCATTTGTCTATCTTATCCCTATGGGAAGATATACTTGTAAAATGTTACAAAACTTTTCCCATTCTGTATTATGGGCAAGATATCCCTTCAATAGTGAAAAACTAAATTGACAATATTTCAATATCAGGACATGTTACACACACAAGTACATGTCCTACCTTTCACATACACTGCACCCTTCCCAGGGGGTACATTGGGCCTAGCACAGGGGTGTCCTATGTGTAAGATAAAGGGAAGGGTAAGGCCTTGCAAGTGGGTGCACTTGCCAAGTCAACATGGCAGTTAACAAACTGTGCACAGGCACTGCGGTGGCAGGCCTGAGAACTCTTTTTCGGGCTACTCATGTGGGTGGCACAATCAGTGCTGCAAGCCCACTAGTAGCATTTGATTTACCCACCCTGGCACACTTAGTGCACATTACTAGGGACCTACTGGTAATCAGGGAGAACCAATCACAATAACAATTTACATAGGGAGCACTTGCACTTTGACACTGATCAGCAGTGGCAAAGTACCCAAAGCATCTAAGACAGCAAAAACGAAATCCAGCACAGCATCAAAAACACAGGCGGTGGAGGCAAAAAGTCAGGGAAAACCACAACAAGGATGTCAGGTCTAACAATAGAATGCATATAATGGCCCCGATTCACAAAGATAAACTGAGATGAATATCTAACTTTACATCTTTCGATATTCACAAAGGGTATTTACTTCTCGTAAATGTGCTTTCTGAATAAAGAAAATCATAAAGTTAGGCTTTCGTGTCAGTTTACCTTTGTGAATTGGGCCAATATGTCCATCTGTTGTCTGCTGACAATGTAAGCTTTAGGACCCTTTCCTGAACAGATTTACTTACCAGTTTGTGAGGGTGGTATGGCTTGCTGTAGATGATGTTGTGTTTCCTCCCAGCAGATGCAGGGACCGCTGCTACAGTGGATGAATGAACTATGGCTGAATGTGTCAATGGAGGAGAACAAAGAAATGTCAGCAAAGCAAAAATGTGCATGTACAACTTGTCAGATTTTTCCTCAGTGCATCTACATGCTAACAGTAATGCTAAGTGAAGCCATGGCCGGTGCAGGTAGGAGCAGTGGGGTGGTGGGGGGGCATGATGGGGTATGATGGGGCAGGAGGAAATGATCCTGATTGTCCTCCCTGGACCGGAAACAATCATTCTGGGACTGGTTTAGAGGTAACAACCCAGTCTAGCTTGAATCCAGTGTAAAGTGAGCAAGAGACCCATGTTTTGGCATACCCTGCCAACTTAGGGCAAACAAAGCAAAGACAAGGAGATGATGGATGGAGCGCTGAAACTTTTCAGACACTCACCCCCAGTCACAAATCTGAGTTGAATCCATCAGCGTTCTTTAGCTCACTTCGCCCCACCAGTTCTGACCCAGCTACATGCAAATCAGTCTTGACCCTGTGCCTCATGGGAACAGTCCAGCCTGAACTGCCAAGCCTGGTCCTCCCTGGACCAGAAACAAGCATCTGGGACCGGTTACAACGTAACACCCCTCATCAGCCAGGCTAGCTTGAATCCAGTATAAAGTGAGCAAGAGACCCATGTTTGGGCATACCCTGCCAACTTAGGGCAAACAAAGCAAACACAAGGAGATGATGGACGGAGTGATGAAACTTTTCAGACACTCACCTCCAGTCATAGATCTGGGTTGAATCCATCATCACTCTTTACCTGGCTTCACCACCTGAGTTCAGACCCAGCTATATGCAAATCAGTCTTGACCCTGTGCCTCATTAGAACAGTTCAGCCCGAACTGCCAAGCCAGGCTGATGAGGGATGAAACCCCTAAACCAGTCCTATGATGCTTGTTTCCAGTCCAGGGAGGACCTGGAATGGCAGTTCGGGATGGACTGTTCCATTGGGTGCAGGGCCAAGACTGATTTGCATATGGCTGGGTTCAAACTGGAATGGCATGGGGAGCAACAAAACAATGGATTTAGGCCCAGGTCTCTGTACTGGAGTCAACGTATGACATTGTTCAGCATTCTGTCCATCAATTGTTCTTTTTTCATTTGTCATCCGAGTGGCCCAAATAACATTTGGGGAGAGCACATGCCTTGCTATAACTACTGAATTTGAAAGCAATCACAAGGAGATGATGGACGGAGCGCTGAAACATTTCAGACATTCACCCCCCAGACACTCACCCCCAGTCACAGATCTGGGTTGAATCCATCATCGTTCTTTAGCTCACTTCGCCACCCCAGTTCAGACACAGCTATATGCAAATCAGTCTTGACCCTGTGCCTCATGGGAACAGTCCAGTCCTCTTTGGACCGGAAACAAGCATCCTGGGACCGGTTTCGGGGTAACGGTCCTCATTAGCCAGGCTAGCTTGAATCCTTTGTAAAGTGAGCAACGGACGCGCGTCTGGGCATACCCTGACAACTAAGACATTGTTCTGCATTCTGTCCATCAATTGTTCTTTTTGCATGTGTCACCCCGAGTGGTAGGGGTATGCCCAGACGTGGGTCCTGTCCTCTCCATGCTACTGGAGTCAAGATATCCTGGCTGATGAGGGGTGAACCCCTGAAACCGATCCTAGGATGCTTGTTTTCCAGTCCAGAGAGGACCTGGCATATCAGTCCGGGATGGACTGTTCCCATTGGGTGCAGGGTCAAGACTGATTTTCATATGGCTGGGTTCAAACTGGAATGGCATGGGGAGCAACAAAACGATGGATTCATGCCCGGGTTTATGTACTGGGGAGAATGTATGACATTGTTCTGCATTCTGTCCATCAATTGTTCTTTTTTCATTTGTCACCCCGAGTGGGACTAGTATGCCCAGACGTGGGTCCCGTGCTCTCCATGCCACTGGAGTTAAGCTATCCTGGCTGATGAGGGGTGAAACCCCAAAACCGGTCCTAGGATGCTTGTTTCCAGTCCAGGGAAGACCTGGCCCGGCAGTTCGGGCTGTACTGTTACCATTGGGTGCAGGGTCAAGACTGATTTGGAGATGGCTAGGTTCAAACTGGAATGGAATGGGAGCAAAACAACGATGGATTTAGGCCCAGATCTCTGTACTGGGGTGAATGTATGACATTGTTCTGCATTCTGTCCATCTATTGTTCTTTTTACTGAATTTGAAAGCCTTCTGCCCATTTTCTAAAGGTAAAATTTGAGATAAAATGTGCATTTTATTTATAGCGGTTAAGTTAAACCTTATTTTGATCACTGCATTTAAAGAATACCTGTAGCAGTGTCACATTTGTGTAAACTATACATCTTCCCTTGATGACTGTCTTTAGGTAAATTGTACTTCATGATTTGACTAGTGCATTTAAAATCCTATGCCTATTTTCTTCTGGGTAAACTGGCTTTAAGCTGCATAGTTTGTCTATTGAACTTGAATTCCATACGACAATTTTGATATGGTTACATTATACACTTTGCTTTGACTCCTACATTTGATCTCCCTATCTGCCTGTGATTTGTAGGTCAAAGATTTCTAACCCAGCATGATATATGACTGCGGTACGTGCTAGAGAGTCCTCTTGTAAAGTAAGGTAACTCATTTGATAGTGACACGTGGTGCCTGTTTGCATGACACAAAGGTTCTAATGCCAGTTAGATAGCTCAGGAGGTTAAGCGTTTTGCAGCAGAGATCTGTAGTAACGTATAGGTCACATAGTTCAATATGTGTGTAGGATAGTTCCACCACTTTTATGCACAAGCTTTAGATTCCTTTGGGTAACCTGATGGTGACAGACTCCAATCACATTAAGCCAGGTGTGCAGGTCAATGCACAAGCTGCAAACAGGTGTAGTAATACTAATGACAATTTGTTTTTTGGTCTACCTTTTGTGCTATCTAAGGGACAGTATGCATGACTACTTCGTGCTGTGACCGCTCTTTGATAAAACAACTGCTGTTGTTAACACACCTGCTTCAGGTGTAACCAGCACGCTGTAGTGTGAATCCTCTAGGGCCATCTCTATGCTCCAATCATTTATGGGCGCATACCACCTTTTCTTTTTTATGTGATGGATTCGTGGCTTGCCACATTGAAAGGGAAACACGGTTAATGGCTGTTTGCAGTGGCGTTTGCTGAAAGCGCCGGGCTTTGAAGAGATGAAACTGTATGCAAACATGCGCGCCTCTCTTTGAAGTTGTCTAGTGGAAGACAAACAGCTGGCACAAAGAGAAATGTGTGCTTCTGTGCAGCTAAAAGCTGCCTCGCTTTCGCTCCGCGTTCATCTTCCTAACGCTTGAAGGGCACTTCTTCCTGACTACAGAAGAGAGCCCATCTCTTTCAGAACAGGGCATTTATTTTGCCTTTGAAAGAAGCACAGAAAAGACCTTAACGGAAGCTTTAGAAGTGACTCTCAGAAGTGCGAAAGTCAGCACAACCACATATATATGAAGTGATTTATGCGACAGCCATCACCTCAGAGGTTGCATTCCAAATAATACCCACCATTAGTAAACAAAATAAATGACATTTTATAATATGCCCTCTTTGTTTGGATTCTTAATTAAATGCAGAATGTGTACTCCTCCCAACACTGTAATGAGAATGCTCTCCTGCCTTCATAATATTCTGGAGGGATGATAAGAATTTTAAACAAAGTGACGGCAGGATGCTTAAAGTATTTGGTTGTTCTAGCTGGTGGCGCTTAAATGGTAAGACTGTAGGTCGTGGCGCTGCGCAGGGACTGACAGCAATGCACAGAAAGACACATGCGCTTACCGGGGTCTCTCCGCCATGTATAGTGGGTGCTAATTGTGAAGTGGGGGGTCCTCGTTAAACAAAATAACATCTCTCATATGAGAATGACTGGGACAAGGTGACCGAATGAGTTCAGTCAGGTGGATAAGTTCTGTCGTTGTGCTGGGGACGGTGTTTCTGATGTGGTTTGGATCCTGTGACATTTTTTGCGAGTAACCTGTCATTGTCCCAGAATTCACATTGTATTTATGTTGGAGCAGAACGGTGTCACGATATTGTGTTGGCCATTTTGACCTTTCCAACCGGATGTTGCTGTCTTAATAGTACTAAGTAATCCAGTTCACACTTCAGTGTGGCGAGACCCTCGGGTAACCCTCACCCTCCCATCTTGCGTCATCACAGGAGACGGTGGGCAAGCGTGCATCGCTTCTGCCTATGGAAATTGCTGCATTATCTGGAATGTGACAATATCCGCCTCCATCCTCTGCTCCTCTGCGATGCACAGTATTTGTCCGAGGGTCTTCATGACCTATTCAACATCTCCTCTGCCCTGCAGCCATGTAGGTGTAACGCAGAAATGTCTGTGGGCAATAATTTTCTGGTAACTTTGAAATACTCCTGGAAAGAAGGATGCGTCTTTGTATTTCTTAAGTAGGGATTCAACGAGTAGTCGGGAATCTTCTTTAATTTAATCGTTACAGCTGCAGCTTATGTTTTTAGATGCTCTCGGCCTTGGGGTATGTCTAAAATTAATGTAACATGACCAGAAATCGGAATCCATTAGGAGTAAAGTCCAGAGAGGTATTTCCCTTTGGCTCTTAAATGAGTTTCTCTTACACAATACATTCTGGTTTGTCTCCTCCATCTGCTGCATGACACTCTGGCACTCAAGGGTTTCTTTCTTCTTCCACTCCACCATCTGCTATTGGGGAATGCGCCTTTGTTGGTTATTTTCACATTGCCTTTACTACATATTGATGGCCAACATGTATCAGTTTTACAATTAGGGCAGCTAGAGAAGGAAGTATCAACATGTCATCGCCCCATAGCAGTAATTCCCATTCCAGTACATCTTTCTTCACCTCAGTTGAACTATGCTTTCTGGAATCCAACATATTTTTCCATTTCTTTTTTCCTTCTTTACTAAGAAGATTACTTGCAGACACTGATATCCAGCAGTGCTTTCCATCACTTTGTCTATTTTGATGAATTTGGGCAGTATCACTGAATCACAATTCTTACGTTTTCTGCCAAATACGCGTAATCTACAGGGATAGAATGTCTCAGGTTTCATAGTAGACGCTGAATTATTGACCTCTGGGATTTATCCCATGTCACATTGATATTCCTGTAGACTGTGAAAACCAGCTTTCAATTCTCAGTGGTGGATGTCAAGCCTCACTGTGAAACAGTAATATCAGCAGTTTGTGGTCAGTGATCACTCTAAAGCAAATGTCATGAACATTAATTGCAAATACTGACATGCACATATGAGGTCAGTGGCCCCTCATTCAGTTTAACAATACCTCTGCTCAGTTGTAGTTAATACACGACTTAGGGCAGCAGAGTAGCAGTCCTTCTTGCAAAGAAGCACAGCAGCCCTTCTGAGTATTCAACAGGTCGAGAGATGTTGTGAAGAGTTGGGTCTGAGGGTCCACTATTTATACCTGGTGCTCACTTTGAAGTAGGAGACGGTTCTGTAGGTTTCCAGCCTGTGGTGTCTGAAATTTCGTACCTCCCTGCCCCAGCCTCAACTTGTCTGGGGTAGGAAAATACTAGTGACAAACCCTTTGTGAGTGTGCTCAGGTAGAGGCTTTGTGATGTGCAACTGTGATAAGTCAGAGATGGTCCATCCTGCCAACACCTATTCCCCCTTTGTCTCACTGTCTGGGAGCCATAAACACAGACCATCTTCCAGGTATACCTATTCAAGTGACCCAGGATACACGCTGCAGGCACAAAAGGGTTAGAAGAAAAAATACCAACTTTCTAAAGCTAGCATTTTCAGAAGTGTCAGATACAATCTGGCTTTACCCTTAAAGAGGGATTTAAATCACAATTCTTTAGACACCAAACTCGACATTCCTACCTGCATCCACTTGAAATTTATCACTAATTAAATGTAATAAGTTAACCCAATTTTATCCTATGGGAGAGGCAGGTCTTGCAGTAGTGAAAAACAAATGTAAGAGTTTTTCACTACCAGAACATGCAAAGTTAAAATGTTATGCCCAATTTTTTGATGTTGCACCCAGCCCTGTGGCCTATTGAGAATCTACCCTAGGGGTGACTTGAATGTATTGAAAAGGACAGTTTAAGCCTGGCAAAAGTCGTATTGTGCCAAGTCGAAATTGAATTTAAAAACTGCACACACAGGCTGCCTTGACAGGCATGGCATGTTTAAAGGGCTACTTAAGTTGGTAGCACAATGTGTGCTGTACTTGGGACTCACAAGTAGATTAAATGTGCCAGTTGGGTATAAGCCAATGGTATCATGTTTTAGGGAGAGGGCATAAGCACCTTAACATTGGTCGGCAGTGGTAAAGTGTGCAGAGTTAAGTGACCAGCAAGAATGAAGTCAACAAAACAGGAGGTGTGAGGGCAAAATGTTGGGGGGAAACCATGCCAAGGATGTCAGGTCCAACATTTGTCCCCCCAGCTGAAAGCAGAAAGAACTAACCACCCTCATGGGAGTTTTTGACACTAAGGCAGGAAAACCGAGAGAGACCATCAGCATTGGTATGGTCCGTTTCAGGGTGATGCTCCTCTGTAAAGTCCATTCCCTGTAGGGACATGGACCACTTCAAAAGTATGATATTCTCACCCTTCATTTGCATCAGCCTTTTGAGGGGTCTGTGGACTGTCTGAACCCGGAAGAGGGGATCAAACAGTTATGGTCTCAACTTCTTCCTTGCCCAGACCACTGCAAATGCTTCCCTTTCTATTGCACTCCACCTCTGTTTCCTGTGAAGTAACCTTCTGCTGATGAAGGCACAGGTCCAGCTAGGCCCTCTTTATTGAGCTGTGAGAGTACAGCTCCTATGTCATGCTATAAGACATGTGTCTGCACAATGAACTCTTGAGAGAAATAAGGGGCCCTGGGCATTGGTGCTATGCAAATCATCTTCTTTAGGGTGTCAAAGTATTCTGGCACGCCTCTGTCCTGATCACCTTTCTTGGCTGCTTCTTCAAAGTCAGTTCTGTCAAGGGAGCCACAATGGTGCCATACCCATGAAAAATATCCTGTGGTAACCATTCAGACCCAAGAAGGTCCTCACCTCTGTCAGTGTCTTGAGGGGTTTCCAAGCCAGAATGTTTTTAATTTTGGCCTGAAGGGGCTGCACCTTGCCCCTCCAACTTGGTGACCCAAGGAGACCACCCATCCTTGCCCTATCTGATACTATCCTCAATGTCAATATCATGGATACATCATCTAGTAAATCCTGTGGTTAGTAAGAAGAGCGAGGCAAACTGCCCCAACACTTGGCATTAGTCTCTTTGTTGCTTTCGGGTAAGGGTAGGGGAGAGGTTGAACCCTCCACTGAGCCATATTGCTCCTTGTAGAAAGAAGTTCGGGGAGAGGTTCTCTCTCCTCCTCCACTCCATCATCTGTGACTAGGAGCATGGTAACCTCAGACCTCTCAAAGTGGGGTTTGAGGTGATTGGCGTGCAGGACCTATAAAGAGTCTCTGGGGTTTCTTGAAGTCTACCAGGTAGGTGACAAACTCTTTGTCCTCCTTCACCTCATGGGGCCCATACCATTGGTCTTGTAGGGCCCTGAGCTCCCCAGGCTCCATCACTCATACTTTGTGGCCAGGCTGAAACTCAACCAGAGTGACCTTCAGGTCATACCAGAGTTTCAAAATCTCCTGGCGGGTTTCCACATTCTCTATAGGCTTCTTCCAGAAGTGATTTGTCTGGGTACGGAGTGTCAGCATATAGCTTACACATCCCAGAGGGGGCTTTCTTGGGAGCTTGCTCCAAATGAATGATTGAAAATACATTTATAGAGTGCAGTGGCAGCTTCACAAGAAGCTCCCTAGCTTTCTACGGAGAAGAAAGAGCAAGACTAAATCACATCTCCTAAAACAAGAAAGTCTTCAAGTACGCATTGATCAAACTTTCCCAGGGGACAAAACAAAGATGGTCTGGTTGAACAGCAGCTCTTAACCTTTTGACTTCTATGGACCCCTACTTAATCAGTACTGGAACCCAGGACCCCACCTAATAGATATTGGAATCTGGGTACCCACTGTGAGTAATTACTGGAAGCTAGTGACCACTGCCAAGAATTGTAATCATTTGAACCACAAAACAATATATATATATATTTGTGCATATATATATATATATATATATAAAAATGAGACAACCGTTCATCAAACAAATGACGAAATATTTTATTTAGTTTACAAAAAAAATCTACGTTTAAATGGGAAAGTTGGAGCTTTCAAAATCCAATTGAGGACACTCATGGTCCATACTATATTCTGTTTGATGCACTTGCACTGCTTCCAAGAATAAATCTGAGGATAGTACCTTAATTTTAGATACAAATGTCAAATGCCTTCACATTTATAGACTGTGAAGGGATTTACACTTGACTGCACTTTATTAACTTGTTAATATTATTTAATTTTCCAAACTATTGAGGACCCCTTAGTCAGTTTCGCAGACCTCTAGGGGTCTAATGTGGTAGAGAATTCAAGAGGTAAGGTGCCAGGAAGGAGAATGATCTGCCCTCTGCTCTGTCTTTATGCACTTTAGGTATGCAGAACTCATTTTGATTAACAGAAAGTAGTGTCCTAGCAGGAAGATTTTTTTTCATTTTTTTCCAGAATATACTGAGAGCCGTTATGGCTTGAATCTGATTTTCAACTTGAAAAGTAACCAATGCCGTAGTTTCAGACCTTGCCAGGTGGGCTGCCTTTTAGGGATGTCTAAGACAAGGTGGGCAGCTGCATTCTGAACTCGCTGAAGCCGGTTAAGCAACTCCTGAGGGGCTCCAAGATAGAGTACATTGGTGTAATCCAATCTAGATATGATTCATTCTTGCACTATGTCTTTAAGATGGGTGATAGAAGGTTTTTCAGGGACTTCCTTAGAGATTTTTGAAGTGAGAAACAAGTGGCTGCAGTGGCCTGAGGTCAAAAAGATAAGGTCATGACCAATTGAACATCAAGATTCTTAGCAACTGATGTAGGGGTGTGGGCTGGCCCTAGCTCTGTGGGCCATAGTCTTGTGGAGTTTAACAGGGAAGCTGCACCAAAGACTAAGATTTCTGATTTATCTGTATTTAGTTGTAGGCAACTACAATGCAACCAGATGTTGAACAATGTTGGGCTTGATGCAGAGCCCTGAGGGACCCCGCAGCGCATTTCTGTGAACCATGAAGTGAACGGTGACAGAAAAACCACTTGATGCCTGCCTGAGAGATAGGGTCAGAGCTAATTCCAGGCTGTGCCCACTATCCAGGTCTCCTTCAGTTTCTGCAGCAATATTTCGTGAGACACTGTTAGAAATTGAGGTTTCTGGTTGGTAGAGTATACACCCGCTCCAAGCAGCAGCCGCAATACAACCTTAATTACCTTGTGTTTACCCTCTGGTAGCTTGGCACAGAGCAGTTAGGCTTAACTTAAGAGGCAATGTGTAGAGTATTTGTCCAACACTTCAATTACAATAACACAGTGAAACACCACAAAAAGACTCCACAACAGTTTAGGAAAATAGTGAATATTTATCTGAGTAAAACAAGACCAAACTTTTATAAAGATTAAATGCGAAAACAGTGCTTAGAAGTCACTAGCTATCAAAAGGTTATTTTAGGCCACAAGGGACTGGTACAAATCCAAAGTTCAGGCTGACCATGATGGAAGGCAGGCCAGCTACAGAACCCACGCAAGGCCCACTGAAAAACTACCTTGTACGGAGCAAGCGCCTGCATCGAGGACTTCATTGCATCAGTTCGGATTCACGCAGTCAGGTCAATGCATTGGAGTCGAGCCTTGCAGTTGATGTCAAAGGATCAGTGCTGCATTGATGTCAAGCCTCGCAGTCGGTTTTGAAGGATTGGAGCTGCGTCATTGTCGAACCTTGAAATCTGGACCTGAGTTGTCGGTGAATCAGCACGTCGTCAATGTTGGAGGACACTGCATCGAATCCAATCGGCGCAAAGGTGCCAAGGCATCGATTTTTGCAGAAAACAGCTGCAGAACGAATGTCTGAGGCCCAGGACTGGAGGGGCCACCTCAGGCAAGGGTAGGCTCACAAATGACAGAGTCTTGCAGCACCAGCAGAGTTCCAAGATGTCTTCTGTCTCACTGAGACTTCGGAAACCCGAAGGCAGGCCAACAAGCCCTTGGAGAAACTTGGGTTCAAGGATGTAGGGATCAGGTCTGTTCCCTCTCACTCCCAGGCAGTCCCTCCTACAGCAAAGCAATCAGCAGGCAGCAGGACAACACAGCAATGCAGGCAGCAAAGTGACAGTCCCTCCTACAACACAGCAGTTCTTCCAGGAAGAATGTTGGGGAGAGGATGTAGCCTTACTGCTAGAGTAGTCAACTTCATAGCTGGTCAACCGGGTTCGAGTCTCGACAGGGATGCTCCACATCCTGTGATTCTGGGCAAATCACTTAGTCTCCCCATGCCTAACAAACATTAATGTGTCCATCTGTAACTAAACTGGTGCTCATGTAAAGTATTCTGATAACTGATATCTTCGGGTCGAGTTTGCGCTGTATAAAACTCCCCAAAAAAATGTCCTTTTCTTCAGCAAAGTTCTGATTTGGTTGTGTCAAGGGTTCAGTGCTTATATCCAAATGGGCTTTTGAAGTGGGGGTAGACATCAAAGAGTCCATTAAAGATCACAGGGTCCCTGCTCTTCCAGCTATGGCTCCAGACACACATTACATAGGACTATTCAGCTCTGTGTGGGGACAGGCACAGCTCTATTCAAGTGGAAGTGTCAGCTCCTCCCTCCAATCTACATCAGGAAGGCTTATCAGCCTGGTGATGGGCCATCAGGATGCAGATGTCACACCCCAGCTCACGTTGTGTGACTGTCTATAGGAAATGAGCAAAGTCCAGCTGTCATCAAACCCAGACGTAAATTCAGAGACAGGCAGAGGCACAGAATGGTTAAAGTAAGAAAATATAATTTGTCTAAAAGCAGCATTTTCAGACTTACAATATAAATCTGACTTCACCATAAGTTCTGATTTTAAATTGTGAGTCCAAAGACACCAAACTTGAAATTTCCATCTGCTCCGAATTTGGAAATTGCACTTAAAAGGTGTTTATGGCAATTCCAATTGTATCCTGTTGGAAAGATTGGCCTTACAGTAGTGAAAAATGAATTTAAGAATAGTTCACTACCAGGTTTTGTAAAACTTAAAAAGTGCATGTCC
The DNA here is from genome assembly GCF_964204655.1 of Triturus cristatus. NCBI lineage: Eukaryota > Metazoa > Chordata > Amphibia > Caudata > Salamandridae > Triturus > Triturus cristatus. The sequence goes on from NC_140589.1 coordinate 470,543,329, forward strand.
TACCTTTTAAATATGTTGCACCCTGCCCATAGGACTGACTAGGGCCTACCTTACGGGTGATTTATATGTCATAAAAGGGAAGGTTTGGGCGTGGCAAGTAGGTTAACTTGCCAGGTCGAATTGGTAGTTAAAAACTACACACACAGGCTCCGCAATGACAGGCTTGAGCCATGTTTAAAGGGCTTCTGAGTGGGTGGCACAATCAGTGCTGCAAGTTCACTAGTAGAATTTGATTTACAGAGCCTGGACACATATAGTGATTTATAAGTAAATTAAATATGCCACATGTGGATAAGCCAATATTACCATGTTTTGTGTGCAGAGTATATGGCCTTTTGCACTGGTTAACACTAGTAAAGTGCCCACGGCAAGATGTAGGACGGATTTTCGCACGCGCAAATGAGTTTTAGACCTGTGGTCCATGTACTAACCCTATTTTGTGAGTCGCTAATTAAATAGCGACTCGCAAATAGGGTTAGCGACTCGCAATTGCGGTTGCAAAACACTCGCAGTTTACTACCCACCTTTGTGAATGGGTGCGCAAAATTGTTTTCAAAGCAGGCAGTGGTCCCAGGGATCACTACATGCCCTTAAAAAATTAAACAAAAATGTTATTTTTTTTTTAAATGCATCCTGTTATCCTTCAAGGAAAACAGGCTGCATTAAAAAAAAACTGCTTCACTTAAAAGCAGTCCCAGACATGGAGGTCTGCTGACCCCAGTTGACCACCATCCCTGGGAGTGCCAGCCATTCCAAATAGAATCGCAAATTGCACCAGCCTCATTATTATGCAAGAGGCATGCAATTTGCGACCCCATTGTGTATCACAAATAGTGTCTCAGACACTGTTGTACATTGGCAATTGCGATTCGCAAATTGCGACTCTCAATTTGGCGCAATTTGTGAGTCGCAATTGCCAATGGTCGTACATCTGGCACCCAGAATCCTAAAGTCAGCAAAACAGGAGGTCAGAAGGTAAATAGTCAGGGAGAACCACGCCAAAGATGCCAGGTCGAGCTGACACAGTATTAAATGTGGCGGAAAAATCAAATAAAATGACCACTGTTTTATTTCCCAGGTCCAGATTACATCTAATATACTCAGTGACCTCCAAAAGGGGAGACTATGTGCTAAAACCAGAGCGGAAGCCATATTGTGATCCATGAAGAATGTTATTCCTTAGAATGGGCCTGGAGATCTGGACATTTACCAGAGTTTCCTGCATTTTCCTCAACAGAAGGAGATAGGCTTATAGTTGCTCACAATTAGGGGGTCAGATGCAAAAACAACAAGATGATGGATGGAATGCTTGAATTAATCTCAGGTACTGGCAATAACTTGGGGCGCATCCCAATCCATCATTTTTCCCTAACCATGACACCTCAGTTTGTATCCAGTCATATGCAAATCAATCTTGACTCTGCTACTGATGGGAACAGTCTTGCCCGAACTGCTAGGCCAGGTCCTCTCTGAACCGGAAGGAAAGCAGCATATGACTGGTTTCACCCTCGTTAGGGCTCTTCGGTCAGGTATAACTTACTTCTAGGATTAGGGGATCAGTATTTTGTTTGCCAAAAGTGTCACCACCAATACCTATTTACAGGCTGTTGCACAGGCCCAATTCCAACGATAAATTGAAGAGGGTGTTACTCTATGGATTGATTGAGGCAGCTGCCCGAGTCAGGATATGAGGTGGGCAAACATCAAAGGCGGATCCAAATTTAACTTTTTGAATAATGAAATCAGATTCAGCGAAAATTATCCTCTCAAAGGATGCAAGCCTAAGGTCAGGGTTCAAACTTAAAGAGGAAGAGGTCTGAGCCTTCCTGAAGTTGGAATACATTCTTTCCACTTTATTGTGAATAGGTCATTGGTCAGCAGTTAAGCGGTGGAAATTATCTGTTTATTGGCCTCAGAATTCAGAAATCTCCTCTAAATTTTAAAGATCGTTCTAGGCGCTTTCTCAGAGGCAGCCATTTGTTTGGCAATTAGATCTGTTTTGGCTTTTTTTTAACTGTTTTTATGGAACAGCTTAGTGTCATAATTCACCTGCTACTTTCTTTCAAGCTGCTTACATCTTTGTTTTTCCGTCTGCAGACTGGGTAAGAAGCATGCCGCCGAGGGCACCTTTCTCTTCCTTGTGCTTTTTTTGAGGGTTACAAGATTGTTGAGAGCTTGCAATAGGGTTGAATTGAAGGAATTGACTGCTTCATCTATTTTCTCAGACGTGTTTAGCCCCATTTCTGAACATATGTCAAACAAATTAGAATCAAGTTGTTAGAAAAAAGAGAGGATTTGAGGCAAAGCACAACCGCACCTATCCCTAGTGAGATTATTTAAAAGTATGGTGCTAATGACCGGAGATTCAAAACCTCTAAATCTCCTGAAGCTCCACGCTTCAAACAACCAAAGCAAAATTCAATGGTCCAGCACCCAAAGAGCAACAGATATTAAACATTTGTTTATGACATAAATAATTGTCGACAGTTCGTATTTCAAAAAACATGGACTTTCAGCAGAGACGATTCTTTTCCTTTTTGATCCTTTATTCAGAAATTTTCTTTCAACATGTTAAAACAGACCATAGCCAACGCGTTTCATCCTCGCGGACTTCTTCAGGGCTATAAACAATACATATATGTACATAAAATTAATATACACTATTTACATGAAGTTTTTCTTTTTATATTACACTATATACAATTCAAACAATCATAACATCTTATTAAGATGTATAAACCATAATGGTTCGAGGTTCCCAACCTCGAACCATTATGGTTTATACATTCATTTTTATATCTAATTTTACTTAATAAGATGTTATGATTGTTTGAATTGTATATAGTGTAATATAAAAAGAAAAACTTCATGTAAATAGTGTATATTAATTTTATGTACATATATGTATTGTTTATAGCCCTGAAGAAGTCCGCGAGGATGAAACGCGTTGGCTATGGTCTGTTTTAACATGTTGAAAGAAAATTTCTGAATAAAGGATCAAAAAGGAAAAGAATCGTCTCTGCTGAAAGTCCATGTTTTTTGAAATACGAACTGTCGACAATTATTTATGTCATAAACAAATGTTTAATATCTGTTGCTCTTTGGGTGCTGGACCATTGAATTTTGCTTTGGTTGTTTGAAGCATGGAGCTTCAGGAGATTTAGAGGTTTTGAATCTCCGGTCATTAGCACCATACTTTTAAATAATCTCACTAGGGATAGGTGCGGTTGTGCTTTGCCTCAAATCCTCTCTTTTTTCTAACAAATTGTTCAATTGGGTGAACCAGCACTATCCCTTTGTTATTAGAGTTATACGTATAATGGATTTCGATGATAACCGGGAAGCGTTATTAGGGGACCTGTTTAAATCACAGGGGCCCAAGACTAATATCCCTACAACAACCTCTCCCAAAAATGAGGGACTGAGGGAGAAATTTTTCAGGTTGGAAAAACTGAAAAAACAGGAACTGGCCAAATGGTGGGATGGGGCAACACTGCGAAAATATATTGAGAACAAGAAAATCCCACGGGGCCTGAGAATTTTAATTTTTCCGAATTATGAGGACTTGGAACAGGACCTCTTAGATGATTGGGAGGAAGGCCTCTATGATGCATCGTATCGCATGATGAGGATTCTTATAACTAATTCTGAAAGAAAGGTTAGCAAAATAAAAGAAGAGATTATGAAATTAGAAAAGGAAATTGCTGATATAAACTTAAAGGAAGCTATTGCTAAGAATTATGACATCCTTAAAAAGGAACTGGTGGCATACCAGATTTATTTGAAAGACAAAAAACAGAAGAAAATACTACGAGATGAGGCAGACTATGCGAGTGGCCGCATCTTTACTTTTTCTAAAAAATATGATGATGTTTCATCCAAAGTTACTAAAGCCACTGAGAAGGAGGAAAGTGTGTCTTCCAATACTAGTACTTCCCTGTCCTCTATTGAAAGCGATCTGGGGGAGGGAGTAAGTAATCTGGAAACCTCCACCTCATCCCATTTTTTAAGGGAGGTACAACGTTACAGACTGGGGAACAAAAAGAAAAACCCAAACCAAGAATCAGGAGGGGAGGGAAGAAATACAAAAATAGGCGTGCAAACCAGAATGCAAAGCAAAACACAAGTGAGGAAGTGAATATCATATTGGATGAATGTAATAAGGATGATGAAACTACTGTCAATGATCTAACCGCTAATGAGTTGAATATTGTAAACTTGTCAGGAAGAATTCTGACCGATTGTGAAAAGGACATCCTACGTAAAGGATTGAGTTTTTGTGTTACGAATTCATGTGATTTTGTTGATGTTCACATTGATCTCTTCAAATTTGTAAGAAAACTGAGATTAAAAAAGTTTTTTGAAAATCAACCTTGTATGCGAAATGTATTGTCTGATCACCCAAATGTTTCCTCATTAACTATTGCAGATCTAAATGCTACACATCTTTTGGCTACCCTTGATAATGATGATGATAATATTGATATTACGGACACTGCAAGTATGTTAGAAATCTTTGAGGACACCACAATAGATAGTGGTTTAAAAGATAGATCAAGGTTTCAACCACCAAGAACACAGGACACCCACATTGATGAGTTCTACAATAGGGTCACACAACAGTTACATCAGTTGGAGGATAAACACACCGTAAATGCCCATTGTAAACACAAATACAATATAACTAAAAGAGAAAGGGAATTGTTAACATCATTAAGGGAAGATCCAGATATAGTTATAAGAGAAGCTGATAAGGGAGGAAACATTGTGGTGATGAATAGATGTGACTACTTGGGTGAAATTGACAGACAATTGGGAAATAGCGACTGTTACACACAACTTAAGGAAGATCCAACGAAACTAATTGAACAAAATATCAATGCTAGTCTACGCGATTGGCACGAATCATGTCTTCTGTCTGATAAAGAATATAAATACCTACTAGCACAAGATTCTAGAAAACCATGCATCTACATTCTCCCGAAAATTCATAAGGGAGGGGGGGGATTTCCCCCAGGAAGACCAATTATCTCGGGCAATGGGGGACCGACCGAGCACCTCTCTGAATATGTTGATGGGTTTTTACAACCCTTTGTTAAGAATCTGCCATCGTATCTTAAGGATAGTAGGGATGTCCTTTGTAAGCTGGAGGATTTTATCTGGGATAGTAATGATCTTCTATTTGTATCCTTAGACGTTGAAAGTCTGTATACATGCATAAAAACTGATGTTGGACTTGAAGCTCTAAGACACTTCCTATACAAACGTAATGCTTGTCACCTGGAGCATACTCTCATGCTCCTTGAAATGACTCGCATGATTCTCAGTATGAATGCATTTTTGCATGGTGATAAATGGTTTCTACAACAACAGGGCACGGCCATGGGATCCAGGTTTGCTCCGTCTTATGCGAACCTTTTTATGGGTCTGTATGAGACGGAGCATGCCTGGGGACAAGGCTCAAAAAATTGGAGCAATAATATCATTTTCTATGGGAGATACATAGACGATGTGCTCCTAATTTGGAATGGAAGGGTGGAAGACCTATTGGATTACCACAGATACCTAAACCAAAATAGATTTAATGTGAAGATGACTATCAATTACTCTAGAGATTCAATTGACTTTCTCGACTTAAACCTATATGTGGCAAACAATCAAATACAAAGTAAAATGTTTGTTAAACCAACTGCATGCAATAGTATTCTGCATGCTGAAAGCTCACACCCCAGGTCTACAATCAATGCCATACCCTTCGGGGAAATGATTAGAGCACGGCGTGCTTGTAGCGAAGAAAGCAATTTTAAAAAAAGCATTAATAACATCAAACATAAATTCAGAAACAGGGGATATACAGAAAAATGTCTGAAACAAGCAGAATCAAGGGCATTAAAAATAGATCGCAAAACTACTTTAACATCAAGCCAACAAAAAGAAAATAGAGGGGCAAAAACGGAAGAAATTCTGTTTATAACCAAATACAATGCTTACAGTGATCATGTATATAATATTCTACGAAAAAATTGGCATTTAATTGCCAATGAACAAATGCCACCTGGTAGTGTATCTAAAAAACCGAGAGTGGTTTATAAAAAAGGTGAAACATTGAAAAAGATTCTCTGTCCAAGTTACATTAAAAAAACTGACACAAAACCAACCACATGGCTTCCATATAAACCATCAGGGTTTTTTACATGTGGTTCGTGTAGTGTATGTAAATTTGGATGCAACAAAAAAACAGATTTCCGGTATAACACACAAAAAGGCTACACAATTAATACTTTTATTAATTGCAATTCAACTTACACAATTTATGTCCTTGGATGTGCCTGTAATAAAATTTATATAGGCAGCAGTATTAGAAATTTAAAAACTAGGATCCAGGAGCACATAAGGGCCATAAAAAACAAGGATGAACGCTATCCAGTAGCGATACACATCCACGAACATCACCCATTGAAAACAGATATATGGTTTCATGCATTGGAACACATAAAAATACCGGAGAGGGGTGGAAACAGAGAATCGATTCTAAGAAAAGCAGAAGCTGGTTGGATTTGCCGCTTAAGAACAGTAGCTATGGGTCTAAACACAAATGATGAACTTTATCATTTTTTGTGAATCCGAATGCCCTAAAATGATTACAGATGAATAGTTCCATCTCTGAATAAATCTTGTATGGATGATGATTGACATACATATAAGGGGTATGTAATTTTTAAAAAAATCTGGCCCCCTTGAACCTAAAGTTTTTTCTTTAAAAGGACTATTAAGAACTACCTGGGGTATAATGCCACGTATGGGGGAGAGAATCGGAATATGAACAAATGTCTTCACTCCCCCTGTGATAAGTGGTGCCGATAAATAGAATATTACTCAAAGATGGCAGAATCTGAAAAGAGCAATAATTGATGAATAATCCTTTAAAGAGATTCTAGTATATATTATATAACTACATAAAACAAGACAGGGAGCACTCAATAATAGTTATATAGGGAGCATGTCATTGTGAGCACAATATTGGATTGTCGTAATTGTGAGCATAAAATAGAAATCCTCAATACACCAAACCCTCGTAATGTAAAAAGTGGTGTGTATCCTCAAAAGATTAAAAAAATTGTAAATTAACAAAATTTACCTGGTATTAGAAAAATTAGGATAGCTTAATATGAGACATAAAAGATTGCTGTATAATACTAAGATACGAGCACTAATGAAATGAGGAGTTTTTATACATTGAAGCATTCCCTATTCAAAATGGTGGTATGCTTTCAATACAAATATAATAATATTATACAAACATAACAACTATTGACAATATGTTTTGAATAACAAAATATAGTATTCAGACACAAACGAGTATGAAAAATCATGCAATTAAGAAGGTATGACTTAAAAAAGTGCTGTGAATATGCATAAAAAATAACATGGGGCATATGTACATACACGCCATTGAAACAATTCTGTTATAGAGCCATGTCACTAAGATTATAAAAATATATACCTTAAGGGAGCGTGTTTTGAACGCGTGTGGATACACTAAAAGTTTCCTATTAGCTATATGGCAGCATGCTTTAGTATACCAATCCAAGATGGCGACATAAAAAAATTGGGTTAGGTTTTACGATAGGTTGATGATTATATGACTAGTCTTGAAGAACAGAAAGCGGATATTATATACACGCATAATATCATGCTTGAGCTTACCTAGAGAATAGGTCCTTTCAAATAAGAAATGAGAATAATATATGGTAAAATACCCATTTAAAGATGGCGACCAAAATTCGAAATCGTCAATGGACGAAGCGCCGAATAGATACAGGTGCAGGTACGTGTTTCGGATTAAAGAATAGGAAATGGATATAATATATTTACACATAATACTGCGCAAGAGTTCACCATATAATTAAATTAAATGATTAAACAGATCGTTTTACGAAAAGAGACGAGGATAAGACATGTTAAAGTACCCATTCCAAAATGGCGACCGAGATTAGAATTTGTTAATAGACGAGTCGCCGATCTAACACAGGTGCTGTGCATTTCAATTAAAGCGGGGTATTTAAACCGGACGATCACACTGCTTTTTGCAACAATGACGCCACGCGATTAGCCGGCAGATAAAAAACGGAAAGGTAAGCCTATTGATATAAATATTGGAACTGACTCAAACTAATGGGGAACTAATAGAATACCAGGGAAATTGCTTTTATTTGTAGCTAAAACATTGGTGTGATATACATATTGGATTTAACTAGGAATAATGGGGAATTACTAGAATACCAGGGAACTTGCTTTTATTTTTAGTTAAAACATTTGTGTGATATAAAATTGAGGAGAAATATCCACCTTAGAAGTGAGGGTTGTGTTAGTATTGAATCCCTACAGCCTTTTTAAGCATGTTTAAAACATATCCATACAAAGACCTGGGACAAAAATTAAAATATACTCAGTTTTAGATTAACATTGTATCCAAATGGAGATAATAACATAATAACATAGTAGCTTGTGTGCATAAAATAGAAAAGAGATAAAAAGAAGAAGAGGAAAATTAGGGAGAAATAAAAAAAATATATGTACAATCTTGGCGCATGATTACCATGGATGGGGGTAGCAACATACTTTTTGTTATTTACTTTCGGATAGATACTCACTGACTGAGGAATGGCGGATTTTGACTAACCCAACGAACTGGGAAAATATAAGGAACTGAATTCTCCAATCGCCAGATCACTCTGTCAGGTAGGGATATGCAAATCCTTTTGAAATTGGCAACTTAGAAAGTCAATTTAAGTTTCTAAGTCTAAATAAATCCCTGTGTCCTAACTTTATTATCGTTTGCGAATAACACTACGAAGTCTGTATACATATTGCGCACCTTAAAATATCCAAAAAAACCTTTTTTTTAAAAAATGAAATATTTTCTTTGATAGATATTGCAAAAACGCACACAACAATTAGACTATCCACAATCGTAAGGAAAGAACACAGACCACAGAAAAACAAAGCTACTATTCAATGGTAAGGCTGATGGAATTGATACCCCTTTTTTCTATTTTTTCTATTTTAGCCAAGGTTCTTGAGATGCTCCAATATGACAGTATATATTCATGTGAAACGTACACGGAATTGTAAACAAATGAAATGTTCAAGGAATAGTATATATAATTGTTCCTCTCTTGCAATTTGGAACTCAGCAGAGTGATTATGATCCCATAGGAGATGTTCTGGAAATGGGCAAAAGGAAGTAACGGGTTTTTGAGTACTTTTGCTTTATTCTTTCATGTTAAAGGAATTGTTAATTCATTGTCTTAATCATAAAGAATTGGGAACCTCGAACCATTATGGTTTATACATTCATTTTTATATCTAATTTTACTTAATAAGATGTTATGATTGTTTGAATTGTATATAGTGTAATATAAAAAGAAAAACTTCATGTAAATAGTGTATATTAATTTTATGTACATATATGTATTGTTTATAGCCCTGAAGAAGTCCGCGAGGATGAAATGCGTTGGCTATGGTCTGTTTTAACATGTTGAAAGAAAATTTCTGAATAAAGGATCAAAAAGGAAAAGAATCGTCTCTGCTGAAAGTCCATGTTTTTTGAAATACGAACTGTCGACAATTATTTATGTCATAAACAAATGTTTAATATCTGTTACTCTTTGGGTGCTGGACCATTGAATTTTAAATTAGAATCAAGTATTGAGGGCCATGGCCTGGAAACTCCCACTGGCCTAGCTCTGTCGATCAGAGCTCCAGGACAGATGGAAGGGAACTAAAAAAGAATCAGTCCAAGCTAATTGGTGGGGTTGTCCAGTAACACGAGATGGATAGTTAGTGAAAATCAGGGCTAGAGTATGCCCACCTTTATGGATGGGACCTTTGACAACTGGTGCTAAATTTAAATCTGCCATTGCTTCCCTTAGTTGATCGGCCAATCCACTGTTAGGGTCCTCCATATGCATATTAAAGCCTCCCAGCATTGTGAAGTTGAAGTATTGTAAATAGGAAATGAGCAGTTACGTTTGCAGACACTTCTGGAAACTTAGGAGATGATTTCAGTAGAGTGTGAATTAGTGCACCCAAAAGAGATAAGTTGTCAGAAATTTTGAGATAAAAGACAAATCCCTCAGCTAATTCCAAGCCCTCTAACTTTGTGATGGAGCACTTACATTTTGACTGATAAATTATAGCAATCCCCACACCCGCACCTTGTGTCCGGTCCAGATGGGAAATAGAGTAGCCCTTGGCTACTGCCAAGGCAATATCAGGTCAGGAATTCGCTTTTAGCCATGTTTCAGTTAAGAATACAACTCAAGCACTGTTGTGTAACATGTCCCAAACCTTCATGATATGTTTGATAAGGGCTCTGGCATTAATTAACAATGCTCTTAGCTCAGAATGCCTTTATTAGGATCCCTCAGTGGTGTCACACAGGCCTTTGCAGACCCAGTGGTGCGGGGCCCCTGAGCTCCAGGGGGCCTCCTCACCACAGTACTCTGGCCGGAGAGCTCCTGATGAAATCTGGAGCGGGCCCTCCATGTACCTTGTAGGGGGTCCCTTCGAGTTTCGTTATACTAATGGGATCCCTGGCAGGTGACTAGGGGCAGGTCAAATTAGGTTCCCTTTGAACTAACCAGAGAGGACATGTCCTGTTTTGAAATATAAAGTTACACTTAGTGCATTGCTGAATCACACTGACCTTGAGGGTGAGAAGCAATAAATCACTGCAGGGAGGGCGAAGGGCCATCGGTGTCTCCTTGCCATAGATTAATCTCAGAGGTTTAGCTGGAAAAAAGGGCAGCATGGCTTGTGCTCGTTACATTCTGGTCGCTGATAGGCACAGGCAGGTTTGCCTTGGTGCACCAATGGCATATGGCCACTGAAAGTCTGATCTGATCCCAGCATTTGATTGGCAAGGAAGTTCTAGTAAACCTTCACAGGCTCAAACCACTAGAGCGCATCGCTCCTAAAATGCCATTGCGGTATGGAGCACAGGCAGAAAACACCACCCTTGTCCCTCCAAACCCAGTACCAACAATGCCCTAAATATCTCTGCATAGTGCACCTGTCTGTGTTTGTCCCCACCATCCATTTACAGGTTAATTCTTGTGCTGTTGACTTCTTACCTTGACAGGAGCAAACTGAGTGAGTTTGGGAAGGAGGGAGGGAGGAGGGTTACTGGGGTAGGGCTGGTTTTGTGTGGTTATAATTCAACGCAAAGAATTGCAGAACTGTATGTGGTACTGTGTACGGTGTTACACTTATATTTCATCATTTGGAGTAATTGAATTAAAAATATTTTAACTATAAAACTTCACATACAGGCTGCAATGGCAGGGCTGAAAAATGTTTAAAGGGCTACTTAGGTGGGTGGCACAATGAGTGCTGCAGGCCCACTAGTAGCACTTAATTTATAGGCCTTGGGTACACTCCTACCACTTTACTAGGGAATTAGAAGTACATTAAATGTGCCAATTTGGTGTAAGCCAGTGTTATCATGTTATAGGGAGAGAGCACAAGCACTTTAGCACTGGTTAGAGCATTGAAGTGTGCAGAGTCCTGATGCCAGCAAAAAAGGAAGTCAGCATAAACAGAAGCAGTGAAGGCAAAAAGTTCAGGGAAAACAATGCCAAGGATGTCAGGTCCAACAACAACAATGTTAATACCCACAGCAACAATGCGCCCTTTTTAAATCTGCATCACTTATATAAAATGTGTATTGTTGAGCCTTACTGGCCCTTCTGTCAGCCCAAAGAAATGATAGAAGAAGCAGAAATTGATATTGAGGAAAACATAAGGGTGTATGCCCATTTACAAACTTAATCTGCTCGCATACATCATCTAATAGTACAGCCTTAATGTTTAGTTATATAAAATATGTTAAAGGCAAGCCTCAATTAACTAAAATAAGATGTGGCTAAATTGAATTAGACAAGCATTGGCAAATACAATATTTATAGCCTTTGAGACCCATTGGGTCTGCCAATGCTTTTTCTCATGTTGTACACTGTTGTATAATAATACAACACAGGTTGTATACTAATACGTGGTTCAGGATGAGGTTTGACCATACGTTAACTAACTTAGATAAAATTCTGACAAAGCATTAGCACGCTTATTGTTTCCGACTGAAAGATGTATTTGTTGCTCTAATATGAAATTACCTTAAATAAATGAAAAGACAAGAGACATTTGGCAAGCTGGTTTAGTTAAACGCTGTGGTAAGGAGAGCCCGGACAGAATGCATCTGCTCAAAATCTCTCTATGTACAAAGTTTTGGCCGTTAATTTATAAAGTTCATGAGGAACAATAAAACAACATTCTACATTCAAAAAAAGCATCTCAGTTGTAAATCAACAAACACAGGCATCTGATAAGGACACAGATGGCTCTTGGGGAGAGCTGTGTGGGCCAGTGTGTTTGTTCCTTATATCATTCATTAGGAGCTTATGATCACTATGCGTGGTGTGCCTGTCGTGTACTGATTGGTTGAGTGTGCCTATCTATATTTGATATCTAGGTTTGTGCTACTTCTGGGGAACTTGAGCCTTTACCAAAATGGGTTTTATTGGGGCCAATTATCTCAGACTTGTCTGTGGTGCAACTCTCTGTCTGTGGAATCGATCAAGGTTTTTCCTGGGTGCGTGTTTGTCTTTGGTTTATGGGGAGCCGCACCTGTGACCTGTTACTCGATAGGCACGATCATAGGTCGCAGGACCTGCTTGCCCCCGTATTTCTGACTCTGGGTAGATGGAGAGGTCCCCTTGGGTGAATCCGACAGCAATGATGTGAGTTCATCGAAACTCCTAAAAACAATATGGCAGCCACTGGTATCATTTTTATCGGCATTATCAACATTATGCATACAGTTGTCATTATGTACATTGATATAGTTTGTGCAGGTATTAACGAGTTTGTTTGCTCTAGTCTGAACGTTGTTCTTATTTGCAACAATAATATTATCGTAGGAGCATGGATCACTGCATACATTGTTATCATTATTGCTGATGTTGGTGCTGCTTTGCGGACAAAAGGTATGTTATACATTGACATTGCATTGATGGGCATTGTACAGGTACAAGCTGTGGCATACGTTCACACTGCAATTACTGATGTTGCCATTGTTGGACCTCCACATATCATGAAATTCATTTAAATCTTATTCACCCATTCCAGTATATTGACCTAGTTGGAAGAATTTATAACTGTTGGGTAGATTTGTTCAGTACGTGAACATTGTCCTGAATCACTATGCATAGTTACTTTCCAATCTTTAGTGTGATGAGTGCCGATCGTTAAAGCTCTCTTAAGGCAATATTTTATATTTGTACTTCTTAATCTAGATGATTTTCATGACATAGGCACTGACTGAAACCTTTCCGGGCCTAAACTAACAAAGTGTGTCTGGAAAAACAAACTGTGAAAGGGTATATCAACTATCAGAGAAGGAGAAAAATCCCTTTAGGACGATTACCCTCACTCACCAAAGGTGACATGCTTCAGTCTGCGACTGGGTACCGACGGATAGAGTGGGGCCCCTTTCCCTGAGCTGTTGCCAGGTTGAGGTGAGGCCCTCAATATCCAACGAATTGGGTATTTCCAGTATCACCTATGGATACACTGGATGATGGTTCAGTATGATGCTAATTCTGTGTTACATTACACTTTTATGATTTTGTCACTCTACCAGCAGCTTTGTTTTTCCTTATGGTCCTGACGAAAGGCCAGATACTGTTTGATCGGAAGGGCTGAAACATGTTGACCGTTTGTGTACAACCAGCAGTCTAATTTCCATACTGCTGTTGCACTGCTTTTTTAGTCCTGCCAGTGGGAACAAATCAATAAAGCTAGCTCTATTTGTAGCTCACCAGGTAGTTTTAAATCACTTTGCTTATCATTTGCGCTGCGGTTTTGTGTCATTGTATCTCACTTATCACGGGACTTTATGATCCCTGGAAGTAGTAGCTTCATCTTTAAAACATCCCTGAGCTCCTCCCTCATAGTGAGGGGGTTGTAGCCCTCGGTGGAACTAGGTTTTTCCTCCGAGAGGAGATTCCCCAATGATGAAGCATGTCACCTTTGGTGAGTGAGGGTAATCGTCCTAAAGGGATTTTTCTCCTTCTCTGATAGTTGATATACCCTTTCACAGTTTGTTTTTCCAGACACACTTTGTTAGTTTAGATCCGGAAAGGTTTTGTGTTATAAAACGTTGTTAATAGGGGACACCCTTTCTGCTGGTCTTTTAAAATACGTCCCTTGGACCCTCTACTATTTGGTGTTGTTATTATAGGCACTGACTGTCCACTTAGTTGATAATGGGATACATTTTGCACATTCTTTTTCAAATTAAAATATAGAGATATAATTGTATACTTATATTTCTTTAAAGGTGATAAAGCATCTTTTAACTATAACCATTTAAAATCGCGCATCTCCTGTTACTATTGAAACATTTTAGATTTTGTAGGCCGGGGCAGGACTTGAAGTAAAAAATGTACCAGCTCAGTTTTATATTATGATTTTATATCGTAATTGTAATGGTTTTAAGTAACCAAACAATAAAATCTTAATACTAGTATTCTGCTGAGAAGTTCATGATCTTGAAAAGAACCCTCTGCCAGCCTAGGGCAGTGTTGAAACTCAATATCCTGTTGCAAACAAAAGTTATCTAATGGGTAAGGAACATGCAGGTTTGCAATTAGAGAGGATAATTAATAAAACGTGTAGAAAGAATACTTTCATTGTAGGGCTCATTATTGGAAGAGTAACATCATTGGGCTGGAAAGGACCATAATGAACATGTGCATATATTGCTAAAATGTAACTGAAAAGTTTCATTTTTCTTTTTGAAATGCATCCCGTTTTCCTTTAACCCCTTCCATGCTGCGCAGATTCCGCCGCTGTGCTGACGGAATCTTGCGCGGGCGTGGTCATGACGGAACGGTTCCGTCATGAGCACAGCTCAACCGTGGCTCATGACGGAACCGTTCCGTCATGAGCACCGAAGGGGTTAAGGAAAACGGGCTGCATAAAAAACAAAAAACATTTCTTTATTTGAAAGAAAATACAGAAATGGTGGTCTGCTGCCCCAAGCAGGCCACCATCCCTGTGATTGTAGCGTTTCGCAAAGGGTCGCAAATTGTGACCTACCTCATGAATATTAATGAGGTAGATCTCTTTGTGACCCACTGGGAATCGCAATTGAAACTCATTCGAGGGGTATATGTACAAGAACTGCCGCTAATTAACGCTTATGCTAGTTAGCGGCAGTTTTCTTAACACAGCATGTCACCAAAAACTATGGCCCTGTTAGGGATGTATTTACAATAAGTCGCTACATGTCGATAGTTTCAGGTAGCCGTGGTGAAAACTGCTGCTAACACTAGCATGAAGGCGATACAAATTCTGACGTTAGCGGGTGAAAACTGATGAAAGGCCCATTCGTCACAATAAAACTCACGTTAGTCAGCCCAACCTGACTTTTTTTGCCTCTAGAGGCAAATGTAACTTGTAAGTCCACCTCCAATGAAAGATAGGAAACAAAACTAATAGAATGCTGAATGGAACAGCCAGGGCCAAGTGCAGCACAGATCAACAACCCCCCCCAAGACCCTCAACAGCCAGGATGACCAGCCAGAGTCCCAGGGAAAGAGGAAATTCAGGGTTACAATCATGAAAAGGGGCGCATCTCTGGGCAAAACCAATGATGCATCACTTATCATTGCTCACTCCTTGCAACACCATGGCATCCAAAGCCTTTAAAGACAGTTCCCGGGGCCTGGAGGCCTCGTGGGTCCTGCGTCTGGGACCCAGAGTGGGGTGCGAAGGCGCTGTGGAGTTGCTGGGCCGTGCTGGTAGACATTGAGGTGTCGGAGATCACCCTTACCTGGTGGAGATTTCTTCCAGGTTGCATGGAGGCATGTTGCTGACCTGTGTGAGAAGACCACCTGGTGCCCCATGGAGCTGTGAATGGTAGAGGTGCCCCAATGCCCCAACATAGGGAGGTCTACATCACTTCCCACATGCCACCACTACACCGGGGTGTACGGAGATTACCAAAGTGGGCCGCGCCTCTCTGCATCACAGGCCAGAGGATGTTGCACTGTCCGAACGGTGTGGAGGATGAGGTCCCTGAGCTGTAGCGAACTTGTGTGGTGGGAGTACAGCAACCTCACGCCTAAGGAGGCCCTGTTGCATCAACTACATTGTGAGGTTCCCAAGTGGACTTGGTGGCCACTGCTGTGCCCAGTCTTGTGAAATCCCACCTGGCTGAGGCTCCTGCTGTCTGAGTAACAGATTTGAAGAGAGTGCACCGGATTGCACCACAGTGTCAATGTCCAGGTGAGGAGAAGGTGGGATGCATAGCAGAGGAGGTCTAGGGGTCGAATCGAGCCCAGGCCTAGTACCTGTGGGAAATGCACCCCCAGTGGCGGCTCATCCACTATGGCAGAAGATCGTCACCCCACTGCTTTTAAGCAGTGCAAGAAGAGGAAACATAACATGATGATAACTTTCTGATGTACTCATGCTATGTTTCCTTTGTGGGCAGGAGGATGAGTGGAGCTGCTCTACTCACAGAGCAGGGCAGGTGCAGAGTAGTATGCCCACTCAAGTGCACAATGGCTGTTTGTTCGGCCCTCTCAGGCCGCCCGAAGCAGTCATGAGTACATCCCTGTTTGCAATACAGCCTGCATTACAGCCTGCAAGGAGAACATGCCCACCCCTCCAGTCCCTGGCTGAACGCCTTGTCACGGCACTCAACAATAATCACAATGCCACATTGCAGTGTTGTGGAAGAGTAGGTCGCACACTGCTCGTCACACCAGCAAGTTGCCCCAAAGGACTGTGGGAAATGTAGTGGCGACGGCGGGTACGCCTATGCCACGAAATGTAAATAGAACAGTATGTGTTGCGTTAGCCATCCCTGGACACGTGTTTCGAGGTAGTTGCCTCTCATCAGCAGGGAGCAGGTCAATGTAAAGGGGTGCCGTGTGGACTGCCAAAATGTAATTAAAAGCAGGTCAAGTACCTCTCCTGGCGCGCAGGTGCAGACCAAGGCTCGTCAGCCCGTTAGCTCAAGGAAGCCGTTTAAATTGTGGAAGAGTAGGTCGCACACTGCTCGTCACACCAGCAAGTTGCCCCAAAGGACTGTGGGAAATGTAGTGGCGACGGCGGGTACGCCTATGCCACGAAACGTCAATAGAACAGTATGTGTTGCGTTAGCCATCCCTGGACACGTGTTTCGAGGTAGTTGCCTCTCGTCAGCAGGGAGCAGGTCAATGTAAAGGGGTGCCGTGTGGACTGCCAAAATGTAATTAAAAGCAGGTCAAGTACCTCTCCTGGCGCGCAGGTGCAGATCAAGGCTCGTCAGCCCGTTAGCTCAAGGAAGCCGTTTAAATTGTGGAAGAGTAGGTCGCACACTGCTCGTCACACCAGCAAGTTGCCCCAAAGGACTGTGGGAAATGTAGTGGCGACGGCGGGTACGCCTATGCCACGAAATGTAAATAGAACAGTATGTGTTGTGTTAGCCATCCCTGGACACGTGTTTCGAGGTAGTTGCCTCTCGTCAGCAGGGAGCAGGTCAATGTAAAGGGGTGCCGTGTGGACTGGTGTGACGAGCAGTGTGCGACCTACTTGGTCTGCACCTGCGCGCCAGGAGAGGTACTTGACCTGCTTTTAATTACATTTTGGCAGTCCACACGGCACCCCTTTACATTGACCTGCTCCCTGCTGACGAGAGGCAACTACCTCGAAACACGTGTCCAGGGATGGCTAACGCAACACATACTGTTCTATTTACATTTCGTGGCATAGGCGTACCCGCCGTCGCCACTACATTTCCCACAGTCCTTTGGGGCAACTTGCTGGTGTGACGAGCAGTGTGCGACCTACTCTTTCACAATTTAAACGGCTTCCTTGAGCTAACGGGCTGACGAGTCTTGGTCTGCACCTGCGCGCCAGGAGAGGTACTTGACCTGCTTTTAATTACATTTTGGCAGTCCACACGGCACCCCTTTACATTGACCTGCTCCCTGCTGACGAGAGGCAACTACCTCGAAACACGTGTCCAGGGATGGCTAACGCAACACATACTGTTCTATTTACATTTCGTGGCATAGGCGTACCCGCCGTCGCCACTACATTTCCCACAGTCCTTTGGGGCAACTTGCTGGTGTTACGAGCAGTGTGCGACCTACTCTTTCACAATTTAAACGGCTTCCTTGAGCTAACGGGCTGACGAGCCTTGGTCTGCACCTGCGCACCAGGAGAGGTACTTGACCTGCTTTTAACGAAATTTTGGCAGTCCACACAGCACCCCTTTACATTGACCTGCTCCCTGCTGACGAGAGGCAACTACCTCGAAACACGTGTCCAGGGATGGCTAACGCAACACATACTGTTCTATTTACATTTCGTGGCATAGGCGTACCCGCCGTCGCCACTACATTTCCCACAGTCCTTTGGGGCAACTTGCTGGTGTGACGAGCAGTGTGCGACCTACTCTTTCACAATTTAAACGGCTTCCTTGAGCTAACGGGCTGACGAGCCTTGGTCTGCACCTGCGCGCCAGGAGAGGTACTTGACCTGCTTTTAATTACATTTTGGCAGTCCACAAGGCACCCCTTTACATTGACCTGCTCCCTGCTGACAAGAGGCAACTACCTCGAAACACGTGTCCAGGGATGGCTAACGCAACACATACTGTTCTATTTACATTTCGTGGCATAGGCGTACCCGCCGTCGCCACTGCATTTCCCACAGTCCTTTGGGGCAACTTGCTGGTGTGACGAGCAGTGTGCGACCTACTCTTTCACAATTTAAACGGCTTCCTTGAGCTAACGGGCTGACGAGCCTTGGTCTGCACCTGCGCGCCAGGAGAGGTACTTGACCTGCTTTTAATTACATTTTGGCAGTCCACACGGCACCCCTTTACATTGACCTGCTCCCTGCTGACGAGAGGCAACTACCTCGAAACACGTGTCCAGGGATGGCTAACGCAACACATACTATTCTATTTACATTTCGTGGCATAGGCGTACCCTCCGTCGCCACTACATTTCCCACAGTCCTTTGGGGCAACTTGCTGGTGTGACGAGCAGTGTGCGACCTACTCTTTCACAATTTAAACGGCTTCCTTGAGCTAACGGGCTGAAAAGCCTTGGTCTGCACCTGCGCGCCAGGAGAGGTACTTGACCTGCTTTTAATTACATTTTGGCAGTCCACACGGCACCCCTTTACATTGACCTGCTCCCTGCTGACGAGAGGCAACTACCTCGAAACACGTGTCCAGGGATGGCTAATGCAACACATACTGTTCTATTTACATTTCGTGGCATAGGCGTACCCGCCGTCGCCACTACATTTCCCACAGTCCTTTGGGGCAACTTGCTGGTGTGACGAGCAGTGTGCGACCTACTCTTTCACAATTTAAACGGCTTCCTTGAGCTAACGGGCTGACGAGCCTTGGTCTGCACCTGCGCGCCAGGAGAGGTACTTGACCTGCTTTTAATTACATTTTGGCAGTCCACACGGCACCCCTTTACATTGACCTGCTCCCTGCTGACGAGAGGCAACTACCTCGAAACACGTGTCCAGGGATGGCTAACGCAACACATACTGTTCTATTTACATTTCGTGGCATAGGCGTACCCGCCGTCGCCACTACATTTCCCACAGTCCTTTGGGGCAACTTGCTGGTGTTACGAGCAGTGTGCGACCTACTCTTTCACAATTTAAACGGCTTCCTTGAGCTAACGGGCTGACGAGCCTTGGTCTGCACCTGCGCGCCAGGAGAGGTACTTGACCTGCTTTTAATTAAATTTTGGCAGTCCACACAGCACCCCTTTACATTAACCTGCTCCCTGCTGACGAGAGGCAACTACCTCGAAACACGTGTCCAGGGATGGCTAACGCAACACATACTGTTCTATTTACATTTCGTGGCATAGGCGTACCCGCCGTCGCCACTACATTTCCCACAGTCCTTTGGGGCAACTTGCTGGTGTGACGAGCAGTGTGCGACCTACTCTTTCACAATTTAAACGGCTTCCTTGAGCTAACGGGCTGACGAGCCTTGGTCTGCACCTGCGCGCCAGGAGAGGTACTTGACCTGCTTTTAATTACATTTTGGCAGTCCAC
This sequence comes from Triturus cristatus, assembly GCF_964204655.1. NCBI lineage: Eukaryota > Metazoa > Chordata > Amphibia > Caudata > Salamandridae > Triturus > Triturus cristatus. The sequence goes on from NC_140589.1 coordinate 470,563,480, forward strand.
AAGGCACCCCTTTACATTGACCTGCTCCCTGCTGACGAGAGGCAACTACCTCGAAACACGTGTCCAGGGATGGCTAACGCAACACATACTGTTCTATTTACATTTCGTGGCATAGGCGTACCCGCCGTCGCCACTACATTTCCCACAGTCCTTTGGGGCAACTTGCTGGTGTGACGAGCAGTGTGCGACCTACTCTTTCACAATTTAAACGGCTTCCTTGAGCTAACGGGCTGACGAGCCTTGGTCTGCACCTGCGCGCCAGGAGAGGTACTTGACCTGCTTTTAATTACATTTTGGCAGTCCACACGGCACCCCTTTACATTGACCTGCTCCCTGCTGACGAGAGGCAACTACCTCGAAACACGTGTCCAGGGATGGCTAACGCAACACATACTGTTCTATTTACATTTCATGGCATAGGCGTACCCTCCGTCGCCACTACATTTCCCACAGTCCTTTGGGGCAACTTGCTGGTGTGACGAGCAGTGTGCGACCTACTCTTTCACAATTTAAACGGCTTCCTTGAGCTAACGGGCTGACGAGCCTTGGTCTGCACCTGCGCGCCAGGAGAGGTACTTGACCTGCTTTTAATTACATTTTGGCAGTCCACACGGCACCCCTTTACATTGACCTGCTCCCTGCTGACGAGAGGCAACTACCTCGAAACACGTGTCCAGGGATGGCTAATGCAACACATACTGTTCTATTTACATTTCGTGGCATAGGCGTACCCGCCGTCGCCACTACATTTCCCACAGTCCTTTGGGGCAACTTGCTGGTGTGACGAGCAGTGTGCGACCTACTCTTTCACAATTTAAACGGCTTCCCTGAGCTAACGGGCTGACGAGCCTTGGTCTGCACCTGCGCGCCAGGAGAGGTACTTGACCTGCTTTTAATTACATTTTGGCAGTCCACACGGCACCCCTTTACATTGACCTGCTCCCTGCTGACGAGAGGCAACTACCTCGAAACACGTGTCCAGGGATGGCTAACGCAACACATACTGTTCTATTTACATTTCGTGGCATAGGCGTACCCGCCGTCGCCACTACATTTCCCACAGTCCTTTGGGGCAACTTGCTGGTGTGACGAGCAGTGTGCGACCTACTCTTTCACAATTTAAACGGCTTCCTTGAGCTAACGGGCTGACGAGCCTTGGTCTGCACCTGCGCGCCAGGAGAGGTACTTGACCTGCTTTTAATTACATTTTGGCAGTCCACACGGCACCCCTTTACATTGACCTGCTCCCTGCTGACGAGAGGCAACTACCTCGAAACACGTGTCCAGGGATGGCTAACGCAACACATACTGTTCTATTTACATTTCGTGGCATAGGCGTACCCGCCGTCGCCACTACATTTCCCACAGTCCTTTGGGGCAACTTGCTGGTGTGACGAGCAGTGTGCGACCTACTCTTTCACAATTTAAACGGCTTCCTTGAGCTAACGGGCTGACGAGCCTTGGTCTGCACCTGCGCGCCAGGAGAGGTGCTTGACCTGCTTTTAATTACATTTTGGCAGTCCACACGGCACCCCTTTACATTGACCTGCTCCCTGCTGACGAGAGGCAAATACCTCGAAACACGTGTCCAGGGATGGCTAACGCAACACATACTGTTCTATTTACATTTCGTGGCATAGGCGTACCGGCCGTCGCCACTACATTTCCCACAGTCCTTTGGGGCAACTTGCTGGTGTGACGAGCAGGGTGCGACCTACTCTTTCACAATTTAAACGGCTTCCTTGAGCTAACGGGCTGACGAGCCTTGGTCTGCACCTGCGCGCCAGGAGAGGTACTTGACCTGCTTTTAATTACATTTTGGCAGTCCACACGGCACCCCTTTACATTGACCTGCTCCCTGCTGACGAGAGGCAACTACCTCGAAACACGTGTCCAGGGATGGCTAACGCAACACATACTGTTCTATTTACATTTCGTGGCATAGGCGTACCCGCCGTCGCCACTACATTTCCCACAGTCCTTTGGGGCAACTTGCTGGTGTTACGAGCAGTGTGCGACCTACTCTTTCACAATTTAAACGGCTTCCTTGAGCTAACGGGCTGACGAGCCTTGGTCTGCACCTGCGCGCCAGGAGAGGTACTTGACCTGCTTTTAATTAAATTTTGGCAGTCCACACAGCACCCCTTTACATTGACCTGCTCCCTGCTGACGAGAGGCAACTACCTCGAAACACGTGTCCAGGGATGGCTAACGCAACACATACTGTTCTATTTACATTTCGTGGCATAGGCGTACCCGCCGTCGCCACTACATTTCCCACAGTCCTTTGGGGCAACTTGCTGGTGTGACGAGCAGTGTGCGACCTACTCTTTCACAATTTAAACGGCTTCCTTGAGCTAACGGGCTGACGAGCCTTGGTCTGCACCTGCGCGCCAGGAGAGGTACTTGACCTGCTTTTAATTACATTTTGGCAGTCCACAAGGCACCCCTTTACATTGACCTGCTCCCTGCTGACGAGAGGCAACTACCTCGAAACACGTGTCCAGGGATGGCTAACGCAACACATACTGTTCTATTTACATTTCGTGGCATAGGCGTACCCGCCGTCGCCACTACATTTCCCACAGTCCTTTGGGGCAACTTGCTGGTGTGACGAGCAGTGTGCGACCTACTCTTTCACAATTTAAACGGCTTCCTTGAGCTAACGGGCTGACGAGCCTTGGTCTGCACCTGCGCGCCAGGAGAGGTACTTGACCTGCTTTTAATTACATTTTGGCAGTCCACACGGCACCCCTTTACATTGACCTGCTCCCTGCTGACGAGAGGCAACTACCTCGAAACACGTGTCCAGGGATGGCTAACGCAACACATACTGTTCTATTTACATTTCGTGGCATAGGCGTACCCTCCGGTGCCACTACATTTCCCACAGTCCTTTGGGGCAACTTGCTGGTGTGACGAGCAGTGTGCGACCTACTCTTTCACAATTTAAACGGCTTCCTTGAGCTAACGGGCTGACGAGCCTTGGTCTGCACCTGCGCGCCAGGAGAGGTACTTGACCTGCTTTTAATTACATTTTGGCAGTCCACACGGCACCCCTTTACATTGACCTGCTCCCTGCTGACGAGAGGCAACTACCTCGAAACACGTGTCCAGGGATGGCTAATGCAACACATACTGTTCTATTTACATTTCGTGGCATAGGCGTACCCGCCGTCGCCACTACATTTCCCACAGTCCTTTGGGGCAACTTGCTGGTGTGACGAGCAGTGTGCGACCTACTCTTTCACAATTTAAACGGCTTCCTTGAGCTAACGGGCTGACGAGCCTTGGTCTGCACCTGCGCGGCAGGAGAGGTACTTGACCTGCTTTTAATTACATTTTGGCAGTCCACACGGCACCCCTTTACATTGACCTGCTCCCTGCTGACGAGAGGCAACTACCTCGAAACACGTGTCCAGGGATGGCTAATGCAACACATACTGTTCTATTTACATTTCGTGGCATAGGCGTACCCGCCGTCGCCACTACATTTCCCACAGTCCTTTGGGGCAACTTGCTGGTGTGACGAGCAGTGTGCGACCTACTCTTTCACAATTTAAACGGCTTCCTTGAGCTAACGGGCTGACGAGCCTTGGTCTGCACCTGCGCGCCAGGAGAGGTACTTGACCTGCTTTTAATTACATTTTGGCAGTCCACACGGCACCCCTTTACATTGACCTGCTCCCTGCTGACGAGAGGCAACTACCTCGAAACACGTGTCCAGGGATGGCTAACGCAACACATACTGTTCTATTTACATTTCGTGGCATAGGCGTACCCGCCGTCGCCACTACATTTCCCACAGTCCTTTGGGGCAACTTGCTGGTGTGACGAGCAGTGTGCGACCTACTCTTTCACAATTTAAACGGCTTCCTTGAGCTAACGGGCTGACGAGCCTTGGTCTGCACCTGCGCGCCAGGAGAGGTACTTGACCTGCTTTTAATTACATTTTGGCAGTCCACACGGCACCCCTTTACATTGACCTGCTCCCTGCTGACGAGAGGCAACTACCTCGAAACACGTGTCCAGGGATGGCTAACGCAACACATATTGTTCTATTTACATTTCGTGGCATAGGCGTACCCGCCGTCGCCACTACATTTCCCACAGTCCTTTGGGGCAACTTGCTGGTGTGAGGAGCAGTGTGCGACCTACTCTTTCACAATTTAAACGGCTTCCTTTGTCGTACTTTAATATTCGGGACCGCGTAGGGGACAGGGCCCTACCCCTGTCTATCTTGGTATTAGCGAACCGCAAATGGTAAATGCGGCATGTACGAGTGCTTTATATACCGTTCTAGCTATGAATGCACTGTGTACACGTTATTCTGCTCCACTACGCGGGTTCCATTTTGGAAGCAGTGGCCATCTTGTCATTGCCCTCACATAGGCTATAATGGAGTAAATACGGGCCTCACAGTACATGGGCTTTCCCTCTGACTTCTCTGTGACCTGGGCAGCTGGCTCTGCTGCCCCGGGTCAAACCGGTCTCACGAGCTCCCCTTCCTCCTTCCACCTGTGATTAGCATCAGGGCTTGACCCGTCATAAAACCCTTTCATTCTACACAATCCCCCGGCTAATCTCTTCTACACCTGCTTGTTCCTGCTTTATGACTTGTTTCCCAAAACAGGAGATGCTCACGTTTATTGGGGGGTCTGTTTACATCAAACGTGGGATCTGAACCTTACTGTATAAATCATTGTGGGCTGGCCGAACTGGAATGTGGGATGGTCATCATGACTCTGCTTTTTCTTTGTAATGTACACTTGTATATTGCTGTATCATAAAACCTAGGAATGTATGCTCGAGGCAAGGAAAAGCGTATTTAAGATGAAATCCGTTCCTATGATTTTCAGCAGTCTCCTGAGAACATACACGCTGTTGTACTTCTAGGATACCTGTCATTGGTCTGCAGCCAATAAACGATTCTTTGACTTCACCCAGAAGACTCTGTGTTTCTGTAGGTCCGGAACAGGGTGAAACCCAGAAGTCATAGGGTGTGTGTCCCTGCACCGCTGGGTCTAAAATACCCAGTACTTCAGTTTGGCGCCCAACTCGGGACGATTTCAGCGGTACCAGTCCAAGCCAGAGGTTCGTGAGGAGCTTCGTGTGGAAATTCCGGAGGAAGGCCGCCACTTCATCGACCCCTGCATGTCGACGTGGTCCGAAAGTCTTTTCTGCGAGGTTCTCCGCGTCCCGACGGCTACGAAGGACTGCTGCCCTGATTAATCGACCTGTTTTGGACCCTTGACGAGTTTTGAGAGAGCGAAACAATCGAGAGAGTCTTCTGGTGACGCCATCGATTAGCAATATTCAGTTAAGTATAAGTGGAGCGTCTCCTATTTGTTTTTGGTATCCTTCGGGATCGTTTGACTTGGTAAATTGGTACTTTGGAGTTTGCAAACGCCAAAACCAGAGGACTCGTGTATTCACGAGAATATCGTATTCGATAATCCTTTGACGTTTGGATCTAGACTAGTGAGCGAAGATGCCTGGTTCTGGACTATTTGGTAGATTATTCTGTTTGGGTTGTGGAAAAGATTTCCAGCTAGAGGAATCATGTCCGGTTCCTCCGGTTGGAACTCCAACTTATGAGCTCTATGTAAAACATGGCGTAGGCCCCATTGCATATAACGAAGTGTGGATCCACTACACCAGGAAAGATGGTGTTTTAAAATGGCCCCAAAATGGTAGTTTTGATACCGATATTTTAGATAATCTGGAAATTAAATTGTTTAAGAAGAAAGCCCGGCCGGCGATGTTTGACTCTTTCCGCTTATGGCGAAAGGAAGCCAAACAGAAGGAAATTAAGTTAGCGAAAAAGAATAAGAGAGAGAGAGGTATGTCAGTAATGCAAGCAGCTGTACAATTTAAAGACAATAAAGAGGAGCAAATGAATGAGCAATTGCACAGGCAGCGTAAGTTAGGGATTGACAAATGTTACCCAGCTTTGCCACATCCTAAGCAGGATGAGTCAGAAGAAAAGGAGAAAGATCCCCTGATGTCACATTTGTTGAGTTCGCCACCCCCATATGCTCAAACTGCCATGGCGCCTCCCCAGCTTGTAAATATGCCACCTCCAGTGCATATACTGCAAGCCTTGCCGCAACCGCCAGTTGCTTTGCAGCCAGTTCCTATTCCTGTAGCGCAGCCCTCTCAAGCGCCGCCAGTTGTGCTTCCAACTGCCCCCGCACTTCCTGCGACTTTGCCTAATCCAGTAACTGCCTCCCCTAACACTCTTCCTTCCATCACTCCAGTACCTGTCTCTACATCCTCTTTTCTTCCCTCTGTTTTTCCCCCTGTTCTCGCCTCAGCTTCTCCTTCGGCGCGACAGCGCTTAGCTAATGTGGTTACTACATTAATGTCTCCTCTCTTTGGGTCATCTGGTGCAACTCCTGGTTTACAGCGTAAGCAGCTGCGCAGCCAATTGCCTAACCCCGATGAGAAAAAGGTAATAGATCACATGGCGCGTAGATGGATCGTTTTTCCTTCACTTTATGATGTGGAATCAGTTGTCAATACTTTCCATCAATGGGATGCCCCTAAACAGAGATATGTGTTCGAGAAAATGTGCGAAATTCTCTGTGAAGAATTGGAGGATAGTGGTAAAAATCCGAGTCCGCAGGAATTGTGTAGAGTGAGGTTCGATTTTGGAACTGGTATAATTGTGGACCGCGAAGTAGATAAAGCAGTTGCGGTTGTATTGTCCTTCAGGAATGACGATTGCCAACAGTCATTGTTTGAACAAGAGGTCCTTGTGGGGAAAAAGGCAAAAGCGCGACAATACCCCATGAGAGAAGTTCCCCCGGTATGGAAGGAAGCGGTTGCAGCTGTCGGTGGTAACCCCGCTGTGGCAGCGCATTTCCAGCGTGTTTGGGTGCATGTTCCATGGAAGCGCTCTGAGGTGTTAGCGCTTAAGCAGTCCTTGCCTGATCCCCGTAAAAACCCAGCAGGTTATTATAAAGAGTTGTCACAGACGGCAGGGTCATGCATTATGAATCTGGCCGACATAGACATGTTGTTTGGTAATGTTGTTCCACAGCCTCTATGGGGATCAATTCGTAATGTAGATCACAATGCAGAATTAGGGGATACATGGGCTAACATTGTTGCTGCTGATGCTAGACAAACTGGTGGTGCGAAACCAGAACCTTTAGTAGCTGAATTGCCTGGTAGAATCATTACGTATATGAAGACAATAATGCCTGCGATGCGCGTAAATTGGGACAAGTTATCTGCATGCAAGCAGAAGAAAGATGAGACAGTGTCAGACTTCTTTACTAGGTTTGAAGAAACGTTTATTGATCACAGTGGGCAGGATATGAGTACTGAGGGTGGCCAACGGTTATTTGTGGATAAGTTTGTGCAGAATCTACTTCCTGACCTGTGTAAAAAGTTAAAAGATTCAGAAAGTTCTTGGGCTGTTTCTTCTTCAGCGCAAATACTGGCTACTGCACAGTATTATGAAAATAGAGATAAAGACGAGAAAGATAGAACAGAGAAGAAAACGAAGGAACTAAAGACAAAGGTTCTCTTACAGCAGGCCTATCCGCCACGTGGAGGTCAGAATAATTATAGGCAACCCCAAGGTGTCTATCACCAACCCCAACAGTTTCAGAACAACCAGCAAATGAACGGGTATTATCAACCACGTGTCCCTGTAGGTCCCAACCAATGTTCATACTGCAAAGAGGAAGGTCATTATAAATATAGTTGCCCTAAACGGGACGGTAATGCGTATGGCGCAAGAGGTAGGGGTGGTCAGCAAGCTCCTAGAGGCAGAGGGCGTGGAAGTGCTCCCCAGAACGTGCGTCCTCTGCCGCCTCAAAATACCATCAATAGCTTTGATCAGCAAGCTAACGCGATTAGTAATACGGCCCAGTATTATAATAATGATTATTATGCAGAGGACGGTGATGCAGAGAATAATGATTACTAGGACAGCCATAGACAGAGAGAGGGAGTTGTTTCAGTGCCAGTGGATCAGAGTGGACCGTATGTTGAGGTGACTACAGCAAATGTAACGGAGCCTTTTCTGCTAGACACTGGTGCTGCAAAGAGTTCAATCATGCATTCAAAACTCCCTGGCGCACCTTTGTCTGGCGATATAAATGTTTCAGTAGGTTTTTCTGGCGCCCCAGTTAGGAACCCGATTTCTAGTCCCATGTCACTTTCTGTTGGACCTTGCGAGCTAAAAGCACCCCTGATCCTGACAACAGGTTGTGGTGAGAATTTACTGGGATTAGATTTGTTGAAAAGATTGCACGCTACACTGTATTGTTCTCCTTCAGGAGTACAACTTACATTAGGCAAGAAAGTGATTTCCCCAATGTACTTGTCTAAAAATACAATGCCGCCTGAATTGTCATCCCTTCCGGATGCCCTTTGGGCTACTGGTCCCAATGATGTGGGCCTCTTGGAAATACCGCCATATGTGGTGACTTTAAAGGCTAATGTCAGACTGCCACGTATTCCCCAGTACAAAATCTCTAATGAAGGGCAGAAAGCATTGTTAGACATTGTCAGCGACTTGATTAATAAGGGTGTGATAGAAGAGACAAGAGGCAACGTTTGCAATAGTCCGATCTTACCTGTCTTAAAACGAACGGACCCTTCACAGCCACCTGTTTACAGGTTTGTGATTGATCTTAGAGAGGTTAATAAGATTGTTGTGCCACAGTTTCCAGTTGTCCCTGATATAACTGCCTTGTTAACGATGATTCCAGCCTCTGCTGTATGGTTTTCAGTGATCGATTTAAAGAATGCTTTCTTCAGCATCCCAATTGCAGAAGAGAGCAGAGACATTTTTGGCTTTAGTCTGGGAGGCCGAAGCTTCCGCTTCAAACGCGCTCCCCAGGGCTACTGTGAGAGTCCATCCATATACAGTCAAGCTTTGAAAGCGCAGCTTGATGCACTTGTTTTACCTAGTGGCGCTATCCTGATTCAGTACGTGGACGATTTACTGATCGCTGCAGATACTGAGAAGATCTGTAAAGAAGCCACATTGTCACTGTTGCGCCATTTATCCGCTTTCCATCACAAAGTGTCTCTCTCTAAGCTGCAATATTGTCGACAAGAAGTGACCTACTTAGGTCATCTCTTATCGAAGGAGGGAAGGAAACTGACCCCAGAAAGAATTCAAGCCATTGCACAGTTGAGTGTGCCAAAGACACAGAGAGAAGTGCGTGCTTTCTTGGGCATCACTTCATACTGTAGGCATTGGATCCCTAGTTTTTCTTTATTGGCAAAACCTTTGTTAGCCTTAACATGCAAAGACACACCGAATCCTATCCCATGGTCTGAAGAGTGCCAGAAAAGTTTTGTGGAATTGCGTGATGCATTATGTTCAGCACCTGTGTTGGGTACTCCCGACTATAGCAAGCCTTTTACATTGTATGTTCACGAGAAAGATGGATGTGCGTTGTCCGTGTTAACACAGCCTTTTGGCGACAGACCGCGCCCATGCGCATATTTCTCATCAACCTTGGACCCTGTAGCGAGGGCATTGCCAAGCTGTCTGAGAGCGACAGCTGCTGCAGCGATGTCTATCCGACAATCTGCTGGTTTGGTAATGGACAATACATTGATTGTTATGGTTCCACATGCTGTAGACACATTATTAAATAGGACCAAGACACAACACTTGACTAGTGCACGATTATCAGGCTACGAACTTACACTGTTAGCTAATCACATACACATAAAAAGATGCAATACGCTGAATCCAGCTACATTGTTGCCAATTCCAGCAGACTCAGATGAGATTGAGCAGCATGACTGTCTGTTCAGAACAGAAGAAGAGACGAAAGGGAGAGTAGATCTGAAAGATACTCCCCTGACTGAGTGTGATGGCACTTTATGGGTAGATGGGTCCTGTTTCAAGCTCCCTAATGGTGACACGACTGCTGCATATGCTATCACGACTTTGCACACGGTCGTGGAAACTGCACGAGTGCCACATAATTCGGCCCAAGCAGCAGAATTAATCGCCCTCACGAGAGCATGCGTGTTGTCTGAAGGAATGAGAGTGAACATATACACAGATAGCCAGTACGCCTTTGGCGTGGCTCATAATTTTGGGCGTTTGTGGAAGGAGCGTGGGTTCCTGACGTCGCATGGAGCTAAAATTCAGAATGGCAAGTTGGTGAATGATCTCCTTGAGTCACTGACCCTACCGTTGCAAGTTGCGATCATGAAATGCAGTGCGCACAGGAAAGTCACAGATGATGTTGGACGTGGGAATGCGTTTGCTGATGAGACCGCGAAAGAAACAGCACAGAATGTAAAGACTAGAATGTATGTTGCAGGCCCCGCAAGATGGGTTAATGATGTTGGAATGTGTGAGAACACAATAGAGAGTGTGAAGTCGCTTCAAGCTGAAGCCACAGAGGAAGAGTTAAGCAAGTGGAGAGAAAGTATGGGTAAGTTGGATGAGAATGGTTGTTGGATTGATCTGACAGAACATAGGCGATGGTTGTTGCCTGATGCATATGTGCTTCCAGTAGTTACTATGGCACATGGAATGGCACATATCAGTACGAAAGGTATATGCAAGTTGTTGGCTCCAGTATGGCAGAATGCTGGGATTCCCAAGTGTGCAGAGAATGTGGTCAAGAATTGCATAGTATGCTTGAAGTACAACCCTGGTAGGGGAACCCCAACTCCGGCTGGTCACTTTGCACCCCCATCATGTCCATTTGAAGTTTTGCAGCTGGACTTTATTCACATGGAAAGATGCAACAACCTGAAATATGTACTGGTGGTTGTTTGTGCTTTCTCAAAATGGATTGAGGCTTATCCTCTGAAAGATAACACTGCCCTATCCACAGCCAAAGCCCTTGTGAAAGAGTTTTTCCCTAGGTTTGGGATGCCAAGAATGGTGTGGTGTGATAACGGAAGTGAGTTTGTGGGTAAAGTGATGAAGAATGTATGTGAAGGGCTAGGGATAAAGCAGAAGTTCCACGCTGCAAATCACCCCCAATCAGCTGGATTAGTAGAACGCTACAATGGAGCCTTAAAGCTCAAGCTGGCCAAAATCCAGGCGAGCACCGGTCTTAAATGGCCTGACGCTCTGCCCTTAGCACTCCTGTCCACTAGAATGACCATACACTCACGAGTGGGACTTAGTCCTTACGAGATCGTTTTTGGCCGTCCCGCCAACGTATGGGGTGTACCGAGACCTACGAAGTTCAGTGAGATTGAGCATCCAGTACTGCTCGATTACCTGTATGATTTGACTGTTAAACTGCGTGTTTTGCACCAACAGGTACATGATACTCTTCCCCAAGCCTCTGAACCTCCTGGACACCCTATCAACCCTGGCTCGTGGGTCCTGGTCCGGAATTTCCAGCGCAAGAGCAACGACGAGCCTCGCTGGATCGGCCCTCATCTTGTTCTTCTTTCGACAAGATCAGCAGTGCGAGTGAAAGGGAAGAAGCACTGGATTCATGGTACCCACTGCAAAGTAGTCCCCTTGCCTCTGCCATATGACCAGTGGGTCAAGGAGGGTATCGCCGACTCAGAGATAGACATTGTACCTCGCTTTGTACCATTCAGTGACGCACGCATAAGAGACACAGTTTCAGACCAAGAGAGTGATAATATTCTGCAGGAAGCTGTGCCACCATCAAGTCAACTGGACACCACTGAGCCTGAACTTTTGTTTCAAGACCAAACAGCACCTGGCCGTCTCCGCTATAATTTGAGACCTAGGCCCATGGACAAATAAAGATTTCCTCATTATTTCCCTTTTGACATTTTTGCTCTCCCATCTGAAAGACTTTCTTGATTTTTGTTTTTCGAACCACCATCCGGGTTCTGCCGCAGGGTCGCGGTGCCAAGACTTTGGGGTACAGGCCGAAGACGCTAGGTCGACGGTTCTGGTTGGTCTAGGGCGTTTCCCTGGACTGACAGGCGTACTCTTTAGCAGAAGAAACTCATCCACCGCGAGCGGCCCGAGTAGAGGATGGAGTTTTTTAAGATGGAGAGACCGATTGAGGAAATGAACTCTAACGCAAGGATGTGTAGAATTGTAAAAAGTAAATGTTTTGTCTTTTTGTGCCTTTTTACACAGTGTAGTATCATAATGTTTATTGTAGGATTTGTGTTTTTCTCCGCTCAAAAGCCCATTGCACCCACTCAACAGCCTATATCTCTTTCTACTGCCTCCTCTCACTCTTTTCACCCTTTGCCTGAACACGAACAGACCAGACGATCGGAGTTCGTAAATAACTCGTTTATCCAACTCTTGCACCAGCACCAACTAGTAATGAATACGACCAATTGCTGGGTGTGTGGGTTAATGCCCCATACCATTAACAAGGGTATTCCCTACCTGGTGCTACCGTACAGTTACAATGGATCGTCATGGGCATTCCAAACCATGTTTCTCTATGCTCTAGATACATACTCCCCTCGCCAACCGCGTTCCATCAGACCTATCACCAATAATAAGGCTTTGATGAAAGGAGTTGCCGATATGAGTAGGGATATTAATGCATACTCCTCTATTCCCAAAGAAGAGTTGAGACCTTATGCAGGATGGAACGCGACGGGGTATAGTATTAGTCTGGGTGAAAGGCAGCGAAAAATCTCATCTCCAATCTGGGTCGTACCCCACATGGGTCGGTTCTGCTTACAGGGTAATGGTCAGAATCCTAGAGCTCAACTGGGAAGAAGTGACTGTACCGAAACGTACACCTTCCCGTCACAGTTTTCCCCTGCGTTTCTAGCTGCTAAGGGCACATATTTTATCTGTCATGACCGAGCATATACATGGCTGCCCCCTGATTTCTCGGGCACATGTTATATTGCGAACTTGCTACCGCCGACATTTACTGCTGCCTCTGACTATCACAAGACCAGAGTTGTGAGAGGTGTGATTAGTAAGGAAGATACTGTCGGTCAGGAAGCAGGAGACTTCTTCTTGGGTTTCCTGCCGTTTTGGGGACCTATGGTCAATAGTAGGAACCTGAGACAGCTGACTCGTGTGGTTGAATCCACTGTCAATGTAACGGCTGGTGCCCTTAGTAATCTGACAGCTGAGCTCCAAGCGGATCGCCTTATGACTCTGCAGAACCGCATGGTTCTAGACGTTATTCTTGCAGACCGCGGTGGGGTATGCAAGGTCATCCAATCCAGTTGCTGCATTTTCATACCAGATAATGCTCCAACAGTGTATCAAGCCATCTCCAAACTCCATAAAATATCTGAAGCCATACACGTGGATAAGGGAGATTGGTCACTGGTGGGGTGGTTCTGGGAATTGATATCTGCCTGGGGTTGGAAAGTTCTAATGGTCATTGGAATGATCTTAGCCATTCTTTTCCTGTTCTGTCTGTGTATACAGTGTGCTCCCGCGATATGTGGCCTCTGTGCTACCTTATGTGTAAGGAAACCTGTATCGAGAGACGAGCTAAGTAATAGGATGATGCTACAGCAACATCTCCATGACTTTGTGAACATTGACCTAGACTCGGATTAAGATGAGTATAGTGATTGCCTATGTAAGGGCAAAAGGAGGGTCTGTCGTACTTTAATATTCGGGACCGCGTAGGGGACAGGGCCCTACCCCTGTCTATCTTGGTATTAGCGAACCGCAAATGGTAAATGCGGCATGTACGAGTGCTTTATATACCGTTCTAGCTATGAATGCACTGTGTACACGTTATTCTGCTCCACTACGCGGGTTCCATTTTGGAAGCAGTGGCCATCTTGTCATTGCCCTCACATAGGCTATAATGGAGTAAATACGGGCCTCACAGTACATGGGCTTTCCCTCTGACTTCTCTGTGACCTGGGCAGCTGGCTCTGCTGCCCCGGGTCAAACCGGTCTCACGAGCTCCCCTTCCTCCTTCCACCTGTGATTAGCATCAGGGCTTGACCCGTCATAAAACCCTTTCATTCTACACAATCCCCCGGCTAATCTCTTCTACACCTGCTTGTTCCTGCTTTATGACTTGTTTCCCAAAACAGGAGATGCTCACGTTTATTGGGGGGTCTGTTTACATCAAACGTGGGATCTGAACCTTACTGTATAAATCATTGTGGGCTGGCCGAACTGGAATGTGGGATGGTCATCATGACTCTGCCTTTTCTTTGTAATGTACACTTGTATATTGCTGTATCATAAAACCTAGGAATGTATGCTCGAGGCAAGGAAAAGCGTATTTAAGATGAAATCCGTTCCTATGATTTTCAGCAGTCTCCTGAGAACATACACGCTGTTGTACTTCTAGGATACCTGTCATTGGTCTGCAGCCAATAAACGATTCTTTGACTTCACCCAGAAGACTCTGTGTTTCTGTAGGTCCGGAACAGGGTGAAACCCAGAAGTCATAGGGTGTGTGTCCCTGCACCGCTGGGTCTAAAATACCCAGTACTTCACCTTGAGCTAACGGGCTGACGAGCCTTGGTCTGCACCTGCGCGCCAGGAGAGGTACTTGACCTGCTTTTAATTACATTTTGGCAGTCCACACGGCACCCCTTTACATTGACCTGCTCCCTGCTGACGAGAGGCAAATACCTCGAAACACGTGTCCAGGGATGGCTAACGCAACACATACTGTTCTATTTACATTTCGTGGCATAGGCGTACCGGCCGTCGCCACTACATTTCCCACAGTCCTTTGGGGCAACTTGCTGGTGTGACGAGCAGGGTGCGACCTACTCTTTCACAATTTAAACGGCTTCCTTGAGCTAACGGGCTGACGAGCCTTGGTCTGCACCTGCGCGCCAGGAGAGGTACTTGACCTGCTTTTAATTACATTTTGGCAGTCCACACGGCACCCCTTTACATTGACCTGCTCCCTGCTGACGAGAGGCAACTACCTCGAAACACGTGTCCAGGGATGGCTAACGCAACACATACTGTTCTATTTACATTTCGTGGCATAGGCGTACCCGCCGTCGCCACTACATTTCCCACAGTCCTTTGGGGCAACTTGCTGGTGTTACGAGCAGTGTGCGACCTACTCTTTCACAATTTAAACGGCTTCCTTGAGCTAACGGGCTGACGAGCCTTGGTCTGCACCTGCGCGCCAGGAGAGGTACTTGACCTGCTTTTATTTAAATTTTGGCAGTCCACACAGCACCCCTTTACATTGACCTGCTCCCTGCTGACGAGAGGCAACTACCTCGAAACACGTGTCCAGGGATGGCTAACGCAACACATACTGTTCTATTTACATTTCGTGGCATAGGCGTACCTGCCGTCGCCACTACATTTCCCACAGTCCTTTGGGGCAACTTGCTGGTGTGACGAGCAGTGTGCGACCTACTCTTTCACAATTTAAACGGCTTCCTTGAGCTAACGGGCTGACGAGCCTTGGTCTGCACCTGCGCGCCAGGAGAGGTACTTGACCTGCTTTTAATTACATTTTGGCAGTCCACAAGGCACCCCTTTACATTGACCTGCTCCCTGCTGACGAGAGGCAACTACCTCGAAACACGTGTCCAGGGATGGCTAACGCAACACATACTGTTCTATTTACATTTCGTGGCATAGGCGTACCCTCCGTCGCCACTACATTTCCCACAGTCCTTTGGGGCAACTTGCTGGTGTGACGAGCAGTGTGCGACCTACTCTTTCACAATTTAAACGGCTTCCTTGAGCTAACGGGCTGACGAGCCTTGGTCTGCACCTGCGCGCCAGGAGAGGTACTTGACCTGCTTTTAATTAAATTTTGGCAGTCCACACAGCACCCCTTTACATTGACCTGCTCCCTGCTGACGAGAGGCAACAACCTCGAAACACGTGTCCAGGGATGGCTAACGCAACACATACTGTTCTATTTACATTTCGTGGCATAGGCGTACCCGCCGTCGCCACTACATTTCCCACAGTCCTTTGGGGCAACTTGCTGGTGTGACGAGCAGTGTGCGACCTACTCTTTCACAATTTAAACGGCTTCCTTGAGCTAACGGGCTGACGAGCCTTGGTCTGCACCTGCGCGCCAGGAGAGGTACTTGACCTGCTTTTAATTACATTTTGGCAGTCCACAAGGCACCCCTTTACATTGACCTGCTCCCTGCTGACGAGAGGCAACTACCTCGAAACACTTGTCCAGGGATGGCTAACGCAACACATACTGTTCTATTTACATTTCGTGGCATAGGCGTACCCGCCGTCGCCACTACATTTCCCACAGTCCTTTGGGGCAACTTGCTGGTGTGACGAGCAGTGTGCGACCTACTCTTTCACAATTTAAACGGCTTCCTTGAGCTAACGGGCTGACGAGCCTTGGTCTGCACCTGCGCGCCAGGAGAGGTACTTGACCTGCTTTTAATTACATTTTGGCAGTCCACACGGCACCCCTTTACATTGACCTGCTCCCTGCTGACGAGAGGCAACTACCTCGAAACACGTGTCCAGGGATGGCTAACGCAACACATACTGTTCTATTTACATTTCGTGGCATAGGCGTACCCTCCGTCGCCACTACATTTCCCACAGTCCTTTGGGGCAACTTGCTGGTGTGACGAGCAGTGTGCGACCTACTCTTTCACAATTTAAACGGCTTCCTTGAGCTAACGGGCTGACGAGCCTTGGTCTGCACCTGCGCGCCAGGAGAGGTACTTGACCTGCTTTTAATTACATTTTGGCAGTCCACACGGCACCCCTTTACATTGACCTGCTCCCTGCTGACGAGAGGCAACTACCTCGAAACACGTGTCCAGGGATGGCTAATGCAACACATACTGTTCTATTTACATTTCGTGGCATAGGCGTACCCGCCGTCGCCACTACATTTCCCACAGTCCTTTGGGGCAACTTGCTGGTGTGACGAGCAGTGTGCGACCTACTCTTTCACAATTTAAACGGCTTCCTTGAGCTAACGGGCTGACGAGCCTTGGTCTGCACCTGCGCGCCAGGAGAGGTACTTGACCTGCTTTTAATTACATTTTGGCAGTCCACACGGCACCCCTTTACATTGACCTGCTCCCTGCTGACGAGAGGCAACTACCTCGAAACACGTGTCCAGGGATGGCTAACGCAACACATACTGTTCTATTTACATTTCGTGGCATAGGCGTACCCGCCGTCGCCACTACATTTCCCACAGTCCTTTGGGGCAACTTGCTGGTGTGACGAGCAGTGTGCGACCTACTCTTTCACAATTTAAACGGCTTCCTTGAGCTAACGGGCTGACGAGCCTTGGTCTGCACCTGCGCGCCAGGAGAGGTACTTGACCTGCTTTTAATTACATTTTGGCAGTCCACACGGCACCCCTTTACATTGACCTGCTCCCTGCTGACGAGAGGCAACTACCTCGAAACACGTGTCCAGGGATGGCTAACGCAACACATACGGTTCTATTTACATTTCGTGGCATAGGCGTACCCGCCGTCGCCACTACATTTCCCACAGTCCTTTGGGGCAACTTGCTGGTGTGACGAGCAGTGTGCGACCTACTCTTTCACAATTTAAACAGCTTCCTTGAGCTAACGGGCTGACGAGCCTTGGTCTGCACCTGCGCGCCAGGAGAGGTACTTGACCTGCTTTTAATTACATTTTAGCAGTCCACACGGCACCCCTTTACATTGACCTGCTCCCTGCTGACGAGAGGCAAATACCTCGAAACACGTGTCCAGGGATGGCTAACGCAACACATACTGTTCTATTTACATTTCGTGGCATAGGCGTACCGGCCGTCGCCACTACATTTCCCACAGTCCTTTGGGGCAACTTGCTGGTGTGACGAGCAGGGTGCGACCTACTCTTTCACAATTTAAACGGCTTCCTTGAGCTAACGGGCTGACGAGCCTTGGTCTGCACCTGCGCGCCAGGAGAGGTACTTGACCTGCTTTTAATTACATTTTGGCAGTCCACACGGCACCCCTTTACATTGACCTGCTCCCTGCTGACGAGAGGCAACTACCTCGAAACACGTGTCCAGGTATGGCTAACGCAACACATACTGTTCTATTTACATTTCGTGGCATAGGCGTACCCGCCGTCGCCACTACATTTCCCACAGTCCTTTGGGGCAACTTGCTGGTGTTACGAGCAGTGTGCGACCTACTCTTTCACAATTTAAACGGCTTCCTTGAGCTAACGGGCTGACGAGCCTTGGTCTGCACCTGCGCGCCAGGAGAGGTACTTGACCTGCTTTTAATTAAATTTTGGCAGTCCACACAGCACCCCTTTACATTGACCTGCTCCCTGCTGACGAGAGGCAACAACCTCGAAACACGTGTCCAGGGATGGCTAACGCAACACATACTGTTCTATTTACATTTCGTGGCATAGGCGTACCCGCCGTCGCCACTACATTTCCCACAGTCCTTTGGGGCAACTTGCTGGTGTGACGAGCAGTGTGCGACCTACTCTTTCACAATTTAAACGGCTTCCTTGAGCTAACGGGCTGACGAGCCTTGGTCTGCACCTGCGCGCCAGGAGAGGTACTTGACCTGCTTTTAATTACATTTTGGCAGTCCACAAGGCACCCCTTTACATTGACCTGCTCCCTGCTGACGAGAGGCAACTACCTCGAAACACTTGTCCAGGGATGGCTAACGCAACACATACTGTTCTATTTACATTTCGTGGCATAGGCGTACCCGCCGTCGCCACTACATTTCCCACAGTCCTTTGGGGCAACTTGCTGGTGTGACGAGCAGTGTGCGACCTACTCTTTCACAATTTAAACGGCTTCCTTGAGCTAACGGGCTGACGAGCCTTGGTCTGCACCTGCGCGCCAGGAGAGGTACTTGACCTGCTTTTAATTACATTTTGGCAGTCCACACGGCACCCCTTTACATTGACCTGCTCCCTGCTGACGAGAGGCAACTACCTCGAAACACGTGTCCAGGGATGGCTAACGCAACACATACTGTTCTATTTACATTTCGTGGCATAGGCGTACCCTCCGTCGCCACTACATTTCCCACAGTCCTTTGGGGCAACTTGCTGGTGTGACGAGCAGTGTGCGACCTACTCTTTCACAATTTAAACGGCTTCCTTGAGCTAACGGGCTGACGAGCCTTGGTCTGCACCTGCGCGCCAGGAGAGGTACTTGACCTGCTTTTAATTACATTTTGGCAGTCCACACGGCACCCCTTTACATTGACCTGCTCCCTGCTGACGAGAGGCAACTACCTCGAAACACGTGTCCAGGGATGGCTAATGCAACACATACTGTTCTATTTACATTTCGTGGCATAGGCGTACCCGCCGTCGCCACTACATTTCCCACAGTCCTTTGGGGCAACTTGCTGGTGTGACGAGCAGTGTGCGACCTACTCTTTCACAATTTAAACGGCTTCCTTGAGCTAACGGGCTGACGAGCCTTGGTCTGCACCTGCGCGCCAGGAGAGGTACTTGACCTGCTTTTAATTACATTTTGGCAGTCCACACGGCACCCCTTTACATTGACCTGCTCCCTGCTGACGAGAGGCAACTACCTCGAAACACGTGTCCAGGGATGGCTAACGCAACACATACTGTTCTATTTACATTTCGTGGCATAGGCGTACCCGCCGTCGCCACTACATTTCCCACAGTCCTTTGGGGCAACTTGCTGGTGTGACGAGCAGTGTGCGACCTACTCTTTCACAATTTAAACGGCTTCCTTGAGCTAACGGGCTGACGAGCCTTGGTCTGCACCTGCGCGCCAGGAGAGGTACTTGACCTGCTTTTAATTACATTTTGGCAGTCCACACGGCACCCCTTTACATTGACCTGCTCCCTGCTGACGAGAGGCAACTACCTCGAAACACGTGTCCAGGGATGGCTAACGCAACACATACGGTTCTATTTACATTTCGTGGCATAGGCGTACCCGCCGTCGCCACTACATTTCCCACAGTCCTTTGGGGCAACTTGCTGGTGTGACGAGCAGTGTGCGACCTACTCTTTCACAATTTAAACGGCTTCCTTGAGCTAACGGGCTGACGAGCCTTGGTCTGCACCTGCGCGCCAGGAGAGGTACTTGACCTGCTTTTAATTACATTTTAGCAGTCCACACGGCACCCCTTTACATTGACCTGCTCCCTGCTGACGAGAGGCAAATACCTCGAAACACGTGTCCAGGGATGGCTAACGCAACACATACTGTTCTATTTACATTTCGTGGCATAGGCGTACCGGCCGTCGCCACTACATTTCCCACAGTCCTTTGGGGCAACTTGCTGGTGTGACGAGCAGGGTGCGACCTACTCTTTCACAATTTAAACGGCTTCCTTGAGCTAACGGGCTGACGAGCCTTGGTCTGCACCTGCGCGCCAGGAGAGGTACTTGACCTGCTTTTAATTACATTTTGGCAGTCCACACGGCACCCCTTTACATTGACCTGCTCCCTGCTGACGAGAGGCAACTACCTCGAAACACGTGTCCAGGTATGGCTAACGCAACACATACTGTTCTATTTACATTTCGTGGCATAGGCGTACCCGCCGTCGCCACTACATTTCCCACAGTCCTTTGGGGCAACTTGCTGGTGTTACGAGCAGTGTGCGACCTACTCTTTCACAATTTAAACGGCTTCCTTGAGCTAACGGGCTGACGAGCCTTGGTCTGCACCTGCGCGCCAGGAGAGGTACTTGACCTGCTTTTAATTAAATTTTGGCAGTCCACACAGCACCCCTTTACATTGACCTGCTCCCTGCTGACGAGAGGCAACAACCTCGAAACACGTGTCCAGGGATGGCTAACGCAACACATACTGTTCTATTTACATTTCGTGGCATAGGCGTACCCGCCGTCGCCACTACATTTCCCACAGTCCTTTGGGGCAACTTGCTGGTGTGACGAGCAGTGTGCGACCTACTCTTTCACAATTTAAACGGCTTCCTTGAGCTAACGGGCTGACGAGCCTTGGTCTGCACCTGCGCGCCAGGAGAGGTACTTGACCTGCTTTTAATTACATTTTGGCAGTCCACAAGGCACCCCTTTACATTGACCTGCTCCCTGCTGACGAGAGGCAACTACCTCGAAACACTTGTCCAGGGATGGCTAACGCAACACATACTGTTCTATTTACATTTCGTGGCATAGGCGTACCCGCCGTCGCCACTACATTTCCCACAGTCCTTTGGGGCAACTTGCTGGTGTGACGAGCAGTGTGCGACCTACTCTTTCACAATTTAAACGGCTTCCTTGAGCTAACGGGCTGACGAGCCTTGGTCTGCACCTGCGCGCCAGGAGAGGTACTTGACCTGCTTTTAATTACATTTTGGCAGTCCACACGGCACCCCTTTACATTGACCTGCTCCCTGCTGACGAGAGGCAACTACCTCGAAACACGTGTCCAGGGATGGCTAACGCAACACATACTGTTCTATTTACATTTCGTGGCATAGGCGTACCCTCCGTCGCCACTACATTTCCCACAGTCCTTTGGGGCAACTTGCTGGTGTGACGAGCAGTGTGCGACCTACTCTTTCACAATTTAAACGGCTTCCTTGAGCTAATGGGCTGACGAGCCTTGGTCTGCACCTGCGCGCCAGGAGAGGTACTTGACCTGCTTTTAATTACATTTTGGCAGTCCACACGGCACCCCTTTACATTGACCTGCTCCCTGCTGACGAGAGGCAACTACCTCGAAACACGTGTCCAGGGATGGCTAATGCAACACATACTGTTCTATTTACATTTCGTGGCATAGGCGTACCCGCCGTCGCCACTACATTTCCCACAGTCCTTTGGGGCAACTTGCTGGTGTGACGAGCAGTGTGCGACCTACTCTTTCACAATTTAAACGGCTTCCTTGAGCTAACGGGCTGACGAGCCTTGGTCTGCACCTGCGCGCCAGGAGAGGTACTTGACCTGCTTTTAATTACATTTTGGCAGTCCACACGGCACCCCTTTACATTGACCTGCTCCCTGCTGACGAGAGGCAACTACCTCGAAACACGTGTCCAGGGATGGCTAACGCAACGCATACTGTTCTATTTACATTTCGTGGCATAGGCGTACCCGCCGTCGCCACTACATTTCCCACAGTCCTTTGGGGCAACTTGCTGGTGTGACGAGCAGTGTGCGACCTACTCTTTCACAATTTAAACGGCTTCCTTGAGCTAACGGGCTGACGAGCTGGAAGCGCGACGCAACGAGGAGAAGCGTGTCGCCGCCGCAGCAGTTGCCGTCGCATCACCAAAGAAGCGTGCCGCCGCAGCTGTTCGCCATCGCACCGCTGACAAAGCATGTCGCATCACCGGAGAAGGTGGTCGCCGTCGCATCCCTGGGGAAGTGTGTCGCAGGGCCTGTCGTGGCTCCAAAGATCATCGATTTCGCCGCACGGCCCTCAGGCGTGCATGCATCGCATCCCCATTGTTGCATCGCACCAAAGATGCCCTTTTGCCACATCGCACTGGATCGGCGCATCGCAGCGCCATCTTGTCGCATCGCACCGGATCACAGTAAGAAACCGAGGCATCACCTGCTCTCCGGTAAGGAACCGACGCATCACCTCTCCTGCACTGCAGTAAGGAACCAACACATCACCTCAATAGAAGCAAGGATCCGATGCATCACCTTCCCTGCGACCCTTTTGTTTGTTTTGCGTGACGCATCCAAGGTACTTTGAGAGTAAAGTGTCGCTTTTACCATCTACATTGAACTAAGCTATTTCTACCATTTTAATGTCATATTCTTGATACAGTATTGTGGATTTTTGTTGTTTGGTCTTGTGTTAAGTCTAGTAAAGATTACTTATTTTTCTAAACTGGTGTGGTGTCCATTTGTAGTGTTTTCACTGTATTACTGTGTGTGTTCACAAATGTTTTAAACACTGCCTCTGAGATAAGCCTGTCTGCTCATGCCAAGCAACCAGGGGGGTGAGCAAGGGTTATTCAGAAGTGTATCCCCTTTCCCTGACTAGATGCAAGGGCCCCTATTTGGACAGAGGTGTATACCATTGCTAACTAGAGACCCCCATTTCTAACGGGCTTCAATGTCCCAAATGTGCCTTTGCGGATATAATTAGGCAGTGTGCGTTGTTTCTCTTTTTTTTTTTTTCAGAGAGGCGCAATCGTTAGGCATGCAATACACAGAACTCGGGAGGACAAGAGGGTAGGGGCAGGACTCATCCTCGGGACCACAGACAGTCTTTTGTGCTGCAGGTAACCCGCGGGCCGAATAACAAGTAAATACTCCAACCTCAGCTTGAGGGGTCGAAAACAAAACTCTGTTCAAGGTAGAAAAAGAGAAGCTTTCCTCAAATGGTCGACCCATCTTACTTGCACTCGGTGCACATTGGATATAAATGAGGAGTATTCCAGCTAGAATGCTTGACCTCAAAGTGGAGGCCGCTCATTATTGTATTCATAAGTAATCCGGCGATCCTAGCTGCAGTTAAAAGCAAGACTGATTGCTTCATATGCATAGCTGATTAACTAGGTAAAATAAATATTTAATTCCTGATCATTATAATTAGACAAAATAATTATTTGGAACATGTATAATTTGTGCAAGTTGATGCTGTCACATATGGTGGTTATAGGAACCGTGGCTACTAAGTAATATTTCTTGTACGTTTCAATTTGACGATTTTTTAAATTGCTGCTTTAATAAATCTTGATGGATTGAACTGGCTCCATTTAGTCTGTCATGATGTTCCAATGATGGAGCTGATGTCGCATTTTCTCTTTATTGCCTCTTTGGGGAGATGTATATCTTGGCAGATTTTCGTTTCTCCCCAGGGCCGGACTGGCCATAGCGGGCATCGGGCGTTTTCCTGGGAAGCTGGACGGACAGGGACCGATTTTGCACAGTGGGGGTCGTTTTTTTGTTACTGGGGGCCGGTTTTGCAAAAGCGGATCACAGAAACAAAAGCAGCGGTGCTTTAGACTTGCACCCCCACGGGAGGGGGTGGGGGCAGGGTCAGGAGGTGGGGGGTCTAGTCCTACAAAATTGCCAGGGCAGCTTTGGGCTCCCAGTCCGGCCAGGTTCTCCCAGCAGATTTGCCTTCATGGTGACAGTCTGGGTAGTGCAAGCCCACTGACTTTTCTCAGTTTTGCTCATTACTCAAGTAGACATGAAAAGGACTCTGACAATGTTGCAGGGCATGGACTGTGAGGTTATGACAGTGAACATTTAGCGCAATTCTTCTGAGATATCGACTAACTCCCATGTGATAAGTGAATGAGTTGTAAATTCTGTTGTGCTGCATGCAGTTTAAGAGATTGCCAGTGCCTAAACCTATCACTATTATCTTTGCCAGTGCTTCATGTTCCCTGTGCTTTATATCAGGCTCGAAGGTGTCATCTATGGGACTAGACGACAAGCAACCAAATGCATCGATTTTAATAGAGAATGTTTTATGGTAATACCGTGGATTATGGTTTAGCCTATAAAATTAGCTTATAGGTATTGAAATTGACTGTGGCCTCCATATCCAGAAGGGTTGTTACCTGTAGCCTTGGATTACCTATTGCATTTTTGGTACGACCTGAGCCTTTTCCGCATTATGGCGTGGATGAACAGTTCTTGGGTGTTGTGTTTTCAGACTCTGAAGTCTACATTTACATTTCTGGCCACCACATGGCACACACATTTTGGAGCATATTTAAACCAATCAATCAATCAATCAGGGGAACTTGTAAAGCGCGCTACTTACCCGTGAGGGTCTCAAGGCGCTGGGGGTGGGGGTTGGGGGGGGGATGCCGCTACTGCTCGAAGAGCCAGGTCTTGAGGAGTCTTCTGAAGGCGAGTAGGTCGTGGGTCTGTCGTAGGTGGGTTGGGAGGGTGTTCCAGGTTTTGGCTTAAAGAAGCCTTCCTTTGCTACAGTATTCTGAGATGCAACCCTCTACACACCTGAGGGGAGTAGTTCACCTTACCACACGTTGAACCATTTCCTCAATAGTCCATCCATGATCTGCTTCCCAAAGTCAAGAACCAAGGCCTGTTCTTGAAATGAAAGATGGCGCGTCTGAGGTGGATAACGCTGCCGAGGGGCTTGATGGAAGGAGAGCACAAGCACATTCATGGGGAGAGAGAGCGAGGAAGGGCACCTGCTTGTACCATCCCCACTCGATTGTGCTTGTCCTCTCAGGTGCGGCCTGCAGAGTGTACACTTGTGGCCAGGTTAGACCAGCTGCAGTGCTCCATCAACATATCTGTGGCTGATGATGAAACTCGAGCAGACATCAGGTTCCTATCTGGGTTTAAAGCGCAGCCTGTCCTTCGGAGTGAACCAAACACTGAGCGAGGTACCAAGCTCAATATGGGAACACATTCTCATGGTTGTACTCTGACAAAGGCTCACAACTAATACTATGGAGGCTCAATGGCCTCCATAACTGGGGGCAGGTGCGTTTGTTGTTTGTGGCACAAATTTGGTCTGAATATAAGCTGTCTGTAAGGGAATAGTGAAAAGTGACTGTATGCTCTGGAGTGGCCCAGGGGGGCAGCAAGGGAACACGCAGCATTTCATTTTCAATGCAGCTGCTGTAAATGAGCAAAACATATTTTCTGTTAGATAAACACTGTTCTACAACCCTGACCTGTCAATCTCGAAAGAAGCAAGAGCCGAAAAAAGGCGCCAGCAGAGTTTCTTTGTTCGGTTTTACAATCCCTTAAACATATGCACACTCAAGCCCACGGGTTCCGTGCCTACCACTATTAATTCATCAACACCAAGTCCCCAAAGCCCTCCCAAAGTGGCAAACGGCGGTGCCAGTCTACTACTGCTGGCAGGGGGCTCTTACTAAACGCCAGCGATTTGCAAGATGAAGGGATTGTAAAGCGACGAAGCACCTTGGTGTTAACATAAATGAAAATCACCGGCAACCTTCAGATCTGAGCTTGATGAGAGCGCGTGGTAATTAGGCGCACGGCACGGAGGACCGCGAGCAGGCAACGCAGGCTGCAATAATAGAGAGCGAAGTGGCTGGCGCCTTCTACTTCAGGCTTGCACAGCAGCAGAGCACAGGAGCGTTTCACATTTCAGAACGTTGCTTTTGTGTGTTTGTTCATAATATGTGGTGTAGCAACTTTTTCAGTTTATCACCACTCCCTCACCTAAAAGAGTGTTTATGATTGCATGCCTTAGCTCTCTCTTCAGTGTCTCTGGCCATCACTACAAGCACTGCGGGGGGCAGGGCAAGTGTCAAGAGGACAAGGGGGATTTTGTATAGCAAAAAGTTGTCAGATCTTTATTTGTACTAAATGAAGAATGTTACAACAATGGAGGCACAGTTTGACGCTTAGGAGCTCCCAAGAGCACTTACAAGACTGATCGGGTGGGTTGTCAGTGGAAATAGCAAAGGCCCCCCCCACAAGTGGGGCCTTAGGGGCCAGTGCCATAATAAGCGCCAGTGACCCGAAATTACCAGTTTGGGCTACCATAGCGCGCCCAACAACAAGGAGGGATGACACTGCCCTCCCTCCCCCCCCCCCCCTCCCCCCAGACTGTGAATGGCATGCCAAGGTTGGCGTGAAACACGCTGGGCCATTGGGGCCCAGGGGTAATGTTTCAAACCGCCTATAGAGGGAAGCCGCTGCACCTCAGAGAGGAAACTGGAGGGTGATAAGGACGGCGCTGCCCCAGCATAGGCAACATTCGGGAAGCAGTGCACAGGTACCATTGAGAGCCACCCACACCCAAACAACAGCATTGTCTCAGTGCTGGAGGGCAGAGGAGCAGACACAGGGGTACATTTGTTTATAAAGGAGGCCCACTGGTAAGGCGGTGTGCCAGTGGAAGGCCACTTACCGGGGGATGACATGGTAAGGAGTTGAGCCTATCAGCAGTAAAAGGCTATCCCTCCTTGCGATCAGAGCAAAACCAACAAGAAACTTTATGCCCCCAAAAAGCAGTGGGTATGATTGCCTCAACAACTAAAATGCATCATAAATATCACAAGCAAATGACAGGACTGGATTGCTATATGGCAGAGGTTATTTATGACCTGTCAACCATTATTATTTATTATCAGTCACCCGTTTATGATTTATGATCCTGCCAGAATGATTTATGAAGCTTAGATTGATTTATGACTCTGCAAAATTGATTTATGGCCCTGTCATATTGATTTATTTGATGGCCACTGTGATTAATGAGTACATGATGTAAAATAGATAATAAATACATGTTAGATAATTTATTTTATCTATTTTATTTTGAAAGTTTTATATAGCACTAACATGACCACCGAGGGTGTCAGAGTGCTTTACAGATTATGCATCACAAGGGTATAATACAGATTATGCATCACAAGGGTATAAGCATACAAAACAGAATAAACAAAGCGACCAAATCAAAGTCTAAAAATTGTCCAACAATCTCGTGAGGGAAAAGTAAACACACTGTTAGACCCGGGATCCCTGGTTGGCTGAGGTAGGTACCTTAGGCCAAGTAGGGACCCGTCAGGGAAAGGAAGGTCACCTTCTGAGATAGCCCCCCTCACCCCCTCGGTAGCTTGACATGAGCAGCCAGGCTTATCTTCAAGGCAAATGTGTAACGTATTTGCAACCACGCTCACAACAACCCAATGATGACACCACAAATAGACTCCACACACGTTTTATAATAAAGAGTATAAACTTTATATAAAAAGATATACGATAAGACCACACAATATAAATCCACCATATGAGTTTGTGTACTATTTCTCCTGGCCGGTTGTTAGGTCAGCCAGCCCTTGTAAGTTCTGGCGGTATTAATGAGCTCTTCTAAACATTCGCCTATAATTCTAATATAATGTTATACAGTTCGTAATGATAGAATCAGGCACTTTTGCAATGTAAAAGTACTGTAAGGCGTAATGAAGCAATCAGACACTCTGCAATGTAAAAAGAATGCAATGCGTAACACAACAATTAGGCACTTTGCAAGGTAAAAATAATGCAATGCGTAATACAACCACCAGGTACGTCGTTATGCAGAAATAAGGCAATGCGTAATATACTAATCAGGTAATTCGTCATGTAGGAATAATGCAATGCTCAATACGCTAATCAGGCAGTTCGTTCTGAAGAAACAATGCAATGCGTCATACGACAATCAGGTAGTTCGTTATGCAGGAATAATGGAATGTGTAATACTCTAATCAGGTACTTCGTTATGCAGAAATGATGCAATGTGTAATACGACAGTCAGGTACTCCGTTATGCAGAAATGGAATAATGCGTACACACTCAGGCACCGATCACTGTGTCTTAGGCGGTCTCTCCGCCTCTCCTTCTGACTTGCAGTCAGACTCTCAACAGTTGCCTCCAACACGGGAACGGTGTAATCAAAAAGTGCAGCTCTGCACTCTGGCCCCTGTACTGCCACGAGCCGAAGCAGAGGCTCACACTGCAGGAACGAGAAAGAGGCCGAAAGCACCTCCCTCCGAGCCCGCACCCCACCCCAGGACTTGACACACGTTACCTGAGGGGTGCAAACTCACTCTCCAGCGGCTGGGCCTCCAATGCAATCTTTGTGTATTGGCAACGGCGGGCTCAGGCCGGCGGCTCAGCTCCTCTGGGGCTGCCGGTCCAGGCCGCTACAGTTTCGAAGATCTCAGGCTGCCACAGGGCACTTGCACACAGCATTGCTGAGACTTCCTTGAGCTTTGGGTGCACGATCACTGGGCACTCCAAAAGAAGGTCTCAGGCTGCACGAACATCACGCTCACAGCGTCGCTGAGACTCACTTTAACTCCGGTGCACACGATAACACGGCAAATACTCACAAAGGTCTCACGGTGCACAACGCACACGCACACAGCGTCGATGAGACTCACTTGGATTCCGGTGCACACGATAACAAGGCAAATCCTCAGGAAAGTCTCATGGTGCACAACGCACATGCACACAGCGTCGATGAGACTCACTTGGATTCCGGTGCACGCGATAACAAGGCAAATCCTCACGAAGGTCTCACGGTGCACAACGCACATGCACACAGCGTCGATGAGACTCACTTGGATTCTGGTGCACACGATAACTGGACAATCCTCACAAAACGGTTCAGGTTGCAGAAAGCACGCACACACTGCGTCGCTGATCCTTGCTTGGACTCCAGGTGCCCACGATCACAGGGCACACCTTACGAGGGTCTAAGGTTGCAACAAGCACGCACACACAGCGCCGCTGAGACTCTCATGGAAACTTTTGTGTTCCTGTGTTTCCCCAACAGGAAGCCAGCTCACCACGGGCCCTTGGGGATAAGTTACTTCAGGACACAGCACACAGCAAAGTCCTTCAAGCAGGGGGACACAGGACACCGCAAAGTCCCTTTAGATTTTCCTTGGTTAAAACAGCAAACTGCAGGCCAGCCCCAGAACACACAGCAAGGGTCAGTCCTATCCTTCAGTCTTTTCAGTTGTTTCTTCCTTGGCAAAGGTCCTCTTGACCACGAAGTAGCTCCAGTCTTGTTCACACTTGATCAAGCCATTCTCCAAAGTTCAGGGGCTTCAGCTCTCATAGTTATACCCCTCTATGGCTTTGAAGCATTTGTGTTTCAGGGGGCACTGATCCCTGTTCAAACCAGTTCTGGGTGCCCCCCTGCCAATGGCACATTTCTTCCTTTGATTAGTGGGGGTCTGGATTCTCAATCACTCAGCAGGAGATGGGACAATTGTTTTATAGCAGCAACTCAGGCCTCGTCACCTCTAGGGGCATCTCCTCCGCCTACACTCCAGATGCAGGTCAGCCTGTGGCTGTCTCACCTCCTACCCTGGGTCAAGACATTCCCCATATCCTATTGTTTCAAATCCAGACAGTCAATCCACAGCCAGGCAGAGACACACAGAAATGTTAGAGCACACAAACTCAACCACTTCTAAAATAGTGGGTTCTAAACACACAATGCAAAAACCACCTTCATAAAAACATGTGTCATTACATTGTAAGTTCAGGCATAATAAACTTCACCTTTCCATCTTAAGCCTTTTGGAAGATAGGCTGGAAAACATATTACACAGCATCCCCATTCTGTCCTATGGGCAAGATGGCCTTTAGACAGTGAAAAACGAAATGGAGATTATTTCACTGTCAGGACATGGCACACACCATAGTGCATGTCCTACCTTTCACATGCACGGCACCCTGCCCAGGGGGTACCTTGGGCCTACCATAGTGGTGTCTCATGTGCATAGAAAGGGAAGGGTAAGGTCTGGCAAGTGGGTGCACTTGTCAGACAACACAGCAGTTTAACAAACTGCGCGCAGGCCCTGAAATGGCAGGCCTGAGTTCCCTTTTTAAGGCTACTTGTGTGGGTGGCACAATTTGTACTGCAGGCCCACTAGTAGCATTTGCATTACCTGCCCTGGCACACATAGTGCACTTTACTAGGGACTTTACTAGTAAGGCAAACATACCAATCATGGAAAACCAATTACCATTATACTTTAGACAGGGAGCCCTTCCACTTTGACACTGATCAGAAGTGTCAAAGTGCCCAAAGCATCTAAGTCAGTCAAAATAGCGGAGGTAGATGCAAAAAGTCAAGGTTAATCATGCCAAGAAATGCCAGGTCTAACACACACCAACAGGCAAAACCACAGTCTAGAATTGTCAGACCTAAATGTGAACCAAGTGGCTGGGCCAGAATCAACTGGTATGGACCCAAAATCCGATGAAGGTGCCAGGGTAAGGCAGAAATGTCTTCATCAGGGGCCCTTTGACGTCTTTTTTGAAGAAGACAGTAGAAGGGTTCACCCTGACATCGGGGTGAAGAGAGTGCCCGATCCTCGGAACCACCCCTGAGAAGGCTCGGTTATAGATCTTTTTTTCTTTAATTTTTGAGGTTTAAGCAAGAGGGTGCTGGCGCTTCTGGAGGCTCTAGAACCACAAGAGAGTTCCAGTTTCTGCGCTTGGTACAGCGGGGTCTTGAAGTGAGCCATGCATGCAATCGTTAACTGTATCCGAGCTTCATATGGAAGCCAATTCAGTTCCCTCAAGTCTGGAGAGATGTGGTGGTATTTTTTTCTGCCAGTTAAGAGCCTAGCAGCGGAATTGAGGGTAGCCCTAAGAGGAGCCGTCCTCACTCTAGGCAGGTTGCAAAGTGTTGCACTACCAAAGTTGGTACTGCAACTTTGAGATCATGAGCAGGGAGGAAGGGTTTGAGTTTCCTAAGTAGGCTGAGTTGGAAGTTAGCTCCTTTGGTGTGGGAACTGATATGCTTCTGCATGTTCAGGCTTTTGTCTAGAACGATACCCAGAGATGATGCTGAGTCCACGAGGTGTGGCCTGCAGTTAGGAGCAGTCAGCTGATTCAACCATTGTTCCATAACAAGGGATTGGTTGTGGGGTGAGATCAGTAGGAATTCAGTTTTAAGAGCATTAAGCTTCAGGTGATTGCGTGTCAGCCAGCTTTGTGTTTCTAGCAGGACTGAGTTGAGGGACTAAATGTCTTCGGGGGAGGTGATCTTCAGGTATAGTTGGGTATCGTCCACATACATATGATAGCAAATGATGGAAGATTTTAGAATTTCTGTCATAGGCTCCATGAACAGGTTAAAGAGTGTGGGGGACAATGTTGAACCTTGTGGAACCCCCAGGGTGACTGGTGCAGGGTGGGACAGGGATTGGTCCACCTTAAAACTTTGGGATCTGTTCTGAAGGAACGAAGAGAACCAGCTTAATACCGGCCCAGACAGCCCCATCCTGTGTTCCAGGAGGTCAATTAGGTGATCATGTTTGACAGTGTCAAATGCTGACGAAAGGTCCAGAAGGATCAGTAAGCTTGACTCATTGTGATCCAACATTCTAAGCGAATCATCCACGATGTGCGTTAGCACCGACTCTGCGCTATGACCTGGCCGGAAACCAGATTGGCATTGGTGCAGGACTTGGAAATGGTCGATGTGATGACAAAGTTGGGCGAGCACACATTTCTCCAAGAGTTTTGCCAAGGTGTGGATGTTAGTGATTGGGCGAAAGTTAGGAAGGTCTGTGGTATCCGCATTTGGTTTCTTTAGGATCTGGATAACCTTACCTGATTTAAAGCAATCCAGAATAGCACCTAGCATAAGAAAAGCATTGGTGATCGTCATCCAGAGTGTTAGTAAGGTGAATCTCACTTCCGGGAACAGGTTCGATGGCAGAGGGTTGTTGTAGTGATTGGAAGATTTCAAGGTCAACAACATTTTGCGAATAGTGGGTTCATCCAAGGTTTGAAACAGACTCCAAGATGCATTGTTTTTGGGGCGAAAGGGCTATATAGGTTCAGTGATATTCGACTCTGAGGGGCATAGGGTGTTCAGAGGACCACTCGAGAGGTGATCACGGGCCGAGCGTAGTTCAGTCTCAATCTTGGTAGTCTTATCCCTTAAGAAAAAAGCAAATTCTTCACAGTTCGGGAGTGTCCCTTGACCAGGCACCGAGAGGTTAGGAGGATTATTAGATTGGAACTTGATAAGTTCGAACAGCTTTTTCGGACTTTTTTTGCTTCATCTAGTTGAGCTCTAAAGAAGGTGGCCTTCGAGCATCTGATGCGTTTATTGTATATGCTTCGCAAGGATCTCAGGTGACAAAGATGTTCAAAGGAGGGATAAGATCGCCACTTCCTTTCTGCAAGTCTTAAATTTCTTTTTTCGGCATCAAGACTATCATTGAACCATGGTTTGGAGAGTTTAGCAGACACTTTTTTAAGCTGAAGTGGTGCCACTGAGTCAAGTACATTAAGCATTACGTGGTTATAGCGGGCCGTCACGTCATGGACATCCGACATGTCAAGATGTTATCACAGAGCTCCGTCAGGTCTTGCAAGTTGATGTTCCGTAAACATAATTTCAACTGTTTTGGGTTCTTAGGTTGGGATCTGCTTGCTCTTACCGATTCAAGGACTAGGTAGGTGATGCAATAGTGGTCTGTCCAGTCACATGGGAGGATCGACTCCAGGCGGAAAGAGTTGGGCTTACAAGTGACAAGATCTAACATGGCTCCTTTGATATGTGTAGGGCTGTCACATATTTGGGTACGGTTAAGGTTGAGTAGGAATGATTTAAGGCTTTTGACCAGCACATCGTTTACATCATTCCAGTGGAGATTGAAATCCCCCAGGAAGATCTGAGTACCCTGGAAATCCGCATTGGCCAAAATAATGTCCATGATCTGTTCTGTGAAGGGAAGGTTGTCATGAGGGGGTTGGTAGAACGTTTGCAGTTTGCGTAAGTGATTGTTGCCCCTCCGTCACTTCAATGCATAGTTATTCACAAGAGCACCGGAAGTCGGAATGAATGACTTTCACTATTAGATTACTATGATGTAAGCGAGCGATGCCTTCCCCGTGACCACTATTTCTGTCCAACCTTATGATATCAAAGTTGGGAGGCATTAGAAATTCCATTATGGGAGCAGCTGAGTCATTCAGCCAGGTTTCGGTCAATATTACAAGGTCAAGATCCTAGACAAGGATGAGGTTGGCGACATAAGCAGTGTGTTTAACAGCCGATCTGCAGTTTAGGAGCGCGTATTTGAGACTAACGGGGTGTCCGTTGGTGGAGGTAGAGTGGGGGTTACTATCGTGAGGTTGTTCACATTTAAAGTTCTTGAGATTGGCCTAGGTTCCCTGAAGGGATCAGTAGGGATTGATTCAATTATAAGCAAATTTGATGGGGTGGAGGGAAGTGCCAGATCAGATGAGAGTAGGAGAGAATGATTATCACTATCCGACAGGGAGGTTCTACATCTGGAGAGTCGAAAGGGGTCAATAGGATGCGGAGGGCCAACTGTGGGGTGCGCGGGTGGAGTGGGATGTGCTTCGTCTAGGGTGGGGTGGAAAGGGCGCCAGGTACAACCACAGTCTGGGAGCAAGAGTAGATGGAGATTGGTCATAATGGAGTGGCTAAGTCTGGAGTTAACTGACAGATCCTCAGTGATGCGTGATAGGCTACAAACATCTGCCTTAAGTCGTGGTAGGCAGAGTGAAATCTCATTAAGACGGGCTTCCAATGAAGTGTGTGTGTGTGGATGTTAGGCTATGTCCCAGGAATCCTGCGGCAGAGGATAGCTAGTGGAGGAAGGGAGAAATGGGGCAGGTGGCAAGTGAGTGGGCCCAGGGGCAGGGGATTCTGGGAAATGGAGCAGTGTGCTTGGGGGGATGTGTAGGATAGGGGAGGAGGGGACGGACAGCAGGTGACCCATGTCCGCTTGTCAGACCGGGTCAGGATTGCTGGTTGGGCTGGGGGCAGGGATCCTGGGGAGAATCCGAGCAGCGTTATGAACAGTGGAGCTAGATGAGTTAGAACCAGCTAACCGTCAGGGGGAGAGCATGTAGACTTTCGTGAAGAACATGCTGTTGCTGCTCTTTAACAACTTGTAATGCAGTGGAATTGATAATCTGAGTGGAGGTAGCTAGAGGGGGCCCTTCGGAACAACATATAATGCAGTTGAATTGTTAATCTGAGTGGAGGTAGCTAGAGGGGGGCCCTTCGGAACAGAGTTAGTGTTAGCAGCTGGTGGTAGAGAGGCAGGAGATAGAGTTTGCATGGTCAGGGGGACCATTGATGGGCCATCACCTCCAAGGGGGGCGGCAATGAAGCTGGCAACTGTCATGATGGTCGGCAAAAAGTTGTCAAACAACATTAGATTGCGGTCAGAAGCTTGGATAAGGTTGGTTCCGTTTTTGTGAAGTGAGATGGTGACTTCCGCTCTATAGGCTGAGGAGGGCGCAACTATCACTCTGAGACCATGAGGAGTTTTAAGGGAAGTGGAGATCTTAAGAAGAGAGTAAATGGCCTTCCGCCATTGAGCATGCCATTTAGTGTAGAAGATGAGATCATTTATGGTAGTACCTTAATTGATGGAGAAGAAGTGTTCTGAGATAAGGGTTTCCAGATGGGTTTTGAGTAGTCTATGTTTGAAGTTTTTTGCAGCACTTTTTGAAAGGTTCGGGGGATATATGATTCTTAATGCGTTCTGGCCTTCCGGCTCTAGGTTGGGAGAGATGTGATTCGGCGGTCTCGGCTCCGTACCCGCACCTGCCATGTCTGCCCACCAATAACCCTCTCCCACTGTGCAGTGATGGGGCAAACTAAGCAGGCACCCATGTGGGATAAATAAGGAAGAACACACTCCAAGATGGCCGCTAAATACTGTTAATGGCTCAGCCCATTTCTTTTTCCATGGCAGGCAGTACCTAGTGCTCATTGAGGGGGGCGTCCTTCTTCAACTCCCGTGGGAGGAGGCCAAAATGGATGCCCCACCTCTCCAGGACAAGGCGAACAATATGGGCACCCATCCTATAATCAAATGAACTCAGGGGCCACAGAGCGAGCCAGGACAGCCCAACAGACAAACTCAGACCAGATCTAGCTCGCATGTCAACATACGTGTGAGACAGTGGATAGATCCATAGCCACATGCCAGTCTTTCACCCCACTTGATACAGGCAGGACGTGAAGGCAGCAGGGGGGATCAAACGGACCACAGGAGGACAGTCCCCATGCACAAATCATAAATTATAAAAAGATAAAACTGAGGCCAAGATTTACCACAAGAAAAAGAAGACACACGTCAGGTGTAATTTTATTCTCATAAATGTATGCGAAATATGATATGCATGTACATGTTGGAGTGGGACAAGTGCAAGGGTTATGGGTAGGTAGTGAACATAAATCAAACGGAAGGAGCGAAAAAAGTTACATCTATCCAACAATCAAATATTGTAGTCCAAAATGATGCAATCCAGATACCAACTTCCAGTTCACTTCTTTATTTTCAAGTATTTCATGTGTAACGTGCTCCAAAAAGTAATGTCAATTGCTCAGCATAGCCAGTTGATTTACACAATCTTATACAGCCAGTGCGTTGCTTTACACAGTCTTAAACAGCCAACGCGTTTTGTCCCCCTTGGGACATCATCAGGGTTTGTACGCTGTATCAATTCTATCTTCAAATTCAGGTCACATCCACAGCCGGTACGATAATTCCGCTGATCTCAGCGGAATTATCGTGCCTCTGAAGAACTCATCAATCACTGCAATTTTCCTGGCACTCTTACCTTTACTTGACACCACAATAGTAACAATATAGGAGTCCCAATATGTAACTCCATAGTGCCGATATTCCATAGCTCACCATACACATATTACCCTGGTTAAAATAGAGGTAAGACCATAAAACAAAAAGACAAGAACACACTACTTAGTTTTGGAGAACAACTTCTCTGCAGGTTTATTTAGATATGTATGCAAGACAAGGTAATGGGTTAACATATGATCCAAGGGCAGCCAGCGAAGATGCAACCTATTCTGACCTCCCAACTGATAAGCCAATAGGCAACTGGACTACACAGAACCAATGTTATACCTTTTGGAGTATCCTCAAACTCTGGACTGCCATAGTCACGGAATGATAACTCATGCACAGGGGCAGAGCGTAACAAGGCAAGCCTTCAGTTGCTAAGGAGTACAACAGCCAATTAGACTAACGGGGCACCCTCGCCTACATCCCGAGGTCCTGCCATAATGACTATTGGGGAGTTGGCACATAGAGTACCTCCTTTGTGCTTCCTCTGTGGTTGCTTCCTGCACCAAAATACTTTGGATCTCCCCGTAACTCCGCCGAGCCACAGATGTGGCCACCGTCATATCTGGGGACCCCAAGATGCCTTACCCATTTGCTCTCCCCCCTCTTACCTACAACCTACTGCTTCTAGAGCACCCTGCAAGTCCAAGAGGAATATATCCATGCCACAATTCTGAAAAGCGGACCCTATCTTCTGCAAAATATCCCTTAGCATCCTATAACATTCATCAGGCTATGCTTATAAAACACCAGCCTCTTTGCTCTGTAAACTTCTTTCAAGGAAAGCAGACTTTTGCATTGTGTCACACTACCAACATGACTGCAGATCATGCGGTGGCATGACACAATTCAAAGGTGTGCTTTTCCTGAGTATTCCATTTACCTCTACAGGGACATCTTTTGAAACTAGTAGCCTGTTTAGCATTGTTGGCTTCATCTAGGAATATTATTTAATGTGTAGGTGTGACCGCTTTCTCCAAACAATACAAAGGTGTAATTATCCCGAATAATTTGTTTACCCCACCAGAACCGTCCGACTAACCGAGCGGGCCAGTATACATTGTAGACTTTGTCTTTAAGTATTTTTGCACATATTGATTACAGAATGCCTTATTAAAGGGTCCAAGATTCCACAGTTTCTAGGGAACTTTAGTCAGATGACTTTTGTTCTGCTGAGACCCAAAGATGAACGACAGGTCAAAATGTCAACATCCCCTCCCTAACTTGCTTTCAAAACATGTTATGATTCGCCAGGAGATACCATATATGGATAGACACGATCTCCACTTATGTTTCTTTGATATAAAATCATATGCAACAAAGGGATATGATCAATTGTATAGTATTGTTACAGGGATTCTATGTAAACAAAACTATGCATGCGATCACAGAACGTCAGTATGAAAGGACTAAGTCATCAAACCACATCAGTACCTATGAACCCCAATCCAGACCAACTCACATTGCTTTACCTGCCCACACAACTTTCTCAGAGTGACAGATAAGTTATCACCCCAGAACACAACACTCTAGTCCCCTCAGGGAACCGTGGAAACAGATTGTTGCCTTTCGTTTTGTCACTCATTCATGTCCATAATAAACAAAACAAAGACACAAGAACAGTTAGCAATATTTATTGATTATTTATTTATTGAATCTAAGGGGCTCTATTATAAAACACCTGCGCTGCAACTAGAAAACGTATACATCCCATCAGAGTGAGAAGCGTTACACATAACTATACACAATAAGAAGTCCTACCGAGGTGAATTATAGCTCTGTTTCAGCCTACCCTCATTATGGAAAAACAGTGTTATATTATAGATCTCTGGAATCAGTGGTGAACTCCATACCTGGCATGCATAAATCCTGTTCTACATCTGAACTGGTGCAGCTCTCTCGTCTCTGGACCTTTGATCTGTGAGAATGTCTTCTCTCTGTTTTCAAATGGCATGTCTTGGTGTAAATGTGAATGTATGTTGTGTCTAAATGCCAAGCTATGTTTGCTAACTGATCATAGAAAGACCGGGCACAGTATTATTTGACCTTGTACAAGATGTTCAGATGTTCAGACAGAGTCTGAACCAATAACAAAAACATGTGCAGTATTTTCTAAAATTATGTTGTGGTATAAAAATAAGCGTGCTGAGTGTAACATGTGTAAAACAAAGCAGCCTAAAACGTGAGTACAAGCTAAAATAAGAAAGTAAGTTGGTCCTAAAGGAAACACATAACACTATGTAGCTGTAGTAGTAGTACTTTGTTTATTGTTTCAATTAATTAAAATTGTTACAAAAGAAAAGACTGATTGAATTCAATCTTAGGTAGATGTAGTCATTTCATTTAACAAGACTGTTGGTCATATCTAAAACGTCATATCTTAAGCCATTCTCAAAGTTAAAATTCTTAAAAAGAGAAAATTGTAAAAAAAGAAAAAGACTAGTTAGATTCAATCATTAATAAACATGATCATTTCATTTGACAAGACTGTTAATCGTATCTAGAACAAGATCACATCTTTAGGCCATTCTCATAATTACCACAATGAAAGGTGGATGAAATTACAATTTATCTCTAGCCTTTGACTGAGTTGTTTTGTAGTAGTTCTTTCACCTTGAATACACATTTCGCTAGTCTTGCCAGTTCCATTGGAATCTCCAGCTTGAAGAGAAATTTCATGGCATCTGTACAGGAATGAATCCCATATTTTAAGAACAAGGGTTTCAATAAAATGCGACGTGCATAGTTCAACCGATGGCATATGCAGATCATGTGGGTCATGGATTCCTCGTACTGGTGGCACTATCTGCAAGTAGTTTTCCAAGGGCTGTTGATGTCTTTTATCAGTATTACCATCAGTCTCACTGACAAAATTTGCCTTAGAATTGACTTGTTCAGGGCAGAGTGAAGGTATGGCTGACTCAGTTTTTCGTGGACGGAACTAGCTAGTAGCTTGATGTTGCTGCTAGAGGACTCTAGTTCCTTCATGTCATCTTCCTTAGATAAAAGTCTAACTTGTTTCTTTAAAAGGTTTTTTAAGATTCCAGATTGGTAAATAAAATCCTGCCAGTTGGTCAAGTCAAGGTGCACTTCAGTGCAAGCAGTTAAGAGGCCGTTGGCCCACGAGTTGTTACTTTTCACGAAAACTTCCTTTAAGATTGCCTTCATTGTGTTTGGGGGGGCAGCACAGGCCCCTCGATAGTACCGAACAATCGATGCCCAATGTTCATAGCACTGTTTGTTTAGCCCAAATTCCAGACGTACAAAGGTGTTCCGAGCATGAACGGGTATATGGAAGATCTGTTTAAATGCCCGGCAGTTTGCACGTTCCATGATGTTAATTGATGCCGCGGGGAATGCTAGTTGGCCGTATGTAATTGAAGGGAGTAACTTAGCTCTTATAACCTTCCTAATGGGTCCTGTTGTCGGGCTACTTAGCCTGGAGTTCAATTTGCAAAGGGCATACGTCACTGCCTTAGGTTTTGATTCGATGGATGCAGTGTGTGCAGCAGATTTCCCACTGCTCATAATCCAAACCCCTAAGTAGTTGTATTTAGTTGTTGTTGCTATTTTCAGGTTACCCATTCTCCATTGTTTTTTGTTTGTTTGCATACTTCCGGAAAATTACTACCTTTGTTTTCCCTGAGTTTGCTCTTAAGTCATTTTCATTGTTGTAGATGCTTAATGCATCCAGTGTTCGTTGCATGCCCATTTTGGTATGGTCCATGAGCACCATGTCGTCTGCATACTGCAATAGAAACAGTCTAGTAGACACAATTTTCGGAGGTAACAAATTGGATTTGGATATTGTTTTGCCGAGGTCTGCGGTGTAAAGATTAAAAAGCAAGGGTGCCAATACACATCCTTGTTTTAGTCCTCAGTCTGTGTAGATCTTTTGGTTACCGAGTTTGTCGATACTTTCACACGTACCCAAGTGCCAGTGAAGAGTGCAGTAATTGCATTCAGCAGAATAGTCGGGATCCCCCAATCTTGTAGTTTCCTCCATAGCAATTTCTTGTTGACTCCATCGAATGCTGCAGAATAGTCCACAAAGCATGTTAAGAGTGGGGGCTGGTTTTCCTGAGTGGACTGTTCTACCAGATAGGCAAGGGCTATGAATGATGTTATCTAGAGTCGACACACGTGGCCTAAAACCAGACTGGTATGCTGGGAGAATTTCGTCCTCGTTAGCCCAATTCTGCAGGTCTTGCAGGAGGAGGCTTGCATATCCTTTAGCCTCAATATCCAAGAGGGCTATTAACCTATAATTGGTTGGGTCTTCAGCATCACCCTTTTTGTGGATCGGTTGAAGCAGGGAGCCTTTCTAGGCTTCAGGTACCGTTGAGTTGTCCAGGCAGAACTGATAAAGTGGAGTGAGAACGGTTCCCCAGAAATTGCTGTCTTCTTTGAAGAGGCTTCCAGGCAGGCCATTGGGCCCCGGGGCCCCATCCTTTCTGATGTTTTTTATTGTTAGTATCACCCGATTTCCTGCGTAAAAAACTTCAGATGGTTCAGATGGTTCTTCCACGGTCATTATATGAGGGTTAGTCATACTGGTTTCAGTAATAGCTCTTTGATGGCATGCTGGTCTGTGGTCCGGAGCACAACGGTACAGTGTCGTCGCATAGGAAACCCATGTGTGGCTGGCGACCCCATTGCGCCAGTCATGGCGTGACCGGACAACCTGTTGATGTCTGACCAGAATTCAGCCTGTCTGTTTAGCTTCAGCAGACTAAAAATAAGCAACCATTGTGAGTCTTGCAGTTGCCTTTTATGATCCCATAGGTTTTTCCTGTGAGCTTGTCTTGCTAATATCCGGTTTTGATGTGTTTTATCGTTGCCCTCCCTCCTATGTTCGCGGATGGCTTGTCTCAGGGCCCGCTTGCTTTGTGCAATTGTTCCAAACCTTGGTTGGATTTTGCAGCACTCCCTTTCTCCACTGTCTTGCTGCTGGTGTGGTCTTTTGCCTGACAAAATTCGATACAGCTCCGGCACCAGGTTAGTCCAATTCTCAGCTATATTGGCAGCTCTAAAGTCTTTAGAGAGTGCAATCCAATTACTTTTCCAGTTTAACAGGCTAGTAGTATCTATTTTATTCAATTTTAGCCATCTCGGGAGTACTTGTATTTCCTCTCCATTGGAGTGGCCTAGAAAAGGGGTGTGCAAGAGACTGGCAGTTTGCAGCAAAATGGCTATGGCTAATGGAAGGTGGTCACTAGTCTGCAGTGCCGGGTTTCGGAGTTCTGCCGCTTGATCATAGAGGTGATTGCACGTGAAGAAATAATCAGTTGTAAATTTGGGATTCCCTTGTGAAGTGTTATTCGTGGCATGGTTAGTGAGTTGTGGGGCTTGTGTTGACCTTAATCTATACGTATTTAAGAATGTTTGTAATAAGGTCCCAGCTCGATCCTTGTGCAGTAATGCGCCTTTTGCTGTCCCCAAGTTCTGGGTGTTAAAGTCCCTGGCCAATATGATCCCACTGTTTGAATGATTACTAAGCAAGTCCTCAAGTGTGTCTACCAAGGCCCTCATCTCAGTATATCTTAGCTTATCTTTGCAGTTAAAATAAACATTCAGGAGGAGAATTGTTAATGGACGGCCATTCAATTTTAGTCCCTCTAGGTAAACAGCTTAAACCATGTCAATGGTTAGCGTGGTTTTAGCCTTTATGTTGCGGCCAATTCGTGTATATATATGGATAAGCCCCCAGATGGCCTACCAAATGTATTATACTTTTTCGCTGGCTGTTGGAATTCTACAAAGCCTGGGATGACCACTGTAGCTGTATATATATTTATTCAGTGTCTGAGCACTGCGTCATCTGCACTAATATGCATACATAATAAAATGTACAATCTCCTTATACTAAACATGTGAATACAATCATTATACAAGATATTGGGTCCTGTATGCTTTTAATAACATTCGTGATGATACAAGTTAGTAATTGAGTTTTCACACTTTTAAAGCAAAAGTTAAAGTGTTGGTGTTAGACTTGTCATCTTTTGGCGTGTTACCCCTGTCTTTTTGCTTTCTGATCTCCCAGAGTTTACTCTGTTTTTGCTGGTTTAGTTTCTCTTCGCACTTTCTCACTGCTGTTCAGTGTTAAAGTGCAAGTGCTCCTGTTGTACGTTGTTATTATGGATTGGTGCGTCCATGATTGGCATATTTGATTTACTGGTAAGCCCCTAGTAAAGTGTACTGATTGTGCCAGGGCCGGTTAATCAAATGCTACTAGTGGGCCTACAGCACTGATTGTGCCACCCACATAAGTAGCCCTGAAAGGAATCTCAGACCTGCCACTGCAGGGTCTGCACGCAGTTTGTAACTGCCAAGTTGACCTAGCAAGTGCAGCCACTTACCAGGCCCTAACCTTCCCTTTTCTTACATATAAGTCACCCCTAGGGTAGGCCCAAGGCACCCCTGTGTGCAGGGTGCTGTGTATGTTAAAAGCAGGACATGTACTGGTGTGTGTGAAATGCCCTGGTGGTGAATTGCAGTGTATTTCGTTTTTCACCACTACAAGGCTATCTGTCCCACAGGAAAGAATGGGAGTTTTCCTTATAACCAGTGGCGGCTCCTCGAGGGAGTGCTGCGGGGCGGTAGGGCGGGGCGGGGGAGGGGCAGGGTGGAGGGTAGTAAACTCCAGCATACGGCCGAGAGGAGTTAAATATGTAAATAAATAAATAAATAAAACAAATTACTTTGCGACCCGCTGCCCCTCCCCCGCCCCACCGCCCGCAGCACTCCCTCGAGGAGCCGCCACTGGTTATAACATCTTATAAGCAGAACTTCCCATTGGGACAAGATAGGGAAATGGTGTTTAGTATGCCTGGACTCAGAATGTAAAAATGCATCTTTTAGTAAAGAGGATTTTTATGTTCTGTGTATGAAAATACCACTTTTAGAAAGTAGGTAGTTTCTTGCATAGCCATCCTATGTGCCTCTGCTGGATTTCTGGATTTACTGTCTGGCTTTGGAGTGACAGGGGCTGGGAATGTGCATTCTCTTCAGACAGCCACTAGGGGGGTCGAGGTGTGTCCTGCCTTTCCTGGATGAGTCAGGGCTGGGCTGAAAAGATCTGGGCTGCTTGTAGAGTAGTGGGGGTATATTTCCTTGTACCTGAATAGGCCTGGTCTGCCTTGAACAATGCTGTCTCCATCTCCTGCCAGGAAACTGGGCCTGTTTGGACAGAACTGGTTTGGACGAAGCACAGACACTCTCTGCCTGAGAGAACAAAGGAATTTTGAGTATAAATATTGGGGCCCAGACCCCAACATTTTAGAACTCGCTGGAATCAAGGAACCTGCAAAGAAGAAGAGCTGGAAGAGCTGCCATGAGGATTACTGCCCCTTTGCTGCGATGTTGCTGTGTTGGGTTGGTTTGCAGTTGCTGCTTCTGAATTGGGCAGTGAAACGACTGGACTAAACTTTCTTTACTTGTACTGAGTCTCTACAAGGGCTTGAAGTAGAACTTGCCTCCTGTTCTGAAGTCTCAGGGACTGCAAAGACGTCACCAACCTCTGGGTACCGCTTCTGGAACCGCTGTTTCAGTTCCCACAGAAAAGGAAATGCAAGCGAATCCATTGCTGGCTCTGTGTCCTGACGGCACCACAGAAGGCACCGTCCACATCTCGGACCGCAACCCTGGTCTCTCCGACAATGATGACTGACACCACCACCACTGAGCCAATGCATTTCGGGATAATTTATTTCATCAGGGGTATCAAATCTTATGTTTGACTAAGTTTGTGACTGAAAGTGGACCAATATATCTTTTTTTGAAAGTAGCAGCATGTTTGAATTGTGGAGTAGTGTGGCTCACTGGTTAGAGGCAGCCGACCCGTAAGCAGAGGACAGCCCGGGACCAGGGTTCAATTCCTGACGCGGCAGGGTCGTGGACCAGGGCCAGCGGACTTGATAATTCTCGCCTCGGTGCCTACTCTAACCAGGGATCACACTCGCCAACTCTGGGCATTAGCTTGCCTCATCTCCACAACGGCCCCCCACATTTGCCGGGGATGCCTGGTTTCACCTTGGAGATACCAGGAGGGACCATCTCAAAAGGATAGCCTGGATGGGTTCCCCAGCAGTCTACAGGGCCATGATGCCTCAGGGCAGCAGTGCGCTTTACAAAAAAACACATACATCAATC
The DNA here is from genome assembly GCF_964204655.1 of Triturus cristatus. Lineage (NCBI taxonomy): Eukaryota > Metazoa > Chordata > Amphibia > Caudata > Salamandridae > Triturus > Triturus cristatus. The sequence continues at coordinate 470,607,535 of NC_140589.1, forward strand.
CTATCCTCCTTCATTTAAACTTAAGGGAAGCAGCTGTATTCCTGACGAAATTTCAATGAAAAAACACAACATAAACACATCACATTTCTGCAGTGAAATCACACCTTTTGTTTGCAATGTGGGTAGCTGTGGATTTTGGGCCCTAGCTCAGCCGGCATCTAGGCAAACCTGCAAATGTGTTTAAATTAGACAACCAGCAGAGTCCAGGGGTCTGTGACTTGCTTTGCTCTCACCAGGTAATTGTACCCATAAGCCCTTGCAAACATCAAACTTTGGTAAGAAACACGCATTTTCCTCACATTTCTGTGATGGATCTGTGGGTAGCCACATGTTTCTTACCCCCTTGAGCTCCCCACTGTCTCCGTTTAAGACCGCTATCCCACTTGTGTGGGTGTGCTAAGAGCCAACAGCACAAAAGGCCCTAAATCACTACGTTGAGAGATTAGCAATAGGGGTAGCTGCTGTATATAAAGCCGTTCTGAGTTAGACCAAAGCCAATGCCCTGAAGTATGCCTATTGCAACAATGCCAGACATCACTATTGAGACATTGATGAAAGAACTAGCTGACATTTAACTGTCTTTTGGGTCAGTTAACTCTGAGGTCACCAAGAGTATAACTGAAGTGCAACTGATCAAGAAACTAGTTGCTTCCGAGATGAATTATGGAAGTGGAAGATTGGCTAAATTGCACCCAGAACTAGGGTCAGAGGTACACGGCGTGTGCACAGCATAACAGGGATAATGTGCGATTCTCTGGGGTATAGAACAAGTAGAGAGGGATGATCTCTTGTTTCTTTCTAAATTTCTTTCTGAGCTAGTAGATGTTCCGTTGTGTAACCCTTGGTGTTCCCAGAGGCCCGTAGATTACATATACACTCTGGACTTGGGGATGTTCCTACATAAATAAAACATGTGGGTTTGGCTTCTTGAATTTGCTATAATGCCCATCACCATTAACGGCAAAACAAAATATGAAGAGTGCAATGACTTGGAGCTAATTTTTAACTCTACTGAATTCTAGGCAATCAATAGACTTCAACCCCCAATCAAAATACACAGGGGCAGATTTACAAGCCCCTTGCGCTGCCAGTGCGTCACTTTTCGGGACACACAGGAAGCACATTTTCCTGCCCCATATTTACAAGGACAGAAAATGCCACCCTGGTGGCTTTTCCTGTCCTTGTAAATATGGCCCCTTTACATACTGCACTTTGCAAGGAAGGGGCATTCCATGACTGTTGCTTTGGGTGTTCCCATGCAACACCCATGTAACCAGAAACATTTCCAGATTTACAAGAAATCGTAAATCTGGAAATGCGTCTGAATGCTACGCCTCCTCAGGGGAGGCGTAGAGAGGCGCAACGAGGAGAAATTTATTTTGTTTTATTTCCTCTTTCTATGCTTGATGCATTCTGCAGCACACATAGAACGAGGAAATGACCTCAAATTATTGTTTATGTACAGGAAGGTGACCCCTCCTGTACATAAACAATCCTTTAAATCAATGACGTTTTACAAGTTCTGTGTGTGCCAATGCAGCACACATAAGAGTTGTAAAAATCCATTTCTGATTGTTAACGTGCAGGAAGGGAACCCTTCCTGCACATAAACAATCATCCCCGTGATGCAGGCATCCTTGCACCATAGTGCAAGGGTGCCTGCGTTGGCGCATTGCAGCAGTTTGTGCGCCAGTGCAGGGGGAAGCACAGAGATGCGACATTTTGTTGTAAATATGTTGTATCCCTGTGCTTCAAAACTAACGCAGAACAGCAAAATGACTTGCTGCACCGCGCTGTGTTAGTTTATTGTAAATCTACCACACAGTTTTTAAGGCTTTCCTAAAGGGAAGGTACAGCGTCAAGCCTTCAGAACTCAAGGGAGGCAGTTCCACGTTTTAGCAGCTAGACAGCTGAAGTTCGCACCTACACAATGAGTGATCTGTACTGTGGGATTCTCAGGTTATGCTCAGAAGCTAAATGGAGAGAGCGGGTTGGAAGGTATTTCTGAATTCTCCTCTGAAGGCATATGGGGGGGGGGTCTCTTTTTGTATTGTGTGATGTACCAGAAATAGAGATTTAAACTAAATTATGTTTTCAATCGGAAGCATGTGTAGGGGCTGCCTATATAAGGCAATATGTGCATGTTTTTTTCACCTTGAAAATCAAGCAAAGTTCGAAGTTCTAAATGAGTTGGAGCTTCTTGATCTCTGTCCTGGTGCCCCCTATGTTTAGGCTATTACAATAGTCAATCTTTTGTAAGAGTAAAGCTTGAGCTGTCAAATTTCAACCTTCTAGGGAGCAAAAGGGGAAGATTCTCTTTAGCAGTTTGAGATGGAAAATGAAGGTTGACAGTTGGGTTTCTCTGCTCACCTGTTACCTGTGAACTGCTGGTGGTGTGCTCCTAACCTGTGGCGCTTCTAGGCGGCTGCCAAATCCCTGTCTGTTGTGCCTTCTCTCCCGCTGTCGCTGTGGGCTCTGCGGCGACCGCTGTGTGGAGATCGTGCAAAACTACGGCACCCAGGCTCCTTTGCTGCACATTCCGGAGGCGGAGGCGGACACCCTGCGTTTCGCGCCAGAAGGCGCTTTAAAAATATCACTGCCCCCCGCATCGCGGGACCGCGTGCGGGCGGCGCCGGGCTAAGCCCGGGCAAAGGGCGGGCCCTCTGTAGCCCTCCGGAGCCCGAGGGAGGCCGGGCTGGGCCCACACCCTAACTCTTGGTTTGAACTGATCCTATTTAGGTCACATCTGGTATTGTAATGATTATGTAGTATTTGACATTGATATATTGTGCTGTTGTTGTGGATTCGGCTGTATCATTACCCTGTAGCTGCAGACTTGCCCCTGTTTTATTACCATGACTGAAGGTACTAGTAAGGGGACTCTTGATGGTTATGTTTTTAAAGTTATGTCCGGAAATGATCGGGAAGCCACTCTTGAGGAATTAAGGGCGAGGCGCCGCCGCTCCATTGAGCACATTAAAAATACACCTCTTCCTGTGGCTCCCCTTCTTGCAGATATTTCTCCGGATATGAGTGTGCTGTCTCAAAAGGAGGTTTTATGTACTTCTAGTAATGCCGGTTCCCCAACACTGTCCCGGAATTTAATTTCTATAATCGAGTCACCTAAGGACATGTCCGCAACTGGGTCATTTGTATCTCTTAATTTATCCCCTGAAGTAGCCTTATCTAATGGGCCACCCTCTCAAGGTATTAACCCCCACCTTGTAAGGCTAACTCATCCAGGCACCCTAAAAAGTCCGGACTAATCCCTAGAAAAAGGAGGAAGGTAGATCCTGTGCAGCCAAAGAACAAAACATTCAAAAGTATTTGTAATACTGATTTGGTCTCTAACGACAATAGTTTTATACTCTCTGATGTTATTCCACAGACCAAAGTTACGCTCGCTCCATGTCTCGCAAAAGTTACTACTACTGCAGAGCTATTGGCTCAGATTGATCAGCTATTGAAAGCCTTCACGTCACCTATCATTGAGAGTTTGAAATCCATTAATAGAAGGCTTGAGAAAGTAGAGTCGGTAATAGAGTCTACCAGGGAATTAATTAGGAATTTTGTTAAACCAATTATAGCACCCCCCATTATTCCTTCTCCTATTATCTCTTCTTCTGTTACATTACCTCCTCCTGTTGTACCATTAAAACCTATTTCTCAAAATCACCCAGATGTAAGTAATGTAACTCATAATAATGAAGGAAGAACTAATCTCCTGAATTCAATGCAACCTCCTATTTTAGCTGTAGAAAGAGCTTCATTAGGAGGGATAAATCCAACATCAAAAGGCATATCGTGTGATAGCAAAGTTAATAATCGAATTCCCATTTCACAGACGCGTAGGTCTTTTTGTATTGAACTGCCCCCAGAAGCTGTGCCCTTGGTGGTCGTTCTTGCTGGTGTTCCAACCTTAAAGGACGACGTAACTGAGAGTTATCCCCAGTTAAAAAATAAAGGGATTCATTGGCTTGGCCAAAATCTCCCTCTTCCATCATACATAAATGGGGAAATTTTACATGTACGGCGTCTACCTTGGCTGGGTCACACCCCAAAGAATATAAACGGGGACATTATATTAGTTAATTTTAGAGATCCTCGAGCGGTGAACCATATCCTTAATTGGCACGAAAATCATGTGAAGTCTTTTATTACTACTTGGGAACCTACTTATTTTTATCCTCGCTCCCTCTCAGCTCCCATTTTTAATTCAGGGACTCCACTTTGCAGTCGGCTTAACCATCCCATACCGCTCAGAAACCGATACGAGGCATTAGCTAACCTTGAAGATGTAGATTGACTTAACTACCCCAAGGGTTTGTCACCAACCCCCGTTGAACCATCTTTTCCTGTCTCTTCTCCACTTCCTAACGAGCGAGGAATACAAGCTTCTGAAGGCAGAGTAGTTACCTGTACCAATCATCTTATAGTCCCGGTCTCTCCACCTTCAGCCAGTCTCTTGGCTGACTCTGAGAATGCATCGAGGAAGTTATTGTCCTGGAATATTGCAGGGTTGACTTCCAAATTGGAGTGTGAGGATTGGTTACGTTTCATTAACAACTTTGATGTATGCTTATTTCAGGAAACATGGTCATGTGAACCATCCTTTGTGCAGGGTTATTTAAATTACTTTGTTCCTGCATTAAAGGGCTCAAAGGGGAGACCCATGGGGGGATTAACTATTTGGGTTCGACAGAGTTTAAAGTTGCTCACTAAAACTATTGACACCAACCATAGAGACATCCAACTCGTTAGGATAAATTTAAATAAACTAGGGTTTTTGGATATCTATAATGTCTATGTAAGGTGTAACAAGGGAGAGAGGACCGAGGTTTTATCAGCCTTGGTCTGTCTCCTTGATACTTATTCTTTAAACCATAATATTGTTATAGCGGGAGATTTTAACAGAACATTTGAACCCTTAATTAGTGATGATGACCTCTTTGGTGATGATGAGGACCGGCAATGGGGTATCCCCAAATTGGAGCTCAAGCCGGTTGTGCGGTGGTCTGATGATGTGATTAGTATAAATGCTCTTTGTTATGAGAAGGGTCTAAGAGCCCTAAATGGAAGGACCTGTAGTGATAAGAATGGGACAAGCACATTCGATAATGGGCGATATAATAGCAGGATTGACTACGTCTTATGTAGTTTAAAACTATGGCCCTTGACTAGTGATATGGAAGTTGTTTGGCGAATAGAGAGCGATCACAACCCACTGTGCGTAACCCACAAATGGGGGTCCCATATTACCCAGTCCTTTGGTCACACTGTGCTGATTCCTCCCAAGATTATTCCCACCAATGACATGCGCAGATTAAGGTGGGAAAAAATAGCGACTAACCAACACACCATTGCTAACATTAGCAACCAGGTTGACCAAGCAATATCGGCCATAGAGCATTCTAAATTAATCAGCCCTGATATGGACAAAATATCAGAAATTCACACTTACCTTTTTTCTACAATTAAAACTTATTTCCTTATACCAGTGAAAAATAAAGGAGCGAGAGCCCCAAAACTTGCTAAATGGTATAATGAACAGTGCAGGGCTGCACGACTTGCTCTAGGTAAAGCCATTAAAGGCGGGCAATCAATTGCAATAAAATTTGCAAGAAAAGTTTATAAAACCAGTATTTTCATGGCAAAAAAAGCCTGGGATGAGTACCACTGGTCTGAGTTAAAGGCTGCCAGTGATAAGAAGGATTCTCAGTTATTCTGGCATATTGTTAAATGGGGCAGCTCAGGCTCGCCTGATCCCCCATGCAATAACGTTCCACAGGAAGAATGGGTGAAATTTTTTGAAAACCAGTATGCTGAGCCCAATATTGTTGCATCAGGGCCAGACACCAGTGCAAATCAGCTTCAAGACTATTGTTTTGATACTGACGAAATTATGATGGCCATTAGCTCAGTAGCCCCGGGCCGTGCTCCCGGTCTCAATGGTGTTCCAGCAGATGTATTTATAAATGATAAAGATCGCTGGTGCAAGTATATCCATCTTCTTATAAATGCCATTGCATTGGGTGCTGCGGTGCCAACCTCTTGGAAGGGTGCTGTAATCATACCTATCTACAAGAAAGGTGATCAATCCCAGCCGGGCAATTACAGACCAATAAGCCTAATTGATACTATCCAAAAGGTTGTTGGACGTGTGATTGCCAACAGGCTTCTGGACTGGGCGGAGGAGACTAATGCTCTATCACCCTTTCAGGAAGGTTTCCGAAGGCTTACAAGCACGGTGGACCAGGTTTTTCGCTTTACTATGCTGCAATGGCGGACTGTTGTTCTAGGCGAGGGTAGCTTGTATGCTGCTTTTGTAGACCTGCGGGCTGCCTTCGACCTTGTTCCACGCTCTAAGCTATGGCTGGTCCTTAAGAAGCAGGGACTACCTGGTGATCTATTATCCTTGATAATGAGACTCCACGAATCTAATTTTGCAAGAATACAGTGGGGAGGATTAGGTTCGGTTACAGTGGACTTCCCAGTTGAGCGGGGAGTCCAACAAGGTTGTTCAATGGCCCCCGTACTTTTTACTCTGTATATTAATGAGGTTGTAGATCGTATGCTCTCTGCTCAAGTGGATGCTCCCTTCTTAGCTGGGATTAAGATCCCCATTTTAATGTTTGCAGACGATACGCTTATTTTATCCAAAACCCCCAGTGGCTTGCAACGTGCTTTATTTATCTTCGATCAATTTTGTGGGGAGTATGGATTAGAAATTAATTCAGCCAAAACAAAACTTATGACTTTTAACCCCCATCGTAATTTTAAATCTAAAATTACCTTAAATGACCGCCCGCTAGAAGTTGTGAATACTTTCACATACTTAGGTATGCATATTTCTAGCGACAAAATCTGGCGGCATCATATTGACATTGCCACACTCAGACATAGGCAATTGTCTGGTGCTATTTGTGCTGAGCACAGAAAATCCTTAACTAATCCAGTTAAACCTGCCCTACAGGTCTATGAAGCAAAGGCCCTAGGCTCCGCCCTATATGGTGCTGAGCTCTGGGGCTTTGAGAAAGTGGTTGTGCTTCAATCTTCTGAAAATAAATTCTTTAGGGCTATAACGGGTGTTCCTAAAAGCACCCCTCTGCTCCCTCTCAAATACGACCTGGGTAGAAGAGCAGTTTCAGATCTGGTTAAGCTTCGCCCAATTTTATATTGGCGTAGGATATGGACGACTCCTGTGCTCTCTCACTATGCTGAGGGTTTTCTAGACATTATAAGATCTGATGTATTCTACAAAATTGGGTGGTTAAAAACGCTTAAGATAACCTTGACTGAGCTTGGTCTCTGTTCACTTTGGGAAGATCCGGAGAGAGCAATTTTTCCAACAAAAAGTGCTCTAAAAGATATCTATTGGGAGAGGGTTGCCTCTCGGCATTGGAGTAGCTCCAGTGCGGGGTCTATGACCGGAGAATTCTTGGAGGCTAAGATGTATCCCTGTTTAGAACCATATTGGGACATTATAAATAAGCCTGGTGAAAGAAAACTCCTTTTCCAACTTAGAGCAGGTGCTCTTCCCATTAGATATCTGACAGCCAAGTGGGAAGGTGGACCCTGTGGTTGCTGCCCTACTTGTGGTTCTACTAAAGAAACAATTGGCCATTTTTTGTTTTCATGCAAAGCTTATGCTGCTCCAAGGCGTATCTGGTTGTCCCCGATGTGTAAAAATCTAGGGACCACCAGCACCACTGTCGCTTTGCGTATTATATGCACAAACAATTTGATTTGGATTTCAGTTGCCACCGCAAAATACCTAGGGTGGGCATGGTCAATACGACAGAGATTTTTAGCCACTTCAAAAAGAGACTGCTAGTCATTGACTATTCTCTTGCCTAGACAGGGATTGCTAGTTAATTGACTATTCTCTCGCTTAGATAGAGATTGCTAGTCATCTGACTATTCTCTGTTATTTATTCGTCTGCATTTTAACCATTTTTAATCTATTTTAACTTTTTTAATGTATACAGTACTTCTAAACTTTCGGGATTGATTGATTTCTACTATTTTTTGTGTAGATCATTATCTTGTTGAAATAGGATTAGCAACCAAGTTTGTAATTTATATTCAGTATGTCTGTATTCAGGTATTATCGTTTTCATTGTATTATTGTTTTTGCTTTTATGAATGTTCTTCAAATAAAGCATACTTGACTGACTGACTGACTGACTGATGTACTGATGGAAAGAATCGTTGCCATCTAAGTAAACCTCTAAATTCGTGGCCACTGTCTTGGTGGTAGGAGTGGAAACAAAGTCTGTTGGCCACCACGTGGCTGACTAGACAGATATGTCCAGGCCTGAAATCTTGACCTCTGTCTTAACAATGCTACACTTCAATGTATTTTCTATCATCCAGTTGGCTGTCTCTGAGAAACAAGTTTTTAATAATGCACAATTCCGATTATGGTGTCCCTCAATATATAGCTAAGAGTCATCAATATAAATCACGAAGTAATACCCATGGAAACAAATGAGTTTGCTCAATGCAGTGACATAAACATTAAAGAGTGTGGGGTTCACAGATGAAACTTGTAGCACTCCAAATTTGGCAGGGGATGGCTCCAACAACGAAGACACATATTTTACTTTCTGGTAACGATCATTGAGATAAGATGCTAGCCAACTAAAATGCAACCATGTGGGTAATGGTGTCAAATGCAGCTGATAAATCCATAAGGACCAGAGCAGCTCACCTTTCTCTATCCAAGAATCACCGTAATTCATCCACATCATCTACTAGAACAGACTCAATGCTATGCCTCAGTCTGAAACCTCACTGAATAAAGTCTAGTACTGACTGAGATCTATGGAAATCAGAAAGCTCTTATTCACTAATTCTTCCATTATTTTCCCTGGAACAGGTAACAAGGAGATAGGTTGGAAATGTGTTAAAGTGCTGGCTCTCTGGGGTTTTTCTTTAAAATAGACATGATTCCTGCAAGTTTCTAGCACTGAAAGACTGTTACTGCCTTCCAAGAGCATTGCGCAGTGTAGCAAATGCTGGTCCAAGCTTACTAGCAGCCAGATGCAGTAACCTGGCAGAACAAGGCTCATGTTTGGAGCCCAATTTAAGAGCCAGGAAGAGCTTCTGAGCCTCTTCTGTGGGAAGTGGACCAAACTCAGAAAGCAGTCTCAGTTCTGATTGACCAACTGCATTAATTTGCTCACTCTCAGATGTTCTGGTGACAGATCTTTCAATAAACTCTGTGCAGATATCAATAATTTTCTCAAACAGAAAAGCCACAAGATTGTTGCTAGTTTCAAGGAGGCCAACAATGTTTAACAAGAGACAGGTTAGATTTACAAAAGAATTCACAATTTGTAACATGCCATTTGAGGCTAGGTGAATTTGAGATCTGGGAAGTAAGATATACCTTTTCTGCTAGCATGGTCTGCTTTCTATATTTCCTAAGAGCAGCGGCATAGTTCTCTCTATTATCATCCATATAATATCTCCCCAAAAATATCTTGAGTTTTTTTAACCTTTGCTAATTTCTGAAAGTTTCTCTGTGAACCAAGGTGCTTAATATCTGGCTCCTTGTGGTTTACATAGTTTCAAAGGGCTATTGTGTCCAGGGCGGCATTATTCCAATTATTGAGATCAGCAGACAAAGCATCTATATCTTCCACTTCAAAATATAAATTTGATTTGTTACCCTCCAAAGAATCTAGAATGTCATTGTATGGTCTATACTGAGTGCTGCTGGGTTAGCAGAATCTAGGAGTTTTCTGAATCAGTTTATTAAATCATACTTAAATATTGCCAAGAAGTATCTAAAACATAATGGTTATTACCCTCATTGGGGTCTATTCACAAAGGCATTTTGGAGCATGTAAAGCAGTACTCCTGGAGTGCTCTAGAATGTCCTGTTACATGTCTTTGGAAATTGTGTCAAAACATCTAAAATAAGACTAAAATATGAATAGTCAGGAAATATTCATACACAGTTAGTAAAAATACAAAAGAATGTGTCCTCTTTGTACTTGCAGTAATAGGCTGCTAGATGGTTTTGGGGCTGATACTCCTGTTCTACTACTTTCCAGTACTTATAAATGCTTTTGGGAATTGGCCTTACTGAAACACGAATCAAGAACTCCGTGACTTTCTTTTGAATAGATATTTTCCTAATGTGAAACTTATGGTAAAGAAGAAAGTCCCCAACAATTGGCCCATCGGTGCCATTCCTGCCATTTGCCCTTGCCCCTAAAACGCCCACTGTCTTGGTTTTAGGCAAAACATTTTTGGCCCCCCACTGCGGAGTGATCCCCTCAAACTGCAAATAGATGCTCCCAGAGACCCCTTATTGGTGTGCCCTGTTAAGGGAGAACTCACTAGGTCAACAGGATAGATAGCCCACCCACCCCCAGATCTCCTTTCCATGGGTCCTGGCTGGTGACAGCCTATTTATAGTTTGTGCTGGGCTTTTTTGTTCCTCGAGAAGAGACTACTGGTCTCCTACTGTAAACTGTACTCAGACGCTTGAGGCAGACAGGGCCCCCTTCATTTTTTTTTCTTTTTTGCTTCAGTAGCTTGAGATCGATGTCTTCCAAACTTCTACTATAAATGATTGAGGTCACTGGAACGTCTCTGCACTAGCAGTACTTCGCAAACATTGCTTCTGTGCCTGTCGTTACTAATATCCACAGCTGTATGCAAACATGTACTTGTGTGAGAATCTTGGCTGCAAGATCCAAGATGCTTGCTTGCCCCAGAGGAGAACCCATCTCCACTTCTTCTGCCGTTTTGAATAGGAATTCATGATCACTACAACGTCACATCTTCAAATCTCCGGCCGTGAGCTCTGTCGATAAGTTGTTACAAATCTCAAAAAGAAACCAAATAACTAAGTATGTCTGTCTTGTGCAATATTCTACTGGGAAGTGCTGCATTCAATCGCAGCTGAAAAAGTTTCGTTTCGATTAAAACTTGGTACTTGTACTTTTCCAGGAAACGGTCGTGAAAAATTCATAAGGCGACCCCAGGTTAACTTGGGAGCCGCACTTTGGAAAGCCTGGATCGGTATCTGTCCATTAGGCTCCTCGGGTGGAATTGTGCTTGAATTGTTATTGCCGAAGAGATCCACCTGGTGCGCTGACCCGCGACGAGTCCGTCGGAGGGGAGCCGGAACGGCCGCCTCCCTCTTCGGCGTGGGCCAGCCGGACACCTCTGGGTTTTCTAATCAGCACCTTACATTCTGTTACAGTCCGTCAGAGATTTATAGGCGCGGAGTCAAAAGGGAACATGCCGCGGGTCTTTTAATATCACCCCGATGAAATCGATATTACAATCTCCTCTTGTTTTTATTGCACTCCAGTGGCCGTTTGACAACATTTTCTATACCTACGGAGCATCCAAAAGAAATTATGGAGAGTGGGCAGCCTCTGAAATGGAGGTTTGTCAGCCAAAGTCAGATTAAGCAAAAACAGCTCTTTAATTACTCTCCGGATTGTGGCAGGACCCTAAAGAGAATGTTACTTCGTATTACATGCCACATTCATCAAGAGAGACGGCCTCTCCATTAGCTCACCGCGCGGCAATTATTAACTCCTCACAGAAATACGCAGCAGAGCAAGGTCAGCAGAGAGGACGTTACAGGTTTATGCATTTAACGGGAATATTGGCACGCTATCAGTAAAAAGAATTTAATCAAGTAAAAGTATCCTTGCAGCAGCAGATCCGCGAGACGCTCCCTTTCTTTCTTCCGCCTATTGATGCCATCCTCAGACACCGTATTGATTCAATCATCCTTTTCTATTAAATCAGCGGCCAGGACGCGGCTTGCCAGTGGCACGCTCCGTCCAGGGCGGTATGTATGGGCGGAGGCACTTACCGCAGCTGCGTTCATAAACGGAGCGGGGTTGCTTGAAATTAGCCCCCCTCGCCTCCTTACACAGGACTGCGGCGCTGGGCCCGGAATTACTTAATCACAGAAAGTGGGAACAAGCGGAGCTTGCAGCGCAGCCCACGGATCTGATATTAAGCACGTATTCATGCCTTGCAGGCCAGTTAATAGCTGCCAGGCCATTGTCTTGTTGTTAATTCAACACTCACGAGCTGTAACCTAGTCTATTGCACTCCATTTATCTGGCTCCGCCATGTGCATCTTTTACTCTGTCATTCTCTAAGAAAATCGTTTCAAGATAGAAAAGACAAAGTCTTCTTTTTTCCTCCTTCAAAAGATGAATTTCTGTCCCTCAGCAGGATAAACACACTGGTCTTCGGCCGCTGCGCGCAGGGCTGCATCCATTTCTTTCTCCTGTCTTTGTGTCTGAGTGGATTTTACGTTCAGTGTCAGCTTCGCCGTCTGCTGACACTGAAAGTGACGCCCGCCGGCAGCCAGTCTGTGCCACGCACGGCCCGGGCTCTCTCCAGCAGAGCAATCCATCCCCGTCCTCGGCTAGCTCGATTCAGGCCCCTTTGCTCTGTTTTTGCGCCTCTGAGCTCCAAGGTCGAGCACTCTCCATCTCTGGGATTTAGGGAATTATGTGGATAAATTCGATTATTGTGTCAGTGCACAACCTTCACAATAATCCTCGGTGTCCATCAAAGGAATCTTGCGTCACATGTTTACAGAATCTCGCGAGCTCCGCATTTGACAGCAGGGATTCATTTTGTTTTCGAGAGTAAACCATATATCTCTTCAATGAACTACCTCCCGACGAGCCTCTATTTACTCGTGAATGCAGCACTGCAGAGACAAGAAGCTGAAAACAGCAGGTACAGTGCCTATCGGTGTGCGCCTTGCGCTCCTGCGACCTGGGTGTTGCTAACAGTTTAAACAACACTCTTTCACGTATTTAGGGATTTGTGTTTGTCAGGTCGAAAGATCTATCACACATCATCAGGGAAGATGCTTCTGGGTGTGCTCTGATACCAGAGATGAAGTATTTGGACCATTTACCTCTTTAATACCAAACAACGCACAGCCAGCAGTGCTCTGTGTTCACAACTTACAAAGGAGATTTTATTAAACCAGCATTAGGATGAGAACAAACGTGTATTTATGTAGGCATGTCTTCACCAGTACGGGCAGGCACCATGGCTCTCAGTATCCCTCAGTATCCCGACAGAATAACTGTTGACAGACATCTTTGTGCCCTGCCACCATCCAGTTTCTTTGCTCACTGGTACTGGTGGTAACTGACTCTGACTGTGCCCTCCTTAACCAGGCCCAATGCCAGGGCTATGCTGAAAAAACACATAGAATACAGTGAAAACACCTACATACACTGGGGTACTCCATGGGTTAGGGTACCCCTATGACTGACATGACCTCGCCCATAAGGCCCTGGTACATAATAGGGCAGGGGGCTCAAAACTACATTTCAGTATCTAGTATATAATAGGGAATGGCAGTTTAGAGCCCTTTCTGCACTTGCCTGTGTGCACTGCTGAGGCCTGAGGTCAGTTTAAAAGCAGCCCTGTGTTGCAGGACTGCTTTTAATGTGTAAATTGTTCCCAAAACCGACTTTAGTGTTTGGGGTATTTACGAAAAATTAATAAACTACAATATTTTGGCATATTATGTACCACTAGGATCTCCTTTATGTGTCCCAGGGGTGGGGGTCAGGTATTTCTGTACTAGGAGCACTGTGAAGTGAGGATCTGCAATATATTTGCCTATTCAAAACCCCTAAAGTCAGCACTAGGTGTTCCCGGGGTAGGGGATCCTGTAGATATAGGCAGGGTCCTTATGAAATATGTTTTATAAGCCCTGGGGTTGGCAAAATTGCCCAGTTCATTTTTCCCATTGCAGATCCCCAGCTAAATAGGACAACATGGCAAGAAAGTTATTAACTAATAATTCCTCCAGGAGCATCATAACATTTTTATTCAAGGATTTACTAGAATGGGATTGATAAATTCAACAATATGCTATTGTTGAGTTTATCCTAAAATGTACAGATAAGAAGTTATAATACTTTTTTGTCTGTAAGCCAAAATTCAGCCTTCCAGTGCTCTGTCTTGTTTGGTCAGAGTTAAGTAGATTAGCCAGGCTGCTTTGATGAGGTGGTAAGTAGCTCTTGGGTGAAGGAGCCGTTCTGGGAGGAGAGATTTCTACTACATAGGATTGCCAGAGCCAGGTGGAGGGGTACTAAACAAACAATAGTCTTCAATAGAAGGAGGAGACAGGCAGGAGAAACCAGTTTCATTTACACCCCTACTCTTTTAACCCAGCCAGATGGCAGGTTTTAGAAAGGAATGTGCAGATGCCAGGGGTAGGGAGAATATGGAGATGAGCCATTCTGGAGGTTGGTTTAGACAGCTCTTGCCTCTCTGCTGGGACTTTAGCCAAATTGAATTTTTGTGAAATAGTGCTTTCTGGAGACTATTGTGGCACAGTTGTGATCAAATGGTCATGCTCTGGAGTGTTGTGCTGAATCTCATTGGACAGGAGTGCCCTCCTGTGTGACCCCAGAGAACAATGAATAAGTATCTTAGAGGGGCAGTACCTCTTAGCTCTGCTGCTTGACACTACAGAAGAAAAAATGTCCATGCTGAAAGTTTGATTTGCACCAACAAAGACCTGCACTCTGACTGACTGTGTCTGCTGCACAATCTGAAACTACAGCCCTGTGGATCAAACCTACTTCAAAATGACTAAAGAGTGGACTCCCTGCAAGCTGCAGGTTAACAGAGCTCACCTGGACCCTCACCATCAAGAATACAAATCCTGGATTACTACCAGTGGATTTGTAAGGGTTTTGTCCAAGTGGATTGTGGGAATTGAAGTCCCAAACTTTCAAGTACCATCTTAGAGCTTATAGACCCTTGGAGTAAGTATTTGACGCTTTGGGACCCTCACAGAAAATTTAGGAAGAAATTACAGAAGTTTAAAGGAGTTTTGAGCAACTTGGACCGACTTGACCAGGCCAGCTAAGCCGGCGACCGTTATCTGTGAGCCAGCCGGTCCTTCAGGGTCATCCTGGTGAAAAGCTCCAGAGGTCCGACTTCAAGAGTTTTACCGGGAGCTGGCCAAAAACCAAGCAGGTGAACCCTCACCAAATCCGGCCTGGTGAAGAGCATCGAGAGAGTGCAACATATTTTTACTCTCTAGATATACTGTGACAAATAATTGTGTGGCATGCTGAACAATGCATCACAACATCCTATGGCAAACTACATATTGGTCAACACTTTTACTGTGATTGCTCTATCATCTAGCTGGCGAAGGCGATATCTGCTTGCCGCAGGCGATATGCTACAGTCACTTAGTAGGAATGAAAATAACTCTGTCAACTGTGCTTAATGTCATAATGTATTTTATCTTTCTCCAGGAACACATCACAAACACGTTCCTTCTTCTGTCGCAGACACAAGCACTCATCATCCAATTCATGCACACATGGGATGTTAGGACAAAAGTTCTCGGGATAGCCTTGGGAAGCTGTTCTACCCCGCTCTTGTAGGTTTTGGAACACCACTGTGTAGGGTTCCCTCAGTAATCCTTGGCATTTTTGCATGTACATTGAGGCGAATCCCATTCTACTGATGGCTCCTAAAAGCCTGATCATTGGGCTTCTTTTGTCAATATGCTAACCTCCCCATGGAGGAAGACCAACTGGTTCTGCAGTAGTGGCCAGAGATAAAAAAGAGGGCGTGCTCGTGCTAAAAAAATTGTGATGTTATAGGTAAAATTCCCAATGTCAAATCTCGTATCTTTTATTCTTGAGATGCATGACATGGGAAAATTAAAAGGTTATCGTGCATGTAAAAACCTTGTTATTGGTTTAATGCACTGGTAATGGTCTAGTATGGTCTTTTTTTTTTTTTTTTTTTTTTAAAAACCCTCATATACGTACACAAGCGTTGGGCGGTATATGTTGATTCTCCGCCTTCGTGTACCGTAATAGCATGATCATTGGGCTTCTTTTGTCAATATGCTAACCTCCCCATGGAGGAAGACCAACTGGTTCTGCAGTAGTGGCCAGAGATAAAAAAGAGGGTGTGCTCGTGCTCAAAAAATTGTGATGTTATAGGTAAAATTCCCAATGTCAAATCTCGTATCTTTTATTCTTGAGATGCATGACATGGGAAAATTAAAAGGTTATCGTGCATGTAAAAACCTCGTTATTGGTTTAATGCACTGGTAATGGTCTAGCATGGTCTTTTTTTTTTTTTCTTTTTTGTAAAAACCCTCATATACGTACACAAGCGTTGGGCGGTATATGTTGATTCTCCGCCTTTGTGTACCGTAATAGCATGATCATTGGGTTTCTTTTGTCAATATGCTAACCTCCCCATGGAGGAAGACCAACTGGTTCTGCAGTAGTGGCCAGAGATAAAAAAGAGGGCGTGCTCGTGCTCAAAAAATTGTTATGTTATAGGTAAAATTCCCAATGTCAAATCTCATGTCTTTTATTCCTGAGATGCATGACGTGGGAAAATTAAAAAGGTTATCTTGCATGTAAAAACCTCGTTATTGGTTTAATGCACTGGTAATGGTCTAGTATGGTCTACATGTTTCAGCCTCGTGTAGAATCTAGAGGCTTTCGTCAGGACCGAAGAGTTTAGGGGAGCATCTTTTGGCTCACCTAAAATTGTGTGGGGTGGGTGTTTTGTACTCGCCGCCCTTGTCTGACTCTGACGTTATCCCAGGGATTAACGTCAGAGTAAGAACAAGCAAGTCTGTACGAGCAACTGCAATAGGTTCTCAACAACTGACAAGTACCCTGAAGGATGGTTTCTTCACTATAATAGAGGAACAGATACCACAGATCTGATCCCTGAAAACAAGGGCGGTGAGTACAAATGGTGTAGACCATTACCAGTGCATTAAACCAATAACGAGGTTTTTACATGCACGATAACCTTTTAATTTTCCCATGTCATGCATCTCAAGAATAAAAGATACGAGATTTGACATTGGGAATTTTACCTATAACATCACAATTTTTTGAGCACGAGCACGCCCTCTTTTTTATCTCTGGCCACTACTGCAGAACCAGTTGGTCTTCCTCCATGGGGAGGTTAGCATATTGACAAAAGAAGCCCAATGATCATGCTATTACGGTACACGAAGGCGGAGAATCAACATATACCGCCCAACGCTTGTGTACGTATATGAGGGTTTTTTAGCGATGACTTCCCACGTTAACTGAGACCCTGGTACACAGGACAAGTGGTCCATTCTCCCCCTCTTTTTGATATTTGTACTAACCATTGGAAGCTGAATGGATCACTGCTTCTTTCCCCCCCCATTGATTTTTTGAGGCTCCTAAAAGCCATCAGAGGGGGAATTGATGGAGGAGGATTTCGTGAAAGAATCCCTCAATCGAACACCCCCATTGCAAGACATTGGAGCTGGGATCTAAGGCTAGATTTATCATTATTGACACAGCAAGACAACTTGCTGCATCAAATGGAAAGGGCAGGAATGCACATATGTAATAACATATAGCGTGTTACTGCACTTTCACTGCGCTGGCGCACTATATACTGCCTAGTGCCAACGCAGGCACCCTTGTGTAATGGTGCAATGGTGTATGCATTACAGTCTTTTTAACACCTTCCTGCACAAAAGTTCTTAGAAGCGTTTTCCTCTTTCTAACTGTGCTGCAAAATGAGGAAAAAAAGAGGAGAAACAAAGACATTTCTCCTCATTGTGCCTCTATCGGGAAGGCGTATCATTTTGATGCATTCCCAGACCTCCTTGTCTTGGTAAATCTGGGAATGCACCAAAATGCATTGATGGATGTGTGGGGACACCCACTCTCCACCCATCTAATGTCTTCCTGGTGCAGAGTAATAAAATACAGTGACTTGTGGTGCCTTGCATTACTTAAGATTTACCAAGCAACACAAGGACATCCAAGGTGGCCTTGCGTGACATAGTAAATTAGATTTAAGGATTGCATTGCCCTGCGTGACACAAGTAAAACACAATCCTTTGATAAATCTGGGTCCTGATGTCGGAGGAGCTCCGTAAGCACGCAACTCTGGTTGAAGGCACAACTGTTTCCTCTGCCTAGCCTATGAGACACAGAAAATGCTAACAGCAATACCCGCAATTGCAGGGATACAGATCTTTACTCCAGTTCCCCCCAGGAGGAACAACCAACTGGATCCCTCTGTGTAAAATCTGTTTATTCCCCTCATAACTGAGGTCCATTTTCTCCACCATGTCTAGGACATGCATAGAGTTTTCGTGTTGTGGATGTGGTTGTGGGCTCACAGATGTGTTTGGTGGGAGAATGGTTGAGTCCATTGGACTCATATGTGTGCACCTCAAGATGGTTTTCTGATTTTTAAGCAGCTGAATATGGTCCATGGTGGTTAGGGACATGTGAAATTTTTTATTACATGTGTAATCTCACAGAAATCTCAATTATTGTGCTTTTGGGTACTTCAGGTAATTAACATCTTTCTTATGCTGCACATGTAATTTTCATGCAGACAACTGTATGAGCATAATCCACCTAATACCTGTAGTTTTCACAAGAATTACCTGAAATATGCATAAAAAATGCAAATTTGCTCACCACTAAAGGTGGACCAAAGAGCGTACACATTCACTCCTGTTCGCCTACATGAAAAACCCTTCTGTCTTTGGTTGTGGGAGGTATCCCACCAATCCCTTGAAGTTAGTCATCATTTCCCTGCCGGAATGAGTCCCACCCCAGGCGTTGCCTGAATCTGGATTTCTAAAGTATATGACCTCCTGTGTAGAGCCAATACATATCTCACGTGTACCATTTACAGTGGGTCGCTGGAGAGGCTGGAGTGATTTATGTCATACTAAAGTCATGCCCCTTTATGATTGAAGGATCACCACCATGTTTTGAACAATACAATCAGTAATCTGATTTCCAAGACCTTGTCATCAGGGGAAGAAAAGTACTTCACAACATTTTCTCCACATACAAAGAGGCTTTTTGTAATAGTGAATCTTAGAAGAAAATAATATTCAGGACTGAAACCTCTGCTGGTTGCCACTGTACCTGACCTACATTAGGGCTTAGTGCTAGATGTATAAACCATTTCTGACCGTAACAATGCATTTTGGTATGTATTATTCCAAAATTGAGATTCAGTAACGTATTACCGGCTCACAATTTGGAATTGCGAATACATCCCAATTCGGTATTTGAAAGGGACCTGTTCAGGGCGTCCCTTCCAAATACCGAATCGGAATGGGATGTAGGAATGTTTTGTGTCCGAAATGCAGTTGCAAGATATTCATATTTTACCACCAACTCAGAGTTGATGATAATGGGAAGGGGTCACCTTAGGACCACTTCCCCTTTGAGAACGTTAAAAAAAATATTTTAAAAGCAGGTAGTGGTCCCATGGACCACTGCCTACTCTTAAAAAATAAAAATGAAACTTAATTTTTTTTATATTTAAATGAATCCCTTTTTCAAAAGGGACTGCATTTAAAAAATGATTGCTTTATTTAAAAGTAATCACAGACGTGGTGGTCTGCTGACCTCAGCGAGCCACCAACCCTGCTTTGGCAGCGAATCCTAGTGGGTCACCAATTGTGACCTACCTTATTAATGTTAAAGAGATCAGTCTATTTATTATCCACTACGAATCGCCAATGTTACTAATATTACTTTTGTACATTAGGAATGGCTATTACCAAATTGCGATTTGCAAAAAAATTGCTAGGTGGCAATTACTATTACTAATCTCGTACAGCTAGCCTTAGTTTGGAAAGACTCTCGAAGTGGCATTACTCTTGATCTGCATGAAGAGGAAGACCTACCTAGTTCAGTGAACCACTGGTCAGTGACCACAAGAACGAGGGACCGCTTCCATTGAAGAGCTCAGCACAATTATCTGGAGGGACCAGTGTGGGAAAGTCTAATTGATCAAGACTACCTCAAGAGACGTGAGGTCGAGGAGACAAGTGCCAAGTGATCAGTAGGAAAGATCTACAGCACAAATCACAGTGTAAGATCATCTTCAACAAATGCTGAGAGTGGCACAGCTTTGTTACTGGTGATCCAGGTGCTGTAGGGTGCTTGTATCCTCCTCTCCTGCTGTCACCTTGTGTTTTGAGAGTTCCTCAACTTTACCTCAGTCTGGTGGCCCATTAAGGTAGTTGGAAGAGGGCACCCCGAGTCCAGAACCACTGGTCGGATCAATTCAGCTTCAGGAGTTTCAGAGATATCAACATTTTACATTTTTAATCCAGTACACCCCTAGTCTCAAATGAAGTGTGAACGCTTGGTGCCATCAGTAGCTATAGTGAGTGTTACTGAACTGTGGGTAAATCCACCACTGGTAAATCATGATGTGACGGATGGGTTCTGTAGGAAAATGCATATTCATCACCCCATTTTGTTGAACTGATGCTGTTTGTTTTTACTCTTAGCAGTGAGACTTTGCTAACCAGGCTCTAGTGCTGGTGCTCTAATCCCTAAAACATATCAACATTAGCTATACACCTACTTGGCACCATTAACTTCCCTTTAAGTCATTAGTATATGGAACAAAGTGTACCCAGGTCCTGCAAGTTAAATGTTGCTAGTGGACTACAGCACATATTCTGCCACCACTAATGCCACAATGCAAAAGATGATTGCAGGCCTTCCACCAGTAACTTGGCTCTGCAGTCTTAAACTGCAAATTCGACCTGCTAAAATAACCCCATTTGACCCTAAACCCTCCTTTTAAATATCAATATGTCACCCAAAAAGTAGGCCTCAAATGGCCATAAGTTTGGGTGCATGATATTGTAAAGTAGGACATGTAAAAGTTTAATGTTAAACGTTTCTTTACTGTGTCAAGGCCCCGAAAGCTATTTTAACTGTAACAGGGTTAGCTGTTTCATAGGAAAGCATTAGGAGTTAATATTAGACTTAAGAAATGTAATCTTCGTCTAGGAACCAGACAAACAAGCAATGGTAAAAGCAATAGATTTTGCTTATCTGATTAATAATAATCAGTTTTTTACTGTAAGTTGTCACACTGCACAGATCCATGGGTCATGTCACCACTGACTGACATTGGGGCCCAGTGTGGTAAGTTTACAATAAGGTATTTAGGGCCAGATGTAGGTGGCTAAATACCAGTCGGTAACACCGAAATTCGGTAAATTTCAGCGTTACCGACCAGAATGCAGCCATGTGCGATGTAGGAATTACCGAACACCATCGGTAATAAGGAATCGGTAAAAAATAAGGGAAACCAGTTACCAATTCCTTATTTACCGATTTGCAGACAAAAATACCGAATCGAATATAAGGAATCGGTAAAAATATGGGAAACCAGTTACCGATCCCTTATTTACCGATTTGCAGACAAATATACTGAATCGGAAAATAAGGAATCGGTAAAAAATCGCAAATGCCATGTACCAAAAATCGGTAATATCGAATTTGCTAAAAATCGGTATTTAAGAATTGGTAATTAGCACTGACTCAAAGCAGGTGGTAATCAGGTGCACTGCATATAAACAGCCCTAAAATGCAACAGTGTGAACACAATGGCGGCCCTCTATGTGATAGCAAGGCGTCTACGTTTGCGAGCAGCAGGACTGAGGACCTGGAGACGGGAGGAGCGCATGTACAGAGTGTGCATTACACCGTTCCAACTGACTGAGGCTGAGATCCGTGAGAGGTACAGGCTACACCCAAACACCATCCTGGACCTGATACGGGACCTGCACCCACTCCTGGAGCACCAGACACCAAGGGTACACGCAATACCCACTCATGTACAGGTACTCTGTTGCCTGCACCTCCTGACATCTGGCAATTACCAAGGGGTAATAGCTGTGGCAGGTGGAGTCTCACAGAGTTGCCTGTCACGTTTACTCAAGAAATTCCTGGACACCATGTTGCAAAGGATGCTACACTACATCAGATTCCCCAGCACACAGGCAGAACTGCTGAAGACCAAGTTGGACTTTTATCAGAAGGCCCAGTTCCCACACATCATTGGTTGCATTGACGGGACACATATACCACTCTGCTCCCCTGCTGCGACTGAGTACATTTACCGCAATTGCAAATCCGCACATTCGATTAATGTCCAGGTCATATGCGATGCGTCTTACATTATCACCGACATAGTTGCACAATTCCCAGGGAGCACCCATGATTCATACATATTCAGGAACAGTGGGATCTATACCCATCTCCTTGCAGGGGAATTTGGAGAAGGCTACCTGCTAGATAAGTACTTGTGACACCCCCTCAAGTAATCACCTGTTGCTGCGATTGTAGACTGATTTACTTACTTACTTCTCACACACAGGTGACAGTGCCTATGCGGTGCGCTCTTTCATCCTGACTCCGTACCTGCAACCATCCACCCCAAGTGAAAGGCGATACAATGTTGCACATAGATCGACACGCAATGTGGTTGAGCGAACATTTGGACTCCTCAAAAGCCGGTTCCGTTGCCTGCACAAAAGTGGAGGTGCACAGCAGTACCAGCCCCTGGTCTGCTGCAAAATCATAGCTGTATGTGCCATGCTGCATAACCTTGCCACTAAGAGGGGCACACCTGTAGAAATGTGTGATTCTGAAGAGGAGGATGAGGATGAAGAAGGTACACAGCCACAGCACAGCGCAGCAGGCGGCGCAGCTGCAGCAGATGGGAGACAGAGACGGTCAGAGATCACACAAAATGATTTCTGAGTAAGTAATGAGACAAAGCCTGTTAATGCATTTGTGTCACGTGTTTAATAGACCTTACAGCAGGCAGTTGTCCAGCACACCGTAACACCAGCTATGTGTCCAATGGGTTACGTCACCCACAACCGAATGAAAGTAGAGGGCCGTGCCTATCTCCTGCGCCTCCGCACACCAGTGCTGCGTTCAGCATGCTCACTGTCTTCACCAGCACTGTGTCCTGCAGCAGACCCATACCTCACACTGCGCCTCCTGCTCTCTGGCAAGGGGGGAGTTACAGTGCTGCGACTGCTTGCCTCATCACTGTCGTCCACATCCCCTGTAGCAGTGGCAGCAATTTGGTGAGCCTGCATCACCTCTACGGCACTGGTGACTGTGACCAGGCCCTGAGTAACCTCATGGGTGCACTTTGCCATTTCAAGTTGCATGGCCACAGATCTGCGACTGAGCACATGCGTTGCATTGCACAGCCTGTTCACAGACTTGGTAAAGCCTGCAAGTACCTGCCTGTCTCTCCACCTTGCAGCGTGCTCACCATCCATCCTGCCACATAACTGCCTCACTGCCTCCGACACCTCCTTCATTCCCTCTGCCAGTGTATTGTTGAGGCAGTAGATGGCCTCCTTCATGTCGTTGAACTTCCTGTTGTTAGCCACCATCTGTTGTTGAATGGCCCTCATTCTCTTCCCCTTCAGGTGCTGCACATTGAGCATCTGCCCCTCCAGTCCAGAGAAGACACTGGATTCATCAGCGTCAGGACTCTGTTCCCTGTGTCGCCATCTACGGGCACCTGTGGTGGTTGCCTCCACGGGGGACTTTGCCCCAGATGTCTGTGTGTCATCGCCCGGTATGGTCTGTTGGGCTTCCCACCTGTCCTCCTCTGTGGCATCTATCTCCTGGAGTGTGACCACTGTGTACCTCTTTGATCATTGTGGTGGTGGTGATGTTGGTGTACTATCTGCAGGTGACATGACTTCCTCCTCAATTGTGTGTTCCTCCCTGGAGGCCTCGCCAGTCTCCCTTTCTGCAGCCTGGGGCGCTGTTCCGCCTGTGGATACAGAATGTACTATTGCTCACTTTTCTGCCAGCATCTGTCTGCAAATAAATTTCACAACTGACATTCTAGCTGTCTATCTTCCGCTATCTCATCTATTTCTGTGTGTGACATGCCTATGCTTATTGGGGGCTGGCTGATTTGCTACCAGTTGTTAGGGACTACATTTTTCTTGATGCATTGCTGATCTTACACAAAACATGTTCTGGAGTGGGATTCTTGCAGGGGGATTGGGGTTAGGGAGGGGAGACAGCATGCTGTCCATGCATCTTACCTTGTCTCTTGGATGCTGTTGCTGAGCTATCCACATCCCCGACGCCACTGACACTCTCTGGCAGGAGGGTGGACTCTACCAGTTGGTCTAGGACAGTTGGTGCAGGCGCTGTGGAGCTTTCCCCGCCTGTCTTCCCCGGTTGTTTCTGCCGGTCAGCCACCCTCTCCTTCGCACGTGCCCTCAGGTCGTATCATCGCTTTTTCAAGTCCTCAATTGTGCGATGTGTGACGCCAATAGAGTTGATCTTCTCCTGGATTGCCAGCCAAATGCTCCTTTTCTGGGACTCAGGGACGTTCAGTGATCTCTTGCCAAAGAGCTGGTCATGGTCTTTGACTACTTCCTCTATGAGGACCTCCAACTCCCCCTCACTGAAATTGTGCTTCCTTTTCATTCCGGCAGCATCTTTCCCCTTCTCCTGTGAGGCCATGCTGCAGTTCCTCTGTGTTAGCTGGGTGGTGGCTGTGCAGCTCCTCTGCTCTTGCTCCTGCTCCCTGTCTCTCCAACAGCTACAGATTCAGTGCACCTGCGTGGGTGTGGCCACTTCCTGGTTGTGAGGTCATGTGGATGCACAGGATTGGCTGATTCGACAATTACGTATTTTTTGGATTACTGATTTGCTAATTACCGAATCGGTATTACCGAATCGGTTTTACCGATTCGGTAATATGGAATCGGCAATTTTTTACCAATTTGTAGGAAATCGCTAATTTATAGCGATTATTACAGAATCGGTATTTTTTATCGATTTTTTACCTACATGGGAAATACTGAGTACTGAATAGCAATTTGGTTAAAATTGCTATTAAGGACTCGGTATTTCCAACTTACCTACATCTGGCCCTTAGTAATCTGAAATCAAAACTAAATCAGGTCAAATATATCCATGGAGTTTAACTGGAACTTGGGAGTGACAGCGTCTTTAAGATGTACATATATAAAATATAGTGGAGCCTCCATGCAGCCAGTTTCAAGAAAAAATGTGAGTCACCACCAGAAGAGCATGTTGGTGTAATAACAGAAAAGGATACTACTGCAATTCCTAGGATACAAGCTTAAAGGAATTGGCAAAATATGTCTTTCATATAGTGTCTTTGTCAAACCTAAACTGTCCCTCCCTGTTACTAAAATAAAAGTGTCCTTTAAAAAGCACATCATCAATTCTATAAGGCAGATATAAAACATGTCATACATCTACTCAGGGCTGGCTTTAATAATTGAAGAACACACGTTGAGGAACAATTTTAATTTCTATATTGAAATGTTGCCCTCAAGGCCTAATTTCTTTATCCCTTGGAATCTAATGTTATCAAAGTGCACTGGGTGGGGACACTGAGCAGAAGGGGGAGGGGCTAGAGGATGTTAGGTAATAGTTGAGGAAGAGGCCTGCGGGAGGAGTGACAGGGCAGAGGGGCGACAGAGACTTTGAAGGTCCGCTAGCATTTGAAACGTAAAGTGCCTTTCCTTTGCCTCATAATTTAGCAAACTTTTCCTGAAAATTGTTCCCTCCACTGCTGCATTAACCCAGTATCTTTCAGATAATAGAGCCATAAGATGAGTAGGGTGAATGGTGGGGGGTGAGGAAGATAAGCAAGCAGCAACTGCATCTACAGAAAGAAAAAAATACAGAATCTGAAAAGAGCTTAGCCCGTACTTCTGAGGCAGAGGCAAGACTCCAGCCAGAGACAGCTGCCTGGGCACGGCTCTCCTTTGCCGGCCCCTACTGAGGGATGGCTTGTCTGCTCTACCATACGTTGGATCTGAGTAGTGACCGTCCGGCGGAGCCGAAAACAAGCCTCTATCGGAAATAAACATAAGCTGACAAGTTGTTGTTATTTACTACACACATTCGGGCTGCTACAAAAACTGATGGCACATGTGCACACAAGATGCCCAGCCTGTGATACAGGTATCAAAGGACTATGCATGTGCACACAAGAAGCTCCATTTCAAACTAAAGGCATAACCCAAAAGGCCATATGACCTGGGTATAGTTCAGTACATACAATCATTTTGTCCAACTGGCAGAACTTGAAAGAGAATATATAATATTAAATTGCGTAATATGATCAACACAAGTTGATCCTAGCAAGAGTGAGAAAAAGAAAAACAACCACATATAGAATTTTGCAAAAGAAATTCTATTTATATTTTAGTAATTTGATAATGCATACATTTATTGAAAATTATAATGGTTTCTCCTTAGAGTGCATGAGAAAGTGATCATAGAAGTTATCACACAGCAGTGTTCTCTATTAACCGACACAGTCAACACAAGAGACAGTAAAATATTTTGAAAAGCTGTTTCTGGTATGTTTTCCCTTGATCAGGGTGGAACAATGGTTAGCTGCCACATAAATGGAGAAGAGTGGGTGGCACACTTTTTAGATATATATATAGATGATAATCCCACCTACTCACAGGTATGGAAAGGGAAGGTCCTGCCCCGTTTAACTATACCCTTGATGGAAGTTCGGACTGCAATTCAGGAGAGTGTGGAGTGAAACCACCGTTGCCCGATGGTGTCCATAAACATCATCAAACGCAATGTAAATTGGTGGGCACCATTGTTGATAAATGTATATAATTGTCTGAATTATTCCTTTATTCCCTATTCTTGGACTTCTTCGGTCATTGTCCCCATTTTTAAAAAGGCAAGTAGGGTGGGACCCAAATGCTACCGCCCTATTTCCCTGATTGATATCCCAGCTAAAATGTTGGGCATATTTTTGTATAACAGAATAGTAGAATGGATCAATGAAAACAAAGTGTTAAAAAATTGTCATTATGGCTTTTGAAATGGTATGGGGACAGTCGAGCAGTGTTTAAATTTAAGCTTGATTGTAGGGAAATATACTGTAGCCAAACAGTCATCGCTGTATCTTGCCTTTATGGATCTTTCTATGCAGTTCGACCGTGTAAACCGGGCATAGCTATAGCAATTACTCAATGAATTAAAAACAGATCCATCAATAATATGTGTGCTGAATTCTTTATATACAGGCACTAAAGCCCGAGTGAGGTTCGGAAATAAGGAGGAAGTCTCAAAAGAACCTAGCACTGATTTTGGTCCGCCAGGATTGCATATTAGCTCCACTACTTTTTATTCTATATATAAACGAGTTTAGTACAGAACTTATTAAGAGCACCCTTGACGTGGCCATGGTACGTAGTGCCCCCCTTCCTGCGTATGATGCTGTTTTAGTTGCCCGTAACCCCAAAGCTTTATGCCTTTTAGTTCATTCCTTCATAACTTTTATGGCAAATCTAAATCAAGCAACTGATTTTACAAAAAATCTTTTTAATGTCAGAATGGTCAGAATATTTTATCCCGCACTTTTTCTTACTTGTGGGCCACATTCAGTTCCTCTGGATAGTGGTCTCCCCATATTATACAAAACAGTATCAAGTTGTCAAGGGCAGTCGAGTCTTTACTCAGTTTGCCATCACCAAAGGGAGGGGGGCCCCTTAACCCTTTACTGCAAATTTATTCCACACAACCCGCCCCAATTGCATCTTATGGTGTAGGAGTTTGGGGCATAGCAGATCCCCATGACCCTTGAGAGAGAGGAAAATTGCTTCTTCAGGAGGATATTGTCAGCCCTCATATCAACTTTCCATTTTATATGCCACAATAAGCTTGGTATGGACTATGTGAATTATTATATTCTTAGCCGACCGGCCAACCTATGGCTATCTATTTGGATCTCAGAAGATGCAATACTAGCAAATAATGTAATCAATGTTTGTTTGGCCTGTCATAAGGAACTTTTTTATTTCCTTGTTGGCATATGTAAAAAAAAGATTTAAGGGAATAGGTTGGAAAGACACATTTTTAGCTAGAGTACCATGCACTGCTGCCTGCAGGAAGTTAGGGAAGTCTCTATTACTTTATAAAGCCAAAACAAATAGACTGCTTGTGGAAAGTCAGAAATCGAGTGTCATGACTTACTTAACTCAGGGGAAACCACCCTTAAATATATGTGGAATACAAAAGGGAGGTGGGAACGTTTTTTACTGTTCAGCTTAAGGGCGGGCACAGTAAAATATTCTTTATGTTTTCCTCTGGGGCATCAGCATGTGTTAAACATAAGGATATACCCATGTAATAATAAGGTCAACCATTCTATGATGCATTTTCTTTTTTGTATGGTTATTATGTGTTGTACACAAAAAGATAAACTTGTGTAAGCAGGCTGATCATGACTTGCAAACTTTGATTGATGACAAGACTTGTCTTGTTAGTATGTTTCTCCAAGCTGCAGTTTCCTCATGTAGGTCAATGTGAGTGAACTGATTTTAATGTTATTCTTATGTTTAGATTTTTGTATGTCATTTTATCGTGCAGTATGAGATTTCATTGAGCCGTAATTGTGGTACATTTTTTAAATATATTTCTATGAACTATCACCACTTGGATGTGATATCAATTAAGATGTATGGCTATTTTATGGAGATTTTGTGAGATAATTTATAATTTGTACACTTTTATGGCTATTTATTTATTGCTGAATACAGTTTTGAAATCTAGAATCTGAATCTGAGTGGGGAGGAGTTAAGGGATGAAAGAAGGTAGCTGTAAGCCCGGCCATCACATTTGAGAGTCTGTGGGTAAATAATCAAGAAACCTCTGGTTAAGCAGAGGTTGAAAAGAAGACTCATGCAGAAATGGTGGCTCCACCTGAGTGGGTGTTGTGGCCACAAGGGCCCAGACAGCCCATCAGGGAAGTCAAAGAAGCCTAGAGTCTAAAACAATGGCCCAGCATCCCACTGCCAAGAGGAAGGGCAAGAGATGTAAGAAACCAGCTTCAAAACTTCCCACGGCCCAGAGGGAATCTGACCCCCAGTGGGAGGATCTGGAGCCTAAGGGGAAAGAAGCTCCTCTAAGATCCCTGTCAGAACACTTGGAGTTGCATGGGGCAGGAGGACACTCCAGGGAGGAATTTTGTCAAACTCAAAGAATATGCCCAATATTTTGAAGGCCTTTGGCAGGAGGCTGAAGTTGAGGAGCACGGGGATACCTGTGGAGCCCATAGGACCTACTGCGAGGAAGGTGCCCTATACCATGAGGCTAGCGGCCCAAAGCCTGGGCAGACCAGGTGGTTGGTGCTCCCCCAATAGCACAGAGCCTTCCTCTCAAACGTAGCCCATGGGCATTTGGAGCAGACCAAATCCTGAGAGAGGTTGGTCAACCACTTTTACTGGCCCCAGATGTCTGATATGGTGAAGAAGTTCTGTCAGTCCAGCACCACCTCCCAAGCAAAAGGCAAGACAAGAGGGCAAACCAAGGCTCTCTTAATTCCACTACCAGTGGTTGCAACTCCTTTCGAGAGGGTGGGAATTGATATTGTTGGTCTCCTGGACCCTAAAGCTGCTTCAGGGAATAGGTTCATCTTAGTCGCAGTGGACCATGCCGCTAGGTACACTGAAGCATACCGCTGAGCACTGTAATTGTGTCCATGGAGGCCAGGGACCTGCTTGGTATCTTTAGCAGAGTGCGGTTCCCGAAACATGTAATCGCAGATAGATGTTCCCCCTTTGTTGAGAAATCTAAGCTAGGGAACCAAATTTCACATCTGCGTACTTGAAGGCTACGTGGGATGAGCATGTGGTGACTTACACGTTAATCTCCCTTTTCCCCCACAAACCAACGGTCTTGTACAAAGATTTAACAAGACTTGGTATGATTATGAGGTTGTCTGAGAAACTCTGTAGGAAGTAAGATGTCCTACTCTCATGCTTTTTGTTTGCCTAGAGGGAAGCGCCACAAAAGGGAGTAGGCTTCCGACATAAGTCTGTCTGAGAAGGTTGTGAGAAACCTCTCAAGTAACCCAAACAATACACTGTGCTATGTGCTGTGCCAGCATGGCTGAGGTACTGAAGAGGGCCACCAATAACCTAAAGGCCAGCCAGGAGCTTATTAATCACTGGTGTGACCTAAAGCAACCTTGGTGAACTAGCAGTGTAGGGAATTGGGCTATTAGTTGAGTGTCCTGCACAAGTAATAGATCCACAGTTGTTCTTATTGGGAACTAAACACCCTATTGTAACACTTGACTCTCACAGGGTAGCGAAGTGGTGCACTCCAAGGCCTACTCAAGGGAGGTGGTTAGGGCTAGTAAGCACCATTCATTGGTACGCAATATTAGACTCAAGAAATTATTGTCCAGTCACTACTTTTTCTTTAGAAAAACGAGATGTACATTTATTACACACACACTACTAAATACAACGCAATAATTTACAAACATGTACATTGGTAGATGGAACATACCATAGATGATATTGTCTAATCACCTGCGAGCCCCTAAAGGGGACAAACCAACATATCAAGTAAGTTTAAGCATTTTGTTTTGTAATAAACACAATAAGATACCTTTTGCAGAAGTCATTGTCATTATTACAGTAATCAATGAAACATTTAAAATCATTCTGATGCTTCAATAAGACATTTGCAATCCTTCTGGTGACCCAATAAAGTATTTATCAGGATCCAGCAGTGAAGCATAGAAGAATACACAGGAGTCTCCTCCTTGTGCAAGAGTTTTTAAAGGGGAGAGGAAGGATCCAGAAGACAGGCACCCCTAGCAAATCCTAGGGTGCCACATCATCTCTCCACCCCTGTCCCAACCCTCCTGCACATAATTCTGGAACAGTCCAAGATGGCACCACCAAGGAGCCACCGGTCACATCAGCTCCAGGGGTCTCATCTCCACCCATCAATGACATCACTGCCATGGACTTGTTCAGTTGAATTTCAAAGGGAGTCCCCCCCCAGTGGGTTGGCTCCAGTTGTCTGGGTCCCTCCTTTGTTCATTGGGCTTGAGCAGCAGGTCCATTCCTGTTACAGTGTCACAGTGTCACAGTTGGGTCATGATACAGATCATTCTTCAGACTATTGCTGAATGCTCCTTTTGTGTGGGGTGGCATTTGTTCCTGATGTTGGAGAAAATTTATTTTACTGAGCACAGCAGGATGACGCAAGGTCTGGGCTCTGATCCTGAGCTGAGGTAGGAAGTATGAACATTTTGGATGGCCCATAAGATGTACAGTTATCATGTTGCAAGTTACATGTTATTTTCTTTGCACGGGTTACACTTCAGTCAAGATATTAATGGTCTCTGTAGGACAAAGGGGAGAGAAAATACACTCTAAGGTAATTCTCTCCCTATATGGATAATGGGGTGCCACTTCAAGCAAAACAGTAAAGCACACTGACTTTCCCTATTAGTGTAAACTACCCTTATAAGGCCTATCCCAGGTGAACACCTAATCCTGCAGAGTCCCCATGCACCAGGCTACCTGTGTGGTGTTACAGTGCTGTACACAACAGTCATCTCCCACGCACAACCCACATATGTGTGCACACGTGTTCACATGTATCCAGCCAAGTTCCCCTTACTCTTGCTTCATCGCAGCAGCTTTATCTTAAAAGGTAAACACGTTCAATTTGTTTGCAATGTGATTACTGTGGGCGACACACCTGTAGTGAGACTCATCAACTGTAAAAATTCTAAAAACTATGCAATCAGAAAAGTGAAAAACCTGGGCATACTGAAGGAGCAGAACCCAACTGCAACAACCAGCCAGGTAAAATTGAGTGGGTTTTGGAGCCAGTGATTCCCAGGATCCTTCACGGCATATGGACTGGGCCCTTTATTATACTGGAGCAGATGGTAAGATCACCTACTTGGTAGACCTTGGCAACCTAAGACACCGGCATAAGGTGACCCATGTCAACAGTCTGAAGCTCACTTTGACAAAGATACATGACCATGCACATGGTCACCGATTAATGGAATGATGAGAGTGAGTCTCTACTAGACCTCCTATCCATAGGCCCTAGAAGAAGAGGTTCTGGGTGTGCTGCAGCACCCCCAAAATAAACATGTTGGAGTTTAGAAGGTGAATGAGCAATAAATATTCCTAAACAGATCCACCAAAAGGACCTTCATCCAGAACAAGATCTGTGCCAACTCGAGCAACTCAAAGGAACTCTTTAGCATCATCCAGGAATTCACCAAATCTCCCAGCTAAACTACGGACATCACCCCCTCCTAGGACCTCTGCAACAAGCTTGGCTTCTACTTCCATCTGAAAATCAAGGGCCTCTATGACAACTTCAACAACCAGACACCTGACTCTGAAACCACTCCTTCCTCCAGCAACGCCAGCCAGCCCACCGTCTCCTCCTGGACCTCAGTCACCACCGAAGACACCGCATCGACCCCCAAGGACCTCTGCCCCGCACATCTTCCACAGTGCTGCCACCACCATCGCACGAGAACTGCGATGCAACATCAATTCCACCTTCGAAACCGGCACTTTCCCCGACGACTATAAACACGCAGAAGTCAGGCCCCTACTCAAGAAGCCCCCAGCAGATCCTACCGACCTCAAAAACTGCAGACCCATCTCCCTCCTTCCCTTTGTGACCAAAGTCACCCAGAAGACTGTCAACGCCCAACTAATGAAATTCATCTAGGAGAACTCCATCCTTGACCCCTCCCAATCCGGGTTCTGGTGATTGAGACCGCTCTACTTGCCACCACAGATGACATCTGCACCCTCCTCGACCATGAACACAACGTAGCACTGATCCTACTCGACCTCTCTGCAGCCTTGGACACCGTCTCCCACCGCACACTCACCACCAGACTTAAAGAAGCCGGCATACAGGGAACCGCCCTTGACTGGCTCCACTCCTTCCTCACTGGCAGAACCCAAATAATCAGACTTCTACCCTTCCTCTCCAAACCCACAGAGATCAACCCCAAGTACCCCAAGGATCATCGCTCAGCCACCACGATCTTCAACATCTAAATGGCCCCACTCGCCGCCATCGTCAGACATCACCGACTCAGCATAGTATCCTACGCCAATGACACCCAGCTCATCCTCTCCCTCACCAAGGACCCCATAACCACCAGATTCAACTTCCAGGAAGGAATGAAGGATGTCTCTTCCTGGATGAGCAGCAGCTGCTTGAAGATCAACTCGGGGAAGAGAGAGGTCCTGGTC
The DNA here is from genome assembly GCF_964204655.1 of Triturus cristatus. Classification (NCBI taxonomy): domain Eukaryota; kingdom Metazoa; phylum Chordata; class Amphibia; order Caudata; family Salamandridae; genus Triturus; species Triturus cristatus. Next base: position 470,640,491 of record NC_140589.1, read on the forward strand.
CTCAGACCCTCTCCCTCTGCATGGGACAATACCTGGTAGACCACCACCCTCAGCAGCCCCCTCACCCCAACAGGCCACACCCAGAACCTCAGCATCGTACTTGAATCCTCCCTCTCCATGAACAGACAGGTCAACGCCGTTGCCTCCATCTGCTTCAACACCCTCCGCATCCTCCGGAAGTCTTCAAATGGATCCCCCCTGAATCAAGGAAGACCGTCACCCACGCACTCATACCCAGCAGACTGGACTACGGAAATGCCCTCTAAGCTGGGATCAACAAGTCTCTGCTCCGCAAACTCCAGGCCAAACAGAACACTGCAGCCAGATTCGTCCTCGGCATCCCTCGACAAGAACACATCACCCAACACCTTCGAAACCTCCACTGGCTCCCTGTTGAGATGAGAGTAACTTTCAAGATACTCACCCACGCATACAAATGCCTCCACAACACAGGACCCAATATCTCAACGACAGACTCTCCTTCCACGTACCCAAGATAAACCTCCGATCTGCCGACCTCGCCCTCCACGAACCCCCGCGCATCCACAGAGCTAGAATGGGTGGAAGAACCTTCTTCTACATTGCAGCCAAGACCTGTAACGAGCTTACGAACGCCATCAGATGTGCCCCCTCCCTGCACATCATCAGGAAGACCTTCAAGACCTGGCTCTTCGATTGACCAGAGCAGCTCCACCCCACTGCCTTGAGACCCTCACGGGTGAGTAGCGCGCTTAAAATCCTCTGATTGATTGATTATTGTTTTCATTTTGTCACATTTTCAGCATTTTCAAAGTCAGAGGTTACATTTCAGGCTATGTCTTCTGACTAATTGTTGCTTATTCTTTTAACATGGAGATTGGTGTATAATTTTCTTTCCCTGACGGCAAAGTTAGAGGAGCATGTAATATGAACTCTCTGACAATTCTGTTGGGGTACACATTGGGCCTGATTTCGATGTCGGATGGACCTTAGTCCGTCCATCATATATTCGGTACTGGGATGGACCGAACTCCTGTCTGCGGTCCCAATCCAGCAAGTAGGATGCTACCGAACACTGTTTAGTCGCGCTCCTATTTTTTACAATGGGAGCATGCCTTCTGAGTGGATTGCATGCTCTCATTGTAAAGATAAGAGGTGCAGTTCATCCTGCCATGGGGTGCTGGGATCAACATGGGGTCATCATAGGTGCCCCCTCGGCTTCCAACTGGAAGCCGTGCTCCCATGACAGCCCTGCTAGGCCTAAAAGTCAACTTCCAACAGTGTTTCTGTGTCAGAAAGGCCAGCACAGAAAGGCTTTCAGAATCCAACATTGTAATCCCTCGGGCAGAAGGAGCCACCCTTGGGATTACTGGAGGCTTTCTGAATGGCAGACGGGCTCTCTTAAGCCATTCGGAAATCCAGTTCAGATTCCTTTCCGACTGACTCCATCCAAATGGGTTAGTCAGGAAGGAATCCGGACAGCTGATTATGATGTCGTAGGAACGACTCCGAACCGAGGGTCGGAGCCGTTTACCATGGCATCGTAATCGGCCCCATAGTGTGAAAGGAAAAGCTGTAGGATATCCATATTTTTCCTAACACATAACAACTTTAAATACCTGTAAATGTACTGTACAAATATTTCAAAACATATAAATAATTAGGAAAGCACAAATGTAGCACGTGTGATGGAAACAAAAATTTTAATTGGATGAAAACATATCTAAACACTTTACTTGATGATCCATACTGCTTGCCTGCTGAATGGGCGTGACTCATTTGTTCTTTGTGTGACGCTTGGATTTTTCACAGTTCCTATGACTTCAGTGATATAACACTGATGGCATCACCCTAGCTCTGAAAATTGTTTCAACACCACTGCTCCTATCCTACAATATCAATGATGGTTCAGAGGAGGGAGTAGTGTTCTCTCCTACACTGACAGAGCTGCAGAAGAGGTACTCTCATTCTCACAAGTTCTATGATATAGGTGTCTGAATATGACCATCACAATGAAGGGACATTCAGAGTGAACTGGCACACTGGCCAGTCACCAGTCTATGGACCTCTGCTGATTGTCCCACCAGCACTGGGAATCAGAAACATACTCCAGTTACCTTACCAAGCAACACAAAGAAATGCTAAGGGGAGACTCATTTCAAGTGGGCTTTTCTTTCTTTTGGAGTAGGTCTGTGGTTAATCTTTTGGGTCCGAGCAAGGCCATAGCAAGTGTATTGACACATTCTTCACTGCATATTAAAACCTTATTAAAATCAGTTAAAAATGAGCCACTGCAATCAAAATGCTAAGAAACGTTAGTTTAGTCTCTTTAGAGTAACCCTTAGAATTTGGAAACTATCATTCCTGAACAGCTAGAAAAGGATCATTAGTTTTCGCTTTATTTGCACCATGGAGTTTTGATGGCATTGCAAACATCTCCCATTGGCTAACATGGGCCATAGGTTACAAGCTATATTACTGTTTAGTGTCGGAACTCAAAAAGGTACTATAGACATTTAATTATTTTTTTCTGTACAATTTCCTGGTTTTAATGATTGATGTTACTGAGTTCTTATTCTATGATGTATTTTATGATCTCTTTTATTTGCACTTTTTATGATGAACTCATGTGTTGTGATTTCCAATGTTAGTCTTTAATGTTCTTGATGATGAAACTTGTTTTTTTATCTGTCAATAAACTTTAAAACTATAGACATCTGGTTTTCAGGGCTCCAGAGCACCAATAATAAAACACCTCAGTAGTCACAACTGAGTTCCAGCAACCTCTGATTGCCTTGAAACCCTAGGGAAATGCCACACACTTGCTATATATACTGACCACAAAGAACAAACATAGTACTTCATAGCTCATGCTGAATTTCCTGATAGCAATCCAAATGCATTTGCACACTGGTGTCTGCTTGTGTCAGATGTCCGATGGAAAACAGCACTTGAGATCTGTAGATCCTCTTTCTATATGCTACCAATCCCATTGAAAAGTTTAATTTCCACAGAATATTAGTAAATATTGCTTCTCATGAAGGGACTGTCCCACAAGGCACCACGCAGTTGATTCGCTCATGTAAGTTTGCAGAGGAAGCCAACCAGTGACCATTCCCCTTTCAGTCAAGTCCCCTGTATTGGCTAATACCACTTTTGGAATATGCTTTGCTCTCTCAAAGTGCATATTATAAGTGCTCTTACACTACCAAGAGGGTGCCATTCTGGGGTGTAAATGTTAATGTTAAATTGGATTTGTAAAGAAGGGTCACTTACTTTTTAGAGGCCTCGAGGTGCTACTACATGATCTATTTCCAGAGAAAGACTTCCAAACTGCTGTTAAAGCTCTCATACTAGAAAACTCTGTTGACAACTCTGTTCTCCATGGCCTCCCAGAATTCACATTGATTCCCATTTAAGGCATTGTAAAAGTCAAATCATGCCTCTACATGGGACTGAACAAATATGATCACATCATCCCTACCCTGATGGAACTCCATTGGCTCCTCTTGCCAGCCAGCATCATCTCCAAAACCAGATGCCTCATCTACAATATCATAACAATTAACACCCTATTTGGACACAGGAGTTTGAGTTGATAACTTGAAGCTTGAAGTTGGGTACACTTTCCCCCTGATGAAAGGCCCCGCAGGCCTGAAATGCATTGGGTATCGGGGAGCACAGGATTATAAAGCCCTCTGTTAATGATGACATTTAAGGAATGATGTGGTTACACACCTTGAAGTTTGTCATACTGAGGAAACGAAATACTAGATTAATGATTGATTTATGAAAATCTGAACTTTTGGGTTATTAAGATAAATTAAATGAAACTACGATAACATTGATTAAGAAGTGGAGGGTCCTCTCAGTACCTGAAGTAGTGCTTAAGGGGACTTGTGTAGTTTTCTATACATGCATATGGTGTTTGAGTTTGCCAACTCCCATGAGCGGAGGGTGATACCCATGAGCACACTAACCGGTAGAATTTTGATTAACTATTTGCAAATCGGTGTACATTGATGAGAGCACAGGTTTTCTTCTAACTGAACAAATATGACCACATCATCCCTACCCTGCTGGAACTCCTCTGGCACATTTTGGAATCCAGCTTCCTCTTCAAAACCATATGCATGATCTACAATATCGTCACGATTAGCACTCTCGCCTATTCAGTTGACAAGCACACCTCCTTCAGTGGCTTTCGGCACACTTGCAACCAGGACATCCTCATGGAGATATAGAAAAGCAAATAAGAAAAAAACTATACAATAGGCCTTCCATTATAATGCACCAATAATATTTTACTGTCAGGATTCACTCACTACGCTCTTGTGCGCACCACTGGGGGCCTGTATGTGGGACTTCCCAGTGTTCAAATAAGCTTCAGGACCATCTGCTATATCCAAATACAGGCGCCCAGCCTCTTGCACACTATTCTGATATTTCAATTCATTCTAGATCCATGCCAGGATTTTGAGGAAGCCAGTCTACCTTTCCTTTGCTAAACACTCCAATGGATAGAATTCCCTGCTCACTGCTTCTGACCACCCCTGCAGACCAAGGATGATTTGAGGAATTGAACACACTATCTAACCTTTTCTGTGATACTTTCTGGTAATTCTCTCTCACTGTTATTAACCTCATTACCCTTGTTTCAGAATCTGGAATGTCAAAAATGATCACCCCTCCACCCTTTCAATTGATAGTAACCAGATTATCCTCACTCAATGATTTCAACGCCAGCCTATGTTCCCTAGAATGATTATTGGGTTCATGAAATGGAGTCTCTATGATCTCTTGAACCCTTACAGCTACAACCCTCTCAAATAGCTCAATTTCTTTGTCCATGTGTGATAAAGAAGTCATAAAATTGGATTTAGGCCTAAAGCCCAATCTGTTCTCTGAGGTAACTCTCTCTTTTCCTTCAAAGAATCGATTTTAAATGAATTTTCCTAAGCAACACCCTCAAATCTGGTTCTATTACAAATGTATTGATTCCTGTGATGGGAACAAAATAAAACCCCTTTACTTGAACCTCTCTCTATTCTACTCTGATTCCTCTTTGAACAATGTATAATTAGAGCCTTATCTACCACCTGGCTTATGGTCCTCATATATTCCAGAGGAAGTTGATTCCTCTATGGCTGTCGCCCTTCCATGCCTTGATTCATCCTCTAACATCTTCTTTGTTGCTGTTCAAAAAATGTCGAATAATTGCCATTGGGACCCAAACACTCCCTATTCTTTCGTCTACTACTATCCTTCTCACTGCTAGAGCAGGAGGATTCATAGAAGGTTACAGGTGTTTTTTGGATCTGTATTGAAATGTTTTTTATTTATACTGCTGATCTCGTGTGTGCTCATTTCTTTGCTCTTCATAATATTTAATTCTTAAATAGTGATAGACATTCTCATAACTAAATTTGCTGACATCTTTTATTAATACTTTTTTTTATTACACTCCTTTCATGCTCCATATACCTATCAATTATCTGATCTGTTTCTTCCAATCTCTTCCTAACATCATCCAAAGTAGTACTCTCCTTAAGATTGGATACCTAATACAATTTCACATTTTTGGGCCCCTGGTACTCCACCCAAGATGGCTGACATCTAGGGCCCGTGGAAGAGGCAGTATGTACCTCATGCATCTGAGGTTTTAGTTCTGGGGAAGCGGGTATATTTGAAACATGTCAGGTGCACACATGTGGATGGCCGTATAAAAGCCAGCATTTTTGCCAGCATCAACCTTTCGCCAGGAGCATCTGTTATCAAGCGGCCACCCTGGTGAATACAAGTTGCATATATGCATACATCGAGAACAATGCTAATTATGCTTTGTATTTGATATGTTCAATTCAGGTTATAGGGGTCAGACAGGTTTAACTTCCCTCATGTATAGGTTGGGGACAGTAGATTAAGCCTCTTTTATCAAATAGTTTTCTCGACGGGAGACTGGAAGTCAGGCAAAAATGGACATTATAGAGCCTGGGTGTTAAGATGAATTATGATTATACATTTTTTTATGTTTTAGGCATCTGATGGTAATATTGTCTGCCTTTCAAGAATTGAGAGTAGTTAACCTTCTCTAGTAGTGGATGATACACTAAAATAAAAGATAGTTCATGGGGCCTAGGCATTCTTAGATAGGTCAGTAGCACTTACTGGAGAATCTGTAGTGCCTTCACTGTATTAAACATATCAACCAAATCTACCCTAAAGTGCAGTCTTACAGTCCTTAGGCTTATACAATCCAGCTAGTTGCCAAATTAGAGTAAAATATGCATGCTGAGTTTGAGTTTGCAGTTCCCAACACACTGAATACACATCTTATGAAGCTTCAGGATTTATCATATTTCTCTGGTTCAGCTCATACTCAGATTTCAGGCCTTTGCCCCCCCCTCCACCCCTCACTAGACCTATTCAATTACTCTGCTCCCCTCGCAGAGGGAATAAAAAGGCATCTCCACACGATAGTAACAATTATTAGTGATTGACTTAGTTTCTGGGAGAGGAAAAGGATGTGAGGAAATTTGCATCTGTTAATTAGCTTTTCATTCTACACCTGGAATGGGACAACCCAGGCCTACTAGAACAAAGTAAGAGGGCCAGACTTCTGGAGCCAATAGAGTAGGGGCCCACCTTTGAAGTTTTGGTTAGAAGGGATCTGGCAGTAATGTCAACCAGTAGCTCTCAAATGAGCTCTTTACCAATAAAATATAAAGTTGCCATGATGGAGAGTTTCAGAATGCTGTGCTGTCATGCTGGGACAGGGATAATGCAGCATCCTAAGATTGATCATTGTTGCCTGGCATCTAGAGCTTTCCATCCCCAATTAAAAGCCCCTGCACAAGAGATAGAGACAGTTGAGAAGTTCCTGGACGTGGGAGACGATGATGGAGGAAAGAATGCACAGCTGGAAAGAAAAGCCACCTAATGCCCTGCAAAGATTGTCAAAGGACTTGTCTCTAGCTGAACCTCAGCACTAGGATGGAGTGGAGCTGACCCCATTATGCCTCCTGGGGAGCAATTGGCAGAGAGACCTTAACTAAACTGCCCCTCCCGCATGTGCTCTGCTAGCAGCCAGGAGGCTATGGGGCATAGGGCGTGTGGGCAGGAGGGTGCTATGCTGGCTGGTTGTTAAGGGATTGCACCAGATGCCCCCATCAGTTGAGAGGACCACCAGAAGGCTGGCAGAGGAGAAGGCTGACACAGGGAGCTAGACAATCCCTCTTCCCACAAAATGTTTCCTTTAAATGACTGGGAGGAATGAAGAGGAAGCACCTGGTGGCCAGAGCTGGCCACCAGGAAAACAACAACACATTCCTCAAGTAAATTGGCTCTATAGGCCATGAAGCAAGTGGTGCTTCACGGCTATCCAAGAAATTACCCCTGGAATAGGCCATATGGTTGGCAAATGTGGAGTGGATTAAAAAAAATCTCTTTTGGGAAGGAAACATGAGTGGGGCCCCCCTCTTCCTATTAATCATGCCCCTAAGACCTCCCATCTCCCTGGAGGTCGACATAGGGATTCTATGTCTGACTCAGGGCCCAATCCCCTGAGGTAGGGACATGTTTGCTAGGTACATGGCTGCCCATTGTGCCAGTGTCTTGGGGCACGTGCACACAGCCACACAGTGGGGAGCAAGAGAGAAGCTCTCCACACTGCCCCCCACTATCCCTACCTGTACGTCAGTGCTCAGTGGATATGGGCCATCAGGATAAAAGGAAACCCAAAGAAAAGCCACACATGCTAGAAAAGGCTGCTCAGCGAAGCCATTCTTAAAGTATTCACATTTCTTTGCCTGCAGTATCCCAGAATACCCTGCCTTGTCTAATCTGCCTCGGTATTTTGCTCTGTGGTGCCCCACAAGGGCACCACCGATTATCCACCACTGGGTTGTGGGGGGCTGCAGAAGGTGAAGCAGCCTTTTGTATCACCCCTACAATTTTGCCCTTAGTTTCAGAGACAGCAAATTCAGGACACTAGGAGAAGCTTTTCATAGTTTGCAAATGGTCCAAGATCTGAAGCTTCTGCTTTGAAATGTGGGGACCTCTAGTGATTGGTCCTATGGCTACATTATGTGGCCTAAAGCAAATAAAGAAAGACTCTGACACATATGTTTATGGGTAACATGAATTGAGATGATTTATTGACAGTTTTAGTGATAAACTAAGCAATGTTTATGGACATCAAGATTGTGTTTGAATATAATTACTGTCCCTGTTGATTCTATTTGTGATATATTCATAAAGTATATCATGTGGTTATTGGTATTTATGTGACACCGTGCATAAACTAGTAGGCCTGCCTTATCTATATCGATGTGGTGTCCTACCTTTTAAATATTAACACCCACTTATATTGTGATGTTGCATCTGGTACAGGTGGGGGTGGTGGGGTTATTGTGATCATGGGTTCAGGACCTACCAAGGGTATAACATGATATGAGGCTTCCACCAAAAGTTATTTACATCTACCTGATGTACATATTTGTACATTAATGTGTAGTATTTAGTAGTGTTTGTTTAATACAAATACTTCTCTTTTTTATAAGAAAAATCACTACTTGGACAATAATTTATTGAGGGTTGTTGTTGCATGTCAGGACAATCGGATTGCTAGCCCACACATCCCTAAGTAGGGCTTGGACTGCTCTCCTTCACTCCCTTGAGAGAGTTAAGTGTTACAAGTGGGTTCATGGTTCCCAGTAAAAAAGACATTTGTGGACTTATTACTTGTGCAGGACTCACATACGTCACAACTGATAACCCAATTTCTTACACTATGTTGTTACTACCTGATCGTGAGAAAAGGAGAAAGTTCAAGGATTAATACAGGGTTTACCTTCAGATACTAATCACATGAAAAGAACACAGTTTATTCTGTTAGGAAGATTCTATAGTTAATGGTTGTTACTATATGTAGAAGAGCTGTTTCCTAATTATTAGTGGGGGGGTGAAACTCACGGAATTTCATGTAGCGTAATCACACAGAATTCATGGAATTATCCATAGAGATCACACAGAATTACGCAAGAAGAGTAATTCTGTATTTAGCACTATTTTCTAAGAGCAAAAATGCCCCCTTGATTCCAAAATGTACACAAGGATGCATTTTGCACGTTGATGCAAGGTGCTGGTCGGAGATGAGCTGCATAGAATAGGATCCGGGGACCTGCGAGGCTGTGAGGTGAGGTCCTACATTGTTGTGGAGAAGGCTATCGATGAAGGGGCTTGCGTTGCCAAGTCGAGGATATGTCACAAGCACCGGTTGGTTTCAAAGAAGCTATGGGGCTTGCAATGTGGAGTCCTGCAACATTATCGTTGAGGATGCTATTGATGAGGGGCTTGCGATGCAAGGGTCTGTGTCAAAGATGCATCATGCAGTAACGGTTCCGATGAGGCTGCAGGCTGTGAGGGCGATGCAAAGTCCTTGTGCTGGGAAAGTCCACACAGCAGAGGCGATGCGTCAGTTCTGCTTGAAGTTGCTCTGGCAGCAGAGGTGATTCGTCAGTTCTGCTGGGTCCATAGATGGACTGACAGAGCACTTTAAAGACCACTCCTATGGTCCAGGATGGGGCTGGAACCACTTGGCAGGGTTGGACTCATAGCTGCAGAATCCAGGTGCTTGTTACAAGAAACAGGAGACTCACTCTTGTACTCAATCTGGTAATCATTTGTACAAGTACAAGGTCTAGTCCCTCTTACCAGGGCAGAAGGGCAGCAGAGTAGCAGTTCAGCAGAATGGCTGTCCTTTCAGCAGCATAGCAGTCCTTCTTACTGACAGAGTCTTACACACATGCCCAGGCGTGTACTGAAGAGTTGGACTCTAAGGTCTAATATTTATACCTGGTGCCCACTTTGAAGTAGAAGAAGATTCAAGAGGTTTCCACCCCCAGAGGTTCTTGAAATCTCCTGCCTCCCTGCCCTAGCCCCAGATTGTCTGGGATCTCAATAGAATAGTGCCTTTTTGAGAGTTCTCAGGATGGCCATTGTGATGTGCAAGTGTGGCAAGTGACAGCTCCTCCCTCTCGTTAACTCAGAGTGGCCCATTCTGCCCAACACATAGCTTCTCACATTGACTGGGGCCAATATACAAAGACCAACTGCAAACTACACCTAGTCATGTGACCCAGGATACAAGCAGCAGGCACAAAATGGTTGGAACAAGAAAATTCCAACTTTCGAAAAGCAGCATTTTCAAGAATGATGACTAAAATCCAACTTTACCATTAAAGGGTTTTTTAAAATTGCAATTACAATTACAACAAACTCGACCTGTCTACCTGCTCCTAATTGGAAGGTATCACTTAATAAATGTAATAAGGTCATCAAGTGCTATCCTATGGGAGAGGTTGGCCTTGCAGTAGTGAAAAAACTAATTTAAGAGTTTTTCACTATGAGGACATGGAAAACTTAAACGTACATTTTCACATTTTTAAATACACTACACCCTGCCTTATGGACTGTTTAGGGCCTACCCTACTTGTGACATATATGTAAGTACTAAAAAAGAATGGTTTAGGCCTGGCAAAAGATTTATTTTGCCAGGTCGAAATGCCAGTTTACACTGCCCACACAGGCTGTAATGGCAGGACGGAGACATGTTTAAAATTCTTCTTAAGTGGGTGGTACAAACTGTGCTGCAGGCCCACTGGTAACATTTAATTTAAAGCCCCTGGGTACATTTAGTACCTCTTTACACTTTACTAAACCCAGCAGCTAGACTCTATCTGCTGTGAGTCTTGCCCCCCCAGGTTGCCCCACCCAATCCTAGATTCTTGGAACTGGGCCTGAAGTTGCTCTGCCATGCCAGCTGTGGTTCAAACAGAACTTACACACCTGGCAGCCTCTCATCAGAACCACCACAGCATGACACACCCCAGACACAAGACCTCACAGCCCCTCGGAACAGCCGCTGCATGACATATCCTTGACATAGAAACCATTGCAACCCATCCTCTCCTTGGATTCACCGTTGTGTGACACATTCCTGCTCATCAGAACTGCTGCTGTGCAATGCATCCTCGACAGAGGCCCAAGCATCGCAGTCCTGACTCACCATTGCGCAACATACCCTCTTCGCAGGACCTCGAAATGCACCGCAATCAGTATTTCAGGTACTTTGTTCTGTGGGACTAACTTCGTCTCTGTATCTGGCAAGTGCTCCATCGGAGTCGGCCTGAACTTGTGACTTAATCCAGCACGCCCAGATGTCCACAGTTGGCACTTTGTGCTTTTAGGCACTATTTCTACCTAAATCTTTAAAACTGCATATCTTCAGTTCTACTGATTGGATTTGTTGTTCATCTGATGTCAAATCATTTTTTACATTTTACTCTGTTTTTCTAAGTTGAAATGAGATCTTCCTTGTGTTGTGTTTCCAGTTAATTACTGTTTGAAGTGCAACATAAATACTTTACACTTTGTATCTAAGTTAAGCCTGACTGCTTTTGTGCCAAGCTACCAGAGGATTGAGAACAGATTAATTTGGGGTTTGCTTGTGACTACATCCTGGCAAGGATTGTGGTTGCTGCTTGAGAAGGGTTTCGACCCCTGGCCCAGGTTCCTACATTGTTGTTCAGCGGTGGGATTCAGAACTTGTGTTTGTGCAGTGTCATAGAGTGAGTTTGTGTAAAAACTAAAATCCCAGATAAATAATTTGATATTATTTCAAGTTTCTTATAAATACTCCTTGATTTGCAGTTTTGATTTTTACAACTTAACTCTCATTCTACCTGACTATTTATGCCTTTGGCTACACCTGCAAGGATGGCGTTTAAGCTTTCCAAGCTGGATAACTACACTGTGGTTGAGCTCAAAGAGTTCTGTAAGGAGAGGGGACTTTGAGCCAAGAGGAACACCAGGAAGCTGCAGCTCCAGAAAGCTCAGAGAGTCTAAGCAAAAGTTCATCAATTACTTGCAGCAGCACAGGATTACCAGGAGGGAAAGAATGATGTGGAGATAAAGTGGAAGACCTGGGTGCAGGTCTTGAACTGCAGCACACAGGGGAGGGAATAACTTGACCCATGAATTGGAATTCGCTTCCAGAACAGAAAGCAGTGAGTTCTCACAAGGCCTGTCCGCAAAAGCAACTGGCCGACAAGAAGGCAGAAAAAGAGTTTAGGCTACATATAACCAAACTCAAGATGAAAGAAAAGAAACAGGTCATTGATGAGAGACTGGCCTTATAACGACTGGCTTATGAATAGAGCTTCAACAAGCTGGGTTTCAGAACCAGGCAAGCATAGTCCAGCAGTAATGGTGGCAGCATACCCACAGTGTCTGGTGGGGGGCAGGAAAGTCCACATTCCTAAAGATCTGGTGCCCAGGTACATAGTAGAAAATGATATTGACAAGTGGTTGTCTGCCTTTGAGGTGGCCCTCCAGACGTACATGGTCCCAGAAGAATATTGAGGGGCATCCCTCTGGAAACACATGCCTACAGCAAAGAGGGACAACATGCTTACACTTGAGGTTGGGGACCAGATGAAATACACTCCCATGAAAACCATCCTTGTTACCAAGTTTGGGCTTACCCCAGAGAAGTATCGAGTTAGGTTCAGGGATAGCCAAAAGCTGCAGAATTAGTCTTGGGTGAATTTCCTTGATTATGTCAACAAGGCACTGAATGGCTGTGTGTGGGACAGCAAAGTTGATGATTTTACTGGGTTGCACAATCTTAGTTTCAGAGTGTACATGCTTAGTAAATGTTTTATGGAGTTGCACCAGCACCTGGTTGACAGAAAGATCACTGACCCTAGAGAGCTTGCAAAAGAGGCGGACTTCTGGATCGGTGTCCAAGAAGGTACCTGGGAGTAGCCTCAAGAAGGGTGGTTCAGGTTTCCACAGCGCAGTGAGGGGAGGTTAAAGATGGCCAAGAGAAGCCCTAGAGTAAGGTGGGGAAAGGATTCCCAAGCCCCTTCTGAGAAAGAGGAGTGTGGTTCTGGTGGGCGGTGGCCCATAGAGCCCCATTTCAAACACCACTTCTTTGAGTGTTCCCAATTAGGACACAAGCAGGGGGGCTCTGTTCTAAGAAACCACTCACTGATAGGACTTCTCCTGGAGTGACCTATGAGGCCTTAGGGGAAAGTAGACTCAGAGGGTGAGCCTGTGACCTGTGAGGGTGGAATTCGTAACTTCCACCAGGTAAAGGTGGATGGTATCTCTGTCACTGCTTTGAGGGACACAAGAACTAGCATCACCATGTTAGTGGAAAGGCTGGTTTTTCCAGAGTAGGACACCAGTCAGGTATGTAGGGCAACTCATATCCAGGAGCAAGACATTCCAGCCATTGACCCTGGTATCCCTGAAGTGGGTGGGGCGGTGGTTTAGCAGAGAGTTCATAGTTAATTCCCAGTTGCCCATGAATTGCATTCTGGGGAATGAGTTGCCCCCGTGTCAGGAGAGCCAGAAGGGGCAGATGCCCAGGCTGTCCTGATAGTTTTCAGGGGACCACTCCGAAGCAGGGGGCATGGGAACCCAGATGGAGGGGCAGGGTGAGGGAGGACTCACCTTGTTCAACATCAGGGAATAGACCCTAGGTTGAAAAGCCAGTCTCAGGATAGCACCCCGGGAATTGTGGGAGATAGAGTGGAAGTAGGATGCCTAATACTTGGGGGGGGTTGCCCCCAAGTCTGAGAAAACTGAGTTCAGACAACCCTCAGGAGCACATAGGGAACTGCTTGCCAGCCCCAAGGTGGGAAGAAAGGCCTACCCATTGTCCCCTCTTGGAGCTTCTACCTGGCAGTGGATGGTCCAGGGTTGTTTGAGGAATACCTGGCTGAACTATGCGTGCCTCTACCATGCAGCCCCAACAACCAATGCGTTTAAATAATGCATTTCTTTATCGCACATGCCTTACCATGCAATTTTGTGGTAAAGGCATGTTTACAGTCCGTCTGCCCTGAGTCCTAAAATCCTGGCCCCTACCCTATAACCCAACCCGAACCATAAAAATGACCCCCCCCGTAAAACCTTAAAGTATCCCAACGCTCCCTACCCTGAGCCCTAAAAAATTCCCCATGCCCTGAAAGCTGCCCCTTCCCCCCCTCCTGAGCTCTAAAACTGAGCACCTGCCTTAAAATGTACCCTGCCCCCTGCCCTGAGCCCTAAAAACTGCACCCCCTGCTGTAAAAACTACCCCTCTGTCCTACCCTGAGGCCTAAAACTCTGCCCCCTACCTTAAAACCTAGCTTGAACCCAGCCCCCTCCCTTAAAACCTAAAACCAACCCCTCTCTTTTAGCCTACCCCCCTCTACCCCCTGCCCTAATCCCTAAAACCGGTACCATCCCTTAAAACCTACCCCCCATCCCCAGCCCAACTTACCTCTCCACGTCCCTGTCCTTCGTGTAGGTCCTCCTTTGCAGTTCCTCTCCCCGCCCGCTCAGTAAGCTAGAGCATATGGGTGGCTCAGGCATATATGTGGTTAAGGCAATCGTTGTTTAGCTTGCGGTAAAAAGGAACGAGTGCTTTAACCTCGTTGTAAAGGCTGTTTTTCATGGCACAGGGCCTGGCTCCTGACACTGACAGTTGCCAGTGTTCTCTATTGGTTACTGTCCTTATGGACAGAGTTTCCCTTAGGTTTGGGACAAAAGATGATTCAAGGGGCGGAATGGTTCACATTACTTTGTTGGCCACGGAGGTATTGTCTGCCTACTGGGATTTATGTGTGAGCAGCTTAAGGTTAGGTTAGGTGCTTATCAGATGGGGTCCGCAAGAATGTGAGGAGAAGTGTTCCCCATGGATCAGTCCAGTGATTCAGGAGAGTGTAGACAGAGGGATCCAACTGAGTTTAGAAGGGAATAGACCTAACAAGTGCCTCTGCAGTAGACAGCTTTAGTCAACATTCTATTGCTTAAGCAGGAAAACCCATTAACATATTGATTAATCTACCCTGGCTTTTGGCTGGGGGTGTCATGTTTGACTTCTGCAGGGTCATCCCCAAACTTTTTGCATTGCTCCTTCTGTTTTTGCCGAATTCATTTTTGTTGGCCATAGAACTCTGCGTATATTACCACTGACAACAAGTGCAAAGGTGTTGATAATCTCTCACTTAAACATGGGGAAATTTGGCTTACACCCAATTGGTGCACTCAATTTACCTGTAAATCCCTAGTAACGTGGTACTACATGTACCCAGGGCCTGCAAATTAAATGCTACTAGTGGGCCTGCAGCACACATTTTGCCATCAGCTTGAGTACCTCTTTAAACATATCTCAGGCCTGCCATTGCATTCTGCTGGCATTTTTAAAATGCCATTTCGACCTTCAACCATTCCTAAACCTGACATATTAATGCATATAACTCACCCCTGGGGTAGACCCTAAACAACCAATAGGACAGAGTGCATTGTACTTAAAAAGCTGGACATGCACTTTTATATGTCCTGATAGTGAAGAACATTTAACTTTGTTTTTCACTATTGCAAAGTCTGCCTCGCCCATTGGATATAATTGACTTACCTTATTACATTTAATAAGCGAAAGCTTCCAATTGGGAACAGGTAGAAATGTCAAGTATGGTACCTACAGAATTGTAATTTAAAACCCTCTTTAATTGTAAAGTCTGATTTTATGTCACAATTCTGAAAATGCCACTTTCAGAATATTGACAATTTCTTGTCCTAACTGTTTGGTGCCTGCAGCCTGTCTCCTGGGCCACATGACTAGGTGTAGCTGGCAGTTGGTCTTTGTGTATTACTCCAAGACAGTGAGACAAAGAGAGATTAGTTGTTGGCAGGATGGGCCATCTCTGTCTTGCTAGGGGGTCCGAACTGTCACCTACCACACTTGCACATCACAAATACTCTGCCTCAGTACATCTACAGAGAGGTTCACACCTGTTCTTTGTGCACACAGACAAGCTGGTACCTGGGCAGGGTGTCAGTAAATTCCAAACATGTTTGGGGCTGGAAACCTCCAGAATCTTCTCCTACTTCAAAGCTGGCACCAAGTATGGAAAATAGGACCCTCAGATCAAACTCTTCAGTCCACATCTTCATTAGGCCTGGGCGGTGCTCGCAAACTTTCACTCCGCAGAATATTGTTGAGTTACTGAAAAAACTCCACGGTGTTCCATTGCTTGGTCACCCCCAAAACAATAATACCCGCTTTGTTCTTAAGAAATCTTGTTGAATTTAAGCTGAAGCTGACACTTAGTTAATACGCATTGACATGCATTAATGGCTGTAATAGTAGTCTCCGCGGTAAGCTGTTGCTTCAAAAATAACTAGTGACTAATGCCTTGTGATCACATCAGAGTGCCACACATCTCCCCAAAGAGGCCGTTTAGAAAGATGGCCGGCTCACAGCTCCCTACTTCCAGGCCTGACAATCTATGATTACTCTTTCATTACTTCCAAGCATGCTTCGCATTGCAGCGAACTGCTCTTGGAAAAAGAGAATATAAATAACTAGTGTTTCATCTTATTTATAAATGGTCCTTAGCGGGATGTTATTTCAAGGCAAGATGTATTTTAATTAAGCTGCTCAATGTGGACATAACGTACGGAAGCTTGTCTGCCAAACAACTACAATAGGAGTTCTGTAAATAGCAAATAGTTAACTATTTGCTTGTATTATGAAGAGGAAAATGGCACAAAACAAGTCTGTGTAAAGGGGTAATGTATGTTGCAAAAAAACAGTTAAATGCGGACGTGAAAATGTACCGACACATGTGACGAAAAAACTGTGATAAACGTTCTAAAAGAATGTATTTCACTCACTGCACAGGTTTAGGAAATAAGTTGAAGTTAATTACTGATTGTATTCAAATAGTCCCTCTGTCTGTTGTCAATGGGATGCTCGGATAAATCACGTGTAGTGACTTTGAAGAACTGATGACATAGACAGGCGCACCTTGCATGGGTTCCCATAATATGCGGCATTCACGGATTTCTCCATAATGCTCAAGGCAGTTATCGTCTCTGCATTCTCCTATGAATGGGTACAGTTAGACAAACTAGTGTAAGACCACCGAAGGTCCCAAAATGTTGTCAAAGGTTTTGAATAGTTTCTAAAAATGTTATCACCAAAATATATCTATGCGGTTGACAGAGTATGCAATTGAAAAATGTGGTGACGGAAATCACCTGATCAAACACTCACAGTGGGTACATGAAACTACACCAATGTGTGTCTCCCTCCTTAATGGTTGTGATGTTGGTGTATTTGTTTTATAACCCTAAATTCAGGGCCCATAGAAAGGGGACTGGTCACTCTGTACTCCAGTGGGGAGTCCTGGAATATCGTCACCATGTTGAAATTGGGAACAGTATATCGCTTAAAATACGAGGCTAACACACCTGTATTTGATGTTTTTGTGATCAGTGATACAAAATGCGATCATCAATGAATACGATGCTGGGTGCCTAGAAGGAAAAAATTGCATATTGCAATTTAATGTGTCTTGCTGTGGGTGTGATCACAAGCGGAGCGCGGAGTGACAAAACTCCACAAAGTCCGCAGGCAAAACGGAGTTTACTGCCCACCCCTAATCTTCATTCTGCATGTGGACCTATGTTAGACTCAGAAGAAGGACTGCTGTTCTGCAAGAAGGACTGACACTTTGATGCCCTATAACTCTGATGCCCTACTGATTGCATTTTCAACACAGGACCACCAGAGTGACTCAAAGGGCAACTTGGCTGGCCTCCTCATCAGAGCCTCAGGGGCAGAAAAGGCTCCAACCACCTTGATCCCACCACCTGGACTCTACCTGCTGTGAATTTTGCTGCCACAAGTGGTGCCACCCAGTCCTAGACCCTAGAAAGTGGTCCGGAAGGTGCTCTGGCAGTCTCTCATTGAACCAATGCTGCACAATGCATCCCTGGCACAGGACCTCACAGCCCCCTCGGAACTCCTTCTGCTTGAGGCATACTTTATTTATAACTCATGCCCTAAGGTAACTATAACTCACACCCCTACCATGCACAGTTTCATCATCAATAATTTCACTGGAAATGTTACAGTGATATAGCAATGATGTCAGAGAGGATGTCATGAGTGATGTAATAAGTGGGTTAATTAGCAGTTGATGGTGAGGGCGCAAGTTATAGATGAAAGCACACTAACGCCTGGGCGATCCAGGGGGAGTGAACTAGAGGCGCAGTGCAGTGCAGTAGGAGCAAGCTAGCCTCCAACACAAAATGTGAACACAAAAGAAGCTGCTCCCAACAAAATGACCGAAGGTACTCTAAGTCTTGACTGTGAGTGCTGGCATCTCACAAAAAGTGAAGGACTGTCCTCATACACCGCCAGGTGTCATACTTCATCATCGGCTGTCCTCACCCTATAGAAACTAGGTTTGGTATAGCGCGGGCCTTCACCTAAAGACAGGGAGGCACTTCTAAAACTAAGTGGGGGCCCATGACAAGTGAGTGGAGTTTTTAAAACCATTACAGTTACCAAATTATATTTAATAGAGGAGGTAGCTATATGGTGTGAAAATAATGTGGGTGGTGAGCTTGGGGATATTATTGTCCCCTCACCGTAGTGATTGTGGTCAACATGTTTCTGCCAATGGGCCCAATAGGGTCCGTGGCATTCATCAGGGCCAAGAGAGGACACCGTTCTTGCCAAGGTTGTGGTGAGAAAATACCACTTGGTGGGATGGCCTTTGTGACACTCTACTGGAGAAAAGGACGCTCATCAAGCCTGTAAAAATAGAAATAGAGAGCATTATATGCAAGAATACCCTCAGGATAACAATCAGGATGTTCAGTCACAAAAGGTACATTCATTCCCACATGCACAGGTATTTTTAACGTGGGTGGCTATATGTGTGGAACACGTGTCATTCAAACGTGAACACGCTAAAACAGGCGAACATCTCATGTGAGAAAATTTCTCACATTTCTTACCCTTGAGTAATACCCTACGTGCCCCATGGGAGGAGATTGGAGGAGAGACCCCTGTTGTCAAACTCTTGAGGGAAGATGAAGGTAAAGGTAAATTAGAAAATCAGTCAATGCTCTATTACAAAATCATGCTCAAATACTGTTTTATGCATGCCCTTACTGCCTCAAGGTGCGTCTCTCGTGGGTGCACCTAGCAGTATCCGTCTTTCCTCCCCGAAGGTGACTGAAGTGAGGAGGGAGCGTGATATATATGGTGGTCTTAAGAGGGCGAAAGTAGGTTAATTGGTGGATAATTAACACAAGTGCCCATGAGCCTGGTGGTTCCGGTGTCCCAAACTGCGCCTAAGCTTTGTGGTCTAGAATTGCCTGACCTGCTCATATAGCCATAGCTTACGTGGCCCCTGCACGGCCTGAGTTCCGGTGTCCGTTTTGTTGGTGTAATGCGCGGACAGGCAAATGCCTGCCCGAATGTGCCGGCCAATCGTGGACTGATAGAGCAGTGATTTGTGATCGGGAGGAGTCTTCACCACGTCTTCTGTCCCAGCACGAAGGTCAGGCAGGTGCTTGATCATCGCGTATGTCAGCAAAAGTAGCCAATAACAGTTGCTATAACAGCCACATGATCGGTTGCTCGGTTGCTGGGTTACGAGATCTGTTGCTGTGTCATGTTTTGTAAATAAAAGGTCTGAGACAGTTTTACAGTAATAATGCGACTCATTGCACAATAGGGTAAGCGTGCAAGTGGTCCGAGGTAGTTACATTAAAAGTGTCGGAAAAATATATATTATGGAGTGGTCAGGCTGTTCTGGTATCAATGTGGGACCAAGGTACTACACATGGAAGTGTATCTTTCACTCCAGAATCACTATATGTTGAATAACATGTATTAAAAACCCACAAAGATGGAGGGTGTATGTCCTCCTTTCGTTGGGTGAGAAAGTACGATGGGGGAAGCCCTGAAAAGGTATTCATTGTACTGTGCAACCAAAGGGCTTAAATGGGCTCTATGTGAGTTTTAAATGATGGAAAATCTCATACAAAGGGTGTGATTATTTTATTTAGCAGGTAGGCAGTTGGGGCGGCGTTGTTCAGACCTTCATAGTGGCAATCTTTTCTTCCCATCTGGAGCCATGGGATTTCATTGTTTAGTCCTGTGTCACATGAATGCAAGCGGTGAACCCATACGAGGGGACTTTGCGATGTCTGTTTGTATTTTTTTCATGACTTTCAAGACTACCCACTTAAGATCAGTATCCTTGTGGTTGTGTTCCAGGAAATGTCTTGTCAGTTTGGTGTTAGTTGTTTTGCACCATATGGTGCTGCGATGTTCGTTAATACGGACCTTGATTTTCCGTTTGTTCATGCCCACGTACATGAGATCGCATGGACTCATCAGTAAATAGACTACATTTTCATTGTTGCAATTACTGAAGTTCTTCAGTATCCATGGGTTGTTGGTTCTCATGTCCACCTCTTTATTAGTGTTAGTAAGTGGACATGCCATGCAGCCTCCGCATGGGTAGGGCCCAATGGGTCTCTGGTGGTTCCAAAGTGTGAGATGTTCTTCTTGTTCAGGCGGTAGTGCTTTTGCGTTGACTAGCTCGTCACGTAGACTCCTGTTTTTTTTAAAGGCAAACAATGGAGGAGCCCACTGTTTCCTTGTGCCATTCAGAATGTAACAGTTCTTTCGTATAATATTTTGCACTTTATTTGACACCGGTGTGTATGTGGTGACAAACACTAGTCTTTCGGTTTGTTCTTTTACTCTGTCTTCCAGTAGGGCTTCCCTGTTGTTATTTCTGGCTCGCTTTTTTGCCCTCTTGATCATTTTCTTCGGGTAGTGTCGGTCAAGAAGTTTCTTCTCCAATACTTTGGCCTGTTCGTCAAATGCTTCTGTGCTGGAGAAGTTTCTCTGCACCCTGAGATCTTGGCCCACTGAGATATTTTGTCGCAGGGATCTTGGGTGGAAGCTTTCATATAATAATAAGCTCTTCCTGTCAGTGCTCTTGCTGTGCAATTTGGTTTTGGTGCCTTTCATGGTCATGCTTATATCCAAATCCAGGAAAATTGCATGATCTTTACTAATTGAGTGTGTGAACTTCAGATGTTCATCTTTCGTTTTCAGGTGTGCTGCATATGAGTTGCTTTGGTCAAAGATAAAGTCCTCCTCAAATTGATGTACGTAAAGGTACGCCATGCTGGGAGCAAAAGTGCTTCCCATGGACGTGCCTTTGATTTGATGGTATACGATGTCTTCATACTCGAAAAATATTCTGCCAAGGCTAGCTCAGCGCACTCCATAATAAAATGTCTTGGTGTTGTGAATTCCCAATCTATATTTAGGAGGATTTGTTCCACAACAGTGAGAGTATGTCTCTGTGGGATGCTGGTATATAGCGCCTCTATATCCATAGTGATAAAGAGGTCTTCGGTTGGATCGATCTCTAGATCTCTTAAGAGGCAAAGGACATCTTTTGTGTCCTTCAAGTAGGAGGGTGAGTTTTGTACGATAGGTCAAAGGAACCAGTCGCAGAATTGCGACACGGGGTTTAAGAACAGAGCCAATGCCCGACACTATTGGTCTTCCTGGTGGGGGCATGCTGTCCTTATGGATTTTGGGCAAAGTATAGAATCTCGGTGTACGTGGATTGTCGTTTACAAGGAATTTCGCTTCATGTCTCGTTATCCAGTCATTTGTTAGTCCTTCACCCACCACACTTTTGATCTTGTTTGTGAGGTGGGTGGTGGGATCGCTACGATATACTTCGTAGCTAATTGTATCAGAGAGTAATCTCATGCATTATTCTTGATACATTGTTTGGTTCATAACGACAATTGCTCCACTCTGGTCCGCTGGGTTGATAACCAATTCTGTATTTGTCTTTTGTCCCGTAAGAGCCTTTCTTTCACCTCTTGTCATGTTCTGGAAGCCTCTGATATTCTGGAAGTCAATTTCCTCCGCTTCTTTGAGTACTGCCTGTTCGAATGCCTGTATGTTGCATGGGATGGCCTGCATGGGTGGGGTAAAGGTGGATTTCTTCATAAATCCAGTGTTGGTGTTGTCATCAGGATCATTCCTGGATTCATCAAAATAACTTTTGAGTTTGATCTTCCTGAAGAACTGTGCTAGTTCGGCATTCAGGGTAAATGGGTCATTCCTGGGGGTTGGGACAAAACCCAATCCCTTGGAGAGGACAGATTTCTCATCCTCAGTGAGTATATGATTACCGAGATTAAATATATTTGTGGTTCCCTGCTGGTTGTTGGGCCGTTCCCCCTCCCCTTGCTCCAGGTCACTAGTACGTTGAGCGTCTGATCCTCCCAGTGTACCCTGGTGTTTTGTTTTAGTTTTTGTCTACCTCTTCCCCTGCCTCTGCCCCTGTATAAAAAAGGCTGTGGGCCTTGTGGAAATGCAAATCCTGGTGGGTAGTAAGGCTGTTGCCAGTAGTCAAATGGACCCAGTGGGGGGTGCATCATTGGTTGTTGGAAATTTGGATTTTGCCTCCCTTGTTGGTGTCCAGTACTCTCATCACTGCTGCTGTCACTGCCACTACTCTCCTCTCCAGAACTGAAGGTCCAGTTCTGTTGGGTGGGTCTGAACTGTTGTTGTTTTCTGCCCATCTCTGGTTGCTGTGGTTTGTCATTATATTTGTCCGTAATGTATGGGTAGGCTGTTTCGCGGCTGAACTTTTGTACGCCCTTTTTCATTTGAGTCAATTTTGATTTGGGTCAGATATTTCTTGTATTGGGAATGGTCATTGCTAATCTCCTCTAATTTCTTTTTGAAAACGGAGAACTGCATATTTGTCTTTAGCCTGCTCTCACTTTGTTGTATCACAATAATTAGAGCATCTGCTAGTTGTCTGGCCGTGTTTATAATTAGTACTAGCCAGTCTTTGGTGCGTCTCCATGCGATGCAAGACCAGTTTGTGCGGAATTCTTTGTTGTTGAGGAAGAGCATTGGTTCATTGGTAACTATAAGGCCTCTTGGTGCAGTATTCTTCCGCAAGTATTCTGTCATGAATGCCCCGTGTGGGGCAGTGCAGATTTGTTCTTTCTTGCTGGCTGAGAGGGCTTCCCATTTGTCTGAATTATTGACTGTGTGAGCTACGACCGTTTCCACTAGTAATAACGGAGCTTTAAGGATTTCCGCAATTGTTGCTTCATCGAACATCATTTCGATCTCCATTTTTTACACGAGTTAGGGGTAAGTTAGCCTAGACCAACAGTTGGTAGGCTCTGAATTACAGTATGGGAGTTTCCTTATCTGTAGGACCCCCTTGTTGTATGGCTTCCAATCGCCAGTACAAAAACCACTACTGGTTATATGTGCCCCTTAGAGTGTTCCCACAGGCATCAGCTGTACACACATGAAATCACACTAACCCCTGGGCGATCCAGGGGGATGGAACTAGAGGCTCAGCGCACTAGTAGCAAATTTGCCTCCAACACAAAATGTGAACACAAAAGAAGCTGCTTCAAACTAAATGACCAAAGGTACTCTAAATCTTGACTTTGAGTGCTGGCATCTCACAAAAAGTGAAGGACTGTCCTCACACAACGCCAGGTGCCATGCTTGATCATCGGCAGTCTTCGCCCTCTAGAAACTCGGTGTGGTAGAGGGTGGGCCTTCACCTGGAGACAGGGAGGCACTTCTAAAACTAAGTGGGGGCCCTTGACAAGTGATTGGAGTTTAAAACACTGTTACAGTTACCAATTTATATTTAAAAGAGGAGGTAGCTATAGGGTGTTAAAATAATATCTGCGGTAAGCATGGGGATATTCTTGTCCACTCCCCTCACCATAGTGATTGTGGTCAACATGTTTCTGCCAATAGGCCCAATAGGGTCTGCGACATTCATCAGGACCAAGAGAGGGCTCCGTTCCTACCAAGGTTGTGGTGAGAAAATACCACTTGGTGGGATGACCTTTGTGACACTCTACCGGACAAAAGGACGCTCATCAAGCCTGTAAAGAAATAAATAGAGAGAAATATATGCAAGAATACTATCAGGATAACAATCAGGATGTTCTGTCAGAAAAGGTACATTCATACCCACATGCACAGGTATTTTTAACGTGGGTGGCTATACATGTGTAACACGTGTCATTCAAACGTGAACACACTAAAACAGAAGAACATTTCTTGAGAGAAAATTTTGCACACTTCTTTCCCTTGAGTAATACCCTACATGCCCCTTGGGAGGAGAATGGAGGAGAGACCCCTGTTGTCAATCTCTGGAGAGAAGATGAAGACAATAAGGTAAAGGTAAATTAGAAAACCAGTCAATGCTCTGTTACAAAATCATGCTGAATCACACATTCATGCATGCCCTTACTGCCTCAAGGTGCGTCTCTCGTGTGTGCACCTAGCAGTAGCCGTCTGTCCTCCCCGAAAGTGACTGAAATGAGGAGGGAGCGTGGCATATATAGTGCTCTTAACAAAGCAAAAGTAGGTTAAATGGTGGATAATTAATGCAAGTGACCGTGAGCCCAGTGATTCCTGTGTCCCAAACTGTGCCTAAGCTTTGCGGTCTAGAATTGCCTGACCTGCTAGTATTGCCATAGCGTGCGTGGCCCCTGCGCTGCCTGAAATCCGGTGTCCATTTTGTTGGTGTTTGTGCGGACAGGTAAATGCCTGTCTAAATGTGCCAGAAGAAATCCACCTTTACCCCACCCATACAGGCCTTCCCATGCCACATACAGGCATTTGAGCAGGCAGTACTCAAAGAAGTGGAGGAAATTGACTTCCAGAATACCAGAGGCTTCCAGAACCTGACAAGAGGTAAAAGAAAGGCTCTTACGGAGCTAAAGAGCAATACAGACTTGGTTATCAAACCAGCAGACAAGGGCGGCACAATTGTTGTTATGAACCAAACAATGTACCAAGAAGAATGCATGAGATTACTCTCTGATACAATTAGCTATGAAGTATATAGCAGCAATCCCACCACCCACCATACAAACAAGATCAAAAGTATGGTGGATGAGGGACTAAAAAATGACTGGATAACGAGACATGAAGCGGAATTCCTTCTAAACGACAATTCACATACACCGAGATTCCACACTTTGCCCAAAATCCATAAGGCCAGAATGCCCCCACCAGGAAGACCGATAGTGTTGAGCATTTGCTCTGTTCTTGAATACCTGTCGCAATTCTGCGAAGGGTTCGTTAGACCTATCGTACTAAAATCACCCTCCTACTTGAAGGACACGAAAGATGTCCTTTGCCTCTTAAGCGATCTAGAGATCGATCCAACCGAAGACCTCTTTATCACTATGGATATAGAGGCGCTATATACCAGCATACCACAGAGACGTACTCTCACTGTTGTGGAACAAATCCTTCTGAATAGAGATTGGGAATTCACAACATCAAGACATTTTATTATGGAGTGCGCTGAGCTAGCCTTGACAGAAAATTTATTAGAGTCTGAAGAAATAGTATACCATTAAATCAAAGGCACGTCCATGGGAAGCACTTTTGCTCCCAGCATGGCGTGCCTTTACGTACATCAATTTGAGGAGGGCTTTATCTTCAACCAAAGCAACCCATATGCAGCACATCTGAAAACCTGGCGAAGATATATAGACAATGTGTTCATTGCGTGGCACGGAAACCAGGAGGAAGCATTAACATTTGTGGAGTAGGTGAACACTAAAGATGAACATCTGAAGTTCACACACTCAATTAGTAAAGATCATGCAATATTTCTGTATTTGGATATAAGCATGAATATGGAAGGCATCAAAACCAAAGTGCACAACAAGAGCACTGACAGGAACAGCTTACTATTATAAGAAAGCTTCCACCGAAGATCCCTGCGACAAAATCTCCCAGTGGGCCAATTTCTTAGGGTGCGGGAAACTGCTCCAGCACAGAAGCATTCGATGAACAGGATGAAGTATTGGAGAAGAAACTTCTTGACCGACACTACTCGAAGAAAATGATCAAGAGGGCAAAAAAGCGTGCCAGAAATAACAACAGGGAAGCCCTACTGCAAGACAGAGTAAAAGAAGAAAAGAACAGACTAGTGTGTGTCACCACATACACCCCGGTGTCAAATAAAGTGCAAAACATTATACGAAAGAACTGGTACATTCTGAATGGCACGAGGAAACAGTGGGCTCCTCCACTGTTTACCTTTAAACGAAACAGGAGTCTACGTGACGAGCTAGTCAACGCAAAAGCACTACCGTCTGAACAAGAAGAACAGCCCACGCTTTGGAACCACCAGAGACCCATTGGGCACTACCCATGAGGAGGCTGCATGGCATGTCTACTTACTAACACTACTAAAGAGGTGGACATATGAACCAACAACTCATGGATACTGAAGAACTTCAGTAATTGCAACAGTAAAAATGTGGTCTATTTACTGACGTGTCCATGCGATCTCATGTACGTGGGCATGACCACATGGAAGATCAAGGTCCATATTAACGAACACCGCAGCACCATCCATTGCAAAAAAATTAACACCAAACTGACAAGACATTTCCTGAAACACAACCACAAGGATACTGATCTTAAGTGGGTAGTGTTAGAAGTCATGAAAACAAATGAACAGACATCGCAAAGTCCCTTCATGGTAGAGAACAAAGGTGGGTTCACCGCTTGCGTTCATGGGACACAGGACTAAACGATGAAATCCCATGGCTCCAGATGGGAAAATAAGATTGCCACTATGAGGGTCCGTACAGCGCCACCCCAACTGCCTACCTGCTATAACATAACACCATTTTATGAGATTTTCCATAATTTAAAGCTCACATAAGGCACATTTAAGCCCTTTGGTTATACAGTAGAGTGGATACCGTTTCGGGGCGTCCCTCATCGTAGGTTCCCACCCAACAAAAGGAGGACATACACCCTCCATCTTTGTGGGCTTTTCATACATGCAATAACCGTACTGTATGTTTAGCACATCCCCACACACAGATTTTAACATATAGCGATTCTTGAGTGAAAGATACACTTCCATGTGTAGTAACTTGGTACTACATTGACACCAGAACAGCCTGAACACTCCATTATATAATTTTTTCTGACAATTTTAATGTAACCACCTTGGACCACTTGCACGCTTACCCTATTGTGCAATGAGTCACATTATTACTGTAAAGCTGTCTCAGACCTTTAATTTACAAAACACAGCACACCTCTTGGCCGACACAGCAACAGATCTCATAACCCAGCCACCGATCATGTGGCTGTTTTAGCAACCGAAATTGGCTAATTTTGCTGACATACGCGAGGATCAGGCACCTGCCTGACCTTCGCCTTGGGACACAAGACGTGGTGAAGACTCCCCCCGATCACGAATAGTGCGCTATCGGCCCACGATTGGCCGGCACATTCGGACAGGCATTTGCCTGTCAGGGCATAACACCAACAAAATGGACACAGGATCTCAGCCTGTGCAGGGGCCATGCACGCTACGGCAATACCAGCAGGTCAGGCAATTCTAGAACGCAAAGCTTAGGCGCAGTTTGGGACACCGGAACCACCGGGCTCATGGGCACTAATTATCCACCAATTAACCTACTTTCGCCCTGTTAAGAGAACTATATATACCATGCTCCCTCCTCACTTCAGTCACCTTCGGGGAGTTCAGATAAATACTGCTAGGTGCACCCACGAGAGACGCACCTTGAGGCAGTAAGGGCATGCATGAATGTGTGACTGAGCATGATTTTTTAACAGAGCATTGACTGTTTTTTCTAATTTACCTTTACCTTTTTGTCTTCATCTTCCCTCCAGAGTTTGACAACAGGGGTCTCTTCTCCATTCTCCTCCCATGGGGCATGTATATTATTACTCAAGGGTAAGAAGTGTGAGAACGTTTTTCACATGAGATGTTCTCCTGTTTTAGTGTGTTCACGTTTGAATGACACGTGCTACACACGTATGTCCACCTACGTTAAAAATACCTGTGCATGTGGGTATGAATGTTCCTTTTGTGACCAAACATCCTGATTGTTATCCTGATGGTATTCTTGCATATATTTCTCTCTATTTCTATTTTTACAGGCTTGATGAGAGTCCTTTTCTCCAGTGGAGTGTGACAAAGGTCATCCCACCAAGTGGTATTTTCTCACCACAACCTTGGTAAGAACGGAGCCCTCTCTTGGTCCTGATGAATGCCGCAGACCCTATTGGGCCTATTGGCAGAAACATGTTGACCACAATCACTACGTTGAGGGGACAATAATATCCCCATGCTCACCGCCCACATTATTTTAACATTGTTAGACCTGTCAGCCCTTTGGGTGGTCCCTCCTCATCATTATTTATTTTGTCCCACTTTTGCCTCAAACCCTGTTTGAATTTTTCCTTTTTGGGAACCACCAGACTTTTTCGTGTTGCTGCAGATTCAGGGAGCCATTTTAGCTACCCCTGAAACTTCTGTCTGGAGGCCTGAAGCACAAAATGGTGGCCACCTGTGACATCACCAGCATCCACTGGAACCTGCTAGCACCTTCCAGAACATTCCAGAACCCTGTGACAGTTGGAGGCGGTTTAGAATGTTGGGAAGCTAAGAGAGAGAGTTGGCAGTTGGAGCTGGCAGTTGGCACCTGACTGGTGAAGAGTGAGCAGCAGAAACTTGAAGGAGGAAGGAGTGAAGCAGCAGGGGTGGAAACTTGTGCCTGGAGTGGGGTCCATAAGCCCACCCTTGATACTAGTCCCTACTGACGGAGCCCAGCCTAGAGCCCTGTGTGGGAAGAAGTCAGAAAAACCATCCTGAGGACCTGGACAGCAGGAACAGGCCTTAGAAACAAGAGAACAGCAAGATCCTGACCTGGAAGCTGGTTTCCCTGAAGTCCGACGTCGAGTAGCCTAAGACCTGGAGCCCGAGGTGGAGAAGCGGCGCTGACTGGAAAAGCAGACGTCGTACCCGGAGCCGCCAGAGGTCGAGAGAGGGCGCCGTCAGAGGTCGTGAGGAATACCAGAGGTCGAGGAGGAAGTCACCCGAGGTCGAGTGAGCGGCGTCATCGGAGGAGTGAAGTCCGCCCTCCGGAGTCGTCGGAGACCGAGGTGAAGGGTAACGGAGGTCGGGAGTGAGGATCGCACTCCGGAGTCGCCGGAACCTGTGAGAATCGTGCCGGAGGTCGGGAGTGGAGGTCGCACTCCGGAGTCGCCGGAAACCTGTGAGGAGCACCGGAGGTCGGGAGTGAGGATCGCACTCCGGAGCCGCCGGAAGTCGACATCGAGGCAAGGCCGGCCGACGTCATCAAAGCCGAGGTCGTCATCGGACCGGAGCCGCCCGAAGTCGACATCGGGTAAGACTGCCCGAGGCCACTGACATCGAGACCGGAGCCGCCTGCCGGCGTCGTCAAAGAACTGACATTGTGCCGAGGCCGCCGACATCGAGCTGGAACCGCCTCACGGCATCGACCCGACTCCAGCGGCGTCGGAGCATCAGAAAAAGGGCAGTAAGTGGAGTAGAGGGCGCCTAAGGCCCTGTGGAGACCTGAGAGACTGCTCTAAGGGGCTGGGGAGGTGCTGGAACCAACCTGACTGTGCCAGGGGTGAACTGGGACTAATCTAGAGGAGTTGTGTGGAGAGAGAGAGCCAGGTCTCTGGTATTTCCCCCCTTTATCTACCTCAGTTTAGGCCTCCGCCTTGACCAAGCCAGGGAGTAGACACCCCCAAGCCTTCCACATCCCCACAAGCTGTGCCTGGGCCAAATCAGCCCTTAGGAATTCAGAAGTGATCTGAATCCATGAGTGTCACTGTCAGCTTTTAAGTATCTATTGGAGGCACTGTATTTATTGTATTTAACCTATTTATTGTTCCACTGTATTTATTGGTCCACAGTATTTATTGATGCACAATATTTATTGGTTTACAGTATTTATTGCCTCAGAATATTTAATTGCCTGTATGTATTGCACTTATATTTATGCCTTCCTTATTTATGATCACCCCTATTTATTGAATCATTAAGCCAGTATTTATTTGTCCTGCACTTTCTAAAAAGTTTGTATATTGTGATTGTTATTTATTTTCTCCAATCAGCAACTAAGAGAAAAAGCAGATAAAGAGAGTTATTTTCATAATTTTTACGGTGTAGAGTCGTTTTTGGAACGGATGCACGCATGGTTATTGTTTGGGTATGTTGTATGCTTAGCACGGAGCCTGATCCCTGACCACTCGAGCCAAGCTACCACAGTGTGTCCGGAAGACCACCACCACCCCTTCTAGTGTGGGAGTGGTTTTCCAACAAACATCATATAGCTATCTCCTGTATTAAATATAATTTGGTAACTGTAATGGTTTTCAAAACTCAACTCACTTGTCACGGTTTCCCACTTAGTTTTAGAAGTGCCTCCCTGTCTCCAGGTGAAGGCCCGCCCTCTACCAAACCGAGTTTCTAGAGGGCGAGGACTGCTGATGAAGAAGCATGACACCTGGCGTTGTGTGAGGACAGTCCTTCATTTTTTGTGAGATGCCAGCATAGATACCTTCAGTCATTTCATTGGGAGCAGCTTCTTTAGTGTTCACATTGCAAGTTATAGATACCTTAGGGCACAAGGTAAAGTTTCTTGAAATAAGCATAACTATAACTGCTGAGTTTCCATGTTTGTGTGTGTGTAAATTGTGAACCTAACTATAACGTCACTGTAACCTTTTTTTTGTGTGAATTCCCAAGGTTTTTAAAATACTATTACCTATCTATAACGTTCCTGGAACCTTTTTTTTCCAGTGAACTGCTAAGGGTTTCTTAACACAGTGGGAGTTGGTTGCTTGGCCTGGCCTATGGCCCATTCCCTGCATGCAGCCAGCCCCCTGCATGCAGCAAACCCCCACATAAATGGAGAGTTTGGTACACAGGCTCTCCTCCTTGGCTGATATCTGGCCCCTGGGACCCCATCTCCTTGGGCTGGGCCATATTAGGAAGAGGCAGGCAGCTCCCCAGGCTAATATTTGCCCCTGGAATACCCATCCCCCAGGGCCTTGCCACTAAATGGTGGGTACCCTGGAGCCCGCACAAGGCACCCACTGCATATCTAAAAGGGGGAGGGAGAACACAGCCCCCCTCCTCGAGGCAATATTGGTACCAGAGACCTGATCCCCTGGCATATTTATTTAATAATGGAGGTTGGGGCTCCCTGGTCCCCATTGCCAGGCTGATTTAAGCCCCAGGGACCCCATCTCCCAGGGCATGCCCTTATTCTGAAAGGAGAAGCGGCATGCAGCCCCCATCCTTTGGCAAGTTTGGCCCCGGTGACCGTATGCGTCTGGCTTATCTGCATAATAATTGGGAAGGAAGGCCATGCGGCCCCCCTCCCCAGGCCAATTTTGGACCTTGCCTCTCTGGGCCTGGACACATTATGAATGGGGAGAGGGGCATGCACTTCTCCTCCTTGGAAAAATATTGGCTTCGGAGATCACACCCCCAGGGCCCAGCTAATTATTGAAGGGGCCTCCCACCCCGGGCCTATTTCAGCCCCGGGGACTAATCCCCCGGGGCCTGGTCAGAAACAAATGGGTGCCCTGGAGCCCACCCATGACACCCATTTCTTCATTATTTGTGGCAGAGAGGGGAGCACCAATGCACTCACTGCCCTAGCCAACTCCTGTGGAAACCAGCATAATTTCTGCCCCAGGGAGGAGCATAAAATGCTGCTCCCTGCGAGCGGGAGCAATTTTTCCATTTGTTTTCCTGCCTGCTTCAGTGCGGGCAGGGAAACAGATGAAAAGTCTGCTCCCAACGGGCAGGAGTATTTTAAATGCTCCTGCCCACTGTGAGCGGACTTAGGGCCTGACTTTGAGCTTGGCCCCGTCCGCCACAATATAAAACCCATTATATCCTATGGGATTTATGTTTCGGCAGACGGGATATCCATCACCGTTGTGACTGAGTAACCTGTCCGCCAAGATCTAAATTAGGCCTTTAATGTTCTCTTGCTTGGTGGGAGCTTTAAAATTGCTCCCACCAAGCAAAACCAAACATGCTATGTCCTGGGGGTAGGAACCCTAGGAGGTAGCAGGAGCCCGGCACTGGGCGATGGGGTCCCCAGGGCCTTTAATGGATCTTGGAGGGGAGCCATGCAGACCCAATGCACGGCAGTGACCCATACCACCCCAGGGGCAAAGAAAAGCAAGCTCGACCCTCCCCCTCCTGGAGCTAATAATGGCCATGGGGATGGCCATGGGGATAACTATCTCCCCAGGGCTGGCTCCCTATGTTGTGAGGTACCCACCCTTGGGACATAGTTGTTTGTTTTCTCATAGTGGGAGGGAGCTTTGACATCTCCCACCTAGCGAGAGCAAACTGTAAGTCTGCACCCAGCGGGAGGGAGCAGAATAACTGCTCCTGCCTGCTAGGAGTGAACTTTTCATCTGTTTCTGGCAGGAAAACATGAAAGAATTGCCGCCACACACAGGGAGCATATTTTATTCTGCTCCCTGCATGGGGGTATTGAGGCTCTCCCAGAGGCCCCAACAATGCATACAGGGTGTCCTGGGTGGGGCAGGGCACCCAGCAACACATGGACTGGCCCCGGGGGATGGGGTCCATGGGGTAAAAATTGGGCCAGGCAGGGCCTCCCTCCTCTTGAACTAAATGACCAATCCCTGGGGAATGGTATCACTTGGGCTAAAAGGGGTCTTGGGAGCGTGGCCGCGTGATCCCCATTCTCTAATTGGGTAGGCCTCAGGGATGGTGTCCCCAGGGATGATATCAACCCAGAAAGTGGGGCCGCGCTGCCCCCTCCCCTTTCAGAAACTGGCATGGCCATGGGGGATGGGGTCTCCGGGTCCATTATTGGTCTAGGGGGAGGCCACGTGGCCCCCATCCCCTTTTAATAATTGGGACCCAGACCCAGGGGAAGGGGTCCCCGGGTCTGTAATTGGCCCAGAGGTTGGGGCTACCCCCTGCTGAGTCCAGGCAAAGGCTGTGCAAGGCGCAGGGGTGGGTGCCTGCAGAGGGTTGTCTGCAGTCCCTGCAGCTGAACCATCTCAATGCTCCCTCAGGATTTGTTCAGTGCCTTGTTCTCTGTTGTATTATATATAGTTGGTCATTGTCTGAGCACTACGTGATGTGCACTATTTTAGATATATAATTAAATGTATAATGTCCTTATACTAAAGATGAGAAGACAATCATCATACAAGATATTGTGTTCTGTACCCTTTTTCAGTAACATTGGTTATGATACAAATTAATAATTGAGTTTGCACACTTTCAAATAAAAAGCAGAAGTATCTGTGAATGAGCCCCACAGTACATTTGTTTGGCTTTTTACTTTAGGGAACTTAGGCAGTATAACCCAGCATGTTTGCCTTAGTTTCAAAGGTAGATATGCTCATTCAGTATGAGGAATGAAACCTTGGAGGCATACTCAGACACCCCCAACTTGCATCCACAAACTGGAAGGAGTTCGAATTAGCCCAGTATGTGCGATGAAGGCAAACGAAAGACATGTTTTTTTTAGATTCAAGTAGCTAGAAACAGAAGGCATTAGTATAGGTTCACTTGGCAAGTATACTGGATTAGTCAGGACTCTGATGAGGACAAAGACAGGAATGGGTGAGAAAAGGTTCGGCTAGGTGTGCTTTCACATGGATATTGCCTCCTAGAAGGCAGACAGTAAAAGTAGTACAGATACGCATGTCATCACTTCATCTTCACCTACCGATTCAAACCCATTGGCGTTGCACTCGCCCCGATAATGAACTACTCCCTCACTCAACTAAGCAGATGACGCCAAATCATACAGAATTTGGCCTCCTCCATCAACATCCTAACAGGCACACACTAGGCACCGGAATCAGCTTCACAGCTTGTCAGCGTGCGTTGCTTCCCCACCGAACAGCTTCACTTAGTAGTGGTCTGCTCTCCTGTGCCCTATGTCCTGTGTTCAAGGCCCTCCTCAACCCACAGGCTCCTGCCTACACCTCATCATTGGTGGCTTAATGGTGAGTTCTTCTTTCAGTCTGCTGTTGTTTCTTTTTTTCATGTATTGCCTTTTTGTCTTTTTTCTGCCTCTTTTTCCTGTCCAGTTTATATTCTGCCCTGTCCCTTACTTTACTCTGGTTTGCTTTTTGGTTCCTCTCTCCTTTCCACCCTCACTGCTCCATGTTCCTGGCGGCCTGCCCCCTTCTGCTATTGTTTCTTTTCCTCTTCTTTTAATACGTTTTCCTGTTCTTTTTCTACCTCTTTTTCCCGTGTAGTTTCAATTCGGCGCTGTTCTTACTTTTACTCTGGTTCACTTTTTATTTCTTTCCCCTGTCTGCACTTGCTGCTGCTCGTTCCCTGTGGCCCCACCACCTTCTATCATCGTTTACCAGCTCCCAGCTGACCAACCCTCCCGCCTCCCTAACACTACTTAATAGAGGCTGATGTGCGGCCATGCCGGCAGCACGACAAAGGTGCGCCAAAGGCAAGCCTTTCTGTGCCCGTCCATGCATTGAAAGCGCCCAACACCACATACTTTGGTTCCTGTGGCCCCAACCGCTACGACGTTCCACTGCCTGCCATATTGCATAACCGAAGGACTCCCAAGGCCCATTCACCTGCCGCAACCTTGTCTTCTCCTGCCTCCAGACTCCAAACCCACCAAACAAATGACCCTCAAGAACCGGAGCTGCCCACCTTAGCTGCATCCTACTCAACACTCGCTCCCTCAAAAGACGCGCCATGGAAATATGGGACCTGCTCGACTCCATCTTCCCCAATGTTGCCATCTTCACAGAAACACGGATAAACCCCCACCTCAGCCCTGGACATCGTAACTGCCATTCCAGACAGCGACAAAATCATCCACAAGGATCGTGACAATCGGCCAGGAGAAAGCATCACCATTGTACACAAAAACACCCTCTGCCTCACAACCAGCTCTGATGACCGCTCACCCAACATGAAACACCTCCACTTCTAGATCCAGATCAACCCGAACACCAACTTCTGAGGCACCCTCATCTACAGACCTCCTGGACCCCGCTCTCCCTTCAGCAAAGCCATAGCTGACTTCATTGCTCACCACGCTCTCACCTCAACAGACTACATCCTCATTGGCGACCTCAATTTCCATGTGGACAACTTTGACAACCACAACACCTTTTCCCTACTGGAGAACCTCGCCACTATCAGACTCAAACAACTGGTCACCCCTCCAATTCACTCAGCAAGACACATGCTCAACCGCATCATCTCCACAAGCAACAACATCTCCGTCAGCCACACCTCCGAGCTACACTGGACTGACCACCCCTGCATCCACTTCTCCTTCACCAAACCCACTGTATGCCACCATGCCCACCGCTATCCTTAGAGAAGTTGGAACAAGGTCACTGAAGACCAGCTCACCACCTCCCTCAGCAAAACCCCACCACCACCATCCATGGATGCCAAAGTCTCAGCAAGCAACCTCCACTTTTGGATCTCCAACTCTGCCAACACACTGGCTCCCTTAAGAAAACCCTCAGGCAAGCAGCCCTCCAAGAAAGCCAGCGGGTTCCTTTCCACCCTCCAAGAGTCCAGGTGCACCTGCAGACAGCTCAAGAAAAGAGGGAAGAGCAGCAAGATCTTGGCAGACCAGGCAGCCTTCAAAATCGCCACCATCGCACACCACCACCTCATCAGAACAACAAAGTAAACAGCCATACAGGAACGCATCAACAACAATGCACACAGCAGCAAAGAACTCTTCACTGTAGTCAAAGAATTCACCAAACCCAGCATGGAAACTGCAGACATTCTCTCCCTCTCAAGACCTCTGTGACAACCTTCTTCCACTGCAAGATTAAGGAGATCTACAACAGCTTCGCAACCCAAGAACCATCCACCCAACCCACAACAGCCACACAAAATGACTCAAGGACACCCACATACCCTGTCCAACTGGACCACCCTCACCTCTAATGACACCCTCAGGATCATGAAGAGCATCCACTCAGGAGCCTTCCAGATCCCTTCCCTCCCCGCATCTTCAACAGAGCTGGCACCTCTATCACCCCCAAACTCTGCTGCACCTTCAACTGCTCCATCAAGTCCACCACCTTCCCTGAAGACTGGAAACATGCAGAGATCAACTCCCTGCTGAAGAAACCCTCCACCCACTCAATGAAACTCAATTACTACAGACCCATCTCTCTGCTCCTCTTCCCAGTCAAAGTCATCGAGAAGGCCATCAACACCCAACTGTTCGAGTTCATTGAAACTAACCACATCCTGAACATCTACCAATCGAGCTGCAGAAGCAAGCACAGCACCAAGAGCGCTCTTGTCACCCCTACAGATGACATTCACACCCTCCTTGACCAAGGCAAAACTGCCGCCCTCTTCCTCCTGGATCTCTTGGCCACCTTCGGCACCGTCTCTCGCTGCACCCTCTGCACAAGACTCCATGATGACTGCATCCATGACAAAGCCCTGGAATGGATCCACTCCTTCCTCACCGGCCATACACAGAGTCCGACTCCCAATGTTCTACTCAGAACCCACAGGGATTAGCTGAGGAGTGCCTGAGCCCCATCCTCTTCAACATTTACATGGCCCCACTTGCAGTCATCATCAGAAGCCACAGGCTCAACATCGTCTCCTACGCTAACGACACCCAGCTGATTCTCCCCATCACAGACCAACCCACAGCCTCGAAGAGAAACTTCCACAATGAGAAGAAGGCTGTTGCCACCTAGATGAATGACAGCTATCTCAAGCTCAACTTAGACAAGACCAAAGTCTTCATCCTGGGTTCCATCCCCTCCGCCTGGGACAACTCCTGTTGGCCCGCAGCGCTCGGAACCCCCCACACCCACGAACCATGTGCAAAACCTCCGAATTTTCCTGGACTCCTTGCATTCAATGAACCAACAAATCAATGTCGTCTCACCTTTATGCTTCCACACGCTCTGCCTGCTTTGGAAGATGTTCAAATGGATTCCCCACCGAGTTTAGGAAAACAGACACCCATGCACTCGTCAGCAGCAGACTCAACTATGGCAGTACACTCTATGCCAGCACCACCTAAAAACTCCTAAAGAACAGCAGAACATCCAGAATGCCTCTGCCAGACTCATCCTGAACACCCCCTACTGCAGCCACATCACCTGCCACCTGAGAGACCTTCACTGGCTCCTGATCAAGAAAAGAATTACCTTTAAGCTCATCACACATGCCTACAAAGCCCTCAACCAGACCTGCATACCTCAACCACAGCCTCTCCTTCTACACACCTACCAGACATCTTCACTCCGCCCCACTAGCCCAGGCCACCATCCAACAAATCTGCAGGACCACAGCTTGAGGAAGATACTTCTCCTACCTCGCTGTGAAGACCTGGAACTCCCTGCCTCTACGTCTCAGAGAATCACCATCGCTGCCTCATTTCAGAAAGGACCTCAAGACCTGGGTCTTCGACTGAGCAGCAGACCCCCCCCATCCGTGCCTTGAGACCCTAACGGTGACTCGTCACACTCTACAAGATACCTGATTGATTAATTGAGATCCATAGCTCTTTTTAAACTCCTGAAACACACATTCAATGTCTTACACAGCACTGTTCCAGCATACCTAAATACCACCTTAGGTTTCAGAAACCTTCCAGACACCGTTGTCAGCATAGGCAGCACCAGAGCAAGGGGAATAGACTTCCCCTAATTGGTTCCAAAAGGGCGAAATGATCTGCCTCTACACATATGGGCGTCTCTAAAATGAGTAAATTCTGCACAAAGCTGAACACTTAGTTCTTTGACTATGTTGCTCCATGGATTGCCCCTGTCTGCTCTTGCATCGGTGATAGGATACCCTTTTGGATGATAGTGCATTTTACAAAAAATGTATACAATTACAGAGAACTCTGCAACTGACGCTACATGTATGGGTAAATATTTCAACCTGCTTGCCATGTTCCTCCTCTGTTAGAACTTAGTAGGTGTTCACTTTGCTGAATGATAAGTGCATTTCAGTCCCAGCACTGCACACAACGATAGATGGGAGATATGCTATGTTCTCACAGACTACCCTGTGTGACAAAAACTACAGTTCTTCAAAGTTAATGATGTCTCTTTA
This sequence comes from Triturus cristatus, assembly GCF_964204655.1. Taxonomy (NCBI): domain Eukaryota; kingdom Metazoa; phylum Chordata; class Amphibia; order Caudata; family Salamandridae; genus Triturus; species Triturus cristatus. The sequence goes on from NC_140589.1 coordinate 470,678,362, forward strand.
AGGAACTTCAGCAGTATGCCCCAGCATGCTTGCCTTAGTTTCAAAGGTAGATATGCTCATTCAGTTTGAGGAATGACACCTCAAAGGCATACCTGGTCACCCCCAACTTGCATCCACAAACTGAAAAGATTCAGATTTACCAAAGAGTGCGCTAAAACACATGTAAGGTATGTTTTCCTGAACCTCATATTGCTGTCATGGGAGCCATTAGTAAAGATTCACTAGACATGCATTCAGTAGTGTTCAGAATGGAGGTGGTTACTTGACAGGTGGTTAAAATGTAGACAAACTGTTTCTTCATTTTTGAAGGTTGTGGATGCATCAACTGTCAACATGTTTGGACCTATGTCTTTATAGAGGTTTGTTTGTGGTCTGTTTGTGAACAATTGGGTTGATGGCTGGTTGAAAGGTTGCCTTCAATGGGGATTCCGTCCTGTGGCATATAAATGTGATGGACCCTTGAATGGCAGCGTTATGCTGATGTGAGTACACTGATCTGTTGGGGTTGGGTGCCTGACCTGCGATATGAAAGCCTTGTGCGCGGTGCATAAATGGCTTGTGAATAGACCATAAAGCAGTTGGTGCCTTGATCCGACTTTATGGCTCAATTCAGTAGTCTTGGTTTCGATATTAAGATACTTTGATAAGATTTTACTTTGAAGCTAGCATTTCTGGAGGTGCTAAAAGTGGCGGATTAACTTAATAAAATGAGTACCAGATTTATACCTGTGGCGGTAAAGATACTCCATTGCAATGGCAATAGAGTGTCCTTACCTTTAAGATAATCGTCTGGTCTCCCGCTATATATGTGGGCAGAGCATTGGTGTAACCGTGGGGAAGACTATTAAATCTGTGGCATTGTGGCATCCCTCCCTTGTCCTGACTATGTACTGGCCATCTGCGGTTGACCTCTGTGCCTGCCTACCTAAATTAGATGTGCAGACATACAGGTCAGTTTTCACTGCCCCTCGTTACCTGGAAAACCATAGTGGTAAGGGGCAGTGATTACTGTCTAATGCACCCCTTGCCATGGGAGAAAACTCCCATGGTGAGGAGGCATTTACTTTTGAAAAGAAAATCCGACTATGGGATCATGTTTTAATTTTTTTTTTTTAAATGATGGCGAGATGGAGTATTGCTGCAAAGGTAAAATGGCATTGACAAGATCTGCCATTTTGGTGGTTGCTGTCAATAGTTATTAATTGACCGCCAGCTTGGTGGTCATTTCTAAATTTGGCAGGTGGAGTAGTCTCAGCATGGCAGAATTTAAGTCCTTCGCCTGGGTGATGGAGCCTTCTTTATCAGCCAAAATGTAAAGATAGCCCTTACTAAAAACTCCTTTTTTTTTTTTCCAATACGGTTTGCTGTGGATTTTGGGCCTTAGCTCAGCTGGCACCCCACCTTTTTTTAAACTAGACAACCAGGAGAGTCCAGGGGGTGCGACTTGTTTGGCTGTCAGCAGGTAATTTAACCCAGAAGCCCTTGTGAATGTAAAATGTTGGTAAGAAACACACATTTTCATCACATTTCTGTGACAGAAAGACATGGAATCTGCAATGAGCCACAGGTGTCCTACCACCCTGAGTTCCCATGCATCTCCCGATAAGAGCGGTACCCTACTTGTGAGGGTGGCCCAAGAGAAAATGACCCAAAAAGCCTTAAATCGCTATGTTAAGAGATAAGCAATAGGAGTTTGTGCTGTATTTGGGTCTGTGCTGTGGAGCTACTCATGCAAACCTATGAACCACAGATATTTTTGAAAACTAGACAACCAAGTGAGTATGGGGCGGTGTGCCTTAATTTTTTCTTACAATGCTTTGAAAACCTCAAACTCTGACTTAAATCACATATTTTCCTTCCGTTTCTGTGATGGAAACTTCCACAATCCACAAAAATCTAAGAAACTCCCACTACTCTGCATCACTCCACTTGTGCCGATAACAACGCTGCCCCACTTGTGTGACTGGGCCTAATGCCCACTACAGGTAAATGGGAGCCCTTGCCATGGGTCATCCCTTGACCTTGGTTTAATCCGTTTCGGTCACGGGCACAAAGACTACCCACAAAGTGAGGTATCATTTTTATTGGGAGACTTGGGATAATGTTGGGTGGAAGGAAGTTTGGGGCTCCGCACAGATTCCAGAAATTTCCAATACAGAAATGTGAGAAAAATTTGTTTTTAGTCAAATTTGTAGGCTTGCAAGGGATTATGGGTAAGTAAAAAAAGCGGGTTACAGCCTCACGTCATTCTACTTTGGATACCTATAGGTGTCTAGTTTAAAAAAATTTACAGGTTTGCTAGGTTTCGCTAGGTGCCGTCAGAGCTAGAATCCAAAACCTACAGCTACCCACATTGGAAAAATTGGGCCAGTTTTCAGTGGAAAAATGCGATGCATCTATGTTGTTTTTTGAACCGGCACTAGTCCTATCCACACAAATGAGGAACCATTTTTATCAGGAGACTTGGAGAAATGCCAGGAGGATGGAAGGTTGTGGTTACCTGAAGATTCCAGAACTTCCCATAACAGAAATATGAGTCAAATGTGTTTTTTTTGTCAAAGATTGAGGTTTGCAAGTTAGTCTGGTTGGCTAGGCTAGGTTTTCTGTTAGAAATGGTGGTCTCTAGTTGGCAGTGGCTTGCATCCTATCCGTGTGTTTTTTTAGTCAAAGGCTTGCAAGGGATTCTGGCTAAAAAAAAGGTTAAGAGCCATGCAAGTCAGCCAATCCTGGATACCAATAGGTGTTTAGCTTTCAGAAATGTACAGGTTGGCTAGGTTTTCTGTTAGAAATGGGGGCTTCTAGTTGGCAGTGCCTTGCAACCTGTCCAAGTAGGGACCCTTATTCTTGTCAGGGTAAGGGGATTCCACAGCTAAGATAACCCCTGCTCACCCCCTTGGTATCTTGGCACGAGCAGTCAGACTTATCTCAGAGGCAATGAGTAAAGTATTTGTATATGCACACACACACAGTAACACAGTGAAAACACTACAAAAGGACACTACACCAGTATATACATAACCAATATTTATCTGAATAAAACAAGACAAAAATGACAAAAATCCATCATACACAAGCAAAGATATCACTTTGAAAAGGTTCAAAATAGTTCATTCCATAGGAAACTATGGATCCATCACTTTTATCACAAAGTACCTGGGATGCATCAAAATCAAGGAGTAAAACAGATGCAGGGGAGATGAGGCGCCGGAAAAGCAGAGCGATGCATCTATTTTTTCCTCCTTAGGGAGGTGATGCGTCAGTTCCTTACTGCAGTGCAGGGAAGGTGATGTGTCGATTCCTTATTGCGAGGGTAGGTGATACATCGGTTACTTATTGTGAGGTGAGGTGATGCGTTGATATCTTGACATGCGTCCTCGGTTCCTCACTGTTGGGCAATGTTGATATAGAATGTAGCGCACAGGTGCGATGCTTCTAAAATCTGTATGAGCTGGGTGGATGAGCGACAGGAAAACAGGCACAGCAGGGATTCTCCAGCCGTAAGGCAGGTGATGCGTAAATGTATTCAGATGCACAGCAGGGCCTGCATCAGAGTCGGAGCGGGTGCCTCGGACGTTGGAGACATAGTGCTCAGGACTCAGACTGTGGCCTAACTTGGTCCTTGTATGAGGCCTACACTCCATCGCAGTCGCCTTGAACTTCTAACTTTGCCCTGGTCTGGGGTGACCAGATAACCACAGTTTGAGCTTTCTGCATATAAGCACTATTGCTTAGGTCAAGACCACCCTGAACAGAATCTTCATGATGATGGGGCTTCCAATGGAGGTTCGGTCAGACAATGGAACTCCCTTCCAGGGCAGAGATTTTCACAAATATCCCCCAGGCCAAAGGCGAGGTAGAACGCTTTATGCAGACTATGAACCAGGCCCTGCGAATCGGAGTGGAGAGGGGTCAGGACGCAGAGCAGTGCCTGCATCAGTTCCTGAGCGCCTATCCTCAAACGGCTCACTGTACGACACGGTGTGCCCCATCGCACCTGCTATTCCAGAGGGATTCCATTCCCACTGACCTGTCGTGCCGTCCCACGGAGCTGAATCCAGTGGCTGTGCAGGCCCGGAGGGAAGTTACCAACAAAAAGGCAAGACAGGCGCTGCGAGCCCTTGTGACGGACATCCGAGTGGGATACCGTGTCATAATGAAGGATCAACATCCCGGTTGGAAATATGGCACTCCATATCAGCCGGAGGTATGGGAAGTCACGGAGGTGCGGGGAATCATGGTTTCCGCTCGATGTGGGCATCACACTGTTGCAAGGAACGTTTCCTGCTTCAAGAAAGTGGAGAGTGAAGGCGTCGTTGAAAGTGAGGGAAGAGCCGAGGAAGAAGCAGCATCGCCAGGCACCCCGGTGAGGAATGCTGATGACATCCCAGCGAGTTGGGAGGGGATCATACCCCCAGCTAGGGAATCGCCAGCACCTATCATGAACCCATCACCGAATGCAGAAGATACGGCTGGGACAGGGAATGTCAACAACTCCTGGAGCCATAAGTCTGGTCTCTGGCTGAAGCCCACTCCCAGCCAGAATCTCCGAGACTTTGTATGTTGTGTGTTGTATGTTGTGTGCCCGAATAAGGCTAAGCAGATTCTGTGCACCATTGCATCTAAAGGAAAGGAGGGATGTAGTGAAGGAGTCACCTGGCCCGCACTATACATAGTTGCTTAAGCATGCAACCCGGGCGCATGACCGCTCAGGGTCTTGGCCCATACTACAACAGCAAGTGTGCGTGTCACCGCATTAATGTTTATTGATTAAGGCCTACCTTGCATTCCTGAGTGTAGGTCTGATCATGGCCTATCACCACAGTGAGTTTCACTAAAATTCAGAGATAACTCTCTGACAAGAAAGTTAGATGTCACTAAAACATATTGAATAGATAAATACAGTGCATGCGGGTTGATCTCTTGCAGAAATTTTATTTATAAAGACCAATCATTTCTGAGGACCACAAGACTTAAACAAGATTCAACATAAGTTTCCCAAATTTTACAGTAACAGGCAGTGCTAAAGAGGTGAATGGATGTCTATCTTCGTTATGTAAATGTTACTATTTTTACTGCTGTTTTGAAGACTTCTATAATTTTGGTTGATGTTAAATGCAGTTACAATTTTTAATAAAATTTACATTTTATCATCATAGTGAACTTCGAGTTTGGTATTCAGACTACCCTGTCTACCAAACTGATTCTATTGAGAGTTAGTGGACCTTCATGTATTCACTGGGGCTTCAGAAGAGGCAATCCTACACAGATACCCCAACAGACCTCATTGGTTTAAATACATTAGACCATCTGCTTTATTTAGAGCGTATGGTATGATGTATTTCCTTCTTTACGTCTCGCCTAGTGTTGCAGCGCGAAAGCGCTGCCATCGATTTGCGAGACATGCAGTATATACTGTAGTGTGGAAGCTTCATGGAAGCTCCGCCCACTCTCTGCCCGTTGGCTTTTGTCTTACATGATGTCTTCTGATTAGTTTGAGGCTTGTTAGTCCCTCCTCATTCATCATTTGTATCCTTCCACGGCTAGTGGCCCCTTTACTCCTAACACTATTTTCTTCCATATCTCCCCACCCCACCATCCCCTCCCTCAGTCTGTGACTTCTCACCCTCCCCTGCCCCCCCACTCCGGTTTATGTTTTCTTGCCTGCCGGCACTTCCGTTTTCATCTTTATTATTGCCACCTTGAAATATGAGAGTTCAAGATGCATGCTGTACAAAAACTTCTTGTGTTTAATGAACTGGATTTTAATGTTACTCTTAATACAATAAGACTCTAGGCAACATTCGGGGTATGCATGGCAACTGACGCCTCTTAGTTCACAAATGGCATTGTTGTCGGGCGGGAGGAGCGGCAGTATTTTAACTCATGCCTAAAATGAGCACTTTTAATAACTTCCTCTCAATTCAGTGCTATAATCTTGTGTACTGAGGTGACGCGCTAAAGAAATGCACTTTTTTGAATTTTGAAGAGACATTATCGCACATTTACATCATGTTTACTGTATGATTAACTTGCCGATCATTTTCACGGCTCGCCCACTGGCACGTATACGCTTGGCTTGTCTTGGGCTCGCTCTACCTGTTAATTAATATATTGGCTCTCGCACTTCTAACAAAGAGAGATGAATGGATACATGACAGTGGTAGAGAAATAGACTGGTGCAGACAACCAGACAAAGTCAGCCTCACGTCCGAATCATCACTTTCAATAACCTGGAAATCTTCCCGCAACTCCTGCATGCCCCAACCGCATCCCTCTCACCTATTCTTAGTAGAAGCGGCAGGTTGTGAGCTGTGCCCTGCTGGTGCAGAGGAGCACGGCAGAGTCTGTAGAAGCGCTGGGATCCCAGCCTCTCCGGGCCGGCACCTAAGCCTTACGGGTGCATTCACACTCAGGATAAATGAATACATTTTGTTCTGTGCTTTAGTCGCCCCTCTGTGAGCACTGTCTGGTAGATGAAGCTCTGTGTTAATAAACACATTCAGAGAGGTGGTTGTTTACAAACAAACAACAGCCACAATACCGTACATTTTGAACGTGTAGGTAAATATCTGCTCGTCGAGTACCTCATTGGCTGATCATTCCACGGCACTACCAAAATTACATTTGGACACATTTGCTCAACTGTAAAACTCCCTTCTATGGGTCATTTAACAACTCGGGGCTTTGGAGTTAGGTAACCTAATTTGGATGCTGTGTAAAAGAGTAAATACAAAAATTAATGCAATGAAACTAAGCAACCAGTACTGTCTAAAACACTGTGAAAACCGACACTCATTCAGGCATTTTGTTTAGTTAATGTCAATTTTCTCATAGATGCGAGTAAAGTACTCTTAATATCTTAATGAAATCTGTACACTTTTAACTAATAGCACCGGGCGACCTTTGACAACTAGGCAATGAATACATTTTCATGTAACCCCGAAGCCCCCTTGCCCCCCCCGCCCCCGTGGCAAACTTCATTCCCTCCCAGTGTTTGGGGTATAATCAAGACGCAGGAGAGTTAGACAAATAGTCTAGAAAATTAAAGAGAAGCCAGGATTCGGATTCACATGCTCCGATCCCGATCGCGTTTGTTAGTCTGTAAGCACTACTTTTATTAATGAGTTTTGCATTAGTAAAGCACCACGGTGTGCATGTGTGGTGACACTTCACCCATGAGGTACGTGCCAAGCAATTGTTGACACACTCCACACTTTGCGTCTTTTTCAATATATTTATTATGAAGTGCAGGACCATTCCAAGGGATTTTGCACGCTACATACATTCACTCCAAAAATAAAACGTAGAGGTAAAAAACATTGGCATTTACAATGTCAATAGCTCTAACTCACAAATACGAGACCTATTTGCATTGCAAATGCTTGTTTTAATGTTCGAGACCACCAGTGAAACCTGGTGGTTGCAAAAGAAAAATTACCTCCACACCCTGGAAAGAAACTCCTAATGGGCCACGGTCGATTAGTATTTTGTTCTACAAAAACAAACTGATGCTTTGGGAGTTTGTTTTGGTAAAACTAAAACGTTTGCTGAGCGGTCACATTAACCCCTTCGCTGCGGCGCAAATTCCGCCGCAGCACTGGGGGGGTGAGCGCGGCGCCGCCATGCTCATGACGGAACCACGCCGTCATGAGTCACGGGCGAGCTGTGCTCATGACGGCGTGGTTCCGTCACGACTCCGCCCACTCTCTAATTCGCCCGCACAGGCGGGGAATTAGAGCCGCGTGGGAGGAGTGGCCGCCAACGGCCGCAGCATGACGGAACCACGCCGTCATGAGCACATGCCGCCCGTGGCTCATGACGGCGTGGTTCCGTCATGACCGCACAAGGGGTTAAACATGGCTGGTCAACAACACTAAATAAGGCACTTTGTTTATCGGAATTTCCTGGTGTCACTTCCTCTGTGTTGTTTTGTTTCACTTGTCTTGGTTTGCTGTCTTTTTGTGTTATTGATGCTTTGTTTTCCTTGCCATAGGAATATAACATGTATGGCTATGTTCAAGGTATTTTTTATATTCCTGTTATAGAGAATAGTAGTGGAGAACAGTGCGAGAGAGGGGTCACAGTCTTGATGTGACTGAGCTCACACAAGGAAACGTGGCCCACAGATTTATTCTGGTTTCTGGAATCAAGAAAGCTTGACTGCTCGTACCTTGGCTTAAGCAGGAAGGTTTTCCTCAGAGAAAGTGCATGTGGTTTCTCTGCAACACCTAGTCAAATAATACAATTAAAATATAAAGAACACAAACCAAGTTAAGTATAAAGATAAAAATGTAATAAAGCAACTTAAGTCACACACTAAAGAAAAATGAGCAAAGGTAGATTAACTAGAATGTGATAATAGATTAAAAATAATAAAGAATTCAAATGAATCACAAATCGTCAAAGTAGATCTCGAGTTTAAGTTCAGTTAGAAGTTTGAAGTGCAATTCCAAATCAAATCAATACAAATAGTAAGTGAGAAGCACTGTCTAGCTCAGTGAAGCAGTGTGGAGTTAACATCAAGCTGGCTGAAAGGCATAGTGTATGACATTAGAGCTCCATCTCGTAGAAGTGTTGAAAGTGGAGTCAATTGGTGGGAAATTGAAGAACAAATGCAGTGTTGATACTGCTGAGACACTGTTTTGAAGTACCGATGAGACATTGTCGAAAAGAGTCAAACTACAAAGGCCTGCTAGTTGAGGCTGGAATGAGGCCACATGCAGTTGACTTGATTTAGGGTTCCAGGTGATGATGTACAAAGATTTATGTGGCCTGCTAGGGGTGTAGCTGGCCTGTCTTGACTTGAATGCTGGCTCATCACAGGGAGTCCAAGCAGCTTAAAGATACACATTCCAAATAAAAGATTCTGATAGCCATTTATACTCTTACTAAAGGGCCTGAGCAAACAGAGGTTGCTGAAAGGTTTTTTGCAATGTTATGTATTTTTGCAGTGCTGATAACATTTAAGGTAATACATTCTTCTGAGATTTGTTAGACTTAGAGAGGCAGATGTATCATCATTGTATTATGTGAGTCCTTAATAGCAAATTTTACAGATTCGCTATAAGGACTCGCAAAATTCAATGTATGTAGGTTTCGCAATATAAATAGCGATTCCCATGCATTACTTAATTGCGACTCGCAAATTGCAAGTTGCAAATAAGGAAGGCTATCCATTTATTTCTATGGGCCAAGAGGCCCATAGAAATGAATGGGAATTGCATGCGCAATTTGTGAGTACCCAATAGGTAGTCGCAAATTGCGCATGCAATTTCAAGGGTGCAAGGGTGCCAAAAGGATACCCTGTTCCGTCCTGAAATATGCATGTTTGCATATGTGGTGCACATACATGCCTAAGGGCATGTATGTGCGCCACATGGCATTTTGAAAAATGTAAAAAAGTGCATTTTTCTCAGAAATCACATATTACCACCAACTTGAAGTTGGTGGTAATTTGCGATTACTTAAGGCCAGATCGCAAATTTTGGGTGCTTCCATTTTGGGATGCTACATCGAAAAAGGCTTTTTCCTGTTCCCAAATGGGCCGATTCTGTGAATCGGCCTGTTTGTGAACAGGAAAACCCTTGATACATCTGGCCCAGATGGCCTTCCCTCAAAAAGCTTGCCTTCACCCTCCTATTTATCTGAATTTCTTTTCCTTGGGCTTAGGAATCTGTGAACTTTCCCACTGGAAACCAGTGCTAAAGTGATTGTGGTCACTCCCTAAAACATGGTAACATTATCTTATACCTGATTGGCACATGTAATTCACTTATAAGACCCTAGTAAAGTGGTATACCATTTATTCAGGGCCTTTAAACTAAATGCTACTAGTAGGCTTGCAGCACTTATTGCTTCACCCAATTAAGCAGCCCTTTAAAACACGGCCCAAGTCTGCCATTGCTGGCTCTATGCAGTTTTAAACTGTCAATTCGATTTTGCCCAATAACTCCATAGCCAAGTCGTAAACTCCCTTTTTTTCATATGTAAGACACCCCTAAGGTAGACCATAGGCAGGCATGTGGCATTGTAAATAAAAGGTTGGACACAAAATGTTTTGTTTTACATGTTCTGGCAGGGAAAATTCACAAACTCATCTTTCACTAATGTGGGGCCTACCTCTTCCATAGGATAACATTTGGTTCCTTATTACATTTAATAAGTGCTAACTTTTGATTAGGGTGACAAATGCAAAAACTGGGTGGAATGGTGAACAAAAGAATGATGGATTTAACCCAGCTCTCTTGACTGGGGGTGAATGTTTTGATTTGTTCTGCATTCCGTCCATCAATTGTGTGTCTTTTGCTTTCTCGCCCTATGTGTGCCAGTTATGCCCAGACGTGGGTCCTGGGCTCACTGTGCCACTGGAATAAAGCTATCCAGGCTGATGAGGGGTGAAACCCCAAAACCGGTCCTAGGATGCTTGTTTTCGGTCCAGGGAGGACCTCGCTTGGCCAGGTGAGCAAAAGAATGATGGATTTAACCCAGATCTCTTGATTGGGGGGTGAATGTTTTGATTTGTTCTGCATTCCGTCCATCAATTGTATGTCTTTAACTTTTGATTGGGAGCAGGTTGAGAATTCATGTTTGGTATCTGAGAAATTGTAATTTAAAATCTTCTTTAATGGTAAAGTCAGAATTTAAGTTATCATTTTGAAAATGTCACTTTTAGAAAGTTGGCATGTTGCTCCTTATTTGGTGCCTGCAGCTTGTTCTTGGGTCGCATGACTGGGTGTAGTTGGTGGTTTAACTTTGTATATTCCTCCCAGGCCACACAATAGAGGAATTAGGTGTGCCTGGAAGGGCCTGGATGAGCCGTCATTGGGAGGATGTGGGGGGTGAAGGTGGGCACAGCCCCACTTACAAGACTTCACACTAGCCCAGGCTGGAACCAGGGCAGGGAAGCAGGAAATTACAAACACTTCAAAGGGAATCTCCAGAAACTTCTCTTACTTCAAAGAAGGCAGCAGGCATAAAAATAGGACACTCAGACCCTTTCCTCAGTACAAGTCAAGACCTGTGGAAGACTCAGAAGAAGGACTGCTGTGCTGCTCCTCTAATGCAAGAAGGACTGCCCTCCTCTCCTGCTATCTTGCTACTCTGCTGCTTGAGTGAGAAAAACTTGGCCTATATCTTGAATCCAGGACAACCAAAGTGACTCCTAAGGCTAGTTGGCTGGCCTCCTGATCAGAGTCTCAGAGACAAAAAAGGCTTCCACCTTCTTGAACACTGTATCTAGACTTTGCCTGCTGTGAATCCTAGCCCCTCAAGTTGTGCCATCTCACTTCTGAATCCCTGGAAGTGGACCTGAAGGTGTTCTGCCATCCCAACCGTGGTCTTAGCAGGACCAACGCAACACGACACATCACCTTGTGGCTCCACATTGAAACTGCCACTGTGTGATGCATCCCCATGCAGAACCTCCCAGCTCCCCAGAATAGCCACATCAATGCAGATTCTCATATTGCAGTGCCACAGTTCCTTCAAACCGTCTCTGCATGATGCATCCTAAATGCAGGACTTCACATCACAGCCACAAAGCTCCTCTGAACCGCTGCTGCACAACACATTTTTGGTCTGCAACCAGGATTTAAGGTACTTTGTTCAGGGGGCCTAACCTGGCCCATGTATCTGGCCCATGCTCCATTGCGGTTGGCCAGAAGTTGTGCCTTTGTCCCAATCCAGGGCAACCAGATACCCGTAGTTGGCGCTTTGTGCTTTTAAGCATTACTTTCACCTAAATCTTTAAAATTGCATAACTCCAGAATCTGCTAATTGGACTTTTGTTGTTCTGATGTAAAATATTTAAAATGTACTCATGTTTTTAATGGTGTGGGTTTTTCTTCTGTTGTGATTTCACCTATTACTGTTTGTGTACTTTACGCATTGCCTCTAAATTAAGCCTGACTACTTTGTGGAAAACTACCAGAAGGTTAAGTGTGGGTTAATTTAGTGACTTTAGTGGTTCGCCCTGACCAACAACCCAATTTCTCACAATTCCATGTAGCAGATCCGATAACTGCAGTTGCCCTTCTCACTCATGAAACCTTAATTTGGAAGTTTTGTAGTGGTCTCGCTTAGAGAGTGACAGAAGTTAGGATGGGCATTGCATATAACAGGCTTAGCTAATGAAGCACAATGTCTTAAAATGTACTCTAACATACAGACAAACACAAATGTCTTAAGCTAAGTGACCCTGATCCTTAAGGTACCTTATTCTGCCTTTTCAGATTTACAAGGCTAACTTAATTTAATTACCACATATTTTGCAAGTGGTTTAACAGAGGTATTTATTGAAATGACCCATGTGCTTTGGGCCTTTCAACCCAGCATCATGGTGCCATGAATTCAGCAGGAAGCTGTGTTTGTCTAATATCCTATCTGAATAAAAGAACAAAGAGACTCTGAGGAATAAGTTATGCAAAAGCACACTTCACCCTGACAAACATACTGAGTTCAATCCCACGCTAATTATGTTTTGTTCACTCTAAGAGGAATAAGCTGGCAGAAAAACAGAGTTGACGGTCTTTTAGAAACTTCACAAACCCCAGTTTAAATTAATGCATTGCATTTTCAGTAGGATTCTTTAAAACGTCTACCTCTAACAATTACTTTCCCAGTCACTCGCCCTTGCATTTTATTCCATTTTCTCAACCAGCGTTTAAATCAGCAAATTATTTTTTGTAAGTTGCTTTAATTATAGGAGGCGGATAAAAACCATCAGGGGGATGAAAATTACACTTCTACCGGTCTTAATAATGAAATTAAATAATCAGCAATCAAAATATTCTCCCTGTGTTTTCGTAGTTAATAAACATACTCTTAGATTTACAAAACATTGGGCTCTATGTTTTTTCCCTCCACTCTAATAGTTGTGAATAACAGGTCTCATTGATCTGCCGTAATTTATGACATATTTGTTTTGGCACTCATGCGGTTTACTTTTCTTATTGATGCTGAGCTACAACAACATCAGCAATTTAGTAGACTATTTGAGTGAAGATATTGCACATTTAAAACAACCGGCACAATTAATGTTGCAGATTAAACGTCTACTGTACTCCGGGCTAAAACTGGCTCTTGTTTGTAGGCAAACAGTGGTAGACGACAGTCAAGGCCTCAACACGTGAATCGTGTGCTAAATACTTGAAGAAAATGGAAGGACAGTTTTTATACAGGAAGATATAACACAAATTTTAGATTGGTGTTGTTTGGTCTCAGCTTAAAAATTTCATTTCAATCATGTTTAAGAAGACTGACTCGCTGCGTTTTACTGTTTCATCAAACGTCTCAATTGAATACAATTGTCTCCCCAAAGTTAGTTATTTCTGCTCTGTGAAGGTGGTATGCCTCTTGTTGATACTGCTGACACCATTTTCAAATTCATGCAATATATCTATATATGGGCACTCACTACAGTGGCGGCTAGCGGTTATAAAATGTGCAATGGTGCCAAATCACCATAAATGCGGCACTTCTCCCATGCATCCATGAGCAGGAAAGGAAGAATTCCTTCCTGCTGAGTGGAACGCAAATCCAACCAATCCTAAAGCTGCTCTCACGCTCTTTTCAGCATGAGAGCAGGTCCAGGATTGGTGGGAGCAGGCTTACCCAACGCTCATTTTGAGGCTGGGGGCCAGTACCAGCAATCCCAGGGCTGTTTCACAGTGCGCATGTCGTGCTGGCTGAAAGTAGCCATTCAACCACCCAACCTCAAATGCGCACTGAAAGGAGCAGCAGTAATCCTGCATTAGCAGGATTCAGCCCGCTCCGCCACACTCTCACGTTGTACACAGCGCAAGCTGGTGGCAAAATAAACAAGCATTTGCAATGCAATAGTTCTCGCATTTGCGAGAGTTTAAGCTATTGGCATTGTAAATGACAATGCCTTTTATTTATGAATGAATGAAATATTATTTATAATGCGCAACTATGCCCAGTGGGCGTCAAGGCGCCTAAACCAAAATATAGAGCTGATAGCAGACAGAAACAGAACCTACTGGTATGCCTTAATAAAGAGCCAAGTTTTCAAGGACTTCCTAAAGAGGTCAAGGGAAGGAAGTCGTTTGATTTCAAGGGGGAGTGAATTCCACATTAGAGGTGCCAATATGGAAAAAGCTTTGGACCCCCATCTAACCTTCTTGGCTCTGGGGATTACCAGTTGGTGTTGCTCGCTGGAACGTAAATATCTACTCGGAACATATCTGGTAAGTAATGAACCAAGAGCATCAGCCGAGCCTGCAGTTAGAGCCTTAAATGTAAGGCAAAGAAGTTTGAAAGTGATCCTTGACGGAATGGGGAGCCAATGGAGGTTCTTCCTCGCTAAGGTCATTGATGACAACCAGGGCAAAGCGAGGGCAAACCGCGCTGCAGCGTTCTGTATGACCTGTAGACGCTGGAGCAAGCCCTTGTTGGCCCCGGCGTACACAGAGTTACAGTAATCGAGCCTTGAGCCAACAAGGGCAATCACCACCTGTTTCCGCGCCTGAGGGGACAAATAATTCACAATCCTTTTTAGGGTCTTGATGACACCCCAACAGGTCGCCACCGTTCTATTCACCTGTAGCTCCATGGAGAGCTGGGTGTCAAAGATGACACCTAGGTTTCTAGCAGATTTGGTAGGTATAGGGCAGCTGCCTAAAGAGGGGGGCCACCAGTCATCTGACCATATGTCCTGGTCCTTGCCAAAGACCAGGACCTCTGTCTTGTCCCCGTTCAACTTTAGGGAGTTGGAGACCATCCAATCTGCAACAAGTTGCATGCAGGCCCTAAAGTTAGAGGCAGTTTTACTGACAGAGTGGGTCAGGGATACCATAATCTGCGTGTCGTCCGCATACGACACTACCTCCATCCCCTGAGATCTTACAAGTCTTGCAAGGGGGGCCACATAGATGTTAAACAGGGTCGGGCTCAGTGCCGACCCCTGTGGCACCCCACATTGCAACGACTTGACAGGGGAGAGGTATTCACCTAGCATGACACGTTGCTCTCGATGTTGTAAGAAGGAGCTCATGAGACTGAGCGCTGGTCCGACTACCCCTGCCTCCCTTAACCTGGATGTTAAAGTCAGGGGAGACAGGGTTTATGTTTTAAAAATAAAAGTAATTGTCATTTACAATGCCAGTTGCTCAAATTCTGGCTAATGCGAGACCTATTGCATTGCAAATGCTTGAGCTTTCATTGGCTGGGGAAGTCGCGGAATGATGGGGGCAGAGGGGGGGAAAAGCTTTTTACTTGAGTTGAGGGAAGCTTTTTCGTGCTCCTTGGCAGTCAACTGCATTAGACTCCCGGGTTGGTTTATCAGATCCAGAATTTGCAGAATCGATAATTCTGGGACCAGAGAAACCCTAAACCTTGGGTGTATTTCTCTCTTGGCAACTCGTCACAAGGGCCAAAGTAAACTACTCTACGCAAGACATCACAGGGAGTGAAACATTTCTAGCACACGACTCAAGGATGGTTAATGCACCCGCTGTGCAGAAACTGAACATCAACAACTTATTTAGGAGCAATGGCTTAAAATCCCCTTCTTTTGTAGTGCAACTGCCAGCGAGTGGCGTTACCATGCTATAGTTCTGTAACAGGTAAAGCTTCCCACCGCCTGAATGTCGTAGTCAATAATGTAGGTTAGCGCCATGTTTTCGTTTCTGACTAAAAGAAACACTCGGGATACAAATATCTCATGAATGAAAAAACTAAAAACTGGCGAGCAAAATCGTGAGGAGTAAATTGTTTAAAGGAACAATGACAATGCTGGAGGTAACTAATAAAGTAAGGAAAGGGTTAAATTTAAAAGGTAAATGAAGAGGGTTTGTTTAAATGAAAAGGCTGTAGGAATCCTCCGGGGTAAATTTAAAAACAAATACTCACTTTGCATTTTAAATAAAAATAATTTGTAACACACGGACAACACAGAGAGGACGTGAGAGCAAATCAAATGAGTAGCCTGATAAGACTTATGGGCTGATGAGGGAGATAAACTATGCGGTCTGGGGATATTGTGAGGTCTGGCAGGGAGGGGCCCAGAAGAAAGACTCCGGAGGGAAGCTCTGCATAATTTAAATGAATACGCTTGTCCTGTGCTGGCGCAGTGCTCAGGGAAACGGAGATAAACCCCTATAAACATATTTGATAAATATGGAGAGACGATGTGGCATAGCATGCAAAGCTGGGGACTTTGGAATTGTGGCTCGAGTCTCCAGGCACTATGCGTCTTCCAAAAATAAAATGCAGACATGTCGAGTATTAAAAGTTTTGTAAAACAATAGCGAAACCATGCTATTTATTGGTGCCTTTGTATGATTTAAAAGGGGACAGCAAGTGGATGCAATGGTGCGTGAATACTTACGACAAATCAAAACAAGTGGCTGTGTTTTCAGGCGATCCTCGGGAGAAACAAAAAAAAGAGGTATACGGGGAGCAAAGGGCAAGTGACGCGGCCGCGAAAGGGAAAGTGATCGTGATTACGATCGCTAC
The DNA here is from genome assembly GCF_964204655.1 of Triturus cristatus. NCBI lineage: Eukaryota > Metazoa > Chordata > Amphibia > Caudata > Salamandridae > Triturus > Triturus cristatus. Next base: position 470,694,838 of record NC_140589.1, read on the forward strand.
AGAGGAAAGACACATGGCGCTGCGCGCGTGCACGTTCCCGTGCACTGTAGCTTCAGGCCACGGCAGCACTTTGAAAAGCCTGTATACAAAATGTCTCGGCCAGATCAGCGCAAGCGCTGGATCAGCGCAAGCGCTGGATCAGGCGAGACCTAAAAATGGCATTATTATGCCATTTTATTTTTGTGTGTTTGCCTGCTGCGCTCGCAGCAGGTGGTGTGGTGGTGTGACGCTGCTCCGCTCTCGTGGAGGAGTCGCTCCAGACTCGATATCAAATATCTGTTGTCTTTGGGGGAGAAAACACTGAAATCAATATGCAGGATTCCAGGGTGAGTTTAACCAGACACCTAGAATCGACTTCTCATAATTCAGGTAAAGCAAGCATTGGGTCTTTGAGCCACTAAAGCTATGTTTAATGTCAATCCAGAGAAAATATTCAGGTGTTGGCTTCCACTGAAAGAGACAAGTCCACTTGGGTTGTATGTTATGAAGCACCAGGCCGTACATTATAGTCTTCACTTAATAAGAGAAAGTATGCATATAACACAATAAATGCCAAAGCAGATGGATGTTACATGCAACTGTGAGCTCAACCAGTGCTCGGAGTGAATTATTTGAACTTTTCATATGTTAGATGTCAAAGGCTTATGTTTTTTGTGCTGGACAATTTTGCTCATGTGAGGGGAGTTTAGCCCGTTAGATGCCAGGCTCACTTTAAACTTTCGTCCCTGTGTGTTATTCAAGCATAGCTACCATTTCAGGGTCTGAGAACCATGTTTTCTTAAAGAGACCAAAGCATGTGTGTGGTTAGACTGTCTATCATGCTCAACTCATTGAGGGGACAGTCTGACCAGAGAGAACCCCTATGGCTGAGCAGCTCCAATGGCTGCTAAGAAGTGTGGAAGACTGACCAGCAAACCCAAACATTGACCATTTCCTCATTTGCTGGCTTAAAGTTTTATGTGCTGCTGTATCATGGAATGGTCCCAGAGAAAGTCTTACACATGGAATTGGTCAGACCCTTCCTGTTGGTGTTTTGATCATATATTGGTAAGAAGAGAGTCTCTCTACATGGACCTTGGAAGATAATCTTTTGTCTGCTTTGTGTTTTACTGGTGATCCTATTCCACAACCAGAGACCTGCTACCCATGGCATGCTGAGTGCGCTTTGTGACAGTAAATTGTTTCTAGTACGAGCGGAGAATTTGTGTTTTATTCAGTGACATTGGCCTTAATTTTCTATATTACTTATGTAGTGACATTGGCCTAAATTTTCTATATTACTTATGAACAAACAACCACTAATCTTAAACTCAGTATTCTGGGTGCTGTAGGAAAGTCATCCTTTTTACCCTAATCACCCCCCACTGTTTAAACCGATACTGGCCGTTACTGACTCTGATTGTGCCCTGGGCCTTGCTAACCAGGCCCAGGGCAACTGCTCCGTTTAAAAGGTATATGATAATTGGGTGTAACTCCAATTATTTTGACAACCTTTCTGTAAGCCCATTGTATATGGTAGGGCATGCAAGTTTAGAGGCACAGCAGATGTAATGCACTTAAGTGTGCAATGTTGTGTTGCATGCTGTCATTTGAAAAGCAAGCCCTGCTTTGCATGCTGCTTTTAAAGTAAATCTATGTGCGAATTCGACTTTGGATTTAAAGGTACTATTATTAAACTGCCTTATTTTGTACATTTAAGTCACCCCTAAGGTCTTCCCTAGGTGCCCCAAGGGTAGAGTGCGATGTTAAAATACGCAGGGACATTATAAAAGTTATTTTGTAAGCCCTGATGAGGGAAAACTGCCAATTTCATTTTTCCCAGTATGGTGCATTAGGTTCATAAACAAACACGGGGAAGACTTTATTGAAATTTAATAAAGTTTAACTATTGGAAAAGAGTGAGCTAAAATAAAAAATCAAAGAGTCTAGTTAGATAGTTAGATAGTTAGAATAAATCCAACAACTTACAAAGGTTAGATTTAATATAATTATGAAAGAAAATAAGTTATAGAACTTGCTTTTCTGATGTGCCTGAATCCAGCTCTAGTGCAGCCTCTCCTGATTGGCCACTCTTAGACAGGCTGAGCCAAACTGCTCAGATGAGGTGTGAGTTGTTCTGAAAGGAAACAAAGAGACATCTGGTGGGAGGTGATCTCTAGGCTGCAGAGAAAAGGGCAGTGAGGGGGCTGATTAGAGAAGGACACTTAGGACAGGACGCAGGTCTACCCCACTTCCTGCACCCCAGTCAAATGGGAGCCCCTGTAATTGAATTAGCAGAGGGGCGAGGAGAAAATGTGTAGGGGAAAGTTAGCCTCACTTGTAGGTTGGGGTAGGCAGACCTGAAGCTCCAGAAGAGAATTTCTCCATTTTGGTTTTTACAGAACAGTGCTTTCTGGGATAAAAATATGTACAGGGTAAGTGGTCATCATTGAGGATGGCACCCTCCACCCCATTGAACAGCCGTGCCTCCCTACTAGCCAATCCAGAAGCCTGGATAAATATGGGAGAGCTGTAGAGCAACTCAGATCCATGCCTGGAAGAAACAAGAAGAAGAAGGACCTGTCTGCTGAACCCGTGGTCTGCACCAGAAGGACTGCACTCATAAGGCTTGCAACTGCTGCACACTTTGGGCTTCAGCAAAAAAAGGACTTTGCCTGACTCCAAAAGTTTGAGGCATGTACTCCCTGAAAGCAACAGGTTAAAAGAGCTCCACCTGCATCATCTCCAACAAGAAGAACCCAGCTGGACTGCGTTCAGGGGAATTTTAAGGATTTTGCTAGCTGCATTGTGGGTCTTGTAGTCGCCAATTCCATAGGAACAACTCAGAGCTCACGTGTGATTAGCGCGCTTTACAAACCCCTGATTGATTGATTGAGAGCTTCTGAAACCTTGGATTGGTGATGTGGGCACTTCAAAATCCCAAAGGGACCTTCTGGAAGAAGATCCAGAAGTTTGAGACCATTTGGAGACTTTTTGGTAAAAAGCTCCATAAGTTGTCTGACCCGTCATCGAAAGTCAAGGCGCTGACGGCAAAACGCGACCCGACCTGAAATTAAGGTTCCTCCCACTGAAAGCTCCAGGGCTCCAAGACCTCCAAGATTTCACAGAGGTGTCGTGCTGAAACAAGCCACCATTGTTGACTCTCAGGCCCACCTGACAAGTAGACTCGCTCAATGTCGAGAGAAAAAGTTCCGAAAAAAGTAACTGTCAGGAAGGTAAAAACTTGACCAAGCCTTACCACTTACTGTAACTGACCCACGTTCCATTGTGGTCAGCCAGAAACTTTGACTTTGTCATGGTCAAGGGCGACTACATGACCCAAGTCGGTGCTTTTGGCTTTCAGGCACTAGAAAGTATTTAATCTTTAAAAATGTATATCTCTAGTTCCCTCCATTAGATTTTTTTCATTTCTGTGTCATTTTAATCATAGAACTATTTCCTATTTTTTTAAATTGGTGTTGGATATTTATTATGTACTGTGTCATATTTATTTAATATATTGGTGTTTCATAAATGCTTTACACGCTTGCCTCCCAAGTTGAGCCTGTCTGCAATCAGCCAAGTTACCAAGGAATAAGCAAGTATTAACTTTTTGAGAACTTGATTTGGCCTTATTTGTGATTGTGGTGCTATTACTATGTGTAGGTACCTACCTGCCCTTACTAATAAACCACCTTCCAACAGGCACATTTAAAAATGCAAAGTTTTCCAGCCTCACCATTTTACATTCATAAGATTTTATCAAATGGATTGCGGTACAGTTGTTACACGGTGACATATCTTCAAAAGCAGTAGCTCAGTGGTTCGCGCTGGGTATTGTATGTTTTGGACAGGCAACATACACTATACATTCCTGATACCAGCATGATCCGACAGACTTCATGCCATAATACATTTGTAAATCAGCCATTGGGGAAACAAATTACAGGAGAAAACATTGTTCCAAATTTCTTTTCTTTCCTGCTGCTGTTTCATTTTATTTCAATTATTAGTTTCTTTGGGAAAACAATGAGCAATCTACATGAACGACCTCTTGCTAAATTCAGAATTTTTTCTAGTTTAAAAAAATGTATACTTTTCCTGGTTCACCCTTGAGTTTCCTACCTGTTTCTGCGACAAACTGAAAGTAGGTGGAAACTATATTAATTTGAAAATCGACTATCATTTGCAAAAGTGCAAGAACTACGGTGATAATTAACTTGTTCCCACAGTTTTCCTGATAAATACGGTACCCCACTTATTCAACTGAGTCTATCACCTACAACAGGGAAAGCCCCAAAATGCAATGTTAAGACATCAAGTTATCTCCATGAACATTTATATCATCAGTATTTAAACCCTGGCTCACATGCTGCCCAGGAAAATGTACTATGTCCATACATTTCTGAAAACTAGACATTCAGGAGAACCCAGTGTGGTGTGACTTGAGTGGATCACATGACATGCAAACCTCAAATGTTGGCAAACATCCCGTATTTTACGCATCTTTCGGTAAAAATTAATTTTGGGAATCTGGGAATCCACATAATTCCTACCACGCAGCCTTCTCACACTTCAGCCAATAAAACTGTACCCCATTTGTGAAGCTGGGCCTAGCACCTGTGGCAGGAACTGAAGACAAGGAAATGGTGAATATATGCTCATCCAAACAAGTGCACCTAAAATAATCCATATTCCCTCCCACATCCATGGGGACAAGCAGGCTCTAGGCCATGAAGGAGGGCCAAAATGACTGTTGGGGCTTTAGGAGTGGGTGTGGCCTATTGCCAAGATGTGCTGGTCTGCCCCCTATTTTTTGCAAAATCTCTTGCATTTAGTGGTCTTTTTGCCCATCCCCCAAAACAGATTAGAGGTTAATCTTCCTATTTTCTCTCTGGTGGACAAAAAAGAGTATTTGGGCTTTAGGGGAGTGGGGTATGGCCTGATGCAGGTTGACCCCCACCCTATTTTTGCTTAAAAAAACACTGGTGTGTAGTGGGCTTCCAAACTCCTGCAGGGGTCGATTAGTGTAATCCTCATCACCTTGGGGGGGGGGGGGGAGGGAGGGCAGAAAGACTGTGGTGCTCTTTAGGGGTGGGATCAGGCCAGATCCCTGGGCAGGCCACCATCACCCGATAGTCTGTTTTTTATACAAATAATCTCTAGTGGATTTTTTGCCACCCCCTTGGAAGGCAATTAGGGTAAATCCGTCAGTCTACACCCAGGGCTCAGAAAAATTGCTGGGTCCATTATGGGGTGGGGCCACGGTCTGGTGTTATGTATGTTACCTAACATTCCCTTTAGAGTCTCATATCTCATTTCAGAAATATATAAAAATGTCATGAAAACTGTTGATAAAAAGATCTTGAGATAACATCAGCTAGTATGTGATTTCTGGCACTAAGGATATGATCCTACTCACAACAGGTACCTAATGGAAAATTCTTAAGTGATTTACAACACAATGTGTTTGAATTGTCAAAAAAATAATGAGCATGTGCTTTTTAAAGACAAGAACCCTCACTCACCACAAGGGTGACATGCTTCTTCATTGGATTCCCTCTTGCACATAGTGCCCGCAAGGTGCACTATGTGGGCTACAACTCTCCCAATGGAGAGGAGCGTGAGGTGTTTTGTAATTCCAATGGAACAGTGACTGAGGGGCAGAGTGCAAATCAAAAGTGACTTAAAAACATCTCATAAGGAAACCAAACTTTAATAATTTTCCTCATGGATGTCAATAAAAAGTAGTGTGACGATAGGTGTAAAAATATTTCCTATCTGACTAGGTCAACATGTTTCTGCTAGGTGACATAAAGTTCATAGCATTCATCAGGACCACTGTCTTGTCACTCTGCTATAAAGTGGAAGAAATAAACCATACTCATATCTTGTATGTATGTAAACGAGACCAACTGCAGGATGGTCTTCTATCTGTAATGTATGAAAAAATCCATTAAATACATACAACACATCGTAATGACCACCAAACGCATACCCAAGTGATATAAAATTGTGACAACAACCACACCACTGTAAAAAATAGCATGAGTCTATGCTTTCATCAATTCTGGATGAGAATATCCTCCTCTACCTAATTCAGGTCCATTTCAGTGTATCGGTACCTAAGGTAGGGTCAAATCACACAGATAAGTCATGAAGGAAACAGCTTCTCAAACGTTAAACAGATCTAATCTCCAGATGGATTTCTTAACTCTCATGATATCTCCCTGTTTATATCTCTCTTTTATTCAAAACAGGAGCATAAAAATAAAAATAAAAATAAAAACCATTATCTCAGTCTGGCCACAAGCATTTCACAAAAAATGTATGTGTCTCGCGATGGGAGCTATGTCTTAACCTACATCACATATATTACTTTACACGGTAACTTTTTATGATGATCCACATTTCTTGTTCGTCGCCCCTTTGCTCCACAACTATGCGTGACGAACATCCACACATTGTAGAACTACTCGCGTATGATACATACACATGCATTCAATCAGCTTCTTGTAAACTCACCGAATATCACCACATGAAACTCTACGCTTACAGGCCAGAAGCGGGAGGAAAGTTGTCTGCTTCTTCAAGCCATTTAAACGGTTTTGTTAATTCAACCCGGAAGTGCAAACTGCATCTTCCGGTTCACAAGCCGTGTGAGGCATTCATCAAACTGTATCATAGAGTTCTGCGTATATTAAATCGTGATTACACTTGTGTTGTATGTAGAACTCCATGAAACCTGCCTCAACACGAAATAGTCCCGACCATCGGGAGAACCATGTGAATGTTAATGTTATGTTCAAACATACTGTATTGTGGGTAATGTAGTCATACTAAATACCCAATGCAAATGTAATGTAAAACCTCGTAAAAATGCAAGGAATAATTCAAAAACAACATGTTAGAACTATTTTGCACGCTGCTATACTTACAGAATATTTGAGAGGTAATATAGCACCCCCAGGATTGATAGTGACCAATGTCCCAAGACTTTTCTTGGACAATAACATTTTTGTTACGAACTGGTCTAAGATAGCATGGCGTTGTACGAGGGATTGGTTGGTCCTAATTATAAATACAGCTAAGGAAACGGCCAACCTTCTAGCTATTGAGATACAAACTTTGGAGAATCAACTAAAATCAGGTATCCAGGTCACTATGTATAAAAAGAAATTAGAAGAAATTTCTAAAAATCTTAATGAGATCAAGGATGATCTTGTGAAGTTCAAGGTTAATAAATTGAAGAAAGATCTCGACAGGTTCACCTTGGAAAAAGTTTATCCCTTCATTTCTGATGATTTTCAAACCAGTCTAAATAAGAGAAAGGGAAGGAAAGGTTTAAGAGGATGGCGTAGGGATAATGATGAATTGACCTCTAATTCAGATGAATGGAGTGATTCCAATGACTCAGACCCGGAATACACATCTTCTAATTTTGTGAGACGAGGAAGGGGTAATATGCAAACATATCCCCCACACGGCCCTTGGTGGCCACAAACACCTTGGCCATATCCATCCCCTTCACCTTTCATGCCCGGTCCCTTGTTTGGCGGTCCTAACTACCCCCCTTTTTTTGGTCAGGTCAGAGGCAGAATAGGACGATGGAGAGGCAACAACAGAAGACGAGGGTCGGTCAGTCAACAACAAGTGAGTTGGGATCCTGCAATAGAACAGAGAGTGACTCGGAGCATGACAGCATCCACAAGCGACCAGAATGCCTAGTGGTTAATCTCAGTTCTAAAACACTTATAGACTTGGAACATACGGTCCTTTCTAAAGAACTGGGCTTTGTTCCCACGAACGTGGGGGATAATTTTATAGTTCATAAAGAACTAGCTGAGTTCTTTCGAAAAGTGAGATTACATTTCTTCTTTTCTAATTTAGGACAAGATGAAAGAATTATGACTCCTAATACTGGTCTGAGGAATAGATCTACTTTTTTACCTTCATTACAACAAGTACCCTCAGAGGTGAACACCTTTGAGAAGGCAGTTATTAAAACGTATGAATCTAGTGTACAGTCTCCTAAGAAATTCTATTGTAACATTTCTAATGAAGAAAGGAGATGTATACATATATTAGGTAATGATATAAACGTTAATATAAAACCAGCCGATAAGGGCGGGGCTACTGTTCTCATGGACACGACATCTTACCGTAATGAATGTTTGAGACAGCTTAGTGATCCTAAGTTCTATACCTTGATTACACAGGATCCTACATCAAGATTACGAACACAGATAGGTACACTAGTCAAAGAAGGCAAAGAACGGAACTGGATTACTAAAAGTGAGGCTGATTTTTTAATTCAAAAAGATCCTAAGATACCGGCATTTTACGTTCTCCCTAAAATACATAAATCACAAAGACCACCTCCAGGGAGACCGATTGTGTCAGGTATCGGTTCTATTCTTGAGCCGTTATCCAAGTTCGTGGACTACTTTTGACGTCCTATAGTAGCAGAGATGCCTTCTTATTTGCAGGATACTAAACAAGTTTTATCTTTGTTAGAAACTATATCTTTTGATCCTACAACAGAGTTGATGGTTACATATGATGTGGAATCACTTTATACTAACATTCCACAGGATGACAATCTGGAAATTATTGAACAACTACTTGAGAGCCATCCGCGTGATGATTCCACACCTAACCCATTTGTAATGCAGTGTGCTAAATTGGCACGTATAGAACATTTTTTCAGCTATGAAGGAGAATTATACTGGCAAACGACTGGCACTTCGATGGGCAGCACGTGTGCCCCCAGTATGGCCAACCTGTATATGTATGGCTTTGAGACCAAGGTCATTTTTGAGACCCACAATCCTTTTGTACAACGCTTTAAATTGTGGAGACAATGCATAGATGATATCCTGGTCATCTGGGATGGTGACCAGGAGTCTCTAGATCTTTTCTCTCAATGGCTTAATATTCAAGATTCTAATTTGAAATTCACTGGTGAATCAAGCAACAGTTCTGTATCCTACTTAGACCTACGATTGTATCCTAAGAATGGAAAAATACAAACTGAACTGTATCAGAAGCCTATGGCTAGGAATTCCTTGTTGAGCTACTATAGTTTTCACCCACGGGCCTTACTTAATAATCTGCCAATAGGTCAATTTTTAAGGCTACGTAGGAACTGTAGTGAGTTGTCACAATACAAGATACATGCCAAAAATCTGAGTGAAGAACTGCAAGCTAGGAATTATCCTAGCAAGTTGATATATGGGGCGCAAAAGAGAGCTCGTAACAACCATCGAGAGGCTCTCCTTGAGTCACATGAAAAACTTGACAATAAAAGAATGGTCTGTGTGACTACTTTTAGCAATCTGTCGGACAATGTGAAAAAAGCCATTAATAAAGCTTGGCACATTTTGAATATTGGAACACTATCTTTAGAAAGACCCTTGTTTGCCTTTAAGCGAAGTAGTAACCTTCGCGATTTATTAGTACATACAAGACCAAGAGCGGAGATAGAGGACAACAGACAAACTACACTTTGGGGGTCCACACCTTTGAGGGGACATTTTCCGTGTGGGTCTTGTTCAGTGTGTCCTTTTACTAAAAAAGTGACCCAATTGGATTTAGGTCTCCAGACCCCATGGCAATTAAATATACACACAAATTGCAACACGAGTGGGGTCACATACATGATTAAATGCCCTTGTTCATTGATTTACATTGGCATGACTACAAGAAAAGTAAAACTCAGGATGGTGGAGCACCGTAGTGCATTTCGGTGCAAGAAAACGAATACCAGAATGACTAAACATTTTCTGGACAAAGCACATACTGCAGATGATTTTACTGGTTCCATGATGGAATATCGTTAACATAAATATCGTCAGAAATAAATATCGTCACTAAAATATCGCTTACATTAATATCGTCATCCTATACTTAAACAAGGATTCACACAAATATCGATTTTTTTTATCGACAACCCTAATATCGTTCACACTAATATCGACAACATAAATATCGACTACTACATGATCGACTTTATTTTAAATAACATGACCTTAGACATATATATCGACTACACTGACATCGACGACCTATCTGCTTATAGAAATATACAAAAAATATCGTCTTTTTATTACCAACTCGATATGCACTATTCTTTTATTTTACACACTTTTTTAAACTATTTTACTTTACAAAACTATTCACACATATAATTATTTAACGGTTTTCTAATTCTAAATAACGTTCTCGACCAATGATTTTGAAATTTCACTAATTGAACCAATCAAAAGCTACCATTAATTAACTCACTAATATAAAAACAATTATACACTTAACGTAATTTACCATTTTTGGGCCAAACTTGGAAAAAAACGGTTACCTTGCTGAGAGAAGAAAATGCAAACCTACGACTACAACTACAAAACGTCATACTACACTTGAAGTAAGTAAAATCCCATTGCTTTTTTCATTCGAACTTAGCATAAAGTAGATAAACTCCCTAAATTAAAAAGTGTTCTTCTTTAGAGTGAAAAAAACAACATGTTGAACTTATCAACAACGACCAGAAACTTACATGTAAAAACATTTATTAACTACCTTATCCATGTCTACTTAGATAGCTGACAAAAATTATTTAAACTTGCTAAGTAAATGTACAATTTACTTCATATATTAACAACTACTATCATCCAAATACTATAAGTAACACAATGATTAGAAAAAAAAAATGAATGCTGCGCTAGGTTGCTGTCCAGTAGCACAGGCGCAAAGGAGGATAGTTCAGTTAATCCATGAATGTATAGGCAGCATACGTGGCAACTGCTTCCAACAAAAAATCGTTTGCAGGGCCACTAAAAGTCTCAGCCATCCAATTAATTAAAGAAAAGGAACATACGTGTTCTTCAACCATCGGAGCCTCTAGCACAATCAGAGGGCAACCGGAATGTTCCTCTAAATAGCTCATAGCCAAGAAGTCGTAGGCAGCCGTTGATATGTCCCAATTACCCAGCATACCATGCGCCGCACCACAAGCCATAATCCGGACACCAGAACAGGCCAACTCGTGAGACACTAAGGGCCTCATCAGTCGATCGAAATCCGGCACCGGAGACACCGTGTTGGTCAAGCACAAATCCAGAGGCCATTCAAAGGGACAATCCAGGCAGTGAAATACAGGTTGCACGCAGGTGAAGTAGGAATACCTGAAGGATAATCCATATGCCAGGCTTAAAGTCGCCAATGGCAGAGTACCATAAAAGTCAAGCATCCTACCACGAAGAAGATGCAGACGGGACAGGTGCTCGTGTGGCACAGAAACAGCAGCCATTCCGTAGTATGAAAAGTAAAAGCAGCACACCTGCCACCAGCGCCAGAAGCAGCGGAACACCTCCAAAGATGCTCGAGAAAATCGAATGAAAAAATGCCGGAATCACACCAAAAATAGTTTGGAAAGAGGTCACGAGGCCTGAGCCTACAAGTTTAAAAAAATGAGCCAGGCCGGTCGTGGACGAGGCATTGAAAATAGTTAGGATCAAAGCTCCGAAATGTAGGGGGAGGTCAGTATTCAAAACCGCCTGTACCTCAGTGCGCGTATTAGCAACGTGAAGGACAAATGTTTCACGAGAGGAAGTCAATGACACCTCTTTTTGGGACAATACAGCTCTTATTCTGCTCAACTTGTTGAACTCTGCTTTCAAGGTTGGAATCGAAGGCCAGATGGAAACATCCACCCGCCCGTGCGGGGGTGAAAAGAGAACATTATTGCAGCAGACAACCCTCTCCGATACAGTTACTATATATGGGATTCCCACTAACATCCCGCAGCAAGCTTCATTATTCAAAATTAAATAACTACTGTTTGCAAGCAGTGTCAAAGAAGGCGTAATCACAGGCACTGGGACACCTCGTAGGACGCAGGCCAAAATCGGGGCTTGTACATTGCATGCACCGTGTAATTGAATGTGCCTACATACCAAGGAATGATCTGGTGTCGTGGTACATTCCTCACCCTTCAGATAAACCTCAGTTCCGTCCCTAGTACATCTAAACGTAAAGGGGAGGGACCAAACCTCATGTATGAAAGCGGTGCCCAGCTGTTCATATCTACCCAGAGCATAATGTTTCATACAAGACGTAAACTTAAGAAGTGCGAACGGTAGAGTTATCAACCCGTATATAAGCCACGTGACTGAATTAATTTCCGCCACAGAGAAAGGTAACGGTTCTAATTTTTCAATATGTAATAATGAATATGTAGCATCTTTCATGGACATAAATAGCTGCTTATCAGTAATGTTAAAAGGAATGAATAACGATGTAGTGCTCAAATAGTCCCAAGGGACCCTCCCTGCCTTTAACATCTGCAATGTCCATGCAAACTGCATAACAGAACGCAACTGGTTTTGACCATTATATAACACAGACATATCATCATGCACAATATCAACAACTGACGAAACAATATTATCTAATGTATAAATTCTGGAAGAGAGAGTGCTAATGCTGTTATCTATAACGGCTAAAACCTTTTCCATGTTTGCTTGGTCGATAGCTCTCAATCTTGAAGCCGCCTCAATTTGCGAAACTTTCCACACTTCGTTGTAAATAGCATACGCCCACCTTTTGGTTCTGCCACCCACAGGACCTTTAACAAAATAATTCAAATCTATTTTGTCATGTAACTTCGATAAATGAACTTTGACAGATGCTAAGGTGGAATGTCGCAGCCAGGATTGACATAACTTTCCCACAGAATATGTAGTTACAGTATGTGACGACTCAAACCGAGGGTCTACGCGTTCCAGAGGACTAAATACCCTTTTGATCAAAAATAAATTGTAAACTCAGGGAAAGTTCTGGATAGTAAACCATAATAAATTACTATTCTAACTCCAATCCAACATAAGTCAGGGAAAGTGCTGGATAGTAAACCATAATAAATTACTATTCTAACTCCAAACATAACATAACTCAGGGAAAGTGCTGGATAGTAAACCATAATAAATTACTAATCTAACTCCAATCCAACATAAGTCAGGGAAAGTTCTGGATAGTAAACCATAATAAATTACTATTCTAACTCCAATCTAACATAAGTCAGGGAAAGTGCTGGATAGTAAACCATAATAAATTACTATTCTAACTCCAAACATAACATAAGTCAGGGAAAGTGCTGGATAGTAAACCATAAAAAATTACTATTCTAACTCCAATCCAACATAAGTCAGGGAAAGTGCTGGATAGTAAACCATAATAAATTACTATTCTAACTCCAATCCAACATAAGTCAGGGAAAGTGCTGGATAGTAAACCATAATAAATTACTATTCTAACTCCAAACATAACATAACTCAGGGAAAGTGCTGGATAGTAAACCATGACAAATTACTATTCTAACTCCAATCCAACATAAGTCAGGGAAAGTGCTGGATAGTAAACCATAATAAATTACTATTCTAACTCCAAACATAACATAAGTCAGGGAAAGTGCTGGATAGTAAACCATAACATAAGTCAGGGAGAGTGCTGGATAGTAAACCATAATAAATGACTATTCTAACTCCAATCCAACATAAGTCATGGAAACTGCTGGATAGTAAACCATAATAAATTACTATTCTAACTCCAAACATAACATAACTCAGGGAAAGTGCTGGATAGTAAACCATAACAAATTACTATTCTAACTCCAATCCAACATAAGTCAGGGAAAGTGCTGGATAGTAAACCATAATAAATTACTATTCTAACTCCAAACATAACATAACTCAGGGAAAGTGCTGGATAGTAAACCATAATAAATTACTATTCTAACTCCAATCCAACATAAGTCAGGGAAAGTGCTGGATAGTAAACCATAATAAATTACTATTCTAACTCCAATCCAACATAAGTCAGGGAAAGTGCTGGATAGTAAACCATAATAAATTACTATTCTAACTCCAAACATAACATAACTCAGGGAAAGTGCTGGATAGTGAACTATAATAAATTACTATTCTAACTCCAATCCAACATAAGTCAAGAAATGTGCAGGTTAGTAAACAAAATAAATTTTTCTATCTAAATTATTTTTTAGACCCTATTCCCCTATAATACCAAAATAACGCTTCTTCAATATTAATTTAATATTTTTTATTAATATTAAAAAATAAATTTCGTGTAAAAATTTTAATTTCGATGTTAAATTTTGATTTCATGATACATGTCTAATTTATTAATATTTTAGACAATTTTTAAAGACTACATTTTTAAATTACTACCCACCCTAATCCCCTATAATACCAAAAACCCGCTCCTAAAATTTTTATTTGACATTTTTAAATTTAATTACAAATTTAAATTCGTAAACAATTAGAAATTTAAAATTAAATTTTAAATTTCTTAATTATTTTCTAATTTGTTTATATTTTATAATAATTTACTATTCTAACTCCAATCCAACATAAGTCAGGAAATGTGCAGGTTAGTAAACAATATAAATTTTTCTATCTAAATTATTTTTTAGACCCTATTCCCCTATAATACCAAAATAACGCTTCTTCAATATTAATGTAATATTTTTTATTAATATTAAAAAATAAATTTCGTGTAAAATTTTAAATTTCGAGGTTAAAATTTGATTTCATTATAAATTTCAAATTTATTAATATTTTATACAATTTTTAAACACTACATTTTTAAATTACTACCCACCCTAATCCCCTATAATACCAAAAACCCGCTCCTAAAATTTTTATTTGAAATTATAAAATTTAATTACAAATTTAATTTCGTGAAGAATTCGAAATTTCAAATTACAATTTGGATTTCTTAAATATTTTCTAATTTGTTTATATTTTATAAATTTTTTAAAAACCAAATTTTAAATTACTACCCACCCTTATCCCCTATAATACCAATAACCCGCTACTAAAATTTTAACAATTCTTTTGTAGAAAATATTTTTTAACACATATTATTACTAGTAGGAGTTTTGTAAGTTTTTTAAAAACATAATACATATTTTTTTATAAATTTTATAACAACTTATATTTTTCTGTCGATATTATATGAAACGACATTTTGTTCAACGATATTCTGTTCATCGATATTTTTTTATGACGATATTTTTGTCATTCTCACGAAACGATATTTTTTAAAAAGATATTTTCTATTACGATATTTTTCACAGTCGATATTCTTACCACGATATTAATGCTAGTCGATATTTTCCCGTCGATATTCTATCTTTATACCGATTTTACTTGGACCATCATTGACAAACCTAAGTATGACACTAATATGGGGCCTCTGGACAGAGTACTCCTTCATAGGGAACAAAGATGGGTGTTCCGGTTAAAAAGCCATATTTTGGGTTTAAACGATGATATATCTTGGAATACATTGTAAATGACATGATTTGTTGGGATCATATTGAAGTTCGGTATGCTGCTTCACTACATGCTCTTTGAGTTACATTCCTCTGTATTTTAGTAAAGGTGTCTCCTTTTTATTCCTTGCATTTTTACGAGGTTTTATATTACATTTGCATTGGGTATTTAGTATGACTACATTACCCACAATACAGTATGTTTGAACATAAAATTAACATTCACATGGTTCTCCCGATGGTTGGGACTATTTCGTGTTGAGGCAGGTTTCATGGAGTTCTACATACAACACGAGTGTAATCACGATTTAATATACGCAGAACTCTATGGTACAGTTTGATGAATGCCTCACACGGCGTGTGAACCAGAAGATGCAGTTTGCACTTCCGGGTTGAATTAACGAAACCGTTTAAATGGCTTGAAGAAGCAGACAACTTTCCTCCCACTTCTGGCCTGTAAACGTAGAGTTTCATGTGGTGATATTCGGTGAGTTTACAAGAAGCTGATTGTATGCGTGTGTATGTATCATACGCGAGTAGTTCTACAATGTGTGGATGTTCGTCACGCATAGTTGTGGAGCAAAGGGGCGACGAACAAGAAATGTGGATCGTCATAAAAAGTTAGCGTGTAAAGTAATATATGTGATGTAGGCTAAGACATAGCTCCCTTCGCGAGACACATACATTTTTTGTGAAATGCTTGTGGCCAGACTGAGATAATGGTTTTTATTTTTATTTTTATTTTTATGCCCCTGTTTGAATAAAAGAGAGATATAAACAGGGAGATATCATGAGAGTTAAGAAATCCATCTGGAGATTAGATCTGTTTAACGTTTGAGAAGCTGTTTCCTTCATGACTTATCTGTGGTACCGATACACTGAAATGGACCTGAATTAGGTAGAGGAGGATATTCTCATCCAGAATTGATGAAAGCATAGACTCATGCTATTTTTTACAGTGGTGATGGTTGTTGTCACAATTTTACATCACTTGGGTATGCGTTTGGTGGTCATTACGATGTGTTGTATGTTTTTTATGGATTTTTTTCATACATTACAGATAGAAGACCAGACTGCAGTTGGCCTCGTTTACATACATACAAGATATGAGTATGGTTTATTTCTTCCACTTTATATCAGAGTGACAAGACAGTGGTCCTGATGAATGCTATGAACTTTATGTCACCTAGCAGAAACATGTTGACCTAGTCAGATAGGAAATATTTTTACACCTATCGTCACACTACTTTTTATTGACATCCATTAGGAAAATTATTAAAGTTTGGTTTCCTTATGAGATGTTTTTAAGTCACTTTTGATTTGCACTCTGCCCCTCAGTCACTGTTTCAATTGGAATTACAAAACACCTCACGCTCCTAGGACCGGTTTTGGGGTTTCACCCCTGTTCAGCCAGGATAGCTTGATTCCAGTGGCACAGTGAGCTCAGGACCCACGTCTGGGCATACCTGGTGCACTTAAGGCAAGAAAGCAAAAGACACACAATTGATGGACGGAATGCAGAACAAATCAAAACATTCACCCCCAGTCAAGTGATCTGGGTTAAATTAATCATTCTTTTGCTCACAATGCCACCCCAGTCTAGACCTGGCCATATGCAAATCAGTCTTGACCCTGTGCCTCATGGGAACAGTTCAGCCCAAACTGCCAAGCCAGGTCTTCCCTGGACCAGAAACAAGCATCCCAGGACTGGTTTCGGGGTTTCACCCCTCTTCAGCCAGGATAGCTTGATTCCAGTGGCACAGTGAGCCCAGGACCCACGTCTGGGCATACCTGGCGCACTTTAACCCAGATCTCTTGACTGGGGGTGGCATGGTGAGCAAAAGAATGATGGATTTAACCGAGATCTCTTGACTGGGGGTGAATGTTTTGCTTTGTTCTGCATTCCGTCCATCAATTGTGTATCTTTTGCTTTCTCGTCCTAAGTGCGCAACGTATGCCCAGACTGATTTGCCTATGGCTGGGTTCAAACTGGAATGGCATGGTGAGCAAAATAACGATGGATTTAGGTCCAGATCTCTGTACTGGGGTGAATGTATGACATTGTTCTGCATTCTGTCTATCAACTGTTGTTTTTGTGTATTTAAAAGGTAGCACAAGTACTTTTCAGTTTAACATGTCCTGGTAGCGTAATAGCTTCTCATGCGGCGTATGCTTTTGAAAAGTTTTACTCATGAATTGAGTTTGAGGCTATTGACGCTGACTGTGGGCAGTTTCAGGCTTATAAGGCTGTACTACGGCCTGTATGCTATGGGGCTTGCCAAGTTCTGGAAATCCTTTTGACTTACCAGGAACATCAGAACTAGTTTGCTGGTAAGTTACCACACTGTTAGAAATGGGATTTCTGGTTGGCTAAGGCTTGCGCCAAAGTCAGGCAGAAACCACCACTCTAGTCAGGGCAAGGAAGTTACACGCCAAAGATAACCCCTGCTCACCCCCTTGGTAGCTTGGCACGAGCAGTCAGGCTTATCTCTGAGGCGATGTGTAAAGCGTTTGCGCGCGCACCCAGCAACAACACCCAAGGCCCACCACAAAGGAAACTCCACACAAGGTATTCTATAAAAATAACCTTTGTATTATACACAACACATTAGATAACAACACACACTCTACAATGTGCCAACAGGCACGGACAGAATTTACAAGGGATTATATGTACAGGGGACAGGGCCACATGGACCACTGTCCGGAATTAGCACTTTTAGAACTTAGGAACAATACTTTAGAACATAGCACACAATCACTGTAGCACTAAAATAGAACATGTAGCACCCAACCAGTAGCTACTGGTATCAGGTAAGTACCACCTACGCAACCCTAACCACCTTAGGACAATATTGCGCAGGGAATCAGGACCTCACTAGCACCACCTGTACTAGGAGAAAACAACCACCTAAGTATCACAATACCTGTAGGGGTCTAAGCACATAAACACATGATGCATAACATTCAGAGGTGTAAAGCAAAGCACATGACGCATAACCACATTCAGAGGTGCAGGAAAGGTACAATAGCGCAAAAACTCACATTAGCCACTATCTGTGGCAGTCCCTGGGCCAACTGGCCTTGTCGGGGCAAGGACGCCCTGCGTCCCAGCAAAGTCAGGGGCAAGACTGCGCAGGAGGCGCAGTCCAGAACTCCGAGTCAGGGCGCGCCGGCGCAGGCTGCGCCAACCAGGCGCACAAAGCACAACCTACACGTAGCAGTTGCCCACTAAGTGCTGGGCAACTGGAGAAATGCTGGGGCCAACGTTGGAGCTTCCCAGGGCTCTGAAACACTGAAATGCCCCCTGAGCCTCGTGGGCTCTGCACAGCAGGAACTGCCCCCTAGAGCCTTCTAGGCTCGAGAACGATGTGCCGCCGTCGTGGGAGTCCCCCTGGACTCTAAGCAGATGTGGGCGGCAAAGTTGGAGCGGCCCGCTGCCTTCCGGGGCCGCTCGTGTTACAAGGCAACTGCCCCTCTGGTCAATGTGGGAGCCCTTGAGGCTCTGACCTAATATTGGCCCCGTAACGGTGGAGCCTCGCTCGGGCTCTAGAACAAATGTCCCTCCTTTGTGGAAGCGCCCCCCCTTTAGTAGGCGGAGTGGGGGGGGGCTGCTCAGGCGATCGACACCGGCACTCACAACACGCGTACGGAGTCCCCCAGCCCTGCTCAACTTACCGGGCTGTTGCTCTGGGGACTCCCGCGTCGTCTCTGCTTCCGCTCTCTCTGGTGCCGGCCGCACTTCGGCCGGGCCGCGTCGCGCTGCCTCGCTCTCCGGTTTACCCCGGCACCACGGAGCTCTCTCCGCTCCGGTGCTGGGGCGGTCACGGCGCTGTTCCTTCCTTTTTCTCGGCGCGGGGCTTCCCTCGACCTCACGGGAGCCCCGCGTCAGTCACCACAGGTTTCCGGCTTCAGTGCAGGAGCACGGGGTAGGCTCCCGTCCGCTTCCTGCTTGCAAGTCCCGCCCCCGTCCCAACGAAGGCTGCCTGACTTCCGGGCTTCCCCGGACCGGGCTGCAGCGGTGATCTTCCTCGTCACAAGAGGGGTGGGCTCCCTCGTAGCGGCGGTATCCGGCGGGGTGGGCACCCGCCGCACGAACAAATAAACCAGCGGGGTGGGCACCCGCAATCAAAGTCACAGCGCTTACAGCGCTATAAGGCACATCAGCGCCCCCAGCGCTATTCAAAGCCCAGAAAGCGCTCCCAGGCGCTATAAGCAAAGGAAGGTCCAGTAACAAAGTCTTGCAAGGGCAGGGGGCAAGGACTGGGCCCAGGGGCCAGCTCACAGGGCCCTCCAACAGGGAGGCAGTCCCCAGTGGCGGTCTCTCCTGGCGCCCAGCAGCAGAAGGCCCCCCTCAAGTGGATCCTGGAAGAGAACAGTTTCTGTGGGGACACAGCCCCATTTTTATACAGCAAACCCCTTTGTTCTGGGTTCAGGGTGAGGGGGAAAACCAGTCGCAGCTGGTTGGGGAGCACCCTTGATGTGCTCAGCCCCTCACTCTATTCATTGGCAGGGCTAGGGTCGTCAGTCGCACCGCAGGGGGCGGGGCCAGCATTGTGTGTGGAAAACCCTGTCCTATTCAGGACCCAGGTGTACTCCTCCCACCCATCTAGCTGCTGATCTCCCCATTCACCACTGGGTGACTCATCCTGACTCTGGGGAATCCCTAGCCCGTCACATGACATGACCAGCCAATCACGCGACAGACACACTGCACACAGAAGTGCCCACTTCTAGAAGTGGCACTTCCACACTAGGTACATGCACGCTGCACACATCATCGCGCAGCATTCACTCCCACGAGTCCGCACATACCAAACTCGGGCCTGCACACCCCACGCATCAGGAACTACTAGGGACACATACATTCCCCATGCATTCCTATGGGAGGGCAGGCCTATCTCACCACATGCACTCAGAGCGCGCACGCACTTTACCCTGGGACACAGGGAAAGTGCGCAGAAACCAAAAAATCACCACACCAAGTCACCAGTAAAAAGCAAAAAAAGTTCAGGGGTGAACCTGCCAGAAGGGCCAAGTCCAACACAACCCCCTTCCAGCCAAAACGCAGGGCAGACCAATCACCACCGTGATGGACTTCCCTGCTTGGGGCGATAGAACACGGACGCGGGCCCGCAACTGCAGGGACACCCTCCGGTTCTACGCCACGGTGAACCCATGGAATTCTTTCTAACACCACTGTCTGGACCAACTGGGCTACCCCACTGGTACTCCCAAGCTGTCCGCGGCCAAGACCAGGCCCTAGGCCACCCAGGTGCCACTGGTCTTTGCCTAACCACAGAGTGGGGGGTAGTAACCCCTGGCACATAGCGGCCATTCTCCACTCTTCCTCTCTGAAAGACAGGACTAGACTGCCACTGGTTCTCCAGCCTAGGGTCTACACCCTCAGGCGGACCAGGAGTCTCAGGGAAGGCTCTCCTCCCCCTACCTCTTCTCCTAGGGTTCCTCCTCCTCTGGCGAGGGGTACACCTAGAACGCCATTCCAACCCAGGGTTTAACCCCTCAGGTTGTACCGGGGGCAGAGGTGGGCTCTCCCACCCTCTGCACCCCCTTCCAGAGCCCTGCTCCCTACCAACTGGGGCGGTACCTCTGGAAGAAGAACTGGTCGGGACGCTGGTTACAGACGTCCCACCTTTCAGGTCAGGCTGATCCTGAACCTGGCCTCCCAACCTCCGGCCTAGAACCTTTGGTGGAATAATTGCCTGGCACTCCAGGACTTCTGGGGATTTCCACTCCATCCCTCTGAGGCTATCAAATGACACATATGTCGAGCGACTGTCTGTCTGGCGCTGATCTCCCGTCCCCTGTCCACCTGACAGTGCGCGGAGATCCCCCAGAACAGAAGTGGTGCCACCCTGGTCACTACACGGGATCCTAGCCCAACTGGGTAGTCCCTGACCCACAGGCTCTTCCACTGGGGAACTCATCCCCCAATCACTCCTCACACTGGACTCCTGTACCCTCCCTACCGGAGCGGTACTGCCAGACTCTAGAACCACAGGAGCCCTGGTTACAGGTGCTCCAGGTCCTCTACTCACCAGGAGATCTTCCTCAAATGGGCTAACAGGACAGCCTAGGTCCCCAACTTGGTGTTCCCTCATGGAACCATCCAAGTCCTGATGCAGGGTTTCGTACGTCCAGGGACCCTCGGTCACCCTCTCACTCCTGCTCCACTGAGCCAGGCAGTGAGCCCCTACACCCTCCTCGCTATCCTGGGACCTAGCTGGGCTACACTGAGCCTCTTCCACCACGCTGGGCTGGAAGATACCTGACCCACTACTTTTGTAGTCACTCCCTAATGACTCTAGAGAACCTCTAGCCCTTTCCCAGCGCTCTGCTTCCTCCGCAAGCTCAAGGGGCTCAGACAATCCACACCCCAACAGGTGTTGGCGCAACCCTGGCACACAACAACTGAGCAGGTGTTCTTTGAGAACCAGATTACACAGTATATCAAAATCACTTGCTGTGGAAATCCAATCAAACATTGCATCCTCACATCCATCCACAAACTCCTCCCAAGTCTGGTGAGACAGTTTCCTACTGCCCCTGAATTTTAACCTTAACTCCTCCTCCTGGGGAACAGGTACCCGACTGGGGGAACTGGGACTGGGGTTTCCTACACTGGAATCTATCTGGCTGCTACCACTGGACTCAACCCTCCCTGGGGAGTCCAGAAAATTAAAACTGCGCGCAGGGGATAGTCTACCCTCCAGAGCTACTTTGCCTCTGGTGGAGGCCCTCTCAGCCTCCTCTACCCTCTCCCGCGCCAAGACCCACTCAGTCTCTCGCTGTTGCTTCCTGGCCTCCAGCTGCGCCATAGCCTGAGCATGCTCTAACCTGAGCTTCTCTAACGCCAGCTGGTGCTCCCTTTCTTTCCTCCTATCTTCCCACTCCTCTGGGGACAGGGAAAGGGATGAGGCGCTGCCTCCTACGCTGGACCCAGCAAGGGACGGCCTACCTATGGGGTCCTCACTCTCTACTGGCGTCCAGGTATTGTCATCCTCTACCTCCTCTTCTGAATCTTCAGGGCTCCCCACAGACCCACCACCCTCCAGGTGTGAGGCCCGGGCCCTTTCTATACTGTGCTGAAGATCCCATGGACCCTTTTGCCATAGGACCAGGTGGTCCTGAAGTTCATACAGAGTGTCGGACTCTCCCTCTGTACAGTACCTTTCTAACTCCTGCCTTTGGCGCCAAGCTAGCTCATAGGGATCACAAGCAGGCTCCATTCTGGCGGACGTTATGGTGAAAAGATCACACAGGGAACCTAGGGGTCTGCGTTTAACAGGAGCACAAAATTCACAAAAAGATTCAGCAAGCTCTCTAACCCAGAGAACTCACACTCACTTGCCTAGTGCCACACACCATCCATCCACACACACAACCCTCCCCTCGGACTGGTAAGGCAGTTTCTACCACCCCTGATTCCTCAACCTGACCACCACGTGACACAGGTACCAACTCTGGGCGCAGGGCGGGGGACAAATGTACAGGACACTATTACGCTGCCACCACTGGATCCCACCCTCTGGTGAATCCAGAAACACAATGCACTAAGGGGGATGATCTACCCTCCCGAGCTAGGGACACCTAACTCACAGTGCACAAAAACACATTTCCAAAGAAATGACAATTAAAAACAATTTTAAAACAATAATCCCTATACCACGTGATTTATCTAAATGCAGAGTTTTGTAGTGCGGCCAGTTGCCGCTGCGGTACAGCGCAAACGAAAGTCCAAATCCCACCGCTGATCACCAATGTTAGAAATGGGATTTCTGGTTGGCTAAGGCTTGCGCCAAAGTCAGGCAGAAACCACCACTCTAGTCATGGCAAGGAAGTTACACGCCAAAGATAACCCCTGCTCACCCCCTTGGTAGCTTGGCACGAGCAGTCAGGCTTATCTCTGAGGCGATGTGTAAAGCGTTTGCGCACGCACCCAGCAACAACACCCAAGGCCCACCACAAAGGAAACTCCACACAAGGTATTCTATAAAAATAACCTTTGTATTATACACAACACATTAGATAACAACACACACTCTACAATGTGCCAACAAGCACGGGCAGAATTTACAAGGGATTATATGTACAGGGGACAGGGCCACATGGACCACTGTCCGGAATTAGCACTTTTAGAACTTAGGAACAATACTTTAGAACATAGCACACAATCACTGTAGCACTAAAATAAAACATGTAGCACCCAACCAGTAGCTACTGGTATCAGGTAAGTACCACCTAAGGACAATATTGCGCAGGGAATCAGGACCTCACTAGCAGCACCTGTACTAGGAGAAAACAACCACCTAAGTATCACAATACCTGTAGGGGTCTAAGCACATAAACACATGATGCATAACATTCAGAGGTGTAAAGCAAAGCACATGACGCATAACCACATTCAGAGGTGCAGGAAAGGTACAATAGCGCAAAAACTCACATTAGCCACTATCTGTGGCAGTCCCTGGGCCAACTGGCCTTGTCGGGGCAAGGACGCCCTGCGTCCCAGCAAAGTCAGGGGCAAGACTGCGCAGGAGGCGCAGTCCAGAACTCCGAGTCAGGGCGCGCCGGCGCAGGCTGCGCAAACCAGGCGCACAAAGCACAACCTTCACGTAGCAGTTGCCCACTAAGTGCTGGGCAACTGGAGAAATGCTGGGGCCAATGTTGGAGCCTCCCAGGGCTCTGAAACACTGAAATGCCCCCTGAGCCTCGTGGGCTCTGCACAGCAGGAACTGCCCCCTAGAGCCTTCTAGGCTCGAGAACGATGTGCCGCCGTCGTGGGAGTCCCCCTGGACTCTAAGCAGATGTGGGCGGCAAAGTTGGAGCGGCCCGCTGCCTTCCGGGGCCGCTCGTGTTACAAGGCAACTGCCCCTCTGGTCAATGTGGGAGCCCTTGAGGCTCTGACCTAATATTGGCCCCGTAACGGTGGAGCCTCGCTCGGGCTCTAGAACAAATGTCCCTCCTTTGTGGAAGCGCCCCCCCTTTAGTAGGCGGAGTGGGGGGGGGCTGCTCAGGCGATCGACACCGGCACTCACAACACGCGTACGGAGTCCCCCAGCCCTGCTCAACTTACCGGGCTGTTGCTCTGGGGACTCCCGCGTTGTCTCCGCTTCCGCTCTCTCTGGTGCCAGCCGCACTTCGGCCGGGCCGCGTCGCGCTGCCTCGCTCTCCGGTTTACCCCGGCACCACGGAGCTCTCTCCGCTCCGGTGCTGGGGCGGTCACGGCGCTGTTCCTTCCTTTTTCTCGGCGCGGGGCTTCCCTCGACCTCACGGGAGCCCCGCGTCAGTCACCACAGGTTTCCGGCTTCAGTGCAGGAGCGCGGGGTAGGCTCCCGTCCGCTTCCTGCTTGCAAGTCCCGCCCCCGTCCCAACGAAGGCTGCCTGACTTCCGGGCTTCCCCAGACCGGGCTGCAGCGGTGATCTTCCTCGTCACAAGAGGGGTGGGCTCCCTCGTAGCGGCGGTATCCGGCGGGGTGGGCACCCGCCGCACGAACAAATAAACCAGCGGGGTGGGCACCCGCAATCAAAGTCACAGCGCTTACAGCGCTATAAGGCACATCAGCGCCCCCAGCACAATACAAAGCCCAGAAAGCGCTCCCAGGCGCTATAAGCAAAGGAAAGTCCAGTAACAAAGTCTTGCAAGGGCAGGGGGCAAGGACTGGGCCCAGGGGCCAGCTCACAGGGCCCTCCAACAGGGAGGCAGTCCCCAGTGGCGGTCTCTCCTGGCGCCCAGCAGCAGAAGGCCCCCCTCAAGTGGATCCTGGAAGAGAACAGTTTCTGTGGGGACACAGCCCCATTTTTATACAGCAAACCCCTTTGTTCTGGGTTCAGGGTGAGGGGGAAAACCAGTCGCAGCTGGTTGGGAGCACCCTTGATGTGCTCAGCCCCTCACTCTATTCATTGGCAGGGCTAGGGTCGTCAGTCGCACCGCAGGGGGCGGGGCCAGCATTGTGTGTGGAAAACCCTGTCCTATTCAGGACCCAGGTGTACTCCTCCCACCCATCTAGCTGCTGATCTCCCCATTCACCACTGGGTGACTCATCCTGACTCTGGGGAATCCCTAGCCCGTCACATGACATGACCAGCCAATCACGCGACAGACACACTGCACACAGAAGTGCCCACTTCTAGAAGTGGCACTTCCACACTAGGTACATGCACGCCGCACACATCATCGCGCAGCATTCACTCCCACGAGTCCGCACATACCAAACTCGGGCCTGCACACCCCACGCATCAGGAACTACTAGGGACACATACATTCCCCATGCATTCCTATGGGAGGGCAGGCCTATCTCACCACATGCACTCAGAGCGCGCACGCACTTTACCCTGGGACACAGGGAAAGTGCGCAGAAACCAAAAAATCACCACACCAAGTCACCAGTAAAAAGCAAAAAAAGTTCAGGGGTGAACCTGCCAGAAGGGCCAAGTCCAACACACACACACACTCAGGAAAGTCCGTCTGGTACCCCTGTGCAATGAAGGGGCTATGTGGCCAGTACTAGTTGGTAACACACCCGTTACATGTCCATGTTCCATGTCCTGACACACTAGCACTTGGAATTGTTGTAGAGATCTTGAATTACACAGTAACCTTATACAGGAGACGTGTATAGTTTGTACTATGTACCATAAACTCTAGACCTGCTCTTGCAGCGGAATCAGCAGTTCAGGCACAGATACTGACCGTTAGTCCTCAGACTACATATGCTATCATTGGAAAGATGCCTGCAAAGCGTGACAAGATTGCCTTCTGGATTACTCACAAGAGCTTCCAGCTGGAAGTGGTCTATCCACACACTGCACCTCAAGATGGGAGAGGATGTGACCAAACGGCTAGAGCGGTCGACCTTGAAGCTGGGGAACCGGGTCCGAGTCTCAGCAGGGACGCTCAACATCCTGTGATTTAACCTCCCAGTGCCCAACATTAAAATGAATGTGTCCGCCTGTAATGCAACTGGTGCTCATGTAAAGCGCTCTGATACCTTAGGGTCTAGTTCACACTATATAAAACTCTGGGGAAAAAAAATAAACATAGAATACTGTTGGTGTGTCTTCCTCTTGGAATGGTACCACTCGGAAAGGAATATACCTCTTGCGGAAGCATATTTGCATGCATTTACATCAGTACGCATGGCATGCCTTCATTGTCAGATCTCCCTGAGGTACTGTAACAGGTACAAAACAAGCATGCAGCTGCACCATCTCTGGACTGAGGAGTGACATTAATGGGGAACTTTTCTACAGTTTCCTCGATCATCCTGAGCAACATTAAGGGAGAAACTTTGGTTCTGGTCGTACACCAGAGACTGAATGCAGTCCAGATTGTGAACTGGAACTACCAAAAATAATTGAGAAAGTTAACACATCTGTGGGTTGTCATACCTTAGGCACAAAAGCCATTAATCCATATTTAAAACCTGAAAGTGACATTGAGGGTTCCAGTAAGGAGGAATCTGCAACGGAGGATAGGAAGAAACAGAGTGAGAGAGAGCTAACATAGACTGTATCTCCTGTATTTCAGGACTCTAGTAAGGGTGATTATAATTTAAGGGACCACCAAAAAATTAAAAGACAGGAATTGTATCAGTATTCTGATATTCACATTCTTTTCAGGATATTGATGGTAAACAAGCAAAGAGAGGGAATGATCTGAGTACCAAAGAATGGAAAAGCATAGCAGGGAAGATGAAACAGGAGGAGAGGCTGAAATTAGGGTGACGAGGGAAGAGAAAGGATTGGACTTTAAGACACCAGGAAGAAGAAGAAAGTAGCTGGACTTTCTTAGAAACATGCCGATACATCAATGAATTCTTCAACAAAACAATACTTGAATTAGAGCACTTCTTGACAGCATAACAGAAGTCACAATAGTGCAATAGAACCTTTTCACTTAGTCATTCGTACTCACTCAGAGAGATATAAAAGAAATACACATAGGGGCGTTTTAAGTATTTATTGAACCATCGTGATTCTTGTATAAAATATATGTGCTGCAATGATTATTAGACAGACGCAGATGAAAGTGATTAGCAACATAAGAACAGTGAAAAGAATGAATGATTCCACCATCGTGCTAAAATAGTGCATATATGCTGGCATATAAGTTCTGTGTACAGCAGTAGTGATACTGCAATAGTGAAATTGTAGACGCCACTCTGGTGTGTGTGGATGGAAGACCCTCGTGTGCAGCTAGAAAGAATTTTAACCTGTGGTCATAATTTGGTATTACTGTATCTCACACTCCAGAAATGTGAGCAAATGGTATATTTTGTACATCTAACTTGTAGGAGTACTTGGGTGGGAAGCCTTTTGGAAAATGGGTGTCATTGCCTGCAGCATTGACAGCTGTCAAGATGCCATTGTCTATTCTTGTGCTGGAATGAGTTATTGCAGCGACTGCATCAGTTCACACTGTGCTTTTGTGGCTTTGTGAGCCAGTGAATTTCCTGCAACATGTACGCCAACACGTTTCTGATTCATTGTGGGAATTGCATAAGTACGTGGCAAGCAATCATTCAGCTTTGCCACCTGTTCCCAAAGCATTTTGTACTTTATTGTGCACCATTTTAAATCCCTTTATCTATTCTGGCTCCAGTAGTGTAAATATTCATTATAAGACTAGACACAGTAATGCGAATCACACACTATGAGTGTGGGGAATACGGAATCTGTATTCTCCAGGACCAATATTAGACCCGTCATTTTGGTCACTTGCACAGGGCCATCACCAAGTGACTGCATGTAGATTTTCTCAGGATGGAACTCTCCATTCTGCATGCACCCTGTTATGATAGAGCATGCTGCTGAATATTGATGCTTCGTCCCATTGGCAGGTTGTGTAGAACCATCAGCATATATGATGTAATCATGCTGTTGCAGAAGTATAATTTTATTAGGCAGTGGATATTCTTGTTCGTATTGTAGAAAGGCTGTGTTTGTTGTAAAGATAGTCAAATTTATAGTCTAAATGTGTTGCTTTGAGTGAGTTAACCCATTGTATCCAATGTGGGTGCAATTCTTTTACATTTGGAATGCTTGCTTGTGTGACGGCCTCTAAGCTCACCTCCGGGGTCCCAACAATAATTTGTTTTCCCTGAGCCAGTGCTCTCTCCCTCATCACTATTTTGAAAAACAATAGGTCCTTCAAAAACAATTCAACATAGGAGAAATATAGACCAGAATCGGCTCTATATAATTATGCAATGCCCAGCCGGACATTGAAGTTTAATGATCAAGAAAACGGATAAATTAAACATACGTGTAAATATTGAGTGGGACACAGTCCTGCGTCCTTCAACAATTAACACAATTACAAACAGTCACACATAAAAGACATTTATCAGGCTGAAGAGAGAAGCTTATTGCCGATAAGGAATACAAGGGCAAGCTTTCAAGACGGTACATTAACATGCACAAATTTTAACATATGTGTTTAACATGCATGTTTGTACACAGGGTCAACGACGTTTCAATCTATTTAAGCAATACATAGATCATCATCAGGACTAGTGAATAAACAAGCCTGAGAGTACAATTCCTGTGAAAAGATGAAGGGGGAGGAATAGAGAAGGAAAGGAGACATTCATTAAAAACAACCCATATATACTGAGAATACTTAAAAATGGCAGTAGTTATGCACGACATAGCATAAGCGAATCTTGAGCCAGAGGAGGCTAATGCAAGTCAGAAGGAACTTATTCTCATTTTAAATAAACAATAGAAAAAGGTTTTTATGCAAGGAGAAAGAAAGAAGAAATGCAAAGGTGCAAATACCTCAAATACAAAGGTGAGAAAGGAGGCACGTCAACTAGGTGTGAGTAACCAATAACAGAATGAAACCTGAGGATAAAAGGGGTGAGTGAGGTCTGTAGACCGTGAATTTACGGTACGCGATCGGCGGCGTGAAAAATTGGCTGGTACACTGTTAATCGCAAATAGGGGTGTGAAAATAACCAACAGTAATACAAAATAATTGGGTACATATAGCCAAGGTGATGTGAACTATATGTGTGGTGACCTAATACGAGAACCCGGATGGCAGTAATTCCGTGAAGCCCGATCGGCGACGTGAAGAGATCTGTCTAGGGGATTGCAGGCAAATGATCATTGTAATTGAGCCTGGACACTGACCTCGAGTGGAGGCGAACAGAATCGTTACTACCAGATGGGAGGAACCCAGATGGTGACGCCCCTGGTTGGACACGCTAAGTGTGGTAATTGTAATTTGTGTGACTATACAATTGAAGGGAAAACTTTCTCTTTTGGTAACATTGTCATTAAATCTAATGGTTTCTCGAACTGCAACACATGCAACGTGATTTACTTGATTCAGTTTCCATGCAACAAGAACTACATTGGTCAGACAACCCAGAAGATCAAAACAAGAATCGGACAACATCGCAGCAGGATCCGCTGTAATGTCCCAAATGCACCATTGGTTGAACATTTCAAACTGGCCAACCACCAAGTCAACGAGATCAAATGGACAGTTCTACGAACCATCAAGCTGCCACCAAGAGGCGGTGACTTGGCACAAATCCTCAATAAAGAGGAGTTGAAGCTCATTATTCTTTTGGACACAATCCGCAACGGTCTCAATAGAAATGAGGATTGGCTGGCCCTTATTTAAAGAATCGTTTTTTTATTCGAAATTTTTAATTATCTAACACTTGTCAAGTATTCCTTTTCTGTTTGAATCAATTGTAATTCATTCTTGTCAATTCAATTAATTTAACCTTCTTGAATGTACTCCTTGCTGTTTCTTATTCTTAATTCTATTACTCCCTGATCACCAACAGTGACCCAATATGGCCGCCATAAATCCCCTTACGGTTGCCTATGTCCGCACATACTGCACGTCCGGTCACATGACACGCTCGTGGTAGGTCACGTGTCTCTCCCGGGCTTGTTCAGGTAATTGTTCGTCTGTCACCATTTTCACCCTGCGATCGTGCAGTACACTGGATCTCCGGTAAGGCCCTGTCTCATCCCTCCTTCATCCCTCAATGGCCCCCCATACCCTTCTGACTCCCTTACTACGTTCTCCCTCAGGCACACCTTGGATTGTCAAGCCGCCTCACACGGAAGCCAATTATCCCTACAGCTCCGGTCAACCGCCGTCACGAACAAGTGGTGAGTCCCAGGAAAAAATTTTCCCCTTAAACTGTGGCTCCTTCATTCTTCCCATCCCCTCACCGTCTGTTCCCTCCCCTGCAGTTCCAGCATTCGCCTTAATCTGTGATCCTCCCCCTGGCCGCTGGACCTCCGGACAATAACCCCATCTGGGTTCCTCCCATCTGGTAGCAACGATTCTGTTCGCCTCCACTCGAGGTCAGTGTCCAGGCTCAATTACAATGATCATTTGCCTGCAGTCCCCTAGACAGATCTCTTTACGTCGCCGATCGGGCTTCACGGAATTACTGCCATCCGGGTTCTCGTATTAGGTCACCACACATATAGTTCACATCACCTTGGCTATATGTACCCAAATATTTTGTATTACTGTTGGTTATTTTCACACCCCCATTTGCGATTAACAGTGTACCAGCCAATTTTTCATGCCGCCGATCGCGTACCGTAAATTCACGGTCTACAGACCTCACTCACCCCTTTTATCCTCAGGTTTCATTCTGTTATTGGTTACTCACACCTAGTTGACGTGCCTCCTTTCTCACCTTTGTATTTGAGGTATTTGCACCTTTGCATTTCTTCTTTCTTTCTCCTTGCATAAAAACCTTTTTCTATTGTTTATTTAAAATGAGAATAAGTTCCTTCTGACTTGCATTAGCCTCCTCTGGCTCAAGATTCGCTTATGCTATGTCGTGCATAACTACTGCCATTTTTAAGTATTCTCAGTATCTATGGGTTGTTTTTAATGAATGTCTCATTTCCTTCTCTATTCCTCCCCCTTCATCTTTTCACAGGAATTGTACTCTCAGGCTTGTTTATTCACTAGTCCTGATGATGATCTATGTATTGCTTAAATAGATCGAAACGTCGTCGACCCTGTGTACAAACATGCATGTTAAACACATATGTTAAAATTTGTGCATGTTAATGTACTGTCTTGAAAGCTTGCCCTTGTATTCCTTATCGGCAATAAGCTTCTCTCTTCAGCCTGATAAATGTCTTTTATGTGTGACTGTTTGTAATTGTGTTAATTGTTGAAGGACGCAGGACTGTGTCCCACTCAATATTTACACGTTTGTTTAATTTATCCGTTTTCTTGATCATTAAACTTCAATGTCCGGCTGGGCATTGCATAATTATATAGAGCCGATTCTGGTCTATATTTCTCCTATGTTGAATTGTTTTTGAAGGACCTTTTGTTTTTCAAAATAGTAAGTACCCTAGGTCCTTCCTACCTTACGGGTTTCCCCTTGTCAAGTATAAATATACTCTCCCTCATCACAGCAGTCTGTACCACTATCAGTATTTTTTTCTCTGGGTGCAAAACGTACTTCAGCATTAGTATATAAATGCACAACACAGCACACATGAAAACAGCAAAAACTAGGAGAAATGTAACATTTCTCCTCGTTGCGCCAGGGTAAGGCCAGGTTTTCCCTGGTCTTAATTCTGGTGCTGCCTCCTATTTCGGTCTCTCTTGTAAATAGGAGGCAGCATCAGAATCAATGGGTGTTGCGGTGGAACGCCCACAGCAACACCATTACCCTCCTCTTTCACTCTAAGCATAGCGTGAAAGGAGGCGCTATTTACAAGGCAGCGTTAAGCTACGTTAAGTATCTTAACACTGCCTTGTAAATAAGGTTAAGCCCCTATCACCACAGGAAAGTCCTGGCGATAGGGGCTTGTACATATACCCCTTAGTCTAACATCTTCTGTTGTGTATGATAGGGCGCCATCAAACCAATTTCTGTGTTCTTTGTATGTTAAAGGTATTTCAATTTCAATATGGTGTGTAGCTGTCTGGAACTTCCTCTTGTTTGTATTTGTGAAATAGCCCTGTCGTGTTGTCTGCTGCCGGGAAGGTAGCCCATTAATAGACCACCTATAATAATAATAAACCATTCCAGGTTTTGGCTGACAAATAACCAAATGAATGCACAGCCATTTTTAGTCTTTGGATTTTAGGGTCTTTACCAAGTAAGCCCCTGTTGACCTGAGGTGATGCATCAGCTAATGGGGGACAAGAAGGTCATGGAGATAACTGGGTCCTATGCCCTACAGATTCCGGTAGGAAAAGCACAGGGCTTTAAAAAGATTTTTTTTATTACTAGGCAATCAGTGCAGGGAGTCAAGGGCTTTCACAGAGGAAGCTTTACTAGGTAAGTTGAGAACTAGCGTGCTGCCGCGTTCTGGATGCGTTGTAGCCTATGGAGACATTTTTTCGTTGCTCCAAGATAGAGGACATTTCCATAGTCGAACTAGGATGTTACAAGAGTATGGATCAGGGTTTTCTTGGCTGAGATGGGGAGGATATCCAGAGTTTTTCTCAACATTTTGAGGAGTCCAAAACCTTTCCCTGTAACCTTCCTAGTGTGGCTCTCGAAGGAGAGTTTGGGGCCCAGCCAAACTCCTAGATGTGTGACTTCCTCCTTCGGGATGGGTGAGGGACCCAAAGTCTGAGGCCACCATGCTGAGGACCATATGAAAGGGAACTTCCCTACGACCAAGGCCTCAGTTTTACTGCCATTCGGTGGAGGCAATTACTTGACATCCAGGAAGTAAGGTCCCTCAGACAAGAAGGGAACTGGACGGCTACATCTAGTGAGTTGTGGGATAAAGTGACAACAAGCTGCGTGTCGTCTGCATAAGACACAATGGTGACGTGTTTTTCCACGATCTCCGCCAGTTTCCGATGTAAAGATTAAAAAGATTTGGGCTCAAAATGTAACCCTCTGGGAGCCCTTGTGAGAGTGGAATGCTTTTGGACATATGTGGATGCTGTGCAACTTGGAAGCTAAGATCCTGGACAAAGGAAATCATCCACTTTAGAGCTGCTCCCTCCAGTCCAACTGACCAAAGTCGTTGCAGGAGCACTTTGTGGGATACTGTGTCAAAGGCTGCGATGAAGTCCAGCAGGACCAAAGCTGCAGTGTGTCCATCATCTGCATGCCTGCGTAGTGTCTCCGTGGTGAGGAATAGCGCTGACTCCGTAAAGTATATGGCTCTGAAGCCTGATTGCTTGGGATGGAATAGGTTGTGCTGGTTAATATGGGCAACCAATTGCATGTTCACCACTACTATTTTAGAGAAGTAAGGCAGGAGTGAAATGGAACGCAGGTTATCCAACAGACCCTGATGTTTTTTTCTTTCTAAGGGGAGGACAATTGCATGCTTCCACTTACTTGGGACCTCCCAACACTGGAAGGATAGCTCCAGAAGTTGCTTTACATAGGGTATTATTACATCTATACCTTCCTTAATGATTTTAGGTGGGGATGGGTCCATTGGGCAACCAGATTTGATACTTAGAGCTACACCTTTTAACTCTTCCAGCGAGGGGGGGGCGCAAACTCTAAGAGGTGGTTGGCCCCAAGTACAGAGATTCTCTCATATTTTGAAAAATTACTGTTACGGGCCTCATCAGGAAAGGAATCATATATTTTAGATACCTTCATAGCAAAGAAGTCTGCAATATTGTTACATGACTTGAGAGCTGATGGCAGAAGCCATAGTTCTCTCTAAGGAGGATAGTCTTTAATGGTGGCAAATAGGTCTGTCATTATAATAAGCAGCACAGGCTTTCTTAATAAGAGAATGGTACTTTTTTGTGCTAAGTTATAAGCAACTTTCTTTCCATCAGAAAAATCTTTCCACCATCGACGGTATTCGCACGTGCAGGATTTTTTAACTATCCTTAGATCTTCATTGAACCATGGTACCGATTTGGTTTGTCTCTAAGGGATATTGGTAGTCCATGGAGCAACTGTACCCAATGTTTCAATGATCCCCTTGTCCACTGCTGAATTAGGGGCATTAATATCTTCTCCCAATTGAGGCCTTCTCTGTTGAAGAGCTTGGGTGAAGCTCTCAGCATTAAATCTGGTCCATTTTCTGTATAGAATAAAGGAGCCTGTTCTAGCTGTGGGAGGAGGTTTGGCTAATAAAATAGAGAATGCCACAAGATGGTGATCGGACCAAGGAACTGCGATCGAGGCTTCAGCCTCTAACTCTATAAAATGTTGGAGAAGTTAGGATCTAGGACATGACCCAATTGATGTGTCGGGTGAGCGGATTTAAGTTCTATCTTAAGGGCAGCTAATTCCTGTCATAGGAATTGCGCTTCACTGTTAGTGTGATCATCAAAGTGTAAATTTAGGTCACCCAAAACAGTGAGATTGTTGCAACGTAGCATCGGTTGCACCACTGTTTCCACAAGGCTTGAGATAAAATTGGTGGCCGGGCCTGGGGGTCGGTAGATTAGAAAACCATTGACCGTGTGATCATTAGCCGCCATTATGGTAAAGAAAGCTGCTTCACTGTTACTATATTGGCTGTTTCCATGGTGCATTTTAGGGATAGTTGGTAAATAATGTCTATAACTCCTCCACGCTAAATAGGGCGGTCATGTCTGAGGATGCCATAATCCTGAGGAAGTGCTTTTAGTATCTCGGGGCAGAACCTTTATTCAGCCATGTTTCCGTAAGAGACATAGCATCAGGTTGATCATCTGCAATATAATCATGAATTTAAATCTTATGTTTACTAAGTGACCTACAATTAATGAGTAGGAACTTAAATTTATGCTCTTTCCTGGGACCTACCTTCAATATGGTCGATTCAAATGGGCAGTGGGTGCAACACAATGTGTCTGCCTCAGTAGATAAAGTGTGGTGAAAAAAATTCTAGGAGCGGTGGTTCCAATCCTTTTATGCGCTCCACTGAATACCTCAGGGGCTGATCGTTCCTGAAACAGACAGGGGTTCTAGCCCCTGGCCCCGGCCTGTCGCGGACGGGCACAGATGGGCTTGCCATTTATTGGCTGGGAGACTGGAGCACTTATCTCCAAAAATGGCGGCCGGGCCGGAAATGAGAAGGCCTTAGTAACTGGAACCTCCCCATGCCTCTCTTCACACAAAACAGAAGTATTCCAACGGTGGACCGGAGAGTCAAGGGAGCTCCAACAAGGTAGGTGCCCTGATATTTAGAACAACAGCAGAAACGAGGCGACTAAAATGACTAACAACTAAAAAAGTGCTGTAATAAAATGCAGTGGTAAAATTCAAATATTAAAGAAACCAGAAGCTTTAAAACCAGTGGTAGAAGGCAAAGCTGACACAAGAGACAAGAGAGTAGAGGCCCTCTTACTATAGTTACTATCTGCTGCGCACACGGTCCCTCCTTGCTGTTTATTGGCTGGGAGTTCTAGAGACTGGAGTGTTAACCTCCAACAACAGCGGCCGGGCCAGAAATGAGTAAGCATTAGTGACCCGAACCTACCCTTGGCTCTCTCCACACAAAACTGAAGCATTCCAGTGGTGGACCGGAGAGCCAAGCGAGCTCCAGCAAGGTAGGTGGCCCGCTATTTAGAAACAACAGCATAAACAATGCAACTAAAATGACTAACAACTAAAAAAGTGCGGTAATAAAATGCAGTGATAAAATTCAAATATTAAAGAAAACAGAAACTTTAAAACCATGTGACAACGTGGTAGAAGGCAAAGCTGACACAAGAGACAAGGGAGTAGCAGCCCTCTTACTATAGTTACGATACAACCTCTGTCCTATAGGCTTCATGAGCCTCAACTAAAAAAGGTAACATCTTCACCCGTAGGTGTAGGACCATATTGTAATACTTCCTGCATAAGCGCATGTCTGCAGTTCTCAACAATGTTAAGAGTACCAATATTATCGTCTCCTGACATAACTGTGCATGGATAACAGAGAGGGTAACACAATGGGAATTAATCCTTTGAAGTGTTTAGGCTTAAAAAACTTGCAGCCAATACATATGAGTTTCCTACTCCGCTGAGGAAGATGACACCTACCACCATGGATGTCTCTGGTAGGAGGTCTGTAGGTGTCTCTAACAATGCATGAGAGACCTACTCAGGTGATCCATTAAATAAGAACCCAATCTACCATGTTGGTGCTCTCATATCGTACGGTTTCCCCTTTTCAATAGGAACTGTTTGTTTGTTGGACAACATAAACTTTGGTATGGTGCCACCATTGGTTTCCCTAAACCTGGCAAGGTAATAAATTGTTTGAAAATGACAACTCTGACCCCCAAGGAATCATGGTAACAGATCTAGAACCTTTTTGCTCAGTTACTTGTGTTCACTCAGAGAGATTACAAAGAAATACATAGGAGAGTTTTCAATATTGATTGAGTCATCATGATTCTTCTATAAAATATATGCACTGCAATTATTAATGGACAGAAGCAGACGACTGTGATTAGCAATATAAGAATGGTGAAAAGAATGAACAATTCCACTATTGTGCTAAAACAGTGTATATATGCTGGCATATAAATACTGTGTATAGTGCACTCCTACTATGTATTCCCTAACCTAGTTGCCTTGCCAAGAATCCCCTAATGGATGATCTAAATCCGCATTACCTGAAGGCAAGGTATGTAGGTCTCCTTCTTGGTCACAGATTGGTCATCCCTCCTCACAGAGGAAAAATAGGAATCAGTTGTGCTGAAACACTGACAATAGCAAGACATCACAATGACACCAGAGTGTTCCTCTAATTAGAGTACAAAATAACACATGTATTTATGACAACAGTATTGATGCTTCTGTGTTGAGGCTTCAGCCAAGCTGACATTGTTTATTGTCTGTGTCATAGCACTGCTGCTTCTGGACCAATAAACTACATTTGCACATGTATGCTCAAGCCTTGTACCGAATGTTCAAGGTGTCATGACAGTGTACTTACAAAGTGGAATTGCATGTAATATGGATTCCGAGAAACTAATTCTGCAATATCAAGCAATTTTAGAAATGTGTACATGTAAAATGACAGTGTTTCTTTGTGGGCTTAACCTTGCCATGTGACACTAAGTTAATTTGTGTCACTGATGGGTGTGAAAACAAACCTTGTAGAACTAAGCCAACGTCTTTAATTTTTGCAACAGTGCATAGTAGCTAAAGGAAGGACATGTAGAACCTTAATGTTACACTTTTCCTACAGTGAAAAGCCCCCAAAAGCAAGCAGTTTTCACTAAGAAAGGCTGGCTGTTCCATTAGAAGGGACTTCATTACATTATTACATTTAATAATGCTTTTTTCAGTTAGGAAACAGCAAGAAATGTAATTCGAAGACTTCTTTTAATAGTTATTTCAAATACAATTTAATAATAAGAACTCATTTGGTGTAACTTTTTACGAAAGGGTACTTTTATAAAGGTATCTTTTTCTTGACTAAAGCCTCTGTAGGCCCACATGCATAAGCTCCAACTGTCACCTGGCAACTGAATAGCCCCTTTGATGAGGTGTGAACACTGCCCCAGAGCAGGATAAATGCCTTGGTTGGTGTTTTCTTCCTCTGGCAGGGTGAGCAGCTTCATTAACTTCATGGAGGCCTTCCCTGTCACAGGCAGATGTTCACTGATTTCTAAACAAGGTCCTTCTTTGTTCCCCCAGTCAGGCAGGCACCAATCCCAGGAGATACAAGCTGCCCCCATTACTTGTTTGCAGTGACCTCCAATAAAGGATTGCTAATTTCCCTGGCCACACATCTGCGGTGGACACAGAGGCAAGTGCAAAAGTGTTTTACCATCTTGGATTTAGCAAAGAGGGACACTTTGGGGAT
Organism: Triturus cristatus; assembly: GCF_964204655.1. NCBI lineage: Eukaryota > Metazoa > Chordata > Amphibia > Caudata > Salamandridae > Triturus > Triturus cristatus. The sequence goes on from NC_140589.1 coordinate 470,732,927, forward strand.
GCTTGCAGTAGGGCATACTGGAAATCCTACAAATATCAGTAGGGTTACTCCAGGGAACTTGTTCTGTACTGGTTAGGGTGGGACAGGAGCCCCCCCCAACCCATGGGCCACTGCTAGATGCAAATGTGGCACCTTGGGTCACCCTTTCCAGAACACTACTGGGCCTGTGGAAGACAGTTGAAGGAATTATCCTGCTGCTGAAACATGTGAGGAGACCTGAAGTATGGACTTGTTCCCACTTTTACCCAGACTAAGAAGTTAACTTTAAGGGTCAGGTGGCAGACCTCTCGCTAAACTACAGGCACACAAAAAGCTGCAAGAAGCCATTTTTTCTGGCAATCCCAGCTAACCAGTTCCAACTGGAACAACCTTGGACCCTTCTGGTGTCTTCTTCTGGAGTGAGTCTTAACCCAAAGTGCTCTCCCAGAGGTTCTGCGAAGCTTGGCTTTGCCAAAGCGTGCTCCTTCTAACATTCTGTTAAAACTGGGACTTAGAAACATTTTGGTTCCAAAAACTTCCGAAGGCCAGGAACAAACAAGCCAAGTCAATATGAAAAAGGTACTTTGCTGCTTGGTCAAAGATTTAGGTTGCTGTTCAACTGCAGCAAATCGGTTTCTGTGTCACGAGAGGAGCCCTGCTTGGCTACAGCTTGTAGCCTTACCCGCTAGAGGAATCTGAGATCTAAAACACTGACTAAGGGCCTGATTATAATCTTGGCAGATATGATTACTCTCTCAGAAATGCGAAGCATATCTTGTCTGCCGTATTTTAAGTTCCAGAGGATATTATGGAATTGTAACTTGGTGGACCGGATATCCGTTATTTTTGTGATGGAGTAAACTCGTCCACCAAGATCATAATCAGGCTGGGTGAAGGCACAGAAAGAATCAGGTCAGCGAGGGACCTTCCTTGACTGCAATTGTTTTCTTTTTCCCACTTCACTGGGACCTTGTCAGGTGGCTTTCTGACCTTGTGGAGCCCTTCTCAGTCCTAGCCTGCTGCCTTTGCCCCAGTGAGAATTTTTGACTTTCATTTGACTTTTCATTTCAGAGTCAGAAAGTAAAAATTCTGACCTAGTCGAGCTTGGACACTGTAGTCTACCCGGTCACCATTGTGGTTAGCCTTAAATCACATCTAGGTCCCAGTCATTTGCAACCAGATGACCATGTTTAATGTATTTTAGCACTATTTGTTTAAAAAAAAACTTTAAAAATTCATATCTTTGGTTCCCCTTATTTAATTTGTACTATTTCAGTGTCATTGTGTTCATTAAATAATTCTCCATATTTGTACATTTGACTGGAAGTTTTCTTGAGTTCTGTTTTGACTGTTTTGGTACTTAAAGATGCTCAAAACATTTTCTAATGTGATGCCTGTCTGCTCTGTGCCATAGCTTCCAGCGGATGACCTTGGTTTAAATTACTGAAACCTTTATTGGTGCTAAAAAGAATAGTGACCTTGGTAATGGAGGTGGAAAATCATTCACCCCAACAATCAATCCATTTTCTTACAGGCTCTATAATCCAGCTTTTCATTCTTAGTATATTCCTTTTCTTCCTGGCACTGGGTCGTCCTTTTCAATAAAACCCACACTCTGCTAATAAATAGTATCCTGTTATTCTTAGTAAATAACATTTCATTTTTGTACTTACTCATCATCACTCCACTCCTTTACCATCCTTACTGCACAGCATCTTGGGATGTATCAAAATAGTGGCTTGAAGGGGTTTGTTGAAAGACGTATTTGAGAGCCTTAAACCATGCCCTAACTGCCACAGCTGGCTCATCCCTTCCCTCCAAAACTTCAAAGGAGAGCCTTTTCTGTGCTTGGCTCCAGATGTCTAACTGCCCTTTAATGTTCTACTTTTAATGAGCCTTCCCAGACCAGGTGTAAATTGAAAGTGTCATCAGCACATTCCAGTTCTGCCGACCCCTCTACGTACACGAGGCATAAGCCTAATCTTGAGGAATGGTCCTTCTGCATGTAGAATGCTTTTGACCCTCTGAGTTGTCAGCAGATTCATTACTTTGGCCCTGCCGGGGAATTAAAAAACAGACCCCTAATTAGGGGTGTGGCTCAGAGTATTATGAAAAACTTACAGTGCCAGAAGAAGTGCAGTCATGGGTAAACACAAATCGTTTTTGAATTTGTGATATTTGCGTATGCTAAGATTGCTATGTCTTACTAATCTCTAGGTCTAGCTATAACATCATTATACTTTGATGCTCACCCATAATGCATAATATAGCAAGCACACACTGTTTTCAATTAGGTGCTTCAGACTCACATTATGAAGATCCACCCACGTATGGCCTACACCAAGTAAGCACCAAACCCTGAAGGGTCGCTTTTGTGACAGACTACTTGTGTGCAGATAACAGGCTGAGCTAGACAGTAGTCCCACTCACTCAGTCTGCACACCTGGGCACATGCGTTTGTTCAGATGTTCATGTGCAGCCAACCCAGAGTCTCTCCCCTGAGCTGCACAGCAGCAGATTTTGTTTCAGAATGCAGACATGGGTTGATAGCATGCTCAATCTACTTTAACAGAGTTTACTATGAGTGAGACTCTATTAGTGAGGCTCATTCATAGCAAACGTCCAAAAAACAAGAAGTCCAAAAGCACATTTTTCAAGGGATTACATAGGTCAGAATGTATTTTCTACACTCCCGTTTTCATAAAAACAGCCTTGGCCAGGAATAGGCACAAGGAAAGAGACATGGCTGCAAATTTACTGGCCAGAACAATTGTGTACGCTGTACTCACATCCTGGAAAATTGGGTGCGGGAACACTGCTAATTGTGATGAGGCAGCAACACTGCTCCATCTGACTCATTATCAGAGGTTTTACTCTTGGCCACCAGATGGAGTCAGTAGCCAGAGCTGACTGCCTTGTAGATTGTACAGCAGGTTAAGAATGAGATATGATTAGTTATGGTGAACCAGTGAGGTTTATAGGGTCATTTGATCGTGTTGCACATGTAAAGACCTTTGATGAGGTATGTCTGCAAGAAGGATGCTCTTCAGTGACGTCAGTCAGATCTTGGGAATGCCAGTCAAGAGGGCATTGCATTTGTTGAGTTGGAAAAGACCTGAGACTGGAAGGTGGTTTTCATCTTATGTATGATGGAGCTCAGATTGGGGTCAAAGTTGAGAATTGGAGACTAAACAATGTATATGATCTAAAGACTGATGCCTGCCATCAAGAGTCATCTCAAAACGCCAGCCTGTATCTGTTATAATTTGCGGTCACTGGCGATAAGTAAAGCATTCCTTCTCACTACAGTTCTGTTTGAGGTAGATCTTGAACATCCAAGCTTGGATCATAGCAAGACAGTTCCTCTGGTGATCAATATTAAAACTAGATATGATTTTCAGACAGAGTAGCTTGTCACTCACATAGTGGTGGGGTTTGATGTTACTATCAAGCAGTACTCTTGAGTGATATGCAAAAATGTTGAGGTTTTATATTGACCTGCACTTTTATCATCCACACTAGATTGACTAACAATATATAGTCAAAGTAGATGTGGAATAGAAAATGCACACTCCCAAATATATATTTAACTTGACAATATGTTGAACATTGATACTTGCAGTTAATATAAGTGCAGGGTAATATTGCTAACCTCAAGCTCTCGCCAGGTTTCCTTGCATAGGTTAGAGGTTATTGGCAAGATTTTTGAACATTGAAAAATACCAAAGGAGACAGGCATATGTTGCATCTTAATGACCCCATCAAAAATAGCTGGACTCTGTACTCCATTGTGATTCAAACTATTATAGGAAAATTGTGTGTTGGTATGTAATAATATCAAGTAGGGCTTGCAAGTTCTTTGTAGCTGTGGAGAATGTGAGGAGAACTTGAGCAAGATAAGGTGGGAGGTTTGCATTTGTCACAAATCTTTAGGGAGTCATTGACCCTCTCAGATGTTGACATTTCCATTTTGCTCTAGATACTGAAAACAGGTTAATAATCTTCAAGGAATGTTATTATTATGGAGTTTTTGGGAAATTGCCTTCTAGATGATAATTTCCAGGAACACAACATTGGTTACTGGATGGCCACTTAAAAGGTCTTGGTTCTCTTCTTTAGGGAGGGGAGCATCTCTCTTGTTTTAAGGACAGTCAACAAGAAATGTTAGGTGAGGGATCAACTTATTATGTTAACTAGAGGTATCTGGTCCCACCTAGATTGACATGTGTGGGTAAAAGAAAAGAAGTGGTATACCCCACAGGTCATATAGCCCAATGTGTCCCTTATAGTCTGTTTTTAATGTTGGGGTGGATGTGAATGTTTTTTTTGCTGGGTGGTTCAATACTGCATGCAAAACTGACACTTCTCCTGATGATTCAGCGGAGCTCCCTTGTTGGTGCAGTGGCTCCCTACTAGATGTATTACTAAAAATCAGGTTAAGGAGGTCTAAGCAGCCCAAATGTTAGGGAACCTGCAAGAAATACAACACTAGGCTGAGTGTGAATCGTTTATTCTTAAAAGATGCAATAATATCACACCATCTTTGAAGGCTCTACTCTGGTCGCCGAAGGAGCAAATATATTGTACATGCTTGGCAACGTCGATGAGGCCGGGTCATGCACAATCAAGTTTTCAACACCATGTATGCCTCTCAAAATAGTCTCTGGCTTCACTAGAGAGCACTTCAAACGGTACTAAAGTGAAAAAACAAGAGGAGAAAAAATCCCACACCAAGGTAAAATGTAATACATTATTGTACATCAAAACGACAAACATCCATCAGTAAAACTGGTTTTCAGGTAAGTTTAGCACAAAAAGCACAAAGCAGCACCACTCATGATTATTTGGTCGTGCAAGACCAGGTGAAATACATAAGTTCAGGCCGTCTGTGATGGAGAGTGGTCTAGATACAGGGACCAGGTTAGTCCAGCTGAAAGAGTTACTTTCAAAATCCAGCATGAAGAGTTCTGTTCATTGTGAAAGGGGCATTAAGGAGCAGGGAGAATATTGTGGATAGTCATCAGCTTGAAGTAAAGGCTGGGCATCGCAGAGAATTGTTGCTGCAGTGCAAAGACCCTGTCAGGCTTCAGGTATGGTAATTTCTGGAGCTTTGTGTTGATGGCTACTACGAGCTGTTGATGCTGTAGTGTAAAGTATAGTCCTTGCGGTGCCTGGTTTCGCTGGCGGTCGCTGTGGTGTGAATAGTCAGGTTCACCAGAACTTGGTGTTGTTGGGAAGCGCAGGCAAGATCTTGGCGCAAATGGGCAATATTGCATTCGCCAAGAGCCCAAAACTTCAAGATTTCTCCTTTTGCTTGAGGAGAGAGCTCAACTGATGCCACACCAAGGTGTCGATTCCGATCCGTTAAAAATATTCCCCGTACGAATCGTATCCGGATTTCTTTCCGTACGAAACTGGCAAGTACGATTCGTATGTTAAAAAATCCATGCGAATCGCATTGGGAAAATTTCCCGACACATCCTCGGGTCGGAAAAAGTGTCCGACACGTCCCCGGACAGTTTTACGTACGAATCGGGAAACTGAAGTCTGAGCGCGCAAGTACGATCCTTCCCGTCCGTCCGAATGCACAACCGTATGGAAAAAACACCGTACGGTGCGAACTCCCATAGCAACTATGGAGACGTCCAAATATGTGCCCGAACACCCCCCCAGCACACCTACCCACGTACGCGCCGTACCCCAGCACCCTCCCATGTCTGCGCCGTACCCCCACCCCCGTAGGTACGGAGCGTACCCCCACCTCCCGTAGGAACGGAGCGTACCACCACCCCCGTAGGTACAGAGCGTACCCCCACCCCATGTAGGTACGGAGCGTACCCCCACCCCACCCCCGTAGGTATGGAGCGTACCTCCACCCCGTATGTACGGTGCAGACCCCCAGCGCATAGCGCTGGGTGTCCGCAGCGTACCTACGGGGGTGGGGGTACGCTCCATACCTATGGGGTGGGGGTACGCACCGTCCATAGGGGGAGTGGGGGTACGCACCGTCCATAGGGGGGCTGGGGGTACGGCGCGTACATACGGGGGTCAGGTGTACGGTGCGTACATACGGGGGCTGGGGGTACTGCACGTACATACGGGGGCTGGGTGTATGTGCTGGGGGACGGTGCTTACATACGGGGGCTGGGGGTACGCACCGTCCATACGGAGGTGGGGGTACGCACCGTCCATACGGGGTGGGGGCACACACCGTACCCCCAGCACCCCGTATGTACGCACCGTACCCCCAGCCCCCCCATGTATGCGCCGTACCCTCGGTTCACCTATGTACGGCATGTACCCCCAGGCCCCTACACCCCGCCCGTGCCTGTACGCACCCTACCCCAGGCCCCTACACCAGCACCCTCACCCAGCCTTGCGCATGTACGAGTCGTACCAAGCCATAGCAAATGTGAGCACTGTACAACATGGCCGATGTACGCACCTCACAGACGCGAAGAACACACAAACTGAACCAGGACACTGCAAAACACCACAAGGAGAGTCAATTCAAATCGCACAACACCACAAAACACGTCCAACAAGTCCAAATACATCCAATACACTGACCTGCAACAGCCAAACAGGTAAACAGAGGCCCAAAACACAACCACTCCTTATAACACACCCACCCAAAGTTCAAACACAGCCACAACCACAAATGGACCAATACAAAGGGCCCACATACACAAACCATGAGCCTTTGCAACAGACCCACTGCTGCCAGACCCCACAGACAACCCACAGCACCATACTTGAACCTTTACTACACCTTACACTTGCACACCTTCACACAACCACCTTCACAAACACCCCCTCATCACATTCACACACACACCTTCACAACCACACACATACACCCACAACCATCCACACCCACACCCCACACCATGCCCACAGACAGGAATCCAAAGTTCACAACAGCGGAGCTGGAGATCCTTGTCAACGAAATCATCAGAGTCGAGCCACAGCTCTTTGGAACATTGGTCAGACAGACCAGCGTAGCAGCTAAATCAGCCATGGGGCAGAGGATCATCGAGAGGGTGAATGCTGTTGCGCCCATCAGAATGACCAGGCATGAATGCCAAGCCAGGTGATACGATCTGCGGAGGACGGTCCGCCGCAAAATGACAGAGGAATACAACCAGGGGAACATCACTGGAGGTGGCCCGCCGCGCAGACCGGTACACTACCATCCCTGGGAGGAGAAGGTGATGCGCACGCTGCCGCCGGTGGGAGTACACGGAGTAGAAGGAGTCGCCGAGCCTGGTGGGTACACAAACAACTCACCCCACATGGGGGAACCGCATCAACAACCCAACTCACAATAATGCACGCAACTACCTCAAAGCCATCACCGGACACAACCACACTCCAAAAACACGCACATGCCACTAGCGGCTCCATGCCCCATGCACCAAGCAAGGCCATGCCAAGTCACAGGCCACACAAAACACCAACACAAGATAGGATGTCCGTGATGCCGGGAGGGGGGGCCTCCAATATCACATTGTGCAACTCAGAAGCAGACACCAATGCCCTCAGCCCATATGGCCTAGGGCAGAGCTATACAAACAGTGTGTCCCAACACTGTACTGTGTCGCCTGCAAATGGCGGCCGCGTCGCAGGATGACATGGGTATGAAGGCCCAATTTGCACATAACAGCACCTAATGAAGAGGCATCACTGTGAAAGAGTGTCAGCACACACCGCCGCTGCAGCGCAGATTCAGAGACACTCTGCCCAATGGGGGCCGGGAGATTCTAAACAAAGCCACATGAACAAGCCAATGGCCTTTGAAAGACCTGCAAAGTGTGTGTGCCCAGGAAGCTGGGCTGAGGTGACAGAGGGTGACAGACAGACGGAGGGAGAGGGAGACAGAGGGAGGGAGACAGAGGGCGACAGAGGGCGACAGAGGGCGACAGACAGAGGGAGGGAGAAGGAGAGAGAGGGAGGGAGACAGAGGGCGACAGAGGGAGACAGACAGAGGGAGGAGGGTGACAGAGGGAGGGAGAGAGGGAGACAGAGGGAGACAAAATCACCCTTGGGTGGTGTGGGCATGTCCGCTCATCAGCAGGTGGACTGTGTGCATGTTGACATGGTCTGGCAGTGTGTGAAACACCCCTCATTCGTTTGGAAAGCACTGGGCCATGTGTCAAACTGTGCACAAGTCGATCCTTGCTGCAGGCACAAACCTAACCTCACACCCAGTATACCCACTCACTGTGTTTGTTAGAACCCAGTCACAAATGCATACGTTACCTACCTGCATTCTCCAATAGACATGACAAAGCCCCATTTGGCCACGTACAGTGCAACACGTAAGTCGGTTCTGCAGCGCTCACTACGCACGCTCGCTACACTGCTCACTGCGTTCAAAAATGATGCAACGACAAAGAGTGTGTCACACATAGGAAAAGTGTTGAAAGCTGTGGCCAAGGGACATACCCATGCACCATGCACAATGCAGAGGGACTTGCCAAGTACAGACAAGGTAGATGACACTTGGCCCTGCTGTAGACAGCACATGGCAATCCTGTGACCACTGTACACTCAAACACCAACTCCACATGCCACCTACCTACCACAGGAACTCACATTCACTGTCATGCCAGCATGCACCATGAGGGGATAGACACATCACCTGGTAGACCCAATGACAAATCACACCACACCCAACAGCATGCCCGGTCACACCCCCCCTTACACAAGCACACACCCATGGGGCAGCCAACGCAAATTGGCACTCCCACAATGGATATGTGACACAACAAGACCAATCCATAGCCAAATAAGCATCCCAACACTCATTAGACAGGCCAAATAACCAGGAGTACATATCAATCTGTCCCCCGCAACATACCCATCCACAAGTGCACTGTGAGAGGAATGCTAGACATATCCAACTACCCAGAGGAACTGTGCCAACTTGAATATGTATGAAACATGGATGACGCATGAAACACCATTAACATTGTCTCTCTCTCACACACAGGGCAACATCGTCAATCTCCCCCCAACACTGGGGGGAAGAATCACAGGACCAGGCTCGGTGTGACGATGATCCCACCGGCAGCGACGTCTCTCACCACACCGTGGATGACCCCGACCAACCTAGCCCTTCTGGTGCCCAAGCACCTGCAGCATCTGCGTCAGGTACAACTGTGCCAACCACCACTCCCATTCCTGCCACATCCCAGGATACACACAGGAGCCCTGCTCGCACACAACAACGCAGTCAGTCTGACCAGGAGGGACAAGGAACTCCGGGCACCCAGGAGGAGGCAGGCGACCCCGCAAATGCCATCCCTCAGGGGTCCCGGAGACCCGATGTGCCCACAACGGCAGGCCAGGCTGAAGTGGGCAGGGGTGGTGGGAGTGGAGGACGGCGGAGGCGCAAACCTGACCAGACAGCTGAGGAACCCGTTATGTCACACGTCCGCAACATCCTGGACACATACTGGCGTGACACCAGGGGCATCAGCCAGGTAGTGGAGACCCTCAATGAGATAAGAACATGCAGGCCGAGCAATATGCCAGTCAACAGCAACACCAAGGACGGATGGAGGCAAGACATGCTGAGCTCGTGGCGGTGCTAACGGACATGAGCCGTTCACTCCGTCGGATTGCCAAAAACATGGGCAACCTTCCCTGTGCCACCAGGCGAAGATCAACACCAGCCACAGGGAGGGATCAGGAGGAGGAGGATTCATCCGACGGAGCATCACAGACATCGTCACGGCCTGCTTCTGAGGGTCCCCCGAGGAAGGTGGGTCGGCCACGCAAAAGACCGTGAGAGTCAGCGGAACATCACCATCTTCCAGGCCACCTGGCCTGGCACATGGCCCTCTGGCGCAACAGCAGCACCTCATCCAACGACATTCTCTGCCACATGGACTTGCTGGTCACTGTCTGACCTATGTTGACAAAGACTGTGGCATGGACTCTGATGACTTCCAATGGCAAGGATCCCTACTCCCCCTGTGAACTTTGGATTACAGACACCCGGCGATCACCTCTTTACATCCCCCCAAACACGTACCCCACCACTAATAAAAATCATAAAAATCACGAGATGATGCCGCCATTTTGCATTATTCCATAACATGTGTGTGTTGGAAAGTCAAACCATGCCTGAGTTTTGAAGTAACTCCAACCATGCATACCCTGGGGTCTGAGTCTGGCACAGGACACACATGGGTCACAATGTATCATCCAATACAGACATGGATCACCATACTCACCCGTGATGGGCCCAACCAGCTGAGGGGGTGCCAGCACAACTGTGCGGACAGACCTATTTCGAAGAGCAACAGTCATGCGCAGAGGTCAGGGATCATGTGGAGTGTCCTGGGGTGGGAGTCCCAGGTATGTGTAGCCAGGTGGGAGAACTATGTCCTGCATGCTGGAGTCAGGTGGATGTGGAGAATGGTGGCCAGGCCAAGGTTGGATGCATGGAGATGGCACAATGGGGTCTTGGATGACAGTGCCACAAGGTTGTATTGGGGTCGTGGTCGTGGGCTGCATCCTGAGTGTGGACGTGGATTGTGAAGGTCATCCTGCAGCTGATAGTGATCCATTGCAGCTATCTCTGTTGGACGGTGATGTGGCTGGGTTGCCGGATGTTGAAGCAGAGCTGTGCAGATGCACCCTGGATGTGGACAAGTATCATGGGAGTTGTAACGTACTTCTCCGTAGACTGCAGGGTAGGATTAGACACGGATGTTGTAGTTGACCTGGGGGATGGTCTGTTTTGCCTTGAGGTGGATCGAACTGTGGATCTTGTGCATAATGCAGAGTGTGCTGAAGCCTGAGGTACAGATGCTGGTGATCAGCATAGCACATGTGAGCAAACAATCCATGATGTACACCAGCTCGTGTGCTTGGACACTGTGTGCCTGTGCAGGGCCCTTGTGGGTGGGACACAAGCAGTTGACCCAGCTGTAAGGGGACAATCCGCAGATGAACACCTCAGTCGTGTACAAGTCCAGCATCAGGTGGCCGATGTTCAGCCATCTGCCAATGGATACCATGCATTATTCAATATGAGAACTGGTAAGGACTGCGTCTTTGGGGAGGGTGAGGAGCACCTGGCTGGCAATGGGACACCAGATGATGATGAGATGCAGTGTGCATGTCATGGTGCAGAGGGGGATCCTGGACACATTGTAGACTGACACGCTGAGACATGATACCTGTGCCATGTGTCCCACAACAACACCATACTACATGCAGAGGCCTGGAGTACCACTCCCATGGCCTTGTTGGGGTACAGAGCCGGTGGGGAGTAGGAGGGACATGACATTGTTGGTGTGACAGGGCCTGGAAGGCGTGCCAGCGGTGTGTAGGCAGTTGGAGTTGCACACTCATTATGCAAAGGTGTAGTGTGGGCGATGAGTGCATGCCTGAGTGCATGCAACAGATGTATTGGATGGACATTGCTTGGTGGGTGGCCTCAACATCATGGTGTAGCGTGATGTGGCACATGCAAGGACATGAGGCACGTGCAATGTGCACGTAGCATGTGCAGTCGGTCCAGCCTTTCCCACCGCAACTGTGTCACACACAAGCAGATTACACCAAAATGAATGGGTGGAAGGAGGAAGGGGGGTGCGCCTTAGAGGCATGTGTGTGAGGGCAAATATAGAAACTCTGTGTGCCCTTGCTGCAGGGCCTGCAGCAGCAGGCGCCATGTCCTGAAAACCATGCCACAAGTTGCACACAAACACAAGCATGTCAGAAAGGACTACTGCAAAAGGTGTATGAGAAGGAAGGAGTGTCTGGTTCAACATGGCACACACAGAGACAATGGATGCACATGCAGCAAAGTGGCCATTGTGGGGACTGAGATGCCAAAATACCTACACAGCCATGTACATCATGCACAATACATATCATAATCCCTCACAAACAGCTTGCATCTTGCTACTCTACACATAGACTCATATGCAAAATCTGTGACAACTATGCCAGACATGCCGCATGCACAGTGGCAAGAGACCTGCATTGACAGGGATGAGGCACCTTGGAGGCTGAGGGACACCTTTATTAGTCATGTTTGCCGGAAGGCAAATGCATCTATATTAACAGATTCACAGGTCATGTGGATGAACATGTGGAACCTACACTGGCACCCCCCTTTGCACCACAGATGCAGGAAATCCATAGAACTGGCACACAAGTGACGGGTTTGAGGCAAACCCCCCGTGCTGCTCACGGAGAGGCTTCTATTCACCATTGAGCCTCTAATGGGGATGTCCCACACTATGTCAACCCGGCGCATCCCGTATGTTTCCAAGGGCAGTGTTACACACATTGATGCCTTCATCCCAATCCACAATCACATTACAGATGACTGTCACCAAGTGTGACTATCAATTCAGGTGAATCCAGCTCCATGTCATGTGCCCCATGGTGATTCTACATGTATGCTAAGTAACCAAACATGAACAGGAGCAGTGCACACACATTCCAAACAAATAGCACACCCAAAAAGCCGTGGTGCATCCCTTACCCTAAGGTGAATTTTCGACATGTCCGTGCATGTTACGCTGATTCAGCACACGTTGCTGTATTCATGAGGAATAGCAGGAGCACAACAATGCCACCAGCAGACAGCATGCACAAATACCTGGGGATGAGAGACACACAAGAAGTGAGCCAAAAGAAGCACATCCGCATGCATGGGCATGTACTCGACACGTATAAGGTTGTCAACATGCTAGGTGAAAATAGTGTCTCAGGAAAGACATTCTTTTATTACACCATCACTCGAGTAACACATCCAAACACACCTCTGACTCACTTGCCATACATGCAGATGGACCCACACATTGCAACACATGCCACACAAGGCTCAATGCGTGCACACTCAGACACTGCAACTCACCACTAAGCAAAAAAGTTGCGTATGAGCCGACTCCGGATGTCCTCTTCCTCCTCCTCCTCAACATCACTTGCCTCATCACCAAGCCCCTCGTCCTCCACGGGTGGATGTTCCTGCTCATCCAGATCCAGGATGAGTGGCACAGCTTTCTCCACTGCCATGTTGTGCAGCATGCAGCACACGAGGAAGATTTTGCAGACCTTCACCGGTGCATATGGGAGTGCGTCGCTGGTCTTGTGGAGGCACCGGAATCGGCTCTTCAGGAGGCCAAAGGTCCTCTCTATCACTCGCCTGGTCTGCCCATGGGCGTTGTTGTACCGGTGATTGGCAGCCATTCTGGGGTTGCGGAGAGGCGTGATCAGCCATCGCATGTTGGGATAGCCAGAGTCCCCTACATGGAAACATCATGGACAGAAGTGGGTCAGGAGAAGCAGTAAGACAGAAAGATGACGCTAAATACAGGAGTAACAGAGTATACCCACCAACAAGACATGCTCGTTCGTTGCGCAGCTGCAGCATCATTTCAGGCACTCTGCTACGCCTCATGATGTAGGCATCGTGTGCTGATCCTGGAAAACGAGCACAGACATGGGAAATCACCATGTTAGCAAGACACACCACAAGGGCATTAATGGAGTGGTAATGTTTCCTGTTTCTATAGGCTACCTCCTGTGCCTGTGGTGGTACCAAAGCCACATGTGTCCCATCAATAGACCCAATGACATGGGGCATCCCTCCCAGGGCATAGAAGTCACCCTTGACACCTGTCAACTGCTCAGGAGTTGGGAAATTAATAAACTCATCCAGGTGAACCAACATGGCCTCTAAGAAATCATGCAGGACACGGCTGAACATGGTCTGGGACATGCCACCAACATGAGCTATGGTCTCTTGAAACGTACCCATGGCAAAGAAATGTAGGGCTGCCATCACCTTCATCATGGGTGTCAGTGCAGTAGGATACCTGTGTAGCGGTTGGAGGTGTGGTGCCAGCCTTGCTGTCAAGTTCAGAATCAACCGTTGGGTGAAGCGGTAGCGGCGTATACAGTCACGTTCCCTCAGGGCAACCAAGTCTGGGATTGGTCGGGGGAGAGGCGGAGCCCTGCAGTAATTTGGAAGGGACAACGAAGAGTGAGTACAGTACAACAGCACTGTCAATGTACTGAGCACGTTAAACCGCCAATGCACATATGCTACATGCAGAGTCAGGTCTGTGCAATATATCCTGGACACGTATGCCAGGCAGGTGACACTCCTACCAAGAGCCAGCTACAAACGTGGATTCACAAGCTCAACATGACATGGCATGAAATTAGCTCTGGGCCAGTGTAAGTGAACAGGCAGATGCATTACAGGAGTGACAGACATCCACATGTGTGCAGAAGAAGGATGTTTATCATACAGACAGGTTGCGGAACACTAGAGGCAAAGGTCACATGTCCCTGAAAAAAGGACAGACCACACACCTTGCCATGAAGGGATACATGTCAAGACTGATCACACATACATTGATACTACGCAGATATGTCCTTGTCTCGCAAGTCCATGTTCGATGCATACATACACACGTTACGTCTGATTCCACATGTGTCCTGGTGTGCATAATAGTGTGCCATGCCCATCCACACACATGCACATGTTGGATGCAGCAACTGCAGATGCATTTGACGGAACACCAACAGCAAGCTTATGGGAACACATGACACACACATGACATACTCACATCGTGCAATGCCGGTAGTCACATGTCAGGTGTCATTATCCATGTACCTGGCATCAGGGGACAGTTGCGGGTGTTGGCGACTGTGCCATGCCAGTGACGCATTGCTCAACAAGTCTGTACTACATGCACACATGTCAAAGGTGTGAAGGGGATGTGTGGCACATAGTGCACCATCACACATTACATGTGTACACAGCTCATCACACATCTATTGGGTTCAAACATGAGGAGATTTGTGCCACATCACATCCTGACACACCTAGGCCCGAGACATGTAGGACTGCACTGACAATGACTTGATGTCCAGCCTTGGCCAAGTATGACAGCTCAATTCCTTTCTGTGTGCCGCCTGTCACCAGTATAAGGTGTGAAACGCACCGTACACACGCTCTGAGGGCGTGTGTAGAGTCCATATCACTATGGTTGTGTTGCCGTAGGCATACGCCATAGGGATACGGTCCGTACAGGCGTGTGTAGGGTCCGCATCACTATGGTTGTGTTGCCGTAGGCGTACGCCATAGGGATACGGTCCGTACACACGTGTGTAGGGTCCGCATCACTATGGTTGTGTTGCCGTAGGCGTACGCCATAGGGATACGGTCCGTACAGGCGTGTGTAGGGTCTGTATCACTATGGTTGTGTTGCCGTAGGCGTACGCCATATGGATACGGTCCGTACACGCGTGTGTAGGGTCCGCATCACTATGGTTGTGTTGCCGTAGGCGTACGCCATAGGGATACGGTCCGTACAGGCGTGTGTAGGGTCCGCATCACTATGGTTGTGTTGCCGTAGGTGTACGCCATAGGGATACGGTCCGTACAGGTGTGTGTATGGTCTGCATCACTATGGTTGTGTTGCCGTAGGCGTATGCCATAGGGATACGGTCCGTACAGGCGTGTGTAGGGTCCGCATCACTATGGTTGTGTTGCCGTAGGCGTACGCCATAGGGATACGGTCCGTACAGGCGTGTGTAGGGTCTGCATCACTAAGGTTGTGTTGCTGTAGGGGTACGCCATAGGGATACGGTCCGTACAGGCGTGTGTAGGGTCCGTATCACTATGGTTGTGTTGCCGTAGGCGTACGCCATGGGGATACAGTCCGTACACGCGTGTGTAGGGTCCGCATGACTATGGTTGTGTTGCCGTAGGCGTACAACCATAGTGATGCGGACCCTACACACGCGTGTATGGACCATATCCCTATGGCGTACGCCTACGGCGACACAACCATAGTGATGCGGACCCTACACACGCGTGTACGGACCGTATCCCTATGGCGTACGCCTACGGTAGCACAACTATAGTGATACGGACCCTACACACGCGTGTACGGACCGTATCACTGGAGTGGTGGTGCCCTAGGGGCGTGGAACGCACCGTACCTGTGTGTGTATAGTGAAATTACATAGGGGACACATGAGGGACAAGTATAAGGGCCTAAATGCATGCTGGTTGTCATGGAGACCGAGTTTCAATTTCAAATTTTTTCATCAGGTGGCCAGCAAGAGTCGGTTGGAGACAATATACTATGTTGCAAAGTGGTTGTTGACTTGACATCATGCTCACTTTTTAAACCATGCAAAGCCCCTCACTGGGGTAGGTTTAAAGGGATTGGAGGAAACGTAGGATGCAAATGAGATTGACCAATCACTCTGTACTCCTGTAAATGAAACAGGCCAGCAAGGCAAATATAAGGCAGCCAGGTGCCATGAGAGAGCACTTGCCTGCACAACCTTTCATTCCACACCACTGCTTCTGCTCGTGATTCCTCTGGCACCATGTCCAGGTCTGTGGAGAGGGCCCAGCCATTCACCCTGGAGGAGAATGTGGCATTGCTGGATGTCATCCTCCCACAGTACCCCAGCCTGTATGGGAGACCAGGGGAGCAGGTGAGTGCTGACTCCACTAGCTTAGACTGTGCCCCTTTTTTGTGACTGTCACTTCTGGCATTGTGTCCAGGTGTGACAGACATGCAATGTTGTTTAGAGTGGGTCCCAGGGGGGGAATGCCTCATGTCTCCCATGCAGAGCATGCTGTAGTGCATGTCTGCACTCCTCACTTGCATAGTGCTTACTGTGACAATCACTGCATGGTGCATGCCACATTCAGCCTGGCTAATCCACTTGGGAATGTTGTTTCTGTGGCCCTGATGTGATTCTGTGTTCCCCCCAGTGTGACAGGTGACTGTACCCACAGATGTGTGTGAGTTGAGTGTACCTGTGGTGAGAGTGTCCAAATGATGTGTTCGTCCCCTGGACATCGGTGTGTGTGTAAGTCCCCTGTCATGTGGGTGAGTGTCCATGTGGAGTGTTACCGCCCAGATGCATGAGGGATGCATATACCCTACCCATCTGATGTGAGCAGGGAGAAGTGCTGTGTGTCTGATGTGCTGGGCTAGGCCAACACCTGTGACACCCCCCAGTCAAGTGGCACATGTGCAGAGTGAGGTTTGTACCCGCAGTTGCCAATGGCAGGTGATTGTCCTGTGCCTAAGTGTGTCTGTGTACTCTGCTGAGGTTTCGTCAGTGGCCGGGGGCATGTGACTGCTGTGAGGTGCTGTACATGATCCTGGTATAGCTTGTGATGCACAGTGTGAGCCATGATCATTGATTCTGTTGCACCCCTCATGCCACCTGTGTACTTTAAAAGCCACGTAGTGCATTTTGCCTTCCCCAGAGGATAACGTCCCTATGACAAAGGTGCAATGAGTTGGCTGCATACTATGCCCTGTTCACACCTGCCAAATTGTTAAAATGTGTGTCTCTGTGACATGTAGCAGGTGTATTGATGTTGTCTCACTTTGTCATCCTCACAGGTAGGCACCTATGCCAAGGGGGAGATCTGGAAGGCGGCCGTCAGGGCCGTGAGGTCGGTGGAGGGTCGGAAGCGGCGTCTGGCCCAGGTGAGGAAATGCTGGCAGGATATCCGGTGCTGGACCAGGAGGATCGCCCGGGTCCTGCTGGGGGACTCACCACCACGCCCCCACGGCGGGCGTCACCGACTGACCCACCTAATGAAGCGTGTCCTGGCGGTGGTCCTCCCAGAGATGGATAGGCGCTTACTGGAGAAGCAGCAGCAGGAAGAGGGTAGGTACATGTGTGTTTGTTGTGTGTCACCAGCTTTTGGAAGTGCGCAGTCACATGGATACACTGCCAGGGTTTAAATGTGCAGTGCACATCCTGTTCCACAAAGTCAACCCGTGCTGTTCTTCCTCCCTTCCCCTCCTTGACATGTGTTCCTGGGGCAGTGGGTAGTCACTCTTGCACAAGGTTATCTAGGCTGGCGGTTAATCCAAGTGCCCAATGCTTGCAACATCATGTGTGTGGGGGGGTGTTACATGTGTTGTGAGCTTGCCTGTGCCCTGGCCAGTTCAGTCATTGTGGGGTCCATGTTAGTTGGCACTGCTGCTGAGTCCCGACATAGGAGTGTGTCTTTAAAGTGTACTGCCTTACAGCATGCATGACCAATGTTGTGCCCTCAGACATGATGTGCATGAGTGTGAGATATGCATAGTGCAGGGACAGTCGCTTCTGTTGCAGTCATATCCATACAGGACCATGGAGGAGTGTGGCCACTACAGTCCCCTGGGGCACCTTTTCCTAGGTATCGTGTGTGTCATCCAACACTGTGGACATTCTCTGTGTCTTCAGCATAGGTTGGGCTCTGTGGCATTGTACTTGTGGAGGGATCCAGCACCGGTGCCACCAGTGCTGGCGAGTCTGGTGCAGCGAGTGGCACGGAGGCCGAGGGGAGTGAGGCGGAGGACCTGTCCAGTCCCACCACCGACTATGACGCTGACGGGTCCAAGGCTGAGCTCCCAGAGGGGGTGGAGGCTGCTCCCAGAGCTGAAAGCAGCACTCCATCTCTCGCCGCCCCCTCCATACCCATCACCGGCCTCCCACTTGCTCGGGTCCCTTCCCTCCGTGCTAGGCGACAACATGTCTCCTTCGTGTCAGGCACCGCACCACCTGCCCCTGTCTCCCCTGCTGCCGTCAATGCCGAGTCTGTGGACATTCTGCGGCAGTTGCAGGTTGGTCAGACATCGCTGCTTAATGTCCTCCATGGCCACACCAGACTGCTGACACAGATGGTGTCGTACATGGAGGGCATGTCAGCAGCGATGTCGGACCAACGGATGTTGCTGAGGTCCATAGACTCGTCACTGACTGCAGCAGTGGATCTCCAGCAGCGCTCCGTCCCCCCTCTGCCCCTGCACCATCCACACTTCCCACTCCCATGACTGTCCCACGCACACCCAGACGTCCCCATGCACGCACCCCACCAGACACAGGCAGCACACCACCAGGGAAGGCCAAGCGCACACCTCCTGTCACGCACACACAGGGGGAAGTAGGCACAGCCACTGGGTCGGGGGGCAAACCGCAGCCACGCAGCCACAGTGGGAGAGCGCAGTCCTCACAACCCACTTCCTCCAAAACCATTCCCCTTAGCTCTCCTGGCCAACTGTCAGATACGGAGTCCTTCGTGGCCAGTGTGTCCCTCAGCCCCAGTGTTTTACAAGAACAACGGTCCTTAGCGTAAACTTAATTGAGGTGACTGTTTCAACATAGACTTCGATGAAGCAAGGGCACAATCCTGTACGAACTTGGTACAGGATTGTGCCCTTGCTTCATCGTTTGTCATTATCCTATTTCTAATTTTCCAAATTCAATAATGAATGTTCCTCTGTCCGGCTGGACACAGGAGGAATACACATAGGTCTCATTGAAGTCTATGTTGAAACAGTCACCTCAATTAAGTTTACGCTAAGGACCGTTGTTCTTGTAAAATACATGATTACCCGTGGTCCTAGGCTACCTATATCGGGTCCCCCTTGTTACTTATAGTGCCTCAGCCCCAGTGTGGCACCACCCCGCAAGCGGTGGAGGCAGTTCCCGGCCAGGGTAGTTGAGTCCCCCCCCCTGTCCACACCCTCCCCCAGTAGCGCTGCAACCCATCCCTACGACCCCCCCCCCCTCCTTGGGGCCTGTGGTTCATTCGGGTGCAGGGGAGACGTTGGAAGAGCTGGCAACCGTGTGCAGCGCCCTGCTAACCACCACCTTTGGCGCTGCCCCACTCCCTGTGGTGGAGTCATCCGTCCCTGCACCCACGACACCTACCCTTGCCCCTCCTGTCCCTGCGGTGCCTGGTCCTTCCCCCCCACATGATGCCCCCCCTTCTGTGGATGATGTGGAAGTGTGAACTGTGCAGGCAAGCTAGGGGAGACGCGTCCCCAAGTGTCCCCCACCAGGACTTCGCACATGGCCTGGCCTATGGGCCCTGTATATAGTTGACATTTCTTTAGCTATGATTTTTCATGCTGAATAAAGCATTTTGGTTTTCATTTGCACACAAATGCTTTACTGGTCTTGCTGTTGGTGGTGCTGCTCCATGATTTGGGGTGGTGATGATGTGTTAGGTGTCTGGGAAATGTTGTAGTGTGCTGCTCATGGGGTGTACCCTGGTATCTGTGTGCCATCACAAGGTATCTGCAAAAAATCTTTGGTCATGTAAGCTCTTACTGTATGGTGACATTGTCCCAAGGTGTGTTCCTTCCTGTGTGGACCCTGACATCTTCCCTGCAGGGTGTTTCCCAATTGTTGTGCTGAGCTCTGTCTACATTGCCTGGGTGTGTGACGGATCCCTTCAACTTTGGACATGCATGCTCAGCAATGTCTCCACCTGCATCATTTGTGGCATCCTTGGTGGTCATTGTACTTGTGTATGGAGTATATTGACATGACTTCATGTGGACATGTTCCCTTTATGCACTATGCATGTGTGTACTCCCAGCCTCGCACACATGTGTTGCGTGTTCTGCAGGGTCTTTGGGCACCTGTCTGACAATTGTGGGCATTGTATCTGTGGGTACTCCACCCTTTTCCTTCCATGGGAGGCACCAACTTGTTGGCTGCCCCAGCACCTGTACATTCCTATCAGTCCTGGAATGTGCGTGACAGTGTGTGTTCCCTTTGGGTCTCTTAGTTTAGTAGGGTGGCACATGAATATGCAGTCTTGTTGCATGCTCTCAGTGTGTGTATTGTGCTGCCAGCGCCAGGGGTGGGTAAGCATGTGTCATTTGTCATCACACCCACATGTGGTGTGTCATGCAGTGGGGGATGGACATCCACCCTCATGGGAGTAGGACACTGCTGTCAGTGATGTGTTGGCATGCCACTCTCAATATAGTCGCACTTTGTGTATGCCTTCATGCACCCATGGAGTTTTGCTACTTGTAGGATGGTGTACACACCACCATGTCTCTGTCAACTGCTGGGAGGACTCTGCAGCCACCCCTCCTATGTCTGGGCATTGCTGGGAGTGATGGGCACCCACCCCTCATATGTCTGAGCACTGCTGGGAGGACTCTGCACCCACCCCTCCTGTGTCTGGGCACTGCTGGGAGGACTCTGCACCCACCCCTCCTGTGTCTGGGCACTGCTGGGAGGACTTTGCAGCCACTCCTCCTGTGTCTAGGCACTGCTGGGAGGACTCTACACCCACCCCTCCTGTGTCTGGGCACTGCTGGGAGGACTCTGCAGCCACCCCTCCTATGTCTGGGCACTGCTGGGAGTGATGGGCACCCACCCCTCATATGTCTGGCCACTGCTGGAAGGACTCTGCACCCACCCCGCCTGTGTCTGGGCACTGCTGGGAGGACTCTGCACCCACCCCTCCTGTGTCTGGGCACTGCTGGGAGGACTCTGCAGCCACCCCTCCTGTGTCTGGGCACTGCTGGGAGGACTCTGCAGCCACCCCTCCTGTGTCTGGGCACTGCTGGGAGTGATGGACACCCACCCCTCATATGTCTGGCCACTGCTGGGAGGACTCTGCACCCACCCCTCCTGTGTCTGGGCACTGCTGGGAGGACTCTGCACCCACCCCTCCTGTGTCTGGGCACTGCTGGGAGTGATAGGCACCCAGCCCCCCTGTGTCTGAACACTGCTGGGAGGACTCTGCACCCACCCCTCCTGTGTCTGGGCACTGCTGGGGCTGATGGCCACACACCCCTATGTGTCTGTCCACTGGCGTGGTATGACCCGTACCCACGCTCTTGAGGCGTGGGTACGGGCCGTACCCCTACGGCACCCCAACAATGGCGGTACGGCCGGTACCCACGTCCCACAGGCATGGGTACGGGCCGTACCACCATTGTTGGGGAGACGTAGGGGTACGGCCCGTACCCACGCCTTAAGAGCGTGGGTGCGGGTCATACCACGCCCACCCCTACGTCACCCCAACAATGGCGGTACGGCCCGTACCCACGTCCCGAAGGCATGGGTATGGGCCGTACCACCATTGTTGGGGTGACGTAGGGGTACGGCCCGTACCCACGCCTTACGAGCGTGGGTACGGGTCGTACCACGCCCACCCCTACGTCACCCCAACAATGGCGGTACGGCCCGTACCCATGTCCCAAAGGCATGGGTATGGGTCGTACCACGCCCACCCCTACGTCACCCCAACAATGGCAGTACGGCCCGTACCCACGTCCCGAAGGCATAGGTACGGGCCGTACCGCCATTGTTGGGGTGACGTAGGGGTACGGCCCGTACCCACGCCTCAAGAGCGTGGGTACGGGTCGTACCACGCCCACCCCTACGTCACCCCAACAATGGCGGTACGGCCCGTACCCACGTCCCAAAGGCATGGGTACGAGCCGTACCGCCATTGTTGGGGTGACGTAGGGGTGGGCGTGGTACGACCCGTACCCACGCTCTTAAGGCGTGGGTACGGGCCGTACCCCTACGGCACCCCAACAATGGTGGTACGGCTCGTACCCATGCCTTTGGGACGTGGGTACGGGCCGTACCGCCATTGTTGGGGTGACGTAGGGGTGGGCGTGGTACGACCCGTACCCACGCTCTTAAGGCGTGGGTATGGCACGTACCACAATTGTTGTGTTGCCGGTTCGCGTCCATATCGACTTCCGTTGTGGCGGACGCAGACCTTGGTGGAGACGCCCCCCCGAAGTGACCATGCCCTGGGGGTCAGGTATGTTCAGGGCATGTATGATTTTTTACTTGGGTGGGGGTTATGTTTCCTGCCCCTGCCCCCCCTTTGCCCCTGGGTGTTGTTCTGACCTTCTGCGGCGTCTGTGTTGGTTCCTGTACACCAGGTGGACTGCTATGAGGGCCGGGATGACACGTAGGTTGGGGTCCATGGCTGTCCGACGCGTACAGGTGCTCCTTCTGCGCGTCGTCCTGATTTCCCGGCAGTTTTTGGCTGCCGCAAAATATTATCCATGCAGAGTGACGTGGGCACGGATCGTACTTGCTGGTTCGTGAAACGCTGCCTGACACCGTCCGGACGTCACGTCCGCGGTGTCCCGGATCCTATTTGTATGGTTTTTTTTGCCGATCGGTGTTTTGTACGATTCGTACGGAAACGGTGTTTCTGTACGAATCATACTTGCGGGTTTGTAAGGTGTTTTTCCCGGGTACGGGTCGGACGGAGAAAACGCTCCGTCGGACGATTCGTACCCGGTTTTTCCAGGATCGGAATCGACACCCAAGTGTCCAGAACCTGCGGGCACCTCTTGGGGATCAGAAACTCACTCCAGCAGAGGCCAGGGAGGCTCAGCTAGGTCGAGTTGCAGTTCTAGGCAGCAGGTGGCCTGAGCAGTTGGCAGGAGCATCTAGATCTTCTTATGTCCCTGTAGCTTAGGACAGGAGATCAGCCAGCTGATCCTTGGAGTCACTTAAGCCTGGGATAAAAGGTGCAGGTGAAGTCTTGGTTCTCAGAAAGCCGCACAGTAGGACAGCAGTCAGCAGAGCAGTAGAGGGCAGCAAAATAACAGTCCCTCTGGCAGCAGAGCAGCACAGCCATCCTTCTTCTGTAGTATCCACAGTTCCAGAGGTTTACAAAAAAGTTGGGTCTGAGGGTCCAATATTTATACTTGTGACTACTTTTAAGTCGGGGACGATTCTAGAGAACTCCATTTAAAGTCCTTAAAGTTCCCTACTTAGCCTGCCTGCCCTGTCTCCAAGGTCGCTGCATGAACAATGCCGTGGTGGCAAGTCTTTTGTGTGAAGGCAGGTCAGAGATTACTCAGTTGCAAATGGGGCAGTACCCAGCTCCGTACCCCCATCCTGCAAGTTGATGGCCCATCCAGGCCCACTTAATCACTCTATTGTGTGCTTGTCTAGGAGGAATAAACAAAGTCCAATTATCAACTGCACCCAGTCATATGACCCGAGAACAGGCTGCAGGTATCAAATGCTTAGGGCAGGAAAATGCCAACTGTTTAAAAGTGGCATTTTCAACATTGTGACATAAAATTTGACTTTACCATTAAAGAGGATTTAATTACAATGTTTCAACCACCGAACATGAACTGTCTATATTTTCAATACAAAGTTAGCCCTTACTAAATGTGATAAGGAAACCCAATGTTATCCTATGGGAGAGGTAGGCGTTGCAGTTGTGAAAAACATATTTAGGAGTTTTACACAACCAGGACATGTAAAACTGAAGAGCACATGTCCAACTTTTTAAATACACTGCACCCTGCCCTATGGGCCACTGAGGCCTTACTCTAGGGGTGACTTATATGTATTAAAAAGGAAGGTTTAAGCCTTGCAAAAGTTTTATTTTGCCAGAGCGAAATGGCAATATAAAACTGCACACACATGCTGTAATGGCAGGCCTGAGACATGTTTAAAAAATGCTACATGTAGTACCGCCTTACTATGGATTTAAAAGTAAATAAATGTGCCAATTTGGTGTAAGCCAATTTTATCATGTTTAATAGAGAAAGCACAAGCTTGTTATCATTAGTTGAGAAAGGTAAAGTCCACAGAGTTCTAAAACCCAACAAAATGCAGGTTCAGAAAACAGGCAGGTGAAGACAAAATGTTTGGGGATGACTCTGCAGAAAGGGCCGCGTCCAACACCCATATTGTTGTAGGCCTAAATATTGCATCAATATGGTATTAACTTTCTAAGACTGCTGGGGACACTCCTGTTACCAAACACTTCCCGTAACAAAAAGCCAAGACTACTAGCTGTGCTCATGCTTTTTTTCTATTTTTTAAAAGCCACGAGTTCATGAACAATGTGTACCATATTCATGGTCCAGTGGTGGATGGCACCAACAATCGTCAGTCAATTGAAAGGTAAATGCACAGGACAATACATCAAATATTCTGCCTCGTAAACACTCATGCTTGGGTTTCCTTTAGGGGCTTCTAGTGAATGCTCTGCACAGAATTATATTGCATTTTTAATTCTGTTATCAAATGGGTACCAGTAAACAAAAATACAGTTGTTGTTGTCCACAACCTCAATAATAGGTGCTAACCCAGACGGGATCTTGGTCCTGGGCTCACCCTCCACTCGTTGCGTGGCGTTTTTATCTTCTGCTAATTTTGCTGGATGTATTCTGCAAGCGTGTTTTTCTCAGTGCCGTCTGGCAAAACAAACCCGACTTCCTTCCACACTGGAGCTCACCGAGTCGAAAAGTGAGAGATGGGAATTCATCTCGATAAGCACTAGAGATTTTTCTTCATTTGACAGCAATTGAGGAATGTCTTTGACGGGAACAATGAGAACATGACACCAATTGAAAACAACAGAGGCCTGCTTTCTGTTGAAAGGAAAGAGAAATTGCTTCAATTGAAACGGAAAAAACCCTTTCCTGTTGAAATCAATTGAGACACAGTTTCTGCTGATTTGCTGGGACAATTTTTTTTAGCAATATGTCATTTTGAAGCCGTTTCCAATAACGTATGCCTAACTTGTGAATGCAAACTTTTCCCCAAAAAAACAGGCATGACGTACGCAGTTTACGATTTTCTGCCATTTCATGGACACCAATAAACAATTATGCATGTTCTGTGTGTGCTGTTCACATGCACTTGTGATCTACTCCCGCTTTCTTGACCCTAAGGGGCCTATTAGGATTGCGGGCGGATCGCCTCCGCCGAGCCGGCGGTGGCGATCTGCCTGCCAGATGTTCGTTTCACCCCCTGCCATATTGGTATGGCGAGGGGCACCGAGGCAGACAGAAAGACCATCCGCCGCTTTTCCGCCGGTCGGATTGCTGGCCGGGTGGAAAAGGCACACAATATGTTGCATCCATATTATGATGCCTGTGGTGGAATGCCTTTCCATGGCGGAGACTCCACCATTGAAAGGCATGCGGGAATTTACTGTGGGGGACCATTGCGGGCACCCGGGTGGGTGGCTGCACTGGGGGGTACCTATGGTACCCCCCATCATTGCCATGCAGAAGGTGGCAGGCACAGCCTGTCACGTTGTGCATGGCAATGCACAACATGGGCTTTCAGCATTGCGGCGGGTGCTGTTAACAGCACCGCCCGCTGCAATGTTACAGGCAGGAATGCGCCTGCCAGTGTGGTGGGAGCATCCTAATAGGCCTGGTGGAACCGCCGCATCTCTGGCGGTCGGTCCCGTGTTCCGTTACGGTGGCGGGCAGACATAGTCCGCCCGCCATCGTAATAGGCCCATAAGTGTGTTTAATCTTGGAGCACAACACATCAAACGTGTAGGATTATGATGTTCAATTTACCAAACATTTAAACTTAGCTGATTTTTTATTTGATACCTAGCACAAGTCCTTAGATACATTCTGTGCATTCTGTAATATTTTATGTACGCTTTACATTAGTTTTTTTACATGTATGTTATGTGCTACTTTTTTAATACCAGTCCGTAGTTAAATTTGTATGGTGTATGGCTGTATTGCATACATATTGCAAATGTAGCACAGGCTTTCGTGCATATAGTGCATTTTTTAGTTGTTGTACTTGTCCCTTTCTGCAGGGTCACCCCCAAATGTTTGACTTCACTGCCAGTTTTCTAAACCTGTTTTTTTTTGGTTTTAAGGACTCTGTGCTCCCTTCTAAAACGTGGTAGAATTGGCCTATTTATTTACCCAGGTGGCCTATTAAATTTGCTTGAAAGTCACCAGTAATGTGGCACTACTACATGTGCCCAGGACCTGTAAATTAAATGCTACTAGTGGGCCTGCAGCATTGATTGTGCCATCCATTTAGGTTGTACATTAAACATGTCTTAGGCCTGCCATTGCAGCCTGTGTGTGCAGTTTTAAAACTGCCATTTCAGCCTGGATAACTAAACCTGTTGCTAGGCCCTAACCTTCCTTTTTTAATACATATAAGTCTAGGGAAGGCCCTAAACAAACCAGAGATCAGGGTGTAGTGTATTTAAAATATTGGACAAATACTTTTAAGTGTTACATATCCTGGTAGTGAAAAAAAGCTAAATTAGTTTTTCACTACAGCAAGACTTATCTCTCCCATAGGATGACATTAGAGTTACCTTATTACATTTAATATGCTGTAACTTCCAATTGAAAGCAGGAAGACAGGTCGATTTTGGTGTCTAAAGAATTATACTTAAAAGTCTTCTTTAATGGTAAAGTCAGAATTTTTATCACATTTCTGGAAATGTCACCTTTAGAAATTTGCCATTATCTTGTCCTAACCATTTGGTGCCTGCAGCCTGATCCTGGGTCATTTGAGTAGGTGTATCTGGCAGTTGCTCCCAGACAGTGAGACAAAGGAAAGATAGTGTTAGCAGGATGGGCCACTCCGAGTTAACGAGGGTAAGGAGCGGTCATCTACCAAACTTGCACATTGCAAAGGCTCTGCCTGAGCACTCTCGCAAAGGGTTTGACACTGGTCTTTTGTGACCCCAGACAAGTTGGAGCCAGGACAGGTAGGAAGAGGATGCCTGATATCTTGGGGTGGCGGGGACTGGAAACCTTTAGAAGCTTCCTCTACATCAAAGAGGGCACCAGGTATGAATATTGGACACTTCGACTCAAATCTTCAGTAAACTTCTGGACCAGGACCTTGCATTCCCTTAGTTGTGTGAAGCAGCCTCGACGCAGGACTTCTCAACTCTTCGCAACCAGGATTTCAGTACTCTTTTTCAGCGGGACAAACTGGGTTCCTCCAGCTGACCCGTGCTCCAGTGCAGACAGTCTGAACTTAGGACTTTGTACTGGTCTGGCGCGACCACGTAACCACAGTTTGCACTTTGTGCTTTTTGGCACTATTTTCACTCAAATCTTTAAACATGCATATCACGAGTTCTGCTGATTGGAATTTGTAATTTTGGTCTTGATTTATACAGGAAAATGTACTCTATTTTTCTAAACTGGTGTGGAATATTTCTTGCGTTTTGTTACTTTCAAAGCATTTAACTGCCTTATTGTTGCATATAAGACACCCCGAAGGTCTACCCTACATGCACTTAAGGTAAGGTGCTATGTACAAATAAGCAGGGACATTTTAAAAGATGTTTTACAAGCCCTGGTGAGGGAAAAACTACACATTTCGTTTTCCCCAAAGTAGCATTTTAGCTCCATAGGCTAACATGAGAATACTGTAATACAATGTAACTATTGACAGAAGTGAGCTAAAATAATTTTTCAAGGACATAAAACTTGCCACTGTTGAATTTATTGTAACTAATATAGAAAATAAGTTATGGAGCTTTCTGTTCTGTGAGTCAAAATCATGCCTTCTAGCATCCTCTCCTGATGGGCCAGCCCTTCAATTCAATTCAATTTAGTTGTATTTGTATAGTGCATGGCTACCCAAATGGGCCTCCTAGCTCTAGTTGCAAAACAGCCCCTCCACAAATCGTGATGAGCCATTTCCTCAAGACCACATTTGAACAGGTGAGTTTTTAGCAGTTTTCTAAAACAGACTTCCGACTGCTCACTTCTGAGGAAGGCCGGAAGAGTGTTCCAAAGCCTGGGATTAAGGAATGCAAAGGAGTGGCCTCCACTCCTCCTTCTCCTGAGCTTGAGCACCACTAAAAGTTTGTAGTTACTAGACCGTAGAGCCCTTCCTGTTACATAAGGGGTAAAAAGGGACTGAATAATAGGTGGGCCTTTCCCATGAATGGCCTGGTGTGCGATACGAAGAGCCTTGAAATAGATTGTTTATTTAACTGGAAGCTAAAGTAGAAGCGGGATGGTCTAGCTTATTGATACTTCAGTACCTTTTTGAAGGTTTCTTGCGGCAGCATTTATACCACTTGGAGCCTATTGATAGCATATTTTGTCCTCCCAAGATACAGGGAGTTACCGTAATTAAGATCCTTCTTGTGGAGAATGGTTTAAAATTGCAAGAATTTCCTCATGGATGCTAAAATGCCAAAGCATTAGCCTGCCAATATTTTGACATGAGTCTCCATTACGAGCTTTTTATCTATGCAGATGCCTAGACCTTTCACTGCTTGGGCTGTCTTTGGATGATCGCCCAGATATTCTGGCCATGAGAGTTCCTGCCACCTATAATTGTTATTGCCTACTACCAATACTTACATTTTTTCACCGTTAGGCTTGATAGACATTCAATCTGTGATCTCCCTGAGTCACAAATTTAGCTGGGAGACAGTTTGCTTGGTATTGGGTGTAAGGGCCAGGATAAGCTGTGTATCATATGTGTATGACACTGAAGCAAGGCCATGTGAATGTACAATTTGTGCAAGGGGGCATACAAACAAATTAAACAGTGTGGCGCTGAGCGCACAGCTCTGTGGGACCGCACAAGACAGCAGATAGATAGCAGAGGAGAATAAATCTTCACATACTTGGAAACTCATATCAACCAGAAAGGCTTCCAGCCATTTGATAGTAATTCCAGTGATGCCGAAATCCACCATCCATTGAATGTGGATGGGGTGTGACACCTTATCGAAGGCTGCACTCAAGTCCAACATGATCATTGCCGCTGAGCCACCTTGATCTAAAATGGAACAAAGTTCCTTGGTAGCCACCAGCCGTTCATTCTCTACTATGGCCATACCTGAAGCCTGTCTGAGTGGAAAATATCATGTACTTCTAGAAATCTGGACATATGTTTAGTAACATGTTTTCCCACTATCTTATTCACTATTGGGAGTAGGGAAATGGGTCTATAGCTGCCTGCTAGATCAAAAATGGCTGTCAGTTTCTTTAAAAGTGTGCTCACTATTATTTTTTTATTAATTTATTTATGGAGTTTTATATAGCGCTAACCTGACCTGGGGGTATCGGAGCGTTTAACAACAGTGTTCCATAATAGTTACATAGTAGAGCAGTCTTAAAAACATAAAGTTCGGCAGTCCAAAAGTGCTGAGGCTTCTTGAGGTAGTGGTTGAGTCCTGAGGTAGCCTCGTTGAATGCTTTATTGAGGTAGTCCGAGGTCTTGAGGCAGCTTAATTATTTGCACACTTGTCTTGAAGCGGGTTGAGGTGGATCTGAGCGATGTAGAGTCAGAGAGCATCGGCGTCAGGGATAGCGTGCGGGCGGCGGCTATCCATTCGGGAGGGAGCGGTTGAGGAGGAGGGCTTTTAGGTGTTTTTTTAAAATTTTGTAAAGGACGGGATAGTTCTGATATCTGCTGGGATGGAGTTCCAGATTTTTGGCGCGTTTCCAGCAAATGACCTCGCGGCAGTTTTGTGTTTGCGTGTTCTCAAGGGGATGAGAAGGAGGGAGTTCGAGCTCCTGAGGTTTCTTGTCTGCCCGGCCCTCTTGAGTTTGGCGGCCAGATAGTCCGGTTTTCCAGTGTGAAGGGCTTTATGCGTGAGGCAGGCCGTTCTGAAGTTAGCTCACTGTTCGACTGGGAGCCATTTTAGTTCTCTTAGTGCTGGTGAAATGTGGTTGTATTTTCTGATTCCGGAGACCATTCTGGCTGCTGCATTGAGGGTTGTTTTGAGGGGAGCCAGGTGGGATTTTGTGGTGCCGGTTAAGGTTGCATTGCCATAGTCGAGTCTGGATAGACCACTGTTTGGGTGGCTTGTTTGAGGTCTTTAGTAGGGATGAATGGTTTAATTTTGTAGAGAAGCTTTAGGTTGAGGAAGGCAGTCTTTGCAGAGTTTTTGATGTGGTTTGTCATGTCCAGTTTAGGGTCTAGGGTGATTCCTAGGGATTTTACGGAGTTAGCCAAGGTGAGATTGCCGTTTAGAGCATCCATAGCTTTAAGCCATTCTGCGATTTGTGGGTTCTCTTCTTTGTTGGAGATGAGGAGGATCTCCGTTTTGTCCTGGTTAAGTTTAAGGTGATTTAGGGACAGCCAGTGTTGAATTTCTTTTAGGGTGTTGTTTAGTCTGAGGATGTCGTCTGAGGAGGAAGTTTCCAGATAGATCTGGGTGTCATCAGTGTATAGGTGGAAGGGGATATTCGTCTTTTTAAGTATGGTGGTGAGGGGTTCCATGTATATGTTGAACAGTTGTGGTGAGAGCACTGATCCTTGGGCACACCTCTGCTGACAGGGTGGAGGTCGGAGGTGAAGTTTTTGATTTTTATCCTTTGCGAGCAGTTCTGGAGGAAGGAGCTGAACCAGCGGAGGGCCTTCTCATCGGCACCTACCCTTTCTTGTAGGGCAGTTGTGAAAGGACGCATTTCTTGAGGATTTTGGATAGGAGGGGGAGATTGGAGACGGGTCTGAAATTGTTCAGGTCCATGCAGTCAAGGCCTGTTTTTTTTAGTAGTGGCGTTACTTGGCCGACTTTAAGGCATTCAGGCATGATGCCGGATCTCAGGGAGCTGTCGATGATTCTGCACCAGAGCGGGGCTATGGAGAGTTCAAGTTTTTTGGTCAATTGAGTGGGTATAGGGTCCAGGACGTGAGAAGCGGGTTTGGAGGTGGAGATTAGCTTGACAATCTCGGCTTCCCTGATGGGATTGAAGGACTTCCATGTATTTGTGTGGTGTAGACATGTGCTTTCTATTGGAGCTGGGGGCAGGCTTTGGCAGGCAGGGTTGGTGCTTGTGTCTAGCGAGTGTTCAATCTTGGAGATTTTTTCTTCGAAGAAGATGGCTAAGTTTTCGCACAGTTCCTTGTAGGCCTGGGTGGGGGGAACTGGGGGCTTGGTGGTTTGAGGCTTGATGATTTTAAATAGTTCATTGGGCCTGTGTTTTGCATTGTCCAGGGCGGAGCAGAAGAAGTTGTTTTTTTATTATGGATGTGTTTTTTGTATTTTCTCCGAGCTGCTTTGAGTTGTTCTAGAAGGCTTGCGGAGGGATTGTTTCTCCAGAGTCTTTCTGTCCCTCTAAGTTGTCTCCTTTTGATGTTGATGTCCATATTGAACCAGGATCTGGATGGGATGTTCCTGTTTTTTTTTAGTTTCATGGGAGCTATCTGGTCTAGAATGGATGTCAGGGATGTGTTGTAGTAGTCAGTGAGTTCTGTCGTGGATAGATCATCCGAGGAGGTAGTGAGGAGGGAGTTGACTTTTTCCTCCAGGTCAGTCATGTTGATCTGATTGAGATTTCAGGTCCATTTGGGCTGTTTTTGAGTGGTGGTTGTATAGTGGCTGGCTGTGTGAGGTGGAAGAGGATTAAGTGGTGGTCGGACCAATCTACTGGCAGGGTGTGGTTTATCGTCACGGTTGGCTATGATAGCATCTAGGGTTGCACCTTTTTAGTGAGTTGTTTCTGTGCAGTGTTGCGTGAGGTTGTTGTTGCATAGTAACTCACTCAGGTTTTGGATTAGCGGATTGTTATCTTCGTTCCAGTGTAGGTTGAGGTTGCCCAGAATAAGGTTGTTCACTTCTCATAGTGAGCAGTGCGCAATCAGGTCCGACAGGTGTTCCGTGAAAGGGGTGGAGTTGCCTGGGGGTGGTAAATAAGGTGGCAGGTAAGTGGTTTTTTTGTTGCAAGTGTTGATGTTGACAGTTAGGCACTTAAAAGTGCTGTAGTTGGAGGAGTCTGTTTCCGTCACGGAAATATTGTCTCTGTGGATGATTGCTAAACCTCCTCCTCTTTGGTCTTTTCTGTCTTTGTTGGTGATTGTAAAGCCTGGGGGGACGAGAGTGTCCAGGAGTGGAAGGGAGGAATCATTAAGCCAGGTTTTGGTGATGAATGCTATGTCTATGCCATGAGTGAGGATGGATTCTGCTAGTTCAGTGGCCAGTTTGGTGGCTTATCTGCAGTTTATGAGCATGCAGTTAGTGGGGGTCCTCTCTGTTTTGGGTTTCTTTGTTAGGGGGACCGTGGGGATGTTAGTGCGGGTGGTCGGTAGTCTAGGTGAGTTTGGATGGACTTGGTCTCTTTCTAGTCCGGTGATCACCTGAATTTTGGATTGGAGGGTGACAATAATAGGATTGTCGTACGAGGAGGCGAGATCTGCCGCATCGCTCTCAGACATAGTTTCCCTGGTTCTTTTCGGGCTCTGAGTCAGATTGGGGAGGGGGTTAGCTACCCATCTCTGGGGAGGGACAGTGGAAGGTCTAGGTTGTGTCTGGGTGGTGGAGGGGTGGGTGTGATGTGGTTGCTGGGGCGCTGCGAGGTTGTCTAGAATTTCACTCAGGCCCCGGATTATAGTTGTTATCTGGGTTTCCAGCATGGAGAGTCGCTGCTCAGTCTCTAATTCGTTGAGGTAAGGGGACTGAACCTGTGTGGGTGGGTTGGGCCTATGTGTAGAGAGTCTCAGGGTGTTGGGCAGCTTAGTAATGGCTGTGTTGTCCGTTTCGGGTCTGGGGAGAGAGGATCTTAGGGAGATAGGTAGCCTAGATTTGGTTGTGTTATCCGTGTGGGATCTGGGTGTAGCCGAGAGTGCAGGGTGGCAGGGGTCTTGTTCGGGTGTGGGAGCTGTATTGCCTGTGGGTTCTGGGGGATGGGTGTTCAGGTTGTTCGGAGTGAGTTGGAGCGAGTGGAGGGCAGGTGGCAGGTGGGGGTGAGAGCCGGCAGGGAACAGCTGGGGATGAGAGCCAGCGGAAGGCAGTAGGGGGTCCTGTTCTCGGTGGGTGTGGTGAGGGGGATGTCATGTGGTGAGGAGTCTTGTTTGGGTGTAGTTGCTTTGCTGCCTGTGGGTGTGGGGAGGTGGGTGCTCAAGTTGATCGCAGTGGGTTGGGGTGGGTGGGGGGCAGGTTGTAGTTGGGAGTGAGAGCCGAGGGTGGGAAGTAGGGGGGTCCTGTTATTCATGGCGGTGGTGAGAGGGATGTCGTGTGGTGAGGGGCGTGTGGGGTTGCTAGGTGGTATCAGAGGGGTAGGTGGCGGGTGGCAGTGAGTGCTGATGGGGGATAGAGGGTTCCTGTTCTCCCTGGGGGAGGAACAGGGGGTGTTGTGAGGAGGTGGGCGTGCGGGGTAGCTAGGGAGTACCAGAGATGTGGGTGTTAGGTGGGGGTGAGAGCCGGACAGGGGTAGTGGAGGGGAAATGTTCTCTCTGGGGATGGTGGGGGGATGCCACGTGGTGAAGGGTGTGTGCTGTTGTTAGTGAGTGCCGAAGCGGTAGCTGAGTTCAGACGGCTGGTCCGGTTCCTCCGGGGGGGAGTAGGGCCGGGAGGGGAGGGGGGGCGTGAGAGGGTGCATTCCAGAGAGAGGGGAAGAGGGTGTCAAAGGATTCTAGATTGTCGCTGTTGGCTTGTATCAGGACGTGCCATTGGAATAGATGGTCACCGTGGTATTACCAGCACGGCTTGATCAGTACAGGAGTGATATTGTTTGTTTGCAGCTGTGTGAGGTGTTGGTGGTTTTTGAAATGCTCAGCTGCGATCTGAAAATAGATTTCCATGCCGCTTGTCTCTCAGTGTGGAAGATAAGGTCCGTTTTTACCTTTCCTTTGGAGTGGCAGTGGTAGGTGTCTGCGAAAAGTGACTCACGGTGCTGTCTGATCAGTTTCTGTTTAAAGTTCTTCTTCGCTTTGGGTGAGAGGTCAGGTGGGAAGCTGATCGCGAAGTAGTTCAGGCCATCCAGAATTACATGGTTCGTAGAGGAGGGGGCGGTGTAGGCTGTCATGTTGGGAGGCATTGTGTGTGGATGGGGCAGGGGCAGGCTCCGTACTGGAGGGCAGGAAGTTGTATCTGGGGAGTCTTTGGAAAGAGTAGGAGAAAGATGGAGAGATTCAAGTTGGGAGAGATTCGGGTCGTTACTAGGGCTAGTAGAAGAGGGCAAACTCAGGGATGCGGTGGATTGGGATGCAGACGGTGTGGCTAGCGGGGTCGCCTCAGTCGATAGTTAATGTACCTGGGCGTCCCTTTGGAAGTTAAGCATGATTAGATGGTGGTCACAGGTGCGTTCGGTCTCTCTACCTTCTTCCTGTTGATGGTGGGTTCGGAGCAGCATAGAGCTCAAGTCTGTGGTGTTTTCCACTCAAAGGAGGTCATAGTTTACCAGATGAGATAGGGGGAAGTATCAGACCAGAAGCAAACAGGATCAAACAGTGAGCGGCGTGGAGCTCCTGTCTGAGGTGTTAAAATGCGAATCAGCGAGGGTGGTTTAGTGGTTGTCAGGTCGGGTAGGTGATTTTAGGTGGCCATCTTGTGGTTGGCACCTCGGGAGAGGAGGGGTAGGTCACAGGTTGCGGCGGTGGGGGGGGTCACGCTGCAATATGGGCAGGTCAACTATCGTGAAAACTATAGGCATAGTTCAGATTCTAGGTGTGGCATTTTTTACCATTTTCCTGCCGATTTTTGGGCAAGGCAGCCATATTGGGGACAGGCACAGGTGAGTGGTGAGAGCTCTGGTTTTAATTAGCAGGGGGGGTCACTCCCCACTAGGAACGTGAGGAAGGCAGTTCCACAGGGGATCTGAGAGCCTCAGTACTAATTCTCACTTACTGGCTCAGCGATGTCATGGATCCGGCTTATGGAGTCTGGCCGGGGCGGCCATTTTGGTGTCAGGCATCCGAGGGCTGCGAGGGTCGGTGCTGTCCAGGAGTCTCTGCACCACTTTTCTCCTTTGCTGCTCCTGCCTCAAAAGCGGGGCCAGCAAGGGATTTGTCCAGAGTTGAGTGCATTGGAGCTTTTATTTTTCGTCTTTCCACCAAAAGAGCATCAATAGGGGTCCGGAGCACGATTCTTCATTCATTTGGCTGGACTCTGATCCTTCTTCTGCGGGCAGTGGGGGTCAAAGCACTCTTGTGGTCTCCCTGCCATTTTTTCTTCTTTCCTCCAGTGTTCTTGTGTCACCAGGGTGTCCACAGCCGATTTACAGGGCAGTGGGAGCCAGCGAGCCCCAGGAACTTTCAGATTTGTTCCGGGGCTTCGCTTCTCCATCCAGTATCCCTGTGGCTTTTTAGCTGATGGCAGCAGCAGCATGTGTAGCTTCCGTCCTCCTTCTTGCATGGTCTGGTGGTGGGGGAGCGGCAGACGAGGTGTGTGGGGGGGAACAAGCAGGGATTTTCACCGAGTGTTGATGATCCTAGTGTTATGTGTTTTGTTATGTGTTTTCAAGTATTAGGAATATGCCCTGGTTCGAGAGAGTGGTTGAGGATATTCTTAACGGTGTCTAGTACGGAAATAGCACCTTGGCCCAGGATAACAGGAGGAGTCGGGTCCAGGCGAGAGCCAGATTTGATGGATTCAAGAGTGGAATTTAGGTTTTCACTCCTCATAGAAGGGAAAGCAGATAGGATGGGGCCTGCAAGTTGCCATGCTTCATCATGGGTGTTAGGAGCCATAGCTCATGGAAGGAGGTTCCGAATTTTATTAATTTCGTTAATGAAATGATTAGCGAACATGTTGCAATGTTCTATGGAGGTCCTTTAGTAGAAGAGGGCAAACTCAGGGATGCGGTGGATTGGGATGCGGACAGTGTGGATAGCGGGGTCGCCTCTTTCGAGAGTTAATGTACTTGGGCGTCGCTTTGGAAGTTAAGCGTGAATAGATGGTGGTCACAGGTGCGTTTGGTCTCTCTACCTTCTTCCTGTTGATGGTGGGTTCGGAGCAGCATAGAGCTCAAGTCTGTGGTGTTTTCCACTCAAAGGAGGTCATAGTTTACCAGATGAGATAGGGGGAAGTATCAGACCAGAAGCAAACAGGATCAAACAGTGAGCGGCGTGGAGCTCCTATCCGAGGTGTTAAAGTGCAATTCAGCGGTGGTGGTTTAGTGGTTGTCAGGTCGGGTAGGTGATTTTAGGTGACCATCTTGTGGTTGGCACCTCGGGAGAGGAGGAGTAGGTCACAGGTTGCGGCGGTGGGGGCGTCACGCTGCAATATGGGCTGGTCAACTATCGTGAAAACTATAGGCATAGTTCAGATTCTAGGTGTGGCAATTTTTACCATTTTCCTGCCGATTTTCGGGCAAGGCGGCCATATTGGGGACAGGCTCAGGCGAGTGGTGAGATCTCTGGTTTTAATTAGCAGGGGGTCACTCCCCTCTAGGAACATGAGGAAGGCAGTCCCACAGGGGATCCGAGAGCCTCAGTACTAATTCTCACTTACTGGCTCAGCGATGTCGTGGATCCGGCTTATGGAGTCTGGCCGGGGTGGCCATTTTGATGTCAGGCATCCGAGGGCTGCGAGGGTCGGTGCTGTCCAGGAGTCTCTGCACCACTTTTCTCCTTTGCTGCTCCTGCCTCAAAAGCGGGGCCAACGAGGGATTTGCCCAGAGTTGAGTGCATTGGAGCTTTTATTTTTCTTCTTTTCCCCAAAAGAGCATCAATAGGGATCCGGAGAATGATTCTTCATTCATTTTGCTGGACTCCGATCCTTCTTCTGCGGGCAGTGGGGGTCAAAGCACTGTTGTGGTCTCCCTGCCATTTTTGTCTTCTTTCCTCCGGTGTTCTTGTGTCGCCAGGGTGTCGACAGCCGATTACAGGGCAGTGGGAGCCTGCAAGCCCCAGGAACTTTCAGATTTGTTCCGGGGCTTCGCTTCTCCATCCAGTATCCCTGTGGCTTTTTAGCTGATGGCAGCAGCAGCATGTGTAGCATCCGTCCTCCTTCTTACGTGGTCCGCTGGTGGGGGAGCGGCAGACGAGGTGTGTGGGGGGGAACAAGCAGGGATTTTCATTGAGTGTTGATCCTATTGTTATGTGTTTTGTTATGTGTTTTCAAGTATTAGGAATATGCCCTGGTTCGAGAGAGTGGTTGAGGATATTCATAACGGTGTCTAGTACGGAAATACCACCTTGGCCCAGGATAACAGGAGGAGTCGGGTCCAGGCGAGAGCCAGGTTTGATGGATTCAAGAGTGGAATTTAGGTTTTCACTCCTCATAGAAGGGAAAGCAGATAGGATGGGGCCTGCAAATTGCCATGCTTCGTCATGGGTGTTAGGAGCCATAGCTCATGGAAGGAGGTTCAGAATTTTATTAATTTCGTTAATGAAATGATTAGCGAACATGTTGCAACGTTCTATGGAGGTCCTTTAGAGAAAGACGGAAGTCATGAAATTGTCGGCATTCAGTCAAAATATCAAGTTGGAAATGTCGACTTACAAAAATATTGGGTTTTGAATATCATGACACAGAAATATCGACAGCAAGAATATTATGGTCAAGTATATCGACTTTAAGGAAAAAAATATTGATTTTGAAAATAGTCATTAATAACGTTTGCAAAAATGTAGTTGATAAAAATGTTTATTAGGTCTCGCCTACGCAGCGCGCATACGCTGCTATAGGAGAGAGACCTAATGCCATCGGCACAGCTTTGGGGGCAAAAACGTGCACGCATTGCATTGCTTGCAATGGCAATGCGTGCACGTCTGGCGATTTCCTTGCGGGAGTGCGCGGCGCCATATGGTGGCGCCATATGGCCGCACGCTCCCGCAAGGGAATCTCGCAGGCCCCCTCCCCTGCACGAATATAGCAAAAGTAAACAAGCATTGGCATAGCCAATAGGTCTCGCTTTTGGGACCTTATAAGTATGTTTACTTTTGCTATAATCGCGGCACGTAAAGCGCGGGTGCCGCAATTATAGCAAAAGTAAAGGAATAGGTGTTTTTTTCTATTTCTTTACTTTTGCTATAATCGCGGCACCCACGCTTTACGTGCTGCGATTATAGCAAAAGTAAATATACTTATAAGGTCCCAAAAGCGAGACCTATTGGCTATGCCAATGCTTGTTTTTAATTAGTATTATGAATTTTAGTGTATATTTTAAATTAATGTGATGTATAAATATTGTTTATGTTCTTTCATATATGTGTTACATTTTTTGTAGTTATTAATTTTATTGTAATTGCACTTAGCGTTTTTTAGTTCCGTAGCGGATTGTGGGTTCATTGGGGAATACGGTGGCAAGTAATTTCATTATAATACATTAATGTATACTTTTTATTTATTAATATTAATTTAATTAAGATTTTATAATGTTGTGTTTTTAATTTGTTTGGGTAAATTTTAGGTGCAGTTTGTGTTGTATATGGGGTAAAGGGTGGGAAGAAATGTATTTGTAATTAATCAATAATTAGTTGTTAATTAATATTTATTAATTCATTGACAATTAATGATGGTACTTGTGTAATTAATTTAAGGTGTGGGTTGTGGGGTTTATAGGGGCAAAGGTGGGATTTTTTTTTTTTTAATTAATTCATAATTAGTAGTTTATAATAATTAATTAATTGACCATTAAATATGGAAATTGTGTAGTTAATTACAGTTGTGCGTTTGTTAGGGGTACAGGATGGGAAGTAATTTATTTTTAATTAATTAATTATACCTTGATAATTAATATTAATTAATTAATTGATCATTAATTAGGGTAATTCTTTAATTATTTTTTATGTTTGGGCTTTGGGTTTATAGAGGTGAAGGGTTGGGAGTAAATTAACTTTACTAACTTCATAATTAGTTGTTAAATACTATTATTTATTTAATTGAAAATCTTTTTTAATTTTGAGATACATTTTTTTACAGTTTAATTTTAGGTGTGGGTTGTGGAGATTGTAGGTGTAAAGGGTGGGAAGTGAATTAAATTATATGTATTTTAATGTGTTTTTCAAATAATAATATTTATTTAAATGATAATTATGTTAATTATGCAAATATTTTTTTTATTCTCGATGTGGGTTGTGACTTGTGTGGTGTTATTGGTTAGAAAGTAAATAGACTACATGTATGTAATAATTAATGTTTTTGTTAATAAACAATTACTGAATAAAATATTTAGTTGTTTCAAAATATATGTATATTTTTTAAATATAATATTTGTAGGTATTAGCGATATGTATTTAAAATATAATATATATATGTATATATATATTAATATTAAATATATTTTTATTTCAATTTTTTAAATATTTATATTTTTTTATTTACTTTAAAAACATTTTTTTCTATTCTGTTGATGATATTTTGTTTTTTTTCCATCTAGAACTGACTGGAGTGAGAATAGTAAATTTCACCCCTCTGCAATCAAACACTTTCCCTATTGATGCACTGACTGGAGTGGGAATTGTTTTTTTTATCCCTCTGCTATTCAACTCTTTCCCTACTGTTGAACTCACTGGAGTGGGAATAGTAAATTGTATCCCTCTGCTTTCCAACCCTTTCCCAACTGTTGCACTCACTGGAGTGGGAAGAGTCATTTTTACCCCTCTGTTATCCAACACTTTCCCTACTGTTGCACTCATTGGAGTGGGTATAATAATTTTGACCCCTTCTCTATCAAAATACTTTCCCTACTGTTACACTTATTGGAGCGGGATAGTAATTTTTAGAGCTCGACTATTCAACACTTTCCCTACTGTTGCACTGATTGAAGTGCGAATAGTAAATGTTATCACTACGCTATCCAACAATTTCCCCACTGTTGCACTCACAGGAGTGTGAATTGTAATTTTTACCCCTCCACTATCTACACTTTCCCTACTGTTGCACTCATTGGAGTGGGACAGTAATCTCTACCCGTCCGCTAACCAGCACTTTCCCTACTGTTGCACTGACTGCAGTGGGAAATTTAAGTTAAAAGAATGTTTTTTAAAATGGATTTTATGTTATTTATATATATATATATGTAAGCCTCAGAGATGCAGGAACGCGAAGAAGCAGCTTCGCAGATTTTCAATGATGCGTGTACTAATCCAATTACTGCTGTGGGGGCAATGGCAACTGATAAAACAGTGAGTGATTTAAATTCACGATTGAAACGTCTAGAAAAGCTTCAACGTTTAGAACTCTCAAAATGGTGGGAGTCGAGATCATTACAAAGATATTTGGAAGTACAAAGAGTTCCCAGAGGATTGCGAATAATGGTTACTCCAACCTATGAAGAACCCAATCCAGACATGTTACGCGAATGGGCAGCTAACAATAATGATGCCTCGAGAAGAATGTTGGCGATTTTAATTAAGTACGCCGACATCGACAGAAGCAAAATTCTATCTGAAATAGAATGTCTACTCAGTGATCTAAGCAAAGAAGAAAATCAAGATTTGATTACTGAGTTCAAGTCATCATTGAAAGAAAGGTTGAAGAAATACGAAACCACCATAAGAGAGAGGAAAGCACAAAAGTTCATCAGGAACAAACAAGATTACGATAGGGGCCAGATCTATACCTTCGCAAAAAAGTTTGATACCATCAGAAGGAATAAACTTGCCCAGATGAGCAAACCCAGTGCAGAAGAACACTCTGAACAAAGCAGTATACACAGTTCAGAAGTTGACACTGACTTGGATGAGGCAGCAACCCCACAAACTACAGTACCAACAGTAATTGAAGAGTTCGATTTTTTATGCGAAGAACGCAGGTTCAACCTGCGACCAAGACAACAGGTACAAACACGACCTCAAAGACCCCCAAGAGGAAGAGGCAAAGGGCAGCGAGGAGGAAGGGGGCAGCCTGTCGAAAGAGGGCAACAAAAGCAAGAAAAGAAAACGAACAAATGATGACACGAAACAATGAAGCGATAATTAATCTGACAAATATAATCCTCACTGATCGAGAAAAAGAAATTCTACAGCTAGGCCTAACATTCTGCCCTGAGTCTAACCTGGACTATGTACAAACGAGAATAGATCTCTTTAAATTTATAAGAACACTTAAATTAAAGAAACACTTTCTCATTAACCCTACGCAGAGGAGGGCACCTACCACCGGAGAAGCACCAATCTTGGAGTGCCCTACAACTACAGCAAGCGGATTACAAGTCACTGACTTTGACCTAATGATGGAACTGAAATCAATGGACACAGCAAGCGCATTTGAAACGAACACATTGGATGTGGAAACAATCGCACAAGAAGAGGGCTTATCCATTGGGCAAGGGATACCAACGGGCTTTAAACCCACTTCACGATTCATTCCAATGTCAGCAAGAGATGGTATTGACATTTTTTGTGAACTTGTTACAAATGAACTTAAAAAACTGAGTTGTCAAATAAATATGAGAAATAAACATACCAAGCAAACCGAATATCAAGCCCTGTTAAAGAAATTATCTGAAAATGAGAACTGCATTGTGCGCAATGCGGACAAAGGGGGCAATATTGTCCTATGGGACAAACAGAAATATTTGAGTGAAGCTTATAAACAACTCAACAACTAAAAATGTTATGTAAGAGTGGATGAAAATGTCATGCTTACCAGTAATGATGAGTATAATGTGCAATTGAAACATTGGTTTGATCAGGGTCTACTCAAACAAGACGAGTACAAGTTCCTAAAAATTGACCATCCAACAACGGCAGTATTTTATCTAATTCCCAAGATCCACAAAGATATTGAAGAAACGCCAGGGCGCCCAATTATTTCGGCAATTGGTAGTGCCCTGGAGAATACTTCAAAATATGTAGATTCCTTCATCAATCCCCTAGTTCAAACTTTACCTTCCTATATCCAGGATACAGGAGATTTTTTGAGGGGTATCTATGACCTACCGTGGGAAGATGATTATCTCTTAATAACGATAGATGTGTCAACACTCTACACGAGTATACGACACACCGATGGGATAAAGGCTGTCAAATATTTTCTAGGTTCAAGACCCATAACAATGTGGGCCCATACTCAAATGCTCTTGTCAATGATCGAGAGATGTCTTCTAAATAATTATTTTTTATTCAACAATGAACTGTTCCACCAAGTATGCGGTACGGCGATGGGCACCTGCTTTGCCCCCAGCTATGCTAATTTGCATATGGGCTGGTGGGAGGAGCAGGTGGTCAGGTCGCAGTACCAACAACAATGGGAGAATAACATTTTACATTGGAGTAGGTTTATTGACGACTTGTTCGTCATATGGAAAGGCACAGAGGATGAGGCTAAGATATTCATCAACAGCCTACAAAACAATGACCTCAATTTAAAATTCACAAGCGAAATAAGCAAGACTGAAATTAATTTTTTGGACTTGACAGTATATATTGAAGGTGGAAAGATAGAAACCAAGCTGTATCGTAAACCTACTTCCAGTAATACTATCTTACATGCCAAAAGTTTTCATCCCACAAATCTCAAAAAGAGTATTCCTTATGGTGAATGCATACGCACAAAACGCAACTGTAGCAAAGATCAGGTAATTGTACAAGAACTAACAGTACTAAAAGGGAGATTTCAGGAAAGAGGCTACCCGGATGATTGGATAGATAGTGCAATCTATAAAGTTCAGAGAAGGAAAAGAGAAATTATTCTTTTTGACAAAAAAGAAGATGGTCAAGGGAAAAGTAAGAAAATGTCCTTAACCTCACCAGGTAGATTCATTACAACGTACAGTACACAGCACATTAAAGTGAGAGGCATTTTAAACAAACACTGGCATGTAATCAAGAATGACCCAATCCTTGGAAAAGTTCTCCCACGTAGACCACAGATTACATTTCGCAAAGCAAAATCGTTTAAACAGACCTTGGTTAAAAATTATTTGAAAAAATCCAAACCAAAAACTACTTGGTTAACGAAGAAGCAAGGATTTGTAAAATGCACCAAGTGCAAAGCTTGTAAGCATGGTGTAAACACAGATAAATATTCACCAGGTTTAAATAAACAATTGCAAACAATAAGAGGAAAATTCTCATGCAAAACTGAGTATGCTGTCTACGTGCTTCAATGCCCTTGTGACTTGAGGTACGTGGGCAGCACTATCTTAGAAGTACACAAGAGAGTGTTACAGCACTTAAGAGCAATAAAAAATGATGACCGATCATATCCTGTCGCACGACACTTTGAGAAATTCCATAACAAGCGACCCGATGGTCTCACATATTTTGTGATAGATGCCGGTGAGAAAAATCCCAGGGGAGGTAATAGGGAAAAACAATTAAGGAGATTGGAGTCACGTTATATAATTGAATTGAATTCTAAGCAGCCAGATGGTTTGAATGTTGAAGAGGACATGTACACTCACCTTTGATAATTAGTTTTGAATAATCGTTCCTAACCAAATTTTCTGTCATGAAAAGCTTTCCGTGTGCAAATTGACTCAAGACGTAACAAATTAATACATTGTATTGGCAACACAGCCCACTGGGGCTAAAGTCTCTGAATAGGTTCCTGGAAAACATTGTTTAACAAACAACATGGTTGGATTAAGAAAGCCCACTTGGGCATTACTCATACCGTTTATTTCACAAGTGCAATGGATGACGGAACAATGTTTTCTAAAATATAATCACTGTCGGTCATGATTTACTATTTTAGTTTTATACTAATGAAATCGTATTGTGATGTGTATGCCAACAACGTAGGACTATATGTAAAAACTACAAGTCTGTCTTCTTATACACTCACTATGTAGTTGTATAGTCATGTGGATAGCCAAGTTAAAATGGTTGTGAAAACTTTACTCAGCGTCAGTGAACAAGGGTGCTGCGCACTCGAAACGCGTTTGACGAATGGCTGACTGAGGAATAAAGCATTTATCCAACCGCACACGGCTTCGTTTTTCTTCCGGATACATGGGAGAAGATTTTTCCCTTATATGTATATATATATATATATATATATATATATATATATATATATATATATATATATATATATATATATTATCTACTGGCGGTCGCCAGTACATAGTTATAGTTGCAACCTAGTTTCCATAGGAAATCTCAAAATTCGATTTTGAATAACTTTGGCGCCGGTTGACGAATCCTCGTGAAATTTTCAAAACTAATGGGGCGCTCCGTTCAGCTCCTACCCTGAAAGTCTCGGGGTGATTCGTCAAGTGGGGGCCGAGAAAAAGGGGGGGTCCCAAAACGCGTTTTCCCCATGCATTTTTCCATAGGACATTTAGTCGCAGCTACAGCCCGAACGGCTGAACAGAATTACGTGAAATTTGGCAGAGAGGTAGCCATAAGGTCAAGGAAGTGCCTTTTGCAGGTCTGGTGTAAATCTGTTCAGTATTTCCTGAGAAAATAGCATTTAAAAGCATATATATATGTGGGCGGAGCCTAACCACACATCTCATCCTGAGATCTGATTGGCTGTCAGCACTTCATCCAAGAAGTGTTGGCAGCCATCTTGGGACCAATATACATGATAGCACCTCATTAAAAAGCATTGCAGTTAATAGAAGGTTTTAAGACTTTAGTTACATTATAAATCATTTGTTGATGGTACCATACTCATTTTAGGAACTGTGGTATGTTCTAAGGTGATTTCACCATGTGAAAAAGCCTTCT
This sequence comes from Triturus cristatus, assembly GCF_964204655.1. Lineage (NCBI taxonomy): Eukaryota > Metazoa > Chordata > Amphibia > Caudata > Salamandridae > Triturus > Triturus cristatus. The sequence continues at coordinate 470,777,780 of NC_140589.1, forward strand.
GCTGGGATATCATGATTGAGAGAAAAATATTTTCTCATGCTTTTACCACAGAGGTTTGGAAGGTGATCTATAAGCTAAACTGAGAGCTTATTTTCTGTAAATTCACATTATCTTTCTCAGTCATGTGAGAATGAAGTCTGACATTCTCAGTAAAACATGTACATCCAACAAGGGCAGGGACTGTCAGTTGATTCCTTTGTGTTCTACTGCAGCTTCCCAGAGTGTTCCAAAGAACTACTAGAGCGCTAACAGTCCTACTTATGATAAACGTATGGCACACCTGAAGCCATCTTGCTTGGATTGAAGTGGTAACTCTTAAAACATTTAATTTAAAAAGGAACAAAATGAGGGGGTTCATTTTTCCATAAAAAGTATGATTAGTGCTGCAGAAAGAAAAATTAGGGCACATTTTGAGTGACTTGTCAAATCCTCTACTATTTCATTAAAAAATTCTGACATGCAGACTGAAACATGCACTTTCAATACCAGCAGCAGTTTTCCCTGGTGAGCAGTAGCTTTACTACAGTGATCTAATGAGCAAAAAAAGTGCTAACTTTCTGAATTTATGGCAAATGTGTGACACATCTGAATGCCTTCTTGATGGAATCAAAGTAAAAAACTGAAAGTATTTCCTACTGAGGAGACTGCAGTAAATGAGGAAATTAGGAAACTTCATAACAAATAAGTCTCCCAACATGGCCACCAGAGACAAAAGAGCCCAAATGTAGCCCAAATATCACCCAGATGTAGCCCAAGTATAGCCCAATGACAGAATGTCCCAGAATGTTCTTAAAAACAACTAGAGCGCTTACTGTCTTCATTATGACAAAAGTATGGCACACCTGAAGCCATCTTGATTGGAATAAACTTGTAAAACTTAAAACATTTAATTTAAAAAGGAACACAATGAGGGCGTTCATTTTGCCATAGAAATTATGATTAATGCTGCAGAAAGAAAATGAGGGCACATTTTGAGTGACTTCTCAAATCCTCTTCTATTTCATTAAAAAATTCTGACATACAGACTGAAACATGCACTTTTAATACCAGGAGCAGACTGCCATGGTGAACAGTAGTTTTACTACAGTGATCTAATGAGCAACTAGAGTGCTAACATTCAGAATTTATGGCAAATGTGTGACATATCTGAATACCTTCATGATGGAATCAAAGTAAAAAACTGAAGGCATTTCCTACTGAGGAGACTGCAGTACATGGGGAAATTAGGAAACTTCATAACAAATAAATCTCCCAAGATGGCCACCGGAGACAAAAGAGCCCAAATGTAGCCCAAAATCACCCAGATGTAGCCCAAATATAGCCCAATGACAGAAGTGTGCAAAACACTTATTATTTTGTGTTTTTGCAGTGTTATATAGTGCAGACTTGTCAGGTATTGGAGTGCTTTACATGAGCATTGGTTACATCACACAAGAACAAATTCATTTTGGTTGTAGACATGGGGAGACTAAGTGATTTGACCAGAATCACAGAATGTCGAGCTGAAGCAGAAAATTCAACCTGGTTCCCCAGTTGCAAAGTCTGCAGTTCTGGAAGTAACACCACATCCTCTCCCCTAAGTGCAACATTTAATCAAGTGGTCAACTGGATAAAAAAACATAAAGATAACAAATAATTTAAAAGTGCTTTGTCGCTATTTGAAAACTCAGAAACTATGTCCTTATTTTAGTCTTTTAGAGCACTAATCATAATTTTGATGCCAATAAGACCCTCTCATATATGTAATTTCTAAAGGAAATGCTCTAGGTATTACAGTTTTGATTACATCAAGATGATGTCAGGCGTTCCACACTTTTGTAATAAATATAGAATGTTGGCAATCTAGTTGTTCATTAGGATACTGTTGAGAGGCAGAGGCCAGGGCCACGGACTCTGAAAATTGAAGGCAGGTAGGAGGGTGCAAAGGCAACAATTTAACCACACTGAGCAGGCAGGAAGGGCCGTGGCAGCACAACAGACTATGGAGGGCAGTGGAAAGGGGGGCAGGGGCAACAAACCAACAATACAGGACTTGCAAGAGAGGCTGTGGCAATGTAATAGACCATTGTGGGCAGAAGGAAGAGGCAATGGTAGTACAACCATACATGCCAACAGACCCGATTCAGCCAGGAAACGTCCAATGTTTTTAAGCTCAAATGGGCTTTATTTGATCTGTCTCCTGTCTACAATCTCCTCTTTTTCAATGTAACTCAAAGGGGAAAATCAATACCCCATTTTATTTTCAAAATCTCCCTCTTACCAAGTTCAAAATGTTAGCAAGTATGGTACATTGGATCATGGAAGGAAATGGGGTAGGGACATGGACTTGGATAACAGAGGACAGGAGGGACATGGAGAGGTGCACCAAACTGACCCTGCAGGGCAGGCATCAGGGTTTGCAGCAGCACAATACACCACACAGGGCATGCAGGACGGGAGTGCAGCACAACAATCCATAGAAAGCAAGAGGGAGGGGACAGGACCATGCACATGGACAACAGAGAACAGAGGGGCAAGAGGCAATGGTAGCTAGCTGACCATAATGGACAGACAGGAGAGAAAGCTGCAGCATAACAGACCATAAAGGGCAGGAGGGACGGATCAGGGGCATTACAATGGAACAGACAAGCCAGGAGGGAGGGAGTAGGGGTCTGCACATGTAAACAGAGGGCTGGGGGCAAGGGGGCAGGGCAGGAGCAGCAAGATAGCCATGGAGGTCAGGCAGGATGGGCACTAGAAGCAAGATACACCATGAAGAGCAACAGTGAGACTGTGATGGCATACACACAGACCATGGAGGGAAGGTGGGAGGGGGTCAGGGGCAGCTAACTGACCACACAGGGAAGATGGGAGGGGCCATGGCAGCACAGAAGACCATGCATGGCAAGTGGGAGGGTTAGTGGCAGCACAATGGCTATGATGGGCAAGAAGGAGGGTGCAGGGGCATGCACAAAGGACGATGGAGGATAGAAGGGAGGGTCAGGACCTGTGCACAGACAAGAAAGTTCAGGGGAAGGGGCCTCACAACAGACCACACGGGGCAGGCAGGAGGAGCAGTTGCAGCACAACAGACCAGGGAGGGCAGAAGGGTGTGGCAGTACAATGGACCATGTAGGACAGAAGGAAGAGGATAGGGGCATGGCATGTGGACAGGCAGGGTGGAGGTGGCAGGGACAGGTTACAGTCATATGACAATGCTAGGCAGGTGGGAGGGGAGTGGCAGCTCAACAGAACACTCAGAGTAGATAGGAGTGGCAGGTCCATGGAACATGGTGGGCAAAAAGGATGGAGCAGGGGCATGCACAAAGACATCGGAGGGCAGGGGGAAGGAGAATAGGGGCAGCAAGCTAAGCACAGAGTTTAAGCAGGAGGTCAATGATGGGGCATAGAATTGGGCAATGGAGGGCAGGAGGAGTGGACTGGTACATCATACTAAATTGAGGGCAGTGGCAGCACATCAGACCATGCATGGCAGGAGGGAGGAGGCTAGTCCATGGATTCACACAACAGAGGATAGGGAGGAGGGGGATGGGGCAGCAAGCTAACTGTTCAGAGAAGGCGGGTATTAGGATCTTTATTGTTTTTAAAACATTGTGTCTGTGCGAACTACTTAAAATATGAACAAGTATGCATCATAATCTCACTTTTATTCAGGAAGAAGAGGACGTTTGTGACTGTGACTCCGGGCTCACTTGGCAGAAACACTCCCTGACCCTCCACCCCCTATCGCAAAATGTAATGCCCGTGAAAAGGGTAGGTGAACACAGTGTTATATAGAACATAGTCCTGAGAGCACGATTGAAAATGAAAACTAGATATAGTGTATGGTATAAACTATGCACCAAAAAGTGTGATATAAGATGAACCGGGCGTGAAATATAATATGCAATACATTGTGCGCAATGACAGATTCATTGGAGAGCGCGAGATAGCACAGGCACTAGCGCGTGCTATGCGATATGCGCCTCGGAGTGTAATATGCACAGGGCAGTGTTGTGTAACCTAACTAGTCTCTAAAGTTGTAATATAAAATATGTGCTGGGGAGTGTAACGTTGCATATGCACTGTGACAAAGATATGGATCCCAGATTGTAATATGTATGGCATAGCACTGTGCGTTATAACATAGGCATCGAGGAAGGCACGTTAGATGGGGCAATATAACCCGTGCGAAGACAAGTGTGGCATGACATATTCACGGGGCGGTGTTACAGTGCACATGGGCTAGAGAGTGTCATAGCATATGCACTAGCTAGTGGAATACAACAGAGAGGTGTGTGGCACTCGGCAGGCAATGGTGGGTGTAACACAGCATTGGGCTCTGTCAGGAGCGCGCTGTGACTCTCAAGTGATGTTCGTCTCCTTTCCAGAGAGTAAAATAAAAAGTATTACACATCCGGCAGTGGATGTGTGTTTTATTAACCGTGAGGGGGGTTTCTTGCATAGTTTTGGTCGAATTTTTGTTGAATCCCATTTGAATGGCTTGGTGTGCATGTGTATTAAATGTGCCCGTCAATAGCTACCCATGTTTGTATAAATAAACGACAAGGGTGTCTACCGGGATTGGGCACGGTAGGGCATCAGACATGTCAGAGCTTCACTAGTGGTGTAAATACATTCCACGTGGATTCATTGTATGCATAGTCGCCTTTTAATGAATATCACGCAAATCGTCATGGTGATAGGTACGTAGGGTTTGTCCAGCATGTCCTAGGTGTGTCTATAAATATATATTTTTTAAAAATAATAAAAAACAGTGGCCGGCCCTGGGGATTGGGGTCAAAAAAATATAATTAGGAGACAGACCCTGGGGGATGGGGTAATCAGGGCCAATAAATTAGAATAAGAAGGGGAACCACACAGCCCCCCTTCTTAAACAATTAAAATAAATAAAAGACTGGCATCATGCCGGAGGCCATGCCCCCTCCGTGCAGCACTCTGCAAACGCGCCCCCAACAGGCATCTCCAGTATGCGCCAGGGAGCTGCGCTGCAGACAGGTGTTCTGAGGCCAAGCCCCTTTTTACCCCTCTCTGCAACGCAGCTCTGTGGCGCTTACTGGAGGTACCTAGTGGTCTAGTTTGACCCTAGGGACCCTTAGGATTCAAGGGGACTTAATCTCTCAACTTAGAACAGCCACAGGGCGCGTTTACACAGTGGTGAAGGGAGGGGACGGGGCCTGAGGTGACGTGTGCAAACACGCACTATGGCACGTTTTAAATTGGGGATATAATTTCCCTTCAATACTGAGGGCCCCTGGGGGCTAACTAGCCCACCAAGTGCTTCCAGTAAGCGCCACTGAGCTGCATTGCAGAGAGGTGGTCCAGGCCGTGCCACTTTTTACACCTCTCTGCAACGCAGCTCTGTGGCACTTACTGGAGGTACCTAGTGGGCTAGTTGGACCCTAGGGACCCCCAGGATTCAAATGAACTTAATCTCCCAACTAAAAACAGACACAGGGCGTGTTTACACAATGGTGAAGGGAGGGGACGGGGCCTGAGTTAACGTGTGCAAAAACGCCCTGTGGCCTGCTTTAAGAGGTAGTTTTAATCCCCATGCCCTATTATATACTAGGGGCTTACAGAGGAGGTCATGCTAATCACAGGGGGACCCCAACACAGAATGTTCCCTAGTGTATGTAGGTGTTTTCACTGTATTCTAAGTGTCTTTTAACATAGCACTGGCTCTAGGACTGGTTAGTCAGACTCAGTTACCACCAGTATCCGTCTGAAAAAGTTGAGGGTACAGGATGATTTTGCAACAAGGCTTCTTTCTGCTCTTCTTTTTGTTCTTTCTGCACGTTATCCTTCTTCCTGCACTTTTCTTCGTCTTGGAGGACTTCTGTTGCTTCTTTCTGCACTTCTTTTGTTTCTTTCTGTGCATTTTTTCTTCTTTCTTCACATGTCCTATCTCTGTAGGCATAGTTAGAAATTAGCATTTAAAAAACCTTTGAAATTCACAGAAAAAACCATAGGTTTCAGGCACGTTATACTTAGGAATTAGCATTTAAAAAACCTCAGAAATTCACTGAAAAAACCATAGGTTTTAGGGGTGTTATAGTTAGCTGGACTTTTCACTTGTACAAAACCATTGAAATGCCCCCGTTATAGTTAGTTCAGCTAACTATAACTCGCGCGCCCGCAATGCACTGCTGATGACGTCACATATTACATCACTCATTACATGGTCAGTGACATCACTCATGACATCACTGATGACATCACTGATGACATCATCCTTGTGATAGAGTGGCAGACCTCCTCTCACCCTAATATAACCTTTGATACACACATTCAAAAATAGAGACTAAAATTTTCAAAACAATGGACATACCAATACCAGTTACAACAACCTCTTCAGTAATTCTAAGATCCACATACACATCCACTCATTCACCAACAGTCCTATACAGTCACTCATACATGTACTCACTCATCATATGTACTCATACACCTATACATCCTGTTACACAATGACACTCATCCATAAAGTTACTGACACACATAGTCACTCATGCTAATAAAGAATCAAACATACATTTACTTGCATATACAGTTATACACACACCACCACACTTACTTCTACGGAAACTTACACATACTTAGTCTTTTAAACAATCACTTATAGAAACACATACTTATTCATACAGGAACTCTTTCAATCTCTCACTCTCACATATACTCACATATATACACCAATAGTCACATATACTAGTTTAAAACATATGTAGTTACTCATAAAGACACTCTTGAGAAAGTCATTCACTCACTAACACACCCATACACACACTCATCCACCCATACAGTCCTGCACACATGCTGTGTTCAACACATACAAACAGTGAGTCACTCATTCATTCACATATGCACTACGTAATACGCCCCACCAAACCATGCAGACACTCAGACTGATACTCAAAAAACCAACTAATAACCTATATAGACACCCATGTAGCTACTCACCAACCCATGCAGCCACTTATACACAAAGTGAGAGACTGATACAGATATTTACATATTTAAACATTACTCACTGAGCCATGTATTCACTATGATACACTTAATCAGTCAGTTACACAATCAATTTTTCAAAAACAAATCATCCATTTAGACACTTATACCCATTTATTCTTCCATCGACCTTGAGATATACATATATAAAACACACATTCACTGGATGATGTCATCAGTGATGTCATCAGTGATGTCATTTGAGATGTCATCAGTGATGTCATGAGTGATGTCACTGACCATGTCATGAGTGATGTAATATGTGACGTCATCAGCAGTGCATTGCGGGCGCGCGAGTTATAGTTAGCTGAACTAACTATAACGGGGGAATTTCATTGGTTTTGTACAAGTGAAAAGTCCAGCTAACTATAACACCCCTGAAACCTATGGTTTTTTCAGTGAATATATATATATATAAGAACAAAGTCCTGACCTCCCAAATACAACAAGGGGGGTTGGATACAGGTACGGACCTCTAATCCATGCACAATGCTGTCGTCCAAATGAATACACCAAGCGGTTTCACAAATTCGATTCTGACGTTTATTTCATTTCTGCCAGACAAGTGTCCGCCTCAGACGCGTTTCGATCGCCTCCGCGATCTTGATCACCTGACGCGCTGATGCCGGACCTTCCATTTAAAAACAGCTTCACCCAATCAAATTGCTCATTAGTAATGGACATAAACAAAATACTTAAGAATTCGAGTGTGTCATCCTAAAAGTATTATGAAATCATATCAGGACCAATAAACACCAGGCTGAAGTATCAATGATGATACAAATTGTAAAAAATAAGCATGTAATAGCAAACAGAATATCTGGCAAGTGCCCCTTAATGCTATAATGCTAATAATTAGTCACAGCCAAGAATGAATATACTGAATAGATCAATAATTCATTAATACGATGTAATGGAAAATACACACTCATGTTCACAAAATAGCAAATTGATAAAGTCCAAGACAAAGAAAAAAGGAGGGGGGGGGGAGGAGGGGAAAAATGAAAATTAATGAAGAGCATAAAAAGGAATGAAGAAAATAGAAAAATGGAAGAAAGAAAAGAGGATAAGCAGAAGACATAGGAATGAATATTCAAAATTATATTGTGACTGCCAGTGACAAAAAAAAACAAGTAGGTGTTACAGTGACTAATCAACAAACTGCAAAGTCAGAGAAGAAAATCAGATCAATTTGAAGCAAATATTTACAAAAAATTGTGCAGTACCTCACTCGTATTCATCCATTTAGGCATTTTGGTGTCAAGTAATAGAATGAAGGAGGATTCTAGCTGGCAAAGTTGTTTCTCTCTGTTACCCCCACGAATTGAGGGGGGAACCCCCTCAATGACATAATATTTTAGGTCACAGATTTTGTTTGCATGAATGGCTTTAAAATGTCGAGCAACAGGATATGTGGGATCCGAGTTGACAATCGCACGAAGGTGTTGCAGAATGCGATTGAAAACCGGTAATTTAGTACTGCCCACATATTTCAGATGACACGTACATTCAAGCACATAAACCGCAAAATCAGTGCGGCATGTGAAATGATGTTTGATTTGTACCGGAATGTTGCTGAATGCTGTGTGGTATTCGGAAACATTAATTCCGAATTTACACGCATGACATGATGCACATTTGAAAAAGCCAGATCGTGACAACCAAGTGGTCTTTTCCGTGGATTCAGGATTGGATTTAACCAAAGCATCCCTCATTGAGGGCGCTCTCCTGAACGTGATATTGGGTAAATTGGTTAGCAAAAACTTGAGAGTCATATCTGTCAGAACAATTGGCCAATGTTTGTAAATTATGCTTCGCAAAATCTTGTGTTGTTTGCAGAATGTGGTAATGAGTCTGATTGGTTGCATGGCCTCATTGCTTGCCTCACAACTGTTGTCTGTGGTCTGAAGTTGCTTGGTGGAAAGGCAGGATTCCCGAGAACAAAGATTTGCTTTGTCAAGGGCTTTTTTAAGGTTGTGTTCTTTATAACCACGGGCAAGGAACCGATTGGTAGCTTCTTGTTGACACTGTTCTAAATCAAATTGACGGCTACATATCCGCCGTAGGCGGAGAAATTCCCCGTAGGGTATACTGTGTATGAGATGGGGTGGATGTGCACTGCTGGCATGTAAGATAGAATTGCCAGCAGTGATTTTTCTATGTAATTTAGTTTCTATGTGGTTGTCAAAAATAAAGACCTCCACATCCAGAAACTCCACCCTCTCAGTACTGATAGTGGCCGTGAATTGTAAATTCATCAAGTTGGTATTAATGGATGCTACAAACAAAGAAGCCTCCTTTATGGATCCTTCCCAGACGATAAAAATATTGTCTATATACCTGCCGTAAAAGCGGATATGTGCATCCCACATCGTCTTGTGGTCGACCCTGAGGACATGTTCCTCCCACCAACCAACCAAAAGGCAGGCATAGGTTGGAGAAAAACATGCCCCCATAGCCACACCCCTCAACTGTTTATACAGAACTTTATTGAAGAGAAACAGATTGTTGTCAAGGCAAAGGTCAATCATTTGAAGGAGCATGGTATTGTGGTCTTTGAAATTGATAGAACGAGAGTCCAAAAAATGTTTAACAGCAGTTAACCCTTGTGGATGTAAGATACTAGTATAAAGGGAAGCTATGTCAAGTGTAATAAGTATGAAGGTAGATTGCCAATCAATTGCCTGGATTTTATTTAAAAAATCACCTGTATCCTTAATAAAGGATGGCAAATCGGTCATATGCGGTTGGAGAAAATAATCAACATACTTAGACATAGCTTCCAGAAGGTTGTTCCTAGCAGAGATGATAGGTCTGCCAGGTATAGGGTGAATACCCTTGTGAACTTTAGGAATAAAGTACAGGGTGGCTGTTGTTGGAAAATCATTCTTAAGTAACAAATATTCATTCTTAGACAGGAGTCCCATTCTTTTCCATTGTGCCAAAAGGGAGGAACCAGATTTTTTGATTTGGATTAAATGATCTCGGCCTACTTTGCTGTAGCAATTCGTATCAGACAAATGGCGTTGAGCCTCAAGAAGGTAATCTCTTTTGGGCCAAAGAACTATATTGCCCCCCTTATCAGCACCCATCACCACAATTTGACCATTATCACAAATTTTTTTGATCAACGCCCAATAGTTTCTCAATTTAACATTTATTTGACCACACTTAGAGTAAGTGGACAGATTCAATTTTTTTTATTTTTTTATTTATTTATTTATTTATTTATTTATTTTTTAGATCATCAATTACCATGTCACTGAACACATCTACAGAGTCTTTAGGCATAACCGGATAGAAACTTGAAGGAGGACGGAACGGACTGGCAGCCGCCAATCCCGTATTGATTCCTTCAAGATGTTCAGAATCATTGTCGGATATTGAAAAGTCCGAGCTTTCTTTGGCCAAAGAATGCATGGTTTGAAGTGTATCTGGGTCCCGGACTTGTAGTGTATCCAACATTGAGTCAGAGGTGGTGGCCACATTCATAGGTTTGTTCAGTTGAAAAAACTTCTTGAGTTTAATTTTTCGAATGAATTTGTAGATGTCAATGCGAGACTGTTTGTATGAGAAATTGGACTCAGGACAGAACGAAAGACCCAGCGTTAACAACTGTTTTTCAGCTTCAGACAATACAGTGTCCGTTAAGTTGATGATAGTGTTGTCCTGAGAGTCTAACGTTTCCATCTCCGTCCTCCTCTGCCCCTGTTTGATGGTCTTGAGGCGATGCCTGTGCCTTTCTCTCTGACGCTGGCTAGTGCTGCGTTTGTTTGGCTCTGAGGATTTCTGGGGCGGAGGGTTGCTCGCCTGTCCATAGTTAAAAAATTAAGCTCTTCTCCTAAAGTGTGTTTAATGGCCAGCGAACTAGATGTCACTGATGTACCGGGGCCTTCATCTGAATCTCCACTGGTGAGAGAATTGGTGTCAGAATCAGCTTGAGTAGTGATGTTGTCATTGCCGTCATTGTCACGATTAGCTGGAACTTGATCGGTGAGAGCTTTTCTTTTCACATTGTCGAATTTACGGGAAAACGTAAATACCCTTCCCGCCAAGTAGTCATCCCGATCCCTGGCAAACTTAAAAGCTTTGCGGGTTTTAATGGTTTCTTCGTATTGCTTTAATTTGTTTGCTATCGAGACTCTCCCCTTGGCAATAATATCCTTTTGAGCATGAGCATCAAGACTTTTATTCAACTCATCAATCTCATTTAGAATTCTCTCTCTATCAATCACGGCATATTTGATCAGGATATGGACCATGTTCATAGAGGCTTGGAGATTATTGGTGGCCCATTCGGAGAGCATTTCAGGGTGCGGATTTTCATACGAAGGTGCAATCATGACTCGCAATCCCCGAGGCACCCTGCCTGCATCCCGGTATTTTTCAAGCGATTTGCTCTCCCACCACTTAGAGAGCTCGGTTTTTTGAAGTTTCCCCAATTTTCTCAATAAACCCCTGACATCATTAGTGTTTCCTTCATGGGTTAGCAGTTCAATATATATATATATATATATATATATATATCCACTAACCAGCTGAAATATGAAAAATGTTTCCTTTTTTTAAATTTTGAGATTATGCGAATTTTTGCACAGACACCTATGCACTTTATATATTAGAAAATATATGCAGCCCATTTTTCATGAATTATTTTGAGTACTTCACGGTCATGATTATCGATTTAGCCAATGATGATGAAATCCTTTGAGGTTGTGGGACAGCGATACGTCTTAAAATAACAGTGAATGTTGAATAAAGTTTTATTTGTAAAAAAACTCACATAAAAAATGTAAAAACAGAAGATGGACTTAAAATTGTACTTACTCCTTTAAATACGACATTCTAGACGAAGAAAACTCTATGGTCCAGTTGAAGGCACATCGCCGAAACGCGTAGACCGTTTGTATCCCCTACCTTGGTGATGGAATAAATTATAAGATAATCTAAAACTGCTTCGAGTCCTGATTGGGGTGCTGTGGATGCCTGCTACTGCCGGACGGGCAGTTTGGTGATTTTCTAAAAAAAATATATATATATATATATATATATATATATATATATATATATATATATATATATATATATAACGACCACCGCCTTCTTTCAGGTAAAATAAAGGCTTGGCACACTCCGGGGTAATTCAAAAAGGCTTTATTTAACCCCTTGTGTGCCACGCCCTTTCCCCGCCCTGTGCCGGCCGTTGCATTAGCGGGCGGGGTTCATGACGAGCTGGACTCGTCATGGGCACAGCGCAACCGCGGCCCATGACGAGTCCAGCTCGTCATGGGCACAGAAGGGGTTAAAAATCTCACTTGCGTATATAGATATATATCCAACACAAGTTTGCCTGGAATGAGATAGCCCACACAAGGATTCAAGTTCAGCAGCTTTAATTTGGTTGAGGGTGCAGCGTGACAAAACAGCAAAGTGCTTCTCAGTCATTTCGCCCAGCCCTACGCGTTTCATGCTCTCGCACTTCCTCAGGGGCACTGGCTTCACTGAGAGTGCCGGTTTCACGGTGATTTTATCGGGCATCCGTTTGAAAACTCTCAGCACCCCGCCCATGTGGGCGTGGCCATCACTGTGATCTCCTGGTACTTGTGGTGCCTTCAATTTTGCTACAGTGAGTCACCATGTCGCACTCTTCTGTAAAAACATATTGTTCCCAAGTGGGTTGAGATGCTCACCCCGCTGTTGTCACGCCTTCGTTTTTTCCTCAATCGGCATCCTTGTCCATAGGTTTTTACCTATAAGCGGGGGCTGAGAAAAAAGGGGGGTCCCAAAACACGTTTTCCCCATGCATTTTCCCATAGGACCTTTAGTCGAAGGTACAGCCCGAACGGCTGAACAGAATTACATGAAATTTGGCAAAGAGGTAGTCCTCAGGTCAGGCATGTGCCTTTTGCATATATGGTGTCAATCTGTTCAGTAGTTCCTGAGAAAATCAAAATCAAAATCAAAATCACATATATATCTGGGCGGAGCCTAACCTCACATCTCATCGTGAGAGCTGATTGGCTGTCAGCACTTCATCCAAGAAGTGTTGGCAGTCATCTTGGGACCAATATACATGATAGCACCTCATTAAAAAACATTGCAGTTAATAGAAGGTTTTAAGACTTTAGTTACATTATAAATCATTTGTTGATGGTACCATACTCATTTTAGGAAGTGTGGTGTGTTCTAAGGTGATTTTACCATGTGAAAAAGCCTTTTTCTGTGATATCATGAATCATGAATCATGTTTGAGAGAAAACCATTTTCTCATGCTTTTCCCACAGAGGTTTGGAAAGTGATCTATAAGCTAAAATGAGAGCATATTTTCTGTAAATTCACATTATCTTTCTCAGTCAGGTAAGAATGAAGTCTGACATTCTCAGTAAAACATGTACATCCAACAAGGGCAGAGACTGTCAGTTGATTCCTTTGTGTTCTACTGCAGCTTCCCAGAGTGTTCTAAAGAATAACTAGAGCGCTAACAGTCCTACTTATGACAATCGTATTGCACACCTGAAGCCATCTTGAATGGAATAAAGTGGTAACTCTTAAAATATTTAATTTAAAAAGGAACACAATGAGGGGGTTCATTTTGCCATAGAAAGTATGATTAGTGCTGCAGAAAGAAAAATTAGGGCACATTTTGAGTGACTTCTCAAATCCTCTTCTATTTTAATAAAAAATTCTGACATGCAGACTGAAACATGCACTTTCAATACCAGCAGCAGACTTCCTTGGTGAGCAGTAGCTTTACTATAGTGATCTAATAAGCAACTAGAGTGCTAACATTCTGAATTTACGGCAAATGTGTGACACATCTGAATGTCTTCTTGATGGAATCAAAGTAAAAAACTGAAAGTATTTCCTACTGAGGAGACTGTAGTAAACGAGGAAATTAGGAAACTTCATAACAAATAAGTCTCCAAAAATGGCCACCAGAGACAAAAGAGCCCAAATGTAGCCCAAATATCACCCAGATGTAGCCCAAGTATAGCCCAATGACAGAATGTCCCAGAGTGTATTAACGAACAACTAGAGCGCTAACAGTCTTACTTATGACAAAAGTATGGCACATCTGAAGCCATCTTGATTGGAATAAAGTGGTAACACTTAAAACATTTAATTTACAAAGGAACACAATGAGGGGGTTAATTTGGCCATAGAAATTATGATTAGTGCTGCAGAAAGAAAAATTAGGGCACATTTTGACTTCTCAAATCCTCTTCCATTTCATAAAAAAATTCTGACATGCAGACCGAAACATGCACTTTGAGTACCAGCAGCAGACTTCCCTGGTGAGCAGTAGCTTTACTACAGTGATCTAATGAGCAACTAGAGTGCTAACATTCTGAATTTATGGCAAATGTGTGACACATCTGAATGCCTTCTTGATGGAACCAAAATAAAAAACTGAAAGCATTTCCTACTGAGGAGACTGCAGTAAATGAGGAAATTAGGAAACTTCATAACAAATAAATCTACCAAGAAGGCCACCAGAGACAAAAGAGCCCAAATGTAGCCCAAATATCACCCAGATGTAGCCCAAGTATAGCCCAATGACAGAATGTCCCAGAGTGTTCTTAAGAACAACTAGAACGCTTACTGTCTTGCTTATGACAAAAGTATGGCACACCTGAAGCCATCTTGATTGGAATAAACTGGTAACACTTAAAACATTTAATTTGAAAAGGAACACAATGAGAGGGTTCATTTTGCCATAGAAATTATGATTAGTACTATAGAAAGAAAAATTAGGGCACATTTTGAGTGACTTCTCAAATCCTCTTCTATTTCATTAAAAAATTCTGATATGCAGACTGAAACATGCACTTTTAATACCAGCAGCAGACTTCCGTGGTGAGCAGTAGCTTTACTACAGTGATCTAATGAGCAACTAGAGTGCTAACATTTAGAATTTATGGCAAATGTGTGTCATATCTGAATACCTTCTTGATGTAATCAAAGTAAAAAACTGAAAGCATTTCCTACTGAGGAGACTGCAGTAAATGAGGAAATTAGGAAACTTCATAACAGATAAATCTCCCAAGATGGCCACCAGAGACAAAAGAGCCCAAATGCAGCACAAATATCACCCAGATGTAGCCCACATGTTCGCACCCAGGCTTGCAGAGTGACAGCCGCGTCCCATCCGCTCGACTCACAGACGCAGTACTACGAGCCGTCCGCGTCATTGTAGCTATCCCTGCCTTGTTCTGTCGTACGCCACGCCACTCTGATTACGTTCCGACGTTGGCCCCACATAGCTACCTGTCGCAGGCATACTCGCTGTTGGTGTGCGGGTCAGTGGTTTAGTTCTCAACATCTCACGGCCACTCCCTGAGGGCAGGTTTGCACACACACCAGACCCATCCAGCAAATGCATCACAAGCCATGAGACCACGCAAATATAATAGATCGACAACGTCACATCCTTTATTGCCGGTGCTGAATAGATGGCGGATGCTCCACGTGTCTCAACCATAAAGAGTCTTTGAAAAGTTGCGCAGAAGGTTAATCGCACCCTGATCTGTATAGCCATCAGGGGCCTACCACCCCCTTGGTGCGGACTTCAGATGCACAGGATTAGTGCCACCCGAAGCTCATATGGCCATCAGGGGCCTACCACCACGTGGCACGGACTTGAATTCCACAGGCTTAGCGGCCCCAAAAGCTGATGTGGTCTCCGCCATTGATGACTCAGGACTCAGCGACATGTGTGAGATCTGCCGGGCCGCGGAGCAGCTGATGTGGTCTCTGCCATTGATGACTCTGGACTCAGCGACATGTGTGAGATCTGCCGGGCCATGGAGAAGATGATGTGGTCTCCGCCATTCATGACTCAGTACTCAGCGACATCTGTGACATTCGCGGGGAAGCTGATGTGGTCTCCGCCATTCATGACTCAGCGACATATCTGGGATGCGCAGAGTTTTGACGGGCACGTGGAGTGCCCACTGCTGCACACTCCGGTGGCACCAGGTAATTATTTGCCCATGGATGCTCAGGGGTGGCAGTGTCTGTCTCTCTCTCTCTCTCTCTCTCTCTCTCTCTCTCTCTCTCTCTCCCTCTCTCTTACTTCTTTTCCTTCTATCTCTCTAACTCTCTCTCTTCCTTCTCCCTTTCTCACTCCCTTTCTTTCCTTCCCTCTCTTTTTCTCTCTGGCTTTTTTTCTTTTAGGTTTCTCTGTGTCTCTCTCATTTGATATGCCCATTCAGAGGTGTAGCTAGAGCTTGTGGCGCTCGGGGCTATCCCTCAGATTGCTGCCCCTGGGGGGGTGGTTGCTGGGGAAAAAGGATGGCAAGCACTTGAAAGAGTACCGAGAGACATGTAGTATCGCTGCTAATAGTTACCTCGATCATGCAAGTTACATGCACATACATGACATGGTCCAAGGCTACACATTTGAATACACCGGTGACTGGCAGTGACTGGCAGTACAAAAGAGAACACACAGACTGCATGATCTATCTGGGGACTCAGAAAAACCGCATGTGACATCCATCAGAGCACATATAGATAACACATAGAGAGGCAAAACTCCAAAATACAAAAACTGTACAATAGACACTTAAGTCCAAGTTGTTCATTATTACAAAATGTTTTCTTTAATGTTGCAAGATGATCGTATATAGCAGCAGCAAGACAGCCAAAGCGTTTCGCCCGACAACGGGCTTCCTCAGGGTAAATTCGAAACTAGTCCAATCTTGTGTCAGTCACTGATATAAAACGATCCCAGCTTGATTTGCTTAACAATCATACGAAAACTCGTCTTTAATTTCCAGTATGTACAAGAGAAGGAATTCTCCAACTAATCCCAATTTTGAGGTAGATGTACAGCAGTTAAGTCCACAATTCACGTTAGTGTAATTTAAGCGTTGTATGGCACTCACAAACGTTCACTACGATTGGTGAATATCCTGAGCAATACATGTTACTTCATGACTGGCCCAGTAGTACGCCGAGTCCTCGTATCTAGACCAGCCGACAGCCTTCAAACAAAGAGGAAAATCCATCAGAGGGCTGCGTGAACAATTACCGGGTAATCCCCTCAGCACAATGCAAACATGCACATACATGACACTGTTCAGGGATCCATAATCTACAGCTGACATTAAATGACCATTCATCATGGTCCCCCCATTAAAGCAGTGCACTTTGTGATCTGCATGGTACATGTTCTTTGCAGCAGGCACATTAACCCTCTGTGCTACCTTTCCAGGAGTCAACCCTTCCACTAGACAAAACTCAGATCTCTCTCTAGGAAGAACATTAATCACCAAAGTCATCATGACATTTTTATTGTTTCTGAAAATTGCTGGAGGCCAGGAAGGAGGCAGCAAGTTTTTTTTTAAACCATAATATACTTGCAAACACTACGCACCCACCCGAAATAGGCACCCAGTGCGGTCACACCGTTCGCACCGCCCTAACCTGCTCAAGGTTCATGTGACCTCAGTGACAGAGTCACAGTGACTGGATCACTGTTGCTCTAAGGTGTGCTGCTTCGTAGGCCTGCCCGTAAGACTGGAGATGAACTTCAGTATGGATTGTGGTGGACAGGCCTTCAAGGTTAACTCACAATTGACACCACTAGGGTACACCTGCTTGTGCTAAGACATCAAGCATTCTAAGGTCTAGTGGAGCCTTGTAAGGTCTAGCATGGGAATATGCTCCCTCAGTAGAGTGGTCTGGTGGACTGGTCATGAAGGCTGAATCCAGTTCCCCAGTTCCAAATTCGACAGCTCTGGCCATAGTGCACATCCTCTCCCCCACTGAACACCATACTGCCCCACTGAGAGAAACTCTCACTGCCTTCAGCTACAACCTAATTCTGCCCGCTATAAACACTTGGATGTGGCTCAATTCAAATTATGCACTTGATAAGAGTAATATGCTGCCTAAAAAAAAAAGTAAAAGCAAACGCTCATAGGGAATGCAAGATTAAGTAAAGCATGTGAAATGTAAGCAGAAACAACATGGTTACCTTAACGATCTCTCACTCACTATTCAGCAATCAGCGAGTGGTTTTACATGAAAAGTTAAGGACATGACTCCAGGGCCCTGAAGGGAACCGTTTCAATGTCCATTGCTTATATCCTTAATAAACGTAAGCAGTATGGTTTAAAAAGACCACATCCATAAACAGAGACATGGTACACATTTTGTTTTCCAATCCACCCATCAATCAGGTATTGCAGTACCTCCAGGAATGGTACTCTTTTCCACCTGGGAACAACAATGCTGTTCAAAGAAAGACGAGAAAACAAAAGAAGCGCTTCACTGCAAAGTCTGTAAAGTGAGGCTGATGTGTTTGGATGTGAATAAAACCAATCTGGCCACTTTGCAACCCCTCTGTCTTGCTTTATTTAGTTATGTATTTATTTTTCATATTTAAAACCTTCTATTTCTCTCCATCCCGCTGCACTTTGGAATAGAAACATGTCAGAAAAAGGGCGTTTCTCGCAAGAGTGTTTTTCTTTTTTGGATCCATTTCACAGGGAAGCAACTAAATGAAAGAAGGAAAGAGGTTGTGAACCGTTTTTTCAAGTTACGGTTTTCAGTAAGTGAGGAGCAAGACAGAAAGAGAGGGAATAATAGGAAGAGGGGGTGGGACAGCTGCCAGCACAAAAAAGAAGAGGACATTGCCCGAGTCCTATTCCTTCACTGCCCGTCCCCGAAAGCAAGCCCAGCCTTATCTGAATGCCTTTGTCCTCCCCCAAAATAGTGCCGCCTGGGGCGGACCGCCCCCACAGCCCCCCTTAGCAACGCCACTGTGCCCATTACACACATCCTTATTTTGTGCTTTATTTTCCAGGCTCTGTCATCGACATCAATGGTCCCCACAGGAGTGTTTCTGCCTTGTTGTTTTGTATTATTTTTGATAAATTTTGTTTATTAGTTTATCATCCATATATATATGTTAATAAAAAAATAAAGTTTGAAAATAGTTTATCGTTTACATATATATATTTATAAAAAAATAAAGTTTGAAAGAAAATAATTAATAACGTTTTTGGTTGTTCTCTTAACTGCTGTGTGACTCTTTCTTGTTCTTATTACTGTTATTTGATGGAGTCCACCATGATGTTAAATTTTGGGGCACTTATCGCGGGAATACTGGTGATGTCTGCAGTTTGTACCAACTTCTGAATAGTGTGTTAGATTTATCTCATCTTTACTTCCATTAAAGTGCTGATAATGAAATGCAGACTAGCCGTTCCCGTGCAAAAAGAAACGAGGTGCACCTTTGCGATTTATTCTAACTACTAAATTCCTGTATTGAATTGCAGTGAGGTAGTGGCTGCACTTATAGTGGACACGCAAAATCAATTGAGAAATCTCATTGTATTCATATTGATTGGGAATAGTGCGTCAGGTGCTGGATCTTGACGAGATACACTGCTCAGTTCATATATTGTTCTGCAAACGAAAAAAATCACATCACAACTTTCACACCAACTGCAATGCAAAACAAATTCCGGCGATAAGCCATGTTAGCACTAGGGATTATACACCTGCTTTCTGCTGGTGTTAAGCAGGACGACTACCTGAACCATGAAAGGGAACACAGCCAAGAGCCACACCAAAAAACCCACAGGTGCCATAGAGTCAACGAGCATGATACAGGGATACCCATGAGGGCCACAAGACTCATCGCAATAACTCCAGGACTGGCAACGCCCCCAAAACCCGCATCTGAGCAAGTGTGTCCCTGTGGTCATTGTCTTAGCATGATAGGCACGAGCCCTACAACATCACAGTGTGCTGTCACCTCAGCGTTGGCAGTGAGCCTGGACATGTAGCTACGCACGCATCCTCTTGCATGCACAACCGGCGTGTGCTGGTCCGGGGCACACAGGTCAGCGCAGGGGTGTGCCTATCCGGCAAGGGTAACGGGGTGTCTCAGACATGTCCGTGTACAGGAAGTGCAGTAAGTGTGTCTCTGTGTTGTGGTGTGGCCTGCCACAAGGGCTGCAGCAGTCGATGTTGTAAAGTGCCATGCACCACCTCCAAACGGCACTGTGATGGTGTAGTTGGAATGTAGCAGGACATGTGCGAATAGGCATTACAATGGTGTGCCGTACAAGTGCACGAGATACAACAGTGCACAGTACAAAAGCGTGGGGGCTTGTGGGAGGGAGGAGCAGCTGTTTGGCAATGTAACACACAGTGAACTCACCCATGTGCCATGTGCTGGGCATCTCATCCATGATGACCACGGTTGCAGACATCCCACAACACCAACGACCGGCCTTTGTACACATCCTGTATGAATGCAGCGGGGTTTTCACTTCTATGC
Source organism: Triturus cristatus (assembly GCF_964204655.1). Lineage (NCBI taxonomy): Eukaryota > Metazoa > Chordata > Amphibia > Caudata > Salamandridae > Triturus > Triturus cristatus. The sequence continues at coordinate 470,798,088 of NC_140589.1, forward strand.
TCGTTCAGTGGTGTGATGTTGGCGGGTTGTGTGACTTGTGCTCCTTGTTGGTGTGTTTCATTTTGGCCATTGTTTGTCTATACTTGTGCTGTACTTAATTGTGCATGTGTGCCATTCTGCCCATCTCCCCCATCCCCTCACTCCCTGCTTCTTCCTCTTCCTGGTGCTGTTGTATCTATAATTTTGTTGCCCCACACATAAATACATGTAAAGAACAAATTAGAATAGTTTCTTGATTCTTTTAGGTTTCAAAACGTCTCTCTATTGGCTTCTTTTTAATTTTCCATATAAACCGTTTTTTAAATATTCAACAACACATAGAAGTCAGAAGTGCAACGTATTCTATCAACACACTTTCTAGAACATTCTACAACACGTGCAGGTTAAAAGTTCATAATTTTTTTTAAACATAACGATATTTTTTTGCAACATTTTCTCGAATATTTAACGGCATGTGCAGGTTAAATGTTCACGATTGTTTTAAGTTCGAACAGTGCCTTCCAAATGCAAGTAGCAGGTGTGGTTGAGTTGAGCAAATTTTATCCTATGATACGTACTCCACGTTGAAACTGCTTTTTCTTAACCAATCACAAAGAATGCTTTTCATCTCCCAATCACGTATTGTTTTGTATGGCAAAAAAAAGTAGTTCCAATCTTTAAACATATCTCTTATTCTACCAAGGAACTGCAAGAGCTACAGACATCTTTCCATACCTTCCAGCCATACCTTCAAAATGCTAGTGTGGATCATAGGATATAGCTATATTTCTGGTGCAAGAGGTATGCAGAACACAGACGTATTGACTTAGACCTAGGTTTACAAAATGTGGACATTAAATGGTTTGCACAGAGAAGATTGAAGTGGCACCAATTACTACCTTTGGTTAAAACCTCTTTGCATCTTCCACACCCTGACCTCATGATTGTGCATTGTGGTGGAAATGACCTAGGCACATTGACTGGGGTAGGTTTGGAAATGCTTATGAAGGACACCTTTGGACACCTCAGCTCAGCACCATGTAACTCTGGGCAATAGCTCACTTAATACTTCACATAATTTCCACGCCGGCCTCGAGGGCCTTCAGACCCATAGGGGTGAGAAGTTTGTGCTTTACAAATACCGTATTGATTTGATACGCACAAATGTACCTTTGCACTCCCTGCATAACCCCCCCTAAGCACCATACACAAGTTACAATATTCGAAACAAAAGTTCCTCTTAGTAGGTTTAACTACATGTTGACACTACTTGACAGATGTGGCACAGCGGCCAGAGCACATGACTTCACAGCATATGACACACAGTTTGGACTCACGCTTTCATCCCCGACTCCGGCAGCACCTCAGCTTAGCAACATGAGATTCTAGACAATACCTCACATATTTTCTGTACCCCAGGACTTTCAAACCCCTAGGAGTCAGCAGTTAGTCCTAGTAGGTATAAACACATGCTGACACTACTTCCACAGGTGTGCTGCAGCGGCCAGGGCACATGACTTCACACCATTAGACAGACAGTTTAGGCTCACGCTTTCATCCCCGACTCCTGCAGCAGCTCACCTTAGCAGCATCAGACTCTACGCAATACCTCACTTAATTTCCGTACCCAGCACTTTCAGACCGGTAGGTATGAGTAGTTTGCTTCGCACACCCTCTATAGCACACCCTAAACACCCCACAGAGGTTACAGTGCTCCTACCCTCCTCTTTCCTACTTTTTCTCCCTTTTTTCCCCTTACTCGCTTCAACAGAATCACAAAATGGCGGCCAACACTTCCTAGTTGCAACCGCTCACAGCACTCCCAACCAATAAGCCGTACTCGTAACGCCTCAGCCAATCAGATGGCAGAATTCCCAAATATCGATATCTGTAAATTTCGATATTACTCAAAAACTACTGAATGGATTTACACCAAATAAACAAAAGCATGCTTTATAGATCAAGACCCTTCTTCCTGCCAAATTTGGGATAATTCCATTTGCCCGTTCGACCTGTAGCCTTTTCTAAAGTTTCCTATTGAAATTAACATGGAGAAAACACGTTTTGGGACCCCCCTTTTTTCTCGACCCCCCCTTGACAAATCACCCCCAAACTTTCAACATAGGAGCTGATATGAACAAAGAATTAGTTTGGAAAATTTCATGAAGATTCATCAAACGACACCAAGGTTATAAGCAAAACAAAAAATGCTCTTCCTATGGAAACTTGGTCCTAACTATAACTACCTACTGGCGACTACCAGTAGGTAATATATATTTATCTATTTATATATATATATATATAAATATATATTTATTTATTTATTACATTGTTATATAAATTTACAATTATAACATATTTTAGAAATATTATTTTGATAATTGTTTTGAACTAAATATATATATGTATAATTCTATATATGTGTGTTTAACTTTTTAAAATTACGTTTATTTGTTATTATTGTTAAAATGTATATTAAATCTATTTTTTTTAAATTAATTTTATTATTTGACATATTTAATATTTATTAATGTATTTTATATATACATATAAAAACAACTATATTTATGCCATATTTTTCCCCCGGAATTTTTGTACTTACTAATATAAGCATAGGATGTAGATATCTTTGACATTGATTTTTTGGTCACAATATTTTTGAATGGGGATTTTTTGAGTGTCAATATTGTGTCAGTGTACCGGAATTGTCAACTATAGTAAATAAATCCCTAGAGGACGCTTGGGGCAATCTCTATTTTCTCCTGGTGGTAAGTGATTCTGGCCTGCCTAATTGCTTGTTTTCAGCTTTTTATAGCTGCTTAATAGCCTCTTTTGCTGCTGTCACTATATGCCTTCCTCCACTCTCTTTCCATCTTTCTAGCTTCTCTTTTAAATTGAGTTAGTTCTGGCATGCACCAAGGTGCCCTGCCATTTCTCAAAGGTGTTGTCTCTGTCTGTAGTGTCTCCTTTTGGAGTGAGACTCAGTTGGGCATCCTTCCATTTACATATCCTAAGCTTGGACCATGCTCACCTGGGCTTTTATGGGGGATGGGATGTTTGCCCGTTGGAATTTCAAGATGGAAGGGAACTATCACAATACAGGGAGAGATTCCTCAGTAGATAGGTTGTACAAGTTAGTGAAAACAGGGTCAAAAAGCTACTCTCAGTTGTATGTGGGTGTCTTTACAATTTGGCGTAAGAGTAGGGCTTCAAGGTCTTGGCATAATGCTCTAGCTGCTTTGCATCTATTATGTTCAAAATGCATGTTCAGGTCTCCTAAGAGGGTTGAATTTGCTTTTTTCAGCCTACGTTTAGCTACATTATCTGGAATAGCTGTGATGAATTGTAAGGCTGTCCTGGGGGGGCGGTACATGACCATACCGGAGAACATAAAAGTGGGGGTGAATTCCAGTGAGAATTGCAGGCTCTCACAGCCTGGCACTGCAATGGAAGAGAAGGAGGACGGAAATTACTTGTTAAATATTTTGGCTACCCCTCCTCTTTTTCCCGAGTTCTATGTTTTTGCTAACTATTAAGTAGCCAGGGTGGAGAGCTAAAGTTGATTAGCCATGTTTCTGTGAGGAATATGGCTTCTGAGCACTTTTTTTTCTAGAAAGCTAAACAGCTCGAAGCTGTGATTGTGAAGGGATCTACAATTCACTAGATACATCTATACTTTGTGTGGGGGGCACGTTACATATGGGTGCTTAGTACTAATGTCTGGTAAAAGATAGTATCCCAGCGTCAAACTGCATGAAGTAGAAGCTATAGAATTATCAAGCATAAGCAGAACCTTTTTACAGGTGTTTACCTTCAACCTGTTGATTTGAAGAAATGAATCAAATAAATAGGTTAGCCGCATCTTGAAATTGGCATAGTCGCTGCCTAGACTTGGACTTGCATAGACGGGCTTTGCTTTGACGCACCTTCTGCACCCCCGCTGTGCAAATCCACACTGCATTGTGCCTTTTGTACTGGGGCGTACAGCTCCAAAAAGACAAGACCGTGACTCAAAATGGCAGTTCTAGCCCAAATCAGTGGCTAACCAGGAAGTGGCTTGAAACATGGCCAAAACACATTCCCTGTAAACCCACTGACAAACGCCAAGCTGACTAAACATGTCCGCCACCGTAAATAAAGTGCACAACGCTATTTATCGTGGCTAAAACAATTTAAAATGAATTAAAAGGGTCCGCACATCAAATAGCAGCAATTACATTTTAGCAGCGTAGTAGCGGTGAATAACAATGAAATGATGCCCCTTGATTAGATAGCAGCAAGAGGAATGGATTACAAGTAGTGGCACCGGAAAGTGTAGATGCCGCGTCCTTGCTGCTGTGTGACTTTTGTACCGGGATAGAATACTCCAAAAAGACTAGACCGTAACTCAAAATGGTGGTTCTAGTCTAAAATAGTGGCAAACCAGGATGTGGCTTTAAACACTGCCAAGAGATGTTCCCAGTAAACTCACTTCACAAGCTTAGCAAAACTGATTTAATGAGGTGATGAGTGGCATGCATAGAGACAGAGGTTATCTGGTGGCGGTAGCATTGCTGCTGCAGAGAACAGGCCATGAAGGGGGCTGAGTAACAAAACAGGGCTTCAAAGAGAGCAGGGCAGTATGGAATGTGTTGGACTTGGCCCTTTTGGCAATACAATGCACTGCTGATGATGTCACATATTACATCACTCATGACTAGGGCTCCCGGTTTTCCGTTTCAACGGATTTATACACATAAATACAGGCGGAAAACATTTTTTCCTTTGTCTGTATTTATAAATAGACACGGAAAAAGGACACTAAGGAAACTTGACACTAAGGAAACTTTCAACCTGGACAATTCGCAAAGTCGAGTGCAGGGGGCACGGAGCGATACCAGGAGGGCAAAGGTCATTATCACCGAGTCAGGGCCGGCTTTAGGGCGGTGCGACCGGTGCCACCGCACCGGGTGCTGGCTTCCTGGGGGCGCCGTGCTTGAAAGTTTATTATGCTTTTGAAGCACCTGCTGCAGCGTTTCATTCCCTCGGCAATTACCAGGCCTCACATAAATGTCACAATAACTCCTGTGATTAATTATCGTCCTGCAGAGAGATCAGCAGTTTGCATAGTTGAGGTTTTGACTTAGGTGAAGTTAGTGCAGAGGGTTAATATGCCTACTGCAAAGAACGTGTACCAAGTAGATTACAGAGTGCGTATGATGTAAACAGATCAGCAGGTTACTGCTTTCAAAAGAGGCATCCTTTTGTTACTTGCAATTTATAACTTAAAGTCCTAATATAGAATAGTGAACTATTAACTTTCATCTCAGAACTGCATACACACTGCAAAGTATACATTATTAGAACGTTGATTAATGTTGCAAAAAGGGTTAGTTTGGCTAGAAATCGATTCTTAGTATTAAAGAGAACTCCCAACTAGGCTGTTTCTTTTTCGACTCTGCGTTTGTGCTTCTCCACACCAAGCACTCTTAAACTATACTGCCTACCAGTATGGATGACATGTGACTCCTACACTTTTAGTCCTTTGTCTTATGTAACATTTCCTATACACTGATTTACACACGTATGATTGATTGTCTCTGTGCAATATGTGTGTGATGCAAAGTGCTCGGACACCCTACACTGGTATGAGTGGCGCTATATAACTAATTCAATGCATCTGAGAGAGTGTGGTTATGGAGACTTCGTCACTGTTAAAGGGTGCTAATGAGAGAATCTTTGGTGGAGGTGGTCATTGGGGGGCGCCAACAAACATTGTTGCACATTCATAACGCAGGGTGCTGTCCCGACCCACTCAAAAATTGTTTAAGCAGTAGGGTTTATCTGCAACACCTCTCTAGCATCACCACAAAAAAAAGAAAGTCTGGCTTGGAGTTCTACACAGTGTCGTTTTTCTACTGGAGTTCTTAATAACTTCAAACTGTTGCCAATAAGGGACAGCTTAAAGGCATAGGCAAGTAGGGCTCTCTCATTTGGTTAAGCCCCTTAGACTGGGCCTTCACAGGCAGCACTTTTATTTATCTTGAAGTGAGCAACCAGGCCCAAATCTCGGCGTCTGCTCACCATCCTGTGATCCTGGGCAAATAACTTGATTTACCGGTGCCTGTTGAAATTAGAGTGATCTTGTGTAATCAGACTCGCGCTCATGTCAAGCGCTTAAATGCCTCTGGTGCATACTATACAAAACAGGCAAAAATGCACAACAATGTAAAACAAAAACGTTATTTTCATTGAGAAAAAAACCCTCCCCAAGCAAAACGTAACCATTCAAGATGAACATGATAAACATGAAGAATAGGGAGGAATTAAAGTACAATTTGAGTCTTGGTGTTTACTTACCCATCCCGTGATTCTGGGCAAATCACTTAAAGTGACATGCCGGCTCATGTAACGGGTACAAGCAGCAAGAGGCCACTTGCACGCTGTTCCCTGGACTACTTTTGCTATGAAGTGAAGGGTGTTAACAGTTGATAAAGTTGTAGATCAGAAGTCCTAACCGGGGTTAAGCTGTACAGACTATATGGATAACTAGGACTTAGGGACTCCCTCAGTCTGTACTCTGAACAGTTTGTACTAATGTCCGGAGACCAGACGGCATAAAGGCAAAAAACAACCAGAAAGAGCCTCAATGTCATCAAAGTCTCTTGAAATACACATGTTCTTGTCCTACAATGGCAAAGTCTTCAAGTGAATGTATTATGTTTACTTAATTTGATATATATATATATATATATATATATATATATATATATATATATATATATATATATACCTATAAAAACCGAGTTCAAGTGTGTATTGTCTAATTAAATAAATGTGGAAAAATACTAGCTGTAGCGTCTTCTTTTGCTTGCAACACAAATAAATGTGGATAAATACAGAAAAATTGACCAAAAAATAACTATGGATAAATACAGACGTAAATGTTAAAAAAATAAATACCATAAAACCGGGAGCCCTACTCATGACATGGTCAGTGACATCACTGATGACATCACTGATGACATCTTAAATGACATCACTGATGACATCACTGATGACATCATCAAATGAATGTGTGTTTCTGTAAAGTTTAAATATGTTTTATAAATATATATATGCCAAGGTGTATTGAAGAATGAATAAGTGTATAAGACTCAGGATGGATGATTACATAGGTGTGTCACTAACTGTATAAGTGACTAATTAATTGTGTCTTGCTTCATGCATGTGTTAGCGACTGATATAGTTATTCACACAGTTTATGTTGTTAGTTGGTGTGTAAGCAGTTCCATGGTTTAGTTAGCAACTAAATGAGGATCTATATGAGCTATTCATTGCTTGTCTGAGTACCTGTATGAGTACCTGAGTGTCTGCGTTGTGACTCTCTGCATAAATGTGTGAGTCGCTAATTCACTAGGTATATGTGTTCAAGTCTGTATCTGTGAAGGTCTGTATGGCTGAGTGAGTGTCTCGGTGAGTGAATGGATGCCTCAGTGGTACATGTGAGTAACTCCATATATGAAAGGCAGTATATATGAGTGTTGGATTATATAAATGACTATGAGAATGAGTGATTGTGAGAGTGCCTGTATGGATCAGTGTGTCCTTGTATTAGTTATTGTATTAGAGTGTAAGTATGTGTTAGTATATGTTTAAATAAGTGATGTGGTATTTGTATAACTGTACAGGTGAGTAAATTAAAGTGTTATTGATTATTTCCATTACTGACTAGTTGTGTGAATAAGAATGAGAGGCAGTGTGTGAGTGTCTGTATAGATATGTGTCTGGATATGATAATGCTGTATTGATGGCTGACTGTATGTATGAGGGAGTGTATAGGTGAATGAATGGATGTGTGTAGACCTACAAATTAGAGAGTGGATATGCACTAACTGCTATTGGTGTGTTCATGGTTTTGAAAATTATAGTCTGTATTTTAGACTGGGTGTATCAAGTGTTATATTAGGGTCTGATCAGGTGCATCTGATTTTCACGTGGATTATGTCATCAGTGATGTCATTTGAGATGTCATCAGTGATGTCATTAGTGATGTCACTGACCATGTCCTGAGTGATGTAATATGTGACGTCATCAGCAGTGCATTGTGGGGGCGCAAGTTATAGTTAGCTCAACTAACTATAACAGGCGAATTTCTCTGGTTTTATATAAGTCAAATGTCCAACTAACTATAATGTCCCTGAAACCTATTATTTTTTCAGTGAATTTCTAAGGTTTTTTAAATGCTAATTCCTAACTGTAACGTCCCTGAAACCTATGGTTTTTTCAGTGAATTTCTAAGGTTTTTTTAAATGCTAATTCCTAACTATAACGTCCCTGAAACCTATGGTTTTTTCAGTGAATTTTGAAGGTTTTTTAAATGCTAATTTCTAAGTATAACGTCTCTGAAACCTATGTTTTTTTAATGCATTTCAATGGTTTTTTAAATATCGAACTACTATTGTGTAATTGGCATTAATAAAAATTTTTTCACTTTTCAACTACATAAAATAAACTGCAAAAGTACTATGTAACGTAATACATTTTACAAAACAATTTAACATTCAGATAACAATTTTTCTCCCTTTTTTTGCTGTCATCAGCTACTACTTAACTTCACTATTCACAGTAATGCCAGTGTAGTTTCATCATAAACAGCAGGGAAGAAAAAAAACAATTAACTAGATTGTTAATAAAAAACAAAAAACATAATTCTCTCAAATATAATACAAAATCAACACAAATAACACATCCAATGGTACTTCAAATGTTCAAAGCTTACCTTTACTTCGTAGATTGTCTGCAAATTTACCCAATACGCCAGATAATGTATCAAACATTTAGCTTTGAAAGCATCCAGTATGAATTCCTTAAAGATCTTACGTAGTTTCTCTGAACATTTTCCCAATACGTGAGATAATGTATCAAAAAGTTTGCTTTGAAAGCATCCAATATGAATTCCTTAAAGATCTATACACCTTCCCATTAAAGCCGAATAGTGTATCTAAAATCCTTGTTTCAGAAAAATTAAGTATGAGTTGGGTAATTCATAAGGCAATCTCGGTTTCATTTCCAAGTGTGTATCATTACAGTGACTCCAACCATTATTACACTTTAAATAAACTGTATAATGTCCACTTGTAGTAGTACTTCCAGCATGGAAACCAATAGCAACTGTTGCAAAAGTTCTTCCAGAAATAGCTACTTGATAATCAACAACATTTTTAATTTTGGTCTCCACTTTTCTTCCATTTGGTCGACAGTGTTGCAGCATTATAATCAAATATTTTCCACATCTTTGTAGGCATAATGCAGATAGCATTTTTGATTTACAAGAGAACACATCATCTCAGGATCAGCTTCTTTTACTAATTTGGAAAATGGTACAGATTTGCAGTCAGGTATTGTTAAATATAAAAATCGTTCTCTGTCAACTATAGTGCTTGAAGTTAACGAACACTCTTCACATTTATATTCCCATTTGTAACTGAGTCCAAATAAACTCTCAATCTGAATTCCTTCATCTTCTAGTACTCCAAGCATAACCATCAGAAATTCTTGTGCATCTTGCTGTATATTAGCACTGAACGTTAAAGATCCAGTACATGTATCCAACAGTTGGCGAATACCAGAAGCAAAATGAATCTTACTTCTATCAGTTCTCAATTCTTGAAATAAAGTGTAGAGTGCAGAACATAAAAAGTTTTTTTCCTGACTTTCCATAATTTCACCACAAACATCTTCAAAATAAAATATAACATTTAGAATGACATTACCATATCAGTTGCCACCAGACACATTTTCTAATTGGTATCCAACAACATCATTACTTGTTTGTATTTTCGGCTTCTTTACATCTCTTCTTTTCTGTTGATTTTCTTTCTGCTTTTCAACCATAGTTAACTCTTCAACATATTTGCGTTTTGAACACACAACACGTTTCTCAGAAATAGGATATTCACCTAAATGGGAGCATAAAGCCTTCTCAAACGATTATATTCTCTTACACAAAATAACATCAGCACTAAGCTTGTTCTCATCAAAATCAATCAAATACAAACCAGACAACGTTCTAACTCGATATAATGCAACATATACCATTCCCTCTTTAAACACAGTTTTCCAACATTTACCAAAGCATTATCTTCACTTAAACCTTGTGATTTGTGAATAGTTATTGCATATGCTAAACAGAAGGGAAACTTTTCCGCGAACATACTAGTCTTTTACAAGCAAAAAACGTGCGGCAGAACGTCCAATCTTTCTAACCTCAGCAATCTGATCAGATTTAACTTTCAAAAATTCAATTCCATTTCTATTTTGATATTTCACAAAATCGACCACTTTCCCCATTGCTCCATTCACTAAACCATCTTCTACATTCAGATTACGCTTTAAAATTACCTGAAAGTTTAAACATACATCTAAAGTTTTTTCTAAACCAGCAGTTTTTGATACAGACTTTTCCAAAGAATCCAATTTAGTCTGTAGTTTTTTCTGGAAGAACAATTGTTATTCCTTGATGCTCTATTTTATCAATAGCTTCAATGTGAACTATTTCTTGATTTTCCAATTTCATAAGCTCTCTATTAAATGTATAACACTCTTCCACTGTAGGCATTAAGCAAAATATTTGCATAATCTTCATCTCTTGCTTGTCGCATATTCTGAGTGAGTTCTTTATATTCAAAATTTAACCACAGATTCACATTTCCAATACTTCCCAGATATTTCTTTGTGTCTTCATGTAGAAGACTTTTAAACACTGGTTCTCCTTTTACAGGTGTTAGTTGTAGCAGATCTCCAAATACAATTAAATGTTTTCGTCCAAAGAAAACATCGTAATCTGTTTTTAATACCTGTTGCATTCTTAAGTGTACAAAAGCAAGCATTAAGTTTGAGACCACGCTCACCTCATCAATAATTAAAAGTTTCATTTTCTTCAGCACTCTTGACACTTCTTAAGAAGCTTCTCCAGACATCTTCTGATATTCTAATTTATTATCATGCTCCACTGGTAACATCAATAATCTATGCAAAGTAACTCCTTTAACATTGTGTGTAGCTAATCCAGTTGGAGCTGTTACCACACAACATAAATGTGAACCAGTAGTTTTTTGAAGATAACTGGTCAAAACTTTAATTAAAAACTTTTTACCTGTCCCAGCTTGACCACTGATGTGCATCAGAAGAGGTGTAAAAGATGAACACAGACATTCTTTTTTTCATGCAACAAACCATGTTCTATTCGTTCTCTCACTTGCACATATATTTCTTTCTGTTCAACATTTACTTGTTCTTCTAACTTTTCCAATGTTATATTCTCCTTGTGTGCTTGTTGCATTGCAATTTTGACTTCATGCATAGCAATCGCTGCTTCCTTTTCCAGCATTGGTTGTCCAAGAGGATCTTGACTCCATGGACCACTACTTTGACTATCTTGAGAACTTTCATGAGCTATTTCAGCTGTAATAGTCTTTTCCTGTTCAACTTCATCATTCAACATTTTTAAATATGTAGGGAAAATTGGACATCGAATGCTATCTTTACAAGTATTAAAAGAATCTTCGTAGCAGTCAAACTCTCCAAGTAATTCACTTTCACTATGCCATGGTTTAAACAGCTGCAGAAGAGCTAAATAGTAAAATTCTCGCTTATCTGGAGTTTCACAACTACGTTTCTGTGGTTTATAAGATTACCCATTGCATGTTTTACTAAACAACCATGACATCCAACTACTGCAAACTTTCCTTCTTTTAAATTCTCTTTAACATTTCTTTTGAAGCTGTAATGTTGACATATCTGTTCCAGATGTTGACTCCTTTTCGGATAGTATGTGTCCAACATATTAGTTTTAAGAATGTCTGTACTATCTGGCTCATTTGCTGCTAATTGTTTAATTTCTTCCAATGATTTCAACACTCTATTTTGTTTGCAGGCAAGACCTAAACTTACCCAAATGATTCCTCGTGACTTTGAATATAAACTTGAAGAACACAAGCGGTCTGAACATCCATACAATCCAATTTCTCGGTGGGAAAGCATTTTCAAACTAAAGCTGTACAATTTTTTGCTACGACTATTCTCTTGTGCAATTTCTTCCCACATTTGTTTCATCTCTGTTTTTTCAGATTTTGTTATGTACGATGTAACATAACGTGCAGCAGCAATTGAGTTATCCGCAACATACTGGATGTCCATGTTCGCATTCCACATTTTTAAAATGGCTGGATTGTAGTCATTGATATACTTTGACACTTCTGTTCTTTTTCAGTTGTAGGTATTCTTTGGAGATTTCCGAGTTATTGTGTGCCTCACAGAAGAAAAAAAAGAATTTACTCTACCTTTACAAATGACTGGACGTGGAAAACCAACCCGACATTTGGTGTAAAATTTTCCTTTGGACTTGTATTTTCTTCTGAAGTACTTTCCACAACTGTGACTTTGGAAACGTAAAACTTGCTGTCTCAAGCTTCTATCTCCTCCTTCTCTTGGAATCTCACATGTCACATACTGTTCGATGAAAGACAATACTGTTTCATCAGAATCAATTCCAAATTTAGGTGCATCTTGACCCATAGTAGCATATGTATATGAGGTGCACCTCATGCTTGGTACTCCTTTCTCCAAAATAAATCGGTAACTTCTCCAAGAGGTGAATTCTTTTTATTACAGATAAAAGACATCATACCTTGACATTTATGATTAAAATATCTGCACACATTTACAGGATCCAATGAACACAGTTCACCAGGAGTCTTTATTTCAACATTTTTTATATTAGAATTCGCTTCTCTTAAAAACTCAAGCAAATCTTCCCATGCATACTCTGCACAGCTAAGTGTGACAAACCATTTTGGTGTACATAAGTTCCGTAATATACACTTGAGTTCTCCATGACGATGATACCAATACTCATTTTTTCCACGTTGACATGCCATCAAATTGATTAACTGTGCTTCTAAATTTTCATCTGTTTCTTGAAGTTTCTCCACAAATTCTTTCACAGAAAGAAGTGATTCATGAACTCCAGTTTTAAGTATATGATTCACTGCATAAGAGAGAGAAGACAGATCACTTTCAAACAAAAGGTGAAATATGTATTGAAAGCATTGTCGAAATCTAGGATCTTCAGAATATAATCTTGTTTACCGATATTCTGAAGCTGGAATCCGTACAGGTCGGTCATCATATCGTCCTCCTTCTCCAGTAGGAAACAACTGTGGAAAACAATGAGCTTCCAAGCTTTTCTCCCATACACTCATTGGAGTTTCCTGTGCTTTTTTCATTTGAAATAACTCAATGCTACTTCCTATCACTTCTTTTGAATTCAAAGGACATATTGTATAATGTTCATAAATCTCTTCCGTCCTTGACTTGTCCACTTTCTCTATTTGACCACTTGAAATTTCAAAATCATCTTCTAAACGTACTACCTGTTCATCCACATTTACATTTTTGTAATAAATATTGTTCTCTATAAGATATAAGGTAGCCTTTTCAACTTTATTAACATCCACAAATTCTTGCCATATTTTCCGACTCCTTGTGGGTACACCATTTACTAAAATAACTACTGCCTCATCTTCCTCTTTCTCTCCAGCAATAGTTTCAATATTTTTCTTAAAATCCAAAGGTAAATACACCACTCTTCCTTTCAGCCCTCTTTGCAAGTCTGTTGGTGGCAATTTACCTGTTTTAGGCTCCATCCGATTCATAGTTTGAAAAGGATGAACAGATTGAATTAGAACCGACTCATATGTATTCAATTTGGCCAGCTCCTGCGGAATAGCTACTAACTCCAACTTATTATGCACTGCTCTAGCAGGCATTTTGTTCTCTTCTAATTTGTTGTAACAATATTTACATATACGTTGATCACTATCTAACTCAAATCGACCTTCAACAAACAAGTAAGTTGCAAATTGTTACAATTGTTCTCCTTTTCACTTTTCAAATACAAATGAACATTCCTACTTTGACTTTTATAATGAGTACGTCGACAACAAACACAAACATAGTTTGGTATTTGAGAGCACACTACATTAAACTTTCCAATTTCTTCTTCAAACTGATCAGTGCTAATCACTTTCTCATCTCCTCCAACATCTGTAATTGTCAAACTTTCACTTTCTATGAACTGCTCTTCTAAACCAAAATATCACATTTCAATATCATCACACTTTTTTTGAACATCTGATAAAGAACCATATAAAGGACTTCCATTCAGTTCACTTAAACTTAATGCAGGACTTTTTACATAGTACAGTTTCTTTACAAAGTTCCGCATTTCTAAATGGTGTACTGCTAACATCCTCAAATGATGAAAAACACTTTTACAAACTTTTCTTGAAAGACAAGCCAGAGAATGCCCATACTTCTCAGTATATTTTCTTACATTACATGGATCTAGTCCTTGTAACAACTTAATCTTCTGTTTTATACTTTTCTGGGTATATTCTCATAGCAAATTTCTCATTATATCAATGGATTCCTATCGAATACTACAAATGCGACTACAACTCCACTTATACACAGGAGCTTGTGGACGTTTCCCTTGCACTTCTTCAGCTATTAACTCTTCTGCACTTTTACCAACCATTTCCTCCTTTGGAAGAGGAACACCATCTTGAACTTCGTAGCAACAACCTCTAGTATCAACTGCAAATGATAAACTATTTTCCTGGAAGTAACTTTCCTAATTAAAAAAAGGCTCAGTACTAGAAGTATGTTTCCAATGTCCACTAAAGATTTTACCAAAGTTGGTTCTGTTCACAAGTCTTTTTTTCTTCTTTTGTCTTTCAATGCTCTCACTATTTTATCCAATACTTTCAATGTCTTTAAAATCAAAATGAACAACTTGTTTCAAATTGAAAGCAGTATCCACTATAGTTTCAATACGCTGCTTCTCTTTGAATTGGAACATTCCTCTTTTGTATTTGCAGCATGTTTTCAATAAATTCTGAATCACTCTAGATCGAAAAAGTCTCTGATGAAATTTCTTGAAATTGGTTTTGTCTCCAAGTACCAGATACTATTTCCTTATCATCTTTCCTTTTTCTCATATTTGAAATTGAACTCTGCTTCACCTTACTTAAAAAATTCTTCTTTTTGCTTTGTGTGATTTTTTCTCATTAAATGTTCGTAATATTTTTCTCAAAAATTGTCTTTTGCTTTTACTCAAACAAACAGTTTCTCTGCTACTCGCATTTTTTTCTACTTCAAGATCTTGCCTTTTCGTCAAATATATATTTTTCTTCTCTTTTCTTTTTTTTCACTTCTTCTAGGCATTTCCAAATTTCAATCCAAACGAAATAATTTTCTGAAAAACAAAAAATAGATTCAATTATTTTTCACATTTCTTCACTATGTTAAAATAATAATTGCAAAACTTCCACACAGTGCTGCATCATGATGTAGCACAACAGATGATCACTAGGATGACAAGTAGTGCCATAGAACATACAGCAAGTATTTATTTAATTATTTACATACTCCTTTACCATTTATATATAACTGAACTACCTCATACTTTTCAACTCTCCGCCACACCCCACCACCCCACACCACTGTCTCTGCAACCCACCGTACACAACTTTATAAATAGTATTTTTAAAAAGTTTAATCTATGTACTTAGAATGATATTATCAACCAAACAGCACACATACAAATTTCCATTATTACCTAACAATTTTATCAACAACTTCGCAAACATAACAATGCACCCAGGGCTTTAACTGGAGGGGGTGTCTGTGGGGATGTGACCACCAGCACTTTATTTTTGGGAGCCTCGAAACGGGTCTTTATAGGGCTCTATTTTCTGACCTCACAAACGTAATCCGTTTTTTGTCTTTATTGCACTGCAGTGGCACTGTGAGAGCATGCACATTGCTCACTATTTAGAAGTGCAGACATCATGCCAAGTGACTTGCATTGTAGGAGAAGGGAAAACCTTTAAAGAGAGCCATTTTCACTCAGTATTTCCCTTCTCTTTTTGCAACGCACCAGCAACATCATCGTGGGGTGATTAGCAGATGTTCGCATTATCATCTCTACCCGGTAGTATATTTTTTATGTTTTAGAAAACCGCATTTGTCAAGTCCCATTTGATTGCCCGTACATGAAGCGCCTATACTAAATAAGCGCACCACTTGATGTACACGGTTTGAAAAGAAGAGACGACCATCTGAACATAGGTCGGTCTCATATTTTTGCCATTCAGGCTTTACTTGCACCAATAATCTTTTCAATACATCTATTGCACAATAATTTACTCCTTTCTCAACAGTTAATAACCGTATGTGCACAGTTGGTGTCAGAGCCGATGTGAAGCACCATTGATGCGTTAACGCTTTCTCTACTCCTTCAAACCGAATCTGTGAGTTACTATCACTCTAACGGCCTTTACTCAATTTGATCTTCATTTACGTATATCCATCTGCTTGTTCTTTCATATCCTTCTGACTTTTCCACTTTAAGCGACTATTTCTTAAAAAATCTCTGGTTTTTCTTTCTGTACATTGGAGCGATATAGATACTTGACACAAATCCACTTTTGGTGATGGGTTTTTTTAAGGTATAAAAGAGTTTTAGCTCACGTTAAGAGACCTCAAATTATGAAAGGTTGACTAGTGATTTTAAATGTTTTCCTATTTATAATGTTACATACATTATGTGAAGTATGGGCATTAGGTAGTAGTTTGTGATTGTATTCATTAGTTGATTAAGCATACTCTTGATAGCTGTCTGTATTTTATCTAGGCACTGGCAAACATATTGTATGGCCCCCTGACGAAGGCACATGCCGAAACGCGCGTAGGATTATGGAAACATCCCAAGGCCATTGACACATTGAATTAATTGTTCAACAGATTGCAAATATTGTGATTTTGATTGTGTTTTTTCTATATTGTGTATTCTTTGATGTTCATCTTGTGGAGACCATCCATGTCATCCCTGTTTCATCATTTGCATATATATAACAATTAAATAACTGTGATTATTCCCATATATGTATGTTGAATTTAAAAATGAACCCCAATTTTTTATCTAAAACTATTAAACATGTGTTATAAAAATAATTTTTCTAATTAGTTTTGCTTACAAGAGTTATGCTGGTTATGTTTGTTTAAATCAAGATATTTATCCTGTTTCCTAAATCTTTGCTTCTTTACATTCGTGATTAGCAGACAGACCACCAGGCGCAATTGCCCCGGACTCTCGAACACAGCTTCCTGGGTGCACACACAGAGCCACACCCGAGTACTTCACCGGTTTTTAAAACATCACTTTTTTGTAAAGGAGACTCTGTTCTTTTTTCACCCCTTTTTACAAGCCCTACATGCCCACTCTGCCTATTGCTGAACGAATTAGGCTCCCCCGAAACTCCCCTCTGGTTGTGCCTCTGCAAATGACCACAACAAGGCAACTCCAGCACGAACCTGCTCTCACCTTACACACGGACTTGTTTTAGTGCTACGAAAACACACACTTTGCCTGCCTCACTAAGTTCTCACCCCCCCTCTTTAATATGAACATAAAAGCTTTCCAATTACTTTTATATTCCTATACTGTACTTCACATGGAAATATAGAACTCAAGGTTCTCATCATCCCAAATTAGCTCTCTGGTATACTTTCTCAAATATAAGAAGTACAGGTATTCAGTATCTGTCAGTCACAGCCATTTTAAAACAGTGTACCTAGAAACAACTCGACAAAATGTTATGTTTCTAAATTAACATATTACACTTAAAAGCTCCTTTACATTTCTTTCACTAGATGCACCTTTGTTTAAAACACCACCAGAGAAGTTTGTTGAAGTATGCTTCACAAAGAGTAACTCAAAGCTGTGTTATTCTTTATTAAAAAATCTGCCTGTCAATGCTTTTTGCAAGCCTTTTCAACGCCTTAAGAGGGTAGCTGGATGAGTATAATACGTCGTATTTAAGATCGGGCGGACGATGCACGGAAATAAGAATGTATAGTTGAATAAAGGGCGAGTGGATGCATAGCCAGATGCATCAATGGATAGATACATAGATCAATGTATCAATGTTTGGATGGATGGAAGGATGAATGAATGCAAAGACCAGTACTTACGATGGACGGGTGGGCTGATAAATTCTTAGGATTGATTCTGGGACAGATATATCTATGCATATATAGGCGTATCACTGCATGAATGGCACAGTGCTTACTATAGGCGAGTACGCTCCTAGATGCTTAAGATAAGCGGACAAATAGATTTATGTATATATATAAGTAGGAATATATCCATCAATTAAAAAGATGGTTGAATGGCTCAGTGCTTAGGATGCATGGATGCCGCACTTTAATTGGGCCGGGTCTGGGGACCGGCACTTATTTTCAGGCAGCCTCCAAACGACTCTCTACCAGGCTCTATTTTCGGCCCACTCAAGGATAGTCAATTCTTTTTTTTTTATTACACTGCTGTGACAGCATGCACATCGATGTACGCATGCCTATTTTGCTCACTACTGAGAACTGGAGACATCACGCTAGGTTACCCACATTATAGAAGAAAGGGAAATCCTTTAAACAATATTTATTTCCGAACCTACGATAATTGGAGAGGATTTTCTAAAGCACATAATGATACATATCTTGGTTTAGACCACGTCCCAACTTGCATTGCCCACAACCCTTTAAGAGCTTTGCCCCACCTTTTAGAGCACCCCCACTTTTTTTCTCCCCCTAACTACACCATAGTAACAAACAAACAGTGTAACCTTCCATTAAAATCTACAATGGCAACAAGTTTCATAATTTTCCATCAACGCTATCAGCCTTCTACCACAGTACAAGAGTGTCTATCAGCACGAAGATGTCTCATCCACAGAAATGTTGTGTCATTTCTGTACCTGTCTGCTGGAACACTCATCACCAAAACGTATTAAAACATGGGAATTTGCCGTAAAAACATATACCATACCATAAAGCATTTCATAAATGGGCACACTGTCACTGCACCTCCCTCTTCCCCCATCCTTCCTTAACTTCACACAATTAAAGAAAGAGCCACACCAAACCTAGTAAACACACTATACCAATACAAGAACTTAATTTCAACAACCGTCTACCGGAACGCTCATGAGCAAAGCGTATTAAAACATACAAATTTGCAGGTAAAACATATACCATGCCATAGGGCACTTTATAAGTGCTCCCAGTGGTACTACATCACCTTCAGTAGCTCGACATCTGCACGTTACTAAATTCTGTGTTTTAATCAGAAACATACCCACCTCCCCCACACCCACCCCGCTCTTCCTTAACCGTACGAAATCAAATAGAAACCCCCACCATTCCTAGTAGCACCACTATACCAATACACAGGCATAATTTTAACAGGTGTGTGCCGGAACACTTATCAACAAAAAGTATTCAAGCATGCAAATTTTCAGGAAAAACATACACAATACCATAGCATGGTTAATAAATAGGCCCACGCAAACTACATAACCCTTACTAACTACACATGCCCACATTCCAAATGTCCGTCTTATAATCAGCAACATACGCACATCCCCCACCCCCACCCATACCCATGCTAAACCTTACGAAATCAAACAACGAGCCCCTGCACTCCCGTTGCTGCCACTATAGCCATAGATAGACCTAATGTCAACAGGTGTCTGCCAGAACGCTCATCAGCAAAAGCGATTAAAACTTACAATTTTGCAACTCAAACATACACCATACCATAAGACGGTTTATAAATAGTCACAGTACCACTACACCACCTCAACACCCACCCTTGCTTAACTTTACGCAATGAAAGAAAGAGCTCAAGCAAACGTAGAAGCGCCACCATAGCCATACACAGCCTTAACTTCAACAGATGTCTCTTGAAAAGCTCATCAGCAAACCGTATTAAAACATGCAAATTTGCAGGTAAAACATATACCATGCCATAGGGCACTTTTTTTTTTTTTTTTTTTTTTAACGTTTCAAAAACCTTTATTA
This sequence comes from Triturus cristatus, assembly GCF_964204655.1. NCBI lineage: Eukaryota > Metazoa > Chordata > Amphibia > Caudata > Salamandridae > Triturus > Triturus cristatus. The sequence continues at coordinate 470,818,035 of NC_140589.1, forward strand.
ACATAGAGGAACATTACAAATAGGATCGCCTTTCCGGCACATTTCAGCGCAAAGGTTCCACTCCGCGCACGGGAAGTTGATGTCACCCATACACAGCCGTTTAGCCGACATCCCGGGGGACCGGCGGCGTTGCTACAATCATGAACTGAGAAAAACCCCGAGCAAGGTCGCGGCGCCAGCCAGGGCCGTGTCCGCCCCATACCTTATGGTAGCGAGCAATCGTTAAGCAGGGATACCCACGTACCCCTCACAGCCCGCCCTTCTGGCACACCCCCTGAGTGTTCCAGCCTTATCACTAAACCCTCCCGCCCATCCCGTCTACTACGCATTCACTGTCTCCTCCCGTCACACCGCTGCCCATTCCCGCGTCTGTCAACTCGCAGTCTAGTCGTACCCAATAGGAGCATCCTCCCTCAGTCGATCAACATACACCCTGGCAATACACACACACTCGATGCAAGCCATTCAGCCAGCCAGCCCAATCAGACCTGGGACGGACCATTCCCCACTCCACACAAGCAGGCGCCCACTCCGGCTCAGTCCCACAGGGAACCTCACAAGCGCGCGCCCTCGGTATCCCGATCACATCCAGTGACCCCCCCAGCTAATACCGACACACTGGGTTCCCCGTTCTGCGCCCCCCTCTGACTGTCCAACTCAGGGTCCCCGGATACCAAAGACGTTCTGTACAGCCCCCAGAAATTCTTGGGACGGCTTTTCGGTGGTAACAATTCACTGTATATATCCGCCTGTGTGCTGCAGTACAGCATGTCACTGGCCCATCGCTTTTTAGTGGGTAGTGGTCCTCTCATCCAGCAAATCGCCACAACTCTTCTGGCTAATAACAGTGCCATGTCCGCCAGGCGGCGCAGCGCCTGCGGGAGGGGTCTGGAGTACCCCAGCAGCGCCAAGGATGGGGTAGGGAGAATCTCCACCTCCAAAATCTTACTTAGTTCTCGGAAAATCTCCGCCCAGAACCTGGCGACCCCCGGACAGTGCCAGGCCATGTGTATAAAATCCGCAACAGGGAAGTGGCAGTGCTCACACTCCGCTGTCTGACGCAAACCGTACCTATACAATCTTTCCGGGGTGTAGTATATGCGCTGCAGGAATTTAAAATGCACCAATCTGTGTCGGCTATTTAATGACACCTTCTTGGTGCTAGCGCAGCAGTATTTCAACATCTCATCTGTGATCTCCATATTTAGATCTGTCTGCCAGGCAAGTCTCGCCGCAGCACACCGGCTTACCTCACGCTGATCCCCCAGCCCCTTGAGTGTCGTGACCAGTTTGGCCGACGCCGTGGTTTTTATAACATAAGTGAGTTCCGGGACCTCCGGAGGCTCTGCAAAACCCGGCCCCAACAGGTCCGAGAGTGCACTGCGCACCCTGTGAAACTGAAAATGCTGTAGGAGTGAGGGAGCCGGCTGCGCAGATCCAATCTGTTCCCACGTCTTGGCCACTCCGTCAGCAAATAAATCCTCCATCCTAATAATGCCCAACTTGCTCAGCACCTGCAGCACACCCTTCTCTCGCAGCGGGTGGAGCCACATCGCCCACTCTACCGGCAGCAACGGAGAGTACAATATCGCACAACCCCGGGCCTTCGCCAATGCCGACCATGCGTGGTTCGTGGCTTTGAGGGAATCTAAATTTCCCACCCTGCGATCCGCCGGCAGAAAGACAGTTGCAGGCAAGGGAAGCGGGTCCGCGAACAAATGCTCGAGAATCACATGGGGAACCCCCGGGTCAGCATGTATCCACGTGTGCAAGTGTGCTGCCTGGGCGACTCTGTAATACCTTTCCAGGTCCGGAGCCCCTAGCCCCCCCAGTTCGTACGGTAGTGTCAACACCTCCCATCGGACCCTGGGCTGCTTACCGCCCCAGGCCAGGCTTATTAGCGTTTGGGTCAGCTGCTTGAAGAAGGCCTTGGAGAGCACAACCGGGATATTATTGAACAGGAACAAAAACCTCGGCAAAACTACCATTTTCATGATGGCTATTCTGCCCAGTAGCGTCAGGGGGAGCCGATTCCACCTTTCCACATCCTCGACTAACTTGGTGTATGCCACTCCGTAGTTCTCCCGGAGGAGCACCTCCGGATCCCCCTGAATCCCCAAGTACAGGACCGCGTCCGTCGTCCACTGCAGTGGATAATCCATCTGGAATGGCAGCGTTATCGGCGTCAGCGGAAACGCCAGCGATTTGCTCCAGTTCACCTTAAGGCCCGACAGGGCCCCAAACCGAACCACCTCCCTCAGAATGGAGGCAAGATTCTCCTCCGGGTCCCTCACATACAGCAGGGTACCGTCTGCATAGGTCGAAATGCCAATCTGATAGGTAGGAAAGCTGATGCCCTCGTATCTATGGTATTCCCTAATTGCGCAGGCCAAGGGTTCCGCCACCAGGGCGTATAAGAGGGGTGAGAGGGGGCAACTCTGTCGGGTGCCTCTGCCGATATCAAAGGCGCCCGTGACCCGATCTCCAATTGTTAGCCTAGCGGTGGGACGGAAATACAATGCTCCAAGCATCTGCAGGAAAGGCTCACCCAGCCCAAACCTACGAAGCACACGGACCATGAATGGCCACTCTACAGAGTCAAAGGCCTTTTCCATGTCCAGGAAAATTGCCAAGGCCTTGCTCTCCGGGCGTACGTGCTGCATGGTTCCCAATACCGTTCGGATGTTGTATGTGAGGCTTCTGGCTGGGATAAAGCCCGCCTGCTCCGGAGCCACAATCTCCGGAACCAGCAGCGCAAGGCGCGTGGCTTGGACCTTAGCATACAACTTAGCGTCCACATTAATCAGTGAGAGCGGTCGGTAGGACCCGCATAGGTTAGGGGGTCTCCCAGGCTTCGGGACAGAGACCAATAGAGCTTCTCTCATGGTTTCCGGCATACAACCCTCCTGACAGATATTATCAAATAGCGTGATCAGGTGCGGTAGGAGCACGTCCTTGAAGGCCTTGTAGAAGGCCACTGGCAACCCATCGGCGCCCGGGGCACTGCCCGACCTCATACCCTCCAGTGCCTCCAGGATCTCATCCTGTTGTATTGGCAACATCAAAAATTCCCTCTGGGAGTTAGACAAGAAGGGCATTTTTATGTAGCTGAGGTAGTCATCTATTTCCTCCTCCATATGCGCAGATTGAGAAAAATAGAGTTCAGCGTAGTACTGTCTGAATTCCGCCACAATCTCCTCTTTGTCCGTGATCACTGTGCCTGCAGAGGTAACAAGTTCGTCAATTACCAGGGGCTGTCTGCTATTGCGCAATATCTTTGCCAGCAAGGAGCCTGGGCGCTCGCCCTCCCCGTACGAACGGGCGGTAGCATACTTGCCCAGGTGCTGTACCTCCCTGTCTGCTTCGCTATTGTATTCCGCAACCAACTCGCGAATCCTAGCTTCAACCCGTCACCGGGGACCGCTGTAGCTGCTTTTCAAGCTGCACTAACTGCGTCTCTATGGTCTGTAGACGCTGGCGGATGGACTTAAGGACACCAGAGTGTTTGGCCATGGCCATGCCACGTATGTAAGCCTTGAAGGAGTCCCATACCGTGGAGAAACTCTGTACTGAGCCCAGATTCTTATCGAAGAAAAATTCTATGTCTTCCGCCAACTCACCCCTGAAGACCTCATCCAGCAGCGAGTAGGGCGGCAGTCGCCAGGTGAATGGCGGGACCCGTTTGGCCGGGGCCTCCAGTATCAGCAGCAGGGGGGAGTGGTCCGAGAGTGTACGCGGGAGGATCACGCACCCCTTAACCACCGCTAGTAGGGTACGCGACACCAGCCAATAGTCAATTCTAGTGTGCACGTCATGGTACGCGGAGTAGTGCGTATAACCCCCTTTCCCCGGATGTTTGTGCCGCCAGGCGTCTACCAGATCGAGTCTAGTCAGCTCCGCCTGCATGCGTAAGGCAGCCGCCGCTGGGCGTCTCAACGTCCCCGAAGAGCGGTCCACCGATGGGTTGAAGGTGAAGTTGAAGTCGCCCCCCCACACCATCCGCGCGCGCTCATATTGTCTACAGAGCGCCGCCAGCGCGGCGTAAAACTCCGGATTGTCGAAATTAGGACCATACACGTTGACCACCACCAGTTCATGGCCTTTCCCGGCACATCTAGTGATTAGGTAGCGCCCATTCGGATCAGCCTCCAGCACCGTCAGCTTTAAATTGGATCTCGGGTTTACCCAAGTGATTACCCCCCGGGAGTGCGTCGTAAAGCCAGCCGCCGCGCTAGTGCCTGCCAAGCCCCGTGCCGAAAGCATTTTACTCCCTAGTGGGAGGTGGGTTTCCTGCATTAGTGCTAGGTCAATGTGTTGCCTGTGTAAATAATTAAGCACTTTCCTGAGCTTGCGAAAGTCGTTCAGCCCCCGTACATTCCACGTCAATGCTCTCCGAGTACTAATAGTGCTTTCACCATTCGCCACATTAGAGACTGCCATCAGTGCACCTACATTCCATTAGTACCGCCAGGAGAGTGTCCACGCAGAGTGCCACCAACTGGGCAATACCAGGCATCCACGACCAAAGCAGCAACGATACAGCAGAACACAAATCACTCAGTGCGTCACACGCCCCTCCATCCTTTAACTCAGAAACTCCCCCCAACATCATTCCCCCCCACCCACAGCCGACCTCCCCCAAACTGGCCAGACAGGACCCTGAGCCCACCCCCCACCCCTCAAAACCACACCCATACCTCGTAAACATTTCCCCAACCAGTCCCAACAGGGACCTCGTAAAGCAGCAGCGTGGGGCCAGAGACAACCAGGCACTAAAACTCACTCCACCAGGTTGCACCTTAAGATTACGGTGTACCCCCCCACCCTGCCCACAGATAACGCCCTGCGCAAGCCGCCCTGTTTCCGCCTCCATGAGGCCAAGGGGGGAATCCCATCCACACCCACGAGCAGTGGGGCCGTGCGCCCCGCAAATGGAAATCTATGCCTCCCGGGAGACCCGAGGCACCCGCCCACCCCCACCCCGGTTAACTCAGTTCCATTCCAGTCAAGCCAATGTCTTTAACCAATCCCGGAGGGGAGGAGGCGGCTCCCCAGGCCCCAGGCCGACAGGCCCGCAGCCGGGCGAACTCTATGCACTTTCCCCAGAAAATGCTGGACCGCAGGTCGCCCAGAATGCATACATGCCCAAAGTATCAGAAAGGTCTCACCAGTTGGCAGCAGCGCAATCTTCGTGTGCAGCCACACCCGTCGCCGCCGGACATGGAGCTCCCGGAGCCCCATCCATCTCCATGGAATCAAGCACCCCCTGACCAGCCAGCTGAACAAACCAGGTCCGTCGCACTGTAGGTCCGACCGCCCACAGAGGGCTAGTCCTGCTCCTCCAAACGCGAGGCCTCCTCCGTAGTATCATGTTGGCTCCGCGGGCTGCTCCGGTGCTCTCTGGACCAGTCCTTCAGGGATCTCTGCAGCTCCTTCGGGTCAGAAAAGAAGTGGGAGCGGCCCTGCCTGTTAATCCGAAGTCTCGCAGGGTATAACATCGCATAGTCCAGGCCGAGGTCGCGAAGTTGTTTTTTATATGGAGCGAATTGCCGTCGTTCTTCCTGTACCTTGGCCGTGAAGTCAGGAAAAATGGATATGTCCATACCTTCAAATTGGAGCTTGCCCTTTTCCCTGGCCACCCGCAGGGCCGCGTCCCGGTCTCTGTAATTCAGCAGCTTTGCGATTATAGGTCTTGCCGGCGCCCCCGGTCTTGGGCGAGGCCCCAGCGAGCGGTGGGCCCTTTCAACCACGAACATGGGGGAGAACACTTCCTCCCCCAGCAGGGTCCGCAGGAGCTTCTCCACGAATAGTTCCATCCTCCCGGTTTGCGTCGTCTCCGCAACACCCGTGATGCGGATGTTCGATCTCCTCGAGCGGGCCTCCAAGTCCTCTGCCTTGTCCTGGATGACCTGGAGCAGTCTGTTGATTTGCTTCCGATCCGAGTCCCACTCCGTCTGCGCGTCCTCCACTTGGGACACCCTCTTTTCAGCCATGTCCAGCTGCTCCGAGTTCTTGTCCACCCGCTCCGACATGCGGTCCATACGGTAAGTGAGCGCGTCTAGCTTGGCGTCAATCGTCGTCAGACTGCCCTGTAGACCCTTCTCCATCGCCACCAGCATGTCTCTGAGGTCCGCTCCCGCGGCGCCCCCCGTGGCAGAGCTACCGGAGGTCGACTCCGTCCCCTCCGCGCCGGGTCCCTTCGCCTTACGGGGATCAAACGATATTTTGGGTTGCGTCTTGTCGCCTTTCCCCATTGCGGCTGTCAGCGTCCGGAGCACCTCTAGGCCAGGCCACCCCAGACAGGCCCAACGGTCGATCCAGACGACCCCCGGGGCGCCGCCCCAGCTCAACAGCAAAGGGGTATCACCCCAGAGCCTCCACCAGCACAATCAGGAGTGACGCCCGCGGCCAGCCAGGCCGCCCTGCGGCAGGGCCCACCTCACCTACGGATGCACCATGTCCCGGCCCTACGTTCAGCTCCTGGTACAGTCCCCTCCGCTGCGCCAAGGCGGGTCTCCGCAGACCGCCCGCCCCAGCCCCAGCACCGTGCCAGGCAGGGGGGTACCTCCAAGTGTCCAGTCGGGCAGTCAATGTCTTCCGGGGCGTATCTCCGGCCAGCGAACCTGCATCCCTCGGCGGACCGCTCCCGAAGTCGCCACCAATCCGCTGTGCGCTCCACAAGGTGCCACGGGCGTGGGCGCGCTCACCGCCACACACGAGGGCGCCCGGGGCCGCACGCCCACCACAAGGGCCCAGGGGCTCTTCCAGCCACCCCCGTCAGGGCACAATGTCCGTCAAATCAGTGGAGATGGAATCAGGCCCCAGGCAGGGTCCCCCGGATGCCCAGCCGGTTGCACCACGCCGTGTTAATCAGGCCACTGGACGCAGCACGCGCACAGGCCAGGCTCTTTCACTGTAGGGGTCTCTGCAGGCAGCACCGTCCTCCGGAGCCGATCGCTCCGCGATTTCGCCGGCCGAAAAAGTATCGGCATCCAAGTCCGGCAGCGCGGGCTCGCCGTCGCTTCTGGGGCCGCACGTCGCGGCACGCACGCTGGAAGGCACACTAGGGCAGATCGGGGATGTCGGCCCCGCCCGCCAGCCGCGGCTCCAGTCTCCGCGGCGGCTTGGACGGCTCCTCCACTACCCTGAAGGGCCTCACAGCAAGCCCCGCTCGGTGGAGGGAGGACTCCCCCGTCTTCCCAGCGAGGCGGCTCTGCGGCAAGGATCGATGAACGGATCTAATGCGGGTGAAGGCGAGGAGCTCCGCACTCAAGCGTCCGCCATCGCCGCCGGCAAGCTCCGCCCCCAGGGCACTTTATAAGTGCTCCAAGTGGTACTACATCACCTTTAGTAGCTCCACATCTCCACGTTACTATATTCTGTATTTCAAACAGCAACATAACTACCTCCCCCACACCAACCCCTCGCCCTTGTTTAACAGTACGAAATCAAACAGAAACCCCCCATTCCTAGTAGTGCCACTATACCCATACACAGGCTTAATTTTAACATGTGTCTACCGGAACACTTATCAGCAAAAACTATTCATACATGCAAATTGGCGGGTAAAAAATAAACCATCCCATAGCACTGTTTATAAATGGGCCAGTAAAACTACATTACCTTTAGTAACTACACATGCCCATGTTACAAATATTCGAGTTATAATCAGCAACATACGCACCTCCCCCACCCCCACCCATCCCTTGCTTAACCTTACGAAATCAAACAACGAGCCCCAGCACTCCCGTTACCGCCACTATAGCCATACATAGACTTAATGTCAACAGGTTTCTGCCGGAACGCTCATCAGCAAAACCTATTAAAACCTGCAATTTTGCAACTCAAACATACACCATACCATAAGACGGTTTATAAATAAGTACCACTACACCACCTCCACACCCGCCCTTGCTTAGATTTACGCAATAAAAGCAAGAGCCCCAGCAAACGTAGAAGCGCCACTATAGCCAAACAGAGGCTTAATTTCAACAGATGTCTCCCGAAACGCTCACCAGCAAAACGTATTAAAACATGCAAATTTGCGACTAAAACATATCCCATGCCATAGGGCACTTTATACGTGCTCCCAGTGGTACTAGATCACCTTTAGTAGCTCAACATCTGCACGTTACTATATTCTGTGTTTCAATCAGCAACATAACCACCTCCCGCACACTCACACCCGCCCTTGCTTAACCATACAAAATCAAACAGAAACCCCCATCATTCCCAGTAGCACCACTATACCCATATACAACGTTTATTTTAACAGGTGTCTGCCAGAACACTTATCAGCAAAAAGTATTCAAACATGCAAATTGGCGGGTAAAACATAAACCATCCCATAGCACGGTTTATAAATGGGCCCAGTCGAACTACACCACCTTTACTAGCTAGACATCTATATGTTACGAAAGTCGTTTAAACACTCTGTAGAGTGTATAGCAGGGCATGGGGAGAGTAAACAAAGTTCTAATTCCCAAACTTTTGATATACAGTCCCTTTACTGTATCTATATTAAAGATATTAAATGGAATGAATACATTTACGAGTGTTTCAAAAGAGATAGTGAAGCTCACCATCAGTAAAACACGAACCACTTCAACACCTATATATATCCGCCATAGCGACACAGCCTGGCAAATAGTATCACTTATAATCACATGTAGTTCTCTAATGTCAACAAACTCATACAGAAAATATATCGCACATTTACATTTTTTTATCTCTCACACATTTATAAAACATCTCTTGTAGAGAAGCACTCCCCAACTACTTCTATTCCATAAGAACAGACAATAATTAATACATGTACTACCATATATTTTAGTATATCTACCTTTTTATTATTCACTAGTCAGAAACTAGAAAAACTATTCACTATACCCAAATGCAAACCAGAAACCATATTCATATTTATCTCAACTTAGGATCACATGATTCAAACTACGCGTACATATAAAAGGAATGTATCACTTTTCCTATCTCCATCTCCTCTCCATGTAATCTCTAAACACTGTACACGACCCCACTGTACAACGACCTACCATGACTTACATTCAAACCTATCTCTCAGTGTCAAAAATAAGACCACAACCTGCCCACATAACATTTCTGCATTTCGTTTTATCGCTTTTAACTTAATAACACATACGTCTCCTACCACCACCACCCCACTATTTCCACAAAAAGTATCAGTTGCAAATGTGCGACATTTTCTTTATCTCCCCAAATACATTACAAGCTCAAATTAACGCTGTACCTCATTTTCAAAACAATACAGCCCTATAAAGATGACAAACTACACTTCTTCTCTGTGAAAAATTCCTAAACATATATAAAATACTTATATAACAGCTCAAATTTTATGCATATTTCATAACCAATATCAAACACCACACTTTAGTAACACTATATTACTTTGAAATAAAAAATACTTTCAAAATAAAAAACATCACCTCAAAAACTTAATCAATACTATAAAACACATAACAAACCTTGTTCATTTCTAACTCACCTTTGTAGTTGTTATCCAGATTTCAAATGACACACACATACAATTCTCGCTTTCTCATATAAAGCTCCGACTTCATCAAGAATGAAACCAGGAATGACACAATTTCTATGTCGCTCCACACATAAATACATGTAAAGAACAAATCAGAATACTTCATTCCTTCAATGACATTCCAAAACGTACCTCCATTGGTTAATTTTGAATTTTCCTTCCGAAAAGCTACTTATTATTCCGCGCCACATACAGGTCACAAGTTCAACCTATTTTATCACCACACTTTCTGGAACCTTCCACGACACCTGCAGGTTAAAAGTTCATAATTTTTTTTTCAACCTAACGGTATACTTTTGCAACTTTTTATCGAACATTCAGCGACACATGCACGTTAAAACTTCACAATAGGGGTCAGTAGTTCATCAGCTTTATTCCCAACTCCAGCAACACCTCACCTTACGCCCCAGCGCCATCAGACCTGTAGGAGTCAGTGCTTTCCACTTTCCAAACACCAAATTCATTTCATACACTCAAATTTACCTTCACACTCCCTATATAACACCCCCTAAGCACCATACACAAGTTACAATGTTCGAAACAAAAGTTCCTCTAAGTAGCTGTAACTACATGCTGACACTAATTGCACAGATGTGGCACAGTGGCCAGAGCACATGACTTCACAGCATATGACACACAGTTTTGCTTTCTAGACCAAGACCCTTCTCCCTGCCAAATTTGGGGTAATTCCGTTCACCCGTTCGACCTGTAGCCTTGTCTAAAGTTTCCTATGGAAATTAAAATTGAGAAAAACACGTTCTGGGACCCCCTTTTTTCTCGGCCCACCCTTGACGAATCACCCTCAAACTTTTAACATAGGAGCTGATCTCAACAAAGAATTAGTTTTGAAAATTTCACGAAGTTTCATCAATCGGCGCCAAAGTTATTGCGAATAGAATGTTGCCATTTTCCTATAGTAACTAGGTCCTAATTCTAACTACCTAGGTAATATATATATATATATATATATATATATATATATATATATATATATATATATATATATATTACCTACTGGCGGTCGCCAGTAGGTAGTTATAGTTAGGACCACGTTTCCATAGGAAAACCTCAACATTCTATTTTGAATAACTTTGGCGCCGGTCGACGAATCCTCGCGAATTTCTCAAAATAGGTGGGGCGCTACGCTCCGCTCCTACCCTGAAAGTCTCGGGGGGATCCGTCAAGCGGGGGCTGAGATAAAAGGGGGGTCCCAAAACGCGTTTTTCCCATGCATTTTTCCATAGGACCTTTAGAACGAGCTACAGCCCGAACGGCTGAACAGAATTACTCAAAATTTGGCAGAGAGGTAGTCCCTAGGTCAAGGAAGTGCCTTTTGTAGGTTTGGTGTAAATCTGTTCAGTAGATTCTGAGAAAATAGCCTTTAAATCAATATATATATCTGAGCCCGCTTACGGTACGCTTACCGTACGCTTACGGTAAGCGTACGGTGGCGTGCGCGAGCGCGATTCTGATTGGCTCTTAGATCTTAGTAAACATTCGAATCGGCCGAAACCAGGAAGCGGCGGCCGCCATTTTGTGTATTTCACTCTGAAAAAAAAGAGTGAAAACAAGGAAAGGGGGCAATGAGGAGAGTTACAGACCCCCTAACATTTGTAAGGGGGTCAAAGAAGGACAGAAAAGTACAAAAAAAACATTTATTGATTTTAAAAAAAATCACGGGGTACGCGTACGGTAAGCTTACGGTAAGCGTACGGTAGAAAAAAAAAAAAAAAAAAAATGAAAATCAGATTTAAGTGTTTAGATATTAGGGGGCTCTAAAAAGAGCCGTTGTGTTTATGAAATGATTTTTTAGTGGTATCTACAAGTAAGTACCGATGCAGAGTCTAAGGTTCAAGAGGAAGACTCTGTTCCCTTCATCATTGAAGTGCACACCATCTCCTCTATAAATGTCTTGCATGTCATAACGCAAGTTGTTGTGGTAAATGGCACCCATACCATAGTCACGGAGGAAAGCAGAAACAGATTTGTTGACGTGCTTTCTTGCTTTGTCATCGCACCGCGTGCCCACCGTGCGCGCACGGAACGAACTGCGTTAAGTGGGCGCGCACGCCACGAATGGCGTAAAGTAACTTAGCATTTAAAAAACCGTACAAATTCACTGAAAAAACCATAGGTTTCACACACGTTCGGGACAGAGACCAATAGAGCTTCTCTCATGGTTTCCGGCATACAACCCTCCTGACAGATATTATCAAATAGCGTGATCAGGTGCGGTAGGAGCACGTCCTTGAAGGCCTTGTAGAAGGCCACTGGCAACCCATCGGCGCCCGGGGCACTGCCCGACCTCATACCCTCCAGTGCCTCCAGGATCTCATCCTGTTGTATTGGCAACATCAAAAATTCCCTCTGGGAGTTAGACAAGAAGGGCATTTTTATGTAGCTGAGGTAGTCATCTATTTCCTCCTCCATATGCGCAGATTGAGAAAAATAGAGTTCAGCGTAGTACTGTCTGAATTCCGCCACAATCTCCTCTTTGTCCGTGATCACTGTGCCTGCAGAGGTAACAAGTTCGTCAATTACCAGGGGCTGTCTGCTATTGCGCAATATCTTTGCCAGCAAGGAGCCTGGGCGCTCGCCCTCCCCGTACGAACGGGCGGTAGCATACTTGCCCAGGTGCTGTACCTCCCTGTCTGCTTCGCTATTGTATTCCGCAACCAACTCGCGAATCCTAGCTTCAACCCGTCACCGGGGACCGCTGTAGCTGCTTTTCAAGCTGCACTAACTGCGTCTCTATGGTCTGTAGACGCTGGCGGATGGACTTAAGGACACCAGAGTGTTTGGCCATGGCCATGCCACGTATGTAAGCCTTGAAGGAGTCCCATACCGTGGAGAAACTCTGTACTGAGCCCAGATTCTTATCGAAGAAAAATTCTATGTCTTCCGCCAACTCACCCCTGAAGACCTCATCCAGCAGCGAGTAGGGCGGCAGTCGCCAGGTGAATGGCGGGACCCGTTTGGCCGGGGCCTCCAGTATCAGCAGCAGGGGGGAGTGGTCCGAGAGTGTACGCGGGAGGATCACGCACCCCTTAACCACCGCTAGTAGGGTACGCGACACCAGCCAATAGTCAATTCTAGTGTGCACGTCATGGTACGCGGAGTAGTGCGTATAACCCCCTTTCCCCGGATGTTTGTGCCGCCAGGCGTCTACCAGATCGAGTCTAGTCAGCTCCGCCTGCATGCGTAAGGCAGCCGCCGCTGGGCGTCTCAACGTCCCCGAAGAGCGGTCCACCGATGGGTTGAAGGTGAAGTTGAAGTCGCCCCCCCACACCATCCGCGCGCGCTCATATTGTCTACAGAGCGCCGCCAGCGCGGCGTAAAACTCCGGATTGTCGAAATTAGGACCATACACGTTGACCACCACCAGTTCATGGCCTTTCCCGGCACATCTAGTGATTAGGTAGCGCCCATTCGGATCAGCCTCCAGCACCGTCAGCTTTAAATTGGATCTCGGGTTTACCCAAGTGATTACCCCCCGGGAGTGCGTCGTAAAGCCAGCCGCCGCGCTAGTGCCTGCCAAGCCCCGTGCCGAAAGCATTTTACTCCCTAGTGGGAGGTGGGTTTCCTGCATTAGTGCTAGGTCAATGTGTTGCCTGTGTAAATAATTAAGCACTTTCCTGAGCTTGCGAAAGTCGTTCAGCCCCCGTACATTCCACGTCAATGCTCTCCGAGTACTAATAGTGCTTTCACCATTCGCCACATTAGAGACTGCCATCAGGGCACCTACATTCCATTAGTACCGCCAGGAGAGTGTCCACGCAGAGTGCCACCAACTGGGCAATACCAGGCATCCACGACCAAAGCAGCAACGATACAGCAGAACACAAATCACTCAGTGCGTCACACGCCCCTCCATCCTTTAACTCAGAAACTCCCCCCAACATCATTCCCCCCCACCCACAGCCGACCTCCCCCAAACTGGCCAGACAGGACCCTGAGCCCACCCCCCACCCCTCAAAACCACACCCATACCTCGTAAACATTTCCCCAACCAGTCCCAACAGGGACCTCGTAAAGCAGCAGCGTGGGGCCAGAGACAACCAGGCACTAAAACTCACTCCACCAGGTTGCACCTTAAGATTACGGTGTACCCCCCCACCCTGCCCACAGATAACGCCCTGCGCAAGCCGCCCTGTTTCCGCCTCCATGAGGCCAAGGGGGGAATCCCATCCACACCCACGAGCAGTGGGGCCGTGCGCCCCGCAAATGGAAATCTATGCCTCCCGGGAGACCCGAGGCACCCGCCCACCCCCACCCCGGTTAACTCAGTTCCATTCCAGTCAAGCCAATGTCTTTAACCAATCCCGGAGGGGAGGAGGCGGCTCCCCAGGCCCCAGGCCGACAGGCCCGCAGCCGGGCGAACTCTATGCACTTTCCCCAGAAAATGCTGGACCGCAGGTCGCCCAGAATGCATACATGCCCAAAGTATCAGAAAGGTCTCACCAGTTGGCAGCAGCGCAATCTTCGTGTGCAGCCACACCCGTCGCCGCCGGACATGGAGCTCCCGGAGCCCCATCCATCTCCATGGAATCAAGCACCCCCTGACCAGCCAGCTGAACAAACCAGGTCCGTCGCACTGTAGGTCCGACCGCCCACAGAGGGCTAGTCCTGCTCCTCCAAACGCGAGGCCTCCTCCGTAGTATCATGTTGGCTCCGCGGGCTGCTCCGGTGCTCTCTGGACCAGTCCTTCAGGGATCTCTGCAGCTCCTTCGGGTCAGAAAAGAAGTGGGAGCGGCCCTGCCTGTTAATCCGAAGTCTCGCAGGGTATAACATCGCATAGTCCAGGCCGAGGTCGCGAAGTTGTTTTTTATATGGAGCGAATTGCCGTCGTTCTTCCTGTACCTTGGCCGTGAAGTCAGGAAAAATGGATATGTCCATACCTTCAAATTGGAGCTTGCCCTTTTCCCTGGCCACCCGCAGGGCCGCGTCCCGGTCTCTGTAATTCAGCAGCTTTGCGATTATAGGTCTTGCCGGCGCCCCCGGTCTTGGGCGAGGCCCCAGCGAGCGGTGGGCCCTTTCAACCACGAACATGGGGGAGAACACTTCCTCCCCCAGCAGGGTCCGCAGGAGCTTCTCCACGAATAGTTCCATCCTCCCGGTTTGCGTCGTCTCCGCAACACCCGTGATGCGGATGTTCGATCTCCTCGAGCGGGCCTCCAAGTCCTCTGCCTTGTCCTGGATGACCTGGAGCAGTCTGTTGATTTGCTTCCGATCCGAGTCCCACTCCGTCTGCGCGTCCTCCACTTGGGACACCCTCTTTTCAGCCATGTCCAGCTGCTCCGAGTTCTTGTCCACCCGCTCCGACATGCGGTCCATACGGTAAGTGAGCGCGTCTAGCTTGGCGTCAATCGTCGTCAGACTGCCCTGTAGACCCTTCTCCATCGCCACCAGCATGTCTCTGAGGTCCGCTCCCGCGGCGCCCCCCGTGGCAGAGCTACCGGAGGTCGACTCCGTCCCCTCCGCGCCGGGTCCCTTCGCCTTACGGGGATCAAACGATATTTTGGGTTGCGTCTTGTCGCCTTTCCCCATTGCGGCTGTCAGCGTCCGGAGCACCTCTAGGCCAGGCCACCCCAGACAGGCCCAACGGTCGATCCAGACGACCCCCGGGGCGCCGCCCCAGCTCAACAGCAAAGGGGTATCACCCCAGAGCCTCCACCAGCACAATCAGGAGTGACGCCCGCGGCCAGCCAGGCCGCCCTGCGGCAGGGCCCACCTCACCTACGGATGCACCATGTCCCGGCCCTACGTTCAGCTCCTGGTACAGTCCCCTCCGCTGCGCCAAGGCGGGTCTCCGCAGACCGCCCGCCCCAGCCCCAGCACCGTGCCAGGCAGGGGGGTACCTCCAAGTGTCCAGTCGGGCAGTCAATGTCTTCCGGGGCGTATCTCCGGCCAGCGAACCTGCATCCCTCGGCGGACCGCTCCCGAAGTCGCCACCAATCCGCTGTGCGCTCCACAAGGTGCCACGGGCGTGGGCGCGCTCACCGCCACACACGAGGGCGCCCGGGGCCGCACGCCCACCACAAGGGCCCAGGGGCTCTTCCAGCCACCCCCGTCAGGGCACAATGTCCGTCAAATCAGTGGAGATGGAATCAGGCCCCAGGCAGGGTCCCCCGGATGCCCAGCCGGTTGCACCACGCCGTGTTAATCAGGCCACTGGACGCAGCACGCGCACAGGCCAGGCTCTTTCACTGTAGGGGTCTCTGCAGGCAGCACCGTCCTCCGGAGCCGATCGCTCCGCGATTTCGCCGGCCGAAAAAGTATCGGCATCCAAGTCCGGCAGCGCGGGCTCGCCGTCGCTTCTGGGGCCGCACGTCGCGGCACGCACGCTGGAAGGCACACTAGGGCAGATCGGGGATGTCGGCCCCGCCCGCCAGCCGCGGCTCCAGTCTCCGCGGCGGCTTGGACGGCTCCTCCACTACCCTGAAGGGCCTCACAGCAAGCCCCGCTCGGTGGAGGGAGGACTCCCCCGTCTTCCCAGCGAGGCGGCTCTGCGGCAAGGATCGATGAACGGATCTAATGCGGGTGAAGGCGAGGAGCTCCGCACTCAAGCGTCCGCCATCGCCGCCGGCAAGCTCCGCCCCCAGGGCACTTTATAAGTGCTCCAAGTGGTACTACATCACCTTTAGTAGCTCCACATCTCCACGTTACTATATTCTGTATTTCAAACAGCAACATAACTACCTCCCCCACACCAACCCCTCGCCCTTGTTTAACAGTACGAAATCAAACAGAAACCCCCCATTCCTAGTAGTGCCACTATACCCATACACAGGCTTAATTTTAACATGTGTCTACCGGAACACTTATCAGCAAAAACTATTCATACATGCAAATTGGCGGGTAAAAAATAAACCATCCCATAGCACTGTTTATAAATGGGCCAGTAAAACTACATTACCTTTAGTAACTACACATGCCCATGTTACAAATATTCGAGTTATAATCAGCAACATACGCACCTCCCCCACCCCCACCCATCCCTTGCTTAACCTTACGAAATCAAACAACGAGCCCCAGCACTCCCGTTACCGCCACTATAGCCATACATAGACTTAATGTCAACAGGTTTCTGCCGGAACGCTCATCAGCAAAACCTATTAAAACCTGCAATTTTGCAACTCAAACATACACCATACCATAAGACGGTTTATAAATAAGTACCACTACACCACCTCCACACCCGCCCTTGCTTAGATTTACGCAATAAAAGCAAGAGCCCCAGCAAACGTAGAAGCGCCACTATAGCCAAACAGAGGCTTAATTTCAACAGATGTCTCCCGAAACGCTCACCAGCAAAACGTATTAAAACATGCAAATTTGCGACTAAAACATATCCCATGCCATAGGGCACTTTATACGTGCTCCCAGTGGTACTAGATCACCTTTAGTAGCTCAACATCTGCACGTTACTATATTCTGTGTTTCAATCAGCAACATAACCACCTCCCGCACACTCACACCCGCCCTTGCTTAACCATACAAAATCAAACAGAAACCCCCATCATTCCCAGTAGCACCACTATACCCATATACAACGTTTATTTTAACAGGTGTCTGCCAGAACACTTATCAGCAAAAAGTATTCAAACATGCAAATTGGCGGGTAAAACATAAACCATCCCATAGCACGGTTTATAAATGGGCCCAGTCGAACTACACCACCTTTACTAGCTAGACATCTATATGTTACGAAAGTCGTTTAAACACTCTGTAGAGTGTATAGCAGGGCATGGGGAGAGTAAACAAAGTTCTAATTCCCAAACTTTTGATATACAGTCCCTTTACTGTATCTATATTAAAGATATTAAATGGAATGAATACATTTACGAGTGTTTCAAAAGAGATAGTGAAGCTCACCATCAGTAAAACACGAACCACTTCAACACCTATATATATCCGCCATAGCGACACAGCCTGGCAAATAGTATCACTTATAATCACATGTAGTTCTCTAATGTCAACAAACTCATACAGAAAATATATCGCACATTTACATTTTTTTATCTCTCACACATTTATAAAACATCTCTTGTAGAGAAGCACTCCCCAACTACTTCTATTCCATAAGAACAGACAATAATTAATACATGTACTACCATATATTTTAGTATATCTACCTTTTTATTATTCACTAGTCAGAAACTAGAAAAACTATTCACTATACCCAAATGCAAACCAGAAACCATATTCATATTTATCTCAACTTAGGATCACATGATTCAAACTACGCGTACATATAAAAGGAATGTATCACTTTTCCTATCTCCATCTCCTCTCCATGTAATCTCTAAACACTGTACACGACCCCACTGTACAACGACCTACCATGACTTACATTCAAACCTATCTCTCAGTGTCAAAAATAAGACCACAACCTGCCCACATAACATTTCTGCATTTCGTTTTATCGCTTTTAACTTAATAACACATACGTCTCCTACCACCACCACCCCACTATTTCCACAAAAAGTATCAGTTGCAAATGTGCGACATTTTCTTTATCTCCCCAAATACATTACAAGCTCAAATTAACGCTGTACCTCATTTTCAAAACAATACAGCCCTATAAAGATGACAAACTACACTTCTTCTCTGTGAAAAATTCCTAAACATATATAAAATACTTATATAACAGCTCAAATTTTATGCATATTTCATAACCAATATCAAACACCACACTTTAGTAACACTATATTACTTTGAAATAAAAAATACTTTCAAAATTAAAAACATCACCTCAAAAACTTAATCAATACTATAAAACACATAACAAACCTTGTTCATTTCTAACTCACCTTTGTAGTTGTTATCCAGATTTCAAATGACACACACATACAATTCTCGCTTTCTCATATAAAGCTCCGACTTCATCAAGAATGAAACCAGGAATGACACAATTTCTATGTCGCTCCACACATAAATACATGTAAAGAACAAATCAGAATACTTCATTCCTTCAATGACATTCCAAAACGTACCTCCATTGGTTAATTTTGAATTTTCCTTCCGAAAAGCTACTTATTATTCCGCGCCACATACAGGTCACAAGTTCAACCTATTTTATCACCACACTTTCTGGAACCTTCCACGACACCTGCAGGTTAAAAGTTCATAATTTTTTTTTCAACCTAACGGTATACTTTTGCAACTTTTTATCGAACATTCAGCGACACATGCACGTTAAAACTTCACAATAGGGGTCAGTAGTTCATCAGCTTTATTCCCAACTCCAGCAACACCTCACCTTACGCCCCAGCGCCATCAGACCTGTAGGAGTCAGTGCTTTCCACTTTCCAAACACCAAATTCATTTCATACACTCAAATTTACCTTCACACTCCCTATATAACACCCCCTAAGCACCATACACAAGTTACAATGTTCGAAACAAAAGTTCCTCTAAGTAGCTGTAACTACATGCTGACACTAATTGCACAGATGTGGCACAGTGGCCAGAGCACATGACTTCACAGCATATGACACACAGTTTTGCTTTCTAGACCAAGACCCTTCTCCCTGCCAAATTTGGGGTAATTCCGTTCACCCGTTCGACCTGTAGCCTTGTCTAAAGTTTCCTATGGAAATTAAAATTGAGAAAAACACGTTCTGGGACCCCCTTTTTTCTCGGCCCACCCTTGACGAATCACCCTCAAACTTTTAACATAGGAGCTGATCTCAACAAAGAATTAGTTTTGAAAATTTCACGAAGTTTCATCAATCGGCGCCAAAGTTATTGCGAATAGAATGTTGCCATTTTCCTATAGTAACTAGGTCCTAATTCTAACTACCTAGGTAATATATATATATATATATATATATATATATATATATATATATATATATATATATATATATATATATTACCTACTGGCGGTCGCCAGTAGGTAGTTATAGTTAGGACCACGTTTCCATAGGAAAACCTCAACATTCTATTTTGAATAACTTTGGCGCCGGTCGACGAATCCTCGCGAATTTCTCAAAATAGGTGGGGCGCTACGCTCCGCTCCTACCCTGAAAGTCTCGGGGGGATCCGTCAAGCGGGGGCTGAGATAAAAGGGGGGTCCCAAAACGCGTTTTTCCCATGCATTTTTCCATAGGACCTTTAGAACGAGCTACAGCCCGAACGGCTGAACAGAATTACTCAAAATTTGGCAGAGAGGTAGTCCCTAGGTCAAGGAAGTGCCTTTTGTAGGTTTGGTGTAAATCTGTTCAGTAGATTCTGAGAAAATAGCCTTTAAATCAATATATATATCTGAGCCCGCTTACGGTACGCTTACCGTACGCTTACGGTAAGCGTACGGTGGCGTGCGCGAGCGCGATTCTGATTGGCTCTTAGATCTTAGTAAACATTCGAATCGGCCGAAACCAGGAAGCGGCGGCCGCCATTTTGTGTATTTCACTCTGAAAAAAAAGAGTGAAAACAAGGAAAGGGGGCAATGAGGAGAGTTACAGACCCCCTAACATTTGTAAGGGGGTCAAAGAAGGACAGAAAAGTACAAAAAAAACATTTATTGATTTTAAAAAAAATCACGGGGTACGCGTACGGTAAGCTTACGGTAAGCGTACGGTAGAAAAAAAAAAAAAAAAAAAATGAAAATCAGATTTAAGTGTTTAGATATTAGGGGGCTCTAAAAAGAGCCGTTGTGTTTATGAAATGATTTTTTAGTGGTATCTACAAGTAAGTACCGATGCAGAGTCTAAGGTTCAAGAGGAAGACTCTGTTCCCTTCATCATTGAAGTGCACACCATCTCCTCTATAAATGTCTTGCATGTCATAACGCAAGTTGTTGTGGTAAATGGCACCCATACCATAGTCACGGAGGAAAGCAGAAACAGATTTGTTGACGTGCTTTCTTGCTTTGTCATCGCACCGCGTGCCCACCGTGCGCGCACGGAACGAACTGCGTTAAGTGGGCGCGCACGCCACGAATGGCGTAAAGTAACTTAGCATTTAAAAAACCGTACAAATTCACTGAAAAAACCATAGGTTTCACACACGTTGTAGTTAGGAATTAGCATTTAAAAAACCTTGCAAATTCACTGAAAAAACAATAGGTTTCACACATGTTATAGTTAGCGGAAATTTTACTGATAAAAAACCAATGAAATTCCCCCGTTATAGTTAGTGCAGGCAACTATAACTCACGCGACCGCAATCTTCTGCTGATGACATATGTGTCTTTATGAAAAAAAAATATTTGTAATATATGTATAGCTAAAAATGTATGGAAGAAGACATAGGCAAATAAGTGTCTAAATACAGTATTAGCATCAGCAGAGGATTGCGGTCGCGTGAGTTATAGTTGCCTGCACTAACTATAACGGGGGAATTTCATTGGTTTTTTATCAGTAAAATTTCCGCTAACTATAACATGTGTGAAACCTATGGTTTTTTCAGTGAATATATATATATATATATATATATATATATGTATATATATATATATATATATATATATATTGTCCACCAAATGCCCTTGAGCTTTTAGAGAGCACTCGACGAAGTCCTGACCATCCGGTCTGCCAGCCTCGCTGCTGCCCGCCTGACTGCTTTGCATAGTTATTCTGCCATGCCCGACGCGTTTCGAGGCCAATACGCCTCTTAATCATGGGCTGTTTCACAGAAGCATTAGATGACTCACCAGTAAATTCAACATATCTTTATTACTTTTTTCGTTGAAGTACGCCGCCCTCAGTGGGCGTGGCTTGTTCTGCTCCGAGGAGCATGATGGTGCTAGTAGTCCAAAAAGGTGAGTATAAGTAATATCCTATAGTAGGTTCAAAGTCTCTGTGTATTATTTAAACATTTACAATAATCCTTGAGTAGGACGCAAACAAAGTCAAGCGAGCTTTCATTGCAGAAGGACCCCGTGCTGCCTGGCAGGATCATTCCCTCCACAGCCTTTCCATACCACGGAAATGGTGCATCTCTCCACAGCCAAGGCTGCCGTGTGTTTAATGTTGTCCACCAAATGCCCTTGAGCTTTTAGAGAGCACTCGACGAAGTCCTGACCATCCGGTCTGCCAGCCTCGCTGCTGCCCGCCTGACTGCTTTGCATAGTTATTCTGCCATGCCCGACGCGTTTCGAGGCCAATACGCCTCTTAATCATGGGCTGTTTCACAGAAGCATTAGATGACTCACCAGTAAATTCAACATATCTTTATTACTTTTTTCGTTGAAGTACGCCGCCCTCAGTGGGCGTGGCTTGTTCTGCTCCGAGGAGCATGATGGTGTTAGTAGTCCAAAAAGGTGAGTATAAGTAATATCCTATAGTAGGTTCCAAGTCTCTGTGTATTATTTAAACATTTACAATAATCCTTGAGTAGGACGCAAACAAAGTCAAGCGAGCTTTCATTGCAGAAGGACCCCGTGCTGCCTGGCAGGATCATTCCCTCCACAGCCTTTCCATACCATGGAAATGGTGCATCTCCCCCACGGCCAAGGCTGCCGTGTGTTTAATGTTGTCCACCAAATGCCCTTGAGCTTTTAGAGAGCACTCGACGAAGTCCTGACCATCCGGTCTGCCAGCCTCGCTGCTGCCCGCCTGACTGCTTTGCATAGTTATTCTGCCATGCCCGACGCGTTTCGAGGCCAATACGCCTCTTAATCATGGGCTGTTTCACAGAAGCATTAGATGACTCACCAGTAAATTCAACATATCTTTATTACTTTTTTCGTTGAAGTACGCCGCCCTCAGTGGGCGTGGCTTGTTCTGCTCCGAGGAGCATGATGGTGCTAGTAGTCCAAAAAGGTGAGTATAAGTAATATCCTATAGTAGGTTCCAAGTCTCTGTGTATTATTTAAACATTTACAATAATCCTTGAGTAGGACGCAAACAAAGTCAAGCGAGCTTTCATTGCAGAAGGACCCCGTGCTGCCTGGCAGGATCATTCCCTCCACAGCCTTTCCATACCACGGAAATGGTGCATCTCTCCACGGCCAAGGCTGCCGTGTGTTTAATGTTGTCCACCAAATGCCCTTGAGCTTTTAGAGAGCACTCGACGAAGTCCTGACCATCCGGTCGGCCAGCCTCGCTGCTGCCCGCCTGACTGCTTTGCATAGTTATTCTGCCATGCCCGACGCGTTTCGAGGCCAATACGCCTCTTAATCATGGGCTGTTTCACAGAAGCATTAGATGACTCACCAGTAAATTCAACATATCTTTATTACTTTTTTCGTTGAAGTACGCCGCCCTCAGTGGGCGTGGCTTGTTCTGCTCCGAGGAGCATGATGGTGCTAGTAGTCCAAAAAGGTGAGTATAAGTAATATCCTATAGTAGGTTCCAAGTCTCTGTGTATTATTTAAACATTTACAATAATCCTTGAGTAGGACGCAAACAAAGTCAAGCGAGCTTTCATTGCAGAAGGACCCCGTGCTGCCTGGCAGGATCATTCCCTCCACAGCCTTTCCATACCACGGAAATGGTGCATCTCTCCACGGCCAAGGCTGCCGTGTGTTTAATGTTGTCCACCAAATGCCCTTGAGCTTTTAGAGAGCACTCGACGAAGTCCTGACCATCCGGTCTGCCAGCCTCGCTGCTGCCCGCCTGACTGCTTTGCATAGTTATTCTGCCATGCCCGACGCGTTTCGAGGCCAATACGCCTCTTAATCATGGGCTGTTTCACAGAAGCATTAGATGACTCACCAGTAAATTCAACATATCTTTATTACTTTTTTCGTTGAAGTACGCTGCCCTCAGTGGGCGTGGCTTGTTCTGCTCCGAGGAGCATGATGGTGCTAGTAGTCCAAAAAGGTGAGTATAAGTAATATCCTATAGTAGGTTCCAAGTCTCTGTGTATTATTTAAACATTTACAATAATCCTTGAGTAGGACACAAACAAAGTCAAGCGAGCTTTCATTGCAGAAGGACCCCGTGCTGCCTGGCAGGATCATTCCCTCCACAGCCTTTCCATACCACGGAAATGGTGCATCTCTCCACAGCCAAGGCTGCCGTGTGTTTAATGTTGTCCACCAAATGCCCTTGAGCTTTTAGAGAGCACTCGACGAAGTCCTGACCATCCGGTCTGCCAGCCTCGCTGCTGCCCGCCTGACTGCTTTGCATAGTTATTCTGCCATGCCCGACGCGTTTCGAGGCCAATACGCCTCTTAATCATGGGCTGTTTCACAGAAGCATTAGATGACTCACCAGTAAATTCAACATATCTTTATTACTTTTTTCGTTGAAGTACGCCGCCCTCAGTGGGCGTGGCTTGTTCTGCTCCGAGGAGCATGATGGTGCTAGTAGTCCAAAAAGGTGAGTATAAGTAATATCCTATAGTAGGTTCCAAGTCTCTGTGTATTATTTAAACATTTACAATAATCCTTGAGTAGGACTCAAACAAAGTCAAGCGAGCTTTCATTGCAGAAGGACCCCGTGCTGCCTGGCAGGATCATTCCCTCCACAGCCTTTCCATACCACGGAAATGGTGCATCTCTCCACGGCCAAGGCTGCCGTGTGTTTAATGTTGTCCACCAAATGCCCTTGAGCTTTTAGAGAGCCCTCGACGAAGTCCTGACCATCCGGTCTGCCAGCCTCGCTGCTGCCCGCCTGACTGCTTTGCATAGTTATTCTGCCATGCCCGACGCGTTTCGAGGCCAATACGCCTCTTAATCATGGGCTGTTTCACAGAAGCATTAGATGACTCACCAGTAAATTCAACATATCTTTATTACTTTTTTCGTTGAAGTACGCCGCCCTCAGTGGGCGTGGCTTGCTCTGCTCCGAGGAGCATGATGGTGCTAGTAGTCCAAAAAGGTGAGTATAAGTAATATCCTATAGTAGGTTCCAAGTCTCTGTGTATTATTTAAACATTTACAATAATCCTTGAGTAGGACGCAAACAAAGTCAAGCGAGCTTTCATTGCAGAAGGACCCCGTGCTGCCTGGCAGGATCATTCCCTCCACAGCCTTTCCATACCACGGAAATGGTGCATCTCTCCACAGCCAAGGCTGCCGTGTGTTTAATGTTGTCCACCAAATGCCCTTGAGCTTTTAGAGAGCACTCGACGAAGTCCTGACCATCCGGTCTGCCAGCCTCGCTGCTGCCCGCCTGACTGCTTTGCATAGTTATTCTGCCATGCCCGACGCGTTTCGAGGCCAATACGCCTCTTAATCATGGGCTGTTTCACAGAAGCATTAGATGACTCACCAGTAAATTCAACATATCTTTATTACTTTTTTCGTTGAAGTACGCCGCCCTCAGTGGGCGTGGCTTGTTCTGCTCCGAGGAGCATGATGGTGCTAGTAGTCCAAAAAGGACCGCAAATACCAGCATGCTGTTGTTTGTAAAGACTGTGCCACGCCCACTCAGAGGCGTTCCTCCATTAATAAATTGTCTAATGCAGCGAGAGGTGAGTCGTCATTTCCCCCTGTGCCTGTCCATGAAGAAGGGGCGTACCAGCCTTGAAACGCGTCGGACTGTGGTGTTAATGTATTGAGTGCCAGGAAATCGAGTGACAGCAGGGCTTGTACATCGGAGATGGGGAGAGCGTCGTGTGCCTTCTCGAAGCTCGAGGGCGTTTGTTTGAACCATATATATATATATATATATATGTATTATCTACTGGCGGTCGCCAGTAGATAGTTATAGTTAGGACCGTGTTTCCATAGGAAATCTCAAAATACTATTTTGAATAACTTTGGCACCGGTTGACGAATCCTAGCGAAATTTTCAAAACTAATGGGGCGCTACGCTCCGCTCCTACCCTGAAAGTCTCGGGGTGATTCGTCAAGCGGGGGCTGAGAAAAAAGGGGGGTCCCAAAACGCGTTTTCCCCATGCATTTTTCCATAGGACCTTTAGACACAGCTACAGCCCGAACGGCTGAACAGAATTACTTGTAATTTGGCAGAGAGGTAGTCCGCAGGTCAAGGATGTGCCTTTTGTAGGTCTGGTGTAAATCTGTTCAGTAGTTCCTGAGAAAATAGCATTTAAATCAATATATATATCTGTAAGCGCGCTCCGTGCGCTTACCGTAAGCTTACCGTACGCGTACGGTGCCGTGCGCGAGCTCAAATCTGATTGGTTGTCACATGACTGTAAACATTCGAATCGGACGAAATCAGGAAGTGTCGGCCGCCATTTCGTGTGTTTCACACAGAAAAAAAAAGGGAGATAACATGAAAAGGGGGCAAGGAAGAGAGTTACAGACCCCCTAACATTTGAAAGGGGGTCAAAGAAAGACACAAAAGTACGAAAAAAACATTTATTAATTTAAAAAAAAAATCGCGGAGTACGCGTACGGTAAGCTTACCGTACGCGTACGGTAGAAAAAAAAAAGAAAAAAAGAAAGAAAATTCAGATTTAAGTGTTTAGATATTAGGGGGCTCTAAAAAGAGTACACCATCTCCTCTATAAATGTCTTGCATGTTGTAACGCAAGTTGTTGTGGTAAATGGAACCCATACCATAGTCTCGGAGGAAAGCAGAAACAGATTTGTTGACGTGCTTTCTTGCTTTGTCAATCTGTGGACAAAAATGATTGGACCAGTTCCATTTTTGCCTTTGGCATATGTTAGAATACGCAAAGGCAGTTTTAGGGAAAAGTGAAAACAGTTGTGCAAAGGTCTCCTTCATAAGCATTTCCAGACCTACCCCAGTCAAAGTGCCTAGGTCATTGCCACCACAGTGCACTATTATGAGGTCAGGGTGTTGGATTTGCATGAAGGATTTCACCAATGGCATCAATTGGTGCCACTTTAACCCTCTCTGACCAATCCATTTAATGTCTACATTTGGCAAAGCAAGGTCTCTCACCATACCTGTTTTCTCTGCATACTTTTCACTCCAGAAGACATAGCTGTGCCCTACAATCCACACTGTGAACATCTTCAAAGGAGATCTGGATGCACTCAGGAGGTGTATTTCAGTAGAATGGGAAAACGAAATGAAAGACAGTTTGGAAATGGAGGCATACATATTTTTTTAAAATAAAAAGAACTCATTGGCTGTTTCACACCATTCTACACTAAAAACTAGGCTGTATGTGTAAATTTATAGAAGCATGTTTTGTATTGGTACAGAAAAATGTGTTACCAAAGAACATTACTATGGATTTGCTGTTAGGTTTGAAAAGTCAAGCACTCTTGCACTTTGAAAATGAAACATTGTGTGGTGAACTTCTGACCTGACTCCACACAGCAGTATTCCATGAGCTGTTGCTATGGTAGCAGGCAGAAGTCAAGTTGGGGGAAGGGTACTAGGCAGAAGTCAAGTTGGGGTAAGGGTACTTTTGGAAAAGGGTTGGTTTTCAACCAATAGAAATGTGTGATTACATTTGAAAAAAGGGGGAAGCACTGAGATTTGAAATTAACATGTATATGTGTGGAAAAAGAGAGGGAAACATTGCCATTATCTGGTTCTGCTGAGAGGAGAGAGGTGTACAGAACAGAGATCCTGGCTCTGATAATCTGCTGTTCGAGTGCCACATTTCTTTCACAACTAACTAATTTTAAAGGTGAGTTATGAGTTTGAGAGGGGATGTATGTGGTAAATTAAGAAATGAATAATAGAATTGGAATTCCTTTTGTTGAAGTTGTGTTTATCATTTTGTGTTTTGGGAGAAATTTAAATGTAAGGAACATGTAAAATATTATGGACTATGTTTTCACCATAAATTAAGGTGTACTGGTATAAATGAGGAATACTGTTTTCTGCATAGAATCAGAAGATGACTCTGTGTGCAAAGAGGAATTGTTGTCAGAGATTTATTGCGTATTACTCTGGTAATTTTAGATTTGCATTAGTAGGAAAGGGGCAGCTATTTTTCTGCAGAAGCAGACTCTTTGCACACACCCAGCTGCTTATCCTGTAGAAACATGCATAGTATTCACAACCGAATGGGGTTTGAGGTTGCAGTGAGTAATGCAAATACATTCAATATCACTAAGGCTGGTTGCCCTTGCTGGAGTGTAGTCATTCACCCAGGTTACACATGTTCCTGGACTCAAAAAGCTGTTTGGACATGTGCTGCTTGTTTTAAAAAAAGAAAAAAATACGCTTACCGTACGCGTACGGTAAAAAAAAAAAAAAAAGTTTTTAAGAAAAAATTTAAAAAAGTTGAGAGGTAAGGTTGGCTCTTAAAAGAGCCGTTGTGTTCATGCAGGGACAGAGGAAAGGAAGAATGGGAATATTAGCTGGTAGGACAAATGTGCTGGTCTATTCTGTTGTTAATTAGGGGAACACTGGTCTCCCCACGAACAATTAGACCATGGCAATTTGAGCACCGCATTGTAACCCTCGCAAATCGATGGTTAGTTTCCAGAGGACCAGAAAAAGGTGAATCTCCCCCCTCAGATGAAGGGCTCAGCTGAGCTGCCGAAGATGGACTCGGCTGAGCTGCTGTGGATGTGCTTGGTCGACTTACTGAAGGGTTTCCTCCAGTATGTCGAGCATGTGTCCTAGGGTGTACATCCTCAAGGTGTCTTAACATAGTGTGATTCCCGAAGGAATACTTCGTGTTAGGATTACCTCTAGAAAGTACACGCTGGCAAAGCTTGCAAGTCACTAAAGCAGCATTTACTTTTTTCTGGCCCTCAGGAAACGTAAAATACTCCCATATAAAAGAGCTCTTCTGTTTCCTCCTTCTCTGCCTGATGGTGGTGCTGCTAGCCTCACTCTCAGAAGAGGAGTGCTGGTCTGCTATTGTATCCCAAAGACAACTCAGCTCCTTCTCCTAAGGGATCACAAGCAGAAATGAGGGGAATGGGTGTGGTGTAGGAGAGTTCTAGAACTGAAAGTACTTTAAACCAATCAAAAGTTTTGTTTCTTGATCACATGACCAACCGTGCGCGTACGTTACGCTTACGGAGCGCTTACGGTAAAAGTACGCATGCGCGTATAAAAGACACGCGCACGCGCGCATGCACATAACAGGCACGCCCCAACACTTCCGCGTAACGTGCGCGTGTAACGTATGCACTTACGCGCCGCGTACGCAGTACGCACGTCTACGTAAATTGCGTAACCATACACAAAAAGAGTAGAAATATTACGTACATTACGCAAAACGTACGCTTACCGTAAGCTTACCGTACGCGCACGTAAAAAAAAAAAAAAAAAAAATTGGAAAAAAAGAATCACTATGTTATACTAATATATCTTACCTGCTTGGTAAAAAAAAAATGAGAAAAAATAATATATTGCAGAATTTTTAAAATTTAAGCATAGTGTTTAAAGAGAATTTAAAGTAAAAATAAAAAGATGTAAAAAACCTTGCAAAAATAAAATAAAAATCACACGTTTAATATAAGAATTTGTATTTAAAAAACCATACAAAATCACTGAAAAAACCATGGGTTTCACACACGTTATAGGTAAGAATTAGCATTTAAAAAACCATACAAATTCACTGAAAAAACCATGGGTTTCACACACGTTATAGTTAGGAATTAGCATTTAAAAAACCTTGCAAATTCAGTGAAAAAACCATGGGTTTCACACACGTTATAGTTAGGAATTAGCATTTAAAAAACCTTGCAAATTCAGTGAAAAAACCATAGGTTTCCCACACGTTATAGTTAGGAATTAGCATTTAAAAAACCTTGCAAATTCAGTGAAAAAACCATAGGTTTCACACACATTATAGTTAGCTGGACATTTCACTTGTAAAAAACCAATGAAATTCCCCCGTTATAGTTAGTTAAGCTAACTATAACCCACGCACCCGCAATCCACTGCTGATGACGTCACATATTACATCACTCATGACATGGTCAGTGACATCACTCATGACATCACTGATGACATCTCAAATGACATCACTGATGACATCATCCAGTGAATGTGTATTTTTCTGAAAATTAAATATGTTTTATATATGTATATCTCACAGACGATGAAAGAATAAATGGGTATATAAGTGTCTAAATGGATGATTTGTTTTTGAAAAATTGATTGTATAACTGACTGATTAAGTGTATCTTAGTGAATATATGGCTTACTAAGTAATGTTTAAATATGTAATTATCTGTATCAGTCTCTCACTTTGTGTATAAGTGGCTGCATGGGTTGGTGAGTAGCTACATGGGTGTTTTCTATAGGATATTAGGTGGTTTTTTGAGTATCAGTCTGAGTGTCTGCATGGTTCGGTGGGGGGTATTACGTAGTGCATAGGTGCATGAATGAGTGACTCACTGGTTGTATGTGTTGAAGACAGCATGTGTGCAGGACTGTATGGGTGGATGAGTGTGTGTATGGGTGTGTTAGTGAGTGAATGACTGTCTCAATAGTGTCTTTATGAGTAACTACATATGTTTTAAACTAGTATATGTGACTATTGGTGTATATAAGTGAGTATATGTGAGAGTGAGAGATTGAAAGAGTTCCTGTATGAATAAGTATGTGTTTCTATAAGTGATTGTTTAAAAGACTAAGTATGTGTAAGTTTCCGTAGAAGTAAGTGTGGTGGTGTGTGTATAACTGTATATGCAAATAAATCTATGTTTGATTCTTTATTTTCATGAATGAGTATGTGTGTCAGTAACTCTGTGGATGAGTGGCATTGTGTAGCAGGATGTATAGGTGTATGAGTACATATGATGAGTGAGTACATATATGAGTGACTGTACAGGACTGTTCGTGAATGAGAGGATGTGTATGTGGATCTTAGAATTACTCAAGAGGTTGTTGTAACTGGTATTGGTATGTCCATTTTTTTGAAAATTTTAGTCTCTATTTTTTAATGTGTGTTTCAAAGGTTAGATTAGGGTGAGAGGAGGTCTGCCACTCTGTCACAAGGATGATGTCATCAGTGATGTCATTTGAGATGTCATCAGTGATGTCATGAGTGATGTCACTGACCATGTCATGAGTGATGTAATATGTGACGTCATCAGCAGTGGATTGCGGGTGCGCGAGTTATAGTTAGCTTAACTAACTATAACGGGGGAATTTCATTGGTTTTTTACGAGTGAAATGTCCAGCTAACTATAACGTGTGTGAAACCTATGGTTTTTTCACTGAATTTGCAAGGTTTTTTAAATGCTAATTCCTAACTATAACGTGTGTGAAACCTATGGTTTTTTCACTGAATTTGCAAGGTTTTTTAAATGCTAATTCCTAACTATAACGTGTGTGAAACCCATGTTTTTTTCACTGAATATATATATATATATATATATATATTTTTTTTTTTTCCCCTCCCTACAAACTCTCCGAACCTCCACGCTCCTTGCTGGCAAACAGAGAGAGACTGACCCGGATATATGGCAGGTAAGATCTTTTATTGACTCCCTCTGCTACGCATTTCGAGCACCCTGTGCCTTTGTTCACACATGGAAACAAAACTCCGCCATTACAATTTGAATGCTTGGTGTCCACCCCACTGTGTCACATGATTATAGACATAAAACAAAATGTTGTTGAAACAAGTATACATATATCTTTCTTTCAATATGATCCCACATTGGAGCGATATTTGATGGAAAATTCTCTGTTTATGCGCAGCAATGAGCTACATATTTTTATAAAATTCAAATTCATCGATTACGGATTTTTAGCTTTGGTTGGATGGCTATTAAATTTAAACACACCAACTGTGCAAAAAATCGCGGTTTGTGCAAATATACAAGTTTGAACATCTTGGCAAGAATACTTCGACATGAAGTTGATGATGTTAAAGACAGTGAATATTTCATATATTATTTTGATTAATGCCACAGTCTGCGTTTAACATGAACATTCTTAAAAAATACTTTCTGCATGAATGCATAAAACAATAAAAATGACATATTATTAAAACCCCGAATTCAAGTTAATAAATATAGCAGCTTCTACAGAGTCATTGTTCATTATAATGCAACTTGTTCCATAAAACTAGATTGAAAGTGCTTGCGTGTTTAGCAGCATATTATCATATGTAAACATGTGATATTATTTAAAGTGGAAAGTGCTCCTAAAAAATCTAAAAATTTGTGCTTAATGCACATACTGAAAAAAAACGTGGACTAAAACCCTAAAAATGTATGAGACACATCTTATCTAAAGTGATGGCGACTAAAAGCAGTATGATTCGACCCGAAACAACAATGCATAAACAATATCTATACTTCTTAAGACAAAAAATCTATCTAAAACTTATATCACTATATACTTTGTCACCTAAGGCTAAAAAATATTTCTTGACTTCTTTGAAATGGCAACTTGGGCAATGATAGATATTTTTTTACAGATGCAGTTATCAAGGAAAACATTTCATACCCCCTGACATTTCTTATTAAAAATTGTTTGTTACAAGAAATGGTGCATGTCTTCCATTGTATTTAATCCATTAGGTGCCTTACTGTCTAGAGCTAGAATAAAACATGTTTCTAATTGACGTAAAAGGTTTTCCCTATTGCCCCCCCTTCTGAGGGGTGCAATGGCATTGATCACGTAATATGTAAGGCAACTCAAATCGTTATAATGGACAGCCTTAAAATGTCTTGCAACAGGATATGAATTGTTGTTCTTTACAATTGCTCTCAGGTGCTGCAAAATCCTGACATGCACCTGCAGCTTGGTGCTTCTCCCATATCGTAAGCCGCAGGTGCATGTCAGGACATATACAGCATATTTAGTTCTGCAACCATAGCTGCCCCTGATGGTCAATTTGTCATCCGCAAAAGGAACAGTGTAATGAGTAGTGTTGATACCAAACTTACAGGCACGGCAAGAAGAACATTTATAAAAACCATGACTTGGTTTAAGCCAAGTGCCTGCTGTGCTCAATTCTGGGCTCATTTTGACCAATTGGCTTCTCATAGACTTTGGTTTCCTGTATGTGATAGTTGGAAACTCTGGGAGTCTGGTGCCCAACACTCCATCTGTAAGCACAATAGGCCAATTTTTTCTGACAATGGATTTGATCTTTCTTTCTTGTTTTCTATATGTAGTGATGAGGCGGGGGTGTTCCTCCTCAATGGTCTCACCACTCACTACCTCCTTAGGAATTAATAAAGTCTCCCTTGGCCTTTCTTGTGCTCTTGCTAAAGCCTTGGTGAGCACCTTGTCACTGTAGCCTTCCAATTTCAGCCTATTCATTGTTTCTTTTGCACATCTTTCAAATTCTTGTCGTGGGCTACAGATGCGTTTTATTCTGAGTAACTCTCCATAGGGTATACTCTCTATGAGGTGTTTAGGGTGTCCACTACTGGCATGCAATATGCTATTTCTGGCTGTGGCTTTCCTAAATAAAGTTGTTTCTAGTTTGTTGTTAATTACTGATATCTGTACATCTAAGAACTCAATTTTTGTGCTACTGATGTTTGAGGTAAAGTTAAGGTTGCTAGGATTGTCATTTATAGTCCTAATAAACTTTTTAGCCCTCTCCTCATCTCCCTTCCATATGATAAAAACAACGTCGTTGTATCGTAACCAGTGTAGCACATGATGTGCACTATCAATCTTTGTGAGGACCTGTTCCTCCCACCAGCCAATATGCAGACAAGCATAGCTGGGGGAGAAACAGGATCCTATAGCAACACCTCTGACTTGTTTCCGGGTTTCCTTACCAAACATGAAAAAATTATTGTAAAGACACAACGAGATCAAATCCAATAAAAAAAATGTGTGCCCATAATATGCACATTGTCTACTATCCAGAAAATATTTAACTGCATTGAGTCCGGTTTCATGATTTATGTTGTATAAAGCGCCTCAATGTCCAATGTGACTAAAATTAGGCCTTCTTCCCATGTAATGTCATTGATTTTGTTTAAGAAATCTCCAGTGTCCTTGACGTAACTTGGTAACTTCTTGACAAAATCTTGTAGGTAGAAATCTACATATTGTGAAATGTGTTCACTGACAATATTGATGGCTGAAATAATGGGTCTACCTGGTAGCGTAGAGACTTGTTTGTGCACTTTTGGAATCAAATACATGATTGGAATAACTGGGCATTCAACATGTAAAAAATGAAATTCAATAGACAAAATCAATCCCTCTCTTTTGTATTGGAGAAGTTGTTTTTTCAGGCCCTCTTTCACATTATTGTATTCCCTCATGCTTGACCTCGTGTAACAATTCTCATCATTTAGTTGTCTCATGGCTTCCGCTATATAGTCTTTTTTAGGTCACAACACAATATTTCCTCCTTTGTCTGACTTGTTGGTAATTATTTCTTGGTTTTCTCCCAGTTTTTTCATCAGTTTCACATATTGCATGTCATTGTAGTGTCTTTTGTGTTCTTTGCACTTTGTTTTGTGGCACAGTTGCTTAAGATCTTCTATGATACGCTCATGAAACATTTCTATGGCATCTTTAGGTATCATTGGGATAAAGGTGCTATTCGGTTTGAATGGACTTTCACCCGCACCTTTATGTATGATGTTGATATTCTGTAACTTGGCTTGAGTGCTAGACTCTGTCATATCCCTCAGTTGTTCCATTTCATTGGTTGTATTGTTCAATTCATGTAACTTCAAAAACACTGAAATATCTGATGCTTGAAGTGATGGTAATTCTAAATTGTTGGTTTCAAATGATGTTTTGGAACTACCAATTCCTGCTTTAATGGTAAAAACTTCTTTAGTTTTAGTTTTCTGATGAAGGAAAATGTATCAATTCTAGTGCTGGAATAATTTAACGTACTTTCTGGACAGAAAATGAGCCCTAATGACAAAAGTTGTTTCTCTGCTTGGGAAAGTGTGATATCTGATAAATTGATAAAAGTTCGATCCTTTAGCGTTGCTTTTTGTACCATTGCTGCTTTTTCTTTGGTTGTACATTTTTGTTTTTTGCACCTTGCTCTTCTCCTTGAGTTTCTCTTTTGTCTGTTGTTTGTTTGTTCCGATTCCTTGGACGAAGAGTTTGTCGCCGGTCCTCCACTAACAAATCAATCTCTTTACCTAAGCTCAATACAATTTTTTCACTTCGCCCTCTCATGCTGTTACATTCAGAGCCTGATGTGCTTGTAAGTGATTCTGTGTCATCAGATATTTCCACTACATTGGTTTGTTGTTGTAGTGGCTTTGCTTGTCCTTTTGTCCTCATATTTTAATTTCTTCACATGTTCAAACTTGCGCGAGAAAGTATATATTTGCCCCTGCTCGTAGTCTGCTTGGTCATGAGCAAATTTATGTGCTTTGCGTATTTTTATTCGTTCTTCATGCTTCCGTAGTCCTTCAACCATTTCATTGCGGGTTTTTGTTATGAATTCCTTGTGTTCTGATTTGTTTATCTCCAAATTAATTTTGTCAATTTCCTCCATCAATGTCTGGCGATCGATTGCCGCGTACTTAATTAAAATCCTCACCAGATTCATGGAGGTTGCCAAATTACTTTCCCCCATTCCTTGAGCATACCGGGATTTGGCTCTTCAAAGCTTGGAGCTAAAAGAATCCTGAGCCCCCGAGGGACTCTCCCCACTTACTCATATTTGGTGAGGGATTTATGCTCCCACCATTTGGCAATTTTGTTTTTAGATTTTATAGATAGATAGATAGATAGATAGATAGATAGATAGATAGATAGATAGATAGATAGATAGATAGATAGATAGATAGATTCACTGAAAAAACCATAGGTTTCAGGCACGTTATAGTTAGGAATTAGCATTTAAAAAACCATAGAAAATCAATGAAAAAACCATAGGTTTCAGGGGCGTTATAGTTAGCTGGACTTTTCACTCGTACAAAACCATTGAAATTCCCCCGTTATAGTTAGTTCAGCTAACTATAACTCGCGCGCCCGCAATGCACTGCTGATGACATCACATATTACATCACTCATGACATGGTAACTCATAACATCACTGATGACATCTCAAATAACATCACTGATGACATCATCCAGTGAATGTGTGTTTTTCTGAAAATTACATATGTTTTATATATGTATATCTCAAGGTCGATGGAAGAATAAATGGGTATATAAGTGTCTAAATGGATGATTTGTTTTGGAAAAATGTATTGTATAACTGACTGATTAAGTGTATCTTAGTGAATACATGGCTTAGTGAGTAATGTTTAAATATGTAAATATCTGTATCAGTCTCTCACTTTGTGTATACGTGGCTGCATGGGTTGGTGAGTAGCTACATGAGTGTCTATATAGGTTATTAGTTTGTTTTTTGAGTATCAGTATGAGTGTCTGAGTGTCTGTATGGTTCGGTGGGGGGTCTTACGTAGTGCATAGGTGCATGAATGAGTGAGTCACTGTTTGTATGTGTTGAAGACAGCATGTGTGCAGGACTGTATGGGTGGATAAGTGTGTGCATGGGTGTGTTAGTGAGTGAATGACTGTCTCAATAGTGTCTTTATGAGTAACTACATATGTTTTAAACTAGTATATGTGACTATTGGTGTATATAAGTGAGTATATGTGAGAGTGAGAGATTGAAAGAGCTCCTGTATGAATAAGTATGTGTTTCTATAAGTGATTGTTTAAAAGACTAAGTATGTGTAAGTTTCTGTAGAAGTAAGTGTGGTGGTGTGTGTATAACTGTATATGCAAGTAAATGGATGTTTGATTCATTATTAGCATGAGTGAGTATGTGTGTGAGTAACTCTATGGATGAGTGGTGTTGTGTAACAGGATGGATAGGTGTATGAGTACATATGATGAGTGAGTACATGAATGAGTGACCGTATAGGACTGTTGGTGAATGAGTGGATGTGTATGTGGATCTTAGAATTACTGAATAGGTTGTTGTAACTGATATTAGTATGTCCATTGTTTTGAAAATGTTAGTTTCTATTTTTGAATGTGTGTATCAAAGGTTATATTAGGGGGAGAGGAGGTCTGCCACTCTATCACAAGGATGATGTCATCAGTGATGTCATTTAAGATGTCATCAGTGATGTCATGAGTGATGCAATATGTGACGTCATCAGCAGTGCATTGCGGGCGCGCGAGTTATAGTTAGCTGAACTAACTATAACGGGGGAATTTCAATGGTTTTGTACGAGTGAAAAGTCCAGCTAACTATAACGCTCCTGAAACCTATGGTTTTTTCAGTGAATTTCTATGGTTTTTAAATGCTAATTCCTAACTATAACGTGCCTGAAACCTATGGTTTTTTCAAAGGTTTTTTAAATGCTAATTTCTAACTATGCCTACAGTGATAGGACATGTGAAGAAAGAAGAAAAAACGCACGTAAAGAAAAAAAAGAAATGCAGAAAGAAGCAACAGAAGTCTTCAAAGACGAAGAAAAGTACAGGAAGAAGGATAACGTGCAGAAAGAACAAACAGAAGAGCAGAAAGAAGCCTTGTTGCAAAATCATCCTGTACCCTCAACTTTTTCAGACGGATACTGGTGGTGACTGAGTCTGACTAAGAGGTCCTAGAGCCAGTGCTATGTTAAAAGACAGTCAGAATACAGTGAAAACACCTACATACACTAGGGAACACTATGCGTTGGGGTCCCCCTGTGATCAGCATGACCTCCTCTGTAAGCCCCTAGTATATAATAGGGCAGGGGATTAAAACTACCTCTTAAAACGCGCCACAGTGCGTGTTTGCACACGTCACCTCAGGCCCCGTCCCCTCACTTCCCCACTGTCTAAACACGCCCTGTGGACATTTGAAGTTGGGAGATTAAGTCCCCTTGAATCCTGAGGGTCCCTAGGGTCGAACTAGACCACTAGGTACCTCCAGTAAGCGCCACAGAGCTGCATTGCAGAGAGATGTAAAAAGGGGCATGGCCTAGACCACCTCTCTGCAACACAGCGCAGTGGTGCTTACTGGAAGCACCTGGTGGGCTAGCTGGCCCCCAGGGTCCCTCAGGATTGAAGGGGAATTATTTCCCCAACTTAAAACGCGCCACAGGGCTTGTTTGCACACGTTAACTCAGGCCCCGTCCCCTCCCTTCACCACTGTGTAAACACGCCCTGTGGCCGTTTTTAGTTGGGAGATTAAGTTCATTTGAATCCTGAGTGTCCCTAGGGTCCAACTAGCCCACTAGGTACCTCCAGTAAGCGCCACAGAGCTGCGTTGCAGAGAGGTGTAAAAAGTGGCACGGCCTGGACCACCTCTCTGCAACGCAGCTCAGTGGCGGTTACTGGAAGCACCTGGTGGGCTAGTTAGCCCCCAGGGGCCCTCAGGATTGAAGGGGAATTATTTCCCCAACTTAAAATGCGCCATAGGGTGTGTTTGCAGACGTCATCTCAGGCCCCGTCCCCTCCCTTCCCCACTGTGTAGACACGCACTGTGGCCGTTTTAAGTTGGGAGATTAAGTCCCCTTGAATCCTAAGGGTCCCTAGGGTCAAACTAGCCCACTAGGTATCTCCAGTAAGCGCCACAGAGCTGCGTTGCATAGAGGTGTAAAAAGGGGCGTGGCCTCAGAACACCTGTCTGCAACGCAGCTCCCTGGCGCATACTGGAGATACCTGTTGGGCTAGTTGGCCCTCAGGGACCCTCAGTATTGAAGGGGAATTAATTCCCCAACTTACAACTGGCCAGGGGGCGCATTTGCAGAGTGCTGCAAGGAGGGGACATGGCCTCCGGCGCGATGCAGGTCTTTTATTTATTTTATTTTTTTAAGAAGGAGGGCTGTGTGGCCCCCCTTCTTTTTCTAATTTACTGGCCCTGGGGACCCCATCCCCCAGGGCCTGCACCCTAATTTTTTTTGTTGAAAATAATTAATTTGGCCCTCCCAAGGCCTTAATCGACCCCAGGGACCCCAACCCCCGGGTCATGGCCTTTTTTTTTTTATTCTTTAGGAGGGGGCTGCGTTGCCCCCCTCCTCAGGCCACTTATGGCCCCGGGGACCCCATCCCCCGGGGCCGGTCTTTTGTTTTTTATATTTTAAAAAAATATATATTTATAGAAAAACCTAGGACATGCAGGACAAACCGTATGTACCTATCACCATGACGATTAGCGTTATATTCATTTAAAGGCGACTATGCATACAATGAATCCACATGGAATGTATTTACACCGCTAGTGAAGCTCTGACGTGTCTGACGCCCTACCGTGCCTAATCCCGGCGCCCCCGCCGGTGGGTAGTCTCCAAGTAGACACCCTTGTCGTTTATTTATACAAACATGGGTAGCTATTGACGGGCACATTTAATATACATGCACACCAAGCCATTCAAAGGGGATTCGACAAAAATTCGACCAAACTATGCAAGAAACCCCCCTCACGGTTAATAAAACACACATCCACCGCCGGATGTGTAATACTTTTTATTTTACTCTCTGGAAAGGAGACAAACCTCACTTGAGAGTCACAGCATGCTCCTGACTGAGCCCAATGCTGTGTTACACCCACCAGTGCCCGCCGAGTGCCTCACACCTCTGTGTTGTATTCCACCAGCTAGTGCGTATGCTATGACACTCTCTAGCCCATGTGCACTGTAACACCACCCCGTGAATATGTCATGCCACACTTGCCTTCGCACGGGTTATATTGCCCCATCTAGCACAGCGCTATGCCATACATATTACAATCTGGGATCCATATCTTTGTCACAGTGCATATGCAACATTACACTCCCCAGCACATATTTTATATTACAACTTTAGAGACTAGTTAGGTTACACAACACTGCCCTGTGCATATTACACTCCAAGGCGCATATTGCATAGCACGCGCTAGTGCCTGTGCTATCTCAAGCTCTCCAATGAATCTGTCATTGTGCACAATGTATTGCATATTATATTTCATGCCCCGGTTCATCTTATATCACACTTTTTGGTGCATAGTTTATAGCATATACTATATCTAGTTTTCATTTTCAATCGTGCTCTCAGGACTATGTTCTATATAACACTGCGTCCACCTACCCTTTTCACAGGCATGACATTTTGCGATGGGGGGTGGAGGGTCAGGGGGTGTTTCTGCCAAGTGAGCCCAGAGTCAGAGTCACAAACGTCCTCTTCTTCCTGAATAAAAGTGAGATTATGCTGCATACTTGTTCATATTTTAAGTAGTTCGCACATTTTAAAAACAATAAAGTTCCTAATACCCACCTTCTCTGAACAGTTAGCCTGATGCTCCATCCACCTCCTCCCTATCCTCTGTTGTCTGAATCCATGGACTAGCCTCTTCCCTCCTGCCATGCATGGTCTGATGTGCTGCCACTGCCCTCCATTTAGCATGATGTACCAGCCCACTCCTCCTGCCCTCCATTGCCCAATTCTATGGCCCATCTGAACTCCTGCTTGGCCTTTGTGCTTAGCTTGCTGCCCCTATTCTCCTTCCCCCTGCCCTCCGATGTCTTTGTGCATGCCCCTGCTCCATCCTTTTTGCCCACCATGTTCCATGGACCTGCCACTCCTATCTACTCTGAGTGTTCTGTTGAGCTGCCACTCCCCTCCCACCTGCCTAGCATTGTCAGATGACTGTAACCTGTCCCTGCCACCTCCCCACTGCCTGTCCACATGCCATGCCCCTATCCCCTTCCTCCTGTCCTCTATGGTCCATTTTACTGCCACACCCTTCTGCCCTCCCTGGTCTGTTGTGCTGCAACTGCTCCTCCTGCCTGCCCCGTGCGGTCTGTTGTGAGGCCCCTTCCCCTGAACTCTCTTGTCTGTGCCCAGGTCCTGACCCTCCCTTCTATCCTCCATGGTCCTTAGTGCATGCTTAATAATATATATATTTATTTTTTTTTTGCACCTGTTGAGCCCTCTTCCATATACAACACATATTGCTGACCATGCGCCTTTCATTCCATCAGCAACCCCCCCCTTTCTTCTTGGTACATATTCACTCATCTAATATGGTGGTTACGTCACTTCTTGTTCAGGCGGATACCTTGCTTATACTTTTCTATTAATGACTCCCATTGTCTTTGGCACTTACTGACTTGTCTAATATGGCGGTTTTGTTGCCTCTGCCAGTTGCAAATACGTGTCCAAATGAATTTTGTTATCATCATTTACACGTTCGTGTCCTTATATCCCTTGTCTTTTAATAAACCCAACATTTACACATATCCTCACGATTACTAATCAGTTATTAGCGATATTTTTGGTTAACTTGACCAACTCATGGGCGCTCATCACCTCTCTAAGATGGCGCCCTTTTCTTTATTTACGCATCGCTTGGAAAATTTACTGTTATTTGAAACTCCCGTTTTTGTGTGTTTTTTATCCTTTGAGTTTGAATTTTGAATAAATTTACCCATTCCTGGACACTCCTCTAATTAGGATATACAACTACCCCTCACACTTCCTTTCCTCCAAACCGCCACATAGGCTTTTACCTTTCAAAGATGGCGGCGGTCTGTGATACTTTCGTGTTTGATGATATGCCTTGGTTAAGACTTGAAATTCTCAGGCTGTGGGCTTTCGGAACCCTGAATCATCCAGACCGTAATGGAGGTTTATTTCACCTTTCTAAGATGTCGATCAACTTTTTCTTCGTTTTCCCCACTTCTCTGACCGCCACGTAGGTTAACCTCACCTTTCCAAGATGGCGGCAAGCTTTTTATCCTCTCGCCCTTGTATATATCGCATGGTTATCTGATACTCCCGTAATTTCAGTGTGCTTAACCTCGCCTTTCCAAGATGGCGGCAAGCTTTTTATCCTCTCGCTCTTTTATATATGGTATGGTTATCTGATACTCCCGTAATTTCAGTGTAGTATTACTGGATCATTTGATGGAAATCACGGACGCATGGGAATAGGAAAAACCCCTCTTTGTCACAATTCTTTATATCGCCATACAGTTTTCTCTCGCCGTTCAAACATGGCGGCCGGTATATCAATCTCTTTCCCTTCCTGAAATGTTCGGGTTGAGATTTGAAACTCCCGCACTTTGGGATTACAATCAGGTGTTCCCCCTCTCACCTGTTAAAGATGCTATATAAACAGGAACCTTTACTCATGGGTCCTGTTGCTACCAGACGGGGTCGGTGCCTCCCTTTACTCGTAACTGGATACGGAATCGGGTAATTTTGATCTCGCCTCACTTCTCTGAAACTGGTATTGTATGCAGTTGGAAGTTCCCCTTGGCAAGTAATATGGGGTGTTTTTCATACTCTCGCTGCGCAGCCTGCTGCTCTTATTTAGATGTTGATCTCAATTGGCTTCACACTTAGATAGTTATAGGTCACCTCACCCTTTTCTATTTATAATATTAGCTTTTCTATTTTATTTTAGCTCGACGATGGCATGTTGAGTTGTACATTATACGTTTCCCCATATGTTTGTGGTTTCCTCCTTTACAAGTAGTTAGGCACATGATTACTGGAATTGTTACGCTCCATTTTCTGCTGAAATGCTCCTCACATATGTCTTCTCTTATAGGTAACTCAGAACAGGATATACTCGTCCTTATCATTGGATGAGTCATCGTATAGAGCCATCATCACACTAATTTACAATACTGATGTCACTTGATATTGAACCTTTCCACATCGTATCACATGTTTTAAAAAGTGAGTAGGACTTTATTATGACCCATATAACTTCGCGGTTTTATGTACTGAACCTTTCGTCATCATAGCGCCCCTCATGTGATCCTCTCTTCCTCTCAGGGACTTGGATTACCAATCTGGGATACACTACAAATTGAAGTAGTAAAGGTTCTGAAGAAAGTAAAAGAGAACCTAAAGATGATGACATTCATCCCACTGTTTTTGGTGGGTACATACTTATTAGTTCTTTTCCCTCTGTAGTCATTATTTCCTTTCCTTGTTTCCTTCGGGTTTAGGTTGGACCATTACTGGGGTTTGACTACAATGCCCCCATCACCTAACATTCTCCTTTAACCTGTGGGTTTTTTACAATCAAATCCGCTTCATGCATCTTATATTAAGTTCTGGGTGAAGTGGTTGTCTTTTCTTTTCTTTTGTCCCCTTTTGGCCTGTTTTTAATATAATAATCCTCATAGGCCTCTAAAAATGTGACATACTGAGAGGAGTGTTCATATGTTTTCCAAATACACTCGTCTGCAACTCCAACTGTTTAATATGTCACAAATATGATGTCGTTAATATTAATTTTCACTGTATGTACTATGGATTCCCCTGACGACATTGTATACAGATTTGTAAGTGTTAATTTGATTGAAGCAAACATATTGATGTTCATGTCTTTTTGTATTGGACATGTGTTTACAATGTTTTTAATGTTCTCAATTGTGTTGAAACTTTTGCTCGTGTTTAGTCCTTATGTGTGTCATTTATATTGCCTCTTTTGTATAAATTTGTCCTGAAGAAGTCCAAAGGTGGACGAAACGCGTCGGCTGCTTTGGCAGTTTTTGGAAGTTTTTAAAGATTGCATGATAAACTGCACAATAAAGAAGAAGTTTTTTGAAAAAGAACAACCTTAATGATTTGGACTTATTTAAATTATACAAGCTGAGTGGTGCATTTGGTGCTGTTTTCTTACATGTATATTCCAGTAATTGGAACGGCATTGTGCTGGTGGGTGCTAACCAAAATTGCACACTTATCGTGAACGAAATCTTTCACCAATAGATATATTGAGTTACTCTTAAATCCGGTGCTGTCTTAGTGGGATACCGCTAGCTTTGTGTATTTTATTCCTTTGTGCATGCCCCTGCACCCTCCTTCTTGCCCATCATAGCCATTGTGCTGCCACTAACCCTCCCGTTTGCTATGCATGGTCGTCTGTGCTGCCATTGCCATACACCTTCCCTGTGTGGTCAGCTAGCTGCCCCTGACCCCCTCCCACCTTCCCTCCATGGTCTGTGTGTATGCCATCATAGTCTCATTGTTGCTCTCCATGGTGTGTCTTGTTTCTAGTGCCCATCCTGCCTGACCTCCATGGTCATCTTTCTACTCCTGCCCTGCCCCCTTGCCCCCAGCCCTCTGTTTCCATGTGCAGACCCCTATTCCCTCCCTCCTGGCTAGTCTGTTCCATTTTAATG
This sequence comes from Triturus cristatus, assembly GCF_964204655.1. NCBI lineage: Eukaryota > Metazoa > Chordata > Amphibia > Caudata > Salamandridae > Triturus > Triturus cristatus. The sequence continues at coordinate 470,861,390 of NC_140589.1, forward strand.
CCCCTGATCCGTCCCTCCTGCCCTTTATGGTCTGTTATGCTGCAGCTTTCTCTCCTGTCTGTCCATTATGGTCAGCTAGCTACCATTGCCTCTTTCCCCTCTGTTCTCTGTTGTCCATGTACTTGGTCCTGTCCCCTCCCTATTGCTTTCTATGGATTGTTGTGCTGCACTCCCATCCTGCATGCGCTGTGTGGTGTATTGTGCTGCTGTAAACCCTGATGCCTGCCCTGTAGGGTCAGTTTGGTGCACCTCTCCATGTCCCTCCTGTCCTCTGTTATCCGAGTCCATGTCCCTACCCCAATTCCTCCTGCCTACCATGATCCAATGTACCATACTTGCGAACATTTTGAACTTGGTAAGAGGGAGATTTTGAAAAAAAACTGGGGTATTGATTTTCCCCTTTGAGTTACATTGAAAAAGAGGAGATTGTAGATAGGAGACAGATCAAATAAAGCCCATTTGAGCTTAAAAATATTTGACGTTTCCTGGTTGAAACTGGTCTGTTGGCATGTATGGTTGTACTACCACTGCCTCTTCCTTCTGCCCACAATGGTCTATTATATTGCCACAGCCTCTCTTGCCAGTCCTGTATTGTTGGTTTGTTGCCCCTGCCCCCCTTTCCACTGCCCTCCATAGTCTGTTGTGCTGCCACTGCCCTTCCTGCCTGCCCAGTGTGGTCAAATTGTTGCATCTGCACTCTCCTACCTGCCTTCAATTTTCAGAGTCCGTGCCCCTGGCCTCTGCCTCTCAACAGTATCCCAATGAACAACTAGATTGGTAACATTCTATATTTATTACAAAAGTGTGGAACGCCTGACGTCATCGCGATGTATTAAAAACTGTAATACCTAGAGTATTTCCTTTAGAAATTACATATATGAGAGGGTCTTATTTGCATCAAAATTATGGTTAGTGCTCTAAAAAACTAAAATGAGGACATATTTTCTGAGTTTTCAAATAGCCACAAAGAACTTTTTAAATTATTTGTAATCTTTATGTTTTTTTTATCCAGTTGACCACTTGATTAAATGTTGCACCTAGGGGAGAGGATGTGGTGTTACTTCCAGAGCTGCAGACTCTGCAACTGGGGAACCATGTTGGAGTTTCTGCTTCAGCTCAACATTCTGTGATTCTGGTCAAATCATTTAATCTCCCCATGTCTACAACCAAAATGAATTTGATCTTGTGTGATGTAACCAATGCTCATGTAAAGCACTCCAATACCTGACAAGTCTGCACTATATAAAACTGCAAATACACAAAAAATAAGTGTTTTGCACACTTCTGTCATTGGGCTATACTTGGGCTACATCTGGGTGATATTTGGGCTACATTTGGGCTCTTTTGTCTCTGGTGGCCATCTTGGGAGATTTATTTGTTATGAAGTTTCCTAATTTCCTCATTTACTGCAGTCTCCTCAGTAGGAATACTTTCAGTTTTTTATTTTGGTTCCATCAAGAAGGCATTCAGATGTGTCACAAATTTGCCATAAATTCTGAATGTTAGCACTCTAGTTGCTCATTAGATCACTGTCGTAAAACTACTGCTCACCAGGGAAGTCTGCTGCTGGTATTCAAGGTGCATGTTTCAGTCTGCATGTCAGAATTTTTTTATGAAATAGAAGAGGATTTGAGAAGTCAAAATGTGCCCTAATTTTTCTTTCTGCAGAACTAATCATAATTTCAATGGCAAAATGAACCCCCTCATTTTGTTCCTTTGTAAATTAAATGTTTTAAGTGTTACCACTTTATTCCAATCAAGATGGTTTCAGGTGTGCCATACTTTTGTCATAAGTAAGACTGTTAGCGCTCTAGTTGTTCGTTAGAACACTCTGGAACATTCTGTCATTGGGCTATACTTGGGCTACATCTGGGTGATATTTGGGCTACATTTGGGCTCTTTTGTCTCTGGTGGCCATCTTGGGAGATTTATTTGTTATGAAGTTTCCTAATTTGCTCATTTACTGCAGTCTCCTCAGTAGGAAATACTTTCAGTTTTTTACTTTGGTTCCATCAAGAAGGCATTCAGATGTGTCACACATTTGCCATAAATTCTGAATGTTAGCACTCTAGTTACTCATTAGATCACTGTATTAAAGCTACTGCTCACCAGGGAAGTCTGCTGCTGGTATTCAAAGTGCATGTTTCAGTCTGCATGTCAGAATTTTTTTATGAAATAGAAGAGGATTTGAGAAGTCACTCAAAATGTGCCCTAATTTTTCTTTCTGCAGCACTAATCATACTTTCTATGGCAAAATGAACCCCCTCATTTTGTTCCTTTTTAAATTAAATGTTTTATGAGTTACCACTTTATTCCAACCAAGATGGCTTCAGGTGTGCCATACGTTTGTCAGAAGTAGGACTGTTAACACTCTAGTTGCTCTTTAGAACACTCTGGGAAGCTGCAGTAGAACACAAAGGAATCAACTGACAGTCTCTGCCCTTGTTGGATGTACATGTTTTACTGAGAATGTCAGACTTCATTCTCACATGACTGAGAAAGATAATGTGAATTTACAGAAAATATGCTCTCAGTTTAGCTTATAGATCACCTTCCAAACCTCTGTGGGAAAAGCATGAGAAAATAGTTTTCTCTCAAACATGATTCATGATATCACAGCAGAAGGCTTTTTCACATGGTAAAATCACCTTAGAACACACCACAATTCCTAAAATGGGTATGGGACCATCAACAAATGATTTATAATGTAACTAAAGTCTTAAATCCTTCTATTAACTGCAATGCTTTTTAATGAGGTGCTATTATGTATATTGGTCCCAAGATGGCTGCCAACACTTCTTGGATGAAGTGCTGACAGCCAATCAGATCTCACGATGAGATGTGTGGTTAGGCTCCGCCCAGATATATATGTGATTTTACTTTTGATTTTCTCAGGAACTACTGAACGGATTTATACCATTTCAGCAAAAGGCACGAGACTGAACTGAGGACTTCCTCTTTGCCAAGTTTGGTGTAATTCCGTTCAGCACTTCGGGCTGTAGCTGCGTCAACAGGTCCTATGGGAAAATGCATGGGGAAAACGCGTTTTGGGATCCCCTTTTTTCTCGGCCCCCGCTTGACGAATCACCGTGAAATTTTCAGGATAGGAGCGGACCGGAGCTGGCAAAAGTTTGGAAAATTTCGCGAAGATTCATCAATCGACACCAACGTTATTCCAAATAGAATGTTGCAGATTTCCTATGGAAAATAGGTCCTAACTATAACTACCTACTGTCGACTGCCAGTGGGTAATATAGATATATAGATATAGGTATAGAAATAGATGTATATGCATATTCCTTATTGTGGATGTTAAGCTATGATGGAGCACAATACATTCATAACAACATCAATTACTTTGAGGTGAATATTGGGTAATTAAAATCTAGCAAATGTGCCCATAATATGGTTAGTCAAGTCATGATATAACTGGGGACTTATCTCTGATTATGAATAACCTTGTTTGCATTCTTTAATATTTGTATTTAATTAGAATAATTAACCAAAACTTGTTGCCTTATGAAAAGCTTCATTTGGTCAAATGTCTAACTGAGCTATAATAAGACAATGAAACAATATCTGGAAAGAATCAAAATTTCACTGGAGGGAAGTGGCCTTTTTGACATGGTCACCCCCACATTTTCCATGGTACATGATTTGATGTTGGCTGAAAGTGCACTGGGTTCCTGCTAACCAGGCCCCCAGTGCCAGAGCTTTTTCCCCAAACTGTACAAGTGTTCCCCCCATTTTAGCAAAACCTTTAGCACCCTCTGTAAGTCCCTACTAAATGGAACCCTGGTGCCTAGGGCCTGAGGTGCTAAAGAGGGCTCCTAAGTGCTGCAGCACGAATTGTGCCACCCTAAGGCACGCCTCACAAAGCACATGCACAAATTCCAGTGCAGGCTGCGTGTCCTGGTGCAGACAAAAATGAAAACAGGACATCTCAGAGATCCCTGTGTGCCATGTTCCCTACCACTTCATATGATATTTATGAGCCACCCCTACAACAGGCCTCACAGACCTAAGACAGGGTACTTAATATTAAATGTGAGGGCATTCCTGCATTGGCAGATAGGCCTGTGTGCTGGTCAGTTCAATTACTGCCATTGGAAGTGAAGAGGGAAGCCATTTTAAAACATGTGCTGAGAACTGGTGAAAACGAGTTCCCCAGCTACATGATGGCTTCACTGAAAACATGGATGTTTGATATCAAACATCTTGTATTGATGAGCCCACTCTGATCCGAGTTGGATTTATCATTACATGCACCTAGAGGGCACCTCAGAGGTGCCTCCTGAAACCGTACCAACTGATGGTCGGCTGACTGACTCATTTTAGCCAGCCTAACAACAGAGACAAATTCCTGACTCCAAGTGTGAGGGCCTTCACTCTCGGGAGGCCGGAAACCAGGTCAGATCTGACAGGAGGTGTCTTACACCTCCTTCCACGAGATGACCAGCAGATTAGCCTGCTGATGCAAGGGAAAGGGAGAGTCAAAACAGCCCTTCCGCCTTTGGTATGGCACTCTGGCTTGACACATAGGAGAGGATGCCAACCGCCCTATCATGCTCCACTTTTGGTGGGAGGACAGGTGGGAACATTATTTAGATTAGGAGGGGTGTCCTCATTAAGCCGGCACCACCCCTAGGGTGGGGCAGAATATGTGGACCCCTCTAATCAAATTCCTCCATACTGACTTGGAGAGAATTAACCAACCAGGGTCAGAACTATGGCCACTTCCCAACGGAAGTAGTGATATGACGGTGTAGTCTGTCTAGAGGTAGAAGCCCATTAGTTACTACCTGTCACCTCCCCCAAATCCAGTATGTAGGGACCCCTGGCACCAGAGAAGTAGATTCTCCATTGAGAACTGTGCCATAGTCGACTCATCCTACAGCTGTGTCTCAAACAGCCTGGGAGGACCGCCTATCCTTCGAAAAAGAACCAAGAGTCTCCCGTGGAGTAGCAGAGCTTCTCTTCTTCATTCTGCAGGCAACCAAGTACTGCTTATTGAATCAAAAAGAGGAGCTACAGAGGGAAGACGTGCCAGAACACCCTCCAATCAACTATAGTTTCAACACAAAAGTACTGGCACCCAGTAGCAAACATTTATTCGTGCTTTGCTGAACAGGGAGGCGAAAGTAAACAGGTTAAAACGCCCCTGTGACTGGTTGGTGGCTGGTATGTGGGCCCATAGCTCCAACTAGTCCTTTTTAATGGTGTGTGTCCAGGGAGGTGATCTTTGACCTCTTCTTGCCCTGATGAATTTGCCACAAAATAACTGGCAATGAAACATGTTGGCCGTCATTACCAAGGTATTCAATATGCTGTGTTTTTAAACAGCGGGATAGACTCCTAACCAGAATAAATAAATATTTGAGAGTCTAACCCCTTTTTTGTCTTTGTTGGCACAGTTTTTGTGTTTTTGTTTTCACAATACACCTCCTCTTGTTATGTGTTTCTTTTCTGCACTGGACACTGCACATTTTTCTTAAGAGAAAGTTACCAATGATGAAATAGACGTGGGCAAGCTGGTGAGAACCAACCAGTAGCTCCTCTGGTGGTGCGCACGTGAGGTACTTTCTCTTTCTTTACACATTTTTTCACCTCTTCTTTCCATTACTGAGGGTGTGTGTAGAGCTAATTAATCTGTGGACTGACTTCACATTTCTTTGTTTTCCCTTTCTCTGTTGACTTATACAATTTTTAAATATTTGTAGCATACTGGATGGGGTGATACTATACAATACAATGAGCATTGGAGTTTTTTGACAAAGCATTCTCTCTCCCACCCATTCCAGATCAAAAATAAATGTTTGCTACTGGGTGCCAACCAAGTACTGCTGCCAGGCCTCCAGACTGCCAAAAACTAAACACCAGAAAGTGCTCCAAGTCCAAGTTGAATGGTGCCAGCATGGTCCCTCAGCCTAGCAGAGACAAAGCCCGCCTTGGACTTGCCCACTTGCACTTCACACCACCTCCTGCAGCCTCTTGTGCAGGCCCCCTCGACCGCGACTGCTTCAGGTGACAAAAACACGATGCCAAAGGACACCTGTGCACCCATCGCCTCTGGGCCCTGGAGAAGAGAACCAAAAGTGTCCCCACATCCATGGACATCGCAAGAGTTGATCCCCCTTGCTTTTTCAGCTCCCCTGTTTGAGCCTGTAGTCTCTCACCGTACCTCTTCGCCATTGAAGTGAAAGGGGCATCCAACTCTGTAATGACCTCTGCACCTAGGTTCCCTAGAGACTCTAGAATTGAGCTTTTGTTTCTGCCTTGGAGCTTACCCCATGCTCATGTTAGAATTGACACATAATATTGTCATGTTACTTGTATTTTACCTAATGTTATGTTAGCATTTATATGGCTAATACATTATATATGCATACTGTATGTAGACGCAACTAGTAAGTGCAGATGTTACGCTTGGTAGGTTGACATCTGTGCCACCATTTTACCTTTTTAAGACGCCATTTTGTATTTTAATCAAAACTGTTACTTGCTCATTTACGAGAAATGGTCCTTGGTAAGTTTTGTTTCTCCAGTGTTAAAACTTGCTCATTAACGCATGCCTTTTCTGTTATGTAGAGGCCTTCTCCCACCTGTCTAATACGGAGGATAAGCCAGACGACCTTGGGCAGTAGATAGCTCGACCCAGGCTGTGGAATTGAAACTTCTGTTCTGTACCCCCATTGTATTACGACAGCTACCAGTGTTTTTCCATAGTAGGCTTAGTGGGCTCTGCAACATACTTAATGTAACTTTATGCTTATTAGAGTCATCCCTCATCAGCCATCATAGGCGGCTGGTCAGATTGGACTCCACTGCAGTATACGTTGTTAATAAACTAGTTTGCTTGCATTCTCTACTGCGTCATCCACTCTTCATTGTTAGAAGGCTAGAGGAGGTCGAGAGTGACCCGGGTGGCCCTAATCGGGTCACATCCTTCACTCACCTCAAGTCCCATGGAAGGGCCCTGTAAGTCCTTGTGAAGTTACCGTATGCAGCCTATGTTTTCTCCTTGGCTTAACATTGCTACAAAGTGCTTTAATCACGATTGAAAGCATCAAACAGCTATTTACTTCAAACCTGCTATTTTAAACAGTACTTACCTAAACAATTTTTCTCTAGTGCTTAAACATATACAAAGATACTGGCAATTTTTATAAATTGGTGTGGATCTCACTCTTAAGTCATTTAATAATAATAGTATTTGCAAATGTCTTAAACTCCTTTGTGTTAAGCCTAAGGCTGCTCGACCATACTACTCCTAACAAAGCACTTTGGGATTGCATAGCAAGGCCCTGTCCACTTTTAAGGGAACCACTGGACTCTTTTCACGGTATATCAAGTTATTGATATATCATATAAAAAGGCAGATTTCTACATTCACCCCTACTTATTCTGCCTGTCTTAAAACATCCTTGGGCAAATGTACGAAAGACTGAATTTAAACTGTCCATTTTTACCACAGCTGTCTTTTGCTGATATGGACATTATGTTTTTTAAAGATGTCATTCCATACTGATCTGTTCACACCCTCTATTCTTAGACCAAGTGCCTCATGGTGTTTGCCACATTGAGGCATCATGTAACTCCCTGCTGATTAACATCCAACTAACTGAAAACCTTTTCACATACAGAAAGGTGGCAAAACCTTTATTATTTTGCTGGTTCTGGTTATTCTGTGGTCTCCCTACTCCTGTAGTCCTAGCGCCCTGTTACAGGATAGAAATGCTCATTTCATTTAACTTTATCTCAGATCCCTCCACGAATCACTAATGATATATTCTGTGTTGTTAACATTAGATTTTGAAGCATAAACAGAATTTAAAAAAAGGACCTACAACCTGATGCAGTAGGGATTGACTGTGTGTAGAGGAATGGATGCAAGGACGTAGCCTTTGGAAATGCACTACAGCTATCTCCTTCTGCATACAGATGAAGGAAACACACAATGGGGCTTGGCTGCCTGCGAGTTTTTGGGTGCTGAGCCTGACCATAGGCCATGCCTTGCAGCTAACCCCTGCTTTGGAGGCGTTCAGGTAGTGTGCAGTGGGGTTTGCCATGCACAAACATTTTGTTACAGGTTTAAAGGCAGTATACTGTGGAGATCACCCTGCCCTTGAATGTTGGATGCATGGTTTGGCCTTACCAAAAGCTATGTGTAATGGAGGGTTGTGACCTAACCTTTGCTTTGCTTGGTTAAAGGCCATGTACAATAGAGGTTGGCCAACCGTGAAGGGCTGGGATCAGCACCTCGCTCTGGGTCATACGCTGCAGCCAGCCCCATTTGCCCATCGCTTAAGGACATGCACTGCAGAGGTTTACCACCTAGGCTGTAGAGCCTGACCAGAGGTCAACCTCCACTTTGTGCAGCCAAAGGCAGTGCGCAGTGTGGATTGATTGGTCAGAGGGATGGGCCCCAGGATTGGTCCTGCAGGTAAACTCTGCTGCACATGAGCAAAGCATAGTACTGGTGCTTCTGAATGCTGCAAACAATTATGTCATTTAGCAGGTCATGAGTGATGTCATATGCAAGATCATAAGGAGTGCCTAAAGGGCTGTCAGTTAAGGTTAAGCTCACCTATCCATAACTGGTGAATTTCAATGATTTTTAGGTTTATGATGTGTAACCAAAACTACACTTTAATTGAGTTTTCTTAGGAGAATTCCTCAAGTTATTTTAAATGTAGGTTAAGGTCTTATTACCAACGCTAAAAATAACTTCACTTTGACTTTTGTTTTTTTAGTGAAAATATAATATCTATCTCTCTTTCTAATAAAATATGTCACTTACTGCACCTGTGCTAATAAACACACATTTTCTCATCTATTACTGAATTGCAAACGCCACATTTGAATTTATTACCACAGTACGGGAAAATTGATATTAATAAAACACTGTTTGCTACCTCACAGATTTTATTTAGCAATTACTTTACACAGGGAAACAACATCTCAGGGTTGTCTCTTCAAAAACAAGATTTTACCTTACTATAAGCGTTTAACCACTTGAATGCCTGGTTTACTTAAATGGATTTATTACAACAAAAACACATTAAAAACTGCTTTAGTATAAACCGTATAAGCAGATGTGCTGAGTTTATTTTTAATTGCTGTTATTGAGCTAGGGTAAGGCGTAATGACTCACGCTCAGCATAGGTAATAAATGGAGGGGCATATGCACAAGCCCCTATCGCCACCACAACGTCACTTTTCCCGACGTTGTGGTGGCGATAGGGGCTGTGCCTTATTTACAAGGCAGATTTAAGCCACTTAGTGTGGCTTAACGCAGCCTTGTAAATAAGGCCCCCTTTCACGCTATGGTTAGCGTGAAAGAGGTGGGTAGTGGGGGTTGCGGTGGGCATTCCACCACAACACCCATTGTTTTTTAAGCTGCTCCCTATGTACAAGGGTGGCGTACATAGGAGGCAGCACCAAACTTAAGACTGGGGAAAATCTGGTCTTAAGTTGGTGAAAGGAGGAGAAATGCATTATTTCTCCTCGTTTTTGCTTTTTCCATGTGTGCTGCCTTGTGCAGCACACATGGAAAAAACAAAATGCCATTGATTGTTCATGGACAAGAAGGTCCCCCTTCCTGTACATAAACAATCTAAAAGAAATGCCATTTTGTGACTTTCGTGCGTGCTGCATGAAGCAGCACACATGAAAGTGACAACATGGCATTTCAGAATTGTTTATGTGCAGCAAGGGACACCTTCCTACACATAAACAATCCTCCCTTGCACGCAGACACCCTTGCATAATGGTACAAGGGTGCCTGCGTTGGCGCTACACTGCTAAGTCTACCGCCAGCGCAGGGGGAAACGCAAGGCTGCACCAATCCATGTAAATATGGTGCAGCCTTGCGTTTCAGAAGTGAGGGAGAGAGGCGTTAAGCCAGGAAGGCTCCGCCTCTTCCTTGTAAATATCCCCCGGAGTGTTACAATCTGCGCATCTGCAGAGATGCTCATTATATGGCTCCATGCTTCCTTTACTTCAACAGATATATGAGGACCAGTTGCAATGTCTGTGGTCCTTGAGCTCTATGGAGAATTAATTTCTAAGAGTGCATGCAACATTGCTTTTGCCCTTATAGTGGTCCTCTGTGCCTAAACGTTCCTTCCTTTCGTCCTACCATTCTTTATCATAGATCGGACATTGTATACAAGGCTAAATAGAAAATGGGTGTTTTTAATTCCGTTTTCCTCTCAACAGAGAGGGATGTAAAAAATTGTGCAGGAGGTTAACTGGTGTATAAAAAGAGGGTGAATACAGGGCAAATTGATGTGTCATATGAATGCCCTCTGCTTTCATATTTCCCCTGTGACTCGCAGTGTTCTGTGAGACAAAGATCAAATTGTGAAGTCAGAATATTTTATGGAGTCCTCCTAACTCTAATAGCAACCTGGATGGCCAATGACCTTCGCTGAGTCCGTTTCTGCCTTCCAGCTATAGTGAAATAGAAATCTTCATAAGGCTGATACCTGGTAGGGTTAAAAAAAAGTGTTTTCACTCGTTATGCGAAGCTCAGCAACGTTGTTGACTTTTTCATTACCTTCAATTTTGAATGTTTGGAAACTGTCACCTTTCATCAGTGGAGGTGGCCTAGAGTGCATGAAAAAGGAACACATTGTGACGGAATACTAACAACAGTCTGTGTGCTCGCACGCATTGAATGACACCAGTGTGATGCTGACATAATTCAGGTCTCGATGCAAAAGTTTTATGCAGTGAAAGAAATGCTAAACTGTTTTATTCAAACCTTGTGAAGCTTATGGTGACCAACATCTATACAGCTATCACTGGCGAATGTCAAGCTATAGTTACATCTCCCAAAGAAATAATCTACCACTCTGCTTATATCTGGTATTCTGACAGAGCTATTGTTCACCATGAGTGGGACATTTTAGGTGGGCATTTACACTGACTGACCAGTGCAAGAATAACATTTACATGAGCTGAAGTTATATTTTGTGCTTTATATTCCTTGTAATTGTGATTTTTTTCTAAAGTGTTTTAATTTAAAATATAGAATTAGTAACCAAATTAAACCAATCGGTGGATATGATTTAAAGTAACATTTTGCATATACTTAATAAGAAGAAACATGGGGGCATATTATCAAGAAACGGCGTTAAAATTATCGCCGCTTTAGCGGCAGAAAACTGCCGCTAAAGCAGCGATAATGGGCTTGATAATATGCCGCAGAGAATTCCAATAGAAGCCCATGTTGACACCAGAACATGGGCTTCTATGGGAATTCTCATGGGCATATTATCAAGCCCATTATCGCCGCTTTAGTGGCATTTTTCTGCCGCTAAAGCGGTGATAATTTTAACGCCGTTTCTTGATAATATGCCCCTAACTTCTTGTCAGTTAGTGAAATATGCAGGTACAAAATTGTCTGCCCACCACTGCAAAGTTGACAGTTTTCAGAGCAATATCTGCCATTTGTTCCATGTGCTAGCCTACCAATATGGGCCAAATTAATGCCAGCAGGGTGGGAGCGAGGGAGATGTAAGGTGGGTGTAGGGGAAGTGAAGCATGTACATGGTGTAGACAGTGAGTTATTCTGAAGGTTTCATTGTCTATTGCCCTCTACGCTACAGAGTGGCTCAGGGCTCCTCCCTGAGCCCCACTCTTTTCAAGATCTACATGGCCCCGCTAGCAGCCATCGTCAGGAACCACAGACTCAGTATCCTCTCCTATGCCAACGACACCCAGCTGATTCTCTCCTTCACCAATGAACCCACAGTTGCCAAAAACAACTTTCAGGACAGGATGTAGGCTATTACCACCTGTATGAAGAACAGCTGTCTCAAGCTTAATTCAGAAAAGAGCGAAGTCTCTATCATGGGCTCCACCACCTCCACCAGGGACGATTACTGGTGGCCCGCAGCACTTGGAATACCCCCCACACCCACAGATCACGCACAGAACCTCTGCATCATCCTGGACTCCTCACTCACCATGAGCCGCCAGATCAACGCTGTCTCATCATCCTGCTTCCACATGCTACACCTGCTCTGAAAGATCAAGTGGATCCCCACTGAGTCCAGAAAGATGGTCACCAATTCACTCATCAGTAGCAGAATCGACTACGGTAATGCACTCTACGCCGGCATCCCCCAGAAACTCCTCAAGAAACTGCAGAACATTCAGAACCTTTGCTAGACTCATCTTCAACATCCCCCACCACAGCCACATCACCAGCCACCTGAGAGACCTCCACTGGCTTCCAGTCAACCAAGAATCAACTTCAAGCTCCTCACACATGCCCAGAAAGCCCTGCATAACGTGGGACCTGAGAACCTCAACCACCTCCTCGCAATCCAGACACACACCAGAGACCTCTGCTCCACCCAACTGGCCCTGGCTACCGTTCCACTTATCCCGAAGACCACAGTCAGTGGAAGATCCTTCTCCTACCTCACAGCAAAGACCTGGACAACCCTACCCCTCCACCTCAGGCAATCACCGTCACTGCCTCAATTAAAGGGAAGGAACTCAAGACCTGGCTCTTTGACTGAACTACAGCACCTTCAGCGACCAGCAGCTACCCCCCTCCTCAATGCCTTAAGACCCTTACGGGTTAGTAGTCGTGCTTTACTAACCACCTGATTGATTGATTGATTGATTGATGCTGTATCTGAATGGCTAACCATCTACTGCACCCAGGGGTAAGTCCTCTCTGTTTGCTATCATTACCTTTTGTGAGTCAAGTGTACTAAAGAAATAACTCAATTATTGAATTGAAATGAAGCAGAATCTTAGGCTTCACAATTTCCTTATGCCATTAGTCTATTATTTGTAAATATTAGGAGTGATTAGAAACAGGGGGTCATATTTACAAGGGGATTGCCCCACCGAAAAGGTACTTTTTACGACGCTTCGGTGGCACAATGCCCTGCTCCATATTTACAAAGCGGCATTGAGCCACTTTACATGGCATAAAGCCGCTTTGCAAATATCGTACCCTTTCATACAGGTTTTTGTGTGAAAGGGCATGCAATGGGTGTTGCTGTAGGCGTTCCACCAAAAAACCCATTGCTTTTTGAAGCTGCCCCAGATTTACAAGGATGAGTAAATCTGAGGCAGCGCCAAAAATGAACGCCACTGAAAAGCAAGCATTAGAGTGGCGCAACAAGGAAAAATACATTTATTTCTCCTCATTTTTGCTCTTTCTATGTGTGCTGCATTTTCGAGCACACATAGAAGGAGAAAATCACCTCTAATGATTGATTATGTGCAGGAAGGTGTCCCTCCCTGCACATAAACAATCATCCATGCAAAGCAGGCACCCTTGCACCATGGAGCAATCAGTTCAATGATGGCACTAGGCAGCAAGGGTAAACGCAGGGGTGCACCCTTCTTTGTGAATATGCCCGATGATCTGTTAAGATAGAAAATGCTATAAGACTTGACAAAGATCCCTCAACACACTGCTCAATTGACTGAGGTGGGCAAATACAAATACCTAACCTCCACCAGTAAATATGGGACAATGGGAAAGCTTTAGACATGAGACTATGAGACAACATTTAATCCTGGCTTTCTCCCGTTGCCAAAAATATGCTGGTTGTAAACTCTGCATTTAAAGTATGGGCAGCTTCCACAGCACAGTGGCATTTCTAAGGTGAGAGTATTCTCAGAGTCTCACCATCAGAACCACTCACACCCCAGTCATTGAATAATGTGCAAAATGGTATTTATGTAACTTGAAGGTATAGGTTTTTTTAATTTAGACCTCTCCTTTTGACAAATTGTGCACTCTTGAGTAATCATTTCCTGAACATATTTCTCTGCCCCTTTTTTAAACATCGATAGGAAAAACTTAAATCAAGCAAACACTTGAACTGAATCTGTGATAACAAGAACTTTCATCAATTAACTATTTGATTTTACTCGTGGGTGAGAGACTGCCGAGTCTTAAAGTTTAATCACTAAACCTTGGCAAATTAAGAAAAATATGAATCTTGAAACAAGGAAATTGTTGATAGTTAAATCATGTACTTCCTATGCCTTGGTTCACTTAATTGCCTTTATGTGATAGAGGTGGGTGAGCCTCAGAAGGCTTGAGTAAAGCTCGAGTCAGGTGCCTGGCTCTGGCTCACCTCGACATTCTCTGGGATACTCAATCCCAAAACTATCACAGTCTTTCTGTAGCTTTCACCTCTCTTCCATGCTCTAACCTCATGCACCAAGAATGAAAAACAAAGCATTTCTTTTTTTCTGTAAAATGAGAGAGGGAAAAAGATATCCACCTAGTGTCTAAATTACACAATGTGAAACCAGAAAACCTGTTATCAATCCATGCTTCCTCTTTGAACAAATTGTTTAGCACTAGGCAATTGTTTTATTTCACTATGCCTCCTTTTACTTCACAACCACCTATGAGAGCACTCTGAAATACATGAGTTAAGATAGTGCTCAGTAGAAAACCTTCTCTTGTGTTTGATTTAATAAACTATAATATTGTTCCATATATAATAATGTAAGGCAACCAGAGGGTGCAAATGGCAAAGAACGTGCCTCTTCACTGATGGCAATGTAGACAGGGCAGGGTGAGGCATGGATGTTTCCAAGTTCATGTTTGATAACTATCACTTTAATAAATGCAGGGATGTACTCTTATCTACTAAGGTGCAATTCTTCAGCATGTTAATGAAAATACACTTTTCTGAATTTGGAACAGAATTGTTTCACATGTTTTACAAGTTATTTAGAAAATGCCTCTAAAATGAAAGTTGTCAGGTCATTGTAGCTCCTGCTTGCACAGTGGCCCTCTGTCCAGAAGGTGGTCATAGGGCCAAGGGGCAAGCAGGAACTACTGTGCCTAACTTTGGTGGCTGAGGCCTTTTGCTCCTGATGTCACTCCTGATGAGCCAGCCTGCTATAGGCTCTGAGCAACTGGGCAATGTATCCTTTCAGCACTTAACTCTCAGTGATATTGATGGTTAAGTAGTCCAAGGGTTCTCAGGGAGGAGGCAGGTGTAGGGTGAACAATGGCTTACAACTCAAATACACCCAGCAACCCCAATAAATGATTGGCCAGCCAAATATTATGCTTTTATGTAAAAGTAGTATTTATATATGAACACAAAGAATAAAGCAACACCCAAAAATAATATATGCAGTCTTCTTAAGGCAGGCCTACTGGCATCAACTGGGTCAGCTTCTCCAGTCCCATCTCCCCATCTAAGGACCATTGTTTTTCCCCAGTTACATGATTGGAAATCCAAGCTTGGACCCACTATTAAGTTCAAGTCTTAGAAGTTCCACATGGAACTCTGCATCTGCGCGCCTGCAGTGCATCAGTCAGAGCAAGTTTCCCGAGTATATTGAAATCATAACAGGGCACACAGGGCGACGGTCATTTAAGTCACAAAACTAAACAGACCAATGGCCCTCTTCTCGATACAATAATGAACCAGACCTCCACCTGACATGGGGGAATCTTGAGTAGCACTAACAAAGCAACGGTCTTCTTCAGGTCAGCACTGCAGAGGACAACAGTTCTTCTCTATTCACAGTGCAGCAGCACCAGGGCGGTAGCCCTTATTCTTAACCACAGTCTCCAACTGGCATCCAGGGGCTGCAACAGCACACACAGGTAGCCAGCCCAATTAGTGCTCAGACCCTGACAGACCACAATCTCCCAATCCGCTCCCAGGATCTACTTTTCAGGATCAACATTGGACCTCACTCCCTCCAAAGTTCTCTGGTTTTGGGTAAGGTAAAATCTGGTGCTCCAGTCTCTAGGCAAGTATTCTTTATTCTCCTGGAGGATGTCCTCTCACCCAGCATTGAGATGGGCAGACATCCAGTCTTCAGTCTTCAGTCTAGGTCCCAACAGCAGAAGTTGTGCTGAACGTCTTCATGCTGATTTACAGCTTCAGTTTGACCAATTGGGAGTCTCAAACGCTACTTTTCATAATCCATTTCTAGGCACAAATGTGATTTAGGGCCAGATTCATAGTTCTGTGGACAGGTTACTCTGTCACCAAAAGTGATAGATATCCCATTAGCCATATTACAGGTGTATTATATCCATTGACACTTGTAATTTGGTGATTGGGATAGCCATCATGTTTGTGACAGGGTAACCGGTCTGTCCTGAACTCTAAATAAGGCGCTTAGTGCCTCTCTCTTTGTAATTCTTGTTCTGGAGTTGCCCACTATGAAGTGCCCACTCCTTTCTTTGGCTCTTTTTCGAGACAAACAAAGGCCATGGGAGTGGCTCGAGAATCACAACTGCATGTGAGGTTCAGTGATATCTGTTATCAAATGTTTACACAGGCCCCAGAGTAGTTTTTATGATTCCCTTATCATCCTCATCAGCCCTATCTCCTTCCTGAGATCTATCCAGGCCTCTTTGACCTGAAGCAAAGATCCCTTATGAGGTGTGCCGATGAGCCTTGCTCTTCCTTCCCTGAGAGTGTGTCCCATACAACTCCCAGAAATGCAGCAATCCTCAAATCTCTCTCTCTCGAGGGCTACTCCAATGCTCCTCCAGCAAGCTCTGGATCACCCAAAATGGAAGCTTGAGAAATCCATGTATTGTGCCCTTCACCAGCACATACATATCCCTGTGCGCATACAGCCCACACATGGACAGGCTCTTATGTATTGTGCCCTCACACAGTCACACATACACCCCAGCAAACACACACAGACATGCGCACTGACTTTGATGTACTGCATAAGTTGTTCTCTTGCCATGCACAGTGTTGTCATCAATGATGTAATTTCAGTTGTCATCAGAACTTTTCCATGATGTAATAGAACATGTCATGCGTGGCGTAATACACAAGATCAGAAGCAGTGATCATAACCATTCTGTAGCACACATAGAAGGAGCAAAACACCATTAAGCAGGGTTATTGTGCAGGAAGGTGCACAACAATAATTCCTGCAATGCAGGCACCCTTGCACCATGGCGCAAAGGTGTCTGTGCTGGCACACGGCTGCTGTTTGTGCGCCAGAGCAGGGGAGAAGGATAGGAATGTAACATATCTTGTAGATATGGTGCATTCCTACCCTTTTATTGTGACACACAGCAGCACAGCCGGAAGGCTTTCTGTGCTACCATGCATCAAAATATAGTAAATAAAGCCCCAAGAATTAAAAACGTAAAACCATGGTAGGGGTGCTCTGTAATTATCAGAATTGATTTCTATCCAAATGAACCCTTTTCCAACATTAGGACAACAAAAGACTGGGGAAAAAATCATAACGCTTTAATCTATGCAGATCTATGTTGACAGTTACGCTCGCTGTTCTATGCTAGGATCATAACTTATAAAATGCAAGAAACAAAGGATCTCTCAGACAAAAACAGTAACCCACTGACATATTTACATTATGTGCATTTTGTGATCTGAATGGTACACGTTCTTTGAAGCAGGCATACTAAACTTCTGCGCTACCTTACTATAGGTCAAAACCTCCACTAGACAAACTCTGATCTCTCGCTAGGAAGAACATTAATCACTGGAGATATCCCGACATTTTTATTGTTGCCTGAAAATTGCTGGAGGCCAGGAACGTGGCAGCAAGCCCTTTTAAAACCATAATATATTTCAAACATGACAACCCCATCCAAAGTCAGTGTTCGTTGTGGTCGCACCGCCCTAAAGCTGGCCCGGCCAATATGCCTTAAATATGGTTCATTTTCAGGTCACGGGGTCTAAATCCCCTTGTCCTGTAATGGCAGCTGCAACATTTCTCTTCATATTTTGGTAAGCCAATCAGAGCATGACCTCCTGCAGGACTCATGGGAGCTGCTCACTCCCATGGGATTGAGTGGGCCAATGGTAAAGAAAGCCACTTTGGCTAAACAGATCACTCTAATATTTGAGGCTGCGAGCCCGCAGGACTCCCACGAGAGTCCCACATACCCAACTGTTCAGATATCTATATATTTTGAACCTTAATTTATCCCAAAATACAGATTTACACCAAATCACAAAAAGCATATTGTATTGGCAAAGATGTAGGTTTCTGCCAAATTTAAGATACTTCTGTTCAGCAGTTTAGTGTGTAGTGGTGTTTAAAGTTCCTACATGAAATTGCATAGGTAGGGAGATTTGGTTGTGGGACCTCCCTTTTTTCTCTTTCAATCTCTCAAGATAGGAGTTGAGGGAGTTGATTTTTTGATTTTCTCTTTTTTTGGAAGGGTTTATGAAGTTTTGTCAAACATCGCCAAAGTTATTAGCAAGCAAACGTACGCTCTTACTATGGAAATTCTGACCTAACTATGCATATCCCGGTGCTCTGTATATATATATATATATATTACCTACTGGCGGTCGCCAGTAGGTAGTTATAGTTAGGACCCTGTTTCCATAGGAAATCCGCAACATTCTATTTGGAATAACATTGGCGCCGGTCGACGAATCCTCGCGAAATTTTCAAAATAGGTGGGGCGCTACGCTCCGCTCCTACCCTGAAAGTCTCGGGGGGATTCGTCAAGCAGGGGCCGAGAAAAAAGGGGGGTCCCAAAACACGTTTTCCCCATGCATTTTTCCATAGGACCTTTAGACACAGCTACAGCCCGAACGGCTGAACAGAATTACTTGAAATGTGGCAGAGAGGTAGCCATAAGGTCAAGGAAGTGCCTTTTGCAGGTCTGGTGTAAATCTGTTCAGTATTTCCTGAGAAAATAGCATTTAAAAGCATATATATATGTGGGCGGAGCCTAACCACACATCTCATCCTGAGATCTGATTGGCTGTCAGCACTTCATCCAAGAAGTGTTGGCAGCCATCTTGGGACCAATATACATGATAGCACCTCATTAAAAAGCATTGCAGTTAATAGAAGGTTTTAAGACTTTAGTTACATTATACATCATTTGTTGATGGTACCATACTCATTTTAGGAATTGTGGTATGTTCTAAGGTGATTTCACCATGTGAAAAAGCCTTCTGCTGGGATATCATGATTGAGAGAAAAATATTTTCTCATGCTTTTACCACAGAGGTTTGGAAGGTGATCTATAGGCTAAACTGAGAGCATATTTCTGTAAATTCACATTATCTTTCTCAGTCATGTGAGAATGAAGTCTGACATTCTCAGTAAAACATGTACATCCAACAAGGGCAGAGACTGTCAGTTGATTCCTTTGTGTTCTACTGCAGCTTCCCAGAGTGTTCCAAAGAACTACTAGAGCGCTAACAGTCCTACTTATGATAAACGTATGGCACACCTGAAGCCATCTTGCTTGGATTAAAGTGGTAACTCTTAAAACATTTAATTTAAAAAGGAACAAAATGAGGGGGTTCATTTTTCCATAAAAAGTATGATTAGTGCTGCAGAAAGAAAAATGAGGGCACATTTTGAGTGACTTCTCAAATCCTCTTCTATTTCATTAAAAAATTCTGACATGCAGACTGAAACATGCACTTTCAATACCAGCAGCAGTTTTCCCTGGTGAGCAGTAGCTTTACTACAGTGATCTAATGAGCAAAAAGAGTGCTAACATTCTGAATTTATGGCAAATGTGTGACACATCTGAATGCCTTCTTGATGGAATCAAAGTAAAAAACTGAAAGTATTTCCTACTGAGGAGACTGCAGTAAATGAGGAAATTAGGAAACTTCATAACAAATAAGTCTCCCAAGATGGCCACCAGAGACAAAAGAGCCCAAATGTAGCCCAAATATCACCCAGATGTAGCCCAAGTATAGCCCAATGACAGAATGTCCCAGAATGTTCTTAAAAACAACTAGAGCGCTTACTGTCTTCATTATGACAAAAGTATGGCACACCTGAAGCCATCTTGATTGGAATAAACTGGTAACACTTAAAACATTTAATTTAAAAAGGAACACAATGAGGAGGTTCATTTTGCCATAGAAATTATGATTAATGCTGAAGAAAGAAAATGAGGGCACATTTTGAGTGACTTCTCAAATCCTCTTCTATTTCATTAAAAAATTCTGACATGCAGACTGAAACATGCACTTTTAATACCAGGAGCAGACTTCCATGGTGCAGTAGTTTTACTACAGTGATCTAATGAGCAACTAGAGTGCTAACATTCAGAATTTATGGCAAATGTGTGACATATCTGAATACCTTCATGATGGAATCAAAGTAAAAAACTGAAAGCATTTCCTACTGAAGAGACTGCAGTACATGAGGAAATTAGGAAACTTCATAACAAATAAATCTCCCAAGATGGCCACCGGAGACAAAAGAGCCCAAATGTAGCCCAAAATCACCCAGATGTAGCCCAAATATAGCCCAATGACAGAAGTGTGCAAAACACTTATTATTTTGTGTTTTTGCAGTGTTATATAGTACAGACTTGTCAGGTATTGGAGTGCTTTACATGAGCATTGGTTACATCACACAAGAACAAATTCATTTTGGTTGTAGACATGGGGAGACTAAGTGATTTGACCAGAATCACAGAATGTCGAGCTGAAGCAGAAACTTCAACCTGGTTCCCCAGTTGCAAAGTCTGCAGTTCTGGAAGTAACACCACATCCTCTCCCCTAAGTGCAACATTTAATCAAGTGGTCAACTGGATAAAAAAACATAAAGATAACAAATAATTTAAAAGTGCTTTGTCGCTATTTGAAAACTCAGAAAATATGTCCTTATTTTATTCTTTTAGAGCACTAACCATAATTTTGATGCCAATAAGACCCTCTCATATATGTAATTTATAAAGGAAATGCTCTAGGTATTACAGTTTTGATTACATCAAAATGATGTCAGGCGTTCCACACTTTTGTAATAAATATAGAATGTTAGCAATCTAGTTGTTCATTAGGATACTGTTGAGAGGCAGAGGCCAGGGGCACGGACTCTGAAAATTGAAGGCAGGTAGGAGGGTGCAAAGGCAACAATTTAACCGCACTGAGCAGGCAGGAAGGGCCGTGGAAGCACAACAGACTATGGAGGGCAGTGGAAAGGGGGGCAGGGGCAACAAACCAACAATACAGGACTTGCAAGAGAGGCTGTTGGAGGGAAGATCTATTACGGGTCAAGGAAGCTAGGGGCGGTCCCCAGATCCCCGGGAGCCACCACAGAACTGAGCAGGAGAGTGAGTCAGGGACAAAAGGGGCACCTTAATTTGAGCCGGGGTGCCTAGGAACGCTTGCTCCAAAAATGAAGAAAACAGACATATGAGACATGGAATTGGAGGCAGAATACAATGGCAGTTTAATGAGAAGATGCAACTTCAAAGAAACCGCAGAATAGAGACATAAAGTACAAAATACAGAATCCAGATAATCATACAGCTGTCATAATATTCTCTGTATCTCAATTAATGTACTGACAGAGAGAGAGAGAAAACACATCTATAAATGCATCATGAGAAACAAGTTACACCAAGGAAAATGTTACCTAGGAACACTCACGTTTACTCTTAGAGCAAGCATTCCTGCAATTACAATACAAAATCTTTTAAATGCAAAAGTAAAGAGAACAATGGTTAAACATAACATGACATTTCATATAGGTAAAATAGAATAAGATACTTCAAGCAAAGCAGAGCAAGACATTTTAAGCAAAGGAAGACAAGAGCTCCCAGCTCTTGGGGAAAACCTGCACTGCCTGTTAACCTACATACAGACGGCGAGGTAGTCCGTCGATATCTGTGGGTGCTCCCTTTTTATATCATTTTGTGGGCTCCTTTGCACGCTACATCTACCTACGTATGCTACCCAAAAGCTTCGTCTGCAGATTTTACCAGACATTTCGTCATTTACCCACTTAATGCTGACAATGGACTGGGTGAAAAGGTCAGTCTCTCAGGCCAATCGCTTATCGTAAGTTCCATAGAGCAAGCAGAAAATAATGGGTATTGTACGGGAATTCAATATATTCATGTATAAAATCTCCTCAGTTCTCCTAACTTGACGCTCTGCGGTTGCCACTTCCTTAAAAGCGGGAAACCTGCCCAGGAAGCAAGTACCAGTCCAGGATGCAGCCTACTGTATGTCGACAGCTTCAGGGGGATGTTGAACTTTGATACCGAGCACGGAGCACTCGGGTAGGGTGGGGGCTACTAGTTTGGATCAGAAGGCCTCGCAGACCTGCCTTCAGACTGCTATACACTAAAATTGCAGAGCTATGGTCAATTTAACAAAGAGGCCTACATATTGAACAGAAGGGCCTACACAGGGGTTTTATGCTGGCTGAGTGGTAAGGATGTCTCAGGATAATTATATAGCAACACAGGACCCGCTGGTCAATTTAATACGGCCTACAAATGCAGCTGGCAGGGCAAGGACAAGGGTCTCATACTTCAGGTGTGGACAGAACGGGCCAGGGGCCCCCTGTGATACAAAATCTACCCTCCTTCAAGGCTGTGGCAATGTAATAGACCATTGTGGGCAGAAGGAAGAGGCAATGGTAGTACAACCATACATGCCAACAGACCCGATTCAGCCAGGAAACGTCCAATGTTTTTAAGCTCAAATGGGCTTTATTTGATCTGTCTCCTGTCTACAATATCCTCTTTTTCAATGTAACTCAAAGGGGAAAATCAATACCCCAGTTTTTTTTCAAAATCTCCCTCTTACCAAGTTCAAAATGTTCGCAAGTATGGTACATTGGATCATGGAAGGAAATGGGATAGGGACGTGGACTTGGATAACAGAGGACAGGAGGGACATGGAGAGGTGCACCAAACTGACCCTGCAGGGCAGGCATCAGGGTTTGCAGCAGCACAATACACCACACAGGGCATGCAGGACGGGAGTGCAGCACAACAATCCATAGAAAGCAAGAGGGAGGGGACAGGACCATGCACATGGACAACAGAGAACAGAGGGGCAAGAGGCAATGGTAGCTAGCTGACCATAATGGACAGACAGGAGAGAAAGCTGCAGCATAACAGACCATAAAGGGCAGGAGGGACGGATCAGGGGCATTACAATGGAACAGACAAGCCAGGAGGGAGGGAGTAGGGCTGGGGGCAAGGGGGCAGGGCAGGAGCAGCAAGATAGCCATGGAGGTCAGGCAGGATGGGCACTAGAAGCAAAACACACCATGAAGAGCAACAGTGAGACTGTGATGGCATACACACAGACCATGGAGGGAAGGTGGGAGGGGGTCAGGGGCAGCTAACTGACCACACAGGGAAGGTGGGAGGGGCCATGGCAGCACAGAAGACCATGCATGGCAAGTGGGAGAGTTAGTGGCAGCACAATGGCTATGATGGGCAAGAAGGAGGGTGGAGGGGCATGCACAAAGGACGATGGAGGATAGAAGGGAGGGTCAGGACCTGTGCACAGACAAGAAAGTTCAGGGGAAGGGACCTCACAACAGACCACACGGGGCAGGCAGGAGGAGCAGTTGCAGCACAACAGACCAGGGAGGGAAGAAGGGTGTGGCAGTACAATGGACCATGTAGGACAGGAGGAAGAGGATAGGGGCATGGCATGTGGACAGGCAGGGTGGAGGTGGCAGGGACAGGTTACAGTCATCTGACAATGCTAGGCAGGTGGGAGGGGAGTGGCAGCTCAACAGAACACTCAGAGTAGATAGGAGTGGCAGGTCCATGGGACATGGTGGGTAAAAAGGATGGAGCAGGGGCATGCACAAAGACATCGGAGGGCAGGGGGAAGGAGAATAGGGGCAGCAAGCTAAGCACAGAGTTTAAGCAGGAGGTCAATGATGGGGCATAGAATTGGGCAATGGAGGGCAGGAGGAGTGGACTGGTACATCATACTAAATTGAGGGCAGTGGCAGCACATCAGACCATGCATGGCAGGAGGGAGGAGGCTAGTCCATGGATTCACACAACAGAGGATAGGGAGGAAGGGGATGGGGCAGCAAGCTAACTGTTCAGAGAAGGCGGGTATTAGGAACTTTATTGTTTTTAAAACATTGTGTCTGTGCGAACTACTTAAAATATGAACAAGTATGCAGCATAATCTCACTTTTATTCAGGAAGAAGAGGACGTTTGTGACTGTGACTCCGGGCTCACTTGGCAGAAACACCCCCTGACCCTCCACCCCCTATCGCAAAATGTAATGCCCGTGAAAAGGGTAGGTGAACACAGTGTTATATAGAACATAGTCCTGAGAGCACGATTGAAAATGAAAACTAGATATAGTGTATGGTATAAACTATGCACCAAAAAGTGTGATATAAGATGAACCGGGCGTGAAATATAATATGCAATACATTGTGCGCAATGACAGATTCATTGGAGAGCGCGAGATAGCACAGGCACTAGCGCGTGCTATGCGATATGAGCCTTGGAGTGTAATATGCACAGGGCAGTGTTGTGTAACCTAACTAGTCTCTAAAGTTGTAATATAAAATATGTGCTGGGGAGTGTAACGTTGCATATGCACTGTGACAAAGATATGGATCCCAGATTGTAATATGTATGGCATAGCACTGTGCGTTATAACATAGGCATCGAGAAAGGCACGTTAGATGGGGCAATATAACCCGTGCGAAGACAAGTGTGGCATGACATATTCACGGGGTGGTGTTACAGTGCACATGGGCTAGAGAGTGTCATAGCATATGCACTAGCTAGTGGAATACAACACAGAGGTGTGTGGCACTCGGCAGGCAATGGTGGGTGTAACACAGCATTGGGCTCTGTCAGGAGCACGCTGTGACTCTCAAGTGATGTTCGTCCCCTTTCCAGAGAGTAAAATAAAAAGTATTACACATCCGGCAGTGGATGTGTGTTTTATTAACCGTGAGGGGGGTTTCTTGCATAGTTTTGGTCGAATTTTTGTCGAATCCCCTTTGAATGGCTTGGTGTGCATGTGTATTAAATGTGCCCGTCAATAGCTACCCATGTTTGTATAAATAAACGACAAGGGTGTCTACCAGGATTAGGCACGGTAGGGCATCAGACATGTCAGAGCTTCACTAGTGGTGTAAATACATTCCACGTGGATTCATTGCATGCATAGTCGCCTTTTAATGAATATCACGCAAATCGTCATGGTGATAGGTACGTACGGTTTGTCCAGCATGTCCTAGGTGTGTCTATAAATATATATTTTTTAAAAATAATAAAAAACAGTGGCCGGCCCTGGGGATTGGGGTCAACAAAATATAATTAGGAGACTGGCCCTGGGGGATGGGGTCATCAAGGCCAATAAATTAGAATAAGAAGGGGAACCAAACAGCCCCCCTTCTTAAAAAACTAAAATAAATAAAAGACTGGCATCGTGCCGGAGGCCATGCCCCCTCCGTGCAGCACTCTGCAAACGCGCCCCCAACAGGCATCTCCAGTATGCGCCAGGGAGCTGCGCTGCAGCCAGGTGTTCTGAGGCCAAGCCCCTTTTTACACCTCTCTGCAACGCAGCTCTGTGGCGCTTACTGGAGGTACCTAGTGGTCTAGTTTGACCCTAGGGACCCTTAGGATTCAAGGGGACTTAATCTCTCAACTTAGAACAGCCACAGGGCGCGTTTACACAGTGGTGAAGGGAGGGGACGGGGCCTGAGGTGACGTGTGCAAACACGCACTATGGCACGTTTTAAATTGGGGATATAATTTCCCTTCAATACTGAGGGCCCCTGGGGGCTAACTAGCCCACCAAGTGCTTCCAGTAAGCGCCACTGAGCTGCATTGCAGAGAGGTGGTCCAGGCCGTGCCACTTTTTACACCTCTCTGCAACGCAGCTCTGTGGCACTTACTGGAGGTACCTAGTGGGCTAGTTGGACCCTAGGGACCCTCAGGATTCAAATGAACTTAATCTCCCAACTAAAAATGGACACAGGGCGTGTTTACACAGTGGTGAAGGGAGGGGACGGGGCCTGAGTTAACGTGTGCAAAAACGCCCTGTGGCCTGTTTTAAGAGGTAGTTTTAATCCCCATGCCCTATTATATACTAGGGGCTTACAGAGGAGGTCATGCTAATCACAGGGGGACCCCAACGCATAATGTTCCCTAGTGTATGT
Source organism: Triturus cristatus (assembly GCF_964204655.1). NCBI lineage: Eukaryota > Metazoa > Chordata > Amphibia > Caudata > Salamandridae > Triturus > Triturus cristatus. The sequence goes on from NC_140589.1 coordinate 470,887,296, forward strand.
AGGTGTTTTCACTGTATTCTAAGTGTCTTTTAACATAGCACTGGCTCTAGGACTGGTTAGTCAGACTCAGTTACCACCAGTATCCGTCTGAAAAAGTTGAGGGTACAGGATGATTTTGCAACAAGGCTTCTTTCTGCTCTTCTTTTTGTTCTTTCTGCACGTTATCCTTCTTCCTGCACTTATCTTCGTATTTGAGGACTTCTGTTGCTTCTTTCTGCACTTCTTTTGTTTCTTTCTGTGCATTTTTTCTTCTTTCTTCACATGTCCTATCTCTGTAGGCATAGTTAGAAATTAGCATTTAAAAAACCTTTGAAATTCACAGAAAAAACCATAGGTTTCAGGCACGTTATAGTTAGGAATTAGCATTTAAAAAACCTCAGAAATTCACTGAAAAAACCATAGGTTTCAGGGGTGTTATAGTTAGCTGGACTTTTCACTTGTACAAAACCATTGAAATTCCCCCGTTATAGTTAGTTCAGCTAACTATAACTCGCGCGCCCGCAATGCACTGCTGATGACGTCACATATTACATCACTCATGACATGGTCAGTGACATCACTCATGACATCACTGATGACATCTCAAAGATGCTTCTGCTTGTGATTGTCAGGTGAACTGCATGGTGGTTATCGTGGTCCATCGTGGTGCCTCATTAAGTAATGAGAGACTCCATACATCAGGTGATGCCCCAAATTACTGGCGTTAGACTATGTTCCACCTCACAGCTCACAGGTAAGTTGTTCCAACTATCTGAATACTGCTTTGTTTGTGCCCTTGTCAGGCAGCCCGTTTATTTATATATATTTATTATATATATTTATAATCAAAGGTTACAGAGACATTATAGTTAGGCTCAGGATTCACTCATACAAAATTGGTGAAATTCAGCAGGTATAGTCAGCTGAGATAACTATAACTCACGCCCCCGCAATGCTCTTCTTATGGCCTCACATATTACAATGCTCATGACATGGTTGGTGACATCACTGATGACATCACTCATGACATCACTGATGACATCATCCACAGTATCTCTGACACATCCACTCACACCCCTATATAACCTTTCACACACCTACTCCAAATTCCACACTAACATTCTCAATTAATTCCCATAGTAACCTTTAACCACACCTACAGCCTGAACCGCTGAATAGACTTACACTACATTTGGCAGGGAGGTAGATGTTGGTTCAAGGAAGTGTCTATGGTTATTTGGTGTAAATCCGTTCAGTAGTTGTTGAGAAATGTATGTTTAAAATTATATGTATATCTCTGGCTGTGAATATTTCACATACACCAAAGGAAATGCTCTGATTGGCTGGATGCAACCTGAACAGAAAGTTGTGGCTGCCATTTTATTGCCCTGGAAAAGTTCACAGGGCAGAAAATGTGTGCGAAAGGACACATAAGGGGTCAGGGTAGCGATACGTTGACCCCATGGTTGAGAAATGGGGGTGCTAGTGACACAAGTTTTGGGTCCACAATAGATTTTTTTAATCGTGAGCGATATTCGTGACAACAACGCAACCACCAGAATGGCCCTCATTGCTGGGACATTATGATTACCGACGTCGTCGCGAAGATTGTTGGACATATAAAAAAAATATATCAGTGAATCATTGATTCACATTGTACTATAATGAGATTCTGATAAATGTCTTTATAGACAATTTATATCGTGAGTTATCTACTGTGATGATTAGAAGTAATTATATGGTTATAATTTGTGTATGTGGTGGTGGCTATTTAATTTGTCCTTTTGCTTTCTGCTTTCGCGACATATCCGGGTGTCACCATTACCGACGTCATTGCACTCTCCGGCCTCACAGTGAAAACGGAAAATAGGTTTTAGAAATGGTTGTTCTAGAAATACACTATGAAAACAAATTTTAAGTGTACAGTAATAAACCCCTAGTGTGTAAAATACTACAATATGTGTGGATATATGTGTTTTAGACTGTATGGAAAAGGCACGATTGTCGCCATCGCGACGTCCTGAATAACCGCAAAAACGGAAAATAGGTCTGAAAGATGGTTTTTAAAGAAACTTAGAACAAAAATATGAGGTTAAACATACTTTGAAAGAAGTATGTAGATAGTAATATGTGTAGTGTAATGTTTAGAATGGATTTTTTTCATATTATTTTTGGATGTGTTGGTGGCCATTGAATGAATTAAGAGAATTTTATTTAAGCTTCTTGTCACCACCTTCAGAGCAGCTCGTCGACTGGATCCAGTATACCTTTCTGCAAGATTTACACCATATTCTACAACAAGGATACTTAGATCCTCATCATAAAATTGCCTGGTTTCCGACTTAAAACGCAGGGAGGGAAATCTGCAGCAGTGTTAGGAGCAAGAGCTTGGAATCTCATGCAAGCAAATTGTGATTCCTAGAGACAGAAATGCAGTTTAGGAAGGCCCTAAAAACCTGGATCTTTGGAGCCTCGGATGAACTTTGTCATGCCGTTATCTAGGTTCCTAGGCCTCACAATCAGGGTCTGGGCTTGCCTCTATCCGTTCAGCGCCAGAAGGCTCCTTCCGGAGCGACAGTTGCGCTTTATAAGTACCCCATTCAATTCAATTTTGATGTCTGCTTTTGTTTTCCATTCTCATGATGTAGTCACGGAGATCCCGACATCGCCGTGAAGATCCCCAAAAACAGATCTTTTTAAAGAAAATTAACAATGTTTCAGGTACTAGGGTGACTCTGAATAGAGCCTTTGTGTTGCTTGTGTATATATGGCTGCTATACATAAGACCGGATGCAGAGTTTCAGGCTACTTTGAAACACCCTCTTGCTTTCTTCTGTAAAGTGCACTCCATCATGTCTATAAATTCCATGCATGTCAAAACGCAGATTGTTGTTATAGATACAGCCCATGCAATGGTCTCTGAGGAATGCAAAAACAAGTAGGCGAAAGCCCGGGGACGCAGAACCAAGTAGGTTAGTACATGGGGCAGGACCCTTGACAAAAGTTGACTAGAGGGCTAACCCCGCTCACTGCGATTCCCTGAGATGAGTTACCTCTCCCAAAACGGGATGGAGTAAAAAGGAAACCATAAAGCACAAGATAAGTTTATCTTCTGTTCATATGAAGGAGCAGCTATCTGCTCTTCCTTCACAAAAATAGGAGTAGCCTGGTACTGTCCCTGCGCTCTTTCCAGGGAGGGAATATGTTTTTGTTGCCCTGAAGAAAGGCCAGGACCATTTTCTGGCCACTTATTGGGCTGAAACATGTTGGCACTGGTGTCATAGGACCACAAACATCCAACTGACCTTTTATCAGATTTTTATATTTTAATATCCCTGACAGTTCCAAGAATAAAGGAATACTGGGAGCTGCCTGAGGATTTTAATCTTTAAGACCCCCTGGCCTTATCTTTCAAGAGCTCCCTGAAATACGGTTGAGCCCACCCTGACCTTTAGGAGTCAGGGTGATCTGATGATGAAGCATGACACCATTAGGGTGTGTGAATGTAATATGAATAAAAGGAATTATTTCCTTCCCCACAATCCAGTGGCTAACAACTAGGATGCTTCATAGAAGACCTCCTCATACCTAACCAGGGTTAGTTAATGTTATTTGTATAATTGTGGGGTACTTTTTGTGACTAAGTATTTACCACGGGAGGATGTACTCCCACTAGAGGTTTCCTCTCTGCCCTTACAAAGCGGGAGAAGTTAATCTCCTCTTAGTGTCATCGTTTTTTTGTATTATAGATACAGCCCATGCAATGGTCTCTGAGGAATGCAGAAACAGTTTTATTACCTTGCTTCCTGGCTTTGTCAATCTGTGAACAGAATTTATTTGACCACTTCCATTTCTGTCTTTGCCAAATATTAGAGTACACCAAGACAGTGTGGGGGAAAAGTGACATCAGTTCTGCAAAGATTTCTTTCATTAGGATTTCCAGCCCTATCCCAGTCAATCCGCCTAGGTCATTGCCACCATAGTGCACAAATATGAGGTGAGGAGCTTGGGAGCAGTTAAAATGGAGGTGTTTTGATTACAAAAATATACATATCATTTGATGCTGTTAGCATGAAAGTAAATAAAATTAGGTAGTGTGCTGGATGCCTTAGCAAGAAGTCTTATTATTAGCTGTTGTTTAAGAAAAGAAATGCATTACAGACATGGAAATGCTTTTGAATCTGTGGAATAAACCACACCTTCTCTATCTTATTTGGAAGTACCATGTTCCTTCTAGAATGTGCTGTGAACTGGTGACCTACTGATTTCACTGGGTTGCTAGATAAACTTAGTTAGGAGTGTATTGGGGGAAGGGTGTTAAAGAGACAGAACATTTTTTAAAGAGTTGAGGGGTGATGACACAATGTAGGTTATGGCAAGTATTAATTTCCAACTCAGGACTATGTAATAAACTGTTGTGTAGTATTTAAATTTCACAAAAATAAAGCTCGAAATAGGTTTGAACTCCTGTTTTTTGCGATGATTCCACAATCATCGCAAATATATCATGAAAACAAGGTGACCGGAACCTCATTTTGAAAGAGAGGTAAAGGGTTAACTAACACTAACCATTCACAACTGGAGATGTAGTAGTCTAAAATTAAAGAAATTATTTCATTTGCTGGCTTTCTCATGATGATAGAGTGGAAAGTTGAAGGGGTTGCCATTTAAGAGTTGCTTTTCATGAGAGTGGTGTACTATTCTTGTGCTTAGTTTTTAGAAATCTGAACAGTGTCAAAACTATTCAGAAAGAGCTAAAAAACAATAGAATCTACAAACTCAATTTGCTGGTATGTATATAACTTTGTAATTATTTTTAAAATGTACATTTGAAACGAAGATTTATATAGGCGTTTGATTAAAAGGAGTATCACAGTGATGTGAAAAAATATATGAGATGAACAGTATCCATTAGAGGGTATGTGTTTAAGAGGTTAGTGGTGAATGTTTTGTGAAGTAAGAGAAAAATGAATTAGTGCCTCTTTATCACATACTCTTTATTTTGTTGCAAAACAGCAGTATAGTCTTTTGGAAAGTTGCAATAAGGAACTAAGTTTTTTTAAAATGTCTAAACCTCATGTGAGGAATAGATACATCCGCTATTTGCATTCTGAGAGTTGTAGTACTTTTAGTAATATTATTATACAGGAATAGGGTAGTGAGAAATAAAAGATGAGTACATGTTGTCCGTCTGTATATGAATTAGAACAAAGTAATACTTGTTAGGTACGTATAGGGAAGTGCTTGTCAATGTGTTTTTTAACTTATATGACCACTCTGCATGTGCTTGGATGGGGTGATATGTTTTTTTGCTTGCACATAGCTATACATACGGTTGGACTTTTGAGTTTACTTAAAGATGCAGAGGGGTAGATTTTATTTTAAAGATATCTTGAAGGTGTACATCTATTAGGAAATCGTATATATGTTTACATGGTGATCTATGTTCAGTAGGGCTGATGAAAATTTCATGTAGACAGTAAGGGTAGTGGTTTTTTTTTTAAACATGGTTTGTTTAAAATTGAGAAGGTTCAATAGTGCAGAATGCCTTGAGAGTGGTTGTGCTAGCTTCATTTTGAGTATAACTTTTGTTTGAGATATGCTTAATATATGTTTTAGAAGCAGAAGTATTTGAAAAATGGTATGCCATTCCCAAAAAGGTTTGTGCTTTGAAACTTTTCAAAATGTTGTTTTCTGTTTCAGAAACTTACTGATGCATGTGCATCCTCAGCTGCAAAGCAATGTATGTTTCTAGAGAGCCATGTAGGCAATTTATATATCAAGTGTGATACCTACATTTCACTTACACATATCTCAGAAGAAAAGCTTATATACAGTAAAACAGGTAGTTTGATACTGACAGAAGGAGATAACCAATGAGCTAGATATAGTGACACGTGTTGTGTATCCAACAGCAATGAAGGTATAGTGAGGTTATGGATTCACTGCGTACATTCCTAAGTTAGCATGAGTTAGTATAAGCTTGACTGTCATTTTTCAGCTTTTGCACACGTTTCTACATGACTTTGTTTTCACAAATCCTCTGCTTGTGCTCGTTCACATGAGAACTGTCTACCTTCCACTATTCTTGCTGTACTCTGAGGCTCTGTCTGCACAGCGTGATCAAGGTCGAAAAATGATGTGCTTCGTTAATCTGCGTTGGTCAGTCCCACGCATGTTAGACATAATACCGCCAAAGGTGCACTACTGAAAATCTGGTGCTTTTAATATTGCATTGTAGACATGTTAAGGCACTCGAAGAAAACCTTTCAGAGGAGAAGAGCTGTTTTGTTCCAGAGAAATAAATCCTTGCATCTAAACCTGGAGGCATGGGGTCCCCCTGACAAAGCCCAGAGGTCTTCTATAATTATCATAAACTAGTTCCTAGCACGGGGAGGGTGGCAAGGCACATTTGGCCTTTTTTCCGCTAGCTTTATAAAATGATCTCCCCGTTCATATTTTATGGACTTGTAACAATGCTCACTACATTGTGTTTATACATTTTGCTGCTAGTATTGGTGCGTGTACTGCATTATAGAGCACGTTAGTTAAAATAAACATTTTAAACTATACTGTGTCTCTGATTACTTATGTTGTGGACAAGCATGAGTGAGTTGGCGAAAGAGTGTTCTTGCTCCCGCGATTACTGAGAGAGTCACTTGTTCTAGGATGTCTAATCATTCATTGGTAGCTTCGCTGTAGTACGGAGAACGAATGAGACACTATAGCTAGTCAGATAGGGGTTCCAGGCACTTAGGTGGGTTGTTGGTACACCACTATACACCGAGGTCCTGGTTTCCTGTGCGTAGTTCTGTATATGTGCAGAATCCCTGCAACATGGCGCATTCAACTTTTGGTCTGGCTCTTAGCTGCGAGACGATTGAGTAGTTCTTGTGCTTGTCCACAATTCCCTCGCTTCTGTTTCCGGAAACAGATGTGACGGTGATACTTTCTATATTTATGTTTATATAGGTTTATTCAGGCTTGATATTCTTAAAAGGTGTTTTCTTTTTGTAATTACACTTTATTGCGCTGCCACGCATTAGGTTGTTATCTATTATTTTGTCCTCATGGCTGATGTAGATATACCAGCACATAGTCGTTCGGCACTCCGGTGACATTTGGCCGATTATGGGGTGCCGGATGTGGGTATTGCCCTTATGTTTGTGGTTGGAGCTGATCTGGCTTACCACTTTGAAGTGTTTTATTCTTGGGTCACCTTTCAAGCAGTGGACATGACGGATAACCTAACCCATATTTACACTCATATGGCCCTTCCTAATGTATATCGGCCGTATAGGACTCTTGAGGTTCCGTTGTTGGTATGGCAACACCAAATCTGGTTTAATGCGCCCTCCCCCATCCAGTGAATCCGATCCGTATGGGCCCTTTATCTATCGATCGGACCACTTAGCAGGTTTTGGCTGGGTACACACCACATCCACGACATTTGGCAGTTCCTGTAGTGGAGCTCCTCATATTGCACACCTCCCTGATATGGGTGCATCAGGCTGTCATACAATATGTCTCACGCAACGTTCAGGTGGGGCCACCTGGACTTGCTGCGCAACCAGCTGGACCTGGCGGTGTGACTATCAGTCCCGTTATGGTTAATTTGGTAATGGGCAAGCGTCCTCAAAATAAAGATGATTTGCCTTACAGGCTTGCTGAAAAATTTGACCAGCTGGAGGCTGTATTTCCAAATACCTCTCCTGTGGAGAAACACAGGATTTTGACAATTAGTTTTCAGAAAGACTTAATACCCGAAGTAACCGATTGTAACAATTGGGGTAGGGTATTCATGGCAGTGTATGCAAAATATTTCGGCACTCCCTCAGTGACCGTACTCCCCTCCGTGATTAAGCGTGTTCAGGATGAGCACAGCCCAGAAGCGACTGTTGGGGATGAGACTGGTCGAGTGTTCGACGTAGTTGCTGATCTGATCCTTGCTAATGTTAAGGGAGATGCTGTAAACTTTCTAGTGGCTAATGCTTTGGCTCTAGTCCCAGAGCCTGACAGGCCGTGTGAATCGCCGAAAATTATTGCCCAGGCTTATAAGACCATTGGACGCAATAATTTGGGTGTTAAGCCTTTTGCTAAGATATCAGCTCAACCGCAAACACAGCAAAAAGCTCAGTCTGAGAAAGATGAGTGTCCAGTCCTTAATAAAAAAGAATTGGACAACTAAGAAACAGTGAAAGCAACAACAGATACAGGGGTCGCGTGCGACGTCACCGACACCCGTCTTCCAAGCGCACTTATGATTTGCGCGACCGCGTGAGAATTAGGTCTCCAGACAGGTTTCAGGTTCCTAATCAGTGTTCTCCTCGTTCTTTACAGGAAACATCAGGCTCACAAGCCGGTGTCGGAGAATGCTAGGAGTACGGCAGAGGTCGAGGCGCCCCGCAAGGACATGAGCAGACTGACAGAAAGGGAAAACAAGACAAGACAATTTTCCGCGTCAACGCCCACAGTTTCAAAAAAGAAGGTTGCAGCTTTAATAGCGAGATATGCCACAGACGGTGAGAACCCGCCTCCTGAATTTAACATGCTGCTAGACAGCTCAGCGGAGGTTACTATAGTGCGGCAAGCACTGCATCCGTTTCTGGAGGAAACAACAACGGAGACGTTCATTACAGTTGAAACCGCTGACACTCGAGTGGCTCCCCCTGGCAGACTATATGACATTGTTCTTTTAATTGAAGGTGACGGACAGCGTGTCATTAAAGGGATTTTGGGGGGAAATCTGACCTCTTCATACGACATTTTATTAGCAGAAACAGACTGGCCACCACCATTTGTTCTTGTTGCTCCTAAAGGGGAGGAGGTGATACTTTTGAGTTTTTCACGTAATGTCTCCAAGGAGCATGCACAGTCTTTTGCTTAACCTCTTCCATGCTCATGACGTCTCCCGGCCGTCATGAGTCACGATGGGCGTGTGCGGACGACGGCCGGGAGACGTCATGACCACGCCCGCGATTGGAATGTCAGCACTGCGGGAGCGCTGCGGCGGAATTTGCGCCGCAGCGAAGAGGTTAAGAGTGGGCTTTGGTGCTTGCACCGGCTCTGTACCGTACTCATGTGGGCTGGGATAAAGATTCACCGCCCCATGAGATACCATTACAGTCAATGCCTCAGCCACAACCCCAATATCCCCTCCGGCGGGAAGCAAAAGGTCTTGTTTCTGAGATTCTGACATAGTTAGAGTATTAAGGAGTGATTGAGAGATGTGTGTCACCAATGAACAACCCTCTTTTTACCATTACCAAACCCGATGGGTCGTACCGCATAGTTTTGGATTACCGGCATTTGAACTCTCACTGTCGCACTTTTAGAATACCCATAGTTCTGCTATTGTAGACAATCTTGTTCATAAGAAATATAAAACTACGCTTGACATTTCCAATGGATTTTTCAGTCACAATCTTTCCCCAGCATGGAGTCAACGGACCGCTTTTACAGCCGGTGGTAATCAAAAACAATTTAGATGTTTAGCTATGGGCTATAAAAACAGCCCCAGTGTTTTCGCCGCCCGTGTTGTCTTGTTACTGGCAGGCCTGGGTGGTAAATTTCATTCCGCTTGCAGAATTTGCGATATTTTGACATTTTCGCGTTCCGCGGAGAGCGCGAAAATGTCAAAACTTTCGCAATCTGCTGTGAAACGGAAGTTTTTTCTTGTTCGTGCTTTAAAAATGCATTCTCACGCGCGCGGTCGCGGGTCCCTGCGTTCGCCGACGAGTTTCCTATCCGTTCGCGTGCGCCACAAGATGTTGGGTTGTTGGTAGCCGGTCACGCTATCCGCAAGAGTTTCTGATCGCAAACACGTCATTGCGATCGCGAACAGGAAATAAGCATCGCGAGCAAGATGGCCGTGCCCATTAGCGACTGCATGGGCAAGTTGGATATATATTTCCCCTCGAGAACGCAAAAACACATCGCGAATGGGCGGGAAAAGCAATCTCTGAATCTTCGCGAAAGATCCGCATGCTGGCAGAGATTTTGCGCAATTTTGCGATAATTTGCGAAAGTCAAGTTCGCAAATTCCACCCACCCTTAGTTACTGGACAGCATAGACCCGGATGCGTACTCGTACGTTGATGATATTTATCTCACGGATGACGAATTATGGACGCATCTCTGTTGGGTCGACCGCATCATTGTTTTGTTTGCAGACTACGGACACAAGTTTAACTTTGCCAAATCGCACATTGCAGAGTATACCGTGTTGTTCTTGGGCTATGAACTCAATAATGAAGGTAGAGGCTTAGCACTTCCTGGAGAAATGCACATGTTTGCGACCTCCAACAACTCTGAAAAGACTACAATCTTTGCTGGGATTTTTTAACTTCGGACGTACTTACATTCTCGAATATGCCCAGCGTGCAAGCTTCTTTATGCCTTTATACAACCAACATGTTCAAAAACCTGCTGTCTTCCGTAACATTCATCTATCCTGCAATCTTTGCACACTGATCTTCTTGAATCTAAATACTCGTTAACTCGTGATAACCACACAATCCTGGTGATAAGAATAGTGCCAGGCGCAGTGGATTTCACTTACGTTATGTTTAATGAAGGTGACACAGTACCTATTGCTTTCAAATCACATTTATACACTTCGGCCGAGATGAGGTTTTCCAGTGTTGAGAATGTTTTGACAGCTGTGCTGATGGCGATCCTCAAGGAGCACACGCTGGCACAGGGGAAACGCATTTTGGTGGTAACACCTTATCCTGCACTTTAAGCAGTGACAAAGGCAAGTGTACCAAACTCAAAGGCCTTGAATCTGCGTTGGATACAGTGAGCTACATCTTTGACATCTCCCGATGTCACCTTTATCTTTGACTCCTCGCTACAGATGCAAGAGTTTTTGCAGTATGAATTTGTTCATCCTCCTCCTCTGTCCATGCGTCCGCTTGAAGAGTATGATTGTATCATATACACCGATGGTTCAGTGCAACTGGCAACAGATTCTGAACAGGCGTATTCAGCGGCCAATGCAATTGTGGCAGGTGCCATGGTGAATGGTGAGTTCAAATCTAGTGTTGTGCATACACAGGCATTGGGAGACTGTTCCACCCAGTTGGCCGAGTTGCGCACTTTGGTGCTTGCACTGGAGTTTGCGGATCCTAATGTGACTACTCTAATTGTAAGTGATTCTTATTACTGTGTTCAAGCTTTCAATGACAACTTATTCTTTTGTTCTCAGAATGACTATCGTGATTCCAAAGGCAGCACAATTAAGCATAAGATGCTTTGGGTTCGAGTGGCAGATCTTAAACAACATCTACCACTCACACATTTTATAGCGCATTTATGCAGTGCTTTCCTCCATGAAGTGTGGTCCTTGCCTTTTACATACAGATGTTTGCGAGATGACAGAGAAGTATACCTTACAGGGGAATCTTGTAACTCTACATTAGGTTGTTCCCTTGTCTGCAAAAGCATACAGATACACGGGGCTTGCAGTGTTACCGCCCCTAATCTTGCCTGTGTTTTAAAAGGTATTCTAGTACCAGCTATTAAGCCCAATTTCACCCTACTTTTTAATGGTAGCTATCTTCTCTTGAATAACAAAGAATGTTGTGGTTTACTTGCTGGCATACCGTACATTGTAACAGTTTCACACAACGTGGTTTGCTGTAAAAATGTGCTTTTCCCACCCCCGCATGGGAACTTCAATACCTCAAATTTGGACTTGCATCCCAACTTTAAAAACAGACTTCAATAAGTTGAGCAGAATAAAAGCGCTATTGTTCCAACAGGAGGTACCGCTCACTTCTGCGCGTGAGACCTTTGTCCTCCAGATAGCGAGTACGAATTCTGAGATTCAAGCCCTTTTAAATATGAACCTCCCACAACATTTTGGTGAATTAATTCATTGTATCTTCAATGCATCTGATACACATGGCCTGGTGCATTTTTATAAAGTTGTGGGCTCTGGCCTTGTGACTTCTTTTCAGACTATATTTGGTGTAATACCAGCCATTATTCATTCTATTTTTTTCAGCGTCTTTGGGGGATTACCACTGTTGCTTTCCATAGCCGCTGGTGTCCTTCTATTGATTTGCCTGCTACGCAATGGATGCACTGGTTGTGGTCCTACATTACCAAGACCGGTTACAAATGCTGCGCGATTGGATGCTTGAATGCTATGGCACGTTGCCACTGGCTACACTCAGCATGGCTTACAGACTGTCTTTCCGCTTTGCCTACTACACTTGCGTGCAACTCGTCTTTTCATGCTTGGAATGCTCCTTTGAATGGGCATTGGATCTCTGCCTCTCCAATACGTCATCACCTAACCCGGATAAAGACCTGTTGATGAGTCCCTTAGTGGCCCATGAGCAAGAATGCTCCCGGGTTGGTTTTATTGCATGCGCGGCTGCGCTTGGAGTATTGGCACAATGGGATATCTGTGCAGCGGTGCAGGACTTCCTACAACATAGCTACATTGAATATCATGCAAGTTGTCCTACGATGGTGCTAGATGCTCCCACCTGTGAAGATCCCGAATGCTCGTTCTGCTTGCTAAATTGGATGGCATCTCTTTTTTCTACTGATGACAATGATTTCCTATTGGAAGCCATTGCTGTCTACTGCTCCTACACTCTGATGGATTAAAAAGGCAGAACTCCCCTTTGCCTATTTTTTATATATGAATTCTATTTGTTTTGGGAGGCCCCTATTGACAAAGTCGACAATACATTTTTTAGCATTTTTTCCATCTTCTGAATTCGATGGACTATTGACGCTTTTGACCTCTGCTCATACTTCCTGAACTCTGTGTTCATCCTATGACTACATGCGGTGGACTCACCAAGGTGAGGGTGTAGTGAGGTTATGGATTCACTGCGTACATTGCTAAGCTAGCATAAATTAGTATAATCTTGACTGCCATGTTGCAGTTTTTGCACACGTTTCTACATGACTTTGTTTTCAGAAATCCTCTGCTTGTGCTCATTCACATGAGAACCGTCTACCTTCCTCTTTTCTTGCTGTACTCTGAGGCTCTGTCTGCATAGCGTGTTCAAGGTCGAAGAACAATGTGCTCCGTTAATCTGCGTTGGTCAATCCCACACACGTTAGACATAATACTGCCACAGGTGCACTACTGAAAATCTGGTGCTTTTTTATTGCAGTGTAGGCATGTTAAGGCACACGAAGAAAACCTTTCAGAGGAGAAGAGCTGTTTTTGTCCGGAGATGTAAATCCTTGCATCTAAACCTGGAGGTATGGGGTCCCCCGGACAAAGCCCATATGTCTTCTATAATTATCATAAACTAGTTCCTAGCATGGGGAGGGTGGTAAGGCACATTAAGCCTTTTTTCCAAGAGCTTTATAAAATGATCTCCCTGTTCATTTTTTATGGAATTGTAACAATGCGCACTATATCGTGTTTATGCATTTTGCTGCTAGTTTTGGCTTGTGTACTGCATTATAGAGCATGTTAGTTAAAATAAACATTTTAAACTATACTGTGTCTCTGATTACTTATGTTGTGGACAAGTATGAGTGAGTTGGGGAAAGAGTGTTCTTGCTCCTGCGATTACTGAGAGAGTCTGAGTCACTCGTTCTAGGATGTCTAATCATTGGTAGCTTTGCTGTAGTACAGAGAACGAATGAGACACTATAGCTAGTCGGCTGGGGTTCAGGGCACTAAGGTGGGTTGTTGGTACACCACTATACACCGAGGTCCTGGTTTCCTGCACGTAGTTCTGTATATGTGCAGAGTCCCTGCAACAAAGGTGCTTTTAAATCAATCAGGTAGTATTCAGGCACTCGTGCAATCACCCAGCCACTACTCACGGAGTCATCAAATCATTGATTCACTATCCATGGAGTTATTTAATTACCAATACACTACACATGCACTCTTTCAATCAGGCAGGCAGAAATTATGTAGTCATTGAACTATGCAGGCACTACCCATACATAATCTAATCACCTAGATAATAACTATTGACTTATGCAATTAACAAGGCGGTAACTATGCAATCATTATAACATTTGCGTAGAACCTATGCTGAGGCACAGGCGTGCACTGATGAAACACTCAGGCACTACTCATGCACTCATCTAACTACGTAGAGAGTTCCATTGTAGTAAACCTATCACCCATACAGTACCTATGCAGTCATTTAATTACTGAGGCAATAGGCTTGCACTAATACAATCACCCCAGCAAAACACTTACTTTCATCAAATCTCTGAAGCTTCAACAATGTAATGATGCAGTCAATGAGACACTAGTCATGCGCTCATCTGATTAGCCAGGCACTATTGATGCACTTAATCAATTCTCCAGCCACTACCCATTTAGTTACCTAAGCATCCAGGCACTACCTCTGAACTCAACTAAAACAAAATGGGCAGCATCCTATTGCTGAAACACTATTTATCCATTCATCAAATAGGCTAGGTTCTATGCATGGACTTACAAAATCATGTATGCTCTATCCATGCACTGCAGAAATCACCTATATACTATGCATGCACTCTTGCAATCATCCAGGCACTAGAATTGCACTCATTTATTCATCCCATCAGTATCCATGCATGTTTTGAATTGTTGAAGCGTTAGTCACGCACTTGTCTAATCATTCTGGCTCTACTCGTGCACTCATCCAAACACCCAGGTACTAGTGGTATACTCATGCAAACATACAGGCAGAAAGTATGCATATATGGAATGACCCTTGGAATCATTTAAGCCCTACTTGTATCCTCAGGGAATCACCTAGGCACTACCTATACACTCATTCAATCATCCAGGGAGTATTGATGTATTCAACTATAAACCCATGTATTTGCAAGTTTTACTGAGGAATATGTAGTCTTTAGACAATATGGGTGATGGGTTTACTACAATGGTACTCTCTACACAATTAGATGATTGCATTAGTAGAGCCTGAGTGTTTCATCAGTGCAAGTGTGCCTCATTATTTCAATGGCTGCATGGGTTATAATTATGTGTTTAGGTGGCTGCATAGGTTATGCACAATGTTATAATGATTGCATAGTTATAGCCTTGTACATTTAGTGATACATTTAAAAAAGTGTAGAAGAAGGAGAGATGCAGTGAAACTGAAAGAATGAGTCGAGAGAGTAGTTGATTATCCTTTGCTTTGAAGAGGAATCTTTTCATTTTGATTCTAAATAGAATGAAGACTCTTGACAAAATAGTGTTGTGCATAAGGAGACAAAAGCATAAGAAAAGATTAGTGACTAGAAGTAACTATTGTACAGTTCTTAGTGGAGAATGGATACATACATCTTGTACATAAGCTTTCTTCAATGAAGAAAGGTATCTCCAAGATAACAGATTAGTTCATGCTATTGACATATTAGGAAAATGTCAACGTATCTTTCCAAGGTGACGTTTAAAACACAAAATAAGTTATATCACTCAACAATGGGAACCTTAGGTAGGAGGCTGGATTATGTGAAAACTCCTGCTTTATGTTTAGGATAAATGAATAGAGCACTTTTTCATTGTAATGTGGCAGACGTAGAAAAGGTTTGTGGTGATGTGCAGCTTCGTTTCTTTGGTCCTGAGCAGGATTCTAAGGAAAATGAAGAGTTGTTATGAGGAGGAGTTGCAGAACAACACGCATATATATTACAGTTGATAGTTTTAAAGAAGAGATAACAAACTTTAACACAGGGATGTCTAAAAAAAACAGAGTGTGTTTGTAAATGTTTTCGATGCACTTACTAGAAGATTTAAACACAGACTGTTGACTTATATTTTAAAAAGTGAAAAAGTAAATAATGATAAGTGGCAACAGTTATCTGTGTATTTATTTGTAGAGGGACGGAAGGTTTAACTTGCCTATACTGCAAGGTGTATGTAAGTAGTGTTACAATACATTAGAAGATAATAAAAAGAATAACACATAGATATTAGATATCCATTTTGTAAGACAATAAAATGCCTGCTAATGTGAAAAATCCATGTAGGTCCAAAAATAAAAATAAATCAACATTTCGTATTCTTTGCAGCTGTGCAAACCACCGTTATGAACTGCTCTCCAGCACTCACAACAACTCCACAATCAATGCAGTATGATGCCATTGGTGAAAACTCTGAAGCCAAATCTTAAAGTTGAGATTGGAATTTTGAATGAACTCTCTGCTTTGGTTTTGTTGTGCTGCTATTGAAATAGAGGGTCATTCAGCTTTGCGTTGTGTTTTTGCTGCTCACTATGAACCCGTCCTATGAAATGTGCAAAAAATATGAAAGGGGGAAAAAATTACCATGTATGATGTTGGGCAGCATCGCGAATTGATGTAACACACTGCTCACCAGCTCTTATAACAACACTACAGTCCATGCAATACTTGGCCATGCTTGAAAACTCTGGAGCCACATGTGTTGTAGTAGTCTGTACCTCTGAAGGGACTTTGTGACTGGGAATTGTTGCTGCTGCCACTAATGTAGATGGTTGTGGAAAGGACGCTACAAGTACCCCGTTGCCGCGATGTCCGGGCGCGGGGATCCTGTCCCCCGCGCCCGGTCGATTAACGTCCCGGTCACACAGGACACCCTCTCTTTCTCGTTCCCTGCAGGTACCGCCTCCTGGACTGGGTGAACCGGAAACACTCGCCAGTCATCCCGGACGCAGAAACTGGACGACCTCGATCGACCCGGAAGCACCCGACCCTGACCCCGGAAGGGACCCGCCAGACAACAACCCGGAAGGTAGAAAAGGCCCCGAGAATGATGGAGAGGCGTTCGGAGCAACCGACTCGTGGCAGGAGACAACGGAGAGCGACGAACCCCCGACTGAGAGCGGCATAGCCCGGCTGGTCCGAAGCAAGGAAGAGGACGAGGACGTCTGGACGGAAGACTGGTGGCATCCTCAGGAGGAGGCTGGAGAGCGGCCGCAACTCGGATGAGAGTTGCGGCGGGGCACGTGAGTACACGTCACCTTTCTCCGTGGCCCTCTTGTAAATATAGAACTGTACATAGCATAGGAGACACGCGCACTAAGACACTGTATACTTATCCCCCTTTTCACGAGCACTGTATAAATTCCGATCACTACCCAACACCTTGCACCTCTATCCCCTCCCCTCTCTTACTTACCTCTTCCCTCGCCCCTGTCCGTCCCGCCCTCACTACCCTCCTTCGTAAACCCTCACTCTCGGGTGTCGGTGGAAGTATTCTGACGGTGTCGCTCGGATTAAAAGCCCTTACGCTTCTCTCCCTTTTCAAGCCTCCGTGGAGCTCCAGTACCATTCCGAGGAGACCGTAGGAGAAAAAGGAGAAGCAAGAATCAACCTCGGCTCCACCACGCCGACCCGGGTCACCAGCCAAGTCAACCGTCCCTTCCTCCATTCTGACGTTGTATATCTGTTCAGCTGTTGATTAAAGCAGAGACATTGCTCACTATATTCGGCCTCCCTGCCTGTTATTCCGGTCCGCCCTACCCACAAGTCCACAATGGTCCTCCAGCATCCTTCTGCCTCATTGGTAGTTGGAGATGTTTTATATGATACGTTTTATGATGATATAACATGAACATCTTCCCACATGCGTCTAAAAATGTCTCTAGCCAAAATCAACCAACTGCTCACAATAAACGTTTGGAAAATAAGATTCAATAAAGAGGAGAGGGTGTATACTTCCTATTCATTTTACTGAAAAGGATATTATCCAATCATATTCCTTACTATCCCGGTCATGTGATGTTTTCTGATTGTGCAGTGCACTAGTTTTGCAGCAGTTTTTAATTCCCCATGAGTTTGGGTAACAAATGGAGTAGGCGGGTGGGTGTTTGGTAGTTATGTTCTATTTGTTAGTTCAGATGTTTATTTATGTTTTTTAAACTGTTCTTTGTTATAAATGTATTGTTAAAACCAATATGTTACTAAACAGCTAGACTCAAAGTTTGAGTAAAATATGTCTATATATCTGTTTTTCACTTTGTCATTTGTATGCATGACTACTGATGTAATTGCGACCTCTGGTGTTGCTGTGAAGAAGGAAAATGCATTTTTGATTTAATTATTTCGACAAATGAATACAAAGGAGAACGTTAAATTAGTATCTTACTAAATAACTACACTAAAACCTTATGTAAAATATGTCCATATATGTGTTTTACACTTTATTAAAAACACCTCGTATTCACAGTCTGTCCTTGGCATTGGCACTCATAGAATCATAAATGCACTGCCTGTGCAATCATTAAGAATGTTGTTTCTCCATCACTATGCAAACACACCTCCTGGCATAGCACTGGTTGGGAGATGAAGACCCCTTGGCTATTGAGGGTATTTGGGGGCCAGGTATCCCTCTTGTTACCTCCAGCAGGTTCCACACAGTCAGTTTTCTAAGAGGTCTTCGAAGGTCACACCCCCTTTCTCCACCGCTCTGCAAACAAATCTCCTGGCACACTACTGGTTGGGGAATAAAGTTGTGTTGGATGCTAAAAGACCTTGGGGACCAAGAAGCCTTCCTGGTACCTTCTATAAGTCCTACTCAGTGGGATTTCTGAGAGCTAGTCAGAGGGCATTCCCCATTTCTACACCATTCTGCAATGACCATTGGTACTTAAAAAACCAAGGAAATTCACTGAAAAAACCAAAGGTTTCAGGTAAGTTATAGTTAGGAATTAGCATTTAAATATCTTTAGACATTCACTGAAAAAACCAAAGGTTACAGGGCTGTTATAGTGAGGAAATAGGATTAAAAAAACCTTAGATATTCACTGAAAACTCCAAAGGTTACAGGGACATTATAGTTAGGATGATATTTCACTTGCACAAAACCAGAGGAATTCAGTAGTTATAGCTAGCTAATCTAACTATAACTGGAGCCCGCAATGCATTGTTTATGACCTCACATATTACATCATTCATGACATGGTCAGTGACATCACTGATGACATCATCCCATGACTGTGATTTATTCTAAAATGTTTATCAGTGTTAAATATATATATATATATATGCCAAGGTGTACTGATGAATGAGTGGGTGTATGAGTGCTTGTATGGATGATTTAGTGGGTGCGTGACTGACTGTATAAGTGAGTGATTATACGTGTCTCAGTGAATATATGGGTGAGTGACTCATCTGTGTGAATGTCAGTATCATTATGTTAGTTGGTGTATACGTGGCTGCATGGGTTGGCGAATAGGTACATGAGTGACTATATGGGTTATTGATTGGTTGTCTGTGTACCTATATGGGTGCCTGAGTGTCTGTGTGGGTGGGTAAAGGGGTGTATGACTCCCTGCAAGGATGAATCAGTGGATGAATCACTGGCTGTAGGAAGACTACTGATGCACTTTGACTTGATGTTCCCTGGATCCCTGCCAATCAGGTTCCCAGGGCCTGTGTTCTTTCCCAAAACTGTACTATGTACCTCCAATTGACACCTCTCAGGCCACATGTCAGTCCCTTGTAAAAGGTATTATAGGTACTAAGGGCACTGTGGCCAGGGAAGGCCTTTAAGGGCTTCAGCACGTATTGTGCCACCCTTAGAGGCCCTGTACCTTTACACACACATACACTGACATTGCAGGCTGCGTGTTTTTTTGCAGAACAAAGTGTGCCATTCCTACAACCCACTGCCCTGGCATAGGCCAACCACCCCTCTAGCTGGGTGCACTATACCAGTGGTGAGGGTACAGGTGCATGAACCCTGTACCCCTACACTGTCTAAGCCAATTCTTAGACATTGTAAGTGCAGTGCTGCCATTAAGAGTATAGGGTGCTGGGAGTTTGTCATTACGAACTCCACAGCCCCATAATGGCCTTACTGAAAACTGTGAAGTTTGGTATCAAGCTTCTCAGCACATTAAACCCACACTGATGCCAGTGTGGGATTTAATGAAAAAGGCACTCACAGGGCATCTTAGAGATGCCACCTGAAAACTGACCAGCCTCTGGTGGGTTCCCTGACTGGTACACACCAGCCTGCCACCACGAGACATGTTTCTGGACCCCTGGGTGGGAGCCTTTGCTCCCTAAGCCCAGAAGCAAAGCCTTTGCTGGGCATAGGTGATCACACCTCCCCTGGCCAGGAAGAGCCATCTGTAGCAGGGGGGCTTCAAAGGCCTTGCAGCCTTTGTAAAGTGACCCCCAGTCTATCCTGCTATCAGGAGCAAGCCTACATTTTGGCAGGAACACAGGCGCAAAAGATTAGCCAGTCCAGAAGGGGTATGCCGACCCCACCCCTCAGGTGAGGGAGGCGAGGTGAAGCCCACTCTTCAGTGCCCGCCATCTTGCAGATTGCATGCACTCCCGAATCAGGATTAGGGGTTGTGCTCACTCCCCCCACATGGGATGAGCACACTAAGGGTGTAGTAAATACAATATTTAGGGGGCAGCCCTGAAACAAGAAGTCAGACAAGAAACTACTAGAAGAAAAGAAGAAGAAGGATCGAACAACTGTGCCGAAGCTGAGAGGAGGAGGATGCCCACTGACTTGGCCCCAGCCCTACCGGCCTGTCCCCACCTTGAACCTGCAGAAGGGAAACTCTTGTGTGTCCTGCAGCCAGCAACCTAAAGAACCCAGAGGGCCTGCCCTGCCACTAAACAAAAGACTTTATCTCCAGTGAACACCGGATTTGTTCACCAACAAACGCCAGCCCCGGCGAAATCCACAAGTCTGCACCCGACGCCCACGCCCAAGTTTGAATGGCCCAACACCACAAGGAAGTCTCCCCAGCAATTCTGACCCGAGATCCAGTGATCTCTGACCTGCCTCAAGCCTCCAGCCGACTCCTGCAGCCTCAATCCGGAAGGTCCCTCTAACAGCAACCAGGAACTGGTAAGAAGATCTGCCCCCAAAAGACACCCCTGCACCTGACGTCCCACGGCCTTGGGTGACCCAACCGAGGGTGTCTAGCCAACACCCAGCATCCCAACTCACCTCTCCAAGTGGTGGTCGCTCTCAAAAGGCCTTCGTCCCTGAGCCTGTAGTGTGTTTGCAAACCGGAAACTTCTTATTGAAAGTAACATGGCACCCGATGACAAACCAGCACACTGCACCCGGCCGCCCTAGTGCTGCTGAGGGTGTACCTTTGGTGCTATATCGAACCCCCAGTTACACTGAGCTTACATCCAGGAGCTTTGCTCCCACAACCTTGTGGCCTGCTCGGGAGCAGCCACCAACCGGAGGCCCCCTATCCCCTATTGGATAACATTGGGCCTCAGCACTCTGCACCCAGCCGCCCTCGTGCCGCTGAGGGTGTAACAAGAGTGCATCCTTGACCCTGGGAGACCCCTTAGTCCAACTCCAGAATCCCAACTTCCACAACAAAGTACTTACCTGTTAACCGATAACGCTATTTCCTCCCGTAGGATAACATTGACTGTTTCTTTATGAAAAGGTTTCTAAGTGTGGAGTTTGAAAATCTATAAAAGTCTCAAACTGTAGCCAAATAACCAAAATGCTTTTACTTACCTGTTTACAGGAACTGTCCGAGTGCAGTATCCAGGTCTACTGCACTGTGTAAGAAAAGTAACCTGTAAAATAATCTACTAGACATTCTATTGAAAGTCAATACAAAGTATATGTACAATATTTCAAAGCATTGCATTACTAGTAATTCTTCTGTAATCAAACCAAAGTATATATACAGCTGCAAGTCACTGTATTACTGCAAAGTATAAATCACTTACCTGTGCCTGGCATGCTTGGTTCTAGGAAATTAAATAAGTAAAAGAATATTTTTATACAAAACCAATTGGTCTGAAGTTCAGTCTTTGAGTGTGTGACAATCATTTGCTGATTGAGTGTGTACAATAAATGCTTAACACGACCCTCTGATAAAGCCTTACTGCTCGCCCACCCTACCACAAATAGAGAGTAAGGTGCTATCTACTTACATCTGTCTACCTTTGGGGTTCCACTGGACTCTGTGCACACTATACCTCATTTTGGTATAGTATATACAGAGCCAGCTTCCTACACTGGCTGTATAGTTTCATCAGTGCATCTGAGAGGGGCTGTATGGGTGAGTGAGTGTGCATATGGCTGTGTCGGTGAGTTGATGGATGTCTCAGTGGTAAAAGGGTGAATAACTGCAGATGTGAAAGGCAGTATATGTGAGTGTTGGAGTGTAAAAATGACTGTATGTGTGAGTGAGTAAGTGAGTGGGTGATTGTGAGAGTGGCTGTGTGGATGAGTGGAAGCTTGTGTCAGTTATTGTATAGGAAGGTAAGTATGTGTTAGTATCTGTATGAATAAGTTAGTTGGTGTGTGTATAACTGTGTAGATGAGTAAGTGACAGTGTGACTGACTCTATGGGGCCGATTCCGATTCCGGCCACAAAACGAACAGACCGACATGGACCCGGACGGAATACCGACCGACACGGACCAGCACCGTATGACCCGTGCAGTACGATGCAACGCGTGTGAATTACAACCGACACGTACGGAATACAAGGCATACGACCGAGCCGTAGGGAAAATAGTGATCCGGCCGGAAAACCGACATGATTTTCACCGACCGACACGAACCCGGAATGAACCCAACCGACCCGTACCCTTGATGTACGATTAGCGCAGTACGATGCAATGTGTGTAAAACCAGACCGACTCGCACGGAGATCAAGCAGCACGACCAACACGCACAGACAACCGGGCACACAAGCAATAGAGACCGCCGCGACCGACGCGTACCAAACACAGAAGAAAGGCAGCGTGAACGAGGCGGAGAAGCCCGCACGAGACAACAGCAGCGTCCGTTTCCGTCACATGAACGTCTCCTTCATGCCTACAAAACACAAAGGAAAAAAGACAAAAAAAGGACCAAACAAGCAATGACAAAGCCAATAAATACCAAAGAAAAAAACATGGGACAAAGACACACCCACAACTCCAACTATATAAAGGACTACAATCACTACCATCATCCCTTGCAAACAGGAGACACAGCCAGCAGCAAACACCAGTACACAGCAACCACAGACACACTCACAACTCACCCATCACACAACTAATACACCATCAGCACCTCATACAACAGCACATACACATACACACAGCAAAACCAACACCAACCCACCATCACTTGCACCCTCACACGCACATCACTCACCACCACCACCCATCATCATGCCTCCAAAGAAGAATCCAAAGTTCACAGATAGTGAGTTAGAAGTACTGGTAGACGAGATCATCAGAGTAGAGCCACATTTGTTTGGTACATTGGTTCAAAGGACCCCATCTCACAGAAAACCAAGATGTGGGCGAGGATTGTGGACAAGGTGAACGCCCAAGCACCAGCAAGGCGCACAAAGGACGACATCCAGAACAGGTGGTATGACGTGCGCAGGAGGGTCAAGAAACTCATCGAAAAAGATCACGCCCTGAGTCAATGCACCGGCGGTGGCCCTCCTGCCAAACCAGTCTACTTCAGGACCTGGGAGGAGAAGGTGCGGGACATCCTAGCACCAGAGAGCATCCATGGCCTAACACACATCCCAGAGCCTGGTGAGTACACAAACAACATACCCAAGATTGTGTGGCAAGGGGACTGTGAAACCATGCACCACAAGCAAAGCTACACTAACCAATAGATAATCAGCCCAAGATGTGTATGCCAGTCACACAAACACAATACCTGCCATCTCAGAGTGACTGGGAACTGTGTCATAACATGCACCAACCTACAAACAAATAGAGCAAGCCAGTGGCACTAAGCCAAATACACCCTGCCAGACACCACAAACACACCACCTCACAGTGCAGCTGACTGTCATGAAGGAATAGTTGGGATGCAGGTGAAGTGAGTGTATCCAAAAGCATGATGGGGCCTGTGGTCACAGATAATGCACACCCTCCTGATTGGCCCATCAAGACCTCTCAGAAACATGCCCACATCACAGGGAGTGGAAAATGACTGACAAGATGGCTGACACTGGGTCCGGCTGTGGGGAGCACAAGGCCCTGCTAGGGGTTGTGTGCAAATCAGAAGCAGGACACCACTGACTGACATCCTGAAAGACAATTTGCACGCCCTACAATGGAAGCATGTTTCATGATGAGAAGGAGGACTGACAGCCCTGACCATACTAATCAGCATGGGGAGACACCCCCCTCAACACAAACTCCACACAACTCGTCGGGTACAATGCATTGACGCACACCTCATTGAAATATCAGCAAAAGATACCCCGTACTGGGTGCTGCTGTGTGAAGCACAGGAGCTCACTTGGGACTTGTAGCCAAGCCAACACCAGGATTTCACAGTCAGCCATCTTGCCATTGCTGTCACACCCCCTCACAGGGAAGCAGAGTCAAGAGGGAGGAAGTATGGGCATGCTGGGAAGGGGGGTGTAGCCAAGAGTATGATGGTAGTCGCAGTCACAGACAACCTACACCCACCCACATGGCCCAGCAAGATCAAACTGAACCATACTCGCCTCACAGGGAGTGGGAAGGGACTGACAAGATGTCCGACCCTGGGCTCTGTTGTGGGGAGCACAAGGCCATGCTGGGAAATGGCCAAGAACAATATCAAACTCTGTCTGTGACAAGCTGGGAAAAAGCAGTGTACAGGCAGGCATCTGTTTGAAAAGTAGAAAATGTCATGTTTGTGAACCAACGATGCATGTAGAAACAAATCAAATTGTGTGTCTCTTCCAAACACAGGTGGTGCTGGGCACCCAGCACCAAATGACGAGGATACCCAGGCCCAGACTCTGGTGTACACTGAGCTCTCTGGTGTGACTCTCTCACTGTCCTCTTCGGATGACGACGACCAACCTGGCCCCTCCGGTGTGAGCCATCATGCAGCACCAGCAGCATCAACATCTGCCCCCCCTGTACCCACGCCTCCAGCACCTGGACACCGACAGGGCACCCGGCCAACACAGACAGACCAAGGACAATCAACACCCACAGCACAGGGACACAGGACCCCCCGGAAGCTACAGCCAACACCACCAGCAACACCACCCAAGGGGTCCCAGCGTCACCTGTGCATACCGCCGCTGGTTGTGCCCGTGTGGAGAGGGGTGCTGGGAGGGGTGGGAGGCACAGGGCGCGCCTTGCAGAGGGGTCTGGACTGCATGATGACCCCCAACTGGCACGCATCTTAGATGCGTACCAGGATAGCAGGTAGTGGGGATCCTCAAGGACATGCGACACGAACAGGTCGCCCACCTTTCCCGCATAGAAGCCAAGTGGGATGAAATCACTGCGGTGCATCGGGACATACTACAATGCCTCCGCCAGATCAACACCAACCTGTCCACACCCCCCTGTGTGCCCACAACTAGGGGTGGGCAGAATTTGCGAAATTCACTTTCGCAAATTATCGTGAAAATGTAAAGAAACTCCGCAATCACGCGGAAATATCGCGAAGAAGCGGAAGTTTTTTTCCCGCCCATTCACGCTATTTTCTGCGTGGTCGAGGCTCGCCAACTTACCCATGCGGTTGCTCGCGGGCGCGGCCATCTTGTTTTCACTTGTCTCGTGGTGCATGATCGCGAGAAGAAAGACGTGATCGCGCAACGAATGACGTTACTGCAGGCGCGAACTGTCGTGAGACAGCGCAAATGGCTACCAACAATCCAACATCTCGTGGAGAACGCGACCGGATCAGGAAAACTTGTCGGCGAACGTGGGGATTCAGGTAAGGCGATCGTGCACACGAGAGAATGTATTATTTTACAGCGCGAGCAAGCAAAAAATTTGCGGTAAAATGCGGGTTGCGGAAATTTTGACATTTTCGCGCTCTCCGCGGAACGCGAAAATGTCAAATTATCGCAATTTCCGCCAGCGGAACGGAATTTTAGCCCAGACCTACCCACAACATCTGTCGTAACACCATCTGCCAGTGCCACAGGGAAGGAGGAGGACTCTGGCGGAGAGTCCCCTGCACCGCAGAGGCCTGCACATGACAATCCCCCTCCCCCCGGAAGAAGAGGGGTCGTCCGAAGAAGGACATGTGAGAGGCAGATGTCCCAGCACATCCCCCAGGGCCTCCAAACCTGTTCTGGACAATGATTTTTGTGCGCAACCCGTTCACCTTGTCCAATCACACACAACTCGCCCACATGACATGGAGGGTTCATGTTGGGCCAATGTATCAGATGACTGTGGACTTTACTCTGGACATTTCATCTACCAGCACTTCCAACTCCAATGTGAACTTTGGATTCCCAAACCACTGTACAGCACCCACCATCCTGTGCACTTCCCTCACATAGGTTAGTAAATAAACTCACCAGTACACCATACTTGCCTCTGTTCTGATTCCAACTTGTCATGTTCAGGGAGATGTCGATCTGCCGCACAACACAGTGCATGCCAAATACTGCAACAATGTGACCAACGTAAGGTGAGTCATGGGGATGTGACACATGTGAGGGACACACACCACTATGGCAACACAAAACATACTCACCATGGCCATGTTACTCATCACACACAATGATGTTGACCTGAAACACATTGGCATGCACAGACAAAACACCAAGCCCAGTCAGTGGTAACAAGTTCACAGGTGAGGTAAGCAGATGTCACTCAGATGTGGGAAGACAGACAACACACATAACAAAGCATAGCACAGGTTCATTACACATCAGCAACACGTTTATTCCACACTAGTTGCATGGTAATTCTACCTAACAGTGGACACACGCTCCCAATCTGTTGGAGAATGGAAGTCCAGGGATGTGTGGTACATCAGTTGATGGGAATTGTCAGCTTCCACACTGGTGTTGGCTTCTGGGTGTTGGGGGTCAGTGTTGACCACACAACAGGCAAAGTACCCTGGGAAGGACAGACAAGATACAGTCAAAAGCACAGAAGAACAGGGGAGAAATGCAATGCACATGCACAAAACATGTTGCAAAACACCTACACAAACACTAGTTGGCAGTACTACCCTATTGTGGAGTTCACACCACCTGAATGGACACATCACAGCACGCATCCAGTCAAGTGGCACACAGACACACTCAGACAGCAACAGAGCTGGCTCAACACATTCCAGGCTACCTCCATACATTCACATAACAACCCTGTAAACTCACATTCAGGTGAAGAAGTTGTTGATGAGCTGGGAGCGAACGTCACCATCATCTTCATCATCACTGGCATCTTGGCCCAGGCCGGGATCCTCCACAGGTGCTGGAGGTTGGTCGTCGTCATCATCATCCTGGATGAGAGGCACCTCCTTCCGCACCGCCATTTTGTGTAGCATGCAGCAGACAAGGATTATTTTGCACACCCTTGCAGGCTCATATGGGAGGGCCCCTCCGGTCTTGTCCAGGCAGTGAAAGCGGCTTTTCAGGAGGCCGAATGTAAGCTTAATCACCCTCCTGCTCTGACCATGTGCCTCATTATAGCGCAGCTCGGCTGGTGTCACAGGGTTCTTGAGGGGTGTCAGCAACCACGGCATGCTGGGGTATCCAGAGTCACCTACACACACACAAATGAACAAGTAGCTGAGTTTTGTAGGAGTGCGGAATACAACAGTGGCAAACAGACACAATGAGAAACAGTCAGTACACACCGACAAGCCAGGCATGCTGAGCTGGCATCTGTGACATCAGCGTTGCAATGCGACTACTCCTCATAATGTAGGCATCGTGCGCCGAACCAGGGAACCGTGCACACACATGTATGATCGACATGTCAGCAAGACAGACCACCAGAGCATTGATCGAATGGTAGTGCTTCCTGTTCCGTTATGCCTGCTCATGTGCTTGTGGTGGTATCAGGGCAACATGTGTCCCATCAATAGATCCGATGACGTTCGGCATCCTCCCCAGTGTATAAAAGGCATCCTTTATTTCAGGGAATTCAGTTGGGCTCGGGAACTTGATATACAGGTCGAGGAATTGCAACATCCCCTCCAAGACATCGCGTAGCACCCGACTAAACATCATTTGCGACATCCCACCAGCAGTAGCCACAGTGTACTGGAAGTTACCAGTGGCCAAGAAGTGAAGGGCTGCCATCATCTTCACCTTTGGGGTCAGTGCTGTGGGGTATGTCTGGCCAGGAAGCAGATGTGACGCCAACTGCTCCGCCAACTCCGCAATCAGTGGCCTGGTGAAGCGGTACCGTCTGATGCAGTCGAGTATCTGCATGGTTGCAAGGTCTGGGAACGGACGATGGACAGCTGGTGCCCTGCAGTACAGGGATGTACAAAGGAAGATTGTCAGTTCATCCACCCATGTGGCCATGACCACGATCACTATCACATGCTAGTTCATGAAACTACACAATGTACTGAGTTGTGTGCTGTTGGGTATGGACATATATGTCACCTACAAGACCACCACCTCACATCTCAATTCCACATGAGTCCCATGTAGTGCAATGGCCAATCATCTGGCTGTGTCACACAACCTATGTGCTGCTGCAACGTTCAAAAAACACACCGCAGTGACAATTGAGGCCTCATGTCTCCCAGGCATCAAAGATCTTTGCCATGCAGAAACCCAGGCTCCCTGTATTGCAACACAGCAATGGACATGGCGTAGCACGTACAAACCACAAGGCAAGCGTAAGTCCCACAAGTAGTGGCCACTGTTGTTCCTGCCGGCCCTACATGTACGTCTCTTAGACACACACCCCATCAAGGTTGATTAATATACCACATGGATGTGGAGACTGTCACCCATTGGTAAAATTTGATCAGACACATCTGAGACACAACATGCACACAGACTGTATTATGGCTACAGGTCTCACTGTGACGTGCATGTCATCACCCCCAGGACTCAGGGTGTATGTGACATGTCCTAAACATATCCAACCTGACACTGTGACCTTGACTCATGCACATTACTGTCCAATTGCACATCACAGTGGTAATGTGCACAACACACAAAGGATTCTGCCCCCATGTACACGTGCACAGCCTGGGAGTGGCTGCACAAAGTGCCAGCCAAAAAAACAGCTGTGGCCCCCCAAACAACCAGGGAATGCAGCCTTACATGCCATGGGACACTGTGTGGCCAATGCTGTAGTGTGGAAGGTGTGCACAGGTGTCCATGGCCAGTTTATGTGTGTTGCATCCGTATAATAGTCACACTAATGAGGTCCGACGCGGGTGACAATGCGTACGCATTGCACGGGTCATGTCCGAGCCGTGCTTACGCTTTGTCATTCAATGCAATGAGGTCTGATGCGGGTGACAATGTGTACGCATTGCACGGGTCATGTCCGAGCCGTGCGTACGCTTTGTCATTGAATGCAATGATTCCGACGTGGGTGACAATGCATACGCATTGCACGGGTCATGTCCGAGCTCTGCGTGCGCTTTGTCACTAAATGCAATGAGGTCCGACGCGGGTGACTAGCATGCATACGCGTCGGACAGGCATGGTCCGAGACAGGCGTACGCCTTGGCCATTGAATCGTATGTAGACGGGTGCATGTGTATATTCAAAATACGCGTTGTACAGTCAGTTGAACGAGCCGGGCGCACCCATTGGCTCTGGACTGTCATGGAGACGGATGCAGATTCAAAACTTGTACGAGTTGTGCACTGGAAATTCAGTTGGATGCCTACAACAATGTTGCAATTTCAAGTGTTCCATGAAGGTGAAGATTTGAACGATGCGGAAGGCGTGTTCGAGTCGTACTTCTAAATGGATTGTCCAGATTCATAGAATGCAAACGTGTTGGACCTATCACTTGGGACACATGGCACAGATTCTGCCTCTGCACAGATATAAGGCTGGCTGGCCCCCAGGGAGCTCACTTGCCTGCACTACATGCTACTGGACCACATCCCTGCTACCACTGCTGCTGTCTATGCATCCTCTGGCTCCTGCTATGGCACGTACTCTGGAGAGGGCCCCAGCCTTCACTGAGGAGGAGAACCAGGCCCTGCTGAACGTGCTCCTTTCAGAGTACGGAAAGCTCAATGGGAAACCAGGGGAGCAGGTGAGTGTGCAGTCCACTGCCTTCCTAATTATGCATGTTGTCTGACTAGCAGTACTAGCATTGTGTACACCAGTGGCAAGCATTCTCAATGACTACTTTCATCCCCCAAAGTGTGTAGGTACATGCAATGAACAGTTTTCCTGCTGCTAATATGCATTATTGCAAGCTTAAACTATCCAGGTATTGTTAACATGTCAGACATGCATGTGCTTTTGCAACCCCCATGGTTGCACTACCTGTGTAATTTATTTCCCTTTGTGATGATGACATGTCTGTCCAAATGTGTGCTGCAGCAATCTGGGGCATGTGTGTTCATGTACTTTTCACTTTTTCCTCCTCACAGGTTGATGCCCACCAGAAGCAGGAGATCTGGTTGATCATCGCCCGGGCTGTTCATCTTGTGGGGGTCTACAAGCGCCGGATCCGCAACTGCCAGAAGAGGTGGCAGGACCTTCGGGCTAGACCCGGAGGATAGCTAGAGTCCAGCAGAAGCTGTCACCTCCATGAAGGAGGGGTGGACACCGGACCCTGACTCCCCACATGCTCCGTATCCTGGCGGTGGTCTTCCTGCACCTGGATAGGCAGCTGAAGGCCAGACAGCAGCAGGAAGGGGGTGAGTCCATGTCTGATCTGTGTACTATGTCTGACATGCAAATAGCAGTCTTTTGTCCTGGTCACACTTCCACATTACGTAGCTCTTGTAGTCCCAAACTCAGGTTCCTCATTTGTGTGATGCACCCTCCTCATCTGTTCCACAGGTGTGGCCCCTACAATCTGTTGCTTGTGTCACTAGGGCACTGTGTCCCTGCAGTCAGCTATGCTTCAGGTACCGGTCAGCATCAGTTCCTGTGAATCTGTTTTGTGTTTCATGGGTGGGTCAATTGTTTACACAATGCCTGAGATCTGACATGTGATCTGTGTGTGCCCTTGAGATGTGTACCAATTGCTGGTCTGACTCGCAACATGTGACTGGGGTATTCCAAACAAACCCATGCAGCAGGGGACTCCAATTGTTGGTCCTCAGGAGTATGTATAGCAAGTATGTCACACTTGCTTAGCCACCTGACTACTGTCCAGGGCCAAACACTGTTTCACTTAGTCATGCCCCCTCAAGCGCCTTTAGAAACACTCTGTCATCCCACTCCTGTGTATGAAATTGCAGGTTGTGCTCAGTGACATGTGCCCTCAGGTGTCTGCCTCTGTGTCATTAGGGTGTGGCTTGTTGCTACGTACAACTGGGGTGTCCATGATTCAGAGGGTCAGCATGACATCTGCAATGTGACTGTGAGAGACAAGACCTGTGTGACATATACGTGTGTGATCATCTGACAGCGCACAATGGTGTATGCAACTGTGTCCTTCATGCAGCTGGGTTACATGCATGACAGACTGTGATGTGTGAATGTACAGGGATTAGTGTTTGCTGCGACTCATATGTCTGATTTGCATGATGTGGGGTCTTCTGGGTCCTGGATATGTTGTTTGCATGGGATGAGCCAGTGCACCGGTCATCTGCTGAGTTTGCTTTACCCCAGAGCTAGGATTGTGAGTCAGTGCATATTGTTGTTGTCTGGATGCCCTGCCCCTGTGACAGGAGACAGTGTTGACTGACTTTCAGGTCATCCCAGTGCCATGGCATTTAACTTGCTATGAGTGAGCCTGCATTGTGTTCAAGTGTGCACCATGCACCACATTGTGGCATTGCCCATCAGGACAGGAGTACATCATAGTGTCTGTTGCTGGCATGCATCACAAGCATGTGGAATGAGTCTCTGCCCATCCCTTCATCCGGACACCTGTGCTAAGTCAGTAGCAAGAGATGTGCTGTGTGTATAGTGACATACTCCTACATGTTCACTTGCATGTACAACTAATGTGTGGGTGGTGCATGTTGGCACATTGGGGTGTTAGCATTCAACATGCAACGGACATATGTGTGAAAGTCAAGGAGGGAAATGTGTGCCATGGTTGATGTTGAAAATGACAATTGTCTTATCCTAAACAGTGTTGGCACTTTGAGCTGTGTTCAGCTGATGATGCCAGGGCTTGCCCTGTGGTGTGATGTACTCACTGTGGTGTGTGCAGTCAGTGCAGGTGACTGATGTTGTTCTCTTACTTCCTATTCCTATCCAGATACATCCACGGCCACAGGAGGGGACAGCTCCATGGACCAGGAGGAGCCACAGAGCCTTACAGGGACAGAAGGAGAGGAGTTGGGTGGACCCAGGTGCACAGAGGGCGAGTGGAGCTACACAGAGGAGTCGTCAGCACCATCCCCCCCAGCTGAGGGCCACAGCAGCTCTGAGGATGACTCCCTTGTGGAGGTGGGTGTCAGCAGCCACCAAACCCCAGCTAGAGAGGCTGTCTCCGTCCCCGCCACCGCCACCACCACCACCACCACCACCACCACCTCCCATTGGCTCCCAACCCAGAGGTCCCTGTGGGCTCCCGTGTTCGTGAGCATGTCTCCTTTGTGCCAGGCACTGCACCCCCTGCCCCTGTGTCCCCTGCTGCCCTGAGTGAGGTATCTGTGGACTTACTTTGACAGATCCATGTAGGGCAGACGTCGAAGCTGAAGGTCCTCAATGCACACACAGGTCTGTTAACACAACTGGTGTCATTCATGGAGGGCATTTCTGTCCTTCAGAGGACCAATCAGTCCGTGGCCTCCTCCCTGACGGCAGCAGTGTCCCTCCTCCAACAGTCCTGCACCCCTCCTACCCCTGCACCACCCACGATTCCTACCACCCTACCTGTCCCAAGCACAGAAACCCCCAAACCAAGGTCTAGACGTGCACACAAGCAAGCGCAGGGGACTGATTCCACACTCACAGGGGTTGGTTTGCTGACACACACACAGTCATCCACAGCCACTCCGCAGTCCTCCGAGACCTCTCCCTCCCAGCCCCCTTCGCTTGCCTCACCTGCAACCCCATCCCCCCAGAAGCTCTTCCTCTGTGACCTTGGCCTCTTCCCCACCGACCCTGCAGATCCTGATTACAAGGGGAAGAGGAAGTCCCCACAGACAGAAGGGAGTGCCCCTCACACCCGGACACCCTCCCCCAGCCGCAGTCAGACAGAGACGCCCACCCGCAAGTCCCCCCAGCGCCAGAAGAGCAAGACCCCCTGCCACCACGCAACTCCAAGGCAAAGTCTCCGTCCTCCATCCCCCAGGCCACCACTCCAGAGGTTCCCCTGCCACTCCCTGCCCCAGGTTCCCCCATTACACAGATACACCATCCCCAAAATGCTAAGGCCATCCCCCCCTAGCACTTGCTCCTCCACACCTGGTCAGACAGTTGGTGTCACTGATGTGGGGACCGTGCCCCCCCCCCCGCCCTGCCGACCTCACCTGTCCCCCATTCCGCTCCCATGGATGTAGGCACTGCTTTGGAGTCCACGACCACCCCGTCTGACTTGGGCACTGCAGTGGTGAGCCAATCCACTCCATCTGACCTGCCCACTGGAGTTGTGCCGGCACCCACCCCATCTGACTTGTGCCCCACAGTTGTGACAGCACCCACCACTTCAGTCAGCTCCACTGCAGTTGCAAGTGTCTCGCCTGCATCCACCACCTCTTCACTGCCTCCTTCTGCTGCGCCCTGATCCTGTCCCTGCAGTGCCTGGGCTGCCCCCATGTATGCCCCTCCGAGGGTATGACCCCGGTCCTTAGCAGTGCAGGCAAGCAAGGTGTGACAGTTGTCACTCTACTTCACTCCTTGGCATTTGGACATGGACTGGCCATTGGCCTTTTGTTTGCACAGACGTTTCGATTTTCATATACTGAATTTGTCACTCTAGTTCACTCCTTGGCATTTGGACATGGACTTGCCATTGACCTTTTGTTGGAACAGACGTTTCACTTTTAATATGCTGCATAAAGCTTTTTTCTTTATTTCATTTTCCAACTTTATTTCGACTGAATTAGTCATAAAAGCTCAAACAAAAAATACAATACATTAGGATATTTGTCAAAGAAGCAAATGTAGAAACAATCTTTCCAGGGCTCCAACTGTAAAATACTGGTGATCGAGTGAGTATTAAATTATACAGTAGACATTCATCATATTAATACCAAGTCAGGTTATCAAATTCAAGTTAAAGACAGCTGTAATCTTCTTATCCTCCACATTGATGCTAAGAATGAAGAGACTGCAAATACTATTTGTCTCGATAGGTCTGATTTAAGTACCCTGAAAGCTTCCATACAGTGTATGAACCCTAAGTTCCTACAGATAGGTAGGATCCAGTTTTTCCTGCTCTTTTTGTAGGCGGGAAAAAAGAATAGCATATGTAAATCGGACTCTAATTCTGCATCACAACTGGGACAATTTTGCAAAGTGGGATAGGACCATTTAGCTGTAAATGCTCTTAGGGGGAGTGTACCGAGTCTCCACTGTAAGAACAATTTCCTGGTAAAATCAGGTCTAATCTCACTCAAGGCCTCTTCAAAATGGTAATCGTCTTTAACTTTTAGAAACGATTGGGTTAGGATAGAAGATTGTGATTTAGAGATGGTCTCTGCTAATTTAGACTCGTAGTAAATATGGGTAAGTTTTTTTCGGGAGATAGTAAAACAAGCCGTCGCTGGAATTGTCCAGAGATCCGAAAGACCTAGTACACCCAGTTGTTTCTTTACATACAATAGCCAAGGAAGTTTGTATGCGCTTGGGAGACTCAATATTTCCTCTAGTTCGTTCCTATAAACCTCCAGCTCAGGTGTTGTCCATATCCTCCTCCAAAAGATCAAAGGCTTCAGGCCAAGAACATCATCTATTGGTCGTAAACCCAAGTCAAACCTTAAGGGGAGTAAAGGGGTACTTTGTGGTAGAGCTGTCAGATGTCTTATAAACCTGGATTCAGCAAGCGGTATCTCATTGCAGCATTTAGTACCCCAGAGTTCTGCACCATAGAGAATCCGGCCACGGGCCTGAAGTTTATAGATTTCGAGAGGTGGCGCTAGCGGTTTTTCAGAGGAGGTATTATAGAATTTCAGGATCGCGCCAATCGACTGGGCTAATTTTAAGTGGGCCTTGATTTGGTGCGAGGTCCAAGATAATCCTTCGTTTAAGGTAAGGCGTAGATAATCGAAGGTATGGACTCTCTCCAGGATGATGCCACCTATGGTGGGGTTTGGGCGCCTTCTAGTTGGAGGATTGAAGATCATGAATTTGGTTTTCAACGTATTAATTTCCAATCCCTGTTCCAAGCAGAATAGCTCAAACCCGTCCAATACCCTCTGCAAGCCCAAAGGAGATTTGGAGAGCAGCAGGGTATCGTCAGCGAACATTATCGCCGGTATCCTGCTGCGATCCAACTTGGGAGCATCGCTATTTATAACCCTGTTCAAATACATGAATGCTCCATTTACGTAAAGACAAAAGAGGGTAGGTGCAAGGACGCAGCCTTGCCTAACTCCCTTTTCTACAGCAAATCTTGGAGTGAGTGTACCTAACTTCCCGTGCCTTACATGTGCAAAGTTCCCCTTATGTAGGCGGGTTATGATGTTCAACAAGGGGGCAGGGACTCCGACGTTTGCTAAGACAGTCCATAGTTTTGACCTGGGGACCAAATCAAAGGCCGCCCGAAGGTCAACGAACACGGTGTAAAGAGAACCAGCCTCAACGTGGACAGTCTTCCAGTGTAGAAGCATAAGCCGGAAGATTTGATCTAGGGTAGATACCTTTTTCCTAAACCCAGCCTGATAAGGACTGAGGATGGAGCAGTCCTCCAACCAATCTTGTAATCGATTTAAGATCAGGCGAGCAAAGATCTTTTGGGGAACATCTAAAAGGCTAATTGGCCTATAGTTATCGGGAAGCAAAGGAGAGCCTTTTTGAAAAATTGGAACTATCTCTGCTCCAAGCCATGTAGTAGGAATTGCCATACCCTTTAAGATTGCATTGAACAATGCAGTTAAATAATGGGCCCATATTAGCGGCTCATTTTTAAAAAGATCTCCAGGGAGCTTATCTAAGCCCGGGGCTTTCCCAGTAGGGAGGCTATTCAAAATGTCTACAACTTCAAGGATACCAAACTCGTCAACAAACTGGTGAGAACTGGAGTCCTCGGGACTAGTCTCCAAATTAACCTCCTGACTCGAGGCATCAAGGGGTGGGCTAGTATTACATGCATAAAGAGCTGAAAAATAAGCCTGCCAGACGCTAGCGGCTACATTAGGGACAACTGCTGGAATAGGGGCCGATGAGCCCGTGTTAACAATTTGCCAAAATAATCGCGGATCATTATTTTTTAGTGCCTGTGTTAAAATCTCCCAGTTATTAGCTTCCCACTCCGCTTTAGCTTGGGCAATTAGTGTTTAATATTCCCTGCGTTTCTGTTTTATTAGTGTTTTGTTGTTTGTGGATTTAAGTGCAGCCAGGAGCTGTGATTTCGCCTCCCTGCATAATGCGTTATACCATTTTGGTGTTACGGGGCATTTTCTTTCTCTGCAAATTGTGGGATTGAAGACACTAGCCAAAATGGTGGTTAGCTCAAGATTTAATTCCTCAAATTTTTTATATGTGCCCTTGTTTGGAGTTCGGAGCGGTAAATGTCCGACTGCTTCCAGTGACGGAATTACCTTGAGATATAAATCGTCAATTGCACCGGGCATGTTGACCAAGTTTTCCCACCTCACCCTTCTTCTATTGGTGGATAGGAGAAGGCCTGTGTCGATACTCAGCGTGTCATTTTCGCTATCGGGAGTTATACAAACCCCCTGAAGAAAAAACCATAGCTGTAATGGGTTATGGTCACTTTCTGTCCTCGGGTGGACCATAAAATCATGGACCTTATCCCAAGAACAGGTCTCCACAAATATATAATCGAGCAAGGACTCATGGCCAGGTTTGTTAAAGGTGCTTTTGGCAGGAGCATCCGATTTAGTACGGCCGTTACAAGCCCTAAAAGAGTGTTGCAGAGTTAAGGCCGTAATCTGGACTACAAGGGGAGTCCAGGCACGTGGGGGATTTCCAACAGGTGGTGGTATTTTCCAATAATCATCCTCCTCCTGGATGTCGCCATCTATCATACCAGGAAGAGGCTCAAAGTGACAATTAAAGTCTCCAGCTATTAAGATGGTAGAACACTTAGAGAAACTATTTAGAAATAGCGAAAGCTGTGCAATAGTTATCGACTCCGCAGTCGGGTTTACTGGTCTAGAGTATACGTTGACCAGAGTGAGCCGAACCTCATTCGGCCAAGTCAGAATCACACACTGGATATCTGGGGATTCTGAATTCACTTCAGTCACTTTGCAACCTAAGTGTGTACGGACCCAAATGGTCAATCCCCCTGATGGTCTTCCTCGGCCCTGCCACTGGGCTGGGATTGAAAAGGAAGCAAAGGCATAACGGAACTGTGGGGTCCTTGCCCATGTTTCTTGAAAAAGGCAAATGTCCATACTGTCTATGTATTGGCCCCAGTCAGGGCACCCTAGTTTTGTTAGCCAGGCCAGCTATATTCCAAGATAGAAGTTTCAATTGGGTGAGTAGAGGTGGTGAGTCTAAGGTTGGAGTTGGGATAACTACTTCAAGTGTACAATTACTGGGGCGTGGGCCGATCTTATTAACCCCACTATAGAGAGCTGAAAAGGGAATCGCATGAGAAGAGCTCTACGATCGACTGTTGGGTGCCTGCACCGCTAACAGCTTATTACTTGCTGTAGATGGATTTAAGTGCAAGTTGGTGCTATGAATCAACAACGGTATGATGTTATCAGCTCCGGCTCCGGTTACACCCGGGGTGGGTGGGTTATTATAGTTTAGTTTAGTAACTGAGGTTCTGTGTGAATGGCCTGGAAGATCAACCTGAGAATCAACTGAGAAGTGGTTATTAGTTAGTCAATCAATCTCACTAAGACACCTAAATCTATTGTAATCTCTAAGGTATGATGTGGGGCATTGAGGGACCTGGCCAATTCTGTGCCCAACAGGAAAACCTCTACGTCCCACCCGTGTCCACCCTAATTCGAGATCTTGTTCTTGATTTCTGCTAGATGAGGGATAAAAAAAAGCTAGTGGGAGAGTCTTGATGGAAGACTCTACCCCCAGATGGGGAGATCTTAGGATGAAAGAAACTGCACCCTTGTCCCTCATATTGATGATCACGCAATCCCCGTTATGATCCTTCTTAGTGAGGCCCACCCATTGAACCCTTCGGACCATTAGGGTTTCACCCAAAAATTTTAGCGGCAGTGGTCTATGTTTTGAAAGCCAACTTACCACTTTATTCTTAAGTGAAGCGAAGGATTCAATAGTTCCCTCCGTGAGCTTGGGGACACCTGCTAGGACAACAACGAGTGGCGCTGCCTCCGGGGGGAGATTTAGAGTTTGATAGTCCCTTGTGGTAGGCGCATTTATAGTAATATCCTGATACAAGTTTTCCGCTGTCCTGGGTGCGGGATTTTGAGTTTCTCGAGGAGAAAAGGAAGAGATAGAACTATTAATGGGGGCAGTAACAACCTCACAGTGCGAAAGGGGATTTTCCACAGCTTGTACGGGATGTTGAAGAGTGGTGGCACTTTGGCTCTCCTTAACAGCTATATTAGCCCGCCCTCTAGCTACAGATGAAGGAATAAGACGGGAGTCAGGATGCAACTTGAGTGCCCTTTCCAGGTTTGCAAGTCTAGCCTCTATTTGGTCCATTTTAATACAAAGAGGGTTGAATAAAGATTTAAGAGGACCTCCAGATCTTGGGTTTGGGGTTCAGTCATTGTAGCCGTGTTGACATTAGTAACTACGGTAGGGAGATGTAGGGCAGGAGAAATCTGAGCAGGATCAGTAGTCGGCGTAAATATAGGCTTGTGTGCTGTGACAGAAGTCAAAATCCGGTTTGCATTGCTCCCACAATCGAGATCTAGGCGGGAGGAGGTGGGTATCTTACGAGTCTTATTTCTCTTAGCTGGTGGGCCCATTTTCCTCTTTGGAACTGCCCCTCCCTCACAGCTCTGGAGCGCTTGCGGCCAGCATCAAGAATTTGTAGTGAAGCGGGGGTGGAGCTAGACCCTTTAGAGAGGGGTGGTGGAGCGCTATTGATACCAGAAAAACAATCAATAACTGGGGGAGAGACAGGCTCAGAAATAATTGTGGGAGAAACATGCATACGGATCATAGGTTCTTTGTCAGGCGTTCTCACATTAGCGATATGCCCCAAGGAGGATCTTTTAACATTTTCAATGCCTACTGAAAGGCGTTTCTCGAGGACAATTATCTTGTTAGTGAGTACAGAGTTGGCTCTCAATAAGAAAGAATCTAGCGTGCCTGAAATAGATGCGCTAGTCGGGGGACATTTACTGCGGGTTTCCCACACTGCCATTTTAACAGTGTATCACAGTCCTAGTAGAGTCAGGGTTGTTTAAAGAAACAATAAATAATACAAACAAGAATGCCCCAGAGCAGATAAAAGAGGAATGGCTCGGTCCGGTCCTAATCGGGCTGAAACGGGCTAGAACGGGCCCGCCCTTGGCCCGGGCTTCGCCCCGGACTTCGCCCCGCACGAGTCCCGCTGACGCGAGACTAAGTATAGCTTATGTAAGTAAGAGAGAGGAGGAGTCAGGAAGAGGACCCAGGTGCGTCAGGTAAGCTCTTCGCACGGCGCCCTGGTCCTCGCAGTCCCGGAGATTAAATGAAAGTTAAAAAATGTTCGTTGTCCTCCTGCAGCGTTGTTACTTTGTTTCTGATGCAGCCCAAATGGAGATTTCACAATGTCGAAGCCTACGAGCGGCCCCCGTGAAGCGGGGGCCGCGAGGCGCTAAATACTGGCAGGGGAGGAGTCAGGAAGAGGACCCAAGTGCGTCAGGTAAGCTCTTCGCACAGCGCCCTGGTCCTCGCAGTCCCGGAGATTAAATGAAAGTTAAAAAATGTTCGTTGTCCTCCTGCAGCGTTGTTACTTTGCTTCTGATACAGCCCAAATGGAGATTTCACAATGTCGAAGCCTGAGGGTTCGCTGTGGTCCTCTGCAGGATCTCAGGCAGCCTTCAGAGGAACCCTTTTTGCTCCCTTGGCCCCTCAGTCCCAGTTCCCGTCTCCGCTTTATCCCTGTGAACTTGATTTAGCTGTGCATTATGTTGATGTTGTTTTACATGCCCTTGCACCTGTAATGCTTGGTTTACAATGTTGAATACTGATTTATTGATGTGAGGTACTCCCTGTGGTCCATGAGATATGTGTCCTATTCTGGTGGGTATCCATGTCATCCTTTGCAGCTACCTGGGTGTGTCAGGATCAACTATTTGTGTATATCTCTCTGTGAGCATTTCATTTGCATGGTCACATCTGTGGCTTGCACCCCAGCACATATGATGTGCTTCCCATTGTCCAATTTGTCACTTCCACATACCTTGTACTCATCAACACTGGACCTTCAGGTGTGGGCATCATTTTAATAGGAGCAACTGGGGCCTCTGTGCAACTTGCTAGACATATGTTTTGGGTATATGCAGATGACTTAGGGGCGACTCACGTACCCAGGCTGTTGTGACCAGAGCCTTCATTGTGTGGTAACTGATGGCTGACTGACCAAGTGTTAAGCAGACATGAGTGGGACTTGCGATGAATATGTTTGGCACAGCTGGGCTCCCACAGGAGTTGGGTCCCCTCAAGTAAGTGTGTTGTCCAGTGACATGGCCTGGGCCCATGGTGTGTGTTGTATGAGCATGTGTGTGTGTCCACATCCCTGTTCATACACAGACAGTGTTCCCTTGATATGTTCCTGTTGTTCATGCTTGCTGAGTGGCACTGGGTTCATCCCACTACTTTTCCAATGGGCTACCAGATGTGTGGGTGCATGACACACTACTGTTAATTTGTGTATCAGCATAAGGATTTGTCAGTTCTGAGTGGTGATGATGTTGTCAGACACAGATGGGACACAGTCAGGGTTCCTCAAGGCACCTGTTTATTTGCTAAATCATGTAGTTGTCCCTAGGTGGTAGTTTTCAGTGATTGAGACATTTGTATGTGTGTGTGACTGCTCCCACTTGTCGGGTCCATGGCTGCGATGCTGGCAGGTGTCAGCATGTGTGCCTTGTGTTTCTCCTAGGCTTCTGCATTGTCCTGGGACTGTGGCAGGGATTCTGAAGGCTACATGAGCTTTGAGGTCATGGCCATGTACCTCATACTGTGCAGTATGTCTGTCATTCTCCAGGGTTGTGAACTGTCCTTGTGTGATGTGTGTGTGCACCTTAGTTCCTCCCAACATTCCTGTGTTTGTAATGGGTGCATGTGCAATGTCACCTGTCCATGTGGGCTTCACAGATACACATTGTTGCAGTTCAGGGTGTGTGGTGTTGACGGTGGACTGATGTGAATGTTTGCATAGGTGGTCCCCTAGCTCCCGTTTGTCCATGGATGAGGGGCCATGCTGAGTAATTTGTGTTTGTGTATGTGTGATGTACCTTTGTGGCACAGGACAAATGTCTGGGTTTCCCAGTTTGTACGACATCTGGCTTTGTCATCACAGTGGAGGTGTCATGCATGCTTGTGTCACCCCGATGTCAGTTCCCTGGGGGTAGTGGTGTTGTGTGTCAGTCTCTTGCTGTGTTAGTTGGTGTTCATTCCAGCTTGTGTCACGTGTCTGTTGTGCTCCCTCTCAGCTCACAATGCCTGATTGCCCACTGAGGGTGTCCCAGTGATGGTTTACTTTTGTATGGCACTGTGTCCACATCTGTGTCACTGTGGTTCAGCCCCCCTCATGTGTTGTGTAGTTGCCTGTGGATACTGTGACACACACACATGTTGTGTCCGATGTGCAGTGTGAGTTTGCCTGTTTGTGTTTGTGCATCTGCACCAGTGCATTGGTATTGCTGTTGTGGGCCTTTGTCTGGATGCTGTTTCTGTGATTTTGCATGCTGTCCCTGTAAGACATTTCACATCATTGAGCACATTCATCTTGGTTGTTGGGTGCCATTGCTGGCATGGAATGTGAGTTTGGGATCTGACACCTACAGTCTACACATGTTGTTTTGATTGGTGTGTCTATTTTCGAGATGTGTGCATGCTTAGTGATGGTCACTTCTGCTGTTGTGTCATTGTACGCTGTATGCATTGTCAGCCCCCATGGGTGGTGCTTGTCTGCACATGGCCAAGAGTGTGTTATGTTTTCACAGCACTGTTAGCCTCTCCACATCTCTGTGTGTATGGGACACAACCACTAGTTTACCCCAGAAGTGTTTGATGTGTTGGGAGCAGGGATCATACATGCTGTTTGTTATTTGCAGCTTTGACCATGATGACACTTACCTTTTGGTCACTGTGATGAGGGGGGTTTAGTCCCCATCACCACAATGCTCACCATCTGCTGCATTTTGGGAGCCCCCACTTAACTTCTGTTCTACACAGTGAGGGGGTGTTCTTTTTACATTGCCACAGTGCTATGGTGATACTTGCCTTGTGTATGTCACACTCATGTGTTGGTCACACATGTGCTGTTACTTACATTGTATGCTCATAGCCATAATCACTGTTGTGGACATTTGTCACAGACTACACACTGTTGTCATGATGTTATGGGGGATGTATTTTGCAGACATACCTGATGTTGGAGTATGCTGGATGTGTTGCGCATCACCCATCCTATGGCTGGGGGTGGCTGCAGTGATGGGCAACATAAGCCCTATGGCTGGGGGTGTCAGTAGTGATGGGCAACAAAAGCCCTATGGCTGGGGGTGGCAGGGGTAATGGGCAACATCAGCCATATGGGTGTGGGTGGCAGTAGTGATGGGCAACAGGTCCACTATGGGTGGGGGTGGCTGTAGAGATGGGCAACATAAGCCCTATGGCTGGGGGTGGCAGTAGTGATGGGCAACATGTCCCCTGTGAGTGGGGGTGGCAGTAGTGATGGGCAACATAAGCCCTATGGGTGTGGGTGGCAGTAGTGATGGGCAACAGGTCCACTATGGGTGGGGGTGGCTGTAGTGATGGGCAACACAAGCCCTATGGCTGGGGGTGGCAGTAGTGATGTGCAACAGGTCCCCT
This sequence comes from Triturus cristatus, assembly GCF_964204655.1. Lineage (NCBI taxonomy): Eukaryota > Metazoa > Chordata > Amphibia > Caudata > Salamandridae > Triturus > Triturus cristatus. Next base: position 470,930,132 of record NC_140589.1, read on the forward strand.
GTGAGTGGGGGTGGCAGTAGTGATGGGCAACATAAGCCCTATGGGTGTGGGTGGCAGTAGTGATGGGCAATAGGTCCCCTATGGGTGGGAGTGGCTGTAGTGATGGGCAACATGAGCCCTATGGCTGGGGGTGGCAGGGGTGATGGGCAACATAGTCCATATGGGTGTGGGTGGCAGTAGTGATGGGCAACAGGTCCACTATGGGTGTGGGTGGCAGTAGTGATGGGCAACATAAGCCCTATGGGTGTGGGTGGCATTAGTGATGGGCAACAGGTCCCCTGTGGGTGGGGGTGGCTGTAGGGATGGGCAACATGAGCCCTATGGCTGGGGGTGACAGGGGTGATGGGCAACATAGTCCATATGGGTGTGGGTAGCAGAAGTGATGGGCAACAGGTCCACTATGGGTGGGGGTGTTAGTGGTGCTGGCCATGCAACCCCTATGGTGGGCTGTTGTTAGTGGCCAGGATGTGGATCCCCTGTGTGTGTGTGTGTCATTTTGCAGGTACGTGTCGTTTGTTTGTGTTGTATGTGTCTGACTTACCGCCTGCGCCGTCGGCGTCAGTCCCTGATCCAGTCATAGATGAAGAGTACTGGTATGACCTGCGCGATGGGATTGATGATGTGTTTGTGTCGTACACGCTGCTTGTTGCTCCGTCTCGTACCCGCTGCAAGCTGGTCCGTCTCATAGCCGTGGATTGAGTTGTGGCGCGAATCGTAGCTGATATGCTTGTGTTCCGGATGCTGTGATGTGCCGTACGTGACGACCCGTCGAGCGCGTAGGAAGTACGCATCGTACTTGTCATGCCGGAAACTACTATGGATACTGCTTCCGGGTGACTCAGTTCATCTTTAGGAGTTATGGCTCGGACGGAGAATGGGGCTTGATTCACAGCCTACGTGCCGGTCGTGTTTTTGGCAGTTATGCGCATCGTACTTACTCTAAAGGACAGACCGGCTCCGGGTACGTGTCGGTCACACAGTAAGGCTACGGACAGCTGTCCGACTGGCTATCGGAATTGGCCCCTATGTGTGAGTATGTAGGTGTGTGAGTGGCTCTCTGAGTGTCTGACAGTGTATGAGTAGCTGTATGGGTGTATGAGAGAATATGTCAGTGGCTGTATTAGTGAGTGAGTGGGTGTATGAGTGGCTGTATGTGTGAGTGAGTGGATGTGTGCTTACACCTATGAATGAGTGAGTGGGTATATAAGTACTGGTATGGGTGTGTCAATGGTTTTGAGAATTGTAGTGTAAAAGTTGGAGTGGCTGTATGAATCGTTACATGGGGTGTAAGTGGCCGCATCAGAGATTCTGTGGATGATGTCATTTGAGATGTCATCAGTGATGTCATCAGTGAGGTCACTGACCATGTCATGAGTGATGTAATATGTGAGGTCATAAGCAGTGCATTGAGGGAGCTTAAGTAACTGCAGAATTTCTCTGGTTTTGTACGAGTGGAATGTCAGCCTAACTATAATATCCATGTAACCTTTGGTTTTTTCAGTGAATTTCTAAGTTTTTTAAATTCTATTTCCTAATTATAATGTCCTTATAACCTGTGGTTTATTCAGTGAATTTCTAAGGTTTTTAAAATGCTAATTGTTAACTATAAGGCTCCTGTATCCTTTGATTTTCTTCAATTCCTAAGGTTTTTTTTAAATTCTATTTCTTAATTGTAATGTCCATTTGTTTGTAAGTGAACCTGTAACGTTTTAGTACATTCTTTCTATTATTGGATATTTTGTATTATATCTATAGAATACACCACTAATATCTTTGATTTCATATGTCTTTATCAGAAAATACATTAACAACTGGTTTTATTTTTAACAATTGTGTAAGTCGGCACAAAATTGTTGCATTTACAGTGGAGATTCGCTCATCAGTAAATGTAATTCACCTACTGAAAAATACACTTGAAGACATTTTTTAAATAAAGTTTAACTCTAAATATGTAGTAATATATTCCTTTAGGTTTTCTTTCTATAATCAATTTAGAAGAAAGCCACCTTCTCACAAAAATAATTATTTGCAACTACTGAAGTCATCGCGATGATGTCAGTAACCGCGAAGGTTATGCATAGACATATTCTAAAGTATATTTAAGAGTAGAGGTTTATTAGTGTACTTTTCAGACTCATATTTTTCTAGTGAGTTTCTAGAATAATCACCTCCAAGCACTTTTTACCGTTTCCGAGAAGACAGCAATAGTCGCAAAGACGTCAGTAGTCACAAATAGCGTGTGTTTTTCAACAACTCTATATGTAGAGGTATTTTCACCAAGTTTAGTGTAACTGTTTACTATTATAGTATTGAAAGGTCTGCTTCTCTTTCCAGCTGATCGCTTACTACCTTGATGAAAACAAATATGTGGTAAAATTGTTTCTGATATTATTATATCTGGTACAAAATGTCCAACAATTATGAAGCAACCTTCATTTGTGCATATCCTTTTGTAAACATCATCCCTGTTAGGCCAAATAATGGATAAACTGTTCTTAGTCCATGTATGAAAAACTTAACTCATAGTACAACGTAGAAATCGCTGTAACAGAAACAAAGGGGGACATTTTTTGTGGTGAAGAGACTTTTCACATGCAACTTAAGGCTACTGGTATTATAGTACCTCAATTTACTTTTTATCTGTAGTAACACAATGTAGTCCTCAAATATTTATAAATTCCTTTCCCCCAGTTAAAAAGAGTCCTTCATTTCTAGCAGTTTACTGTACACAATACCCCCAATAGGCCGAATAATGTCTCAGAAACACATAATCCATATGTATAACACCACAATACCACATTTTCTTGTCTTAGATTCTCCATAAAACTTTGGTTCTAGAAACAGCGGACATGAGTTTGGAATCTTTTTGGGTAGTCTCGATTTGAATGTCACTTGTATGTCATTGCACTCTGTCCATTCTATTTGACATCTTAAACATACTGTGTAGTGCCCGAGGTTATATTTACTCCTTCATGAAATATGATTGCTATAGTTGTGAAAGTTCTTTTTGGAATGGACATTTTGCAGCTTTAAAGTTTGTGTTATTACTTCCTAACATAGTACCATCCACTCTGCATTGTTGTAGCATGATTATGATATATTTTCCATAAATCTGTAGAAACAATGTTGACCTAAGTTTTGATCTGCAGTTTGAACAGGTCCTATCTTGATGGGTATTTGTAGTTAAATTTGCAAACGGCACAGCTTCACAATCTAGTAGTGTCAAGTAGAGGAATCGTTCCAAATTGATTTCAGTGCTAGACGTAAATTCAGAATATTCACAGTGATGGGTCCATTTATAAGTTAAACCAAATAATTAATTGATATTCACACCTTCTTCATCCAATAGTCCCAGCATTACCATTAGAAATTCTTGAGCATCCTGCTGAAGATTTTGAGAGAACACTACTGATCCAGTACAGTCATCGGTGAGTTTTCTTATTCCAGTAGCAGAATTTATAATACTTCTGTCACTTCTTAATTCTTCAAGTAAACTACAGTTGTGAATACATTCTTTTATTGACCTTGTCTTTAATTGAATTTGTAAAATGAGGCAAAATATATAGTCCATTCAATACTACATTTGCATCACAGTTCACTCCAGATTTATCATCAAAGGGATAGCCTTGTATTTCCTCATTGTGACCTAGTTTTCTTTTCTTTCCTCCTTGTTGATTTTCTTTTTGTTCATCTTGCTGTTCAGCTGTGATAGACTGTTTAGATATTTTACCCTTTGGACACAATATTGCTTTTTGAACCACAGGATACTGGCCTAAATGAGGTGCATATTGAGCTCTTAACCGATTATACTCCATTACACAGCTCATATCAGCACTTACATTCATCAAAATCAATCAGAAATAATCCAATTTTCTAATTTACAACAAAGCAACATGACATTCCTTCTTTGAATACACTACTACCAATATGAACATGACCTGTATCCACACTTAAACCTTGCAATTTACGAAAAGTTACTGTATACGCTAAAGACACTGACAACTGCTTTCACTGGACATGCAAGTTTTTCACAAGTAGGAAACATACAACACATCTACCAATCTGCTTTACTTCAGCAATATCTTCACATTTTATGGCTAAGTATTCCACATCATTTCTGTTTGGATAATTAACAAATTTCATAACTTTACTCATTGCACCATTCACTAACCCTTCTTCTACATTTTAATTACGATGGAAGATTACACGACAATTTTTCCAGATACGTAACTGTTTTCTAATCCTTCAGTTTTCGACACAGACTTTTCTAAAATATCCAATTTTGATTGCAGTTTTTCTGCTTGTAGCACTGTAACTCCTTGATGTTCCATTTTATCATTTACTCTAATTTTGACAATCTCTTCTTTTCCCAGTTGCAATAATTGTTCATTGAATTTACTACATTGCTCAAGAGTTGGCATCAAACAAACCATAGACTTCTCTTCCTCAACAAAATTGTACTTTACTTCAGCAGCTGAAATATTACTTCAGGACACATTTTTGAGGCAATGGGTTTGTAATACTGTCTTTCCCTCTTTTGTGAGGACTCCCATTCTCATATCCTTTAGTATATCCGCAAAATGCATGTCTGATGCTTGGAGCATATTTTGAATTAACTCTTTGTATTGAAAGTTTTCCCAAATGTTTATATTTCCAAAACTTCCTAGTGAATTCCTTGTTTCATTATGTCATAGTTTCTAGAATACAGGTTGTCCTTTTGCGAGAGTTAATTGTAGCAGGCCTCCAAAGAATATTAAGTGTTTTCCTTTAAAAAGTACATTGCATCAGTTTTTAATATTTCCTGCATTCTTAAATCGCCTTCATCAATAATTAGCAGCTTTAATTTCTTTAATACTCTTCCCACTTCATGACAGGTATCACCAGATAATTTGTTGTATTGTAATGTGTTGTCATGTTCAACAGGCAGCATTAACAGTTGATGAAGGGTAACTCCGTTAACATTATGAGCAGCTAACCCTGTTGGTGCGGTGACTACATACGACAAATTGGACTCTGCTGTCTTCTGTATATACCTTGTCAATACTTTATTAAAGAAGCTTTTTCCAGTTCCAGCTTGACCACTTATGTACAATAGAACTGGTTTATATGTAGAACATGGACACTTTTTATTCTCATGGAGAAACCCATGTTCTACTTTACCTTTTACCTCTTCAACAATTTCTTTCTGATCTGAATTCAATTACTATATTAGTAGTTCTAGATCCACAGTTTCCTGTCTTGCTTGCTACATTGTATTCTCTACCTCATTCATAGCTATTGCAGCTTCATTTTCAATGATTAGATGTCCGAGAGGATCTTGACTTCCAGGTGTTGAACTTCAATTGCTCTGAGAACTCCCTCATGCTATCTCAGCAGCAATTTTTTTTCTTGTTTAATCTCATCTCTCAACATTTGAAGATCGACGGGAAACACAGAGCACTCAATGCTGTCTTTCACAGCGCTGTAAGAGTCTACACACAGTCAAATTCTCCAAGTAGCTCACTTTCAGTTTGCCATGGCTTAAACAACCGTCACAAGGCTAAATAGAAAAACTCTCTTTTGTCTGGAGTTTGGCAACTTTCGAAGGTTAATTAAATTTCCTTCATTATATCTCAGCAGATATCCTTCACATTCAGCCACAGCAAATTTACCTTCATCTATTTTTTCACTGACATTACTTCTGAAAGTATAATGATGAAGTATTTAATAAAGACACATCCTTTCCAGATGATGACTTCTTCTTGTATAGTAAGTATCTAGCATGTTACTCTTCAGAATATCTGTACGGTGTGGCTCAACTTCTGCAAGATACTGAATTTCAGGAAAAGACTTCAGAGGTCTGTGACAAGTCTTACCAAGCCCTAAACTCACCCATAGAACGCCTCTAGATTTAGAAAACAAATAAGCTGAGCTTAACCTGTCTACACATTCATAGGAGCCTTTCTCTCTTTGAAAAAGTATTTTTGAACTAAAACTGTAAAATTTTTTCATGAGACTCTTTTCTGCTGAAATCTCTTCCTCAAATCTCTTTCACCTCAGTTTTCCCTGACTTTGTTATATAAGATTTAACATAGCAAGCAACAGCAATTAAGTTGTTGGCAACAAACTGCATATCCATGTTTGCATTCCACATGTTCAGAATCACAGGCTTGTAGTCAGTGTACTTGGAGGCCTCTGTTCTTCTTAGGTTGCATGTATTTTTTGGGGATTTCCCTGTAAGTGTATGTCTGACTGAAGACAAAAAGCTGTTGATTATTCCTTGTGAGATGACAGGCCGTCGGAATCCAAAATTACATTGTGTATAAAATTCCCTTTTACTGTGTATTTTCACTGACAGTATTTTCCACATCTATGATTTTGGAATCATAGAACTTGTTGTCTTAATATGTTGCCACTACTCTCTTACTACTTACCACTGTCTGCTCCAAACTTTGCGGCATCTTTTACCCACAACAGCATGTGAATATGGGAAGCACCTCTGACTTGGTACTCTTTACGCCAAAAGAAATCAATCACTTCACCAAGAGTAGGTTTTGTTTTTGTTTATGATAACAGCCATCATTGCTTGAAATCTATGATTAAAATATCTGCAAACATTTGCAGGGTCTAGTGAGCACAATTCCCCTGGCACCTTCAGATGAATGTCTTTTATATTTGAATTTGCCTCCAGCAAGAATTCTAGCAGGTCATCCCAGCATATTTAGCACAACTCAGCGTCAGGAACCAAGTTGGAGCTCTAAGGTCCCACAACATGCACTTGAGTTCACCATGACACCGCTACCAATATTCATCAGTCCCATACTGACATGCCATTAGGTTTATTAAACTGTATTTTCCTTGAAGTTTTTCCAAAAGTTCTCTTGCTGATATATTATGCAAATTAACTCCTGTTTTTAGAATATGAATCACAGCATATGAGAGGCCAGACATGTCACAAATAATAGGTGAAATGCGTACGAAATACACTGACGAAATCTAGGGTTTACTGAATAAAGTCTACTACACCTATACTCAGCTACAGGTATTTGCACAGGCCTCTCATCATACCTGCTTCCTACTCCAGTAGAAAAAAGATGTGGTAAACACCAAGCTTCTAAGCCTTTTTCCCACTCGCTTAATGGAGCTTCTTTTGCTTCCTTCATTTGAAACAGCTCAGTGGCATCACCAATAACCTCTTTAGAATCTTGCAGGCTTTCCACATTTCTATAGTAAATGTTGTTTTGTACCAGATATAAAGTTGCTTTTTTAACTTTGGTAACATATTCTAACTCCTGCCATATCTTCTTGTTCTTGGTATGAAATCCATTTACAAGAATTACTAGTCCTTCCTCTAAATCTCTATCTACCACTAATGTTTCAATGTTTTTCTTGACATCTCATGGCAAATACACTACTCTACCTTTTAGACCTATTTGCAGCTCTGTTGGGGGTAAATTGCCTGTCTTTGGCTCCATACGTACTATAGCCTGCAATGGATGCGTAATGGATAAGAATGGATGCGTAATGGATAAGAATGGACTCAAAAATATCTAAAGTGCTTCTGGAATGGGAACCAGTTCTAACTTGATATGTACAGCTCTAGCAAGCATTTTGTTATCCTCTAATTTATTGTAGCTGTACTTACATATAACTTGTCCTGTGGACAAGTGAAATCTTTCTTCCACAAATAAGTACAGTGCAAACTTTTGCCAATTATCATAATTCTCTATTTCACTTTTTAAATATAAGTCAACAGTCCGCGTTTGATTCTTGTAGTGAGTGCGTCAACAGCATATAAAAACATACTCTGGTTTTTCAGCACTTGGGGGTCAATTAGAATGTTGGGCGGCTCGCCACCGCCCGCATGGTGGTGGTGATCCACCTGATATTCTCTCCCACCCGCATGCCATTTCCCCCCTGCCATATTACTATGGCGGGGGGACCCCAGCGGAAGGAAAGACCATCCGCCGGTTTTCCGCCTGGTCGATGAGTAGAAAATATACCTAGGAGTTTCCTTAATATATCAATGGATTGCTGTCTAATACTACAAATACTACAACAATTCCATTTGTATACAGGGGCCTGACTACACCTCCCTTGTGCCTCTTGTGCAATAACTTCTTCTACATTTCTAGGTACAATTACCTCTTTTGCCATTCTTCATTTAATAACATCGTCTGCTTTCATCAATACCATGAACTAATTTGTTATCCTGGAGATAGCTTTTTTCACTAAAGAAATGCTGATAATAATAATAATAATACAGCCATTTATAGAGCGCAAACAGCTACCTCCAATAGAGGTGTCCCGGTGCTATAGTAACAGGTGGCACGCATGAGTCACACTGCAGCCGAGGCTCATAGAAAGTTAGTCTAGGCTAAAAAGCCATGTTTTGGCTGCTTTCCCAAATTGCGGTTCAGAGACGATCTGCTGCAAAACATTAGGCAGGGACTTCCATAACATGGACGCCCCGACCGTAAAAGATTTGCCACCCAACCGAGCTTTCCTAACTTGTGGGGTGCAGAGCAGGTTCTGAGAATTAGACCTCAATGAGCGAGTCTGCTTGTAGGCGCATAGCCGTTGTTTCAAGTAGCTGAGGCAAGTTCCATGGATTGACCGGAAAGCTAGGGTTAAGGCCTTAAATTTGATTCTTTTGGCTACCAGCAACCAATGCAGTTCCTTGATATGCGGAGTGATATGATGCCGAAATGGAACACGTCTAATCAATCTCGCAGCCGCATTTTGAACCATTTGGAGTTTCTTAACAAGGTAGGCTGGTCAGCCCAAGTAGAGGACATTCGCGTAGTCAAGCCGAGAGGTCACTGTGGCATGGACTACGACCCAACGGCAATTCTCCGGCAGCAGATGCAAAAATGTTCGCAGATTTTTCAATCTTCCGAAGCAGGCAGCTGTCATCTGCTGAATTTGAGCCGAAAAGGAAAAGTCAGACTCCCTCATTTTTGGCAGTACCTGTTGGAGTAGGTGGTGAGCCCATTTCCACTGGCCACCACAGGTCTGCAGCATGGGGCTGGTTTTTACAAAAAAAATTACTTCAGTTTTTTTGGCATTAAGTTTAAGTTTGTTGTTGTTCATCCAAAGGGCAATATCTTGTAGACAGCCCTTAAAGCTCTTAAGCGTCTTCCGACCGATCGTTAAAGGGAAATACCAACTGGGTATCGTCGGCGTAGGAAATTAGGGCTGACCCTTGCGGCACACCGCACCATAAGTACTTACGGTTGGACTGATATGGTTGTAAAGCCATCCTTTGTGTGCGCTTATGGAGGAATGACTTCAGCCAAGCCATGGCTGTACCCCCAATGCCGATGTCCAAGAAGCGTTGAGCCATTATAGAGTGGTCTACCATGTCAAATGCCGCTGATAGATCCAGGAGCACCAGCATAGCTGAGGCCCTTGAATCCAACGCCATGCTCACTGAATCAGCCACCTCTAATATCGCCGTCTCTGTGCTAAAACAAGCACGGAAACCAGATTGAGTGTCGTGCAGGATACTGTGGCTTTCGCTAACATTGGCCAATTGTCGCTGCACTACCTTTTCTAGCATTTTTGCTGGCGCTGGCAGCAGAGAAATTGGTCTATAATTATTCAGTTTCCCTGAATCAACATTGGGTTTTTTATTAAGGGGCAGGAGAGTGGCATGCTTCCATAAATCAGGGAAAATACCGGAGGTAAGGGAGGTGTTACATATTTTGGACAACACATGGATGGAGGAATGTGCCAACTCTTCCCACAATTTAGGGTGGCACGGTTCATCCGGCGATCCTGACTTGCATCCCTGTATCGCAGCCCATGCCTCCTTCTGGGAGACAGGAGCAAATTCTGAAAAGAGAAGCACAGGAGCTCTCCTTTCAAACACATCTAATTTGGCCGTTTCAACTACTGTGTGAAAAGAATTGTAGACCTTACGAATTTTATTATCAAACAAATCCGAAATTCTCTCACACAGTGACACAGAGGGCTGGGCGTCAATCACCAGTTCACGAGGTGTGAGAAAGGAATTGACAACCTTGAAAATTATCTTACCAGGTTTAGCAGCGTTATCAATACACTTAGCTATGTGGTCCCTCCTAGCCTCCTTCATCAATTTATGCATTTATTATATATCATTTTAGCGGTAACATCATAGTCCACCCTCCACTGTCATTCTAGACGTTTGCACCTGCTTTTAATTGTTCTAAGCGACTCTGAGAACCATGGGGCTGAAGGTGATTTTGTCATAGATTTAGTGACTCAGGCTGGAGCAGTAGACTCTACTGCAGAGGCGATCCACTTATTTAAGGCCAGAGAATCTGCATTAGGATCCTCAGATAATAGAGGTTGACTGGCCTGCAAAACTAGACCTCACAACTCAGCAGTCAGCTTCTTCCAGTTTCTCTTTAAAAAGTAACGGGAACTTTCAGGCAGACTGGGTTTTGCAAAGCTAAAAGAGAAAGGAATTAAGCAATGGTCAGACCAAGTCAACTGGCTCAGTACTTCCAATTTTAATGACGGAATATTGGAGAATACCAAATCAAGGGTATGCTCTTCTTTATGAGTGGGAAGTATAACATGTTTAGACAAGTTAGCACCAGTGAGCGAAGAAACAAGCTGCATTGCCTGGGCACAGCTAGGGTCGTTTACATGCAGATTGAAGTCCCCTAATGCAGTGAAATTGGAGAACAATAAAGATTTCCGAGCAATATATTTGCAAAGTTCCAGATGTATATTAGGCAGGTAATCTGGTGGTCTATACACCAAACGCCCTGCAAAGGAGGTTGTAGGGTTAATCTTAATACAAATATTAAGGCCCTCGATCACATCCATGTTCGACAGCGCTGAGGAAGCTATATCCCAGGAATCCTTTAAAATGATCTGTACTAGAACTATGCATCCATTCTCCACTAAAAACTGTACAAAAGTTTCTTCTATTCACTAATATTTTCTTCTGGTGTTGTCCATTCACACACAACACTATTTTGTCAAGAGTCTTCATTCTATTTAGAATCAAAACGAAAAGCTTCCTCTTCAAAGCAACGGCCTTAATAACTACTCTCTCAGCTTGTTGTCTCTGTTTCAGTGCCTCGCTCCTTATTCTATACTTCTTCATAGTTCTCTGTAGATGTATAACCACTCTACTACGAAACATTCAATCTTTGATTTCCTTAAACTGCTTCTGTCTCCTGGTTAAAGTGCGTCCATGTCTTTTACAATCTTTTCTGTTCTTGCAATGTACGGTTTGTCCACTCTTATTGCTTCTCATAGTCCCAAATCTACCCGCTCTACTGGGATAGAAGGACTGTATGGGCCCTGAGAATGAGGACCAATGCCAGACAGACTGGCCTTCTCACCCATTGTGATGCTTACATATACTAGCACGGGTGTCTAGTTGTTCTACTGCCCCTCTGTGGTTGGTCGTAACCTCCTTCCACCAGTAAAATACTGTGTTTACCCTATTAGTCAAGCCAGCTTGTATCACTATGAAGCTACTATCTGTCCTATGAATTTCCGCTCAACAGTGCTATGGACTTCTCTACTGGCTTTGAAATGCCTGAACAGCAAATTTTTAATCCTGTGGGCAATGATCACTTTTAACATGAAAGATGTTTGGAAGTTAATATAAAAGTGCATATAACATTGAAAAACGTATGTGTCCACTACTCAGGACAGTCAAGCCAAGAAGGTCTGTCCAGGGCAGAGAAGTGACTCTGAAAGAATCTCAGTAATCTCTTCACCTGGGCAGATAGTCTTTTACCAGGAATGTGGTGGTGCTAACTAATGACACTCAATCTATTTTCCAAAAGAGTAATATATCTATTCATAGTAAATAAATTGCATGAGCATTTTTTTTCAGGTCTTCAGCGGTTACAAGGTAGTGCTCAGGGAACTGATCCACAGATATGACATCAGGTTCTGAATTTTATAACTATTTACGCCATTGAAGACCTAGATTTTGGGGCCATGGATATAACCTTACTTCGCAGAACCCTGTTCTGAGTACTTCAGAATTGCTCTAGATTTAAAAGGACATTTGTTCATATCTTTGGAGAGAAAGAAGAGTTGGAATTGTTCATAAGTGGACTTGAGCATTAGAACCATTCTCCAACTGTGGAAGACAATGAAATCACCAAATAAACCAGCCTGGGCATATACAGAGATTGATTTTTACATTTAATCAGCATATTGATTCATCGCTGCAGTAACGTTTTGCAGTTAGAGCTAATGATTCTGAGTTATCCCTGGCCCCAACTTAGCTGCTCATTTGAATTTGGACAAACACCTTCTCTTGGCTCTGCCATAAGAGCAAGATTGAATCTTGTTTCATCTGATGCAAAGAATAACAGTTTCCCTTGGAATTTCTTCAATCAGCCCATTACAGGTTTCAATGTAAATGGCAACGTAAATGATCTTAAAAATGCATTATATGGGTGACTATGGGTTCAGTATTCCCAAGGTTTATCACTAAGAGGATAAGATGTCTTTGTAAATGTCTGAATCTGATGTCTAGTTCAATAGAAGACTATGAGCCAGCCAACGAGAGATTGCTGCAGAAGTACCGTTTATGGAGTAATTAAGTCCACCTATCTTTGGGCCTGATTCACAAAAGTAAACTGAGACGAAAGTATAACTTTACGACTTTTGATATTCACAAAGGGCATTTAAGAGTAGTAAAGTTAGACTTTTGTCTCATTTAAACTTAAGTGTTGGTCTTAAGTTTAACTGAGACCGAAACTGAGACAAAATTCTAACTTTACTACGCGTAAATACCCTTTGTGAATACCAAAAGTCATAAAGTTAGACTTTTGTCTCAGTTCACTTTTGTGAATCTGGCCCTTTGACTTGCCTTTTTTCAACTCCTTTTTGTTAAACATGCATGGTCCGGTGACCAATCACATAACTTGCAAATGCTTGGAGATCAGAGAACCCAACTGCCAGTTGGCACAGATAAAACACAGTGCATTATTATTGTCTGGGTAAGGGGGTAGAGGAGGGCCTAAAGGTCTTCTGGAGGGGTGTGGCTCTAGAATGCAAACTACACTGTTATGTCGAGCACTAAAAGAGGCTTTTGTGATTTTTTTAAACCATCTCTTGCACCCAGAATTTGGTCCCTCACATCTCCAAAGTCATGGCCACAACTTGCTACCCACAAAGGAGGTACTAACTTTTGTCCCTGGCAGCGACACCATCAACACAGTTCTGGGCTGTAAAAACTGTACCTAGTGTGATGATTACTGACACTCACTGGCAGTTAGGGGATTTCTGATGAAAATGTCTGCTTTGTGTTCATTTGTCTTTCAAAAATTGTAAACGTTCTTTAACACTATCTGGGTTTGCTCTCTCTTTTGCTCCTTTGCTCCGGATGTCTGGCAGAAATGAGTGCACAAGTCTTTCCAAAAGAGTTGTTCCCTTGAGAATACTACTGACTGATATAATGTAGGCACTGGTCACTACAAACGTTTTGGGAGCAGGATGTTGCGCCCACGGACTGTATAATAACTTGAGCCCCACTTCAGTTACTGAATATTTTGCATCAATACAGGCCTTCCTGAACCTGCTGTGGTACTACCTGAATGCTACACTGTGAGGTGTATATTTTCCCAAGGCTAGGAATAAGACTGAAACCCTACTGACACACTGCTAGTCTTCTCTGCTGCCGGAAAAGGAGACCTTGGATTCTAGAGACGCAGGCACAGGACACCAAAAAGCCGTTTTTATTCATCACGAGAGAAAGGATGCTAAAATCTCACCTACAAATACAGGTGAATTGGGCAGTGAGTGCATGGTAATAACACTCTTCCAGCGCAAACATATGTGTGCTTCAACGTTATGGGACTTAATGTAGCCTCCATTCAGCATGTTCTTGAGAAGAGGCCATCACCACCCTGAGTGACCTGGTTACAAGAAGAAAGGTTCCTGAGCCGCACTCGGAGGCCCTGGCCCTGCCTGGTTGCGCAGAGGACCAGCACATAGCATGCTTGCTGAATTACACAGTTTAGTAAACTCCTAGTGTGTGCCTTCTGAGTCTGTGGGCCCAAAACCAGTTTCCCACAAGGTTACTCTCCTATCTGCCCCGCTTCTATTCCAGAACTTGTCCCTCAGCAGATGCCTCCAGTGGCCTGATCCAGGATGATGCATCACATTATATTCAGATTTAGTTTATTGTGCAGTTAATTAAAACCTTTACAATCGTGCTTAACATATTTCAATACAATTAAAATTAATCATTGTTAAAATAACAGGTTAAAATGAGAAAATCTCAGTAAAAGGAAGGCCCAAAAGTAGCATTGAAATACAAGGGACGTTATTGGTCAGACTAAGGATGTGAAAAAAAGAGAAAAAGTACAGGGTGCGGGCCTAATAGTTGCAATTTTTGAGTGCAAGATATGGTGATCTTTAACATTTGCTGAAGTGACAGTTCTACAACAGCTGTATAGACCTTTAGAGCGCGAGGTCTGCTAGTCCTGATAATACTATGTTTCCTATTTAGGTCAACAGTGCATGCGTTAACCTCTGTGGGTTGGCTCGAAGAGCCACAACCGATTCAGCTGTGATTCAATCTGTGACCGGGGGGCCTGCCTTTTTCATAGTTATTTCTACAACAGATATGTATTTTACCAACCAACAGCTTAGTTGGACATCTTCACCAGAAAGGGATGCTTTTACTGCTTGCCTACAGGTTCGAATGGCTTTCATGTTGAAGAAGGGTCTTAGCAGAGTTCGTCAGGCCGGTTTTAGAGCCTTGCAGATTGTCAGTAGATGCACCATGTCTTCCTCCCCTTCTCCGCAAAGGCGGCAAATTGCAGGCAGCGGGGGGCGTAGCCAAGGTGGCATATGATATGCAGATGGTAGTATGCCTAAGCGGAGTTTCAGGAATTTCTCTTTAGTCGCTCTTGAGAAGCTAGTGAGGAGGTATGCTTGAGGTGAAACCGTGTTGTAGGTCTGTAGGGTAAATTAGCCATGGGAGCGGCCTGACAAGTCAGCTTTATCCTGTGTGAGAGACTCTTTTTTTATCACTTTATTTACGATTTTTTTAAAGCTGGTAGTCGTTGTTGGAAGATCCCAGAGTTCCTGCAATCCCAGTTGGCAGAGTGATTTATCCAGATAATTTCGGGCTGGGCATGTCCCCTTGTTCTTCAGTTCTTCCCATAGATGCATGTTTAGTGAGTCAGGCGGGCCCCTTTTAATTTTAAACCAGCTTTTGATGAAGGCCCCTCTGCGGGCGAGCTCTTGCCTTTGAAACCCGAACTCCAGCCTCAGTTGTGCGGGGTATGTGTACCTTGGAAGCCCGAAGATCATTCGAATTGCTTTTGTTATTATGTGGTCCAGTATACCTGCGTCTCTCCCTCTCATGGCTTCGCTTCCGTAAGTTATCGACGGTAGAAGTTTTGCCTGGATCACTCTAATTGAGGGAAGGAGGTTTGGGCCAGAGATGTTGTTCTTAAGGTTTCTTAGTGCCACAGTGATCATTAGCCCCCTTTTTTTTATGGTCTCAATTTGCACTGTGTACTTCCCTTTGTTGTCGATCATGATTCCCAGGTACTTGTAACTTTGAACAGCCTCCAGTTTCCATGACGCCAGGAACCATTGTGATTGTTTCTTTTTTTTACGCCAATTCACACAGAGTGTTTTTGTTTTTTCTCTGTTGATTCTGAGTTTGTTCCCCTCTGAGTAGTGAGATGTTAAGTCAAGCAGGCGCTGTAGGCCCACCGGTGTCTGACTTATTAGTACCAAGTCGTCAGCGTAGAGTAAGTTAGATAACTGGAGCCCGCCTATTTTTGGTGCATGCGAATTGTTTCCATTTAGAATGGTTGAAAGCTTTGCCATAAAGAGATTGAAAAGTAATGGGGCGAGTACGCAGCCTTGCTTTAATTCGGTGGTTGTTGGGATCTTTTTTGATAGATGGTCTCCTCTGCCCAGTTTAACTTGGACCCAGGTGTTGCTATGCAAGAGGATTAACTGATTTAGGAGTAATGATGGAATGTTCATTTTTTCCATTTTTTTCCACAATAAATTCCTATTTATGTGGTCAAATGCAGCGCTATAGTCAATAAAGCATAGGTATAGGAGCTGTTTTTTGGCGAGTGCGGCATCTATCACTAATGAGAGGGTCATGATGTTCGTTGTAGTGCCCATGTTCTTACAAAAGCCTGTTTGGTTTAACGGGATTGCAGATGTTTCTGCCGCCCAAGTTGTTAGTTCTTGTAGGAGCAGTCCCGCATAGTATTTTGCTTCGTTGTCAAGCAATGCTACCAGCCTATAGTTTTTTGGGTTCTCCTGGTTACCATTTTTATAGATGGGAGAGATGATCGAGCCCTTCCATGAGGGTGGTATCGTGGAAGTTCGTAGGATTGTTTCAAAGGTTGGTTTTAATATGCATGCCCAATATTCGGGGTCTTGTTTATATAGTATGGGCGTGATTCCGTTTGGACCAGGGGCTCCCTCGCGCCTGCCTTTTGAAATTCTTTTGCAGATGTGTTTGCACGTAATTTTGAAAAGTTGTTCTGAAGGTAAATTAATGGATAATTGAGATGTTAAGGGTTCACTTCCGGGTAAGGGAGTATTGGTATAAGGAGAGGTTTCCAGGTCTTTATTGAAATGAGTGTGTAGGAAGGTTGTCCAAGCCTCTTCAGTAACATGTGATTTAATGCCTCAGTTTGGAGAGCTGTCAAGTGTGTTGACTTTTAACCAGAATTCAGCGCTATTATTATTTTTGATATCATACAGGAGTTTTGCCCAGAAGGTCCCTTCGGCATCTTTTTTTAGGCACCATAATAATTTCCTTTGTTTGGTTTTCAGAACCCTCAATTCCTCTAGGGCCGTGCGGTCCAGTTGATCTTTCTTTAGTCTCCGTAGTGTGCGGTTTATCGATGTTCTAAGGTTTTTAAGTTGCACGTTGTTTCCGATATGAAGGAATGGGCATTTCGATTGGGCGAGGCCTGGGCTTTTCTTTTTGTGTGAATCCTTTTTTACACCATATTTGTTTCCTAGTTTCCTTGTAAACATCTCCCAGCTTCTTAGGCTATCAGAGTCTGTAAGTTGTACCTCTTCCATCAATAGTTTTGCGAGGATGAGAAACCCTTCAGGGTCTTCTATTTTGCATTTTATTCTCTTTTCCATAGCTGTGAGTTCAAAGTTGTGGACGTTTGCTGGCAAGGTGTTTGGTGTGAAAGTTGAGTGTATTGTGATTTCCTGTGGTAGAAGGTCGCTGTAGTCAAGCTTCCAATGTGATAGTCAATTATTTTTGAAAACATGCAGCGAGTAACAAATGTGAAATCTATTGTAGTACTTGCTGTTGTATTGTTGTATGACATTTTAAATGCAATGTTCAACTCTGTACTCTTAATATTAGATTATCTTTCCCCACAGATTGCAGTCATAAAACGGTGGATTTGTTGTAATAGTCCTAAAAATTGTGATGAACTACTTATTGCAAAGAATGGGACTAGAGGTACTATTTTTATCCCAAAAATGTCGTTCCTTTTTCTAATAAAATTACAGTACTATAAGCAGAAGAAAATTATGATTACCAGCAGCATTGATTTGATATCACAAGGGTGCTTAGTGGTACAAATCGTAATTCATATTTTTGGATTTTTTTAATTGTGATATTTCTCGTTTAGTTCTACATCTTACTGTACATCATTTCTATTTTCAACATTAAATAATTGTTCTTTTTTCACTAAATTATAAATCCACAAAAATTTTTGGGGCATATTAGCAATAGATGGTGATAAATATCGCAAAGCGTGCTTAGCGTTTTTTTATTTATCGCCGTCTATCACTGGAATTTTTCGCCTGGTTAGCGTGTTATTAACAACGCGTATCACCGAGGTGATAAAAATTCCAGCGATAGAGGGGATATCGTCGTTTTCCATGGAACAATGCTGGTTTTCCAGCGAAGTTCCATGGAAAACGGCGATATCCTTGATGATAGGGTCTGTGGTCTAAGCCACACAATCCACCCCCCATGTAAAGTATGCCTTAGTCTGGAATTTAACAGACGTTAAATTCCAGTGTTAAGGCCCACTTAGCGCAAAAAAAATCAGCGCTAAACCGGACGGGGCTCGTTGTAAATACAGCGAAGCACCATAACTGATATTTTATGATGTGGTTGTGAGGGGCACGCCTACCTTGCATCTCATTAGCGATGCGAGGTGAGGCGATGGGGAACCAGGCGTTAAGGTAAGGAAACACACGCTTTCATGTCCTTGCTAATAGTGCGATGCCATTATTGCCGCATTTCGGCCAAAAACGGCTGCTAAAGCGGCGATACTGGGCTTGATAATATGCCCGTTATCTTTATTGTAAGTGTAATAACTGTGTAATCCTGTGCCTTGGCGGCCACATTTCTCCTGCAGACTGTGTACTGTCTTAGGTTTTAGGGAAGAACTACGGTCTATTGCTCAATGCTTCCTCCAATTCAAGGACTGGGAAAAAGCATCGAGGTTGCCCATAATACCACCTCAATATGCCTCTACTGTCCACTAATTACAACTACCATACTATCCTTGTTTCTCACCGTTTAACAACGCTATGTACTCACACTTCACCTAGTGTCAGCTCTTTCAATGCCCTACCATTGACCCAGCCCTTTAATGGGTTCCAATGGTGCATCCATCAGTGTCAACTACTCACAACATCAACCTATATGAGTCTGATCATATTTCACACTAGTACAATGTCTCATACACCCCCTACCAATATGGGATCTTGGGCCTGTCCACCAGTGCAGGTTCTACTCATTGCCTGTTTCTCACATTGTCACTAGCGCCCAAACCTCCTGCAAGTGCCAGATTGTTACACCTCCTACCATTGTACATCAAATACACTGTTCATTTGTGCTCTTTGGCTCACTGCCCAGCAAGCCCACTATTCACAATTCTAACCAATACCAGATTTTTACACCACCGAACGCTACAAAATCTACATAATGCCCACAGTTGTAGGCTCTTCACAACGTTATCCCCTTGCGTTCATACACCCCCTTTTCTAGATTGTAAATGGCTAGCAGCCTTCTTAGCCATTGCTGAAAGGTGGGAGCCAGCGGGTCTAGCCACGCTGAGGATATGCAGATGCTTGCAACTGCTATAGTCAGAAATAAAAACATTGGCATGCATTTTGTATTTCATTACTGCTGACCCCGAGGAGCATTAATTCTGGTGTTAACATTACCTTTATGTTCACGGTTTGATATAAAACCTTTTCTATTTCTTTCTTCAAAGTTTTTAAACAGGGGCAGGTTGAGAACATGTGTATTAGACCTGCTTCTGCACTGCTACAGCAGGGGCAGCTAATTCCTTCCTGTCGTCCCCATTGCACTATTTTTGCTGGAGTATGATACAGTGAGAAAATTGTTTTAACATGTTGTGCTTGCAGTGCAGCTGAGCACAGGATGGTCTGACCTAGTTCCAAAGACTCACAAAATCTATCCTGATCAATATTAAGCTTGTCCGCTCATTTCCCCTCTTGTTTTTCAAGATCATCCTGTTCAACTGGGACAGTTCTGAGTAAATATGTCTGATGGTACAACTCTCATTACCTCTGACCACCACGATGATATGAACTTTAATAAATCCATTCAATTCCCCTTTCTTTGCTGCTAAGAAGCTGCGTATTTGTAAATATTTGAAAAAATCTCTTCTATCAACTCCCAATTTAGCTTGCACATATATAAATGGCTGAATTCTATCCGGACCAAAAGGTCTCCTACCTTCCGGATTCCCAGCCCCTCCCACTTTGCCATTGGACTATATTGAAAGATTTTGGGGAATGCCAGATTTTTAAACAGCTGAGTATCAAAGTTTACACTCCCAAGTCCTGCTTTCATTTTATGGTTTAAATCTTTTATTGATTTTCAAACAGAGAAAAGGAGAACAAGACCCCTGCTCCCTAGAGACAATGCAGGACGGACACCAAGTGTTGCCAATGGTAGCATTACCGAGTAACATTCATGGAGCGGTATTGAAATTGAGAGAATGATAATCTTTAAGTAGTTTATTGTAATACAGCACGACAGAATGACCATCCAGCTCAAAGCTCCCAAAGTAACTGAATTCACCCTGGGCATAAACATAGAGTTCCAAAGCAGAACATGGAAAGCAGAACATAGAATGCATTATAAATAATAACTAAGCGCATGCCACAGCTAAAAAGGTGCATGCACTTAAAGGTACATAACATAGAATATAACACATCTCCCTCATTTGAAAGGAAACAAAGAAACAAATGAAAAAAAAAATAAAAACAATAAAACTAACTAATAACAAAAACATAACAGGAACTAGACATAATCATTCAACTTTTTGGGAAAATATTTTACACGGTTAGAAATCCTAGTCTTCGAGCAAAGAGAATATAACAAGCGGGTCTGCGGAAGAAAACATTCAGGAGGAGCGAAAGAAACAGAATAACATATACAACCTAGCCCCACCCCCACCACCCCCGTCCCCTCGTCCACAAAACAGAAAAAATAGGGAAAAGACAGAAAAAGAAAAAAAAGGGGAAAAAGGGAAAATGCTAGATGCATGTGGAGTCATCGTGACCGTTTGCGATTACTCTTCTGTGGAATTTGCGTGTCAGCGAGGCGGAGAAGCCTGAGGTACCGAGGGCATGTCAGCTCCTGGAATTCCTTTATGAGCAGGGTCAGGAAGGGACGCCACAACTTTGGGAATTCAGCCCCTTTGCCCGCCAGTGTGAGGGATAGTTTCTCCATTCCCAGTACCATCCAGAGTCTCTGCAGCCAGCCTGAATGTGGTGGGGGCTGGGGAGAGCGCCAATCCGCCAGTATGTTCTGGGTGGCCACTCCTAGGGCGATGGTGATTAGGTGGCCCCTCCGGGATTTCAAGGGATATGTTATCGGATTGGGTAGACCTAGAAGGATGTACGCCTGGAAGCACGGGAGTTGTGTGTCGAGATGAGAATCTATTTCATCAAGGATTGGTGTCCAATACGGTTGGATGCGGTCACAACTCCACAAAAGGTGCTCTACTGTGCCTACCTCCCCGCAGCCCCTCCAGCACAGAGCGCTTAGATGGGAGTCAAAATGGCGAAGGCGCTCTGGTGTATAGTACCAATAGGTGGCCACCTTGGTCAGTGTCTCAGTAAGGCCTGCGTGGTATGCGGAGTGTCGGGCCCTATAGTATATGTCATCCCATTCTTTGTGGGATAGTGTCCTGCCCAACTCCCGCTCCCAGCGTGCCCGCCCTGCTATAAATGTAAGTGTAGTAGTTCTTAGTAAGTGTTTATAGAGGTCAGAAATTAGTTTTTTATTGGAGGATCGGGTAATCAGCCACTTCTCGTATGGGGTTAAGAGACGCTGAGCGCCAGGTTTAACTTGCGGCTGAAGTGCCCAATGCCTGAGCTGTAAATATGGCAGTCGCTCTGTCTCCGGGATGCAGTAGTCTGTTTTGAGTTGTGGAAACGGGATGATTCCATCTAGGTCAAAAAGGTGTCCCAGGGATCGACATGGGGTGGGGCGCCAGTTGGTGAAGGCCTTAGAGTCCACGCCCAGGTGGAAGTCTGGATTATTAAACAGTGGCATTAGGGGGGAGGGAAATGATGTCAGCTTGTGGGTGTTAGCAGTACGGTCCCAGGCCTCCATCATCGTGCTCCTGATACAGGACGCATAAAGATTAGGTGGTCTATGCGTCTTCCGAAGTAAGGGAATACCCTGCAGGTGCGTGGCCGCGACTGCTTGGTCTTGGAACAACCAGTGCTTTTCGGATTCTAGGCGGGCCCATTCCACCAAGTAGCGGAGCTGTGCAGCATAGAAGTAGAGCTGCAGGTCAGGGATTCCCACGCCTCCCCGCTCCGGGGGCAGGACCGCGATTGCATGCTTGAATCGCGGCTTGCGGCCTTGCCAAATGATTTGTGCCATGCCCGACTGAGTTTGCTGAATCCAGCCAGTGGGGGGGCATAGAGGGGGGGTCTGGAAAAGGTAGAGGATCTGGGGGAGAATTGTCATTTTAGTGGCCGCTATTCTGCCCAACCAGGAGAGGGAATGGTGCTTTGATTGGCCCAATTCTTTACGGATATGGGTACGGAGCCTATCAAAGTTAGCAGTGATAGTGGCTTGTATGGTGGGACCTAGTTGCACCCCTAAGTATAGGATCGTGGTGGTTGAGCACTGGATAGAATGTTCTTCCTGTATGTGGGCTAACGTTGTCGAAGAGAGTCAGATATTAAGGGAAGTCAATTTGTCCATGTTAATTTTAAAACCGGAGGCCTGTGCAAAACAATGTAGTTCGACAAAGAGAGCCCGTAGTGCCTGGATAGGGCTAGTGAGGGAGAGCAGGATGTAATCCACGTATAAGCTGATCGTGTGTACGTCCCCACCAAATTTGATCCCGGTTATGAGGGGTGGTGTCTAACTCTCAGCGCCAGCTGCTCCATATAGAGGGCGAAAAGGAGGGGAGAGGGGGCAACCCTGTCGAGTACCTCTGCCTATTGGGAAGCGGGATGATTTCTGACCATTTACTCAGACTGTGGCTTGGGGTGATCGGTAGCAATTTAGGATTCAGGTGCGCAATTTCTCTCCAAAGCCGAATCTCTGCAGGACTTGTTCTAGATAGGACCAGTGCGGCCTATCGAAGGCCTTCTTAGCATCGATGGCCAATAACATATATTCCCCTTGTGTGCGGGACGCTTTTTCAATGAGATGCAGGACTCTCTTTGTGTTGTCACTTGTTTGCCGTTATGATATGAAGCCCGCTTGGTCTGGTTCCACCAATTGGGTCATGTAGGGCACCAGCCGGGTCGCAAGTATGCTTGTATAGAGTTTAATATCTATGTTTAGGAGGGAGATTGGTGTATACGCGCTGCAAAGAGTTTTTTCCTTTCCGGGCTTCGGGATGTCTACAATCGACGCTTCCAGCATTTCCTCAGGGATAGCTCCGGTTTGTGTAAAAGTGTTAAACAGGACCCGCAGCTGGGGGGCCACCTGGGTGCAAAAGGTTTAATAAAAAGCTGCTGAATAGCCATCTTTCCCAGGCGATTTAACGAGCCGAAGGCGGGAGATCACCGCGATAACTTCTTCTGTCCCTATATCTCTATCTAAGTGGGCGGCCTGTGCTGGGTTAAGAGCGGGTACCCGTGCAGCCTCTAAGTATTCGATACTGTGGCGCACGTCAAGGGAATCGCCCGAGTAAAGCTTAGCATAAAAGTCACGAAAGGCTTCCGCAATGGCTACATCGTCCGAGGTAGATTCACCCCCCATGGGTCGGATGGCTTGCACCCCTTGCCGTTGTCTTGCTTCCCACAATTTGTAGGCTAGGAGACGGCCGCACTTGTCTCCTCTGGTGTAGTAGGAGTGGCAGAGACGGAGAGCCGCGTATTCGGCTCTGTCCTGATCTAGTGCCGCGAGTTGCTTCTGCTCTGTGCAAAGTTGGCGCCAGGCCCTGGCCGCCCCAGTGCGTTGATGCATCTGTTCTAGTTCTGTGAGTAAGCTCAGCCCTGTTCTGGCTGCGTTCTTTGTTGTTGGCTGTGGAGATGGCTATAACTTCTCCCCGCAGGACAGCCTTAAGAGCAGTCCACTGCGTCGCTGGTGAGGTATCTGGGTTGGCATTGAGGGCGAGGTAATTCGAGATGTCGGTTTTAATTTGATCAATTGTGGAGGCCTGGTGTAATAATGAGTCACGCAAGCGCCAGTGTCGCAATGGTCGCTGTGTGTGTAGAAGCTGCAAGGAGGCTATGACTGGAGAGTGGTCAGAGAAGGACGCGGTGAGTATTTCGGTGGCAGTGGCTAGAGCCTGTAGCGGAGTGGAGCATAGGAAGTAGTCCAGTCTGGCGTAGGTTTTATGGGCCCCTGAGTAATAGGTGTAAGTTCGGCTGTGGGGATGGAAATGGCGCCATAGGTCGATGAAATCGAGCTCCCGGATACGGACCAGCCCTGACTGAGAGAGAGCCCCGACCTGGCTTGTGAGTTGGCAAGAGCGATCAGTGAGATCGTTAAAGACTAAGTTCAGGTCTCCCCCCAATAGCAGGCGTCGTTCTGAGTTAGCTGTCGCCTCAGTGAGTGCGTCGTGAAGGAATTTGTCCTGACCTTCATTGGCGGCTTATACTGAACCTATTATGAGGGATACCCAGGCCACCAGGAACTGGTATGTAAGCAAACGGCCCCTGATCTCGGCATCTTTTTGGATTACCCTGCCCTGAAAGGAGCGGCAAACAAGTATAGCAACCCCTGCTGACTTAGTGGAATTGGAGGAGAACATCTGTGTGGGGAAAGCGCAGGATTTCATCCTATGATGATCGTTGGGTATTAAATGTGTCTCCTGTAGTAGGCAAATATCAGCGGTGGAGTGTTCCAGATAGCTGAGGACAGCCCTGCGCTTGATGGGGTTATTGAGACCCCATACATTGAGGGTTAAAATCTTAAGAGGTCTATGAGGCATCTAGTGTGTGGGAGAGATGTAGGCCATATCGTGCGCAATAGGAGTGATCTAAGTGTGCAGCGCTGGGAGGAGGAGGTCATGGCGTGCTGTCAGGTGATCTACGCTAGTGGAAAAAGGGGAAAGTGGACAAGGGGGACCAGCCCAAAACACCCCCCCCCCAAAAAAAATCCATGAGGAAAAACCCCCCAAACCCACCCCAAACTGAGAACAGTTATAATAAGTACAATTAGCAAAAATAGTCCGTCGTCCCGGGACGACTGGTCAGTCAACAAGTTGGGGACTATCGTGTGACCAAGAGAAGGGTTCACTCCCCCCACCGCCCCCCCAAAACCAGCAAGGATGCAAGTAGAGGGTCCAGTGTTGAATGGGTATTCATTTGGCAGTTGAGTCTTCTCCGGCTAGGGCCTCTGTGGCCGCGGTTAGAGCTGCTTGTTGGCCTCTGGCAATTTCTGACTTGTGCGGTCGCCGGGGGCACCGTCATCTGCCCTGACGCTGCCATCCCGATGGGGACACCTCGGGTCCTGAGGTGGTGCTGCATTTATCGTCATCTTCATTTGGCGTTGCGAGACCCAGTAAGCAGCAGGCTTCTATTAAGGAGCGGAGCTGGTGGAGTTTTCCATTGTGGCGAAAGATAAGGCGAAAGAGATGTCCCCAGGAATATGAAATCCCTGCTGCCGGAGATGTTCAGTCACTGGCCGGATCTGCCGGCATCGTTGCAGCGCGATCAGTGCTAAGTCCTGGAACAGCACTGGGGAGTGACCATGAAATGAGATGGGGTTGAGGGTTCTCGCCTTGGTGAGGATGGCTTCCTTTGTCTTAAAGTCTTGGACGCACACCAGTATGTCCGCCGGCAGAGCGTTGGGAGCACGTGGTGGCCCCACCCTATGCGCTCTGTCCAAGACAATGTCGGTGTCGTGTAAGTCCACCAAGATGTGGCGGAAGAGGCCCTGTGTGAAGGTGAATAGGTTGCTGGTGTCTTTTGAGGGCTTGACCCCCCGGATCTGGATATTGTGTCCTCGGGATCAGTTTTCTAGGTCTTCCATGTGAGTCTGAATGTCCACGTTTTGATCCTGGAGCCGGATTACCTCCTGCTGGAGTATGGTTATTTCAGATGCTGTGGCGTCACTTTTCTCCTGGAGGGCCGCCACCCACTCTCCAAGCTATCCACTTCCCTGCGGATTTCTTTAACCTTTGCGGCAAATTCAGTCTTCACCGATTGAATGTCCTCTCTAACGGTGAGGAACAGTGATTCAAGGAAGGCTTTCGTGATGGGCTCATCTCCAGCAGCGGGGGAGTGCTTCACACTCCCAGCCTCGGGAGTAGCAGTGGCCATGTTAGGTATGGATTGCGAGTGGCCAAAAATGTCTTTGAGGGGTTTTACTTTGTTGGTCCTAGTTTTGGACATGCTTTCCAGTCTCCGTCAGGTGTGTGCTGGTTTGGAGCCGGGGGTCAGAGGAGCCACCCCCAGGGAGAGGGCCGTTGGGCGAGGGGCACCCTGCACACCCCCGGGCTTGTGGCTTCTCGCTGCGGCCTCTCCGGGCCCTCTTCTCCATAGCAAGCCGGATGCCTCAGGAAGGAGGAGAGCTGACCCCCTATGCTCGATGATGTGCATGCTCCTGGGCGCTCTCGGTGCCGGGTACGAAGCTAGCGATCGACATTCCTTGTGAAAGGTTGGAGGTGGGGCACCCGTCGATCTGGTAGATGCGCCAGTGGGGGGCCAGGGTCACCGTCAATCAAGCAGATTTCCTTCACATTCTCTTTCGGGATCTATAGTATAGCCTTGCTACCAGTCCAGGAGCAGTGTCTCCGCACGGTTGGTCTCCCCTCTGACTGCGACCGCCTCTGTTCACTGCTGCCTCCTATACATGAGCTCCTGTTGTGTGCCTGCCAGGGGAGGATTTGTAGCGGCTCGCGTTGGGTTCCTCTAGGCCCCCACCCCAGCGATGTCTCCAGAAGCCAAGGCCTCGCTCTGTCTCAGGCTGGGGAAATGGTCTCACTGTGTTCGTCCGTGGGCCGGGTCTCCACTAGATCACACCGGTCAGTCCAGGTATGTCCCGGCTCTCTTCAGTGCTCCCGGGGTCTCACGCAGGTCATACACCTAGGGCAAGTCGGTTGTGTTGGGGAGAACCCAGGATTCGCCCTCTCCCTGTCTCTGGGCCACCCAAACAGGGCCCGGCAATCCAAGTGGTCTAGACCCCCCGTCTTCCAGCAAATGTGCCAAGCCTGCTCACCGTGTGTCTCGTGGCTGCTGTGGGGCTGTCTCGGAGCCACACCCGGTCTGTGGCAGCCCCTGCTGGCCCCCGGGGGCCCCTCCCTCCCTGGCCGCTGGCACTCCGGTGGTCAGTGCAGGGCTCGCTCACTCTGGCGCCATGTGAGCGTCCGGCTCCGGCCGGACGCAAGGGATAGATGAGTAGCTGCAACGCTGGTTGGGGGAGGGCCTTGATGGCTTCGATCCAGAAATCTAGAGTTAGTGCTTCAGGCCCCACTTCCAAGCCTGCGGCCTTGCGTTTATTGCCGCCGGGATCTGTGCGTCTTCTGTGTGCCTGTGTCAACCCCAGTCCGGGGATCGCCGCGGCCTAGGGCATCGGGCAGGCCCCGGGCCCGCCTGCCGCACGCTGTCTGGGCTCAGCAGTGGGTCCCCCGGGTCCTCTCTGCAGCTCTGGTGGGCGCCAGAGGGTATTGTCGAAGCAGGGGAGCTCTCTTACCCAGAGCTGGGGCAGCAGGGTAGTTCCTGCCGGCAACATCGTGTGCGACCCTCCCTGTGAGTTGTCCGGTCATCAGCAATTATTCCACCGGAAGAGTCGGCTGGTTGGAGGGTTGTCGAGAAGGAGGCCGGGAGAAGTGAAGCTGGCCTTGGTGGTCAGGTCCGTGGACCACCGCGTTGTTGAGGCCGCCCAGTCGCGGGACGGCCGGGTCCGTCTCTCCGCGACTCCAGTCGGGCACCCACGGCTGCCGCTGCAGTTCGGATTTCGGGCTCAAGTCGGGTCCGGTGCATGCAGCAGGACTTCTCTGGGTCACCTCAAGCTTTCCGAGCCCCAGTGGAGCCGTGCTGCGCTGATACGGGTGGGCAACGGGCAGGAGCTGAGAACAGTACTTTCTACCTCGCCGCCATCTTGGCCATGCCCCCCTGCTTTCATTTTAAAAGCTACCTAGATCTGAAATGCCACTGCCAAAGTTTTAAATCTTGTTTTTTTTATAATAGCTGGGTTCGCTATATTTCAGCAAGCAGTTCTGGGCCTCATCTCCCAATAATAATTCATATATATCTGGTGACCCTACTCTGCTCCAACGGTCTTCTACATTACCTCTAATTAATCCCTGCATATCTTGTAGAGCGGCAGCCCAATAATTCATTCTGAGATCCAGCCTTGCCCAACCTCCTCTCTCTCTCTTGTTAGTGTCATGTATCTCAATGCTCTCCTGGTCTTCCCATGAGCCCAGATAAAACTATTAAGCATATTTTCAAGCACCTTGAACAATTGTTTCCCAAATTCTAGAGGTATAGCCCTGAAAAGATAAAGCACTTTGAGTAGAAAAACCATATTAATAATATTACACCGGCCTACAATGGTTAGATGAAGGTTATGCATTCTATCAAAATCCTTCTTTGCTTTTTGAATAACTGAAGCTATAATTACCTCCACCAATTGCCCCAGCTCTGAGGTAATATGTATACCTAAATAAGTGGCTGCCTGCATCACCTAAGGTCTTCCAGATCAGATGTCCTATTCATAACTATCTGCGTCTTCTGCTGAATAAGTAAGTACCCTGCGATTTTTCCAAATACCTGGGCTTCCTCCTCAATTGCCGCAAGTGCTATTTGGGCATTGGGGGTCACCACGGCCACATCATCGGCGTAGGCCAAGACTTTGGTTTCTTGCCCTTGAAACCTCATTGGCCTTACATCCTTGTTGGCGTCAATCTTCTGGATGAGGAGGTCAATATATAAGGAAAAGAGAAGGGGAGAGAACGGGCATCCCTGCCTAGTACACCTTGTGATTGATAATGATTCTGTATACCCCATTCAATCTTAATTAAGCTACTGGGGCCTTATATAAGCCCTGGATTGCATTAATGAAACCCTTCCCAATACTGAACCATGCAAGGACAGCCCATAGGTAGTCCCAGGAGACCCTATCAAATGCTTTCTCGGCGTCCA
Organism: Triturus cristatus; assembly: GCF_964204655.1. NCBI lineage: Eukaryota > Metazoa > Chordata > Amphibia > Caudata > Salamandridae > Triturus > Triturus cristatus. The sequence continues at coordinate 470,958,656 of NC_140589.1, forward strand.
ATAAAATCAGGGCTATTGGGTCTCCTAAGATTGCCGCTGCATCAAACAATGTTATGACCCCACGAATGTGATCTGTGGTGCCCCTCAAAGGTATAAACCCATGCTGGTGGGGGTAAATCACTTTACAAAATATATAACTTAAACGTATCGCTAAGGCCTTCGAGAATATTTTCGCATCACTGTTCATAAGGGTAATAGGTTTAGAAGAGCCAGCTTCTCTAGATGGCTTCCCCTTTTTACAAAAAATAGTGATGGATGCCCCTGCCCATGATTCAGGAACTGAACTACCCTACTGTCCCTGGCAGATTGTCCTAACCAGATCTGGCTCTATTGTGGTATGGATGGTTTGGTAGAATTCAAGGGGTAACTGATCTGGTCCCACTACCTTGCTAGAGGAGAGGTCCCTAGTGCCCCACAGACCTCCACCTCGGTAAGACGGACCTCCAAAGATTCTGCATCTGTGGGGGTTAATTGCTCTATATCAATAATACTTAGATATTCTCTGATTAAACTCTCTTCTCCCCTTTGTTCCTCATGATACAGTTTCACATAATATTTACGGAATTCCTCCTGAATCCCTATGGAGCCCTTTACTAAGTTCCCCCCTTCATCTAATATCTCGAGTATCTCTCCTGCCGCACTACCAACACATCCTCTACACGTTTGTTAAGCTCATGGCAATTTTGCTGCCAAGCAAGAAATGTTCCAGCTGCCTTGGTTGCTGACATTTCTCCTATATCGGCCTTGGCAAGGGCAAGTCTAAGCAATATATTCTTTAGGGCTATACATGAAACTAAAGCACTGGCAAGCTCTTTCTTGGCATCCAACAAAGTCTAATATAATGTTTTTACCCGTTGGGCCTCGTTCCTTTGGCGGAATAGACTATAAATAAGTGTTTCCTCCCTAAACCCTGCCTTTAAACACATCCCAGACTACCCCGCTGCTTGCGCTGTTCCTGTTAATTTCCATAAAAATCTTAATCAATTTATTCATATTTACAATGTAATTATGGTCTTCAAAAAGACCTCTTTGGAATGTCCAAACCAACTCTGGTCTTTCCACCCCTGCAAAGGTGACTACAGAGGCCGAGGGATTATGATACGATATTACTCAAGGATGCTTTTCTATACTACACCTCGAAATGAATTGATGTGAAACAAAAAAAATATCTAGCCGCGCCACTGATTTATGAGGGGCAGAGAACTATGTACTACCAGGGTGGGATGGTTTCAAATAAGGCCACACATATGTTCAATATCTTGAACTAAAGATGTGAGGGCTCTGAAAACCCTCCTCATTTAGTCCTGTACATTTGCCACCTTGTTCCCCCCAGAGCCCACCTAAGCCATTGATATTAAAGTCCCCACACAGTATAACATAAAATGGCCACAGTGCTAGTTCAGTATCAAGAAATTCCAAAACTTCAGGATCGTCCCCAGTGGAGCCATATATGGAACATATAGTGAATACAAGATTGTGCTAAGAACATTCTACTAACACCCAGCGTCCCACTTATCAGATTGGCTTTTGTTGTAGGTTATGTCTCTCCTCCGGGACAAGATGGCAGCACCTCTCGTTTTAGCCCTTTGTGTAGTGTTGGTGATAAGTTTAAACCCTAGCTGTTCCATTACTTTCCCTCTTGCACCCTCTATGTGAGTTTCCTGTGAACATAAGATATCAGCCCGTAATGTTTTCAAATCTATTGCTGCCTTCAGCCTCTTAGCCTGATCATTTAGGCCACATATATTCATTGAAACAATTTGAATACTCATCGGATGCAGTTATACAAGTTTTCTAGGATAACGTAAAATATAGATGTTTGATGCTCAGTCCGATTATGCCTTACATCAGCCATAACTCCTTTCTTCTCACATTCCTTGTGATATTCCTCATGTACTGTGTTTTCCCCACCCCTTCCTGCACTCAGAAGCCCCCCTAACCCAGTCGCCCCTCTGAACCTCCACACCTCCATTCTTCACCCTATACCCCATCCCTCCTGCCCTCCCTACTCACGAGCAAATAGGTCAGCAATGACCTATGTGAGGCAGCCTACACCACCCATCTCAAAGTGCCCCAGTGTTTCAACCCCAGATCCCCTAGACAAACCGGTCAAAAATAGCACCCAGTGTCATCTGTAGCACATAAAGGAAAAAATAGAAATTCGTTCTTTTTGGCAAAGAATACATTAAAAGAGCCCTAAACAGGGAAAAAGAAAGAGTTCCCCAAAAATGAGGCCTAGCCCGTCCTATGACACCATCACATCTCCCCTTTAGGATTTAGCCTACCATAGGCCTCCCTTGCACTAGTCATGATGTTCTGGCACTTCCTTTGGTTTCCTTCAGCTTGTTTAGATACTCCTGGGCCTTGATTTCTGATCTAAACATCCACATCCTTCCATTCAAAATAACCTTAAGTCAGGCCGGGTTCAATTGGTATGCTTCACAGCCTTTTGTCTGGAAGGGGGATTTCATTTGTCGTAGCCTCCCTCTCCTTTCAACAGAGGCAGAATTCTGGCCGAACAAAAAAAGTGTGACCTTTTAAAGTGCGTTTAGCTTTTGGCCTTGCTCTGTCTAATATAGCCTGTTGGAGAAGGAAGTTGCCAAAAAAGACTAGCACTGATCTAAGCCATTCCATCTGTTCTGTCTGGTTGCTTTACCTCTGCATCAGAGGGAAGCGGTCTGCCCGTTGAACCTCGGAACACCATTTCCAGTGTGACAGATCAGGGAATGTACCTTATAGAAGACCTACAATAAATACTCTCATGTTGTCCTTTTCAATATTCTCGGACAGCCCCAAGAATCTAAGGTTATTTTTGCGCTGCCAATTCTCAAAGTCTTCAAGTTTCCACATTGCATCTGCTACTTGCTTATCCTGTGACACTTTGTGTGTTTGCAGTTTCTCGACTTCTCCCTCCAAGGCTGCTGTTCTTTCTTCAACATGGGTCACCCTTTCTTTAATTTCGGTGCAGATTTTGTTCATCTTCCGAATAGATTCCTGAAGTTTTTGGGTGGATTGGTGCCCCCTGCGGTTCTCCTCTCTGGCATCCCCCTGCATCTGTTTCAAGGTGGAGTAAACAAGATCTATCGAGTGGGAGACATTCGGGTCAGCAGAGCACTCCTGTAATGCAGATTGGCAACCCATCTCCTCATTGTAAACTTGGCTGGTAGCAGAGTAATCCCATCTGAGTCTGCGGGTCATGTCTGTAACTTGCCTTTGAGGACTTCTTTTTGACCTAATCCTGCGCTTCTGAGTGGAAATCCTATTGTGTCGCCCCCTTTGGCTCGTGGAAAAGTTCTCTGTCCCTTAGTCTTCTTCTGTGAGCCCTGCGCTTGTAACCGAGATGTCAGAATCATCAGTAAGAGAGAAAAACTTCTCTCCTCCTTCTGGGGATCCCAATGGATTTATGAGCCAAGGCGGTGATGAAGTTTCCTATCTTTTAGACCCCCAGCAATGCATTTGAAGGAGTATGTTTGGGAAGGCTGCATTTACCTCTCTCCGTTTACTCCACAGGGGGCTCTGCTACTGGGACAGATCCTGAGGGTCCAGAAGCACACCCCTTCACATCCGAAGCTCCACCGGCAGAAATCTGCTTTGCCGGCTGGGAGGAATCCACTCCATGCAGCCCCACTTTGGGCTGTTGCTGCAACAGTGTGTCCACAGACCGGGCGGTCGATTGAGTCCCGCCTGTCTCCACCGCCGCTTCAGAAACAGTTTCAGCCACAGTCACATCAACCACGTCTGTAGATCCGGAGACAGTGGCCAGGGAAAAAACATCAGCCACTGATGGCTGTCTCTAGCTGCCCTCCGGGCATACCGCTCTGCTTAATCCAAGCCTCTGTCTCCCCCTTGGTCGCTCGTCCATCAGCTTCCTCTGCTTTCCTGTCCTGGGTTCCACAGAGGGGATGGGTCGCGCTTCGCCCTGTCGTCACTCTGGGTGCAGTAGCCTCTCTCGGGCATCCTTCATTGTCTTGATGACTTTGGGAGCCATTGTGACGGGCCGCAGAAATCTCCTCCGCAGTACACCAACCGCAGCACCAGTCTCCCGTGGAGCAGCAACAGCCGCAATCAAACCACTCAGTCCACGCCGGCAGAAGCTTTCCTGCCCCCAAAAGTTCAGAAATTCTAAAAGATAGATGTGCTTCACCATGACAGCATCCTTGTTATCTCGGGGCCGAACACCGGGGCACCTCTAGCCGTGGGTAGTCAGCAGCCATCCTGCTCATCAACACTACAACACCCATTGCTTTCTGACGCTGGCCCATGTTTACAAGGTATGTGGCTGGGCCAAAAATATCTCCAGGGAATACCTGGTCTTAAGCAGGCAAAACGAGGAGAAAACTTGTATTTCTCCTCGTATTATGCTCTTTCCATATGTGCTGCATTCTGCAAACACACATAGAAAAAGCAAATCGTCTGTAAAGATTGTTTAGGTGCAGGTAGAGACACCTTCCTGCCTGTAAACAATCACCCCTACAGATGAATCACCCTTGCAACATGGCACAAGGGTGCCTGCGCTGGCACTAGGCAGCTTCTTTAGCTCCACTGCTAGGAGGAACTCAGGGGTGCAATATATTTGTGTAAATTCAGCACATCCCTGCATTTTGAAACTGATGGAGTGTGGTGTTACCAATTTTAGTGTGGCACCACACTCTGGCAGTTTCTTGTACATATCCCCCAAATAATCTTGACTCTTGCCATAAACTTCAATGTGCAGCAATGCAGAGATACTATCAACATGGCTGCTATCTGAAGAACACTTTACAGACATCATCAATATTCCATGACTCAGGAGGTCGTATTTCGGATCACAAAGCATTTTGTTGCATGCCTACACTATACTTCGGTGCACTGAGTGCTTTGGGATTTGGCACTTAATTTATATCCATTAATTCAAATGCATTTTAATGGAAAGGTTAGGGTGGGTCACAAAGTCTTTTTTAATTGCCTCTCGCACATTTAACAGATTGAAATCTAATGTACCCCATGGGCTCTGCCACTACACGAATAAGCTCTAAATGCACTAATGAATGAATAAGAAGCACATCGTCAAAATATTTGCAATGTACAAAAGTCAAACCTGTTACATCTGCAAATGGTTCTTGCCATTTCGGAAAATTCAGGAAGCATGAAAAGGTGTTAGTATATGGATTCATGCTCAGAAATATGTCCTTATTGGTCAAGATGCGGATAGTAAGTTGCAAGTATGAATACTGGCGTGGCACTTTCAAACTTCAATCTTTCTTAGATCCTTCATCCTTGACCATCTCAGTGTCTGTGAGATCCCTGCTATTTTAGATTTGTGCTCCTGAATATTTACTCACTGGCATCATTTGTGCGGACTCTCAAACTGCAGATCTGATGTTTTTCAGGGCCCCCTTGCAGTGACTTGAGACTCATGAGAGGAACCTTTGGTCCCCTTTGCTTATAGTCTCAAGGAGGTTGTTGTCATGACTCTCTCTGTTTAAGCTCTAAATGGTATTAGCCAATGTAACTTTTATGATGCCTAGGTGTAAGCAGTCTACTGCTCTCCTCATGTTAAAGCAAGATCAGATGTGTGAGGCAGGTGGAGGGCCCTTGATACTGTGGCATAGCTCGCTGCACTGCCACCCGGCAAGCCCCTAATTTTGCACGGGTGCAGGTGAGAGCGGGGGTGATGTCTGACGCCGGACTTGATCTTAGGGGCGGGGGGACGGGGTAGTAGTCAACAGACACAACTCCCGCCGCCCCCGAAAACAGTGCAGCCCAGAGCTGACTGCCCCCTGCCTATCCCCCTAGCTACGCCACTGCCTTTATATTTATTTTAGCAAAATTAGTGTAACGCTTGCAAAGATTACTTGTAGTGCTCGCTTCCGTAACTGTTCACAAATAATAGTACAAGTGAAGTCAAATGATGAACCTAAGGAGTATTACCATGCACCTATTTTAAGATTCCCAGTAGATGCACCTGTATTTATGGTTACAGTAGCTAAACATTTTTTACGTGTTAAAATGTGGTTTGAAACATGGAGGAAAAATACTGCTAACACAAAATGGTGGGTGGTTCCCACAACAGGGGAGTCCCCTACTGTGGGCTTTCCTGCTACTGCATAGATATATTCAAATAGTAAGAAAAGGGCACCTCATCCAGTTAGTAGTGCATGCTTCATCATTGGCACATTCCCCTCATTCTTTTAGGTAAATACCACTGGGAATGCATTTTGGGAGCTCGGTATAAAGTTTTTCTTCTGGATAAGAGCAGGGATCCCCTTTTTTGTTTAAAACCTATGGATATAATCTAAAGCTATCTCTTTTTATTCAAAGGATGCCCATGTTATGGTTTAAAAACAGAAAAAGGGATGTACTAAGAACACCAATGAGCCTTACACCCACATCTAAAACAGAGCTTCATCTGATTGTTACCAGTCCATGTGGGTTCCCAGCCTTCTTCAGGGTCTGTAAACTCCCTGCCTTTATGTTTTACATTAAAGGAAAGCATGTACTTAAAAGTTAAGGTACAAGGGTCTTATACCTATTGTTTAAATAAACAGGCCTGTGGTTGGAGTAGATCCAAAATATTAAATGTATTACATTCTCATATGTTATGAAAACTTTGTCGGACACCACTTCTTGAACACTGCAAAACAACAATACACACACATAGGCGACTTTCCTGACATGGTTGCTAAAATCATATGCACTGCAAACAGGGCTCTCTCGGGAGACATTGTTTACAATGAATGCCTACAGCGCATTCCATTACAATGACCACTTTGTTACATCGCAAACCATTACAACGCAAGTCGTTACAACGGCTTCCTGTAGGGGGCAGAAGGTGTTGGATTTAAAATCTAACACCTTCCCTACTGTTGCACAGACTGGAGTTGGAATAGTAAATTCTAATTGTTAGAAATGGGATCTCTGGTTGGCTAAGTCTTGCGTCAAAGCCAGGCAGAGACCACCACTCTAGTCAGGGCAAGGGAGTTACACGCCAAAGATAACCCCTGCTCACCCCCTTGGTAGCTTGGCACGAGCAGTCAGGCTTATCCCGGAGGCCATGTGTAAAGCATTTGCACATGCACCCAGCAACAACATCCCAGGCACACCACAAAAGGAACTCCACACAAGGTGATATATAAAAATAGCCTTTGTATTATCATAACACATTAGAAAAGTAAACATATATTATACACGGTGCCACCTGGCATTAGATTATATTTACAAGGGATTATTTACACCTGACAGGGCCCACTCGATCATTGTCAGAACCATCACAAAGTGAACTTAGTAGATGTAGAACTTATAACCATAGAACACAACCAGTAACTACTGGTAACCACTATACTCAGCATCAGCCTGTAACATAAACTACATTATGCACAGTATCACATCAGGCGCAAATTACATTCTTCACCAACCTCACCAGCATAAACACATTATGCAATTCTCTCATCAGTCTAAATGCATTAGACAATAACCTCCTAAGCATAACTCACATTCGGGGCATAAATCACACAGTGAAACATAATCTCACTAGCATAAACCATAATATGCAAAACAACCTCATAATCATAGGAACACATTTAGAGGTATAGAACAGAGTGCGTAAATCATACTACATGAATCACATTTGCTAGCACCACATAATCACATTAGCACAGGGTCTCCTAAAAAGACCATAGTAGAGGCATACATTACATTAGGGCCTGGAGCCCTACAAACCTCCCCGTCCCCCTGGCCAACTGGCCATATCAAAGGGGCTCAACCGCCCTGTGACCAGAATGTCAGGGCTGCTGCCTAGCAGCTGAATCCAATTGCGCCATGGCGCAAACCTAAACGGTGCAGCTGGCACTAAGTGCTGCGCAGCTGTGATTGAAAGGGGGGCAAAAGGAGTGCATCTCACTCCTAACTTCAAAAGGACATGCCCTCAAAGCACTGAATAACCTAAACGGTGCATCTGACCACTACTTGCTGGTCAGCTGTGTATCTCAAAATGAGGCCTAAACATTGCAGCTGCCCTCTAGCCAAATGGTGCAGCTGTAGGAACAGGCCACACTAGCAGGGGCGCGGGCCCCTCTGGGCCTTCTTACAAATATGCCCCCTTCGTTGGAGCACACGGGCTCTAGAACAAATATGCACTAAAAATAACTTGCCCCCAAGCGTTGGAGCGCGCCGGCTCCTAAAACAAAAGACGCCCCCGATGGAGCGGCCCTCTGCCATGTGGGGCCGCTCAGGAGGTAGGCACCGGCACGTGTGCCTCGGTCCCCTCTTCCCCCCCAGCCCTCTTCACTCACCGGCTGGGGCGAAGGTAGGACTCTCCTCCCTGCGGACAGCACTTCTCGTGGCGCAGGGACAAAGGCAGGCTCCGTCTCCTCCCTTTATGCAGCAACACGTGGGGCTCTCTCCTCGCCACGGGAGCCCCGCCGACCAGCTGCAGCACTTCTCTTTTTGACCCCTCCTGACTTCGTCTCGGTCAGGGCCGGTGCATGGGATCTCTCCTCCTCCACACAGGGAGGTCCCGCTCGGGTGCAGGCAGCCTCTTCTCTTCACCCGGGGCTCCCAGTAGCTCAAGGGAGCCCTGCTGGGGGCCAGAGTCGACTTCTTCTCCCTTTGGGCACTGGTCCAGCGCAGGGTGGGCTCCCGCCTGGATCCTCTCAACTTGGGGCCGGGCTTCCTCACAAATGCGGAAGTCCCACCCCGTGTCAAGCACCACATTTGCCTAACTTCCGGTTTCCCCGGCTTTCTCCTTCTCGGCGGCTCGGTGTCGTGGCGGTGATTCTCTGAAATGCGGGGTGGGCTCCCGCATTAAAAAAGGACACATAGAGCGGCCATGTGGGGTGGGCACCCACCATTTAAATAAAAATAAGCGGGGTGGGCACCCGCTCAGATTGGCAAAATGTGGGGTGGGCACCCGCGATGAAGGCAAACACAGGGAATCCCTTTACGCCGGGATTCCCCCTCCAAGGGCTCCGGCGCTGCGCTGCCAAGCCCACGCTCTCCCTTTCCATCAGGTAAACTTCAAAATGAAGCGCTCCCGGGGCACTAGGCGCAGTACAAGTGCCTCCAAGGTCCTGGAGGATCAAGGTAGAAAAGGTCCCAGCCAGAAAGTCCTTTAGCCATCAAGGGGCAATGCAGGGCCCAGGGGCCAGCACACAGGGCCCTCCAGCAGGGAGGCACTCCCCATGGTGGTCCCTCCTGGGCCCCACCAGCAGCAAGCCTCCCTCCATCAGGAACAGAACAGGAACACTGAACATTTTCATGGGGTCACAGCCCCTATATTTATATGCCCTTTTCCTTTGTGACACAGCACAGGGCTTGGGATACCAGTCAGAACTGGTTTAGGGGAACTTTGGAGCACTTTGTTGTGCTCAGCTCCTCTCTCCTTTGTCAGGTGGGGGCTAGGTGCTCAGACGCACCATAGGGGGCGGAGCCAGCATTGTGGAGGGAAGGCACAGCCCTATTCAGGTCCCAGGTGCAACTCCTCTCTCCCATCTAGATGCAGATCTCTCTATTCACCACCTGGCAGACTCACCCTGGCTCCTGGCATTCCCCAGCCCTCTCAGCTCCTGTCAATCACAAGCCAGACATGCACTCCACATCAGGCAGGCAGACACATAGCACACAGAAATGCCAACTTCTAAAAGTGGCACTTCTCCACCAGTCACCATAAATCTGCGCACACCATTGAGCAGCATTTATTCTCACGAGTCCACACATACTAAACTCGACCCTGCACTCCTCTCACACCAGGAATTACCATGGACACACATATCCCCCATGCATTCCTATGGGAGGGCAGGCCAATCTCACCACATGCACTCAGAGCGTGCACACACTTTACACTGGGCAACAGTGCTAAAGTTCCCAGAGGCCTAAAATCACTACCACCATGTCAGAGCTTAAGGCAAAATGTTCAGGGGTGAACCTGCCAAGAAGGACCAAGTCCAACAATAATATTCCAAATCCAGCACCCCCTTCAGCAAGTCGTTGTAACGACTTGCGTTGTAATGGTTTGCGATGTAACAACTCGGTTTGTAATGGAATGTGTTGTAGCGCATTAGTTGTAACATCGCATATTGACATGCTCTCTGTTAGTTTTAGTTGGGTTTAAAGGCATACAAATGGCAATAAACACCATGGAGTTCCCCTCAGCCCCTGCAGTCAGACATCGGCCTAGACTGGACTCCAAAAGTGAAAGTGCATTTCAGAGCATGAAGTAGGAGTGCTACCATTTCTTCCTGGCTAGCAATAAGTCTATGACACTGGTGGAGTGCTGCTTGTATGGCTTGCTGCTGTTATAGGAGTTTGTTTAGAAACCTTGCCCCCCTGGCCAACCCAAGTAGTCCTGCATCACATGCTCTAGCTGTTACCAAAAGACAAGCTGGGCTTCTAAAGAATTGACCACTAACACAGGACATGTTGAGAGCATATGATGAAGCCCTGCATCCTGCACCAGTGGCAAAGACAGGCTGTTACAGAGATCGACTGCTGAAGGTTCAGGTGAGAATGTGGTGGTTCTGGCTGGTAGGCACATCTCTCTCTGCACCAATTTCTCTTATTTTTATACATTTTCATTTATACTTGTCCAGTGTGGTGGTCCAGAACCCAGTTGGCATACCAGCTATCTGGATCCACTGATATTTGTGGTAAATTGTGAAGTCTGTGTTCTCTGAAGCTTGTGCACTCCTTTGACATTCAAGAGATCACCATGATTCCTTAGCGTTGTTACTGCCACCCATATACTTTGAGACACTCTCACATTCCGTTAAGGGTTCCACAAATACTGTATCTTGAATTGACTTTTTGGTTTGTGCTGGGTTGTTTCAGGTATTCATGCAATTCTGTGGTTGGAGACCTAGCAATAATATTAACCATAACCTGTGTTTAAGTGGTGAGCTATGGATCCTCTGTTGCTCATTAAGTATCTATTTAATATTTGCAAACATTAGCTGTGCTGTTTTTGTGCATTATGTTATTGGACTAAAAGTCCCATACTATATAGCATTTGTTATTGTTAGACCGGTCAGCCTTAGGGTGGTCTTCCACCAATCTTTCTGCCTTATTCCCTTCTGTTTTGCTAAATTCCTTTCTGTGGGTCTTAAGACTCTTTGTACTTTACCACTGCTAACCAGTGCTAAAGTGCTTGTGATCACTCTGAAAAATATGGTAAAGGTGGTTTACACCTGATTGGCATTTTTAATATACTTACGTCCCTATCATGTGGTATACCGTATACTTAGGGCTGGTAAATTGTGTGCTATTAGTGGTCCTGCAGCACTTAGTGTGAACCCCCTCATTTAAGTAGCCCTGTAAAGCATGTCTCAGCGCTGCCATTGCAGCAAGTATGCATTTTTAAACTGACAATTTGACTTGTCAAAAGAAACCTTTTGCCAGGCCTAATTCTATTTAAAAAGCAGGACATGTACTTTTAAGTTTTATATGTCCTGGTAGTGAAAAACTCGCAACTTTGTTGTTCACTAATGTGAAGCCTACCTCTACCTCTACCATAGGATAACAATGAGTTAACCAACTACATTTAATAAGTGATAACTTTTGTTTGGGAACACATTGAAATGTCATGTCTGGTGTCTTGAGAATCGTAACTTGAAAGTCACAGATCTGAAAATGCCACTTTTAGATAGTTTGCATTTTTTTATTCAACCACTGTGGTGCCTGTCACCTGTAGCTTGTGTCCTATCACAAGGTATATTTGGCAGTTGGCTTTTATGTATTCCTTCAAGACAGTATCAGAAAGGAGGACTATGTGTTGGAAGAATGGGGCATCCTGGCTGAATGGGAGGGGAGGAGCTGTGCATAGCCCCACCTACATTTCAAATTAGCTGCCTAAGCACAGACATAAAGCACTTCACACTAGCCTCTGTGGTGCCTGGGCAGGGTGGCAGGAATGTCCAGATCCATTTGTGGAGGGGTGAACTCCAGATGTTTCTTCCATTTCAAAGCTAGCATCGAGTATAAAAATAGGATCCTCAGATTCACTCTTCATTTCACTTCTGGACCAGTGGAGGACTCTCAGATGACTGCCCTGCTGCCTGAGGCATGCTCTGGGCTTCAGACACCCTGCGGCTCCGTGAGGACTGCCCTGCTGCCTGAAGCCTGCTCTGTGCCCTCAGAGGACTGCCCTGCTTGTGATATCCTTTTATTTTATCACTGTTTCAGTGCTGCATAAATTCTTTACGCATTGCCACTAAGTTAACCTTGACTGCTTTTGTTCTAAGCTACCAGAGGGTTAAGCGAAGTTTAAATCAGTGACTTTTTGTATTTTACTCTGACAAGGATTGTGGCTGTTGTTTGAGAATGGCTCCCATCCCCATCAACCAACAAGCTAATTTCTCACAGTTACGTTATGGGCTCCACTGTTATGTGCAGTTTCCTAAACAATAGCTGCTTATACATTTAGTATAGTGTGCCAAGCCTGTGGCCCTGTTGTAATTACTGCTCTTTGTGTACTATCTGCTTTAACTACCAACCCTGTATACACATGAGATTATCATTCTCGTGGTGAGATCCCCGGTTCATTATATAATTTCTGTGTGAAATTACCATATTGTGCTCGGTACTGTCTTGTGCTTTCCATTGCTATTTTTACTGTTTATGCTGTAAATTTAAGACATACATGTGAGCTATTATTAAAAGTCCTGTGATTACACCCTTGGCTGAACAGTGATATTTTATTGTGATAACCACGTTGCACTCTACCTAGATTCACGCCACAACCCTCTCTTCAGTTAAACTTTGGACTGCTCACCCGTATCCTCCCAGAGAGTCTCAGTAAATCTTTATTTCGCTGATTAAAAATCAACATAAAAAGTACAAAATACAAATACAATATACAGTGTACAGTATATTTACATTAGATCTGAGCCGACGGACATTAAAAACAGGTTAAAAACGAAACTTTAAAAAGGCACTTTACAAAGGGCACATTACATTATTAATTCATCATTATTCAATCACGGGTATTCCTCAATCTTACCGACACTCTCAAGAAATTTACATTCGAGCACAAAGTGCGGTGTCCACGGCCATTTGTAAGAAATTCAGGGCACTCTTGGCTTCACGTATTTTAGCCTCCTTTAGGATATAAAAAAGAAATTTGCGACGGGGGATTTGATAAAAAGAACACAGAAGTACAAAATGAAGGGTGTCCTGCGGAGACCTATTGTCGCAGCCGCAGGCACCCTTCTGCTCAACCGTTACTGTGAAACCTGGAGGATAAGCTAAAATGTGGTGTAACAGGTTGAGCCTAAAACGGCACATTAAAAATCTGTCCTGGTGATTATGCATTAGATATAAATAGGGCTCCATTCCTGCTCCATTGCTCACTCGGTGGTGTGCTATAACTGATTTCTTTAAGGAGTCAGTGCTTGCTCTTTGTGCTTCATATTTATCCAGTAGCTCTCTTTTAATCTGGTTTCTACATGTGGGGGTTATGGAGGTAGGATCACTGAAAAGAGATAGGTGGTCGATTGAATCCAATGTCTCTTTTATGTACCTCAACCATGGGATACGTAGGTGGTTGTCCATTTGCAAGCAGTCCCAAGCTATTTACCTGCTTAGTTCCGCTGCGGGATTCACCCATAACCCGAGCCATAGCAAAATGGGTCTCACCTTTACCCAGTCGGTGATATAAGGTAACCCCAGTTCTGTGTGTGTTATTCCTGCTGGGGTACCCTGTGGTAGCTTCAATATCCTCCTAAAAAATTTATCTTCCTCCAGTTGCAGGGGCCTTACATCTCTAAATCCCCAGACCTCAGCTCCGTAAATGGCTTTTGCAGTGCTAACCGCCACATACAGATTCATCACCTGTTCCGGCAACCACCTCCCCAGTCTACGAGCAAAGTTATGGATAGCCCCATTTGCCGATACCAGCTTTCTGCATCTATCCTCCATTAACAGATCAAACTTTGTATCCCCGTCAAACAGTAGACCCAGATAAGAAAAAGAGCTCACTGTTTCCAATTTGTGCGACCCTATTTTAAAAGCAAATTTCCAGCTTGGTTTCTTGCCAGCTATCATGACATACGATTTGCTCAAATTTACGGACAAATCTAATTCGTCCATAAACTCCACAAATCCATTGACCAATTGTTGTAGGCTCACGGCCGTTCTGGCAAGCAGGACGGCATCGTCAGCATACAGTAGAACCGGTATGTGGCGATTTCCAGCTTTGGGACAATCCACATTTAAGGCAACCAACCTTCTCTCCAAATCGTTAATGTAGAGAGAGAACAAAAATGGGGCAAGGATACACCCCTGCCTCACTCCGCTCGTGCAAGGGAAGGGATCCGTGCACCCCCCCCCCCCCCCCCCCTCGTTGTGCAGTGGACCCTGGCAGTGGTGTTCCAGTGCAATTCTTTTAAGATGTCAATGAGTCCAGGCTCAATTCCCAGGTTGGTCATCAGATCCCAAAGTTTGCTCCTGTTAACATTATCGAAGGCTGCCGCCAGGTCCATGAAGCCCATGAATAGTGTGCCTTTACCAGCCTTTGTGTATTTGGTTATTAATAGGTACAAATTCAAACATTGGTCACTGGTAGACTTGCCTGGCCTAAAGCCGTATTGAGTGTCTGCTATAATGTTGTGTTCTTCTGTCCATGACATCAAGCGACTCAAAATTGCCCTGCCCAATAGTTTGGCCGATACGTCTATCAACGATATTGGTCTGTAGCACTGTGGATTGTCCCTACACCCCTTCTTAAAAATAGGGACAATCAGTGCCGTAGACCAAGACCGTGGCAGACCCGTGGCAATTGCTGCATTTAGGACCCTTGTCATAATGGGAGCCCAGAGATCAGGGTTACTCAGGTAAAGGTCAGGTGGCGTCCCATCAGGCCCGGGTGCTTTGTTGCGAGTTAGCCCTCTGATTGCTTGGGTAATTTATTGGAGTGAGAATTCGACCTTGCCCGATCGGCATTCCTCCCATCCCACTGTAGTCACAGTATCACTTTCATGATTATACAGACTCTTAAAATGTGCCACCCACTGGTCAGGAAGAATGTTGTTACTGATCCCCGGGGAGTTTTTCTCTTGGAAGCAGGACCTATTGATAATCCTCCAAAATTCGCTGAAGTCTCTATGTTCCCCCGCTTCCCTCAGGTCCGCCCACACTTCTGCTTGGAGCGTAATCTTCCTCTGCTTGACCTTTGTCTTATATGCCTTTCTACATAGGGATACTGCCTGTTTGTCCCTAGGGTAGATTTTGAGACATAGTTTCAATTCCCTAAGTGCTCTCACGCATTCGGGATTAAACCAGCGTGGCTGTGTTACAATTTTTACTGGGCCTTTTGCTTTCAGGAGATCCCCTATCATGGTGGTTAGTACCTCAAAGGCAGAAACCAAACACCCACCTTCTACTAGGTGATCAAGACAGTCTTTAATTTGGTGTTTGGCTTTTATCACCAGGGATTTATAAAACTCCTCTGCATTGATCTTAGCCCATCTTAGTCGCCTCCCCTGGTCTGTTGGGATCAGTGTAGAGGTGGCCTGTTGAGTTCTACTGCGTCCGTCGCTGTATTCTAGGACCATTATCAGCGGGTTATGGTCGCTAAAGGGGTTCCAGTCTATTCTCACTTCCTTCACCCTGTCCTTTATGGCAGAGGATATCATCATAAAATCTATAATTGAATAACAACCTCTGCCCTTAAATGTTGGAGTGAGGAAGCCATCCCTCCCTGGGGTTATCAGATCTATAGTGTGGTCATGGCAAAGGTGTCCAGAGTTTTCATGAGGCTGTTTCCCTCCCTGTTATGCTTGAAGTGAGGCCCATTTTCTACCGGACAGGATGACCAGTCTGCATTTGCGGGAATCAGTTTGGGGCAAAGGTGGCAGTTAAAGTCACCCATGATCAAAACTGCTGGTTCCCCGCCCCTTCTCTGTTGTTTGGTCTCATGCTTTAACCTATTTTCTAGTTCCTGAGTTATTGATTCATTTCCTTCCCCTGAGACTGAGTTGTAGATGTTAAATATCAGTAAACTTAATCCCTGCCCCTGAAATTCGACTGCCTGGATTAGGTGTGACGACCATGAGGGTTCTGACCATGTGCCTTCCAGCTCTAGATTAACATACAGGGCTAGCCCACCCTTAGCTCTGCCCGATCTTCCGCCCCTTGCAGGGACAGAAAAACATTTAAAGCCTTCTAGTTGGTAGGCGGATGGGTCTAGTGCCCATGTCTCCTGCAAGGCTATGACATGGTACCCCTGGAGATTACTTATCCAGTCCACATTGTCAAATTTCCCCGCCAAACCAGCAATATTCCAGGACAGTATTTTTAGGCCTTCCCTTGGTAGTTCACTCTCCCCTTCTTCACCCTGTGTTGATGTTATGGGATCTGCTGCCCTACTCTTGGTCCCTCCCTGACCCCTTTGCCTGTATGTGTTTGGGTGATAACTGTCCCCTTCTCTGGGATGCTATCTAGATCCCTCCCTTGCCCATACTCCTTTACCACCCATTTAGAGGCCCTTTCCTGGGGTGATTGGGATAGTCAGTCTAGTTCTTCTAAGGATTGCAAAGGACTGAATCTGTTTGCCCACTGTGTGTAAACCTGCCCTCTCTGTCCCTCCTCTCTCGGCCAATTTCTAGCCGCTATGTTTCTTGGTCTATCCTGGACATTGTGTAGGGGATTTGGGGCACATCTCCTGGGGTAAAAGTATCTTAGTGGTAGCGGGCATATTGTGCTAGTGTGATTTCTATTGTAGCCTCCTAGTATATATTTTACTAACTCCGTGTCCCTAAAGTTTGCCACGATGCAGTCTCCTGCAGCATCTTTCCTCCTGCTGCCTACCCAGTTTGTTCTTCTTACTAACAGGATCTCCCCACATTCTCCTCCTCTCAGGGGTCTGTGTATATTTAGCCACTTAATTATTTTCATTTTTAACTCTGCATGTGACTCTCTCTCCCCTGCCCTAAGACCAGGTACTCCCGTAAAAACCACCACATCAGCGGCAGCTTCAGGTGGTAAATTGATACATGTTGGTACATAGTCAGTGGGGATATCTGGGGGACTGCACCCAGTTTGAGATTTCTCTACACAGCACTGACTTTTTACAGTCCCTTCTTGTGGGAGTGTAGGAATTGTGCTCTGTGGGGTATTTTCGCGTACGGTTACCCCCCCAGGTTAGGGTTACCCCTGTCTCCTTGAGCAATTGCCGAGGGTGTATCATGTAGTAGCACTATGCCACAGTCCTTGTTACTCACACAGTTGTTTCTACCTCGTGCATGTTCCCCTGTCCTGATTCCTACTGCGGGGTGACTTACTATTTGATTGGTGTCAGATGTTCCCTTACTTTTCCCCTGCTTTGCTATTTTGTTTATTGCTTTGTCTAGCCTGCTTATAATTGGTTTTAGTTGGTTCACTATAAATGTTTCCATACGTTTTTGGAAATCACCCATCACTTCTTCCAACCAACCTGGTGGGAGTTGCTGCCCTGCTATTGTACCTCTAAACTCTTCAATCACTGTCTCCCCCCTGCTTTTTGTCCCCCCTATTCCCCTGTTTTGCTTCTTTTTGTTAACTCTACTCTTCCTGCTAGCCCCTGGTTTGGGTTTCCTGTTATTTTCCATCACTATTTCGTTTACCACTTAGGCGCAAGGGATTATGTCTGTAGAATTTTTCAATGACTCATTTCCCGAAATTTCTAGAATTTCCGGTGCAATGGGTTGTATCGGTGTGTTTGGGGTGGACAAGCTTCTCTCGGTTCATTCTATCTCCCTGTTTACTTTTTGCAGCATCAAATCAATTGCAGTGGGTTGTAACACCCCATTTAGTGCCGCACCTGGGGGATTGTCAGACCGAGATGACTGGGTTTTACTTGTGGCAGATCGTGTTTTAGTTTTGTTAGACATACCCAAAATTTCAACAAAGTCAGTTTAAAAGGAACTATAGCACCATAATCTCCCTACTGCCCTAGTTGTTCCAGCAATTGGTCAGATGGCCTACTTTTTATCCCTACCGTGAGTGTGAATGGGTGGCTTCCCCCCAACTCAGTGTATTTAGTAGTCCTTACCAACAGGCTATTATTGGTGTTTGGAAGGAGCAATCCACTCCCTGGGGGAAGAATGTCCATACAGTTCACAGTTTGTGTCTCTTTTCTCGAATACCTTTATCGTAGACGCAAGGGGGTGATCCAGCCCAGCCTCTTCAGTCACTGATGGGCACGGATGAACCCAACCTTGTCCCAGGCTTCTCCCGGTGCTCCCGCGTACTCCCTCAAGCCGAGGATCCTGGGTAGTGTAGTTTCTGCCCTTCCACTGCGGCCGCACTCGAGGATGCTGCGGCGGCGAGGGGGACCCAGGTAAGCTTCAAAGGACACCAGGCACCAACAGGTCAGCTGTACTTTACAGCGCTATGCCCCCAAAGTGTTAGCAAGGCTCCCCGCTCCACCGGGATATTCGCGGCCTTATGAGCGCCACCAATCGCGTTGTGGACGTGCCCCCGGGCGGCTTTCCTCAAGCCGAGGATCCTGGGTAGTGTAGTTTCTACCCCTCCACTGCGGCCGCACTCGAGGATGCTGCGGCGGCGAGGGGGACCCAGGCAAGCTTCAAAGGACACCGCACACCAGCAGGTCAGCTGTACTTTACAGCGTTATGCCCCCAACGTTTTAGCAAGGCTAACTTCCTGCGGGACACTAGAGCATGTCTCGCAGGATACCACAGGCTTAAACAAGTTCGTATCTGAAGAGAGGAGTCACAGCAGGTAAAGCACTGCTCAGCTTTTGCCAAAATAAAACACGCACCGACTCACTCTATGGGTAAGGTATCTCTCTCCCTGTCACAGCCGTCGTCTCCCCGGCGTCTCAACTCACGCTTCATAGAACGAACGCACCAGGGACCAGTCGGGCGCCTCCAGCTCAAGGTAAATCCTGGAATAAGTTCCAGCAGCTGCAGTGTAAACACTCCTCAGGCTCACCTCGCCTCGCCTCAGTTTCAAGTGTAGCAATGATATATTTGGCCTCAGAGGTGCCTCCAGATACAAACAAACAGAAACCCAGGGGGGAATTCACGCTCTTTGTCCCTCTCTTGCCTCCACTATCAGCCGTTTTTAGATTCGGCAGATAGAAATCAGAGAAATCCACAAGGTAAAAGCTGCAATGGGAGCCGCAGAACGCCAACCAAGCTCCACCATCAGTGTCCCTGTCTGATTAGGGCGTCTATGCTTGCACTCAAGCCCTCTCTGAGCTCACAGCTTGCCGTTGCACAATCCCTGCCCACAAAACCTTGGCTACTGCCTCTGTGTATACAGGTGAGCTCCCAGCGAGTCATGTTGGGTAAGGGAGAGCAACTTTCTGTTGCTAAATGAGTGCATTGAGTCCTGATTGATAGCGACCATGAACATTCTCTCTGTAAAAATATCAGTGCCCCCTGTAATTATCCTATGGGTGAACCAGATGTATATCTAGCATAACATGGCACCTGACTGGCAGCGTGACTGTATTGCGCGCAGCGTTCTTAATGGCAACAGTGCAATTGTTTGTCCAGGATTTTTAAAGTTCCCGTTTTGGTATTTAATTTTAGTTCCAGTTTCCCCTGTTTTTAAACTGCTGGCCCCTTACCTGCACTCTAATCTTGTAAAAATCACTGCTCTTTTAGCGGGTCCTTGCTACATAATCACTCCCACGGGGGACTTATTGGTGGGGAGAGAAGGACGCCTGGCAGCGCCATCTTTGTTGCTGGTCTAGTCGTCTGAAGGACGATAGACAGCTACTTAAGGCGGTCATGCTGACGCGCAGCGTGCACGCGCAGCGGGTTCGCCGGATTTCTGCCGGAGTTACGCCTGAGTTCAGCCCGTCTACGCCCGTCCGCGCTCGGCCGGGCTCAGGGGCGTGGTCTGCTGCTCCGAGAAAGGTATTTTCCGCCAGAGACTTACATTATATAGACAATGGTATTCAGAAGTTAGATCCAATCATTACGAAGAGGCTAGAGGATATGAATATCCTTCGACCACTCAGGGGGAAGTCAGGGACTGTCCCGCCTTCTTTGAAGTTGACTAGTCTGAATACAAGGTCACTTCATAAGCACTGTCTTGAAATTTTCACTCTTCTTCAGGAAGAGGATATTGATGTGTTGACTCTTACGGAGACATGGTTGGGCGATGACTCCCTGCCTGATATTATAGCCACCCTTCCCAATGAATATGATGTGGTATGGTATAACCGTACCAACAACGCTCGCGGTGGGGGTGTTGCTATTTTTTATAAAAAGTACTTAAAGGTGTTAAAATAGCGGCCGAGTCTGTAGATCTATCTGACATTCTTGGTGTGAAAATTACTTTGAATAATTCTTGCCTCGTGATTCTTACAGTCTACCGCCCTCCAAATTCCACACCAGCATTTAATGATTTATTTGCCCCTATCATGTCTGATTTATGTACAAGATATCAAAAGATTGTGGTAACCGGGGACTTCAACATGCACTGGGATAAAGCCCATAAGGATCCGGCAACTCGACACTTGGAGAATACTATGTCTTCACTTGGTATTAAACAGCTCGTAGATGCCCCCACATATATCGAGGGGCATACCTTGGATCTTATTTGGACCTCAGACCCAAAGGTTATCCTTGTGGACATTCTGCCTTGTGTCTGGTCGGATCATTATCTGGTGAACTGTGAGATTACCATTGTAGGCTTCTTGGCTCAAAATCAATTAAATTTGAGGAAAGTTCATCAGCGGATAAAAGTTGATTCACTATCCTTGACTAGCACTCTTCCTGATTATGCCCAATCACTGGTCTCTAGTGGAGATTTGGATCAGGATTATAGGGACATAATGCGAATTTTGAGCCAGGCGATTGATCAGATAGCACCCGAAAAGCTACAAAAGGTAAAAAGAGTAGGAAAAGGGGCTCCATGGTTCACTCCGTTGTTGAGGGACTATAAAAAGAAGCTCCGCCATCTAGAAAGGAACTGGAGGAGAACAAAAGATGGTGTAGATCGGGAATCGTATAAAACCTCACTTAACTCATATAAAAAGTTGATTGTAGCTACAAAAGCAGATTTCTACGAAACCCGCATAAAGCAGTCGGAGAATATTCAGAAAGAAACATTTAAAATTCTGACAGAGTTGAGTAAAAAAACAGAAACGTCTGAAACCACAATAAACGTTGATACTTTTCAACGTTTTTTTTTGGAGAAGGTTGAGACTATTCTCTCTGAGATTGAGCATAGTACTCTGAATGGTTCGCTTCCAGTACAGGAAGTTCAAACCTCTGTGGAAGTTTCCATATCAAGGTTCCCTGAGATAGATCCCATGGAGCTTGAGCAGCTCATGAGTAGCACCAAATCAGGTTCCCCAGCGGACCCGTGTCCCCCCAGGGTCTTTCGCCTGGCATGTCCTATCTTAGAAGATCATATTATCTCCCTTCTCAATAGTTCAATGGAGACTGGTTATTTACCATCGAGTCTTAAGGAGGCCCGAGTTAAACCTCTGTTAAAAAAACCAGGAGCCGATTTGACCATTTTGAAAAAATTATAGGCCGATATCCCAATTACCTTTCTTGTCCAAGGTCTTGGAGCAACATGTGCTGAAGTCCCTTTCTTTATTCCTGGAGTCACACCATCTACTCCAGGAGCGCCAGGCAGGATTTCGTGCACATCACAGCACCGAGCTGGTGATGCTCTCGGTGCTGGATGAGCTTAGAGGTATGGCTGATAGTAAGAAACCAAGCGTCCTGATACTTTTAGATCTATCGGCGGCGTTTGATACTGTCAGCCATTCCCTGTTATTGGACAGATTTACCTCTTTTGGGGTAAGGGGTCCGGCCCATAAATGGCTCCAGTCCTTCTTGACGAGTAGGTCGCAGAGGATCCAACTGGGGGATTGTATCTCCGATATAGGCATTTTGGAGTGCGGAGTCCCTCAAGGCTCTGCATTGTCTCCACTGCTGTTCAATCGTTACCTACAACCGTTGATTGCATCCCTTGCGACTATGGGCTGTGGTGTGTTTAATTACGCTGACGATACCCAGCTGCTGCTGAGTATTGATAATACGGCCCGGGCACAAACTAATGCCCAGAACATCCTCAGACATACGGTTGGCTGGATGACTGCAAACCAGTTGAAGATAAACCCGGACAAAACGGAGGTTCTGGTGGTTTCGACCTTAGCTTCACCTTGGGGTGACCTTTATTGGCCCCAGGAACTAGGCCCTACACCGACACCGTGTGACAAAGTAAAAAGTCTTGGTATCAAGATTGACAATGAGTTGTCAATGGCCAGTCAGATTGCCTCCGTAGTAGGGATGTGTACTGGGTTGATTAGACTGCTGCGTAAACTAGTTCCCCTTCTTTCTTTCTCCATGCTTCGAATGGTTGTTTCTGCTACGATTATATCGAGGCTGGATTACGGAAATGCTCTCTATTTAGGTCTGCCTAAAACCTTGACTAATAGACTGCAGGTTGTCCTGAATGATGCGGCGCGATTAATCTTCAGGCTACCTAGACAAACTCATGTTTCTCCTTTGCTGCTCAAGTTACATTGGCTTCCTATCGAGCAGAGAGCGGAGTTTAAGAGCTTATGTACTGTCCATAAAGCAATTTACGGACAGGCCCCGGCCTATATTAAAGAGCGCTTGAAGGTTTATAAGCCTAAACGAATTCTTAGGCCCTCTGATTCTCAGCTTTTGGTTTGCCCCCGATATAAGCTAGCAACCAAAGGTTATTTATTTATTTATTTATTTTATTTTACTGATTTGTAGAGCACATGGCTGCCCGTGAGCGTCCCAGCGCTAAGTGACAAGAACCTGCTGAGGGCGAACCTCATGGAAATAGCCATGTTTTGAGTGCTCTGCGGAATGAGAGAAGGTTGGGTTGAGCTCTGAGGTTTGGGGGAAGAGTGTTCCATAGTTTGGACGCGTTGTATGAGAACAGTTGACCGCCAGAGCGAGCTTTCCTAATTCTAGGTACAGAGGCTAGATTGCAGTTGGAGGATCGAAGCGTTCTTGTGGTGATGTGAGGTGAGATGAGGTTTTGTAGTATAGGGGGGGCCTTACCGTGCAGAATTTTACTTCTCGGTTCTGGTTCCACAGATATGGAATAAACTTCCAGAACCACTTCGGAGAGAAGTAAATCTCCTGCGTTTTAGGAATCTGTTAAAAACGCTTCTATTTAGGGAGTCCTTTGGCTCACCTAATTAGCTGCTCTGAATGCCTTTCTTTTTTGCCTTTCATACGTTCTGCATTACTTTCGTTTGTCTTCGGTCTTGAGCGCCTAGAGACCTGTAGGTGAGTTGGCGCTATATAAACCGAAGTTAACAATAACAATAACAATAACATAACATAATGTGCACTTTTGTAAAATGCAAGTTTATCCGTAAGGGTATCTAGAAGCTGCCCTACAAGGGCCATATCATGGTGCCATTCAGCATGGAGTGCAGACACAGATGGGAACTCTGAGTATTTCTTTCCCCAAATTGCTCCACCTATGGCGCATACTGTGTCTCGTAAAATCTCCAAGTTAGGTCCTAGGCTGCAGATGGCTCGGCTCGGAACACAGAGCAGTAGTTGACTCTCCCTGTTCCTGAACTGTGCTTTTTACAGCTCATGTATTATCGTAGTGGTTTTCTAGGTTAATTTATGCGCTATATGAATGGCAATTTCAGCAAAAACAATTGCATAGTAACACATCCACACATAAATCAGCCCCAGATGTTTACTGTGCCGTAATTGTACTTACTTTATGGTGTTTGGAAAGATGAAAGGCTGAGTGGACCACCGGGAAGCAAAGTGGGACAAAGTGATCAAACAGAGATCACTGGAGTTCGTGCGTTAGGAAACTAAGACAGCAGGTACGGCTAGTTACATTACAAGGGTCGCTCAGTTTAATGCTATCTGCAGCACGCCGCACTTTGATCCCCACTAACTGTACCACGTTCCGCGCACCAACTTCAAAGCCCCGCGAGTATCACACTATGTCCCGAATTTACATAGTTGTGTTACAATGTGATGTGATTCGGTTCTATGTGTAAGTAACTGCTTACTATGGAGCAAACTTACTGTTCACCGTTACTCTTGTCGATGTTCTGTGAACATTTCCTCATGACATGCGCCTATGGGTTTCCTCACTTTTGCTTCTCTAATAAACACCTATTTCGTTATGTGTTAGCTCCTTCATGCTTTTTATTCCACCGGTGCGCATATCCCTTAAACCAGAAATGTAGAGACCTTCGTCACAGCAATAAAATTCCGTGCCCTCTTCTACGGTCTCACGGGGTACAAAATGTTTTAATCAGATCGGCGCCACAAAAGTGCCCATTCCTCTTCCCGCTGTCAGATAAAATTGCCAAATAAAGTACAATGAAATCTATGAATATGACCTTTAGGTAATTCAGAGCGGGAGTCAGTGTAATGCTCGCGCCGTCCTCCGATGTCAAGTGATTTCTATTGGGAAATGTTCTTTCCCGTGCAAGGGCACGCGACCCTAAGCCGCTGCATCTTTACAGTCCTATTACATGGTAATACATTATAAATGTAGAGTATTACAGATCAATGAAAGGACGAATACACCAATGTGAATGGCGTATGTCCTCTAAAAAAGTAAAGACGTCTTTCTGACAGGAGTTACAGGGACAAGTCTAATAGCTAAAGACCTTTGGATGACAGGCACTCTCACAGCTTTTACGCGAGAAGGCTCTCGTTTGATTTTGGGGCATGTTTTCTTTGTGCAACCTTGTTTCAGTATGTGGAAATGATTGTAACTCTAATCAGCAACTCATTAGAGAAGAATACATCTGCTGAAACAGAAATCAAGGAAAAAATACAGGCTAATTTATGAAAGCTTTGGTTGGCAGCCCATATTAATTAGGTGCTATAAATTATAAAGGGTGTTAGACTTTAAATTGAAAATGCCGATGAAGTACTGTTATGGTACTATGAATATTCATCCATTGGCAGCGATCAAGAATGCCTGGGTTGGATAGATGGGAGAATATAGGAAAGCACAGTCACGCACACTGATTAGGAAAAAAATCAAAGTCCCACACCTGTGTCATGATATTTGTCAGAAATAAGGTAATTAATTCGCAAGGGGGATACCCCTATCAACTTAATCAACACAATCTGGTTTGGTTGCAACACATTTCTAGGAAAATCTCTATGCAAACCCTGGTAGCTGTTGTAGAAGCAGCAAGGAATTCCCCAGAGAAATGCTTGTTAAGTAGTACTAAACTATTTTAAAGTCTAGAGCTCAACACAAATAAAATTCTCAAAACAGTTAAAAAAAAATCAAGAACAAATATTAAGCTAAAAGGCACAAAATATTCAAAAGTCGATGAAGGGAACTAGTTACCTCACAAGTACAAAGCACCAGTCAGAAGTCACAGTTTGAGGGGGCATGACTACCAGCCGAAGATGGTGAATACTTGCGATTGAGCTCTGTGCTACCAGCCCCGCACCATCCGATATGATCCAAGACAATTGCCAACATTTAATCGGGTAGAGTTGGCAACTTACTTACTCTGTACTTCATGGGGCTCAGAGGCTCCTTATTTGACCCTCCCACCTGCTGGAGGCCTTAAATATGGCCTGCGAGCTTTGCGTGCATTGTGGTGGGGTGGCAGTCCCTCATCTGGGTCAGCTTGCGGACTGGACATAATTGTGCCCAAGACAAAGGAGGCACTGCCAACACAATGAAATGAGTGGAGGGAAGGCTGAGAGCTGAAGAAGTGATCTGGGCCCGGACTGTTACTGTGCAGGCTGTGTGGTGACGAAGGTGACAGAAGGAATGGCTGGAGCTGCCTGATGGTTGTGAATGAGTGTGGTCCTGGGACGGAGCAGAGCATTGGAACTGCTGGCCTATCAGGTGAGGAGATGGCAGTTCGCAAACATCACGGCGTGGGTAGCGGTGTGAGAAAATAGCTGGGGAATGAAGCAGGAGAAGACAGTGCCGGCGCTGGCTGCCTGCTAAAGCGGCATTGTTGGCAGGAGAGGAGAGAACTTAGGCTGCCCATCATCAGCGAGTAAGAGCATTCAGGGGTGAGACAAGAAAACTCTGCAACCTTGGAGCTTCATTCTGACACTCCAGCACGCTGGAGCTGGACTTGCTAGTTGGGGCCCCGTGGCCTTGTGGGGTGGCCCACTAGAGCATACACTGGAGTTACCTGTTTGAGGTACAACTTCAGTAGCTCCAGGAAAAAACTCTGTCACAGAACGAACAGTGCTTCTGTTTGGTCCTGGGTCTAGACATGCAGCCGCAGTATATGGTGATGTGCTTTTGCTTCTGTGCACTTTTCTCCTGCGATGGTGTGCAGCATTGATAGTTTTGCTCCACTGCAGTCTATGACCCCTCAGTTGCTATATCGGCTAGTCTACTCCAACCAATACTTGAATTTTAGTCCTTGTAAGCCGAAAACTGGCTGATGATAACAAAGACATACTGAAGAATGGGTCGTGGGGGAGCAGCAGTGGAGGATGCAGAGGGACTAGATTGAGTGTGGCCCCCCCTTCATCATAATTATCTTGATTGCCCCTAGAAACAAACGGACACCCTCTCATGAGACACCCTCTACAAGGGCTGCCTGTGATTGTCTTGACCTGCCCCCCCTCACTGCAGTTATGCTTCACTGGCCCATGAGGAGATAGCTGCAGAGAAGTTAATTGATCAATGGGGGAGTGTCAGCTCTGGACCCCATGCATCCAGCTTGGAGTAGGGTCTTCCGAGCCTTGGGCAATAAAAGGGTGGCTGTGAACCTAACCTAGGAACAAGTTGAGAGCTCATTATGGGAAAAGACAAAGTAACCACTCAGGGCAAAATAGATACATTTGCAAGGTCCACCTCCAGAGCAGAAAAGCAGGTGTGTCAAGATGTGGGGACTCTCACACAGCAAGACCCAATAGCCTTTATACTTCAAGCCATTCAATACTCAAGGTCCTCCATGGTAGAGAAAATAGGCAAACTGAGCCTCAACTTGTTGGTACTTTAGCAGGACCGATTCAACATAGTCTACAGAGTGACCAAAGTGGAGGGCTGCCTCTTGGAAGTGGAGAGTGCTGCACAATCTCAGCAAACCTCACTCAGGGCCCTCCAGTGTAATGTGAACATTTTAGAGGCAAGGGTTGATGATGCAGAGGGTAGATCCAGGAGAAACAACATCAGAAATGTGGGGATTCTAGAAGGTGTGGATGCTTCCTGTCCGCTTCATAATCAACTAACTTAAATCATGGCTGCATGCAACTGAGCGGCCCCCTGCTTTGTATTGGAAAGGACCCTTTGGTACTTCTTGGCACGACTGCCCACGTGTTCCCCCTCGCAACCCATGAATGTGAGACTCCAGAATAACTCAGACAGGGATGCTTTTCTACGCAGGGCCAGGAAAGCTAGAAAGCTCCACTGTGGATCTGCCCCAGTCATGCACTTTCCAGATTACACTCTCAAAGTTTAGCAACAGCGTCCCTCATTACTTGCTCCGAAGGATAAGTTCAGGGTAATGCAAGTATAATGAAAGCTACAGCTTGTGCCCTACCTCAAAGTCATTTATAATCACAGGACCCTTTTCTTGAACACCCCCCGAGAGTGCTTGGTCCTTGCTGGAGGAGCATCTGGTTTTCAGCTGCTCCACTCTCCCTCTACTGACCCATCTGCAGGGAAAAGGGGTACTGGAGCATTGACACAACCTCTTCAATGTATGCAGAGACTTAGACAGAGACAAATCTGAGTGGACCTCGCAACCTGTACTCTGAGATTTCTACGCCCCAAGGAGGCAGGAGACCTGTGCAATGCTGAAACTAAAGTAGAGGCGCCTTAGTCAGCTGTCAGACGGACAGGGGACTCCACATATAGGGTCTATTCATGGACAACTTCTCATGTACTTTAGGGTGTTTTTGTTGTTTTACTGGATTGGATAATTTATGTTTACTTGTGATTCTAGGATGAAAGATGCTTTATGGGGAGTAGTGTTGGGTGGGGGGATATTGGGTGAGTTTGGCCACCCTTTACAGCTGCTGTTGGTGTTACTGTTCCTTCTTTTTACTTTTCTTGGTGCCAAACAGAGTCAAGTACTCATTTGGGGAATCTTCAGTTCATGCCCACCTGATAACTGATGTAGCATTCTCTGCCCCCTTTGGGGTCTACTGCCTAGTGCCCTGGAATATCAATTATATCAATGATAAAATCAAGCAGGGGTGGCAGCCCCGCAATACGTCACTAGACTTTGATCAGCAGCGCTCTTACTAGCAGAAACTCATCTTCTGGGTACACACTTCTCATTCCTGGTGAGACCTAGGCACTCTGGAGTATATCACTTTGATTACACTTGGGGCTCCCAAGGGGTGGGCATCATCCACAAGAAAACCTTCCCATTAGTGCTCAACAAGGTGTCCAAGGAACTATCGGGCAGACATGTAATGATCTCAGGATTATTGGTGGGCCATGTTTGGACTCTCCTCAGTGTGTATACTCCCCCAGTTGTTGGAGTCTACATTTGAAACAATTTTGTACTTTCTAGCCAGCGCTGCCATGGGCCAGACCATTATAGAGGGTGACTTCAATGCTGTGATGAATGCCGAATGTGATACGGTCTCAAGCTCTGCGGCTCTGGGGCACAAATGCCTCTGTGTGAGTGTAAATGCCCTGGGACTCCTTAGTGTCTGGTGGCTGCACCACAGGGGGATACATGGTACACCATTATTCTCTTTTGCATGACACCGATTCACGCATTGTCTACCTTTTCACCCCATGCACCTTCACAGGCAATATCTTCCATGCAGACATACTTCAGAGGGGACTCTCCAACCACTCCCGGTGATGCTGTCAAGAAGACCAAAAGGCGGGGATTAACAAGGACCATGCCACCAAAGTGCATGGTGGCTTCAAGATGATTCCTTTTCTGACCTCCTTCAGAGTACCAGTATAGACTATTTTGACCTCAGTGGGCATTGTCCCCATCCCAATCATATTGTGGGAAGCATTCAAAATCCTGATACAAGAGATGGACCTCTCGTACGTAAGTGGGAAAACTAGGAACCGTGAAGCAGATCTCCTAGTACTAGAGGGCACCATTCCCAGTCTTGAAATTGTGCAAGTAGCAAATCCCACTAAGACGGCCCATTCGGAGCTTAACCTAACCTACGCAGCATTCACACACCAGCGCCTAGAAACCTTCTGCTTGAGTTGGTTCCACTCCCAGGGAAGAGAATGTGAATTGGGGACAAGGTGGGAAAATTACTCTATTGGCTTGCAAATGCACAGAGTTGGCAGCATTGTCTCGGAAATACGCGTGTCCACAGGGAAAGCTGCCCGAACCATGAACAGCATAGTCAGTGAGTTTGCAGCCTATTACAGTGACTTATATACCGATTGGCAACCTTCATTCCTTCCTGACACTAAAAACCCCATAATACGCAATCTCCTGGTGTGGGTACTCTGATCAGCTGATGGCGCAGAACTCGATTTCTCACTCTCTGAGGAAGAGATCCTCTGAGCCATCACAGCGATGCCCTCGGGGAAAATTCCTGGCCCAAAAGGTTTCCCCCTAGAACTGTTCAAATAGTGTTCTTCTATACGTGTTCTGCCCCTGTAGGCCTTATATGAATTGGCCTGGGAGAAGTGCACACTCAAACTAGATAAATCCTCCATGGAATGTGTCTCATACCACCCCATTTCTTTAATAAGAGTGGAATTTAAAATCCTCACTATCGTACTGGCCTCTCATCTCGCCAGGGTGATATGTTCCCTGGTCCATACAGCTCATAATGGCTTTATACCCAATAGGAGCACTAGACACTCTCTCCACTTCCTCCATTTGGCCCTGGCTCAGATACATGAACTGGAGGACAGCAGTGATACTCTGCTAGTGGACATGGAGAATGCCTTTAACATGGTCCACTGGTCCTTCCTCATGGAGGTACTTCGCAAAATGCCCTTCAGACCTCGATTTCTCCATTGGATTAAAACCCTATATACACATTAATGGGTTCAGATTCATGTCAATGGGATTCTATATGCAGCCTTCCCTGTGCAGAGAGGAAACCAGCAGGGCTGCCCATTGTCTCCGTTGCTATTTACTCTAGTGATGGAGCCCTTAGCATAATTGATTTAAGTAGATGCACAGACTCATGGTTTCAGATGAAGAGAAAGTCATTAGGACAGATGTTCCCTCTACGCTGATGATGTTCTCCTCTATGTCTGGCTCCCCGCCTCACGATTCCCCGTATAATGGACATTCTCCAAAACTATGGAGACGCATCAGGTCTGCGGATTAACTGGGGGAAGTCCACCGTTGTCCCCATTAAGGGAGATGTGGGGACAGTGGCAGCAGAAGCAGGACTCAGAGTGGTGAAGGATAATTTATGCTTGTTAGAAATGGGGTTTCTGGTTGACTAGGGTAAGCACCTAAGCCAGGCAGAACCCACCACACTATTCAAGCAAAACCAGTTATCCACCAATGATAACCTGTGCTCACTCTCTGGTAGCTTGGTACAGAGCAGGCAGGCTTATCATCAGAGGCAATGTGTAAAGCGTTTGCGCAACACACACATACCAGTACCATAATGAATACACCACAAAAGATACTCCCCACGGGATTATGTAAAAAAATGATTTATTATTATATATATTATAAAGCCAAAAATGTGATAGAATATAAATACTGTGCATATTATATAAACACTGATGTAATACTTGTTGTCTTGGTCTTTGGAGGACCAAAGCAAAATAAATCTTAATAGCATCAGGTTATGCAGTAAAGCATAAGAATTGTTACAGTGTACACCGCATAAGTACATGAACCATCAATTATTCCCCTAAGCACATGTCATAGAGCGCTTGAGCTTCTACTTCCACTAAGTTTTGCATGATACACAGGGTTTCCAAGGTAATGCACAACAGCAGCTGTGCCCCTGCTTTCAGCAATGTGGTACTTATGCCCCAGTGTAGGCACAGAGATGCCTGCATGCCTCTTACATTTAATACGGTAATCAGAGCCAGTTCTCCGCCTCAGGCCGATTTGTAGGGGTGACTGGGGCCTCAGTTGAGGCTTCACCATGTCATGCCACTAGTGACCAAATGCCCCCAAAGTAAGATCTCCCAAAATAAAGGACACACAATTTAGGGTTCCGGAGAAGACTTCGCTGGGTCCCCCACTATCCACTGACAACCAAAGCACAGTACATTCCAGAGGTCACTAAGGTCTCTATTGACCTAGCGACAGCGTCCCCTTACAAGGGGGGTCCTCTGAGGCACCCTTGCAGGCATTCCTCTGGGTGCAAGACGGGCTTGCTGGACCTCAGCAGCGACGTCCCACGTACTGCACCCGGGGCGGGACAATCGGCATGAACCTCGTGTGTGTGGTCTGTTACTGGTTGCTGGGTAATGCATCCCAGGTGAGGCCATGCTGAGAGGCTCTGCGGCTGTGCAGAGCACTGCGATGCTAGATCTGATGACTCATGGCTCCAGCACACCCAGCCTGGTCAGTGCAGGTCATGGGTAGACCCAAAACGGCTTGGCTCTGGCACGGCAAGCAAATCGCCCAGGAGCACTGTGACTCTGGTGAGAGTTGTCACCCTTCGATGTGGAAAATGCGTAGGTAAAAAAAAGAATGAAGAGTGAGCACTCACCACACGCTGTATGCTAGTAAAGTGTTCCCCACGTGCAGATCATGGAGTGCAGAATGCAGCACTCGCTATGCACAAATGATAGGCAACTTGAGTTGCCAGATTCAGAGTCCCAGGGAAAATTTTGGGGCAGCCCAGTCCCAGGAGAACACTTGGTAGGGACACCAAGCAGGCAGCAGTAAGCAGGCAGACCAGCACAACAAAATCAGCAGTTCTAATGGAGATCTTACCTGGCAGTACCACAGTGCATTGGCAGAACAGAGTTGGGGATAAACTGACAGTTGAGCAACAGCAGAAAAGCAATCCAGTAATTTCTTTGAGCCATGCAGTAAGTAACAGGCAGCAGAGCAATAGCAGAAGAG
The DNA here is from genome assembly GCF_964204655.1 of Triturus cristatus. NCBI lineage: Eukaryota > Metazoa > Chordata > Amphibia > Caudata > Salamandridae > Triturus > Triturus cristatus. The sequence goes on from NC_140589.1 coordinate 470,990,550, forward strand.
CAGTTCATATGAATCCTTTGAGCAGCGCTGCAGTCCTTGTGACAGAAGTTTGTCCCAGTTCCAAAAGTGCTCTAAAAACATGGGTTCAGAGCCCCTCAAAATTGTCTTTGTTCAAGGGGGAACTTCAAACTCCAGCCCTGGCTCCAAATATGAGTCGGGGGTAAATCAGCCCTTTGTTTAAGGACAGGACACAGCCTATACAAATGTAAAGTGTGAACGCCTCTCTCTTTCCCAGCTCAGGAAGACCATTAGTATGCAGATGAATGCAGATGTAATCCTGTCACACTCAACCCTTCCTGTGTGATGGCTGCCTGAAAAATATGCACAAAGTGTAGCTGTTACTTAGGCCTAGACGTGGATTGGAGTCAGGCTTCAAAGCACAAAGCCCACCTTCTAAAAGTAGAATATATAATAGAGCATGCACTCCTTCCCTTTAGTTGCTTCAAACTCCAGAACCTTACTTGTAAATGCGTGCGTCCAATGTCCGTGGATCGCCCCGAACCACGGCAATACGAAAGTATTAAAGAAAGAGCACTCCTCTTACGCTCCCACTGTCGCACAGCAAAAAGTGGGAATCAATCCCACCAATATATTTCATTTAACCAGGTATTCCAATTTAAACTCATTATAACCGTAGCTGTTTGCTTGTCCAATATTAAAGCCATATGCTGTTATTCTTTCATCATGACGGAGACAGTGTGATTGAATCTGCAATCTTTATTGATTGGGGTGGGATAAGGAAGCAAACAGGGTAGCAATTTTATTATCATTTGAATATTGTTTGAGGAAGGGTATAGACTAGGGGTGGGCGGAATTTGCGAAGTCGCGTTACGCAAATCTCCGCGAAATGGTTTAAAATCTCCGCGAACACGCAGAAATTCCGCGAACACGCGGAATTGCTTGTTCGCGATGCTATTTTCCTGTTCGCGACCACTGTTTGCGTGCTCAGGGAGAAATATCTCGCGAACACGCATTTTGAGATCGCGAACAAGCAAAAATTCCGCGAAGCTGCGGAAAGCAGAATTTTGGGCAATTCCGCGTTCTCCGCGGAACGCAAAATTACCTAAATTCCGCAAATTCCGCGAGCGGAGCGGAATTTACCGCCCAGGCCTAGTATAGACAGGTTTAAAATAAAAAATTTTGTTGCACATTGATGGTGTCTTTTATATTCATGAAAGTAATTAAGCTGTGTATTGTATTTGTTCTAGAAACCCCTGACGAAGAGCCAAGCAGGCTCGAAATGCATTGGGTATTCACACAGGTGTTAACTTCAAAATATGATTGATTCGAACGTACCTGTGTATAAGCCTGGATCGGCATGCAGTTGGTATTTGAAGAGGTCAATAAAGATTGCAGATTCAATCACACTGTCTCCGTCATGATGAAAGAATAACAGCGTATGGCTTTAATATTGGACAAGCAAACAGCTACGGTTATAATGAGTTTAAATTGGAATACCTGGTTAAATGAAATATATTGGTGGGATTGATTCCCACTTTTTGCTGTGCGACAGTGGGAGCGCAAGAGGAGTGCTCTTTCTTTAATACTTTCGTATTGCCGTGGTTCGGGGCGATCCACGGACATTGGACGCACGCATTTACAAATAAGGTTCAGGAGTTTGAAGCAACTAAAGGGAAGGAGTGCATGCTCTATTATATATTCTTCTGCTATGCAATTCATCGCCTCAAGGAGCTAATGCACCCTATTGTTACTGAAAATATTCTAAAAAAAAAGAGAAACAGCACACGAAATGAACTGGTCATTGCGGAGACAGAAGTAATGGAGTTAAGTTCAGTAACATCTTTGGACATCAACATGAGCAGTCGAAGTTAGTTCTTGATAGAATCAATTTTTTATCTTTTATTCATTGTCATTATCTTACACGACGTGAAAGTAGTTATCCACAGTACAAATCATGTGCACGTATTTCATTATATTTTTTAATTTCTGTTTTTAATATTGGGTTCTTTACATGCATTCAGATTACACACCGTAATGGTTTCGTTGCATAATTTATAGGAAAATGTGACGCTTGGTTGAGGTAAAGGGGTACGGGGTAGCTTCTTATCCATATGGATGCAAAAGATTCAGAATATGAGGTCAGCGCGTAACTTCAAATGGGGAAGAGAGGTGTATTATGGGAGTGGGAGTCTCCCGTTAGAGTTATGCAGGTAATCGATTACAGCAGCTGGGGAAAACGGTCACGTGGGGGTGAGGAACTTCGATTTCCGATCGCGATCGAATCGACCCGCCATTTTGTGCTCCGCCGCCATTTTGTGTTGCCATCACTCAGGCAGCACGGCGAACAAAGTCTATTCTGATTTTTTTCTGCAGCTTCATGTTGAAATAGCCCTTCTGCCTCTATTTGCAAAGCTGGTGTTAGGACTGGCCGAGTACACTAATCCCTGTCTGGTTTTCCTAATCCCAGTCTCAACTATCTGTTGGTTCACACTATTCTTCTCTGACTTTATCTTATCGTCTGGCCTTCACTGTCCTCTGCTAGCATTCTCCCGTTTCACAACTGTCCTCCAACACACACAAACGTATCTCGCCACCTGCATGTTTGTTACAAATCCGTTAGTGAATTAGTTAGAGGTAGGGGTGACAAACACAGTTGGAGGAGAGGTTTCTTCGAGTCATCTGACACTTTTGTTTTCAAATCTCTCCTATTGGTTCTGTCCTGTTTTCCAACTTTCCTTATTGGCTCTTTCTTGTATGTGCTGGGTGTATACTTGGTTAATGTATATGTTACCTATATGGTATAAAAGTTTGTGCGCCACAGAGTGAAGTGGCAGTCTCCTGAGAACCTACCTTGTGTACTTCTGGGGTAACTGTACTAGCTGCAGCTAATAAATCTGATCTTCTAACGCCTAACAGAGTGTCCTGTGTCTCTGTGTAGCTGAACAGGAGAACCCAGGAGATTAAGGCGTACCCTGCGCCACCAGGCTCAAAAGGTTCTGGTTCTTCAACTGGCGCCCAAAGTGGGGCGGCTTCAGTGGTACCGGTTCTGCCTGAAGGTCGTGAGGAACCCCGCAAGAAAATTCCGGAGGATTCGCGAGCCACATCAAGCGACCCCTGTATGTCGAAAGTGGTCCGAAGGTCTTTTGCAGCGCGGTTACTCCTTCCTGACGGCTACTAACGACCACTGCCCTGACTGCCGCCCTGCCTTGGCCCTTTCTTTGGTGATGTATGGTAAGGCGAGACGATAGACGGGCCTCTGTTGGTGTAAGAAGACGTCCTTAGTTAAGTATTTTCATGGGTCACGCCCACAATTTTTGTCCTTCGTTTTCTTAGTTGTTTACTCCTGGTCCTTAGATTCGACTATTGCAATAGCCGAAGCCGAGGGTAAGTGCATTTGTGCTGCGTAAACTGAGTTTTACCCCCTTGAAGTTTGTGAACAGTCAGGTAAAATCGCGAGATGCCTGGTCTGACTAAGTTTGGAGAATTTTGTTGCTTAGGTTGTAATAGGGATTCCCGACTTGAGGACTCTTGTCCGATTCCTTCGGTTGGAACTCCCACATATGAGCTCTATTCAAAACATGGTGTTGGCCCCATTGCCTTTAATGAGGCATGGATCCGATACACGAAGAAAGATGGTGTTCTAAAATGGCCAGAAAATGGTAGTTTCGATTCTGATGTGCTAGATAATTTGGAAGCAGTTTTATTCAAAAGAAAAGCCTGGCCGGCAATGTTTGACTCTTTCCGCCTTTGGCGTAAGGAAGCCAAACAGAAAGAAATTAAGCAAGCAAAACGAGATAGGAAAGCACAGGGTATGACAATTATACAGGCTGCTCAACAATTCAAAGATGATGAAATTGATAATGCGACTGAAATTTCAGAAAGACAGCATCGCATGGCGATAGATAAATGCTATCCGGTGTTGCCTGTTTCCCCTTCTGAAAACAAGAAAGATATAGAAGAAGATCCCCTAATGTCCCATTTATTGAGGTTGCCTCCGCCCTATGCACAAATTGCTAATGCACCCCAATTGTTACCGCCTGTTCAGCCGCCAGTGGTACCTCCGCCGGTTCCGGCTCTTCCGCATTTGCCTCCTCCAGTGTTACCGCCTCTACCAGTTTTACCATTAACTTCAACTTCTTTGCCCTCATCTCCTGATCTTAGATCTCCTTTACCTTCTGCTCCTCCTGCATTTATCGGTTCTCCTCCTGTCAGTTCTCCTAATACTTTGTCTCCAATTCTTATGTCTAATTCTCCGTCTGTGCATAAGCGTCTCACAGACACTGTCACTGGTATTTTATCTCCTTTCTTTGAAGCTTTAAATGTGTCTCCGGCTTTTGCTCGAAGACAGTCTCGTAGTCAGTTCCCAGATTTTGAAGAACGAGAAAGGTTAGACTCTCTCTCTCGTAAATGGATCACAAAGGGTCCTCAATACAGTGTGCCCAATATTATGTCTACTTTTTCACAATGGAATGCGCCTACGCAAAGATATGTTTTTAATGCAATGTGCGATACTCTCATTAAAGAATGGGAGGATGTGAATTCGAGTCCGATCCCACAAGATCTGTTAGATATTCAGACTGATTTTGATAAAGGACTTGTTGTGGGTTCTAAGGTTGAGAGAGCTGTAAGGACACTTACTTCTTATAGATCCTTATTGTTCTCTCAGGCTTTCCTTGATTCTGATCCGTCGGTTAGACTAACACTGAAAAATAATCCCATGAGAGAGGTTCCTCCAGTATGGAAGGAAGAAGTTGCAGCAGAGGTAATAATCCGGTTATTCCTGCTCATTTTCAGCGTATATGGGTACATGTTCCATGGAAACGATCTGAAGTTTTGGCCCTTAAGCAGACTCTACCAGATTCTCGTAAGAACCCTGCGGGTTATTATAAAGAATTATCACAGACAGTTGATGCTTGCATCATGAATTTAGCTGACATCGACATGTTGATGGGAAATGTAGTCCTACAGACAATATGGGCTAAGATTCGTAAGGAGAATCACGCGCAGGAATTAGGTGCTACTTGGGATGCTATAACTGCCACAGATAGAGACCAAGTGGGTGGTGCAAAGCCTGAAGCTTTGATTTCAGAACTCCCTGGTAGGATTATTACATTAATGAAAACTATGATGCCTGCATTGAGAGTTAACTGGGATAAACTAGCAGCATGCAAACAAAAGAAAGATGAAAGTGTCTCCGATTTCTTTACTCGTTTCGAGGAGACATTTATTGATCACAGTGGTCAAGATATGGCTACAGAGGGTGGTCAGCGATTATTTGTAGACAAATTCGTATTTAATTTGCTTCCCGAGTTGTCATACAAATTGAAAGATTCTGAAAGTTCATGGGCTGTTTCTTCTCCTGCTCAGATATTGGCTACTGCACAATATTATGAAAACAGAGACAAAGAAGAGAAAGAAAAGCAAGAGAAAAAGACGAAAGAATTAAAAACGAAGGTTCTCTTGCAACAAGCTTATCCTCCTTGCTATGTTCAGCCTCAATTTCAACAGCCTCCGCAGTTTCAGAGGTTGTATCAAAAACCTGAGCAATATATTCCGCGACCTTTGTTAGGACCTAATCAATGTGCCTATTGTAGGGAGGAAGGTCATTTTAAGAATAGTTGTCCGGTTCTATTGCAGCGCAATGGAGCATCATCTGCTCCACGAAGTCGTGCTGGCCTTCAGTCAGCAAATAGAGGTAGAGGTCGAGATGTGTTGACTCAAGAACAGCGTGCTCTTCCTTCTCCCAATTCCATGAACAACTTTGATCAGCAAAATGTTAGGTCTACTCAGTATTACAACGAAGATCATTATATTGAAAACGGAAATGAAAGTCTTCATGCTAACTAGGACAGCCATGGACAAAGTAAGGGAGTTGTGTCAGTTCCAGTAGACCAGAGTGGTCCTTATGTTAACGTCATAACAATGGGTGTTTTAGAGCCATTTCTTCTAGATACTGGGGCGATGAGAAGTTCTATCATTCATTCCAAACTCCCTGGGGCACCTTTGTCTGGCTTAACGAATGTTTCTGTAGGATTTTCTGGCGCCCCTGTTCGTAACCCAGTTTCTTGCCCTTTGTCTATTTCAGTTGGCCCTTATGATTTGGAAGCTCCACTTCTTTTGATGAATGGTTGCGGTGAGAATCTGTTGGGTTTGGACCTATTGAAAAGAATGCATGCTACGATATATTGTTCTCCTTCTGGTGTACATCTTACCCTAGGACAAAAACTGATGTCTCCAATGTATTTATCCAAAGATCAGTTTCCACCTGAATTGCTTTCTCTTCCCGCAACGCTTTGGGCCACGGGTCCGAACGATGTGGGTTGTCATGAGATTCCACCTTATGTTGTCACTCTTAAGCCTAATGTTGAATTGCCACGCACTCCGCAGTACAGGATTTCCACTGAAGGTGAAAAAGCGCTTTTGGAAATCATTCATGACTTGATTCAGAAGGGTGTGGTCGAAGAAACAAGAGGTAACACATGCAATAGTCCTATTCTTCCTGTTCTTAAACGCACTGATCCTTCTCAGCCACCTGTATATCGCTTCGTGATTGATCTCCGGGAGGTAAACAAAATTGTTGTACCACAGTTTCCCGTAGTATCAGATATCACTGCTTTGTTGACAATGATACCGTCTACAGCGACTTGGTTTTCTGTCATCAATCTAAAGAATGCCTTCTTTAGTATTCCCATTGCAGAAGAGAGTAGGGACATTTTTGGCTTCTCTCTTGGAGGCCGAAGCTTCCGGTTTAAGCGCGCACCTCAGGGCTATTGTGAAAGTCCCTCTATTTACAGTCAAGCTTTAAAATGTAATCTTGATGCTTTTCATTTGCCGTCTGGTTTCATTTGCCGTCTGGTCCAATACATGGATGACTTGTTAATCGCTGCTGACTCAGAAGATATTTGCAAAAATGTCACTGTTGCATTGCTACGCCATCTATTTGATCTGAATCATAAGGTTTCACCCTCCAAACTACAATACGTTCGTAGAGAAGTTACTTACTTGGGTCATCTACTATCAAAGGAGGGACGACGATTAACGCCAGAACGAATTCAGGCAATTACGCAAATGTCTGTGCCATCCACACAAAGGGAGGTACGTGCCTTTCTGGGTATCACCTCTTATTGTAGGCAGTGGATCCCTAACTTCTCTCTGATAGCCAAACCTTTGTTGGCACTCACTTTAAAAGATACGCCCCAGCCCCTTCCATGGACTGATGAGTGCCAAAAGAGTTTTACCGACTTACGTACTGCTCTGTGTTCCGCTCCTGTATTGGGTACCCCTAATTACAGTAAGCCTTTTACGCTCTATGTTCATGAGAGAGAAGGTTGTGCATTGTCAGTTTTAACGCAGCGATTTGGAGACAAACAGCGACCATGTGAATATTTTTCGGCTACGTTAGACCCAGTAGCTAAAGCATTGCCCAGTTGCCTCAAAGCGACAGCAGCAGCAGCAATTTCTATCCGACAGTCTGCTGGAATAGTGTTGGATAACACTCTCATTGTCATGGTACCACATGCAGTGGATACCTTACTAAACAGAACGAAAACACAGCATCTTACGAGTGCTCGTTTAACTGGATACGAGCTGACACTTTTGGCTAGTCACGTACACATCAAACGATGTAATACCCTAAATCCAGCTACTCTGTTGCCCCTTCCAGATGAGAAAAGTGTTGAGGAGCAACATGATTGTTTCTTTCGTACTTGAAGGACACACCACTAGAGAATCCGGATAGAACTCTATGGGTAGACGGTTCTTGTTTTAAAATGCCTAATGGAGATACAGTTATAGCCTATGCTGTAACTACTTTGCATATAGTTGTGCAAACAGCACGTATCAGACATAATTCAGCTCAAGCAGCAGAATTAATAGCATTAACAAGAGCATGTGTACTGTCAAAAGGGAAGAGAGTGAACGTGTACACCGACAGCCAATATGCCTTTGGTGTAGCGTTCAACTTTGGGCGTCTTTGCAAGGAAAGGGGATTTCTCACTTCACATGGCACCAAAATACAACATGGTCAGTTAGTGACTGATCTTCTTGAGTCACTTGCCTTACCCTCCCAAATAGTGATTGTAAAGTGTAGTGCGCACAAAAAGATTACAGATGATGTTGGTCGAGGAAATGCATTTGCAGACGAAGTAGCGAAAAAGACAGCGAGAGATGCGACAAGTCGAATGTATATGGCGGGTTCTGCAAATTGGGTTAGAGAGAGAGGAATGTATGAGGATACAGTGGAAAGTGTAAGAGCGATTCAGAAAGAGGCTACAGAGAAAGAGTTGAGCAAGTGGAGAGAAAGTACAGGAATGTTGGATGAGATGGGTCGTTGGGTGGAATTATCTGAACACCAAAATTGGCTGTTACCGAATGCCTATGTGCTCCCAGTGGTTACTGTGGCGCATGGGCCAGCCCACTTAAGTGCAAAAGGTATATGCAAGCTTTTGGCTCCAGTGTGGCAAAATGAAGAAATCCCAAAATGTGCAGACAATATAGTGAAACATTGTATTGTTTGTTTGATGTACAACCCGGGAAAGGGAACCCCAACTCCATCAGGTCACTTTGTTCCTCCAACATATCCATTTGAGGTGTTGCAGATCGATTATATTCATATGGAGCGATGCAACAACCTCAAATATGTTCTGGTGGTAGTATGCGCCTTTTCAAGATGGATAGAAGCATACCCTCTAAAAGACAACACAGCCTTATCCACAGATAAATTTCTACTGAAATAATTTTTCCCTAGGTTTGGTTTGCCGCGCATTGTCTGGAGGGATCACTGACATAATATCGATTACCAAAATATCGACTACTTAAAATATCGTTGCTAAATTATCGACTACAATATTATCGACTCACCATACTTATTAAAGAAAATACTAAAATATTGAGTACACAATATCGTCTTTACAAAATATCGTATATCATTTAGGGGTGGGCGGAATTTGCGTAATTGCGTTACGCAAATCTCCGCGAAACGGTAAAAAATCTCCGCGAACACGCAGAAATTCCGCGAACACGCGGAATTGCTTGTTCGCGATGCTTTTTTCCTGTTTGCAATTGCTGTTTGCGTGCTCGAGGAGAAATATCTCGCGAACATGCATTTTGAGAACGCGAACAAGCAAAAATTTTGCGAAATCGCGGAAAGCAGACTTTTGAGCAATTTCGCGTTCTCCGCGGAACGCGAAATTACGCAAATTCCGCAAATTCCGCGAGCGGAACGGAATTTGCCTCCCAGGTCTAATATCATTATATCGAACTTATAAATATTGTGAACAAAATTATCGTCTACTCTTAAATGACTATGTAAATGACAAAATTATCGAAATCAGAAATATAGACAACCAAAATATAGAATATTTCACAATATCGACTATCTAAAAAACTATGAAGAAAATATACTTTAAGCACAACACATACATTAACATTGTAATACATAATAAAACACTTAAATAACATTAAAATTTTCGTTCAAACACATACATTTAAAAATAAACATTCCATAAACAATATGAATACATTTCACTACATAAATAATGTTATAATTATTATACAGGCATTAAACCACATTTACAAATATCTTTAAAGCATTTAATACTACAAATAAACAATAACTTACTACTAATAAGTTGCTAATTAGCGTTTCCCTTACATGGAAACAAACAGCCAGAAAATAAAAAAAAAATCAAGGTGGACCAATGACATGTTCACATTTCAAATTAAACCAATGAAATGAAGCAACTAATTAATTGCACACTATAAAAACACTACATTTCAACATCTCTTTCACAAGACAAACTGAAAAGAAGAAATAAGATGAAACTCTACTCAACTGTTTCCTGAAAGAAGATTTACAGTCCAAAAGAAATTTTTACAACTACAGAAAGTAAGTTAAACTCTATTGATAAAGCAACAAATCTAGAATGCTACAGCTGAAACTATTTCTATAAATGAATTTACTACACTTTATTTAATTACATTCATATCTCCTCTAAAGATACCTTCTAAACAAACAGAAATATTTTGGACATCCCCACAACTCTAATATTAATCAATGTAAGTATAGTTTAAATGTTTCCTACCCACCTACAAGTATTAATTAAAAAAATAATTCTAAAACATATTTATTCCTTATTTCTCTCCTCTACAGAAAACCACTGAACCATCCAAAACTACCTTCTACGCAATAACCTACTGGACCAAAGAAATAAGTAAGTATATAAACCTCAATCATTAAACAGCCTAAAATACGCAGCCAGAATGTTACTTTCCCCCTAAAACAGTATCACATTCAAAAAAATGTATCCAACTATTAACTAATTTTTTTCTCTTATCAACAGAAAATCTATCTCCAAGATTCAACTGAAAGCTTCAAATCAACATCTTTCAACACATCAAATTAAACATTGTAAGTATATTCACTAAAATTTAAATATATTTAAAATATCTATAACATTGTTTATATTTACAAAATATTTTTTCATCTCTCCTAGCATAATACAGAACAACATGACTGAAGGTGCAGAATTTATAACGTCTCAAAAAAATAAAATGTTGTTATGTTATATGGGTTATGTATATACACAAGAAAAGCAAAGTGGTCTGAAAATGTTTTGGAAATGTAGCAAATACTACTCAAACAAATGCTATGGTAGAGCTATTACAAAAGAAACCACTGTTCTTTCTGTAAAAGAACATAATCACCCCCCAATATAACAGAGATAGAAGTTAGAAATGCTCTTGAAAACACTAAAGAAGCAAGTACTAGCACTGATAAACCCACCACCCAAATACTCAAAGAACAATTATTAAAAATACCACACCATGCATCAGCACAATTACCCCCAATTGATTGTTTAAAAAGAACTATTGCTAGACAAAAAAAACTAACTACCAAAACTCTACCTACCCCTAAAACATTTGAGACAGTAATCATTCCCCCAGAATTAAGCAAAACTCACACTAATGAACCATTTATTTTTTTTTGATAACAAATCTCCTGATAAAAGAATAATTATGTTTGCTACTGCAAACAATTTAGTGAAATTACAACAATGTGACACTTGGATGATGGATGGAACTTTTAAAGTTTGTCCAAAACCATTCTACCAACTGTACACAGTGCATGGATTGTACCAGCATTCTAACATTCCATTCATCTATGCCCTCTTACCAAATAAACAGCAAACAACATACATAGAAATTTTAACCAAAATTAAAGAAGAAACCAATAATTATTTCCCTCAAAAAATAATTATTGATTTCGAATTAGCCATGATCAATTCAATACTAAAAAATTATCCACACACAGCAATCCAAGGTTGCTATTATCATTTTAACCAGAGTCTATGGAGACATCTGCAAAAGTCCACCCTAAGTGTACAATACGCTACAGATAGTACTTTTGCCTACCAGGTTAAAAAACTAATAGCACTAGCATACGTACCTGTAACAGATGTAGCAGAACACTATAATATTCTAATAGAAAGTCCCTATTACAAAAAGAACGAAGACAAATTAAGCCAACTCCTAGACTACTTTGAGGACACCTGGGTGGGAAGATTACATCGATCAGGACATAGAAGACAACCAAAGTTCCACATTCCTTGGTGGAATGTATACCTGAGTACCTTAAATAAACAATCCAAAACAAACAATAGTGTTGAAGGATGGCATAATGCCTTCCAAGCAACTACAAGCAGAGGGAAACCTACCCTACAAAAACTCCTGGAATCTCTACAAAAAGAACAAAGCTACCAAGAATTACGGATGCAACAATCTGTTACTCAAATAGGTCCTAAATTAACTAAACAAACCAAACAAATGTTTGATCTACTACAAAGTCAAGTAAACCTATACCCATCAACAAGTGGCCTAGACTACCTATCACTAATAGCCAAAAGCATTTTATAATTAACATACACACAGCTAATCAAAGAAATTGGTCAATACAATAAACAATTGCAATCATATATTAATACTATATTTTCCTAAATAATATATAATTGTCAGATACATTTCATTTTCATATAGAAAATATATATGTACAATTAAATATTATTTCTGTAAATATAATATATATAACAATAAACTGTAATAACATTTCCCACCCAAATTATAACAAAATATAACTTACCATTGATGTAGCCATACAAGATGAATTCCACCAAGCAAGACTCCTTCCATTTGTATGTCAATCCATAGTAATAATAAAAAATTTGCCCCACCAAAAATGAAAAAATGAACACATCCAATATAAATCCATCCTCGACAAATCCAAAAATGTGAAATCCTCAAAACCCGAAAAATAGGTCAAAATAGTAACAAACGATCCTGGAAATCCAGGTTAAAAAAAAGTGTGATAACTTTATTAGTTTCATTAACTAAAACACACTTTCAAAAAAAAAAATAACGTCTCTCTTTCCATCATAATATCCAAACCCTAAAAAACCCGAAAAGAAGTTAAAAATAAAAAAAAACGCTCCATGAAATCCCGTAAAAAGTTAAAAAGTGTGTTAACAATATTACTTAAATCAAGTAACACACACTTTAAAAAAAAAAACGCGTCTTGGTCTTCGAAAAAACATCGATGAACATTTACCTGAAAAAAGAACAAAACATACCCACCCAGACAATCACACCCAAATACATGAAATAAATACAATTACATCATTTAAATCAACACATATTTAATGAAGATATTTACTTCTAAAACTACGTCACAACCAGTAAACAACCACACGTAACTAAATCATTACTAACACCTCAAAAACACCCAAAACATTTAACATTATCAATCAATACACTATAAACATCCTAACTACCCTAAACATAAGTATTTAATAACACTTAATACTTAAAACATCCCTTACCTTGCTCAACGCGACGCAGCTTCCAACCGCGAGCTTCCTCAGTCCAAAATGACCCAAAATAACATGAAGCGGTTACAAAATAATCCCATTCAAATGAAAATCCCTACTTAAATCAGTGTAAATATATTAAAACAATATAAAACATCCTTATAATGATATATAAAAATAACATAAATTTATCTAAATTCTTAAAAATGATTTTCTAATAAACAATACCTTTAAAAATTATATTCATAATAATTAAAAATACATTATTATTATGATTATAATACAGTAATATTTTTTTCACAACTGTACAAACTATAATAAAATGTATGTTATTATTTAAATTTTATTTACAAAACGTACATGTTGAAAAAAATGTTTTTCATATAATTATAAAATATAAACATTAATAATATTAACATTTCCTACAATAATATTATTAATCATCATTAAAAGTACATAGCATAAAAATATACTATTTGTCATGTACTAATTATGTACAACAACAAAATACAAATGACACAATATTCTTCAGAAATTACATATGCAATGATTTTTTTTATGTATATAGCCAACAAACACATTATTATATGAATACTGCAAGAATATGTTTATTTGCAAACAATGTAAAAAAGTAATAAATGTTATGTATGTTTTTTTGTAATTATCAATACTTCTGTTATAAAATGTGATGATAACAATAAATTGTATTTTCCTTAAAACATTGCAAAAATACACAAATGTATGCATATTTGCTGTATCTCTACTAATGTATACTCCATTCTGTAAATAAAAAAAAACAATAATCTCTCTATTTTCTTCAACAAAAATAAAGCTTATATAAAAATATAAAATGTGTCATTGGATTTCATAATTTATTACTATCACATATATAATTTAGCTAATTAAATTGTTTAAAAATGTAAATAATCACATTTTTTCCAACATTAAATCCAAAAACATACTTCATTAACACAATACATATACATTCTGCACACTAACCCTATACAAATTACTATTCCCATTTCACCTATATTAAAGTCAGGTAAAGTGCTGGACACTAACCCTATATAATTTACTATTCCCACTCCAGTTAACATAAAGGTGCCAATTCCGATCCGGTAAAAAACGGGTACGAACCGTCGGACGGAGCCATTTCTCCGTCCGACTCGTACCCGGTGCGAAATAGATCCGAAAATGCAAGTACGATTCGAACGGAAACACCATTTCCGTACGAATCGAACAAAACACCGACCGAACATAATCGAAACACAATTCCGATCCTGAAAAGCGCCGACCTGACGTCGGTACGCATCCAGCCTATGTTTCACGAACCAGGAAGTACGATTCGAACCGACGTCATCCCGCATGGAATATATTTACCGGCTGCCAAAAATTGCCGGGAAAGCAGGACGACACACGCAAGGAGCAGCTGGACGCGACGAACAGACATGGACCCGAACCTACGTGCCATCCCTGCCCTCCTAGCAGTCCACCTGGCGTACAGGAACCGACGCAGACGCCGCAGAAGGTCAGCACAAGAACCAGGGGCAAAGGGGGGGGCAGGGGCAGGACACACAACACCAACACATGGTACCAAATCACACATGGCCTGGACATACCTGACCATCAGGGCCTGGTCACTTCCAGGGGGTGGGGGCGAGGCCAGCAACGCAAGCGTCCGCCACAACGGAAGTGGATGGTCACGCGAACCGGTACGTACCCTACCCAGGCCGCAAGAGCGTGGGTACGGAACGTACCACGCGTCCCCCTACGTCACTCCAACAATGGCGGTACGGCCCGTACCCACGTCAGAAAGGCCTTGGTACGGCTCGTACCAGCATTGCTGGGGTCATGTAGGGGTACGCGTGGTACGACCCGTAGCCACGCCCCCAAGGCCTGTGTACGGTGCGGACCCCACGGCACCGCAACAATGGGGGGACGCACCGTACCCACCCACCAAAGGCATGGGTACGGGCCGTACCCAGGCACGCAGAGTGTGGGTAGGGGTATGTACGGACCGTACCCCCACCCGTGGAAGTACGAACCGTACCCCCACCCGTGTATGTACGGCCCGTACCCCCACCCGTGTATGTACGCACCGAACCCCCACCCCAGCAGTGTATGTACGCCCCGAACCCCCACCCGTGTATGTACGCCCCGAACCCCCACCCGTGTATGTACGCACCGAACCCCCACCCGTGTATGTACGCCCCGATCCCCCACCCGTGTATGTACGCACCGACCCCCCACCCGTGTATGTACGCACCGAACCCCCACCCCAGCAGTGTATGTACGCCCCGAACCCCCACCCGTGTATGTACGCCCCGAACCCCCACCCGTGTATGTACGCACCGAACCACCACCCATGTATGTACGCCCGATCCCCCACCCGTGTATGTACGCACCGAACCACCACCCGTGTATGTACGCCCCGATCCCCCACCCCAGCAGTGTATGTACGCCCCGAACCCCCACCCGTGTATGTACGCCCCGACCCCCCACCTGTGTATGTACGCACCGAACCCCCACCCCAGCAGTGTATGTACACCCCGAACCCCCACCCGTGTATGTATGCCCCGAACCCCCACCCGTGTATGTACGCACCGAACCACCACCCGTGTATGTACACCCCGATCCCCCACCCCAGCAGTGTATCTACGCCCCGACCCCCCACCCGTGTATGTACGCACCGAACCCCCACCCCAGCAGTGTATGTACGCCCCGAACCCCCACCCATGTATGTACGCACCGAACCCCCACCCCAGCAGTGTATGTACGCCCCGAACCCCCACCCGTGTATGTACACACCGAACCACCACCCGTGTATGTACGCCCCGAACCCCCACCCGTGTATGTACGCACCTAACCTGCAATAAGAATGGTGTGTGCCTAACACCCCCAGCAGTGCCCAGATATAGGAGGGGTGGGTGCAGAGTCCTCCCAGCAGTGCCCAGAGACAGGAGGGGTGTGTGCAGAGTCCTCCCAGCAGTGCCCAGACACAGGAGGGGTGGGTGCAGAGTCTCCCCAGCAGTGCCCAGACACAGGAGGGGTGGGTGCAGAGTCCTCCCAGCAGTGCCCAGACACAGGAGGGGTGTGTGCAGAGTCCTCCCAGCAGTGCCCAGGCACAGGAGGGGTGGGTGCAGAGTCCTCCCAGCAGTGCCCAGACACAGGAGGGGTGGGTGCAGAGTCCTCCCAGCAGTGCCCAGACACAGGAGGGGTGGGTGCCTAACACTCCCAGCAGTGCCCAGAGACAGGAGGGGTGGGTGCAGAGTCCTCCCAGCAGTGCCCTGAGACAGGAGGGGTGTGGGCCTATCACTCCCAGCAGTGCCCTGAGACAGGAGGGGTGTGTGCAGAGTCCTCCCAGCAGTGCCCAGACACAGGAGGGGTGGGTGCAGAGTCCCCCCAGCAGTGCCCAGAGACAGGAGGGGTGGGTGCAGAGTCCCCCCAGCAGTGCCCAGAGACAGGAGGGGTGGGTGCAGAGTCCTCCCAGCAGTGCCCAGACACAGGAGGGGTGGGTGCCTAACACTCCCAGCAGTGCCCAGAGACAGGAGGGGTGTGTGCAGAGTCCTCCCAGCAGTGCCCAGACATAGGACAATATACCCCATCAACAAGTTCAGTGACCAACAAGGGTGATACCCCAGATGCAGGTGGAGCCATCGCTGAGCCAGCATGGCTATATTGAAAGGCAACCCTCACACATCCAGGAAATGTAGACACAGCACAGCACAGCATTTGGGAGACACCCTGCAGGGAAAATGGCCTGCTCTACAGAGGATGGAACACACCTTGGGACAATGTCACCATACAGTGAGAGCAAACATGACCAAATACCATTGGCAGAGACCTTTGTGATGGCACGCAGATGGCAGGGTACACCCCATGAGCAGCACACTCCAACATTTCACAGACCCCTAACACATTATCACCACCCCAACTCAGGGAGCACCAGCACCAACAGCAAGTCCAGGAAAGCATCAGTGTGCAAAACCAAAAGAAAATGCTTTATTCAGCAGGAAAATATCTCTGAGAAAATGTCCACTATGTACAAGGGCCATGGGCCAGGCCAGCAGCAAAGTCCGGGGGGGGTACACATCGGGACGTGTGTCCCCTAGCTTGCCTGCACAGTGCACATGTCCATTTCATCCACAGAAGAGGGGGCATCAGGGGGGAGGGTGGAAACAGGCACCGCAGGGACAGGAGGGGCAAGGGTAGGTGTTGTGGGTGCAGGGAGGGATGATTCTGACACAGGGGGGGTGCCAGCGCCAAAGGTGGAGGACAGAATGGCGCTGCACACGCCGGCAAGTTCCCCCAGCGACTCCCCCGCACCCAATCGAACCACAGGCCCCAAGGAGGGGGGGGGGGCAGAGGGATGGGTCGCAGCGCCACTGGGGGAGGGTGTGGACAGGGTGGGGGACTCAACTCCCCTGGCCGGGTCCCGCCTCCACCGCTTGCGGGGTGGTGTCATCCTGGGGCTGGGGGGCACACTTGCAGTGGATGATGCTGTCACCGACTGTTGGCCAGGAGAGCTAAGGGGAGTGGATTTGGAGGGAGTGGGTTGTGTGGACTGCGGACTCCCACTGTGGCTGTGTGTTGTACGTTTCCCCCCCGACCCAGTGTGTGTGCCTTCCTCACCCTGTGTGTGCGTGACAGGAGGTGTGCGCTTCGACTTCCCTGGTGGTGTGGTGCCTGTGTCTGTTGGGGTGCGTGCACGCTGACGTCTGGATGTGCGTGGGACAGGCACGGGAGTGGGAATTGGGGATGGTGCAGGGGTAGGGGGGGGTAGGCAGCGCTGCAGGAGATCCAGTGCTGCAGTCAGTGTGGAGTCTATGGACCTCAGCAACTGCCGTTGGTCAGACTGCGCAGCCGACATGCCCTCCATGTATGCCTCCATCTGGGTCAGCACCTGGGTGTGGGCATGGAGGACATTTAGCATCGCAGTCTGACCAACCTGCAACTGCCTCAGGATGTCCACAGACTCCGCACTCACCGCAGCAGTGGTGACAGGGGCAGGGGGTGCGTTGCCTGGCAGGAAGGAGACATGTGGGGACCGAGCACGGAGGGAAGGGCCACGAGCAGGTGGGAGGCCGGTGATGGAAACTGAGGTGGCGGGGGGATGTGGAGGGCTGCCTTCAGCTGGGGGGGCAGACTCCGCCACCTCTGGGAGCTCAGCCTCGGACCCGTCTGCGTCATAGTCTGTGTTGGCAGTCAACACGTCCTCTGCCTCACTCCCCTCGGCCTCCGTGCCACTCCATGTGCCAGACAGGACAGCACTGCTGGCACCGGTGCTCAATCCCTCCTCCCGGTCCGTGCTAGTGTCTCCTTCCGTGTCCCCCGGCGATGCTGTGGGCAAGGTGAAGAGACAGGAGATAATCAGACACCTGTACACATATGTCACATGAGTCAAATATACATAGGTCACATTGCATAGCCTGAAAAGCAACAGGAGTTACATCTACAAAACAATGTACACATGTAGGCCATGGAACACACAGGTTGTCGACCCACCATGCCACTGAGAAACAATGGAGAGCATGACACAACAGCAAATCACTTCACTTCAAATTTTACAGAGGAGCCAGCCTCTGGGGACAAATGTGCACAGCATCTGCACCACACTGCATCGTCAAAAAGGGATGAGCAGGAATCATATCTATTTACTCTTGGCACATGCTGCAAAGGCAATACATGAAACCATGCCAAACATGACTGGGTCACTGCACCTTGAGCGTATGTCCAGTCAAACATCACACACAGGCCAAACCCAGCAAGGAGGATGGAGCTTTTGACATGTAGGCCTTGTACGCACAAACCACCCACACCTGAGACAATCTCATTGAGACGGAGGAAGTATGTACACCTCTTACTCTGGGATGAAAACACATGGCCTCCACTAATTCATGACTGCACACACACTGCCCCTGGTGCGCCTGTCCACACATCATTGACAAGCAAACATCATCAGATTGTCTTAACAACACACACAGGTAATGCCCACTGTGAGTATGCACAAGCAAAATGGGTCCCCCTGTACAGTGGACACATGTAGCAACCTGTAGGTCATAACAGTTGAGCCCAGGGTACAATGCCACCCTACCCAACCCCTGGCGAAGACACAGTGAATGGCCATATTGTTGGATGACGCACATGATACCTAGGAAGAGGTGCCCCAGGGCACAGTAGTGCCCACACTCCTCCATGGTCCAGGATGGACATGACTGCAAATTAAGCAACCGTCCCGGCACTTAGCAGGCCTCCCACTCAGGCACATCATGTCAGAGGGCACACAATTGGCCATGCATGCTGGAAGGCTGTACACTTTGGAGACACACCCCTATGTCGTGATTCACAATCATTGCCAAGTGACATGGAGCCCACAATGACAGAAATTGGCCATGGCACACGCAAGGTCCCCAGACCTGTGACACATCACCCCCACACATGATGCTGCTAGCATTGGGCACCTGCATAAACTGCCTGCCTAAATAACCTTGTGCAAGAGTGGCTACACACAGACCAGGGAACACATGGCAAGGAGGGGAAGGGAGGGAGTGAGAACAGCACCGGGCTACTTTGGGGACAAGTTGACGCACTGCACAATCAAACCCTGGCAGTGTATCCATGCAACTGCGCACTTACATTGGCTGGGGACACACAACTGACACACATGTACCTACCCCCTTCCTGCTGCTGCTTCTCCTGTAGGCGCCTGTCCATATCGGGGAAGACCACCGCCAGCACACGCTTCTGGATGTGGGTCAGACGACGGCGCCCACGGTTCTTACGGCTCTCAGGTGAGTCCCCCAGCAGGAGCCGTGCAATCCTCCTCGTCCAGCACCGGATGTCCTGCCAGCGTTTCCTCACCTGAGACAGGCTCCGCCTCCGACCCTCTGTACCCCTCACGGCACTGACGGCTTCCCTCCAGATCTCCCCCTTGGCAATGGCGCCTACCTGTGAGGATGCAAAAGTGAGAATACATTAATCCACATGAGCAAAGACACAGAGACACACATATAGAACAATCCTCTTTATGAACAGGCCATGGTATGCATGCAACTCATTGCACCTTTGTCATAGGGACATTATCCACTGTGGAAGGCCAAATGCACTACGTGCCATTGAAAGTACACGGGTGGCATGAGGGGTACCACACACTCACTGACCAGGGATCACACTGTGCCTCACAGGCTACACCAGGATTATGTACAGCACCTCACAGCAGTCACCTGCCCCAGCACACTGATGCTACCTCAGCAGAGTACACAGACACACACACAGGTACAGGACAATCACATGGCATTGCCAACTGCGGGTACACACCTCACTCTGCCCATGTGCCAGTAGACAGGGGGTGTCACAGGTGTGGGGCTGGCTCAGCACGGCATGCACACAGCACTGCTCCCTGCTCACATCGGATGGCCAGGCTATATCCATCCCTCATGCTGCTTGTGTGCAACACTCCCCATATGCACTCACCCACATGACAGGGGACTTACACACACACCAATGTGCAGGGGACGAACACGGCCTTTGGACACTCACAGCACAGGTACACTGAACAAACACACATCCATGGGTACTGTCACCTGTCACACTGGGGGGAACACAGGATCACATCAGGACTGTGGAAACAACATCCCCAGGAGGAGTATGCAAGCAGAATGTGGCATGCACCATGCATTCATTGTCACAGTAGGCACTATGCAAGTGAGGAGTGCACACAGGAAACACAGCATGCTCTGCATGGGTGACATGAGGCCTTCCACACCCTGGGACCCACTCTAAACAACAGTGCATGTCTGTCACACATGGACACAATGCCAGAAGTCACAGTCACACAAAAGGGGCACAGTCTAAGCTAGTGGAGTCTGCACTCACCTGAACCCCTGGTCGACCATACAGGCTCTGGAACTGTGGGAGGATCACATCTATCAGTGCAAGGTTCTCCTCCTGGGTGAATGGCTGTGACCTCTCCACAGTCCTGGACATGGTGCCAGAGGAATCACTATCAGCAGCAGTGGTAATGGATGAATGGATGTGCAGGCAAGTGCTCTCTCATGGGACCTGGCTGCCTTATATATGCCTGGCTGGCCTGTTCATGTACAGGAGTACAGATTGATTGGTCAGTCACATTTGCATCCTACGTTTCATCCAATCCCTTCAAACCTACCCCAGTGTGTGGCTTTGCATGGTTTCAGTTTTGATGATGATGTCAAGTCAACATCCACTTTGCAACAATGTAGATTCTTTCAAACTGACTTCTGCTGGGCACCTGGTGCTCAAATTCAAAAATCTAACTCAGTCTCCATGGCAACCATCATGCATTTAGGCCCTTATACTTGTCCCTCATGTGTCCCCTATGTGTTTTCATACATTTACACACAGGTACGGTGCGTTCCACGCCCTAGGGCACCCCAAAAGCAGTGATACTGACCGTACACGCGCTTGTACGGTCCGGATCACAATATGGGCGCTGGCGTATGCGTACGCCACAGTAGTACGGACCGTACAAGCGCTTGTACGGTCCGGATCACAATATGGGCGCTGGCGTATGCGTACGCCACAGTAGTACGGACCGTACAAGCGCTTGTACGGTCCGGATCACAATATGTGCGCTGGCGTATGCGTACGCCACAGTAGTACGGACCGTACAAGCGCTTGTACGGTCCGGATCACAATATGGGCGCTGGCGTATGCGTACGCCACAGTAGTACGGACCGTACAAGCGCTTGTACGGTCCGGATCACAATATGGGCGCTGGCGTATGCGTACGTCACAGTAGTACGGACCGTACAAGCGCTTGTACGGTCCGTACTACTGTGGCGTACGCATACGCCAGCGCCCATATTGTGATCCGGACCGTACAAGCGCTTGTACGGTCCGTACTACTGTGGCGTACGCATACGCCAGCGCACATATTGGCCCAGGGACCCTATACACGCACTCAGAGCGTATGTACGGTGCGTTTCACACCTGTCAGTGGTGACAGGCGGCACACAGACAGGAATGGAGCGGTCAGATTTTGCCAAGGGTGTACACCAATGCATAGTCTGTGCAATACCACATGTGTGTGACACAGGTGTGTCAGGATGTGATGTGGCACAATACCCCTGAGGTGTGGGCAAAGCATATGTACGATGAGCTGTGTACACATGTCGTGTGTGATGGTGCGCATTGTACCACACATCCCCTCCACTCCTTTGACATGTGTGCATGTCGTACACACTAGTAGAGCCATGAGTCACTTGCATGTCCCAGTCACGGACACCCGCACCTGTCCCCTGATGCCAGGTACACGGAATATTACACATGACATGTGAATGGCTGCGTTGCATGCTGCAACCATGTCATGTGTGTGGCATGTGTTTCCATGATTTTGCTGTAGGTGTGTGGTCCAATGCATCAGCAGTTGCTGCTACCAACATGTGTCTGTGTGTAGATGGCCATGGCACACTGTTCCGCACACCAGCCAACATCTGTGATCTGCCATGAGGTGTGTATGTATGCAACTACACGGAGTATCAACACAAGTACATATCTACATGCTCTCAATGTATGTATGTTCTGTCTCGACATGTACTCCTCCAAGGCAATGTGTGTGGCCTGTCCTTTTCCTATGACATGTGACCAGTGCATATCGCATACACCAACCTGTCTGTACCATACGTATCCTACTTCTGCACATGTGTGGATGTCTGTGAATCCTGTGATGCGTGTGCATGTTCACTTGCACTGGCCCACGGCTGGTCTCATGCCATGTCATCGTGAGCTTGCCCCACTCCGTTAGTGGCTGTCCCTTGGTAGGAGTGTCACCTGTCTGGCGTACGTGTCCAGGAAATGTGGCACTGACCTGACTCAGAATGTGCCATTTGTGTATTGGCTGTTTAACATGTGCTCAGTGCATTGACAATGTCGTCGTACAGTGCTCACTCTTCGGTGTCCCTACCATTTCACTGCAGGGCTCCGCCTCTCCCTCGACGTATGCCAGACCTGGCTGCCCTGCATGAACGGGACTGTATACGCCGCTACAGATTCAGCCAACGGTTGATTGATGAGTTGACTGGCCGGCTGGAAGCACACCTCCTCCCGCGACACAGGTATCCCAGTGCACTGACACCCAAGTTGAAGGTGATGGCAGCCCTACATTTCCTTGCCACGGGTACGTTCCAACATACCATTGCTGACGTCGGGGGCATGTCCCAGACGATGTTCAGCCGTGTTCTGCATGATTTCTTAGAGGCTATGTTGGTTCACCTGGATGAGTACATTAAATTCCCAAATCCTGAGCAGTTGACAGGTGTCAAGCGTGAGTTCTATGCCCTGGGAGGGATGCCCCATGTCATTGGGTCCATAGATGGGACACATGTAGCGTTGGTACCACCACAGGCACAGGAGGTGGTGTATAGGAATCGCAAACATTATCACTCCATTAATGCCCTTGTGGTGTGTCTGTCCAACATGGTGATTTCACATGTCTGTGTTCGCTTTCCAGGATCAGCACACTTCATCATGAGGCGTAGCAGGGTGCCTGAACTGATGCTGCAGCTGCGGAACGAGCGAGCATGTATTGTTGGTGGGTAGACTCTGGCAGTTCAGTGTTTGGCGTCATCTTCCAATCTCACTGCCTGTGCTGACACACTTCTGTCCATGATGTGTCCTTGTAGGGGACGCTGGCTATCCCAACATGCCATGGCTGATGACGCCTGTCCGCAACCCCAGCACGGCTGCCGAGCACCGCTACAACAACGCCCATGGGCGGACCAGGAGAGTCATTGAGAGGACGTTTGGCCTTCTGAAGAGCCGATTCCGGTGCCTCCACAAGACCGGCGGCGCACTCCCATATGCCCCAGTGAAGGTGTGCAAGATCATCATCGTCTGCTGCATGCTGCACAACATGGCAGTGGAGAAAGCTGTTCCACTCATACTGGATCCAGATGACCAGGACCATCCACCCGTGGAGGATGAAGGGCTTGGTGACGGGGCAAGTGATGTGGAGGAGGAGGAGGCTGTGGAGGACATCCGGTGTCGGCTCATACGCGAGTTCTTTGCTTAGTGGTGAGTTCCAGTGTCTGAGTGTGCACGCATTGGGCCGTGTGTGGGATGTGTTGCAATGTGTGTGTCCATCTGCATGTCTGCCAAGTGAGTCAGTGGTGTGTTTTGAAGTGTCACTCGAGTGATGGCGCAATGGAAGGATGTAGTCCGAGAGTCATCATTGTCACCTGTCATGTTGACAACATGATACGTGTTGAGTACATGCTTGCGGATGTGCTCCTTTGGGCTTACTCCTTGTATGTATCTCTTCCACAGGTACATGGGCATGCTGTCTGCTGGTGGCATTGTTGTGCTCCTGCTACTCCTCATGAACACAGCAACATGTGCTGATTCTGCGTCACATGCACGGGCAAGTTTGGAAATCTCCTTAGGGTAAGGGATGCCTCACGGCGTTTTGGGTGTGTAAATTGTTTGTAGTCTGTGTGCACTTCTCCGGTTCATGTGTGGTCAATTTGCATACATGTGGATCCTACATGGGGAACATGACATGGGGCAGGCTTCACCTGGAGCCATGGTCAGACTTGGTGACTGTCATGTGTCAGGGGATTGGGGATTGTGATGAGGCCATCAATGTGTGTAACACTGGCCTCGGAATCATACAGGTTGCACCGGGTTGACATGGTGTGTGATTGCCCCATCAGGGCCTCAATGGTGTATAGCAGCCTCTCCGTGGCAGCAGGGGGTGTTTAGCTGTTATCCGTCACTTGTGTGCCAGTTCAATGGATTACCAGCATCTGTGTTGCAATGGGGGGTGCCAGTATTGCTCCCACATGTTCATCCGCATGACCTGTGTATGTGTTGACAGAGTAGCATTGTCATTCCAACACACATGACTAATACATTTGTCCCTCTGTCTCCAAGGTGCCTCTTCTCTGTCAATGGTGGCCTGTTGCCACTGTGCATGCGGCATGTCTGGCATAGTTTTCAGAGGTGGTGCATATGTGTCTATGTGTAGAGTAGCAAGATGCTAGCGGTTTTTCAGGGATTGGAATCTGTATTATGCACAAGATGCACAGTTCCATCCACCTCAAGGCAAGGGAGACCATCCCCCAGGGCAACTACAACATCCGTGTCTAATCCTACCCTGCAGTCTACGGACATGTGCCTTACAACTCCCATGATACTTGTCCATATCCGGAGTGCATCTGCACAGCTCTGCTACTGCATCGGGCAACCAGGCCACATCAACGTCCAAACGGGATGGGGGGAATGGTTCACAGCCAGCTGCAGGATGACCTTCTCGATCCACGCCCACACTCATGATGCAGCCCACAACCCCAACACAACCATGTGGCACTGTGATCCTAAACTGCATTCTGGCATCTCCATGCATCCAACCTTGGCCTAGCCACCATTCTCAACATCCGCCTGACGCAAGCATGCAGGACATGGTAGGGACACATGTCTAGACATACCTGGGAGCGGCAAGCCAGGTCACTCCACATGATCCCTGACCTCTGCGCATGACTGTAGCTCTCCTAAATGTGTCTGTAGCCACCGTTGTGCGGGAACCCCTCAGCTGGTTGGGCCCAGCACAGGTGAGTATGGTACTCCATGTCTGTATCAGATGATACATTGGGACCCATGTGTGTCCTGGGCAAGACTGAGACCCCACGGTTTGGATGGTTGGAGTTACTTCTGAGATCAGGCATGCTTTGACTTTACGACACACACATGTATTGTAATAATGCAGAATCACGGCATCATCTTGTAATTGTGATTAATTTATTTGTGGTGGGGTACGGGTTTGTGCGGATGACAAGAGGTGCACTGCGGGAGGGTAGAATCCAAAGTTCACTGGGGGAGTTGGTATCCTTGCCGTTGCAAATTATCAGAGTCCATGCCACAGTCTTCGTCAACATAGGTCAGACAGTGACCAGCAAGTCCATGTGGCAGAGGATGTCATGTGCTGCTATTGGGCCAGAGGGCCAGGTGCCAGGCCAGGTGACCTGGGAGATGGTGATGTTCTGCTGACTCTCACAGTCTTTTTCGTGGACGACCCACCTTCCTGCGGGGACCCTCGGAAGCAGGCCGTGACGATGTCTGTGACGCTCCGTCGGATGAATCCTCCTCCTCCTGAACCCTCCCTGTGTCTGGTAATGGCCTTCACCTGGTGCCACAGGGAGGGTTGCCCATGTTGTCGGCAATCCGACGGAGTACACCGGTCATTTGGGTTTGCACCGCCACGAGCTCAGCCTGTCTATCCTCCATCCTTCCTTGGTGTTGCAGTTGACAGGCATGTTGCTGGGCCTGCAGGGTCTTCATCTCCTCGAGGGTCCCCTTGATGTCATTGAGGGTGGACGCAATCTGGTCCATGCCCCTGGTGTCATGCCGGTATGTCGCCAGGATGTTGCTGACCTGGGACACTACCGGGTCCTGAGCTCCCTGGTCAGGTTCGCGCCTCCGCCATCCTCCACTCCCGCCACCACTGCCCACGTGCACCTGGCCTGCCGTTGTGGGCGCGTCGGGTCTCCGGGACCCCTGAGGGATGGCATTTGCGTTGTCGCCTGCCTCCTCCTGGGTGCCCGGAGGACCGTGTCCCTCCTGGGCAGACTGGCTGGGTTGTCGTGTGCGGTCAGGGCTCCTGGACGTCTCCTGGGATGTGGCAGGAATGGGGGTGGTGGTTGGCACAGTTGTACCTGACGCAGGTGCTGCAGGTGGTTGGACACCAGAGGGGCCAGGTTGGTCTGGGTCATCCACGGAGTGGTGAGAGTCGTCGCTGGCGGTGGGGTCCTCATCCCGCTGAGCCTGGTCCTGTGAGACTTCCCCCCCAGTGTTGGGGGGTGATCGACGATGTTGACCTGTGTGTGAGAGAGACAATGTTAACAGTGTTACATGTGACATCCATGTTTCATGCATTTCTGATTTGGCACTCTTCCTCTGGGTAGTTGGATCTGTCTTGCATTCCTCTCACAGTGCACTTGTGCATGGGTATGTCCCTTGGCCACAGCTGTCAGGGCTTTACGCATGTGTGACACAATCTTAGTTGATGCATCTATTTGGGTACACAGTCAGCAGTGTGGTGTGCGGGCGTAGCGAGCAATGCAGAGGCGCCTTACGTGTTGCACTGTACGTGGCCAAATGGTGTTTTGCCAATGCAATTTGATGATGCAGGTAGGTGACTGACGCATTTGTGACAGGGTTCTTACCGACACAGTGGGTGGGTATACTGGGTGTGTGGTTAGGTCTGTGCCTGCAGCAGGGATGTACTCGTGCACAGATTGACACATGGACCGGTCTTCATCTAGGGTAGGGGGGAGTTGAGGCACTGCCAGACCTTGTCTGCATGCACACAGTCCACCGGCTGACGAGTGGACATGGCCACACCACCCAAGGGTGATTTTGTCTCCCTGTGTCTCCCTTCCTCCCTCCCTCTGTCACCCTCCTCCCTCTGTCGGTCTCCCTGTGTCTCCCTTCCTCCCTCCCTCTGTCACCCTCCTCCCTCTGTCGGTCTCCCTGTGTCTCCCTTCCTCCCTCCCTCTGTCACTCACCTCCCTCTGTCGGTCTCCCTCTGTCACCCTACTCCCTCCCTCTGTCTGTCTCCCTGTGTCCCCCTCTGTCTCCTTCCCTCTCAATCCCCCTCTCCCTCCCTCTATTTGTCACCCTCTGTCACCTCAGGCCAGCTTCCTGGGCACACACAGTTAGCCGGTCTTTGAATGGCCATTGGCTTGTTCATGTGAGTTAGTTTCTGTTCTCCGGGCACCCATTGGGCAGTGTGTCTGAGTGTAGGCTGCTGCTGTGGCGGTGTGTGCTGAGACTCTATCAGAGCGATGCATCTTCATTGTCTGCTGTTATGTGCAAATTGTGCCTTCAGACCCATGTCATCCTGCAAGGCGGCCACCATTTGCAGGCAAGACAGTACTGTGTGGGTACACACAGTTTGTATGGCTGTGCCCTGGGCCATATGGGCTGAGGGCATTGTTGTGTGCTTGTGAGTTGCTCAATGTTAGTTTTGATGCCCCCCCTCCCAGCATCGGCCACATCCTGTGTTGTGTTGGTGTTTTGTGTGGCCTGTGACTTGGCATGGCCCTGATTGGTGCATGGGGCATGGAGGCGCTAGTGGCATGTGTGTGTTTGTGGAGTGTGGTTGTGTCCGGTGGTGGCTTGGGGGGGGGTGGCGTGCATGATTGATTGTGTATGGCATCCCCCCCATGTGAGGTGAGTTGTTTGTGTACTCACCAGGGTCTGGGAGTCCTGGTAGTCCGTGTAGTCCCTCCACCGCCAGCGTGGACATCACCTTCTCCTCCCAGGGATGGTATTGTACCGGTCTGGGGGGCGGCCCTCCTCCAGTGATGTTCCCCTGGTTGTGATTGTCAGTCATCTTCCTCTTGACCGTCCTCCGCAGATCGTACCACCTGGATTGGCACTCGTGCCTGGTCCTTCTGGTGGCCCCAACAGCATTCACAGAATCGACAATCCTCTGCCACATGGCCGATTTTTCAGCTATGCTGGTCTGTCTGACCAATGTTCCAAAGAGCTGTGGCTCGACTCTGAGGATTTCGTCGACAAGGATCTCCAGCTCCTCCTTTGTGAACTTTGGATTCTTGGTAGTGGACATGGCGTGGGGTGTGGGTGTGGATGGTTGTGGGGGTGTGGGTGTGGATGGTTGTGGGTGTGTGAGTGTGGTAGTGGAGGTGTGTGTGTGAATGTGATGAGGGGGTGTTTGTGTAGGTGGTTGTGTGAAGGTATGCAAGTGTGAGGTTCAAGTATGGTAGTGTGGGTCGTCTGTGGTCTCTGGCAGCAGTGGGTCTGTTGCAAAGGCTCATGGTTTGTATGTGTGGTCCATTTTTATTGGTCCATTTGTGGGTGTGGCTGTGTTTGAATTTTGTGTGGGTGTGTTATGAGGAGTGTTTGTGTTTTGGGCCTCTGTTTGGCAGTTTGGCAGTTGCAGGTAAGTGTATGTGATGTTTGTGGGGTTGTTGGGCATGTTTGGTGGTGTGAAGCAACTCTAATTGACTCTCCTTGTGTAAATATGGTTTGTCCTGGTTCAGTGCGTGTGTTTTTGGCATCAGTACGGTCCGTACATGCACTGGTGGGGTGGGGGTTCGGGGCGTACATACACGGGTGGTGGTTCGGTGCGTACATACACGGGTGGGGGTTCGGTGTGTACATACACTGGTGGGGGTTCGGGGCGTACATACACTGCTGGGGTGGGGGTTCGGTGCGTACATACACGGGTGGGGGTTCGGGGTGTACATACACGGGTGGTGGTTCGGGGCGTACATACACTGGTGGGGGTTCGGGGCGTACATACACTGGTGGGGTGTGGGTACGGGCCGTACTTCCATGGGTGTGTGTTCGGGGCGTACATACACGGGTGGGGTGGGGGTACGGGCCGTACTTCCACGGGTGGGGGTACGGTCCGTACATACACGGGTGGGGGTTCGGGGCGTACATACACGGGTAGGGGTTCAGGGCGTACATACACTGCTGGGGTGGGGGTTCGGTGCGTACATACACGGGTGGGGGTTCGGGGCATACATACACTGCTGGGGTGGGGGTTCGGTGCGTACATACACGGGTGGGGGTTCGGTGTGTACATACACGGGTGGGGGTTCGGGGCGTACATACACGGGTGGGGTGGGGGTACGGGCCGTACTTCCACGGGTGTGTGTTCGGGGCGTACATACACTGGTGGGGTGTGGGTACGGGCCGTACTTCCACGGGTGTGTGTTTGGGGCGTACATACACGGGTGGGGTGGGGGTACGGGCCGTACTTCCACGGGTGGGGGTACGGTCCGTACATACACGGTTGGGGGTTCGGGGCGTACATACACGGGTGGGGGTTCGGGGCGTACATACACTGCTGGGGTGGGGGTTCGGTGCGTACATACACGGGTGAGGGTTCGGGGCGTACATACACTGCTGGGGTGGGGGTTCGGTGCGTACATACACGGGTGGGGGTTCGGTGCGTACATACACGGGTGGGGGTTCGGGGCGTACATACACGGGTGGGGTGGGGGTACGGGCCGTACTTCCACGGGTGTGTGTTCGGGGCGTACATACACGGGTGGGGTGGGGGTACGGGCCGTAGTTCCACGGGTGGGGGTACGGTCCGTACATACACGGGTGGGGGTTCGGGGCGTACATACACGGGTGGGGGTTCGGGGCGTACATACACTGCTGGGGTGGGGGTTCGGTGCGTACATACGCGGGCGGGGGGTTGGTGGGCTGTTCGGCGCGTATGCGGGCACATGTCTCCATGGTTGCTATGGGAGTTCGGTTCGGACGGTGTTTCTTGCGTCCGGTTGTGAAATGGGGAGGACGGGAGGGATCATACTTGCGCAGTCGGACTTTATTTTTCCGCACGGTGGGTTTTTCGACCGGGGACGTGTCGGTGACTTTTCCCGACACGAGGACGTGTGGGGAAATGTTCCCAATGCGATTCGTATGGAATTTTTTCCGTTCGAATCGTACTTGGCAGTTTGTACGCTACTTTGACGATTCGGACGGAAAAAAATCCGGATACGAGTCGGACGGGGAATTTTTTTACCGGATCGGAATTGGCACCAAAGTCAGAAAAGGTGCTGGACAGTAACCCTATATAATTTACTATTCCCACTCCAGTTAACATAAAGTCAGGAAAGGTGCAGGACACTAACCCTATATAATTTACTATTCCCACTCCAGTTAACATAAAGTCAGTGAAAGTTCTGGACAGTAACCCTAAATAATTTACTATTCCCACTCCAGTTAACATAAAGTCAAGGAAGGTGCTGGACAGTAACCCTATATAATTTACTATTCCCACTCCAGTTAACATAAACTCAGGGAAAATGCTGGACAGTAACCCTATTTAATTTACTATTCCCACTCCAGTTAACATAAAGTCAAGGAAGGTGCTGGACAGTAACCCTATATAATTTACTATTCCCACTCCAGTTAACATAAAGTCAAGGAAGGTGCTGTACAGTAACCCTATATAATTTACTATTCCCACTCCAGTTAACATAAACTCAGGGAAAATGCTGGACAGTAACCCTATTTAATTTACTATTCCCACTCCAGTTAACATAAAGTCAAGGAAGGTGCTGGCCAGTAACCCTATCTAATTTACTATTCCCACTCAAGTTAACATAAAGTCAGAGAAGATGCTGGACACTAACCCTATATAATTTACTATTCCCACTCCAGTTAACATAAACATAAACATTGCGTTGTCGCCTGCCTCCTCCTGGGTGCCCGGAGGACCGTGTCCCTCCTGGGCAGACTGGCTGGGTTGTCGTGTGCGGTCAGGGCTCCTGGACGTCTCCTGGGATGTGGCAGGAATGGGGGTGGTGGTTGGCACAGTTGTACCTGACGCAGGTGCTGCAGGTGGTTGGACACCAGAGGGGCCAGGTTGGTCTGGGTCATCCACGGAGTGGTGAGAGTCGTCGCTGGCGGTGGGGTCCTCATCCCGCTGAGCCTGGTCCTGTGAGACTTCCCCCCCAGTGTTGGGGGGTGATCGACGACGTTGACCTGTGTGTGAGAGAGACAATGTTAACAGTGTTACATGTGACATCCATGTTTCATGCATTTCTGATTTGGCACTCTTCCTCTGGGTAGTTGGATCTGTCTTGCATTCCTCTCACAGTGCACTTGTGCATGGGTATGTCCCTTGGCCACAGCTGTCAGGGCTTTACGCATGTGTGACACAATCTTAGTTGATGCATCTATTTGGGTACACAGTCAGCAGTGTGGTGTGCGGGCGTAGCGAGCAATGCAGAGGCGCCTTACGTGTTGCACTGTACGTGGCCAAATGGTGTTTTGCCAATGCAATTTGATGATGCAGGTAGGTGACTGACGCATTTGTGACAGGGTTCTTACCGACACAGTGGGTGGGTATACTGGGTGTGTGGTTAGGTCTGTGCCTGCAGCAGGGATGTACTCGTGCACAGATTGACACATGGACCGGTCTTCATCTAGGGTAGGGGGGAGTTGAGGCACTGCCAGACCTTGTCTGCATGCACACAGTCCACCGGCTGACGAGTGGACATGGCCACACCACCCAAGGGTGATTTTGTCTCCCTGTGTCTCCCTTCCTCCCTCCCTCTGTCACCCTCCTCCCTCTGTCGGTCTCCCTGTGTCTCCCTTCCTCCCTCCCTCTGTCACCCTCCTCCCTCTGTCGGTCTCCCTGTGTCTCCCTTCCTCCCTCCCTCTGTCACTCACCTCCCTCTGTCGGTCTCCCTCTGTCACCCTACTCCCTCCCTCTGTCTGTCTCCCTGTGTCCCCCTCTGTCTCCTTCCCTCTCAATCCCCCTCTCCCTCCCTCTATTTGTCACCCTCTGTCACCTCAGGCCAGCTTCCTGGGCACACACAGTTAGCCGGTCTTTGAATGGCCATTGGCTTGTTCATGTGAGTTAGTTTCTGTTCTCCGGGCACCCATTGGGCAGTGTGTCTGAGTGTAGGCTGCTGCTGTGGCGGTGTGTGCTGAGACTCTATCAGAGCGATGCATCTTCATTGTCTGCTGTTATGTGCAAATTGTGCCTTCAGACCCATGTCATCCTGCAAGGCGGCCACCATTTGCAGGCAAGACAGTACTGTGTGGGTACACACAGTTTGTATGGCTGTGCCCTGGGCCATATGGGCTGAGGGCATTGTTGTGTGCTTGTGAGTTGCTCAATGTTAGTTTTGATGCCCCCCCTCCCAGCATCGGCCACATCCTGTGTTGTGTTGGTGTTTTGTGTGGCCTGTGACTTGGCATGGCCCTGATTGGTGCATGGGGCATGGAGGCGCTAGTGGCATGTGTGTGTTTGTGGAGTGTGGTTGTGTCCGGTGGTGGCTTGGGGGGGGGGTGGCGTGCATGATTGATTGTGTATGGCATCCCCCCCATGTGAGGTGAGTTGTTTGTGTACTCACCAGGGTCTGGGAGTCCTGGTAGTCCGTGTAGTCCCTCCACCGCCAGCGTGGACATCACCTTCTCCTCCCAGGGATGGTATTGTACCGGTCTGGGGGGCGGCCCTCCTCCAGTGATGTTCCCCTGGTTGTGATTGTCAGTCATCTTCCTCTTGACCGTCCTCCGCAGATCGTACCACCTGGATTGGCACTCGTGCCTGGTCCTTCTGGTGGCCCCAACAGCATTCACAGAATCGACAATCCTCTGCCACATGGCCAATTTTTCGGCTATGCTGGTCTGTCTGACCAATGTTCCAAAGAGCTGTGGCTCGACTCTGAGGATTTCGTCGACAAGGATCTCCAGCTCCTCCTTTGTGAACTTTGGATTCTTGGTAGTGGACATGGCGTGGGGTGTGGGTATGGATGGTTGTGGGGGTGTGGGTGTGGATGGTTGTGGGTGTGTGAGTGTGGTAGTGGAGGTGTGTGTGTGAATGTGATGAGGGGGTGTTTGTGTAGGTGGTTGTGTGAAGGTATGCAAGTGTGAGGTTCAAGTATGGTAGTGTGGGTCGTCTGTGGTCTCTGGCAGCAGTGGGTCTGTTGCAAAGGCTCATGGTTTGTATGTGTGGTCCATTTTTATTGGTCCATTTGTGGGTGTGGCTGTGTTTGAATTTTGTGTGGGTGTGTTATGAGGAGTGTTTGTGTTTTGGGCCTCTGTTTGGCAGTTTGGCAGTTGCAGGTCAGTGTATGTGATGTTTGTGGGGTTGTTGGGCATGTTTGGTGGTGTGAAGCAACTCTAATTGACTCTCCTTGTGTAAATATGGTTTGTCCTGGTTCAGTGCGTGTGTTTTTGGCGTCAGTACGGTCCGTACATGCACTGGTGGGGTGGGGGTTCGGGGCGTACATACACGGGTGGTGGTTCGGTGCGTACATACACGGGTGGGGGTTCGGTGTGTACATACACTGGTGGGGGTTCGGGCGTACATACACTGCTGGGGTGGGGGTTCGGTGCGTACATACACGGGTGGGGGTTCGGGGTGTACATACACAGGTGGTGGTTCGGGGCGTATATACACTGGTGGGGGTTCGGGGCGTACATACACTGGTGGGGTGTGGGTACAGGCCGTACTTCCATGGGTGTGTGTTCGGGGCGTACATACACGGGTGGGGTGGGGGTACGGGCCGTACTTCCACGGGTGGGGGTACGGTCCGTACATACACGGGTGGGGGTTCGGGGCGTACATACACGGGTAGGGGTTCAGGGCGTACATACACTGCTGGGGTGGGGGTTCGGTGCGTACATACACGGGTGGGGGTTCGGGGCATACATACACTGCTGGGGTGGGGGTTCGGTGCGTACATACACGGGTGGGGGTTCGGTGTGTACATACACGGGTGGGGGTTCGGGGCGTACATACACGGGTGGGGTGGTGGTACGGGCCGTACTTCCACGGGTGTGTGTTCGGGGCGTACATACACTGGTGGGGTGTGGGTACGGGCCGTACTTCCACGGGTGTGTGTTTGGGGCGTACATACACGGGTGGGGTGGGGGTACGGGCCGTACTTCCACGGGTGGGGGTACGGTCCGTACATACACGGGTGGGGGTTCGGGGCGTACATACACGGGTGGGGGTTCGGGGCGTACATACACTGCTGGGGTGGGGGTTCGGTGCGTACATACACGGGTGAGGGTTCGGGGCGTACATACACTGCTGGGGTGGGGGTTCGGTGCGTACATACACGGGTGGGGGTTCGGTGCGTACATACACGGGTGGGGGTTCGGGGCGTACATACACGGGTGGGGTGGGGGTACGGGCCGTACTTCCACGGGTGTGTGTTCGGGGCGTACATACACGGGTGGGGTGGGGGTACGGGCCGTACTTCCACGGGTGGGGGTACGGTCCGTACATACACGGGTGGGGGTTCGGGGCGTACATACACGGGTGGGGGTTCGGGGCGTACATACACTGCTGGGGTGGGGGTTCGGTGCGTACATACGCGGGCGGGGGGTTGGTGGGCTGTTCGGCGTGTATGCGGGCACATGTCTCCATGGTTGCTATGGGAGTTCGGTTCGGACGGTGTTTCTTGCGTCCGGTTGTGAAATGGGGAGGACGGGAGGGATCGTACTTGCGCAGTCGGACTTTATTTTTCCACACGGTGGGTTTTTCGACCGGGGACGTGTCGGTGACTTTTCCCGACACGAGGACGTGTGGGGAAATGTTCCCAATGCGATTCGTATGGAAGTTTTTCCGTTCGAATCGTACTTGGCAGTTTGTACGCTACTTTGACGATTCGGACGGAAAAAAATCCGGATACGAGTCGGACGGGGAATTTTTTTACCGGATCGGAATTGGCACCAAAGTCAGAAAAGGTGCTGGACAGTAACCCTATATAATTTACTATTCCCACTCCAGTTAACATAAAGTCAGGAAAGGTGCAGGACACTAACCCTATATAATTTACTATTCCCACTCCAGTTAACATAAAGTCAGTGAAAGTTCTGGACAGTAACCCTAAATAATTTACTATTCCCACTCCAGTTAACATAAAGTCAAGGAAGGTGCTGGACAGTAACCCTATATAATTTACTATTCCCACTCCAGTTAACATAAACTCAGGGAAAATGCTGGACAGTAACCCTATTTAATTTACTATTCCCACTCCAGTTAACATAAAGTCAAGGAAGGTGCTGGACAGTAACCCTATATAATTTACTATTCCCACTCCAGTTAACATAAAGTCAAGGAAGGTGCTGTACAGTAACCCTATATAATTTACTATTCCCACTCCAGTTAACATAAACTCAGGGAAAATGCTGGACAGTAACCCTATTTAATTTACTATTCCCACTCCAGTTAACATAAAGTCAAGGAAGGTGCTGGCCAGTAACCCTATCTAATTTACTATTCCCACTCAAGTTAACATAAAGTCAGAGAAGATGCTGGACACTAACCCTATATAATTTACTATTCCCACTCCAGTTAACATAAAGTCAAGGAAGGTGCTGGACAGTAAACCTATATAATTTACTATTCCCACTTCAGTTAACATAAATTCAGAGAAGGTGCTGGACAGTAACCCTATATAATTTACTATTCCCACTCCAGTTAACATAAACTCAGGAAAGGTGCTGGCCAGTAACCCTATATAATTTACTATTCCCACTCCAGTTAACATAAAGTCAAGGAAGGTGCTGGACAGTAACCCTATATAATTTACTATTCCCACTCCAGTTAACATAAACTCAGGGAAAATGCTGGACAGTAACCCTATTTAATTTACTATTCCCACTCCAGTTAACATAAAGTCAAGGAAGGTGCTGGCCAGTAACCCTATCTAATTTACTATTCCCACTCAAGTTAACATAAAGTCAGAGAAGATGCTGGACATTAACCCTATATAATTTACTATTCCCACTCCAGTTAACATAAAGTCACAGACAGTGCTGGACAGTAAACCTATATAATTTACTATTCCCACTTCAGTTAACATAAATTCAGAGAAGGTGCTGGACAGTAACCCTATATAATTTACTATTCCCACTCCAGTTAACATAAAGCCAGAAAAGGTGCTGGCCAGTAACCCTATATAATTTACTATTCCCACTCCAGTTAACATAAAGTCAAGGAAGGTGCTGGACAGTAACCCTATATAATTTACTATTCCCACTCCAGTTAACATAAAGTCAAGGAAGGTGCTGGACAGTAACCCTATATAATTTACTATTCCCACTCCAGTTAACATAAAGTCAGGAAAGGCGCTGGACACTAACCCTATATAATTTACTATTCCCACTCCAGTTATCATAAAGTCAGGGAAGATGCTGGACACTAACCGTATATAATTTACTATTCCCACTCCAGTTAACATAAAGTCATAGAAGGTGGTGGACAGTAACTCTATATAATTTACTATTCCCACTCCACTTAACATAAATTCAGAGAAGGTGCTGGACAGTAACCCTATCTAATTTACTATTCCCACTCCAGTTAAAATAAAGTCAATGAAGGTGCTGGACAGTAACCCTATATAATTTACTATTCCCACTCCAATTAACATAAACTCAGGGAAGGTGCTGGACACTAACCCAATAAAATGTAATATTCCCGCTCCAGAAAGTTAAAACTGAGAGAAGGTGCTGGTTATAACATCACTTAAAATATTAAAAATCTACATTTATTAACTATGAGATTTCATTTAAAAACTATTACAATTAACAATACTATAGTTACAACAATACCCACCCCTATCCCATATTAACCCTAATTCCATATAAAAAAATTACAATATGTTTTCCATAAAATTTGCCAATATACAATTATTTAATTATAATTTTTAATTTAAAATTTAAAATTCACAATATTTACTAATAAATGTAATAGTTTTATAATCTATTTTTACACTATTATTTTTTTACATTACTCCCCACCCTTTTCCCCTAATATACCCACATCCCACCCATAAATACAACATAAATATTGAAATTATAATTTCCAATTAAAAGTATATAATTAGATTTTTACATTAAATATTCACAATTTTAAATTATTCCCAATTATATATTTAGTTATTAATCTATAATTTTGTAATAATTATTAAAATACAATCCACACACTTACACCCTATTAACCCAACTTCCCAACCATGAAACCAAAAAATAATTTCGAAATTAATTTGAATTTTTTTTAAAAAAAAATTCAAATTTAGATTTAAGATACTAACTTTCTAATTCTTTAATATTAATATTTATAACTTATTATCAAATCTTACAGTAATATTTTTAATACACTCTCCACCCTTATACACTAATAACCCTACATCCCACTCATAAAACAAAATTCTAATTTCATTATAATTTTAAATTATATAATTTCGAATTTACAATAAAATTTTGAAATTTCGAATTCTTAAATATTTTATATTTTTACATTATTATCTGATTTTACAATAACATTTTTAAAACACTTCCCACCCTTCTCCCCTAATAACCCAACATCCCGCTCCTAAAAAATATATATTATTTCTTTATTATTTTCAAAATTATAAATATTTAATTTACAAATTTCATTACAATTTACTATTAATATTTATTTATTATTTAATATTTTTAAATTATTATCTGATTTTACACTAATATTTTTAAAACACTCCCCACTTATCCCCTAATAACCCAACATCCCGCTCCTAAAACATATCATACAATAAATTACTTAACACTATTAATTAAATTTTAAAAATTAATAAAGTATTTATACATATAATTAAACAATTTAATCATTCAATATACACTAAATAGACATTTTAAACAATATATATATTATATTTCGATATTTCTAACAAAACTAATCAATCGATATTATCTACAAACGATATTACTACATCGATATTTCATACTTCGATATTTTACTAAACACAAAAAAAACGATATTACTTACCTCGATATTCTACACTTCGATATTAATGTTATCTCGATATTTTAACTTCGATATTCTTGTTGTTCGATATTATTTTTTCGATATTATGTCTATTTACCGTCTGGAGTGACAATGGGAGCGAATTTGTTGGCCAAGTCATGCAAAAAGTTTGTGCGGGTCTTGGTATCAAGCAAAAGTTTCATGCGGCAAATCATCCACAGTCAGCGGGTTTAGTAG
The DNA here is from genome assembly GCF_964204655.1 of Triturus cristatus. Lineage (NCBI taxonomy): Eukaryota > Metazoa > Chordata > Amphibia > Caudata > Salamandridae > Triturus > Triturus cristatus. Next base: position 471,028,881 of record NC_140589.1, read on the forward strand.
AATGCTACAACGGAACCTTAAAGCTGAAATTAGCAAAAGTTCAGGCTAATACAGGACTCAATTGGCCCAATGCTTTGCCATTAGCTCTTCTGTCCACCAGAACTGCAGTACACTCTCGTTTGGGACTTAGCCCTTACGAAGTGGTCTTTGGACGCCCGGCTAACGTATGGGAAGTCCCTCGCCCTAAGAAATACTCAGACTTGCCATATCCAATGTTAATTGACTACTTGCATGATCTTACGACTAAATTGCGTGTTCTCCATCAACATATTCAGAGTGCTTTACCAGAGGCTTCCACAGACCCAGGTCATTCCATCCGACCAGGTGACTGGGTCTGCACCAAGAATTTCCAAAGGACGAGAAATTTGGAGCCCAGATGGAGGGAGCCTCGGTTGGTACTATTGACCACAAGAACAGCAGTTAAAGTCGAAGAAAAGAAAAATTGGATTCACGGCGTGCATTGTAAGAAAGTGCCTTTGCCTTTACCCTACGATCAATGGGTGCACAGGAGCATTGGTAACTCTGAGAGTGAGAAGGTTCCCCGATTCTTGCCCTTTAGTGATGCATGCCTGAATGGGACATTGTCTGAGAAAGAGGACGACAACATTCTTCTAGAAGAAATACCATCACATCGTCGCTTAGATACGACCAATCCACGAACATTGTTCCAAGATCAGACTGTACAAAACAAAGAACAATATAATTTGAGACCTAGACAGAAGAACACTTAAGATTTTTCTCTCTTGTGTAGTATTCTGTCCCGGTTGCTGGGTCACGGTAGGAGTCTTGATTGTGACCTGAGTAGTGGCAATAGGTCTGCAGGACTTGCAGTGTCATAGGACGGCAGATAATCATAATTGAGTGATCGAGGAAGATTGCCGTGAGCATCCATTAGAAAGATGGAAACTACACTAGGCAAAAGAGAGAGAAAGGATGAAATGAAGAAAGAATCCTGTAAATTAATGTACAGTCGTTTTAATATAACCTTATGTATTATTATACTATTGTGTATTGCTTTGGCGTTTATGGGTTGGATTATTCATGCTCTGCAGCAAAAAGTTGCTTCTCCTTCTTCCTCTTCGTCTTCTTCTACTGTCTCTCCACATCTCTTTCATACCCTTCCTCAACATGAACTCATTAGAAGAACTGAATATTACAACAATTCTTTTGTCCAGTTGTTACATCAACACCAGTTAGTGGTCAATACGACTGACTGTTGGGTGTGTGGACTTATGCCACATACCACAGAGAAAGGAATGCCATATTTAGTTCTTCCGTTCTCCTATGAAGGTTCTCCTTGGGCTTATTTTGTCATCTTCTCCAATGCCTACCAAAGCAAATTCAGACGATCCGTTAATTCACGTGTTAGTGATCCGGATTTGAGTCATAGTTCGTTGATAAAGGGAATGATAGCTATGGCTAAAATCATGGAAAATAGTAAGATCTCCATTGACGAAATAAAGGCGTACACTAACTGGAACGTCACCCAATATATCACTAGCCTTAGTGATAAAGTTAAAAAAGGAAAGTCTTCACCGATTTGGACTATACCACATCAGGGCAATTTCTGTTTACAGATAAATGGTCAGTTTGCTGACACTATACAAAGAAATAGCTGTTCCCACACATATGTCTACTCCTCTCAAAACTCGCCTCCTCTAGTGCCGTCTCAAGGCACAGATTTCATCTGTTATAATAGGGCTTATACATGGTTGCCAACGGGTTTCTCCGGTACTTGTTATATAGCTTTCCTTCTTCCCCCTACCTACACCGCTTCCGCAAATCATCATCGAAACAGATATGGCAGAGGGATTATTGATTCGAAAGACACAGCAGGACAAGAGGGAGGAGATTTCCTCAAAGGATTTCTTCCTTTTTGGGGTCCAATGGCCAACAGCAGAAATATAAGGCAACTGGTCCGTGTCGTAGAGACCACAATAGACATCACTGTAGGAGCCTTAGGTAATAACACGGCAGAACTACAGGCGGACCGTCTTATGACCTTACAAAATCGAGTTGCCTTAGATTTTGTTCTTGCAGATCGTGGTGGAGTGTGCAAATTGATCGTGTCAAGTTGCTGTATTTTCATACGTAATGACGCTCCGACAGTATACCAAGCTATCTCCAAGTTGCATATAATCTCGATTCATCAGGAAGAAGGAGACTGGTCCTCTTCGGAGTGGTTTTGGGGACTACTGTCCAAATGGGGTTGGAAAGCATTGACATTTCTTGGAATAATTGGAATAATTTTGACCATTATTTTCTCCTGTTGCCTTTGTATGCACTGTGGCCCCGTCATCTGTGACCTATGTGCTACTATGTGCATCCTTAAACCCAAGTCACCAAGAACAGAAAACATAAGAATGATGTTACAGCAACAGCTCGATGACCTCATGGCTATCGACATTGACTCAGATTAACATGAGTCTATCTTGCCTGAGTTCTGGCAAAAGGAGGGTCTGAGGAACATCGATTTCCGATCGTGATCGAATCGACCTGCCATTTTGTGCTCCACCGCCATTTTGTGTTGCCATCACTCAGGCAGCACGGCGGACAAAGTCTATTCTGATTTTTTTCTGCAGCTTCATGTTGAAATGGCCCTTCTGCCTCTATTTACAAAGCTGGTGTTAGGAGTGGCCGAGTACACTAATCCCTGTCTGGTTTTCCTAATCCCCATCTCAACTATCTGTTGGTTCACACTATTCTTCTCTGACTTTATCTTATCGTCTGGCCTTCACTGTCCTCTGCTAGCATTCTCTCGTTTCACAACTGTCCTCCAACACACACAAACGTATCTCGCCACCTGCAAGTTTGTTACGAATCCGTTAATGAATTAGTTTGAGGGAGGGGTGACAAACACAGTTGGAGGAGAGGTTTCTTCGAGTCATCTGACACTTTTGTTTTCAAATCTCTCCTATTGGTTCTGTCCTGTTTTCCAACTTTCCTTATTGGCTCTTTCTTGTATGTTCTGGGTGTATACTTGGTTAATGTATATGTTACCTATATGGTATAAAACTTTGTGCGCCACAGAGTGAAGTGGCAGTCTCCTGAGAACCTACCTTGTGTACTTCTGGGATAACTGTACTAGCTGCAGCTAATAAATCTGATCTTCTAACGCCTAACAGAGTGTCCCGTGTCTCTGTGTAGCTGAACAGGATAACCCAGGAGATTAAGGCGTACCCTGCGCCGACAGGCCCAAAAGGTTCTGGTTCTTCAGGGGAGGCTTGGCAACAAGTAGCGCGAACATTTAAAAGCAAGAGCGAGCACAGCTGGCGTTTTGGACTAACGTTAAGGTAGTGAAGGAAGCAGCGTGTTTATGGAGGCCAGAAGGAGAGGTCAGAGTACTAACGTTGACCGTCTTACTAAAAGGTAACATATGAGGAATATGGAGCAAGAGGGGAGTCGAGTTGGTGAATGTAGGAGTTGCTGAATATAGGAGGTTTATGAACAAAGGAACAAATCTTTTGGTGTATGGGTGGTATATCGTCACTTATGTTTACATTGAACTGAGGGTGATTAGTGTTTGGGGTGGGATAAGGAAGCAAACAAGGTAGCAATTTTATTATCATTTGAATATTGTTTGAGGAAGGGTATAGATGGGTTTAAAAGAAATTTTTTTGTTGCAAATTGATGGTGTATTTTATACATCGTTCATGAAAGTAATTAAGCTGTGTATTGTATTTGTTCTAGAAACCCCTGACGAAGAGCCAAGCAGGCTCGAAATGCATTGGGTATTCACATTGGTGTTAACTTCAAAATGTGATTGATTCGAATGTACCTGTGTATAAGCCTGGATCGGCATACAGTTGGTATTTGAAGATGTCAATAAAGATTGCAGATTCAATCACACTGTCTCCGTCATGATGAAAGAATAACAGCGTATGGCTTTAATATTGGACAAGCAAACAGCTACGGTTATAATGAGTTTAAATTGGAATACCTGGTTAAATGAAATATATTGGTGGGATTGATTGCCACTTTTTGCTGTGCGACAGTGGGAGCGCCATGTGGAGTGCTCTTTCTTTAACACCTTCTAAAAGAGGCATTTCCAAAATAGTAATGTAAAATCCAACTACACCAGTAAAAAGGAATTATCACCACTATTCCAAACACCCCAAACATGGCAACACTACTCCTTTCAGATAAGGAATTACCACCTAAACACACATAAGTGAATTACCAGTGTTAACCTATGAGAGAAGTAGGCCTCACAGCAGTAAAGAACAAACAAGCATTTGCATTACAATCGGTCTCGCATTTACGTGAGTTTAAGCTATTGGCATTGTAAATGACAATGCCTTTTATGTCTGTTTTAAATACGAAAGCAAAAATAAAAGGCATTGTTATTTGCAATGTCAATAGCTCAAAGTCGCGTAAATGCGAGACCTATTGCATTGCAAATGCTTGTTTTAGGACTTGTGCCCTGTGTGCCTCAAAGAAAATCAGGTGGACTCTAAGCGTCTTCCTGGTCTGGATGGGCGAAGACGCGTCCGCCATCCGCCCTTGAAAGCAGCCCCAGCCAGTGGGCTCTAACGGGATTTCCCAAGTAAGCAGTCCAGACCTGATTCCAAGAGCAGGTGTCACGAGTGCCAGTAGTGGTCATATCTAAAATTGACTTTTGGTTGCAGTCCTTAAAGTGCTGTCATTATTGACTAAAACAAAAACACTCACTATACATGGTCTAGGTTAGTCCTTGAGTTCTGGACTTTAAGAAAACGTTTATATTATGCACACATAGGGAAACTGTTGGACTTGGCCCTTCTGGCGGGTTCACCCCCAAAACTTTTTGCAATTATCCTAGCTTTTTCCCTATGTTGTGTAAGTGGTTTTAGGCCTCTAGGCGCTTTTACACTGTGTCCCAGTGGAAAGTGCGTGCGCTCTGTGTTACAGTTCGTGAGACTGACCTGCCCTCCCATAGGAATGCATGGGGAATGTATGTGTCTATGGTAGTTCCTGGTGCGTGGGGAGTGCAGGGTTGAGTTTGGTATGTGCGAACTCGTGAGAGTAAAGGCTGTGCGATGATGTGTGCGGCGTTACTGTGTCTAGTGTAGAAGTGCCACTTCTAGAAGCTGGCATGTCTGTGTAGTAAATATGAAGTGACTGTCTGGCTTGTGATTGGCTGGTGTGCCTGGCTCCAGGAGTCAGGATGGGTCTGCCCCAGTGGTGAGTGGAGAGATCTGCATGTGATGAGTGGGAGGAGCACACCTGGGACCTGAATAGGGCTAGGCTTTCCCTACACAATGCTGGCTCCGCCCCCTGTGGTGTGACTGATGTCCCTAGCCTGTCCAGTGAATGGGGAGGAGGGCTGAGCACAACAGAGTGCTCCAAAACCAGTTGCATCTGGTTTTTCCTTAACCCTGCAGCCTGAGACAAAGGATATTGTGTATAAAAAGGGGCTGTGACCCCATGTAAAATGTTCTGCTGATCCTAACTGGAGGGGGACTCCTGCTGCTGCTGGGCGCCAGGAGGACCGCCACTGGGGACTGCCCCTCTGCCTGGAGGGCCCTGTAAGCTGGCCCCTGGGCCCAGCCCTTGCCCCCCTACCTTCCTAGGAACTTTGTTCCTGGACCTTGCCTTCAAGCGCCTGGGAAGTGCTATATCTTTATTTGCTGGTGAGCGCGCTAATTTTTCTACGCCGACAAGGAGCAGCGCTTCGATTTCCAACTGCAGCACGAAGCTGCAATCATCTGTGTAAGGGAATCCCCGGTGTGGAGATTCCCCCGAAATTATACTTATTTACGGCGCGGGAGCCCACCCCGCATTGCCCGCCGCATTGTAAGCGAAAAGGCGGGAGCCTACCCCGCTTAATCCATTACTTCTAAGGCGGGTGCCCACCCCGCCTTTTACCGCTGTTCTTGTGATTTCGGCGGGTGCCCACCCCGCCGTTGTATTTATTGTCGCGGGTGCCACCCCACATACTTGAGCCTGTCGCGGGTGCCCACCCCGCTTATTCCTTTATTTAAATAGCGGGTGCCCACCCCGCGTTTTTGCTGCTGAACGGGAGCCTACCCAGTATGGCCTGCGAAGAGAAGTCACCGCCGCAGCTGGGCTTCACCAGGAAGTCAGGCGAACTCCGTGGAGACGTGGGCGGGGTTTAAACAGGAAGCGGACGGGAGCCTACCCCGTGCTCCTGTGACGGAAAACAAGGAAAAGAAGAGGCAGCAAGGAGTACGGACGGAGGGCGGGAGCCTCCAACGCCTCCGTCAGCAAGGAGAAGCGCCGCGTCCCAAGACCCAGGCGGGAGCCCACCCCGCACTGGGACGGGCTGCCTTGATGGTCCGGAGCTCGGCAGGCTCCGCATCCAAGTCCCGGGTCCCAGGTCCCAGGAGGGGGCCCGGGTGAAGAGAGCCGCGTGCAGCTGCAGAGGCCCCCAAAGAGCGAGAGGACCCCACCGGAGGAGCAGCCAGACAGTCCGGTGAGTGATGTAGAGGGGGGCCGTGTCTTCCTTCTCCTAGGAGGGCCTGAGTCTGGCCAGTACTTTGGTGCCGGTGCCCGCCCCCCTCCAGCCAGTACTAACTCTCCAGAGGGCAAAGTTGCTGAGTGGTCCCGCAGGGCAGCGGACCGCTCCAACGTAGCTGGGCAGTTGTTTCCAGGAGCACCCCCCCGAGAGGGGCCCCCAGGCACCGTGGAACCCGCGCTAAGTTCTGCTGAGGGCATATTGTCTCCTTGGTGCAGTTGTTAGAGGGGGCGTCGGGGCACATTGCCGGTGCCCGCCCCCCCCCCCTCCTGCCAGTATTCACTTCTTTATGGGGCACATTGTCTTTAGAAGTCCCAGGGGGACTTGGGGGCCATCTCAGTTAGAGAGAGTCCCAGTGTGGACTCCTAAAGCCCCCGCAGAGCCAGTGCCAGCGTTGTTGGGGGCATATTGGTTTCAGAGCCTGTGTGCTCCAACGTGAGGGCATCGAGGTGCCCACGCCCCATTCCCCACAGCTGCCCAGCACTTAGTGGGCAGCTGCAACGTTTAGGTTGTGCCCCTGTGCGCAGGTGCTTTCACTGCTGAGGCAGCCCGAGGACCCGTGAGAGGTCCTCTGATTGTGCCCTGACATTTTGGACAAAGGGCGTTTGAGCCCCTGAGAGGCCAAGTTGGCCTGGGGACAGTTTTCCTGTGTGTTAGGTCTAACATGTTTTATGCCTAATGTGATTGTGATTGCATAGGGTGCTCCTAACTTTTACCAGTAGTTACTGGTTGTGCGTTACTTTTCTGATTTGTCCTACATTTAACGTGCATTGCCTTCATGCTTATTTTTATTGCTAACTGTGTCTATTCGTAGGAGATGGTTTTTCCTAGTATAGGTTGTGCCAGTGAGTTCATGGTTCCCTGCGTGATATATGCCTAAGGTGTTTAGGATTGCATAGGGTGTACTTACCTTTTACCAGTAGTTACCGGTTGTGCTCTACAGTGATAATTTGTGTTACAGTTGATATGTTTTACATCTACAATTAGTGATTCGTGCTAATTCTGACAGTGGTCCATGTGGCCCTGTCTTGTGTAAATAGTCCCCTGTAAATTCTGCCAGTGCCAGTTGACACAGTGTAAATTGTGTGAATATGATCTAAATGTGTTTTGGTATAATACAAAGGCTATTTTTATATATAACCTTGTGTGGAGTTTCTTATGTGGTGGGCCTTGGGTGTTGTTGCTGGGTGCACGCGCAAACGCTTTACACATTGCCTCCGGGATAAGCCTGACTGCTCGTGCCAAGCTACCAAGGGGGTGAGCAGGGGTTATCTGTGGCGTGTAACTTCCTTGCCCTGACTAGAGTGGTGGTTTCTGCCTGGCTTTGGCGCATTTCTAACATTGGTGATCAGCTGTGGGATTAGGACTTGCGTTTGCACAGTACCACAGCGACGACAGGCTGCACTATAAAACTCTGCATTTTAGATAATCACGTGTTTGGGGATTATTGTTCTGAGGTTCATTTTTAATTCTTCTCCTAAAAAAGTGTCATTTTTGAATTGTGTACTCTCGCTTCAGTTCAGACACCTAGGTCCCTTGTGTTGCACATGTCCTTGAGCGTCCTGCCAAAATGGAGTCTGCTTTTAATTTCTGTGGTCTGTTTAGATACAGTATGTATGAGTTGGTTGAGTTCTATGAGGAGAGAGACATAGCAGTGAGTGTGTCAGACTCCCAGTCAAAACTTAGGGAAAACCTGATCCAATGGCAGAAGGATGAATGGGAACGTGAGCGCAGTGAGGAGGAGAAGGCCAGGGCCGCACGCCAAGTGGGTGGTGGGTCTGAGGGGAGCCCTGAGGAGTCTGAAGAGGTGGAAGAAAGTGACAGGACAGGGACGCCAGTAGATAGTGAAGACCCCATAGATAGGGACTCCCTTGCTGGGATTCAGTGTTAGGGGCAGCGCCCCCTCCCTTTTCCTGTCCCCAGAGGAGTGGGTAGATAGGAGGGAAGAAAGGGAGCATCAGCTGGCTGTGGAGAAGCTCAGGTTAGAGCATGCCAAGGAGATGGCGCTGCTGGGCGTGGAGGAGAAAAAGTTTGAGACCGAGAGGGTCTTAGTGCAGGAGAGGATGGCGGAGGCTGAGAGGGCCTTCGCCAGGGAGAAAATAGCTCTGGAGGGTCAGTTGTCCCCTGAGCGCAGTTGTAGTTGTCTGGATTCCCCAGGGAGGGTAGAGTCCAGTGGTGGCAGCGATATAGAGTCCAGTGCAGGACGTCCCATGCCCAGTTACCCGAGTATGGTACCTTGTTCCCGAGTGGAGGAGTACAGGTTGAAGTTCAGGGGCAGTAGGAAGCTGTCTCACCAGGATTGGGGGGATTTTGTGGATGAATGTCATGATGCACTGGCTGATTGGGTGACGGTTAACACGGTAGAAGATTTGGACGGAATGTTCAATCTGGTTATCAAAGAGCAGATGCTCAGTTGTTGTTTTCCCGGGTTGCACCAACACCTGTTGGAGTGTGGGTTCGCTAGTCCATGGAGCCTTGCAGAAGAAGCAGACCGCTGGGAAAGTGCCCAAGGTTCTGATGAGGTATGGGAGAGTACTTCCAACAGTAGAGGCTCAGGTATCTTCCCGTCCAGTATGGGGGAAGAGGCTCAGAGTAGCCCAGCTAGGTCCCAGAGTAGTGAGGGGGGTGTAGGGGTTCACAACCTATCTCAGTGGAGTAGGAGTGAGTGTGTGACTTCGAGTCCCCAGATGCCCGAAACCCAGTCTCAGAGCCTGGATGGTTTCTTCAGGGAACACCAGGTTGGGGGCCTAGGCTGTCCTGTTAGTCCATTTGAGGAAGATCACCTAGTGTATGGAGAACCTGGAGCATCTGTAAGTAGAGCTCCAGTGGTTCTGGTGTCTGGCAGTGCCGCTCCAGTAGGGAGGGTACAGAAGTCCAGCGAGAGGGGGGGCATGGGGCTGTGTTCCCCAGTGGAGGAGCCAGTGGGTCAGGGACCGGCCGGGAGGGCTGAGTCTCCTAGAAGTGACCATGGTGACCACACGTCTGTCCTGGGGGATCTTCACGCACTGTCAGGTGGACAGGGGACGGGAGATCTGCAAAAGGCAGACTGTCACGCAACATATGAGGCATATGTTACCCTCTGGGGGATACTGTGTGAGTCCCCAGAAGTCCTGGAGTGCCAGGCAAGTACTCAGCCAAAGGGTTTAGACCCCTGGTTGGGAGGACAGGTTCAGGATCAGCCTGACCTGGAGGGAAGGACGACTGTAAGCAGTGTCCTGACCGATGTAGCTGCTAGGGGCACCACTCCAGTTTGGAGGGTGCCAGACTCTGGAAGGGGGTGCAGAGGGAGGGAGTCCTCGCCTCTGACCCTGGTACAACCGGAGGGGTTAAACCCTAGGTTGGGAGACCAGTTCTCAGGGAGAGGTCCTGAGCTGGTGGGTGAATTGTGTTACGAGGTCGCCTCTCAGAGGAAGAGAGGACGGAACCCTAGAAGAAGAGGTAGGGGGAGGAGAGCCTCGCCCGTGACTGTTGGTCAGCCTGAGGGTACAGACCCTGGGCTGGAGGATCAGTGGCAGTTTAGAACTGCCCTGGTGAGGGGTAGAGTGGAGAATGGTTACTATGTGCCAGGGGTTACTACCCCCCACTCTGTGGATAGGCAAGGACCAGTGGCCTCTGGATGGCCTAGGGCCTGGTCCTGGCCGCGGACAGCTGAGGAGTACCAGTGGGGTAGCCCAGTTGGTCCGCAGAGCTTTTACAGAGGGAACCACGTGGGTTCAGAGTGGCGTAGAACCAGAGGGTTTCCCTGCCGTTGCGGGCCCGCGTCCGTGTTCTATCGCCCAAAGCAGGGAAGCCCATCACGGTGGTGATTGGTCTCCCCTGCGATTTGGCTGGAAGGGGGTTGTGTTGGACTTGGCCCTTCTGGCGGGTTCACCTCCAAAACTTTTTGCAATTATCCAAGCTTTTCCCCGATGTTGTGTAAGTGGTTTTAGGCCCCTAGGCACTTTTACACTGTGTCCCAGTGGAAAGTGCGTGCGCTCTGTGTTACAGTTAGTGAGGCTGACCTGCCCTCCCATAGGAATGCATGGGGAATGTATGTGTCCATGGTGGTTCCTGGTGCGTGGGGAGTGCAGGGTCGAGTTTGGTATGTGCAAACTCGTGAGAGTGAAGGCTGCGCGATGATGTGTGTGGCGTTACTGTTTCTAGTGTAGAAGTGCCACTTCTAGAAGCTGGCATGTCTGTGTAGTAAATATGAAGTGACTGTCTGGCTTGTGATTGGCTGGTGTACCTGGCTCCAGGAGTCAGGATGGGTCTGCCCCAGTGGTGAGTGGAGAGATCTGCATGTGATCAGTGGGAGGAGTAAACCTGGGACCTGAATAGGGCTGGGCTTTCCCTACACAATGCTGGCTCCGCCCCTGTGGTGCGACTGATGTCCCTAGCCTGTCCAGTGAATGGGGAGGAGGGCTGAGCACAACAGAGTGCTCCAAAACCAGTTGCATCTGGTTTTTCCTTAACCCTGCAACCTGAGACAAAGGATTTTGTGTATAAAAAGGGGCTGTGACCCCATGTAAAATGTTCTGCTGATCCTAACTGGAGGGGGGCCTGCTGGTGCTGCTGAGCGCCAGGAGGACCGCCACTGGGGACTGCCCCTCTGCCTGGAGGGCCCTGTGAGCTGGCCCCTGGGCCCAGCCCTTGCCTCCCTGCCTTCCTAGGAACTTTGTTCCTGGACCTTGCCTTCAAGCGCCTGGGAAGAGCTATATCTTTATTTGCTGGTGAGCGTGCTACTTTTTCTACACCGACAAGGAGCAGCACTTCGATTTCCAACCGCAGCACGAAGCTGCAATCATCTGTGTAAGGGAATCCCCGGCGTGGAGATTCCCCCGAAATTATACTTATTTACGGCGCTGGAGCCCACCCCGCATTGCCGGCCGCATTGTAAGCGAGAAGGCGGGAGCCTACCCCGCTTAATCCATTACTTCTAAGGCGGGTGCCCACCTCGCCTTTTACCGCTGTTCTTGTGATTTCGGCGGGTGCCCACCCCGCCGTTGTATTTATTGTCGCGGGTGCCACCCCGCATACTTGAGCCTGTCGCGGGTGCCCACCCCGCTTATTCCTTTATTTAAATAGCGGGTGCCCACCCCGCGTTTTTGCTGCTGAACAGGAGCCTACCCCATATGGCCTGCGAAGAGAAATCACCGCCGCAGCCGGGCTTCAACAGGAAGTCAGGCGAACTCCGTGGAGATGTGGGCGGGGCTTAAACAGGAAGCGGACAGGAGCCTACCCCGCGCTCCTGTGACGGAAAACCAGGAAAAGAAGAGGAAGCAAGGAGTCCGGACGGAGGGCGGGAGCCTACCCCGCCTCCGTCAGCGAGGAGAAGCGCAGCATTCCAAGACCCAGGCGGGAGCCCACCCCGCACTGGGACGGGCTGCCTTGACGGTCCGGAGCTCGGCAGGCTCCGCATCCAAGTCCCGGGTCCCAGGAGGGGGCCCCAGTGAAGAGAGCCGCGTGCAGCTGCAGAGGCCCCCAAAGAGCGAGAGGACCCCACCGGAGGAGCAGCCAAAACAGTCCGGTGAGTGAAGTAGAGGGGGGGCCGTGTCTTCCTCCTCCAAGGAGGGCCTGAGTCTGGCCAGTACTTTGGTGCCGGTGCCCGCACCCCTCCAGCCAGTACTGACTCTCCAGAGGGCACAGTTGCTGAGTGGTCCCGCAGGGCAGCGGACCGCTCCAACGTTGCCGGGCAGTTGTTTCCAGGAGCCCCCCCCCCGAGAGGGGCACCATGGTGCCCGCGCTAAGTTCTGCTGAGGGCATATTGTCTCCTTGGTGCAGTTGTTAGAGGGGGCATCGGGGCACATTGCCGGTGCCCGCCCCCACCTCCTGCCAGTATTTACTTCTTTTGGGGGCACATTGTCTTTAGAAGTCCCAGGGGGACTTGGGGGCCATCTCAGTTAAAGAGAGTCCAAGTGTGGACTCCTAAAGCCCCCGCAGAGGCAGTGCCAGCGTTCTTGGGGGCATATTGTTTTCAGAGCCTGCGTGCTCCATCGTGAGGGCATCGAGGTGCCCAGGCCCCATTCCGCACAGCTGCCCAGCACTTAGTGGGCAGCTGCAACATTTAGGTTGTGCCCCTGTGCGCAGGTGCCTTCGCTGCTGAGGCAGCCCGAGGACCCGTGAGAGGTCCTCTGATTGTGCCCTGACATTTTGGACAAGGGGCGTTTGAGCCCTGAGAGGCCAAGTTGGCCTGGGGACAGTTTTCCTATGTTTTAGGTCTGATATGTTTTATGCCTAATGTGATTGTGATTGCATAGGGTGCTTCTAACTTTTACCAGTAGTTACTGGTTGTGCGCTACATTTCTGATTTGTCCTACATTTAACGTGCATTGCCTTTATGCTTATTTTTATTGCTAACTGTGTCTATGCGTAGGAGATGGTTTTTCCTAGTATAGGTTGTGCCAGTGAGTTCATGGTTCCCTGCGTGATATATGCCTAAGGTGTTTGGGATTGCGTAGGGTGTACTTACCTTTTACCAGTAGTTACTGGTTGTGCTCTACAGTGATAATTTGTGTTACAGTTGATATATGTTTTACATCTACAATTAGTGATTTGTGCTAATTCTGACAGTGGTCCATGTGGCCCTGTCTAGTGTAAATAGTCTCCTGTAAATTCTGCCAGTGCCAGTTGGCACAGTGTAAATTGTGTGAATATTATCTAAATGTGTTTTGGTATAATACTAAGGCTATTTTTATATATAACCTTGTGTGGAGTTTCTTTTGTGGTGGGCCTTGGGTGTTGTTGCTGGGTGCACACGCAAACGCTTTACACATTGCCTCCGGGATAAGCCTGACTGCTCGTGCCAAGCTACCAAGGCGGTGAGCAGGGGTTATCTTTGGCGTGTAACTTCCTTGCCCTGACTAGGGTGGTGGTTTCTGCCTGGCTTTGGCGCAAGCCCTAGCCAACCAGAAATCCCATTTCTAACAGAAACCGTTCCTGATTCAAAGTTACGAAAAAAAAAACTGTTCTTGCTTGCACGACTTTAAAAAAAAACCTTCTTTAAATCATACCACGAAAAAATAATTAAGAAGTCTATCATTTACAGTTGTTTGGAGGACGTCACGGAAAATACATTAGTCCACAAGCCGCCGAAGGTCCGTAAGCAAGAATCTACCCTCCCCTCACTCAATGGTCAAAATGGTATGGCGCAGTGGTTTGCTGAGCCAGGAAGCCTTGAAATTTTACGTAGCAGCAGGATGACGTGATAGCTGATGTGGCGGCCTGCCACACCAACCAAGCCAATGGCACGGAGGAACCGGTTTCAACATCGGTTGTCTCCAAAAAGCAACTGAAATCTAGGGGGCTGCGGGTAAATGAAGGCACAATGTTCCACAAGTCTAAACAAGCGCGGTGCGCACGCACTGCAAGGAATGTCAGGTATGCAGCTGGCACCCGACCGAGCTCCCTAGGCCAGGGGAGAGAGAAGGCAGGACATGCACCCGCCTGTGGCCAATTGCGTGCTTTCTTTCTTAGAAAGACGCACGCAAAGGCCAATAGCATGTGAGCCAAAAAAAGCACATGCGTGTGCTCCGAGTTAAAAGTCCTACTAGAAGCCTCGCAGGTCAGCACATGCGCGCTGGCTCTGGCGAGACCTAAAAAGGCTGCTTGTCACTACCAGGACATGCCACACAATAAAGATACATGTCTACCTTTTACTTACACAGCGCACTGCCCATAGGGCTACCTAGGGCCGGCCTCAGGGGTGACCTATATGTAATAAAAGGGAAGTTTAAAGCTTGGCAAGTAGTTTTAAATGCCAAGTCAAAGTGGCCGTAAACTGTGCGTGCAGGCCCTGCAGTAGCCCGGCCAGAGACAGGTTTTAAAGGCTATGTTTTGGGGTGGCACATATAAAGGCCCTGGGTATTTGTGATACCACTGTACAGGGGAATTACAACTAATTTCCCGCCCCCCGAATCTGGAACTCCCTGCCATTAGAAATTAGGATGACCCCTTGCTACATCAGATTTAGACTGTTGTTAAAATCATGGCTTTTTAAACAGGCATGCAACTGAAACGGAGGGTAGTGTGTTGTGTTTCTGTTATTCTAGTGCCAAGAAACCGTTCAGTGTATGTTTGCTCTATAAATGCTTGTAACATAACATAACTACTAGTTTCAGTGGTGAGTCTGTGTGTTACTCAGGATGGTAACCCTCCCACACTTCCTGTATGTCCTACAGCATTACCCATCTGAGCTGCCATATACATTCTTCACAGAGCTACAGGCCCTGATCAGCATGTTCCTTGGATAGGAAATACCCTGTCTCTCCTTCAAAAAATGTCATTGAAATGTATATGAGGCTGGACTTGGATTGGCCGACATCCAACTATAATATTGGGTGTCTCACATGATACGGATAAATGACTGGCCTCATGCTGACAGAGGGGACCCCACATTGCGATTGGACCTCGATCTCATACCGCCAGACGATATCCTTACCCTTCTTTACAGCAGGGCCCCACAGCGCTCCCTGTTCCCGATCTTACATCTCCCCATACTCCTCCGGCACACTGCACTAAGACACATCAAAGGACATACTACACTTTCAGCTGCAACACCCATGTGGTAGGGGACATTACAGACAGAGATGCTGAAGCACAATGGATCCGTGAGCTGAGACCTAATAGGAGTATCCACCCAAGGCATATTCAATCCTTTCAGGAACTTTCCACAGAGAGAGTTTCAACTCCACTCCTTGCAATTCTACAAATATCTCCATGCAAGATATAACATAACATGTGTATTTGTAAAGCGCATGTTCACCCATAGATATCTTGGCACTGAATAACAGATGTTCATTGTGATCCAACTCAATTGTACTCATTTTATTGACCTCAGATGGATGAAAGGCTGAATGGACCCACCGGGATTTGAACCTGTGACCTTGAGGTCGAACACAGGCGCCTGCAGTGGATGCATTAGTCCACTGACCCACCAGACCCGGCTAGACACCCACAGAGAGGTGCTCACAGTGATCCCTGAGACAACCCAATTAAATGCCAGCTGGCATTTGAAATTCTCGGCAAAGGGGGAATTTCCCGACTGTACAAAACCATAATTAACAACACTCCCGACCCCCTAAGGACTCGGAGAGCCAGCTGGAAGGCAGACGTAGGGGCCCTCGAGGACAAAGACTGGGTCGAGGCAAAAATGGCACCTAGGGTGCTTTCTATGTCAATGCACTTCAGCCTTGTCCACTTCAAATTCCTCTATAAATTCTATGACACGCTGGCACGACTGTGGTAAATGGGTCAGGCCCCAGTCCCACCTGCCTTTTCTCTGGAGCCTCACCAGGCACCTTCCTTCACACAATCTGAGGTTGTCAAAGCATTACTACATACTGGCCAACCATAAATGAAGCTGGGAACAGAGTCATAGATGGTGGACTGGTTGTGGACCCCAAAGTCACCATACTAGGAATCATGAATGCATTGGAGGGTCCTAGAGTGCCCGAGCGCTAGTTGCATTGGGGTACTTGGTGGCTAAGAGGTACATTGCCCATCATTAGGGAGAGACCCAAGCCCCTACAATGAAAAATGAGATACATCTATGTGCTGCAATGTAGAAAAAGGTATACAAGGCGTAAAGAGCCCACAAGAATTATGTTAAGATCTGGGATTGTTGGATCCAATCAGCCATAAAAATAGAGTGAAGCTATATTTTGTTACTACATTGACATCTTGCGGGGAGGGGTGTATTTCGATATGCATGCTGTGAAAGAATTTGTGGGAACTCAATGAAGAGATTTGCCGACTTCTGGTACATATTTGTTGCTTATTTCATAGTATGCGGCTTGAAAATGGAATAAAATGTGTATAAAAAAAAGAAATCACCGTTTATAATTGA